>NC_067284.1:44463786-45760036 GCF_020740795.1 Apus apus
AGCAACCCAAATATGGTTGCCACCTGTTGGTTTTGGCATGGAATCTTGAGAACTGGTGAATCCAAGTGTTGTAGTTGTTAAAAAAAAAAAAAAAGACAATCTTTCCATTCATGAGAAATTTCAGCACTTACCAGTGGCTCAGGTCACACTGGACATTGTTCACACATTCCCTCCTTGGGTGGCTTGCTGCCTTAGGTCAGCTAACACCAGCACTGTCATCACTATTTAGGAAACGTGTCACTCAGCCTCAGCTGTGGGTTCTACTATCTCAGCTCTCAAGCAACTACTTTTCCCATCTAGACATTTTGCTTAGTGACCCATCTGTGCTTTCCAACTTAAGATAAAAGTTGAATAATTTTTTGAGTGACTGACTTCTCTATATTTTTCAATTTGGAAAAGGACACCCAATCCAACAGGAGCCTCATATTACTTGTATTATACCTTTCCTGGTCTGCGACACCCTGTACCTCAAAGAGCCCCATTACAAAATGAGAGAGAAATAGCTTGCTTTTCCATGTTGTCAGTGATGAGTATCCTCAGACTCTCTCATCCCAATGATTCTAAATTGGTCAGTCATCCAAAGCAGGCCCTGAAAGATGCCAAAGAGAGTCAAGAAGCTGCTGCTATCCTGCTCACCAGCAGTAACTTACTTTCTCCAAAAAGAAGCATCTGTGATTACTAGCTGCAAGTCTTTATTCTAAACAATGGCATTTTCACTGCAAGGAGCTGCTTCATCCCTTCAGGATGGGGACAAGAGCCTGTAATTACAGCCTGCTGTGAAAGTGTTTACTCCCCTGCCCCTGGGAAACTCAGTTGCTCTAAAGATTTTGGGTAGTAGCAGTTCTTTGGTATAAACAGGGAAGAGCAGTAATTACAGCTGCTTGGCTTCCCTCCTGCCCCTAGGAAGGCAGGGTTTTCTCGAGAAACAATGAGCAAGATGACAGTAAGACTAGTCAGTCTAACCAGTCTTCTCAAGTGCATGAGTGTGATTTAAATCACTAGTTTTAAGTCAAAGGAACAGAAACACTGGTTTTACAAACGTTATCAATGCTGTTTTGTAGCTAGAAAATATGGAGAAATTTGACCCCCTTTGCCTTATTTAAAAAAAAAAAACAACTGTGACAAACACTGCTCTACCTAAATATAGAGACAATTTTAATGAGCCAGAAGACTACAACTTAGCAACATACCTATTGCATAAACTTCTATTTTACAGGAAATTGGAGGATGGGGGCAAGAGTGATTACAACATCTGAATGAGGTGCCAAGGAACTTAAGCTTCCTGTATAGTATGGGACAAAAATAGGTTCTTCTAAAGTGTGATTCAGAGTAACTAATTTTAGGTCTCTAAAGTAAGGCTGTCTAAATACTCTATTACATGTTTCAAGTTGGATGGGGGGGTGGGTTCAGTATCATCTAAAGCACATCCAGTGAACACTGATATTGTTCTGTTTCTATAATTCCTGTTTAGATACATGTATTCTAACAGAAGTGGAACTTTTCTCAGTTTATCCTGTATTGAACAGAAATAAAAAGGACTTGTGAAGGGGTTCAAGTGTCAGTCTGAGCACCAGTAAAATCTGTAAAACTTAACTATATAGACAGGGCTGACCGAGTATGTGCAACATTGCTGTCCTTCACGTTACATTCTTGGTGGTTCTGTTTATGAGAGTCTGGGCAGTTACATTCATCCTCAATTATATAAATTCAAAAGATATTATTTGGCCTCCTCTCTTTCCAAACTAAAGGTAGTGGGTTACTGTTCTTACAAGGATGGGCAGTCACAATTGGTACAAAAACAGAACCAAAATCCTCCTTGGTGATTAATTTGTAGCAAAATTTGTTTTCCCTCTCCACTCCCTGGATTTGTTTTCTTAGGTGTCTTATTGCCTAAGATTTAGAAAGCAGAACTGTCTTAAAACCACACAAGAGAACCTGGCTTTGACAGTCTCCTTCCTCTACATAGCTAAAACTCTTGATTATATCTCTGGAAACTATTGTAGCTGCAGGGAGAAAAAGTAATAGACCAGAGCCTCATTACAGAAGCTTACTGCTGATTTCTTTCCAAATTATTCCTAGCTATTTGAAATAAACAGTAATTCCTTGGATATGAAATAAATGCAGACAACTTTGGGGAAAGAGGTATTACTTTTGTTTTTTTTCCTCTTAAGGCACTGGCATGGATTTTTTTGTCTCACTGTCTTGCCAAACAGAAACCAGCTGCAGAGGAGCATGTGTTGACAGTGAACGCACAAAGGTCAATTCTAGGGATTCTGCTGTTCTAGGAAATCAAGGAACCAGTCCCTTGGCAGCTGCAGTCACTTGCACAGGAACTGCTCATTACAGACCTTGCAGTTTCATACAGCCACTGTTTGCCAAAGCAGTATTGCAGCAGACCTCAGCCCATGTGCTTGAGTAGGTGATGGTATTTTTTTCAGTGGTAAAAGCATCTGTTGCACTTTCATCTGCAGTTCACAGTTCTCTGATTTTTGTATTTGTTTCTTGCATTTCACTCTCCTTCCAATTTTTAGGTTAGCAAAATGGCAACTACATACAACTTTTCCAAGCAGGATCTATTTTTTGAAATAGGAACAAACTGTGAAATACCAACTTGTTTGATAGTGTCCTACTTCACTAATAGTCCCATTGACTTCACTTGTGTATCACACACAGCAGTGTGCTTCTTTGCATTAGATTATGAAAATATTTTCTTTTAGAAAAGCATTCAAAGCCCATTTGGATATCACTAATGAATGGAACCTGTGAAAAGGTTATCTTCATCCCAAAATTTCTGCAATCTCTCCTCTTTTGAATTAAGCATTAACTGAAAATGTAAGGTCTTCCATGTTGTTCCAGTTAAGAGAAGAAATCACCAATTTAAAAAAAAAAAAAAAGAAAGAAAGAAAAAAAGCACGTAAGGTCTGTTTTTCCAACCTTGGATAAATCAAACAGCAGCTAAAAATCTTTGTTTGGGTTTTCAACCTTGCTCCAAGCAGCATTCAGCACAAATAATTGTTGTGTTTACCATGGCCATTGCTCAACTGGTTGTTCAGGCATTAACTCCATGAGTGGACTGTGTGTTCACTGTTTCAATGCGTGGATCAGAAATATTTAAAAATTTATGAATTCTGAAAGAGAGGCAAGCTCACTTAAATACTCCCTTAAGCAACCAATCCTTTTTCTCCTGCTAGAGAATTATTTATATTTTGCTTCTGGGTGCATGGTTTTACATACTCAATCTCCATGGTAGACTTTTTGGCACGTTTCTAAGGTAGTAGCTTCTCTTACGGGGTATTATGGAGACATCTAGCAGATGAACAAACCTTTAAGTGGATCATGTGAGACAAGCTCAGAGCTATGCATGTAGCATGGGTTCAGCCTAACATGGGGAGTTGTTTATGCTTATATCCTAGTAACATGGGAATAATAAGTACAATTGAGTCAGGGACATGATTATAGCAATGCAAGTCCCGCTGACTTAAACTGGGATTCGTGAAACTGTAAATTGGTGAGTTTTATTCTTCTGTCTAAGAGGAGTTCAAGGTGAAACAATGGCTGCACATTAACACTTCATAACTACCTTGGAAATATAACTGTCAAAAAGGCCATTTAGCATAGAAGGAATGTTCTAATTAAGGAACAAAATAGGAGAGTAAATTAATAGAAACCCCAAGGAGAGGGAAAAGTCTCTTTCTTACCACATTTGTATATTGTAACTTAAAGGCTAAGCTCAGTGGAAAACTGAGCCATATTTAGTATAAAGCCAGAAGCTGCCCTTCTGCTGGGCAAAGTACCAAGAACTGGGTGAAAGAACCAAGGAAGCTTAAACTCAAGTGAGAAGGAATCTGTCTTGAACAAAAAGAGCAGAAAAGATAGCTTGTAATCTCAAAAGAGAGCTCTGTGGGACAATGCAGTAGGCGTTAACTGTTATTTCCTGAGACAGATAGTGATAGCAGTATCTACAACCTCCATGTGTTTTCTTTTTCAGCAACATTGCAATGGATGAATACAGAATCTGATTCATGCTTTCTTGGCTTTGCCAAATGTATGCTCAAATCCTATAGCTGTGCTACAAATTAATCTGTCAATGTGACATGGTTGGAAAAATGGTTGTCCTTGGAGATTCCAGCCCTCTTTGTCTAGGAAAGCTGGAGTACGGGATTGGTCATCAGCATCTGGAATGGTATCAGCAGGAGGCCTGAGAGGCTCTGAAATTAGAAGAAACTGGGTCAGAGTCACTCTGGTTATTCCCAGCAAATGAACACCTCTGAGAAGCAGAGCATTTTGAAATGGGAAGCTGGGAGGAAAGCAAATTTGGGGTGGTGTCAGGGTTACCAGAGGGGTCATCAAATAAGGATCACTTCCTGATCCCAACTGAGTATACACCAGCTTTATGTGCTTTAGCTGCTGAGCACAACAGCTCTGTGTCACACCAGCTGCAGTGCTGACACTGTAGGCTACAAGGGTGGCTGTACCAGCCGAGACCGGCAGTCCTGTGTACCTAACACCATCCTGCCTCTTCTCAGGATGGGGGATAGCATCTTCCAGCTCTCCAGGGGCTTTTCAGGGAGTGGTTGGTACCAGCAGGGTTGCTTTGCTCAGTATCTCCTTCTGGGTCCTTCATTTTGCTTTTCTAAAACATAGATATTCACCTCTTTTTTATTAGATTCCTGTGCTCTGTGCCTTTTTCTCTCTTCAGCCCACACAAACTTTTTTTTTTTTTCCAGGAAACTTTAAGGCTGACCTCAGCCTTTGCTCAGGCAGCCTTTGCTGCGGAAATATGGAAGAGCAATTTCCTGAGACAAGACTAAAACTAAGAACTAAAAGACTCAGAACTGGGCATGCATACAATTTGAGCGTACAATGTATACTCTACTTTCTTCAGTTCACAGACATCCTGAGTCACAGGCTATTTAATTGTGTTTAATAGTGCTAAATTGTTCTTACATCCCCTCATTCATTTGCTTTTTAAGCTCATTAAGTGTTGGCATCAGTGATCTGCAGCTGCAATTTCTGATTCATGCACAGTGTGAAAAATTGTCCCCTTTTGATTGTCATAAACTTGTTACCTAGTAATTTTGTTTGATGCCCACAAGTTCTCATACATGAGAAATAATGAGGCCTATTCACCATTTATGCTTATACTTACTTATGGGCTATCTAATCCCCGCCAGACAGAGTAATATTCTTCTGTCTCAAGACGGCACAAGTGAATATTCATTTATTTAGTCTCCCTTCATATGCTGCTCCATATCATACTTACTGCTTTTGTTTGTTGCCTTTTCTGTTGTTTTTGAGGTGAGGAATGGCTGGAACAGGATATTTGGTACAGCCAGGGTTTGCACGGTGACCTGAGGGTATTTTATCTTTTGCTCTCTGTTAACATTCTTTTCCTAAGGGTTTTTCTTGACAGCCACTGAGCATTACACTGATCTCATAAAACTGTTCACAGTAACTCCAGAATCTCTTTATTGAATAATATATGACTGATTTGGAAACTACCACTGTGTTTTCATAGCTTGGTGTGCTTTCGCTCTGTGCATTACTTTGTTTATTAACACGGAATTTAGTCTGACTTTTTAATGCCCAGTCATTCAGTGTAACAAGATACTTTTGTAGCTCTTCACAGTGGTACTTGCTTTTACTGCCCAGAGTAACCTAATAGAGGATGTTGTCAAAAGCTTTTTAAAAATACAGAAACACCCCATTAACCACATCACCCTTTTCCACATAAGCACTGGTTTCCCAAAAGCATTCAAGTTGATTCAAAACATGAATTCTTGGTACAAAAATCCTGATTCCTGCCATTTTATGAGAACTACTACTGGTTTTATTGGGTTGGATGGGGAAGATGGCATCAAGGCAGTGTAAAAACAGATGGAAGTTTGGGTCTGACAGCAGCAGCCTTTTTATCCATGTGTAAACACTGTTTGCTAGGACAAAAAATAAAAGGCACACAAAGCCTTGATGTAGAAGTATTTCTAGCAGAAATAATAACTCGATGTACTGATTTAAGGGGGCAATATTATGGGAGCTTCAATGTTTGGAATAGACTATTTACTTTCCTAGAGAATGTCTGAATTATAATGACAGTATTTATTGCTAAATCTAGGAAGCTATTCTGATGCCCCACTCCACCAATGCCAGTTGCTCAGCCATCACCAATTCCCAGATATCCCTGTAGTAACTGCAGATAGTTCATTTTATCTGTTTCAACACAAATTGTAACTAAAGCTTTTGAAGTTATCCAGCTCCAAGAATTGAAGTGTTAATCAATTCAGCCCAACTTGACTGAAATACCTGATGACACAGGCTGCACTGGTACATTTCAAGATTCTGAAATACTAATTAGGGTTTCTTTTTGTTGCTTTTGAGAAGAAGTAGTGGGCTAATGCAGTTAATGAGAATGAATCAAATAGTTTCACAGAACTGCAAAATGTAATAGCTGTCAACCCACCTCCATTATAAACCATTCCTTTACCAACCCACACTCTTTTGTGCTTTCTTACATATTTTACAGAGCCCTAAATCCTCCACAAAATCTGACATCATTGTTCTAGTGGCTGTGGGAAGGGTGATGCTTAAATTTCCCATATTTCAAAGGGAATAAAGAGCTGTCTCAAATGACCACATTTTCTCCTCCTCAGCATGTTGCATAAGAAGAGAACATATAACCATCAGCAGCATCCCAATGTTTTCCCCAAATTTTAATGTGTTTCCTGTGACTGGATATTTCATAAATCAAACATCAGATAAATCTCCTTCTGCTTTCTGTCAAACCCCATGACTTCTAATGGGCCTCTTCCAAAAGTTTTACCTTCATTGGGTAAAAAACTGGCCAGATGGCTGGGCCCAGAGAGTTGTGGTAAATGGGGTCAAATCCAGTTGGCAGCCGGTCTCCAGCAGCTCAGTTTTGGGGCCAGTCTTTTTCAGTATCAATGACTGGATGAGGGGATTGAGTGCACCCTCAGTAAGTTTGCAGACAACACTGAATTGGGTGGAAGTGTTGAACTGCTAGAAGGTAGGAAGGCTCTGCAGAGGGACCTGGATAAGCTGGATCGATGAGCCAAGGCCAATTGTATGAGGTTCAATAAGGCCAAGTGCTGGGTCCTGCATTTTGGTCACAACAACCCCCAGCAACGCTACAGGCTTGGGGAAGAGTGGCTGGAGAGCTGCCCAGCAGAAAAGGATCTGGTGGTGCTGGTGGACAGCCAGCTGAACATGAGCCAGCAGTGTGCCCAGGTGGACAAGAAGGCCAATAGCATCCTGGCCTACATCAGGAAAAGCATGGCCAGTGGGATTAGGGAGGTGATCATGCCTCTCTACTCTGGGCTGGTGAGGCCACACCAGTGCACCAGTGCAGCACTGAGGTGCTGGAGTGTATCCAGAGAAGAGCCACCAAGCTGGTAGAGGGTCTGGAGAATAAGTCATATGAGGAGCAGCTGAGGGAACTGGGGATGTTTAGTCTGGAGGAGGCTGACGGGAGAACTCATTGCCCTCTACAACTACCTGAAAGGAGGTTGTAGGGAGGTCGGTGTTGGCCTTTTCTCCCAAGTGAATAACAACAGAACCAGCGGAAATGGCCTGAGGGTGCAGCAGAGGAGGTTGAGACTGGATATTAAGAAGAATTTCTATACTGAAAGAATGGTCAGGCACTGGAACAGCCTGCCCAGGGAGGTGATTGAGTCACTGTCCTTGGAGGTATTCAAGAAACGTGTAGATGTGGCACTTCAGGGCATGCTCCAGTGGCCAAGGTTATGGGGTTGTTTGGATTTTTTAGTTGGTGTTTTCTGGTGGAGTGTTTGTGGTGTTTGTTTGTTTGGAGTATTGTGTGTGGGGTGTTTTTTTGTTTGGGGTGATGTGTTGTGTGGTGGTTTGGTTAGGTTTTTTTAATGATGGTTGGACTTGGCAGTCTTTCCAACCATGACTATTCTGTGATTCTGTAAGAGGATGGCCTGGACTCCCCTTCTTCACCAAGCCCGAATTCTTTCACACTTTCTCTCTTTCCCTTTGGAACTCACTGATGTCTCCAGTAAAACCTCAGGAAGCAAGACATTTCAAATAATTAAATAATAACCCAGGTAAAACAGATCACAAAGACAACACCAAAAGAGCAGCCAGTTCAAGAAATTTAACATTCTGTTTGCATGCAAAATAAACTTTTTCCCAAACTTTTTTTTTTTTTTTACATGTTTGTTAGTTTAGGAACTAACCTATATTTAGTTTAAAAATCTTAAGTCTTGGATTCACAAAGTTAAAATATTATTATGGTTAAATTGCACCTTTGTTCACAAACTGCTTAAGAAGTCAAGTTATACTTATCTTCTGTAATAAAATGATACCCAGTGAATTTAAATCCTTGCAGGCATTATAGCAGGTGGGTTTCTGTTTAGATTTAATCAAGACAACACTTACTTGATCCATCATGCCAGCCCAGGACTGCCAGACTTAACCCCAAATTGAACTCTCTGGTTTTTACATGGCAGAACTCAGTAGCGTAACTTCATCAGTCACATTTCTGTTTGAGGTGGACTTTTTAATAACTGGAACTGATTTACCTGAAGAGTCTTTCTTTTTAAATATCAGTGAAAATACATTTTCAAAGCTTAATCTAGACTGAAAAATGTGAACTTTATTTTCTTACGCTTTTGTTGAAGTTTTAGTGGTTTATTGCCTTAGATCTTTATGTAGAAGATCATTAAGCAAACTAAGGGCTATGACATGGCAATGAAAAAAAACTGTTGAAAAGTGGACAGAAGTTTAGTTTCATCAAATATTCATGTCTCTATATGATCTCAAACAAAATTATCAAGCTGCAAATGGGATCACAAACATAGGGAATTATTGCTTTAACTTGAAAAATAAAAGTTAATTTCAGAGAAAAATACAGTTAATAAGCCTTCACGCCCTAGACAGAATCAGGATGAAGTGAATTAGAACAAAGACTTCTACACAATTTGCTGGACACGATCTGGGCTCTCAGAATAACTGAAAAAAAACAACAAAGTAACACAAAATCCACACCATGTAGGGTAGCCCCAGCAAATGAATGGGTTCCCAATTTCATATCTGTCACCCCAGAACTTATGTTACTTTATGTAACCAGCCGTGATTTTAGAACAGGAGAGGGACAAATTTAGGTCCCATCCACACAAACTTTGGCTGCAGCCCTGTAACCTGAGCTGTGTAGGCACGATGCTTCCTCTGCACAACACTGCACTCGCTTCAGCTGGCCTCTGCATCAGGGTTCAGGTCCTCCCACACAGAGCAGATCACCGGATTTGGGTCTTGCCTTACAAATGGGTCAGGAGACAAATGCTGTAACCAGGTCACCTGCCTGTGCTAGGGGTACACTGTAGATTCAGCTATAACATATTTAAGCAAACACCAAGCAAATGTTTTAGTAATTGTTATTTTTGTCCATAAAATCCTCTTTCAAAACTGAATGCAGCATTTCCTTCAACCATTCTGTTAAATTTTTTCTCTAGGTTATGCTGTAATAACTGCAGTATAAGTATCCAGGTAGTTAATCCTCAAAGATTTTATGGAATTCACATGCTTGAATTTCAAGTTCTGCAGTTTTACAGTACAAAGTAATTATTTGTTTAGAATTTCCTCCTGTGTTGTTCTTTTTCAGCATAATATTTCCTTTTTGCCAAACAGTACTGTGTTTTTTGGCTTACTAATTTATAACCAGATGCTCTCTCTTAATAAACATCCTTTTTCTACATTTTTCTACAAAGTACTTAAACTCTCTATGATATATACCATATGAAAGGTACATGCAGCCTAAATCTTTGCTTCAGTTGACACTTTTACATCCACTCCGCTTGACTTTTAATTTCCTCTAAATGAGCTGGCTCACGGCTATTAGTAGTGGCATTAGCAAAATCCTTACAGGCTAGGAACACTTCATTGTCTTTTCCTAAATAAAAGTTGTTTGTGTTATTTCTGCATGATTGCAATGTTCCTATTCAGTAATTCTGCATCAAGCCATAGTTTAATATCTTCTACAAAAGAAGGCAGACTAAAACCTTTCAAGAATCCCCCTGTCTTGTCCTTCAGGCTTCTAAATCTGACCTTTAGAGCTTGAAACAACTACTGTGATCTGCAGAAAGAGGGAAAAACTGGATGAAATGAGGTGATCTCTTATTTCACAGTTGCAGCCTTCAAAGAGTTTTTGGAATACTCAGATATTATGTAAATAAGGACTGCAAAACAGATACCCAGAAGCAGCTCACACAACTTTGAAGTAAAGTCTGTAAAGCTGAAAATCCTACTAATTTTTATTTAGAATTGAAATAATGAGAGTAAATGCAATTTAGAAGAAGAAAATGCAATAAGGGAACAAGTAAAAGAAGGAGGCCACTGAAGAAGGAAGGAAGTTTATAATTTTGCTTGTGAAAGTAAACACAAAGGAAGAGCAGGGCATTACTTCAAAGGCTAGAAAAGAAAGACTGATACATGTTGACATTTAACAAAAAATAAGCAAAAAAAGAGATGCTAGAAAGGACAAACAAAACTTACCTAGCTTCTAATCTTCTTCCTGAGTATTTAGTGCTCCCTAGGTAACAGCAGTAACCAGGCAATAGGAGCAGCAGCTTCTTTTATGGAGAGACTTTGGTATCCTTTGGGGAACCACTCATCAACATCAACTAGGGACCCTTTCCAAGTGACTCAGGTTTAGAGTTTGGTTCAGAGAAACAGAGTGATGGAACAAAGCCACACAAATATTAAAAATTCTAAAGAAAATGTACAGGTAAAGAGATCAGCTAGCAAGCCAGTGGCTAAGAGAGAGAGGTGAACTCTAAAGAAAACTCCAGAATGTTAATAGTTTGTAGATTTTGCAAGAAACTCTACACAAAGGTATCAGGAGAGCAGAAGTGCAATCATAGGCAGGTCTGAGGAGGAGCCATGTTAAATGAAAATGGTGCAGAAAAATAGCATATTTACAAGTTGAAGGATGAATTAAGGCAGTGCGGTGGGAGGTTATATGCCTGATGGGACATCTGCTTGAATGCCAAAGACAGTAATTTTAGCAGTATACAGTGTTGTGAGGTGACAGCCACATAGAGAGGAAGCAGGAGCAGTGGGTATTAAAAGAAACAAAGGATGTAATGGTTTTCCAACCATTCTGTGTCATAGACAAACAAACAGCATAAATAATGAAGCTGCAACTTTCAGAATTACTTCAATAACCAAACCAAAACCAAACCATTGTTTTATTTATAAATAAATAAATGAATAAATAGATTGGTAGTGTTCAGTGTCAAGGCCACCAATAGGTCAAGTTGTCCTGACCAGCCTCACCTGGGTCCCAACCACACCCCTCTGTTTATTGGTCTGGGAGCTCCATCTAAACTCAGGGCTGAGTACTTTTTCTTCCTTTAAGTCACAGACAGTTTTGTTTTCAGCCTTGCCTCTTTGATCTGCCTTGCCTTTCTACTGCAGCTGTGTTTCCAGTCTTCTCTTTTCTCAGATGGACCCTGCTGCCACCCCTGGGCTCTCCCTGACCTGCTCAGGTACTGTGGGACTATGTCCCTTAAGGGCTAGGGTCACCCTCAGTTCCTCACATAGCCATGCTTATGCTGTTCCCTGATGATATCTGCAGTGGCACCATTGCAGGTTTTGGTGTTTCCAATGATATTCTTCACTATATCCTTTCCTTATACTATGATTAAAAAATTTAGGGGCAAAATCTTGCTGCACTTAAAGTAAGTACTAGGAGGAATCTTTAAAGTTTTAACACTCAAGAGTAGTGGCAGATGACCTAGTGGTAAAACTAGACCTATCTGTAACGAGTTTTCACCAATTGCAAAAAGCTTGCTAAGTAAAGCACCTTTCAGTAAAAAAAAAAAAAAAAAAAAATTCTGTACAAACTGAAGTTGTTGTAGTAGTTATTCCTAGATTATACTGTGCTGGGGGTGAAAGTCAACCTGTGTATCAGAAGTGAGAACCCGAAACAGTGCCTTCTGAAAGAAAAGCTGACTGGCACGTACTCAAATGAACAAGGATATATGGTAATGACAAAAGTGAAATCAATAAAATTAAGTAGGAGTGGAATCTTAACAGATCAACTGCACAGTGAAGGCACCATAATGGGCACCACTGGAACTGACTGCAGACTGGAATCTCTCAGGTATTAAGTATGACTGTTGCTACTTTGTTTTGCTAATAAAAAAGGTCACTCTGGATTCAGTAGCAAACTGAATCCAGCACCTGGTAATAGCTAAGCTGGTGGCAGTATGAAAGAGACTGTATTTTATCTACAGACCTTATGGCATTGCATATTCTGTTCATACCCAAGTTCATCCTAAAGGGGACAATAATTTGTTTGTTGCAGGAAATGTTCGTAATCATCTGCATTCCTCTGCAGTATAATCAAGGAATACGTCTTATGCCTTAACAGCTGTAGGTGTTTAGCATTTTTTACAATTGTCTGTAGTTTTAGAAAGTGCAATCAGCTGATTCTTTTTAGGACAACACCCACTACCATAGAGTGAACAGCCGAAAGTGTGGGGGGAAATTCAGAACTTCATTGACTTCATAGAGACTGTCTAAATTTTTTGATAGTGTATGCTAAAGCTCCCTTGCTAATTAGGGTGTTGGAGTATTGTTTACTGGTATTGATTACTTGAACTGTAAAATATAGTATCATCTGAAGTTCTTCAGGCTCTGCATGGTATCTTTGCTACTTGTCATGAAACAATGAGAAATGCAGACTCGTCTAGGTTAGGAATGCCAAGATGTTCTTATGGCAAATTAAAACAAAAAATCTTGAACTGACTTTTCTGAAAAAAAGCAACAGCAGTAGGAAAACAGGAGATAAGGGCCTCTGAGTCTGGAAGCTCTCAAGGACATTGATAGGAATGGATTCCCACTTTGAGAATGAGCCAGTGCAGATATAAAGAGACCTTAGTGACATCGAAAAAACTCACTTGCAAGGTCAAAGATTCTCTTGATAATACAAAGGTTGCCGTTGCCAGTACTGGAATGTGCAGATAGCAAAGCGTAAATCAGTATCAGAACAAGCCCTTGTGTCAATGCTTGTGTTGAATGTTTTATGCTGTGACTGGGCTGCTATTTTAATTTTTTACCTGTCTTGCCCTTCACTGCTGATAGATGGCAGCAAATGACAAAAGATTTTTCAGTCTTTACTGCATTCTTCTGTAGAATCCTCCTCGTTAAAAACAAAATGGTGCTGATTCCACACTAGCAAAATGTATGACCCCTGTAAAAGGCAAAGGTATGACTTAACACGCTATATAATTATAGATAAAAGTGAAACTTCGTCTGTTGTGTTCCTGTTCCATCTGATACTGGAAGGTTTCCGATTCTGCATGAATATTTTGTTCTGCACTACATTCAATGGTTGCTTCTCTAGTAACTTGATAGGGATCAGAAAAGCTTTTTTTTCCTAAGTTTTGATCGATTTTTAACTTTCCTCTAGTCTTGAGGTCCAAACATGTAAACAACTTGGGTTATGTTGCATTACAGCTAGGAAAGATGTGGTGGTAGTGGTGAACTTGCCTATTGGAGAGGGCCAATAAAATAATTATTTTCATTTTTATTGTTAAGTTGTTACTGTTGTAAGAGCTCCTGAAACAGACAAAGAGACTATGTTTAGGAAGGAGACATTGTTATTTATCGCAGGTTTGTACAAAGCTGGGTGCTTTCCATCACATATTTATTATACACAAAACGATACAGTTAGTAACCTTCCAAGCCCATCCTCCTTATAGTGACTGGTTAGCGATTTACGTACAGTTACATGCCTTTTTCTGCTATCATGCATGTTCAGGGGAAGGGTCTTTACCTAGGCAGGGGTCTTTTTGACCCGGGGATGTGATTTTTAGAATCATAGAATCACAGAATGGGTCGGAAGGCACCTCTAAAGGTCATCTAGTCCAATCCCCCTACAATAAGCAGGGACATCCCACACTAGAACAGATTGCTCAGAGCAACATCAAGCCTGACCTTGAATGTTTCCAGGGATGGGACCTCCATCACCTCTCTAGGCAGCCTGTTCCAGTGATCCACCCACCCTCATATTAAAGAGCTTTTTCCTAATGTAGTATGTTCAACCTAAATCTACCCTTCTCTAGCTTGAAACCATTATCCCTTGTCCCTATCGTTACCTTGTGAACAGGTCTTCCCCAGCCTTCCTATAGGCCCCCTTCAGATATTGGAATGTCAACATAAGGTCCCCCTGGAGTCGTCTCTTCTTCAGACTGAACAACCCCAACTCCCTTAGCCTGTCTATTATTTAGTATTATAATAACATTATTATGAGCTAAGTTCACCTAAAGGACATGACCTACAGCTTCAACTGGCCAAGACCTGTTTAGCCATCAATCTTCTTGATTCTGGTTCTTCTTCACCTCCTGCATTCCTTAGATTCAATTATCTGCTTAGACCTCAAGTCTTTTCTGCCAAGTTGGTGATTTACATGAGACACTCTCTAAAACTCTTGATTAATTACTTTCTTCAAGGCCTGGTTATTGCAGGATGTCCTCACTCAGTGCCAGCTGTGGTACTATATGCCCCTCTGACTGCAATTTTAACTTGTATCTATATACAGAGAACATCTTACACAAAATAACCCCAGCATTTTACATTTCTGAGTCACTTTCCAACACA
Source organism: Apus apus (assembly GCF_020740795.1). Taxonomy (NCBI): domain Eukaryota; kingdom Metazoa; phylum Chordata; class Aves; order Apodiformes; family Apodidae; genus Apus; species Apus apus. The sequence continues at coordinate 44,478,427 of NC_067284.1, forward strand.
GTCAACCTGCCACTTTACCTGTTGGTGAGTAAGAGAAGGCTGAGTTCATCTTCTTAGGTCAGTTCTATGTTGTTTCTAGTGTAGAATTCTACGTGAAGACAACTTGATATTTTCTTCAAGGCAAATAAAGGGGAAAAAAACTGCAGGGAATGATACTCCAGGGAAAAATCTCTGCGGTGTTTATCTGGAGACTCTGCCTGCTAAACAAGGAGTTTCTGGCCTGTTATTTTTGCATATTTAGCACCTACATGAAAGAACTTAGATTCTAACACATCTGGAAAGGTTTGCTAATGAAAACATGAGCACTAATAGGTATCACTGCAGGTGTGCTGAATGGTTCGCATGAAGTCAGCTTTCTGTCTCCAAGGCCTGCTGCTCTAGCTGGAGCCCAGCGCCTGCCTTCCTGGCTGCGGCACTTGCCTCAGTCCGCGGCTGAAGAGGAAAGAGGAATGAGCTTCCCAGTGTTGTCAGAGAAGCGCCAGTCCTGCAGCCTTGCTAGCGAGGGACGCCCTGGATACATCTGGGGTCTTTTGGATGTGTTCAGCTCTCAACGACTTCCCGGACTGTCACTCAAAATTACTTCAGTCCGGCCACGTACGGCAAATATTTCTGTGTTTCAACCATTCACGTAAACCCCTGAAAACGGACGAGGCTGGCTACCTGCGGCGGGAGGCCCGGCTGCCCGCGCAGGCCTGCGGCAGCAGCCCTGAAAGGGGAGGCGGCCTCGCTCGGGTCTGCCCGCAACACAGCGCGCTCCCCGTCCCGCAGGAGGAGGGCATGGCGCCGTCCTGGGGCCCAGCGCGTCCCCCCGGCGGGGGGAGCTGGCCCGCGGGCCGCGGCTCCCGGGGCACCAGCCCGGGCTGGTTCTGAGCTCCCGCGTCCCGCTCCCGCCCCGGCGCTCCCGGCGCCGCGGGGAGGCGGCCGCCCCGGCGGGGAAGCTTGGGCCTCGCGCGCCGCCGTCCCGCGGAGCAGCCGCGCCCCAACGGCTCTGCCCGCCCGGCCCGGCCCGGCCGCCATGTCCGCCCTGCCGAAAGCCTCCGGCGCCCTCCGATCGGTGGATTACGAAGTGTTCGGACGAGTGCAAGGTAAAGCCGGGCTCCGCGCCGCGGCCCGGGCAGCGTGAGGGGCCCGGCGGCGGCCGCAGCGGGACGCGCCTGCGCGGGGCTGAGGCGTGCGGGGGAGCGGGGCCGCGGCCCCCTGCCCGGCGGGAGGCGGGAGCGGGCTGCGGGCACGTCCCGGGGCGGGCTCGGCCGCTTCCCTGTTTTGACAGACCAGCCCGGGAGCTGCAGGCTGGGCTGGGCTGCCAAAAGCATCTGCTGTCACCCGCGCTTGTGTTCGTGGATTCTGTCAGCGCGGTTATGTGGGAATGCCCCCTCCCCCCCGGGTTGGCAGAAGAAAAACTTTACAGTAAAAACAAAATAAAGGCGATTCCTATAGTGCAGTGTTTTTATTAGGGAAAGCTGCATGTAGTAACTGCGTTAATGCACATACTCGTTTGTCAAGGGGAAGGCTCAAGGCCACTGTGTGTGTGTGTGTACACAGATTCTGTGGAATTTGCCCCGTGTCAAAATGTTGTGACTGCTTGCCTTGTAAGAAGAGACCAGAGATGAGTTCTGTGCAGTTTGCTTTACGTGAAAATTAACTCCCAGAAGTGGGGTTGTTTCGAAATTGTTTTAATGCCTTTTCTTTCTCTTCCAGGTGTTTGTTTCAGGATGGTAAGGCACTGCCTGGTTTACTGGTTCTACTTTACAGTATAGTATTTCCAGTGCTAAAAATATGGCAGCAGGTTTGTAGAGGATAAACATATCCAACTGCTTTTTTTGAGTTACAGGTTGGATGGTAAAGTATTGCAAGTGTGTTTAAAAGAAAAAAAAAAAAGATATGTTTGTTTTATATTATTGTTATATTAAAATGGATTTTTAAAAGCTTACTAGTGTGTTGCTTGTATGTTTAGTGCCTAAAGATCGTGTTTGGATTACTTGTGATAAAACAGCATCGAAACGTGTTAATCTTTAGAAAGGTTAAATCTGAAGTTCTTGGCATTGGCTTCTGAAGCAATGCTTTTCAGTTTAAATACTGGTACTACAACTGCCCTTAAAAAAAATTTCAAGAAGCTAACTGTGTTTCCGTGTAACAATGAGCTACAAACACGCAGTCTGTGGCTTGTATCCCAGCCAGATATCTCCACCAGCTCTGAACATGCAGCAGATAGTTCTGTATTTCACAGAAACCCAAGGAACAAGAGGACACATTTCCAATAACTTTTTTTTTTTTAAAAATCTGAAATTAGTGGGTCATGCTTAATATTAGCCCTAAAAGCTTTTTTACCTTTTTTTTATAGGTATTGTGAAATACTGCAAAATTGACATGACATACAATATAGTATGTCTTGAGTTTCATTATTTTATGAAGTGCTAAGTGGATGTCCACACGTTATGTGGTGGGCAGGAAGCCTTGTTTTGAGCTGACCTGGTGCCTTGTGAGTACACACACCACAGGGCCAGTCTTGAGCTGATCAGCAGTATTGAGAAATGGGCTGTCAGCTGTATTCCTGTGCGTTTGGACAAGTTTGTGTGGAGGAGCTGCTCATAATCATCTTGGAAAATACCCTTCATACTTAGCAGCACCTTTTCATTGGAATTTGTTTTACCTTTTGGAATGGAGTCACGTTGACCTGCAGTTTGGCTGTTGCCGTTAGTGTCTAAAGAGGCTGGTAATGCAGTGTGCATCTTTCGTATCCTTGCTGCATTTAGTTTTGGGTGTTACTGCTCATACTCTAAAATGTTTGGTGGCTATTTCCTATCAAAAGGTATTAAAAACTTTTTGATCTTCCTGTTAGAGCCATCAGTCTGTTACTGTTTTGTAATACCAGATAAAAACATAGGCCATATAGTCTTTTACCTCTTTACTAAATATACAAGCAGCAAAACAGAGGAGGTACCTTTAATATAAACAAATTTGCTACTAATGAAGTACTGTGTATTGGATACTAGTGTATTTGTTGCCCTACATGGAAAAAAATGTAATGGATTTCCACAAAACAGGCTTTCTGTTCCCTACCATTTCAATGTTCAGTTATTAAAACCACGTGTGTAGTGCCTATGTACATGAAAGACAGAAAATGAAACCCTCCGAAAACAGGGTGCTTGGAAGTTGCTGATTTCATCACAAGAAGTGAATAGCTGGGAAACCATAATTTGTTGTGGTATTGCAGAAGTATGAGACAAACAGTATAATTAGATCATGACCTCTACTGCTGTTTGTTAGTAGTAACGCAGCAGCTGGAGGTAGAATTTAAAGGGTGAAAGTCAGGTGGAAATTACTTAAAATGAAACTAGAGAAAAGGAACTGTGAAGTTGGTACATGTAGCAAATTCAATGAATGTAGACACTTGAAGAGGCAAATAAGCAGTGATAGGAACTATAGAAGGCAAAGAAGTATATACAAGGAGTGTGTGGGATTAATAGAGTCCTTTGTGATCAAAACTGTTAAAAGTTCCCAAAATAAGGGGAGCAAGTCTTTCGCCCTGCTGTGAATGAAAAAAAGCCTCACACAATCAGAAGGCTTCTGTGCATGTACATTATGGTACAGGAAAGAGGAAGATGACTTCAAGCAGCGTAATGTCATATGTATAGTTTTTTTGAAGAAAAGTATTACAAGTGTGGAAGTGGAAGTGGGAATTAACTTGTGCATTTATTACATATATGTAAAATCTCATTCTTGTTCAAATGTTTGCTGCTTCTGTTGCCTCTTCAGAGCTGACAGGAATATCTTTATGCTTAAGTATGAGCATAATCCATGGATTTTTTTATTTAAGTGTAAGTCGTAAAGCTATGAAAATCAAAGTAGATTTTTAAGTGTTATACATACGGGTGTATATGTCAGCACTAATTGTCCTCTTTCATTATTTTTCAAATCAGTACACAGAAGAGGAAGCTAGGAAATTAGGAGTGGTTGGCTGGGTTAAAAATACCAGCCAAGGAACTGTAACGGGGCAAGTTCAGGGCCCAGAAGATAAAGTAAATGCAATGTAAGTATTTTTGTGTTTTTAATCTTACTAAAATAATTTACAGAAATATTTTTAACCCAGAGTGACAACTAGATTCATATGTTGGTAACACAACAGTACTTTCAGTCATCAGGTTTGGTTTTGAGGAGCTTTTAGGCTGTAAAAGTCTCTAAGCTTTAAAAATAGTGTGTGGCATGAGCCAGTTTTAATTTCTAACGTTGCCGAGTTTGTCAGTGTATTTCTCTAACAAATTATTTTCCTGTGAAATGAAGAAAAAGACTTTATTCATACACCTGAGCACAGATCTGTTTTTTAATTCTTCAAAACATCTCTGTAAAGGAATGGACTGAGGAACTTGAAAAGCTTGCTCAGCATGTGCTTAAATACCTTTAAAGGAAACTGTGTTTAAGGGATTTTTATATTTTTTTCCCCCCGATTTGAAAAAAATCAATGCATTAACACACATTTCAGCAAAGGCTTGTTCTCTCTACCATCTGGAAATAAATTCTGAACTATGTTGGTGTCTTTAGAAGAATGGGTAGGATTTTCTTTACTGAATTGCCAGTTTCCCAATGCTTGCAGCTATCACTCTGAGGAAATGATACCTGGAAAAACACAAAGCCTAACTCAGTTGCTTCCAACTATCACTTTTTTGCAAGTGCAAACATTGAACATTGTTGGGAGTTTAAAAAAAAAAATGAAAAAATCCTTCTGTGATTTGTTCCCTTAGGAAAGATTGAGTGATGGTAAAACTTTCCTTTAAGCTCTATTATGAATGGACAATTACTGGCACAAATTCTGCCAGCACTTTCTGATACAGGAATTGCTTCAAAACTGAACTTAGATGAAGTTGGCTTTTTGCAATAGTGCTGCACTTACTGGTAAAGATTATCTAATATGACAGAAGTGTTTATGCTCATTATTTTCTTTGGTTTTAAGCTTAACATGAGATTACTTATCTTGGGCTGCAAAACATTTACAAAGTCAGAGAAACGTCAGTTGTTTCCTATGTCTAGTTAATACTTATGTTCTGGAAGCCCTTTTTTAATAACTTCATCTAAATATTTTGTAAATTTAGTATCTTGGTGCCATCTAGCTGGTTAATTTTGAAGACTGAAAATGAGCAGGTGAGAAGTTAGGATTTGGTTTCTATGTGTTGGAGTAGTTTTTCATTTAGTATTTTCCAGGCAGTTGATTGACTGTCATTCAGCCTGTGTAAGTGAAAGCACAGCTTAGCTTCTGATCTTTCTTGTATTTGCATGAACTGGTGTTGCTGCAGTGTTATCATCTGTCCCTTTTCCATACCCGTTACCTGTGTCAATGGGATTTAAAGGAAAGTGTGCTTACCCCAATACCACAAAATTTGTGCGTGATGTGGGGTCTCACGGTAGAGCTACAAAATTAGACTAATGAGACTAGTCTTACTGTCAAAGATATATTGGTACACAGACTATTCCAAAAGGAAATTAAAGTTTTTTTTTCATAAGCAGTTTTAAGTAGGGTCAAGCAAGCTGAATTGTGACCATAAAAACCTTATGTAGAAACTTTTGATGTACATTGTTTGATATTCAGAGCAAATAAAATGTTGGTTTGAGTTGCTGCTGCTTCTTTTCAAACTGGAAATCCATGTTCTCCTCTGATGTGGAAATAATGTTGCAGTGCTGAAGTTAAGGTATGATTTTGAAGTACACATTGAGATACAGATCATTAATTTAGAGATTCTAGAGCAGGATGCAGAAGGAGAAACAGTTCCCTTTTCCTTGCTCCCTGTGTGGGATCCGATATATCAAAAAGGTGGTTTGTTTTTGGCATTAAATTGGTGAACTTGCATGTGAGAAAGAGCTATTGTATACAGCTACTTTGAAAGGCCTTTATTTTTCTCTGCTTGTGCTTGTTAGTAGAAGATCAAAATAGGTTGGAGTTTTCAAAGTTTTTTCCAGAGCTAATGACTTTTTTTTGTAATGCTCAAATTGTGTTTTCTAGGAATTAATGATACTGTGTTTTAGATTCAAGGGTTAAAATGCTATACTAAATAAAAACAAAATGAGGCTTGCTTCTGCTATGGCAAATTAATATTAACCAGTAATCCTAAATGTACATTTGTATTCCAACTGTGATATATAATCAGGAGGAAATTCTGGCACCAACCTCCTATGCAAGCTCTGGTTTGTATTTGCTGGGTATTCAGAACTTAGAATACATGTGTGACACTTCCTAAGAGTTTGCAAATCTTGTATCTTAAAGAAACTGAACACTTTTCAACACAGTACATGAGTCAGCACTGTAAGGTATTTCAAGAAGGGTTCCTGTTTGATGCTATTTCCAATATTGCAGCAGTGTGTTAAATTGTAGAAATCTTTCAAGACTAATTTGTGCAGTGTCTTTTGAACAGGTCTTTTCAGTCTTGCCTAAGTTTCAGAATTAAACTTTAGGCACAAAATAGCCTGATTTTCAGAGGTACAGCCTTTTCACTTCTAAAAGTCACGTATTTAATGATAATAAAATGATTTGTCAGTTCTTTCATTTGTTAATGTTAGTATTTTTAGGGAGAAGTGGAAAGGGTGTTTTGGTCTGTCATAAACAATGTTTATCTATTCATGGTGCTAAATTGGATCGAGACCACAGACTAAAAAGACAGTTGTGTTGCCATAAGGAAGTACAGCTCTAGAAAAAGCAAGACTGGAGGATGAAAAAGAGGGATGAGGGCTTGAGAGGAGATAAAGATAGGGAAAGTGTAAAAGATGAGGGAAAAACACCGTGAGGGAATTCAAGCAGAAGCATGGGGTGAATAACAAAGCATGCCTTTGTTCTGGAGCAGGCAGGCATCTAACCCAACCGTTTTCCAGCAGCAGTCGTTTGCTCCTGGTTTTCTGACCCTCTATATTCTGTTTTATGTCACTACTTGTATTGTGAGGCATAGCTAGGAAGTATCCAGTGCAGACTAGAGAAACAATGCTGTGTTATGTGTTGGGCTTTTTTAATGCATCCTGCTAGGGAAAAGAAACTGGCCTTTTACCTGTGCCTGGCATAGTTATAAGCAGTGTGATAAAGCCTGAGTTTTGTCCTGAAACGTGGAAGTAATTGTTTCCCTGCAGACATAAAATACGAATAAAATTAACTACTTTGAAAGATGATATGCAAAATGGAGTTTGCTCTGGAGCATGTAATATGTGGAAATAAGTGGAAAGTGGTAGGTAAGTACGAAGGTTTGGGGCCTGAAAAGTGTTACACGTGCAAGAAGTTTTCATTCCTGATTGGACCATTTGCTTGGTGTTGAATATGGGTGTAACTTTTGCTGAAGTGATGCTATTAGGCTGACTCATTTGATTTACATTTAGTGGTGGTGGTGCAATCTTGATTACACAGAAAACTGGTAAAATTGACTGACTGCCCTGGTGCTGTAATTTCAGTGTGACTTTCACTGGAATGCAGGAAGCTTAAGATATGAATGAGCAATTCTTGATTTTTAGGTGTTTTCAAGATTTGTCTTCAGTTTGTTTTTAGTGAAACAATTTCAGATTCCAAATGATCAGGTGACTTTAGTGTGAAAATGTATTATTAACCCCGATTTTAATTTTAATTGGGAGATCTTGCAGGCCATTTTAGAGGGTGTTTTGAAGTAGTGATACCTTTTACCTGTAAGTCTGTTTTAACATCCCTTGCTTTTTAACCTCTAGATGGAGCTGCTTGTTCTGTAGATGCTTTGAACTGTACCAGCTTCATTTGAAGTGAATCTATTTTTAGGCTGTTATGGTGGAATCCATGTTTTTCTTCACTACCTTTTTCCTTACTGTATTTTATAGTCTTGTTCTGTTGGCTGCTACTGCTCCACAAAGATAACACTTGTTATCTTTAGATGCTAAAAGCTCATTTTCAGTCTTTTACCTGTCTGTAAGCCAAAGAACACTAAAGTCAAAAGCAAGAGTTTCAGCATTTCTAAAATATAATGACATAAGGTTTTATGGTAAACTGGAGGCTTCTTTGCCAGCCCAGATATCGTTAAACGGTGTAGAGGAGGTAGTCCTTTTGTTACTCTTTTTCAGGAAGACTTACAGTACAGGGTTTTTAGTTATAGTATTTTATGATTTTTTTCCATTTTATTCATCAAATAAGGTTGGAGCCTTGGTAGTCATCTTGGTTGTTGCCATAGCAACTTGCATTGACAAGCTAGAAATCACTTTCCTATGAAAATTTTTTGAACTTTGAATGATAACTTATTACTTAGTTATCCATTAGAAAGCAAGGTAAGACTTGACAAGATTGACAAGTTTAGAATTTATTAAAAAAAGACCCCAAAGATTTAAAGTCAGGCTGATGCTTTAAAATGTGTAAACTTAGGACATTTTTTTAGACACAATAAGTAATAACAGCATAGTAAGTATTTTCCTGGCTTTGTAGAAAGGCATGATATTAAAGATAGATTGCTTGTCTTGGAAATGGTTTTAATTAGGAAATTGATGCTAATTTAATTTGGTTTAATTTTTAATGTCATCTAAGAATAATTAATATAAAATATACAAGTGACATGGCACAAGACTTGAAAATTACTTCAGTGTGTATCTGCATAGAAAAATCTAGATTTTTACCATGTAAAAGGGGAGAAGGGAGCTCTGCATTAGTTAATATCAACTGTCATTCTGCCTCTGTTTCATTAGTCAGGTGTATCTGAGATTCCTGTCTGTACCAACTGGCATTATATAAATACTTTTTTCTTCAATAGAGTTTTTAATTGTTGCAGAGAATGTCCCTAATGGCATGACATGGAACTAAATGCTAGTAAAAAAAATCCCTCCATATTTAGTCTATGGCTGAAGTCCTTGAGCAAAATTCTGGATCTTAATATCCAAATTATGTTGAGATATAAAATGAACTGATTTTTATTCTGTATTTTGAGATTTTTCTCTATCTTAGAAGTGAATCTGCAGATGATATTTATACAGGCAAGGAAGTGGTTTAGGTTTTTAGATACATTTGAGACATCTGTGATATACCCAGAAGCCTGCTATTGAAAAGCAGACAAAGGCAGGTGAGTGAAAAGTTCAGGGAGGCTGGAAATATTGGAGAGAATATGGAGGTTGATTTGGGTTTGACAGCAGCTGAGCTGTAAAATAATGTGATTGCAGATTGGGAATTGATAGATTCAAGAAGTGGTGAGTAACATCAGACTTAGCAGAAAAGGTACAAAATTTCAGAGATAATTTTATGTCTAGGCGCAAAAGGAGAGCGTGATACACTAACCAAAGGTGTGCTGTGATAGAAACAAAAAATTGTGGGAGATTTGTCCTAGAGAGAGAGAAGATTCTGATTTCTGATAGTGTGGGAGAGGAGAATGTCAGAGGAATGAGCTAATTGCAATGGAAGTGAAATAGCAGGTGGGGCTCGGAGCCAAATTTATGGTCAAACATGGATTTGGCAAGAAAATAAAGTAAGTAGGTTGGGAAACTCAGTGTTCTTTAAAGATGGATGCAGTTTTTCTCAAAATAGGCTCCAGATTTGTAGGCATACATTTTCAGAGTTGTATTTAATAAACTGTTGTAAAAATTTATTGCTGGAATTATTTAATTACTAGCCATGTTTAATGAACACACTTGCTGAAATTCCATTGTGTCTTTCTCCTGATCAAGGAATGTGTAGGCCAAGATGAACATTTTCATGCCACATACCTAGACACAAAATTGATTTGAGGTTGATCATGCAAAGAACACTGGTCATCATGCTTCAGTGTTTCAGAAAACATTTATCAAATTGTGAGGACTAATACTTTTTGCCATGCTTATTTTCTATAAAAATACACCTGCTCTGATGCAGAGCACTTAATGTTTCCCCTGTGACTTGTCAATGAGGCAACTTTGTGTGCCATAGTAGTATGGCTGAAATATTTCCTGGATGTACTGTTTTGGGAAGCTGACTGTGATATATTTTGAAGGAAAGAGGAGAGGGAAAATAGGATCACATTCTTTAAGCTTTCTTCTTTTACTTTGCTAAAATGTGATGTAGTGAAGAAGGGTGAGGGTATGTTCTCACTGATGATTATAATGAAGTACAGTTTTTACATTAGTCACTGCTGAAGGTGATTTACAGTTTTTCAGTGACTCAATAACAGACAGATTGCAAGAAAAATGATGACGTTTTTGTAGTTCAGTCTGTGTCCAAGTATAACAACCTCAGTTTTATTGGTTTGGTTTTATTTATTTAAAGGTAAAACTAACCTATACTGGAAAATTAAATTGTGTGGAACTATAATCTTTGTGGTTATACTGGCAAATGTGACTGTCTCTCTTCATACCAGATGTTTGAGGCATTAATTCCTTATATGTGATTGTTTATTGCTTTAAATTGACAAGCTAAGTTATGAGCTGTTGTGAGCAGGCTCGGAGCTGGGGTTTTAGCAATTCAAAACTAGATAAATTAAGAACTAATTGCTGTTTGTTGTAGCAACTGTACTTTGCTTCCAAAGTCAAAGAGTGGGTCAGAGATGTCAGAAGGTGTATGTATTTGCTGCTGGCTTCTGCAAATAAAACTGGTAATATGTTTACTGGTACTTAGCTGAAGGAGAGAGCTGCATGCTTCCAACACAAAACTGAAGGCCTAGTGACTTACCCTTTTTCTGCCCTTGCCAGTTTATGTTGTACAGCACTGCCGACTGCCCCTGAGTGAAGTGCTCTTTTGTCTGTCACTTAGGGGAATAGCAAAAGGCAGTTCTCTCCCTGTGGTGGAGTGGTTGAAGGGAAAGAGGTGTACCTCCACTGAAGGTCACACAGCCCACCAGTGACAGAGCCAGAAATAGAAGTGGACTCCTGGCACATGTCCTGTCCTTTAGACTGTGCTGGATTGTCACTGTTCTTTACTTTGAAACACCATAAACCGCTAAAGCTTTTAGCCATGGTTATGACTTACTGGTTATGGCATAGTGCAAAAATAATGTTTTCCACACTCTCGTTTCTTCTGCTGCAGTATAAAGATAGCTGTAAGATATGACCTTGTAGGTTTTTTAAAATCTAGTAATTTTTCCAGTCACTGTGAATTTGCAGTGGCTTGGTGGAATTGGAATTCCTTATGAAGTATCTGCTTCCATTCTGATCACTGAAGTGTTTGTATTAATAGATTTTGTTTGTTGTAATTTAATAAATTGTGCTAAATGTAGGCTTATAATACATATAGTTAATTAGGACTTACTGAATACTGTCTTGTTGAGCTTGATCCTCATGTTTGCTTCACCTTTTGAGTGCTGGATTTTTTGAAGGAGTGCAGGCTAAACAGTTCAGTCAGTTTTGAGAATAAAACAAAAGTTCCCATTGAAGATCACGTGTTCTCATTGATACTTAAGGTTATGAAGTTAGGGCAGTATTTAATTCTCACAGCTGTTATTCTAAAATATATGTTATAGTTTAGGTTTGTACCATAAACACAAATCTATTGAAGTATTTTCATTTGTTGGAGGGAGGGGGCCACCTCTAAACAGCTTATCTATTTGATGCTTGAATTGGTTAAGTGAAGAATGTTTCCTCCTTCCACTTTCTACTGAAGCTGCCAGAAATGTCCCATTTGCTTCACTGGGAGCCATATGACTAATTTTGTTCATTAAAATGTTAAGGTATTCTACAATTTCTGTGTTTGTAAATCTCTGTAAATGGAAAAAATATTGCTGAAGGCCTCTCATATATCTATGGTCTCCTGTTCTTATTACTACTGAGCATATTAGTATTTGTTTAAGTGTTAGATACAGAGATGTAAGGCTGCTTTCCTGTTACGTTTATAGAACATCTACCAGATGTTATTCCTGCATTTAAACAGGGCTGAATTTCTGGAATTGTGCCTCCGGAATAAGAAGTGTTAGTCTATACAGTGGCTTGTAAAACTCAGTATGTGATCTCGGGCAAGGTGCTTAACTTTTTTTTACTACATGTTGCTGGTGGTGTGCCTCTTTGGAAATGATGGTTCCACAGGGATGTTGTGTTAATGCTTCAAAGTCCTTTAGCAGTGTTAATACATGAAGTCCTTATTTGCTACAGAATTCCAGACTTTTGTTTGCTCAGCTGATGAGTATCTGTGATGATGCTCAAATCTCTGTTGCAGTTGAAAGTGAGTGGGATTGCAGGGTTGTATTGGATTGTACTATGAACACAGGCAAGTGAAACTGTTGTCTGAACACTCCATTTAGGGATTTTCTTGCATAATTAGAAGAGTGATATGACTTACTTACATCCACATGGAAAAATAAAGACCCATATTGTGACTCTAAATTAATCTTAATTGAAACACTCTTAACTATTTTAAGAGCAATTTTGTGCAGGATTGGTTGAGCTTTCTAGGAGGCTGTTTTCAAATTACAAATGCCAGTAAGATGTGTCATTTCTACTGGAAGCTGTATTCCTTTGAGCCTTTTAAGCATTTATGTATTCCTTATAGTTGATATTACTGGGAACATGTGTAGTGCTTTGTTGCTTTCAAAGTGAAAATATTCATTTATTACTAGTACAGTATGATATGGAACAGTTCAATGCCATTATTCTGGCTTTTTTTGATTAACAAAAAGTATTCCAGATGTCTTTAATGCTCCAACACAACATTTACAGAAACACTAATGACTAAAAGTTCAGTTCAAGCCAGTATTTTTGTGAGGTTTTTGTACTCCATCTTATCAAGGGGAATAACTGTGTCCACAATTAAAAATAGATCATTGGCAACAAAGTGGTAATTATCAATAAAAGCATGTGCTTGGAAGGTGCGGATTTCTTTGGAAACCTATTCTAGATGCTGTACTTGACAAAGCTGCCTGAGTTTTTGCAGTATGAAATAAAACTAGTACGGGAGTGATACAAGGTTCAGAATGTTTGTCCTGTTGAACGTGGCTTACTCTGTCTGCGGAGACAATGTCTCTGTTGCCTTCTGAGGCACAGTCTTCCCTCACCCCTGTTGAAACAGGCAAAAGCTGTGGGCCTCTGTTTTCACAGCAGTGAACCCAAGCTGCTATTCTTTGCTTCTCAGCAGGGTTTTCTAGCTTCAGTGCTTCACCAATGGTACTCTGCAGCTTTCAGTCACCTTAGCACATGATAGAGCTTGCTCGTGTTTGCCTGTATCAAATTGCATAAACAGAATGGGAAGGAAGTTGAGAAACTTGTTATGGTTTCCTATGTAGAAAAGACTCAGATGCTGGTGAGACTGAATTTATTCATTGGCATGGATTATATGCATGCAATTAATTGTTTACAAAGTCCAGTGAGTTTATATGCAGAAATCTTGCATGTGATGTTTCAAAAAAGTTTTGAAAATAATAAAAAAACCACCCTAATATGGTTCTTCAACAAGTTAAGAAATGCGATTTTTTTGTTTTGCGCTTTTTTAAAATTCAAACACATTTTCTTTGACCTCAGACTCTGAAGTGTTTTTTCTACTGAAATTGAGGCATTTTTAGATGTTGGGGTCTTGTTTGTTTGTTTTTTCAACTATGTCGCTTAAGGTTAAGGTGTTTCAGCACATTAGGCATGAAGGTTGCGTAGAATGGTTGTGACTTTTTCCAGTATTGTTCAGGAAGCCACGGCAAAAGTATTATATAAATTCTGGTATGAAAAAAGTTGGTTTGGTTTATTGTAAAGTCTGATGTTTCTTCCTGGATAGGTACTAATTGACATTATCATGAACCACAAAATAGCCAGGGGTACCTACCTGTAGCTTGGTATCATAGTGGATCTTTGCCTTCTGAAAAGTGCAAGTCATAAGAATTAACATTTTTTCTGTATGCTGAAAGGGTAATTAGCAATGTTTATACAAACTCATAATTTGATAAGGGTGACCACTAGGTGTTCTAACCTACAGAAGCTTACTGAGAAGGAAAAGAATTCAGCTAACTGGTCTAAAAATGGAGGTTAAATGTGCAGAACAATGTTAAAAGATCATTACTGAATTTTTAAAGCCAAGCATTCAGAAGTCAGGGTAGATTAGAAATTAGTTGTACTACAGTGGACTATAATGTCTGTTTTGTTCTCACTTGATAGCTGAAGGGATTTGTTTTCTGTGTGCTGACTATATTCAAAAATTAATAGTCCAGTAGGTAGGGAACAAGCCTGTTATGACCACTTCTCTATCTTAAGAGGGATGAAGGGTGTTACTCTGGGTCTAGAGATTTGTGTTTATAATCCACAGGGAAAAGCAACATTAAACTAATATTAAGGTTGCATAATATAAGGATGAATGGACCTCTACAAGAATGCTGCTGCTGTCCCCAAAACAAGTGTTACGAACTAAGCAAACAGATTCAGGATTAAGCCCTTGCTTCTGGTGAGAAACCAGGAGGGAATATTTCCCGGAAGTGTTATATCATGTATAGTACCAGATGCAAGAGCTCTTCCATAGGAATGCAAAGATTTTGTAGCCCAAATGGACACTCTCCAGAGGGGCAGATAGTTAACCAGGAATCGTGTGTTGAGTGGGTAGATTTGGTTTAGTTCTCAGCTCACTGGTGTAATTATACACATACCCTATGAATGTTGCTACTAATGATCTTACCAACATTCTGATGGTAGAAATGCTGATTTGGAAAATCATGACCTCTCTAGGGTTGTAGTACTTAATTAGCTAGGTGAACCTAGGACTTTAAGGGAAGTCTTTATTGCTCATGCGACACTGCACAGGTAGACAGAAAAGAAGACAAAGCTAGTTAGAGCTCGTTTTATGGAGAAGGAAGTCCGAAGCCTTTTTATGTTGCTGAGAGATACCTGTTTGTTTTGTTCCACAAATTACTGTAGTACTGATTAGATTCACAGGCAAGCTGCGTTCAGTTTATTTACCATATTTTTTTAGAAAATGAGTATGTTTCACACTTACGTACTTAAGCTATGCCCTTTGCTGACAGGAAAAAAAAGGAACAGAATTGCTTCTGCTGCTGCTCATCTCTCTGTCACTGTTAGTGCCTTGCAGCCATAGAAAAATATGTATTGCTGGGTTAACTATATTAGATAATATATAACTCAGTTTTACCTTGTTCTTTTTTCCCAACTCCCTTGTCTTTCCCTCCAGGGAAACAGTGTTTATTTGCTTAATGTGGTGCCCTGAGATTTTTCCCTTGAACTATGCTGGATGTTACCAAGTATCCTGCAGTTAGCATCACTTGTTGAATCTTTGCCTTTCTGTTTTATGTGGCCCTCTGAAGGGGACACTTGAGTCTCTTTACAGAGAATCACTTATATAAACTTGTGGTTTGAGTTTGGTCTGCTTTTGCTCTCGAGTTGATTTACTGTATTTGCTCTGCTGCTGGATTAGCTTTCTTTTCAAAGTGGGTGTTCTTTGTGATGTTTTTTCTGTAGTTGGTGTGAAACATCTGGCTGTTTTAATCTGTAATGAGTACTCTGCTTGTGTACCTTAAAGGCTTTCCACTGGTGTTCAGGCCAGTGCTCCTGTGTTGTGATGCTGTGGGCTCTTCCTGCTTATTTCCCTGCCAGTAAAGGAACAAAAAAAATGGGTCTGGAAAAAGTCTGGAAAGTATTCAGACCCTAATGAAGGAAAAGCAGGCTTCTAAATGGGCAGCTGATGTTATGTTTGGAAAGATTCCTTGAACTTCCAATGACCATTTTGATGGGAGAGGGCTCTGGGCAAATAGTTTTCAGTCCCTTTTTTGACTGTATAAGCTATCGAATTTTAATACATACTAGAAAACAAATGATCTGGAACAACAAACCAAATGTATTCCAGCTCACAAATCTTCCAGCAATCATTTAATGAGATTTCAGTCATCATATTTTTGGATCTGAGCAGGTTTGGTCTACCATATAGGAGTTCACCTGAAATCCTGTTACACTTTACAGATGCTAATCCTAAGCCTCTGGCTCTGCTCATTGTGTAATATAAGCCATTCCTTGAAATTAGATTTCAAGGTCGGTACTAGGAGACTTTTCAGAGAGCATAGCTACACCCCACTGTCAGTCTATGTAAATTTAAAATAATCTTTAAATTTAAATGACTCAGTGTTTTGCAGGGGAGGCTTTTAAGAGTTTAAGTAAATGACATGGTTTGGCTGTGTGTTCTAGGTGGGGTGGAGAAGAGCAGGTGGCTGCTGCCAGTCTGAGATCTCCCTGACCTGCCCTGCTTTTGCAGACTGTGGATCCAGTCAGGAGCTGGAGCCTGGAAACAGACCTTCCATGTCAGTCAGGGGACTCTGGCCATAGGGGAGCTCTGCAGAGACTGTGGCAGAGGCAGAAGTGTTGAAAGTGTTTGTCTTGGGGAAGCCTGCATAGCACAGCTCTCTTGGGGCTGTGAACTTTGAAAACACAGACTCCCCAGCAGCCTCACAGACAAACTGGCAGTGTGTTCTGATGAAATCAGCTTTTCTGGAGTGCAAATTCAGTTCCTTCTGGACATGAATCTGTTAAAACTTTAGGTCAGCTGCCTGTTTTCCAGTGAATCACACCTGTAACCTATCCATGGTTGGGTGTCTATACACAGAATTTTTACTTGTAACTTTTATTATTTATTGTTATTGTATCAGTGACAGGAAAACACGTTTTACTGTTTGTCACAAACATCACTAGTTATGTTTAAAAAAAGTCATAGCTAGGATGTCGCCAGCTTTGCAATGGATCAGGCAAACAGAGCTCCCGTGATGCCTTGCAAAATGATTACTGTCTGTTTGGCTGCTTTGCCAGAGTTTTTTGTTAGAGCATGAATTGCTATATAATACTACCCTGCTGCCCTCAGAAACACTCTGCAGTCATCCCCACCCGCAGTGGGTTGTGTGAGAGACCTGCTGGGGAGAGCAAAGCTGATTGAATGCTGGCTGTCCTAGTGATGAACCCTGCTAGCACAGTTGTATTTATTTGTGTTTTCAGCTTTTCTCTAACTCTCAATTACAGGAAAAATATTAGCATAAGTGAAATGAGATACATCTCTGCTTGGTTTGAGATTGAGGTGGTTTGTATGCTAAGTGTGCCAGGGATGTCAGGATATTGTATCAGGATCCCCTGAAGATCAAGATCTAATGGATTTCTGTGTTGTCCAGTTCACAAAACACACCCACAGTTTTGTGTGAAGTTCAGCTGTCAGGACCCAGCCTAGGGGGTGTTTGATGCTATTGCAAATAATTACGTTGTAAATACATCAGTAATGTGACTTAAAAGAAAAAAAGAGTTCATGCTTACTTTATACTATTGTGTTGGAGCCAAAATTGATAGCCATGAAGGCACTATGTATGTTTAAATGAGGACTGAGGCAAAGTTTGGTGAATATCTTTTTAAATTCTTTTAGTTGTTGGTGCTCTGTGCCTTGGTTAGCTAATGTTGATAAAGCACTGAAAAATAACACCTTGCTTTAAATTTCAGGGTATAGTATGCTTTTACTAGTTTCCAGTAACTGCAGTTGAACTGTTTCAGACTATATTGTTGCATTCTTGTGTCAGCTGATTTCTCTGAGCCAGCTGGAGCAGTCAGTTTCTGCTAGGTCCAGAAGAAATTGCATCTCTCTTACCTCAAAATCCCCCTGAAGATAAACAGTGTGAAGAAAAAACAAACACTTGTAGGCTGTATTCAGGACCCCATTCTGCTTTGTGCACATTATAAGAGATTTCTACTACCAAATAACAGATTGTAAAATTAACAATAAAGCCAGAGAATGAGAAAATATTAATTTACAAATGGAAACTTGTAGCACAGAGATGAACTGATTGGCACAATTGCAAAGGATTCTGAATTCAAGTTGTTTTCTGAATCCCAGTCTAATCCTTCACCACTCTATGCTTTGCCCTTTTGATCCTGTAGTTTGAAACAAACCAAAACTGTTCAGCTTTGTTTGTGTTTTACATCTATTAATAAGAAAACAAATGCCTTTCTTCGTTCTTGCACAATAGAAGCAAAATGATCGTTATGTATGCCAGCTGGCATTTTTTTGTTAAATGCTAGTCTTAATAATAATTAATTGGATAATTACATAGAAATTTTCTTTCTGGCTCATGTCCATATGGATAGTACGGGCAGAAAATTCTGAGCCATAGCAGTGTGGAGTGGAACGTAGGAGCAATGAATCGTTTCAGTGAGTACTTGTAAACAAGGTCAGCTCAGCAGGCATTCAGGAAATCTCTTATGAAATGTGATGCTGTCTTCATTATCCTTTTAAAGGGTTTTGCTGTAGGACCAGAACAGCATGCAGGACTTATCTCTGCCATGCTGTTTGAGTACATACAGCAGATTTCTCAAGACTTGTAGACCCACAGATAAACATTTTAAAAAACAGACCTGTAATCTTTTATTAAAACTCTATGTTATTCTTATCTTCTCAAAGCTGTTCTTCTACCTGAGTTTAGTCACAATTATTCAGTGAATTTAGGCTAACAAAAATCTATTCAACTTTACTGTCTGGTTTACTACTTAGCTAATATTAAGAGTTGTTTCTGCTGTTCCCAAACAGAAATATGTAGAAGGCTGATGACCTAAATTTTGAACCCTAACAGTCTGAGAAATGCTCAATATTTTGCTTGATTGTGTTGCGAGTGATCTAATAGACTTAAAAATAAACTCAAGTTTTCTAGTTGTCAGGTAAGGTATGTCTGTTAGAGACAAATGGAAATTACAAAGTATGGAGCACATAAGGGACCTGGGCATGAAGCAGTGTGTTGATGGGATAGGTGCCACTGTTTGCCTTCCCAGTGAGTTACAAAGCCATGTTGCTGTGTGGGATTGGTGTGGGAGGGAATGCTGGAGCTTGTGGGAGAGTGCTGGGACCTGTGCAGGGATCACTGAAGAATCCTTCCCAGTAGAGACCTGCCTGATGCCTTTCCCCTGACAGCAGCATCCCTAAGGAAGCCACTCTGTGCTGTCAGCTCTCCACTTCCTGACCGTGCTTTAACTGTCCTCCCAAATAGAGGTAAAAAATGAAGTTAATGGCTTTAGTTGGAGCCTTGCATGGAAACTTGTCTTCTCCCGAGGGGGTTGTGTCACTGGGAATGTGACTTCCTGTAGAAAGCCATAAAAGAGGTCTATGTTACCATGTGGTTTGAAAATAGAACTGAAATGTTTTCCCAGCTAGTGTGGCTATCAAAAGTTATGACATTAATCCTGAAATGAATAGCTTCTGTCCAAATATAGAGCCCAGGTGTCTTTAGTGGGACTCTATTGGTGCAAGGGTCTGTCTGGGCATATCTCCCTGACTGCATCATGGCACTTGTTGTGGGAAACATTTGCCTTGCTTACTCTGCTTCACTGCCTGTTCAAAAGCACAGCATGGGCTTTGAGATATGGAGGACTTGACAGAAATAACATATCTTCTTATTCTTTGCCAGGTGATATGTGCTGTCTAACCCAATTATTTTTAATGATGAAAAGGAAAAGAAGGCCAGAGGACTGAAGGCAGTAAATGTGTAGTTCCTTTGGTTAATGTGAGTCAGTTCAAGGGTAGCAAAGGGTTTGTTTGCAGCAGTGGTTGCCCGGGTAGGTGGTTGCTGTTACAAGAAAACCTCGAAGGACAAAGTGGGAAAGGACAGAGAATTTATAGTAGTTTCGATAATGCCTTGATGTCAATAAAGTGTATCTGCTATGTAGCAAGTGTTAATTTTAAACAGCTGTCTTTAGGTAGCAGTAAGTTCTCTGATCTACACCTCTTAAAATACAACCCAGAATCATCATGTTCAGCTCATCACGAGATTAGGCAAAGCCACAAGTGAAAGGTGGCAGTGGTGCAGTGAACACGAACAGGGGTGACACAGGTTTGCCTGAGGGTGGAACACACCGTCTGTTTCAAGTTCATGTTGATGCCACTTGTTTAGAACATTGTGGTTGGTAACCCTTTTCACCTCTCAAACTGCCTCCCTGCTCTTACAGTGTAACATGCCAGTGGCTCCTGGAATTAATCTCAAGGTCATGTCTAAATAAAGGAGTACAAAATGGAATGGCTGTGCTTTGTGTTCTGTCCCCCAGTCTGCTGTGGGCCATCATAATGTATGCTCTCTATCATTATTTTACAATCATCCTGGACTTTATAGTGAACTTAGCATTTTTTAAAAAGTTGCTACATATATCAAGGAAACAAAATGATAGCCCATGGCAGTGCAACATAAGCTTCTTACCTCTGTTTAAAACAAATGTTTAAATAATTAGCATGTAAGAAAAAAAAACCCCACATTTACATTAACTTGTGCATTATTAACACTGTACACAGTATTTTAAACAGGACTTTGTGAGCCTGCCCTCTGCTAAGGGTACAGGATTGTTGATACAGGAAGGAAAAAGACCTTTTCTTTAGCTTTGGAGTTGGTGGGGGCAATGAGATGGCGTCCACTTAAAAGCAGAGTATAAGATGAAGTACTCTAAATGCTGACATAAAAGAAGATATTAGTTCTGGTTCTTTAACTGGCTCCAAGAGCAAAGTGTGAGATGGGCAGAAGAATCCAGTACTTCTAAATGATTTAATTTTTTTTTTTTGCCCTTGATTCTGTCATTCTGCAATAGAAAGAAGAGCAGCTGTCTTGAGGCCAGCAGACATTGAAAGCCATGAGCACTTTTGTTCTCCCAGTTTTTTCTGGCTCTACTACAGCTTGACAGCAAGCAAGTTCCTCTTGTGGCAATTTGGGATGAAGTTTTGGCTGCTTTTATGCTACTATAGTGGGACAAAATGACTGGATGACAAAGAAATTCTGATTTCACAAAATTTAAGCAATCTTATGGTATCTTAAAAATTAAGAAAACCAGCCTAATAAAGGGGTTTTTTTCAAAGCATATGGATCTTGATGGTAATATAGTTTTTTTTCAAGAAAGGTGAAAAGTTAAATTTCTTTAGGAGAATGGGCTATAACTTAAATTATGCAAAGAGAGCTTTTGGTCTATAAATAACTTCCAGTGTATTTTAGTTGGTGAATAAAATAAAATGTCTAATAAAAAGTCTAGAAAGCAAGGTTAGTGTTTAGTTAATGAACTTTATAGAGAACAGCAACAGGTTGTGTTGTGAAGCCTGTCTTCAGGCACACTGATAGTATTTTATTCACTAATGACTCGGTGATCGCATCTTAATTGACTGCATTGCTAATGAAAAAAATTTTTTATAAGACTTGATGGTTTTTTTGAAGCCCCAATGCTTGGTACAAAGCTATTATATAGGGATTGAAATTCTGTTTTAAAGAAAAGTTTCCAGCCTTGCATATTGCAGAGATAAAGTTGGCACTGGTAAGATAATCCTAAAACCCTAAGGCAAGCAGAACCTCTGAATTTTATTTCAAAGATGTTGTAACATTTCAGTTGGTCTCATGATTTTCTGGCACTTGATTAATAAATCTGAATGTGTGGGATTATAACTAATCTTTAGTGAAAAGGAGAGATACTAAGAGTATTATGAGTAGTTTCCAGATATTTCATGTTCTGTGCCATATCTGTTCAGGTTCATTGCACATGTTGTTGTTCTGATGTCTAGTTCTCTAAAGAAAGAAAAAAACAAAAGGATAGTAAAAATAATAATAAAAAATTATGTTCAAGTAATGCAATGTATGCTTGTCTTCTGGTTTTTTTATCAGTCCCAGTGTAATTCTACTGACAAATAAGAAAAAGCAGATCCTTAATCTATGTTTGATAGTTGATTCCACTGAATTCTGCATTGTTTTTCTGGGAACTGTTCAGCCAGAGCTGTATCAATCTAGAAGGGGGCCTCTAAATTTCTTAGTCTCACAACAAAGTTAAAATATAGTGTGGTGTGTGTGTAGCACGTAGCTAATAAATTGAGTGTGAAATATCAACTGCTTCATAATTGGGAGAGTCTCCACAGCAGGAATCTCATGTGTTGCTTCTGGTTGTGTTGACTTTTTATCCATTCAGTATTCCTTTCTTCGTCTCCTGCAGTCTTTCTTTTAATCGTGGAGGTTTTGTATATTAGTATGTAAGGAAGTGCATTTAATTTGTGGCTTGTGTTGTGTTTCTTTTTCTGGAGTTGCATGCAAGATCTCTCTTGATTTACCACATTTAAGTTATGGCTGTCTTTGAACTGTCTGTGTCCAGTGAAAAAATGTGTGTACAGAGTAGGGCTGCTAGAAGAGGACTTCTGGTGTTGGGATTAGTGTGTAAAGAGGGGATGAGACACAAGCTGCTTTTGGTAGGAATAAACTTTAACACAATTAACTACAAGTTATGTGTCTAATGTACAAGATATGGTGAATGGAGTCAAGTAAGCATAAAGACACTTATTCCCTACATGCATCAAATACTCAAGGATAACAAAAACTTAAACTCTTTGTTCCAAAAATATGTAATTTTCATTTGTTTTCAGTATGTTTCTGGAATGAGTAGTTATCTTGTGTGCAGTCGTGGATCTCTGTTGGGCATTCCTCCAGTCAGTTTGGTATTGTTGGGTTGCTAGCACAAAACAAAATTGACAGGAGAAGGATTTATTTTCCTCAGGGTCTGCTTGTTTGTAGTTTCTGAAAATCATTAGCTTGGGGAGCAAAACTGGATGTATTTGAGGTTGGCAAGGTCTTTGGTATTAAACAGACTCTCTTTAGCATTCTCTTTAGAACTCTGTAGGGTTTAAATGGTGCCAAGAAACTATTTTCCAGTTGACTTGATGTGTACAGTATAGTTACTGTCAGGAAAGCTGTGCTTCAGTGTGTAGACTTGCAGTTTTCTGTTCCATGCACTTGCAAAAATGGCACAGTGAGCAGCTATTTGTTTCATTTTTCCAGATGCATTTGCCATTTCCAGAGCTTATCCTGAAGTCATCACTTGCTTCTGACTCCTTGCACAGAGATTCCCTGGAGTCTTAAGTTTTCCTGAGTAAAAACAAGCTTTTGGTCATATCTACAACATTAGAAAATGTCGGTTGTTGAATCATTAATATATTGAGCCAATGTCCAGCTAAGGTTTCATATTTACTCATAAAAAAGAATTAATTTTGGCAGTTAACGATCACTCAGGGCATTAGGTTCTCAGAACATGATGTAATCACCAGTGCTTTTGGATTTGAGACAGTCAACAGGAGGAAACAATTTCAGAATTGAGGAATAATAGTGGGAAATACAGAAACTAGTGGGAGATAACTTTTAGATGCCTGTATGTACCATATGTCTGCTTCTTACAACTCCTTAATATTAGTTTGGTAATATTAGGTGATGCTAGAAGCAAAATAATACTGTATGGTCTGAAGGCTTCCTTGGGGTGAACATGGACAGTTACTCAAATATGTAACAGAAAATTTTTTATTGATAGCTTTAGGTTGCATTGTCCCTATGCGGAATGACTGCCGTGCTCCTCTCCTGCCAGGCCTTTTCAAAGACTTTTCAATTCTGGAATTCTGACTGAGGGGAAGAACGAGATAGCAATGTTTGATCCATCCAGTGTGTTCATACGAGAAGCGTAAGGCTGGGGGTGGACAGGTGGTGAGCCCTGTCTCCAAAAATGCCTGGAGTGAGAACATACCAACAGGTGACATCTCGAACAGTTCCAGCTGCTGCTGTGTAATTCCACTCTTACTTAGCAGGAGGCTGGAAGTGTGTGTTCTGTGAAGTGATGTTTTCAGCAGTGACAAAAAAAAAAGGGGCTGCACAGACAAGGGCCATCACAGAAATAGTAGCATTAGACTGATACTGTTAGCTTCTGGAAAGCATCGAATATCTAAGCATATGGGTATGAAATTAATAGCCTTGGGGAGATTTGGCAGGGGCCAGGAGAGATATCCTAATATTGTTATAGTAAATAAATCGTAAATGAGTTGGGAGTTGTAGTGCGAATGCACTTAGCTTTTAAATATACTGCTTTTTAGATACTGCTTTTACAGAATTATGAGAGAGAAGAAGGTGCAGAAAGGCCAGAAATGACTGAAACTGCCAGGAAAATGTGTTTAGGTCCAAAATATCTGCTGGTACTACTATGTGCTTAGATATGATACTAGTAAGAATAGAAAGGTGACAAACACTTGAGATTATATTGAAGGAAAAAAAGCATATTTGGCTAAAGATATTTAACAAGCTAAATTCTAGAATAATGATGTTAATACTAGAGTTCTGTCTTTAGCAAGATGACTATGAAAAGCCTTTTATCTGTCTATTCGACAACACACAGACTTGGGTCTTTCACAGCTGTATGCATTGTATTAAAGAACACGGTTGTCTAGAGACTACTTACACCACTTCCTCTCGGTCTGTGGGCCTACATCACATAAATCAAGGAATTAAAGATCTTTTTAGTCATAAAGTCTAAAGGAACTCATGCAGTTGTTCTGCCTTTGTCTCTTAAGTTTTCTACTTCACCCTATTTTATCCAAGGCTAGAAAAAGAACTTTTGCTTGACCAGCCCAGTCAGCTTGTGCTCCTCTCCTTCTCAGTTTTCCTGTCCAAGTTTCTTTCCCAACTCTCTCATTGGCTTTTAAGATTCACTGCTAACATCTCATTTCTGCTCTTTTAGAAGTTATACCTCCTCAGTCACTAGTGCAGTGCTTTTGGCTCTGTGTAGCTATTTGAAAAAAAGCTGTAAGGGCGCTTATATTTGGAGGATTTGGTTCTCTTGTAGTTTAAACATAGATGTATTTTCTTATTTTAAATTCATCCTTGTTGATAAGCAGTATAGGCTTTGTAGTTCTGTGTTTTCACACTAGATGTCAATCTACTTGCATATGTAGAAGTCGCTATTTTTTGCTTTCTAGATATTTCTTTCACCAACTGCACCAGTAGAATCCTGTTTTCTATCTACTTTTCAGAGAAATCAATGCCATGAGGAAAGGGATTAATTTAAGTACCTCTTTTCTTTTGGTGGCTAATATTGAAGAACAGTTCTTCCAAATAAGACAGCAGTTTTGGGATTGCAAAGTGTAATTAAAATCTTTTATTTCAACAAAACTGGTTGACAGCTTTGATTGAAAATGAAATTTCGATGGCATGGAAACGGAAGTTGGAAAGCCTTAGGTAGAAATATTTTTCTGATTGCTGAACAGCATTTTAATATATCTGTTAATATTTGTTGTTAACTGTTTCTTGCTATTTGAACATTGTAAGTACAGCTTTTAGTAAAAAGGTTGAATGTTTGTGTGATTAGTCTCTCATTGGCTATGTAAAACTTCTGTTTGCAAAAGGAAGTTTTACGTTTCCAGAAAATGGAGGCTGCAGAAATATGAATGCTAAGCTAGAGGGAATCATAGATGTGTTCTCATGTCACCCCACCTGTCTTCTCCTTATTCTATTCCTGTAGCAGGCAGGAGGTTGATGGATACAATATGAGCCAAATTCAACTTAGTAGGAACACTGCCATCATAACAAAGAGTATGAGAGGGAAACTTGAGTATTAAACATTTGGAAGTCTGAAAACATTTATAAACATACATACAGTTAATATTGTCTATGGTCTTGTATAGAAAAAATATATAATTCATAAATATGCAGAGAAACTTCTTTCAGTGCTCATTTCTTAATCTCTTTCCCTCTTTTCAAATACGATTAATGCAAGGTCTTATTGAAATTACAAGATCTTTGAACTAAATGAGGACCAGTGTGATATATTGTGGTTTACTTGGAAAATACAATACCATTTTAGATTTATAGTAACAGGCATGATGAGGCGTTTGAAGTCCATTTAACATGGTATTCATTCTACAAGCCAGGAGATTCAGATCTTACCTTACATCTGTACTTACTTAAGAATGAATGCTCTGGATGGAGGTGTCAGCAGCTGACTATGATACATAACTTCAGAGGAATCCATAAGTTTCTCAGTGACTACTGCTACTTTTGAAGAGGTAGGAGTATTAGGAAGAGCAGAAACACTTTTTTTTTTTTTTTTTTTTTTTTTTTCCTGGTATTGTATACTGCTTCTGCTTATCTCTTTTCCCGTTCAAATTTAAGAAATCATGGGGCAGGGGAAGAATCTGTATGCAGTGTGTAATACTGTGTGGAAGTCAGGTTCTCAGCAGCAACCATTGGACTCTCCAAACTTGCTCTGACTGGTTTGGGCTCCTGGCTAATATAGATGTACCTAGGCTGTTTCTAGTTAGCCTGATTGGTTTAGTACTTACATGCTGTTTACAAAAGCATTTTCCATCTTGACATTGCAGAGCCATAAGAGGAAAATCCTTTGAGATTGGCAGTGTGTCCTGGTTTAAATATTAAAGGTGAACTGCAGGAAAAAAACAGAGGACACAATTGCTCTTTATTATCCCCCCCGCCCTCCACCCTCCCAAGGGAAGACAGAAGGGGAATAAGGAAGAAAGACTTAAACTTCGGAAATTTAAACTAGAAACAAATGTACTGTAACACAAGGAAAAAAGGTAAAACGTTTGTCTGGGGGAAAAGTAGGTATTTATATGGAAAACCGATGGTTGGAATATGGGAAAGGCAGGGCTGCTCCAGAGGAGAGGTCCACAGCTCCTCACAGCACCCGATGCAGTTGGATTCTGGAGTGAGCACGTGGGAAACCAGCAGCCTCGGCAG
Organism: Apus apus; assembly: GCF_020740795.1. NCBI lineage: Eukaryota > Metazoa > Chordata > Aves > Apodiformes > Apodidae > Apus > Apus apus. The sequence continues at coordinate 44,504,808 of NC_067284.1, forward strand.
GGAACAAGGAGCAGGAAGCAAGAAAGGGAGGCTTTTGGCTCGGTTGGCTTTTATAGATTGTGACGAGAAGTGGGTGGGAATGCTGACCTTTCCAGTCTTCTAAGGACCCTCCCTCTCTCTAGGTGTCCAACAGCGTGCCAGGGTCTCCCAAACCCTAGCAGAGTGGTACAGGTAGAAGCCCCTGCCTCTCACTGGTTTTTCTACGTGTCTTAAGTAGTATCTTGCTGGGAGGAACTGTTTAGAAGTAAATTAAACGAATTGTTGCTGTGAATGGTACTGGCAGAATTTAGTGAGTTACACTCAAGTTTCTAGTCACAGAGCAAGTAATAGTGTTTGTTATAACCAAACTCCCTTGGTGTGTTAAGCACTTCCGTTGTGTTACAGCTCCAGTTTTGTGGCAGACCTCCATCTCTTCCAAAAAAAAGCCGGATACATTTTTAGTTACCACTAACATAGTTAATTGATCTAACAGCTTGGGTAATTTTTTTCACAAGGGTAAATGTGATTGAATGTGAAACTATTGGTAATACACATTGTCATCTCTGCTATCTTGATCCTGGCCGGCTTCCAAAACCAGAGTTTCCTCTTGCAAATGGCTGTGGAGGTTTGCCATGGGCAGGAGGGCCCGTCCTATGGGCTGGAGCACTGTCAGGCATCCCTAAGGCATTGCACTGTCTGTCTTCACCTGAACTGCCTTTACTGATTGCTGCGTGTCCCAGTTTAAACCCCAGAGTCTGAAAGCTCTTTCCTAGTCAGGCAGTGGTTTAATATCCTGCCCTGAATATCATTCAGGAGTCTTGTTTTAATTTGAGTGTATTAGTAGTGCAATACCAATGTAGGTAAATTTCTTCTTAAAGGAATATTATATTGGTATATTATATTATATTAATATTTTTGTATGTCTGAATAAATGAATAAAAGTTCATACTTTTAATATGCTTTATAATTGCATTCTAAGTCATTGCATTAACTACTGAATTATTCAAAGCTTGCAGTGCTTTGGGGCAAAATAAAACACCCTATGATTTTTTTTTCCAATTTTTGGAGTAAATATCAGTACCTTATCATTAATGTAATTATTTTTCAAGATTTTCCTATTTCTTGAAAAATTTAAGAGATTAAAAATTCTACAAACATTCCTGAAGAGCCAAAGCTAGCCACTGTTCCCAGTGATTTGAAGCTCTGATGTATTGTTTAGAGATTCCTAGAAGGTTAATGATTGAATGTGGTCTTCAGAGTTATGCTTCATTTATTTTGTGTTATTTCATAGGGCTTAATATCCGTTGGAGAGACAATTTTAAGATAGGGAGTCACCATTTCCAGGGAAGAACTGAACAGGGCTTTTACTATTACTTTGTAGCTGACTGATACCAACTCTGTTAAAAAATTTGCTACCACTGCTGTGTTGAGAGCTCTTTCTAGGTTATGGGTGAGTGTGGAGTCACTTGAGCCAAATTGCTTGGGTACTGCTGATAAAAACAGCTACTGAGTGTATAGTATTTTAAAATAAAATTATCTCAAATAACTATTAAGTGATAGGTGTACATAAAGTAATAACTAATGAAAAATAATTTGCATTAGAAATATTCTTTTGATCAGCTGGAATGATTTGTATAGTCTACCTAGTACCTATCATGCAACAATTTCATTATCTGAAAGAATTTTGCCAGAAGGGAAGTGTTTTGCATTCCTTAGCAAATACTCTCTTCCAGAATTCACTGAGGTGCCCTGAAGAACAGTAAATAATAAGTAATTGCTTGCAACTTGGAATTTTCTTGAAAACTGAATTTACTTTAAAATTTAGATGTGCTTTATCACATTTTACACAAAAATCCCCAGTTTTAAGAGGATGCTACTTTGGAAGAACCTACAAAGTGATTTCTGTGAAAGCACATGAATGATTCTATATATGTCCTTATTTAGAAGTGTACCTAGTGCTTTGTTCCTTTTCCTTCCATCATATGGATAGCTACAGGTGAAGGCTCATTCATCTTCACTTATTACTTGAACTTCCATCACACACTGGAGGTGTCTTACCCTGATGTGAGGCTTTACCATGCATCCTTTATTCCTGCCATCTACAAACTACCCACCAACCAAGGGACCTCATCAGGAGGTTTCAGGTGTTGTCCTCAGTCTCCATAGACTCTTCTGCCAGTGCTTGTGCAAGTTGTGATTCTGATCATAATGGTGAAAACTGGAGGATGTGGATGCTGATGTGCTGCAGAGTGCTGCCATAATAATCTTCTGTCTTCAACTATGCATCTTTAGGCACATGATTACTGTTCATCCTTGGTCTATCTTTGCCACATTTCATTCTGCTTAAAACAACTTACTGATTTTCCTCTATCCTTTTTGCTGATGAGATGTTCTCTTCTGACTTAAGTACCAGTAGTTCTTGAGGAAACATTGTGCCAGCTGCATCTTCCATACACTAGCAAGGGCCTGTGATTTTTGACTGTCAGAACTTGCTCATGGAGCTGATAGCAAGCAACATAAATTAGAGCTGTGTTCACAGCACTCAAGTTGTGCAATAAAGTGTGTATGTGGCCAGATAGACTTGATTTGTGAGAGCAATAGTAATAATTCCACATATAAATGAATTGAAGAGCTACACATTATTCTAAATTAATGGCCCTTTGCATTGCTCTTAGCATCTGTGTCTATGTTTGGGTCTGGTGTCCAGCCAGGTTTCTATCAGAATTGTGTAGCTGTTCTGTTTAAATGTAGCAGCTTTGAAGTGCTTATGGTTCATCTTAAAACTACAGCCAGGTAACCGTTTTTGTCCTGTGTTCATAGTAAGTGTAATTGTATTAAAACTATACATACAGATCAAGGATTGAATTGTTTATGTATAGTTTTCTGTTCTGGTAGTTTGTTCTCCTTAGGGTTCTCCCTGTTACATTTTTTTCCCCAACTGTATTGTTTCTTAATCTTCTAAGAGTTGTGTACATGTTTAGGTAAAAGAAAAAGTTTTTATTATCTTCCACTAAGTGCCCTGGTGCTTCAGGGTTTTGTCTGTTTCCTAGTTGGTATTTGCTGGTCATGCTAGTGGTGTGTCAATTGTATATCTGAGAAAAATGCATGACTTCTTTCCTAATTAAAAAAAATATCAATGTTCTGCATTTTGTGAAAGGTAAGAAACTGTAATCCCTTTATCCAGTTCTTGGATATCATCCTGCCTTTCGGATATGTCAGTGCTGTGAGTTTTGGACAGAATCTGCTCTAGCAATCTGGAGTGACCTTTGTCTGCAGGTACAGTGAAGGAGCAGTAGATAATAGGCCCAGCCCTGTAACTCTGGTTTGAATGTATGGAGAGCAGTCTAAGGTATTTTCTCAACCATTAATTACAATTTTGTTAGTTAGGCACGTGGGTTTGGCTTTGCTTTTATCGTTTACTGCTGCTGTAACAGCAAGGCAAAGTAGATATTAATATTTAATTAAACATTCTGAATCTCAACTGTACTCACATTGCTTTTTGTCTGGATTAAAAAGGGTGTTGCCTCTTCAAATTCATACTGAATTTCTTTCTCTAAAAAGTTAACTCCAGATTTCATGAACTAATATATTTAATCTTTGAGTTAGTTATCTTAAGTTGTTTGGGTATATTTGTAATGGATCAGGCTCTTGGGTTAAAATTTTTTGTAAGTGAATATCCTGAATAGGAAACTATTGAAGTGGATTGTCAGTTTTCATAGACTTTCACTGACCTGATCCTTAACTGACCTTGAATATAAAGCACTGTTAACAGCTGAAACAAGAAACAGACCATTCACTACTTACTAATTGGGGGGGCTTGTCTTCCAGTTTTGGAAAGCTAAGTCATGGAACATGTCCAACAGTTAAAAAAAAAAATGGGGTGTAAATAATTATTTTGAAGCTGGAATGTGGAGTTTCATCTATTCTGGGGGATAAAGAAATTGAGACAATGTGGTAGTGTTTTTCTATATACTGTATAAGAATATACAGATAAATAGGCAAAATAGCATAAAGGAGCAAAGCCTGTTTCCATCATTAAAGCACATGAGAATGAAAGAGAAGAATGATTTGTACCATATTAGTAAAATATCTGTCAATACTTGGATTATGAATTCTTGTTTCCATTGTTTAAGTAAACAAAAAAATATGTAGAGAAGATGGTAACATTCTGTATTAAGTTTAAAGCCAAAATGGATGTACTGTTTTAATTAAATCAAAATCCTTTTTGCTGCTTTGTATTATAAGAGAAAAAGTTGTTCTCTAATGAAAGTAGAGACTTTTTTACTTCAGGCACCTTCATAATGACTCTTACAGCTCTTTTATTTAAAATGCTGTATTTGTGTCATGTAATGAAGAGGAGAGTGAAGTTAAATGTGGGAACTCTTACTTGCAATACAGTGTTGTTTTATTGATACTACACAGTATACACAGAGAAGTTCATGAAAGTGCACAACAGCTAGATGTGTTTTACATAATTTCAGTGAAAGTTCTGTGGCTAAATTCTGTGCATTGCAATAAAAACTGAGTCAACAATTGTGTGCTGGATTGTTTATGGCACTATATATGTTTAATGCGTAGAATCAGCATTATAAGTATTCATTTGTGATTAATTGCCTGCAGAAGTCCTTGGTGACTGGATTTTGACATCTGTTGACTTCTGAGTACCAGGATTTCCAGTCTTCTGGAATTATTTTGGTGTTCCTAAATAATGTAGCCTGTGGCTTGGTATATGTCTCCAAGAGGAAATGTGCTCTGGTAATTAAGATAGCTTTGGTATTCTGGAGTTTGAAGTATATTTTGTCTGACCTGATCTTTGAAAATGCAAGTCTTTTGAAGTGGAAACCTACATAAATCTGAGAATATATTCGTTCCTGAAGTGTCACAGTAAGGATCTACCTCTTTATATATTCTTGTCTACACTATGCATAAGGCAGGTTTTCCCCCACGTAGCAGATATCTATTGCTTTATATACACAATACTAGCAGTTGTATTACTTCAGGCATCTTTGCACATGTGTGTTCCAGTGAAAATTCTCTAGAGCACTAATTTATCCAAATAGAGGAGAACAAATCAGTACAATGTCAGAAATTAAACATTTACTTTGCACTTCTGGTATTTCTGTAATATGTTGAACAAAACTGTGATCACACCTGCTTGTTGGAGGCAAAGGATGAAATTCCAATTCTGTATCATTGTGAAGACTGCTGATTTCTGCAGGGTGAGAATTCCATGCATTTGGGCTCTTTTATGGAGCCATGGCCATCTCCCTTCACCAAAACCAGCTTTGCTTCTGGAAGGAGTGGCAAGTAGTAAAAAGACAAATATGAGTGCATTATCTTACCTAGGATAGGTGGAGTAGCAGAGGACTTTTACAGAGGTGAAATTATGCCTAAGTTACGTATTGAGGGAAGGAAGCAGGATATTGGTGGTTGAGAATACAACCTGTAGGGTTAGGAGAAGTGGTAAAATTGAGTGTCCAAGACTTCTTCATTTGTAATTAATTCTATTTATGTGGGCCTGTCCAGCCAGAGCTCAGTTATCCTATCACAAACTACATTTTTCATAGAACCACATTGGTATTTGGTGTCTAGGGAAAGCTTGTTGAGAGGAGGCAGTGGGGTCTGCATAGTGAAAAAACCTTGTAGCTTCTGGTCATACCTTCTGTTTTCATCAGTCTTATCAGCGAATAAGACAGGAAGCAAAGAAGAGTGATCAACTAAGACCATTAAACACTACTCTGAAAGCTGGGGATTTCTACTTGAGCCATAAATTTCCACCATGGTGCCAGTCATGTAATTTAGAGTAGTCTTTTCATATGTCATGTCTATTTTTCTCCTTTTACTGGTGCCAGTTTGAGATCCTGGAATGTGACTTGATGTAGTGATGTGAACTGAGCTCCTTCCTACTCTGTTACATCTGTTTGGTGATGAGATTTGTCAAATAATCACAAGTATTCTTAAAACTCAGGCCTTGCTTCTCTCAGAATAGACATTCAAATTCCTAAAGGCATTTAGGGTCTTTATCTGGAGCCTAATCTGTGGTCTAGCCACCCTTTTCTTTGGAGGAATGCTGTACCCTGGGTTTCATTGCAGCTGTTGTAATGGTAAAGCTCATATTTAACTGTTATGATTTATATGAAAGTGTTTGGACTGTTTTTTCTGGACAACAAGGAAGCTGGAGCATGCTCTTATTTTTATATAGTGCATGATGACATGAACTGTTCTGACATTAATTTTAAAAAGTTATTATTTTAGAACAGCTCCCTCTAATCATACGCTGCTAGGTTTTGCAAGCTTGCATAGCTCTTCCTCCTAAATTACTTGTTATGTTGTTTTGCTTCTTAGGGTCTTGGCATTGCAGGAAAGGGAGACACCTTTTCTTCTTTTTACACTTATAAATGACCAAAGACCTTCATGAGCAAATTCAAAGAGCATGAGTGTGTGCCTTTTGAGAGATTTTATTCTAGGAAACCTGCCAGTCTTCAATGCTGGGTTTCAAGTCTCTGCCTGTGGAAATCTTTGTCACTGGAAGCACCAAGTAACGCAGAGTTTATTTTTAATTGAGTTCTGTGACATGAGCTGCTTTAAATACTTGTATTTATTTCTTCACTTTAAGAAACCAGTAACTTTGGGCTGCAGTCCTGATTCCCTTCCTAATGTGACTTAGCACAGTTGAGGCAGGAATGTGATAGTTAACAAGGAAAGGGCCAAAACCTGCACCCAGGAGATCACCACATCATGAACATCACAGGAAACTCTTGAGTCAGGAAAGACATAATGCAGATGAGCATCTCTGATTGCCAGTGAGTTATCCCAGTTCCATTAATTCTGTTGGAAAGCCCTTTCTTTGGGATGCATGCAAGCTTTGTAATGGAAAACAAAACTTGCTTCAAAATGGTGAGTCATGACTAGCCTGGTGGTGGTCAGTACTCATCCTTTTGTGCCTTAATGAGGCGCTGGCAATTAGCTACAGAGCCTAGGCTTGGTCAAGCATGATATTAAATGGATTTCAGTAAAATTTTCTGCCAGGGAAATTACTGATTTTCCAGGACTTCTTTGTACTTCTCAATTCATATTATAAAACCTACAAAGACCTTTCAGCAGTTTACAGTGTGAAAGCGATCAGAAACAGATCTGTCTGCTTTAAATGTCCAGACAGAATAAAATTTAAAAAAAGGGGAAAGGGACAGAAAGAAAATGGCATGAATTCCAGAAAACAAATGAGATGTTTGATGCCTTTTGACAGCCCCAGAAGCTTGATGGAAAGATGAAAAAAATGGAAGATTTATGAGTTTGTGAGCATAGTTACACGTTGCCAGTGATTCTGTTCTTACTAAGCATTTCACAAAATATCAAAACCTGTTGTATATTAAGGAATGTAACACGTTGCTCTAACTGCTGTTATGAAGAGTATTTGTGAAACAGTAGTTAGATGGCAAGGTGGCATTTCCTGAGCAATGCTCTTGAAAATCTAGTAGTCTGTATGCTTAGTTACATACATAAAAAATCAGAGAGCTGATTTCACCTAGATCTTACTGCTTAAAGAATCTTAGTGTTTCATTATTAAAGCATCCATTCTTAGCTCATTGCCCTTAGGTCTTCTGAAAATGTTATTTTTAGAAATTGAATGGAAACCAAACAAGTTATTTAGACTAGAAAATATTAAAGAGAAACTCAGATTTAGTAGTTGATACCTCTGCCAAAGGAATATGCAGTTATCCAAAAAGAGGGGATCAGTGTTTTCCAAAATGGAACTTACTTGCAGTGGAGAATATTGCTTAGCTCACGGTACATTTAAGATCTTTTCTCCAGATTGCCTCATGATGCACCTTTCTGGTCGGGTAGCTCACATCACATGAAGCATAAGGAACAAAATTTAAATGTTGGTTATACAAGACAAGATGCTCCTTAATAGATAACAATGCCAAGTTAGAGGGAATACTTGAAAGCAGTACGAACCAATCGTTCTGCAAAGATGCTTTCCTTGGTGTGGGCTTTTTTTAGATGTTTATTTCTTGTAAGTAGTTATAGATCTTTTGTTCAAATTTTATGAAAACAGCGATGAAGTCTCTCTTGCTGTCCTCATTACAAGTGTTATTGTTGACTGTAGTAGAAATAAGATGCTGTCTTCAGTAGAATTCTTTTATTCTAGTTTTTGAAGTGTGAAGCTCTCAATACCAGAAAAAATTTATTGCTAAAGGGCAGATTCTAATGAGTCAGCAGGAAGATGTCCAAAACTAGTGGAAAGTTTATGAGGAAAGATCAAGTCTGTTATCCTCATAATAAAATTAAAAAAAAAAAAAGAAAGAAAAGAAATTAGTAAATCTGCTATTTTGCTTCCTGTAAGTGGTAACTTTAAAATAGCATAGGCAACCATAGTTGCTTTGAGGGGTGATATTTTAGGATTTCCAGTCTGGGTTTATTTTTGGAGGAGAATATCTCTAGGAAGATACTGCTGTTCTAGGAAGGTGTCTCAGTTTCTCGATTCTTTTTATCACTGTTGCAAATAAAAAGGAAAACAGTTTTAGATAAATACTCTGAAAATCAGGTTACTAAAAATATGATGTAGTACAGCACAGGAACCACTGCATAGCAAGAACATGTATCAGATCTTTATTGAATTAAATATTAAGAGCCTTGTTTAAAGTAACCATTTTTTACACGAAGAAACATTGAACCAAAATATGTGTCCATGCTCTGATAGCTTCCTTAAATAGCTTAGAGCTTTGATGTTAAGTGTATTTATTTCTACTGAGTGAGTATATTCACGATGACAGTTTATCAACCACAGGAACGGACTTTGCCACAGGCATGCTCACAGCACTAGTGCAGCTCACATGAATAGCTCTTTTAAAATTTTTTTCTGTCAAGCTTTTTCTGATATTAATAGAAAATATAAAGCCTAACAATTTGAGATGTTACAAAGCTTATGTGAATAATGTGGACATGTAAGAAATTGAGTAACCTATGGTTGAGAGTTATTTTTGGTTCTCTCCTACTCAAGATCTCAGCTGATACTTCCAAGATAACTCCTAGCAGAGCAGTTTGGGATCGTGTCTTGAAAGGCTTCTTTAGATGATGTATTTAATACCTACCTGCAAAGATAGTCTGTGTCATCTTATGGACTTAAAGTGTACACAAATGAAATTATAAACTTACGGAACTTATAAAGCCAGTAGAGAAAAACAATCTTTATATTAGGTCTTTCAGAAATGGCATTTTTAATGCATTTAAAGGAATAAGAAAAAACATCACAGAGAAATAATATGTTAAAGAATGAAAATAATTTTCTTGCTGTAAATGAAATACAATTCTTTGGGTTGTGACAATGTGGGAAGACATATTTCCTTAAGGTCTGTCTGCCCTTCCATAAAAGGCAGCACGCTGGAGGCTTGGCAAATCTCATTTTTGTCTCCTCTGCTGCCTTAGGCTGAGATTAACCTCGAGGCAGAGGAGACAGTCTAGTCTGTATATGACTGTTTTTAAAAACAAGATCTATTTCTGTTATTTATGGAAACAATAAATAATGTGCATCAATAGATCCTAGTTCCTGGTAACAAATCTAATAAATCGCAAGGAAAATTTTATTTCTGGGGAATATTATATACACACCTTGGATAGTGCAGGCACAGTGTTACCTTCTGTGCAAAGGTACTGTGCTGGGTTCCCATCAAGAGCATATTCTGCTGTGCTGGAAACCACAAATAGCTCTTGTCAAATAAATAACCGAATAGCTGTAACATATCCTTGTGTTAATCTTTTGCTTCCTCATTGTTGCTATATTTATAATGCAAAAAAAAGTCATTATGAAAGTAAGTCTTGACAAAGCCCAAGTTTTCTCATAATGTAAAACTTAAGTAGATTATTAGCTAATATAATCTACTTGGTGTTTTTCTGAACAGGTGTGCTCTCTAATATAACAGTATTAAAACATTTTCCTGATCTTTTAATCCATATGCTGTCTACTATCTTGTATCACAGCTGCTTTTAAAAAAGCTCATTGAGATTGCAGATTAAAAGGATTGGTGTAGCTGCTTCCTTTGAAAGTGTGCAATTTAAATTACCAAATTAAAACATGCTCCTGAAGTATTTCAACAATGAGAAAGGTAGATTTGTGTGAGGTGACTGCAACACTGGAAGTATTAAATATTCTCCCTCAGACTTTCTCTGTGCTCTGTCACATAATGCTTTAAAAATGGTGATGCTTCCCTTTTAAGATCTCCATTTTTAAAAAACTGGCAAGGGCCAGTTTGGAACTTCTAGGTGAGTCTTTTCTTTTTTCAGTCTCAGCTATGCTAAGTACTTGTAAAGTAAGAGAGACTTTTGAGGAAAATAGCAAGAATCCCAATGGTGCTTGAAGGAATTCCCTGTGTTTTGGTTTGGCTTTATTTTTATTTCTTGCATAATAAAATAATCTGTATTTTTCTGTGTGAATATGGCTTCTGAGAATTACATAGAGGATATAGCAAGCATGGTAGCATGGGGGCTTCATCCTCATGGCTTTTATGTCTCTTTCTCTTGCTGAACCTCATTATCAAAGAGAAGTGTAGTCTTTCAAATTCTTGATTGCATTTGTCATCTGCAGTTTTCCATTGTACTTTAATGCTTTTCTCAGCTTTCCTGTAGTTGCGTGTTGGTTTGATAGGAATTCTCCAGTCAGATGGCTGTTACTGGGCTCCCATTAGTCTAGTGGCTGTTTTGTTTTTACCAGGCTGTATAATGAAATGTATTATAAGTAAAACTGAATTGGTCAGTGTGATGATTCATTATGGTCTTCCAGTAGGGTTGCTTTGAAATGGCTGAGATAAGGGTTTAATTGACACTTTCAGGTATAAAATTGATGGTCAGAGGCAATAGTAGTTTACTCTTTGTTCAAGTCTATAATAAAGCCATTTGTTTTAAATACAGTTTGTGGGTGATGGGTGCTAATCAGTTTCTAAGCATTAGAACCTGTTTTTCTTCTCCAGAAGCCTGAACTGGTACATTAACAGCAACGGTTCCTCCTCATTTAACTTCCTGTGGCCTTTGATTTAATAGATGTGGAATGAGAAATAACTCAGAGTTGCATTCTGTGCAATGGAGCGGGGTTAGCCAAAATTCCGAGTCTGCCTTGTGAGCCAAATCATACCCTGTAGAGGCAGACATATTACAAGGGAGAAACACAATAGGCCTTTCTGCTGCTTCTGGCTCTCTGGTACATTTACTGCTCTGGGGAGACAGGACACAAGGTTAGCGGGAAACCCTCTTTTGTCTTGTGCTTTCTGTTGGTCAGTGCAGACATAAAAGCTGTTTCAAGTTACTGAAATGGTTGAATTTGGGTTTACTTCCCTATTGTTGGAACAAATTTCTGCAACACTGGCTATTTTTTCTTTGCGATAATATCTATGAAGGAAGCCAAATGTGATTTGCCTAACATGGTTTAAACAAAGAGGTATTCTGATAACTTTTTCATAGAAATACAATTCTTATCCTGTGTAAAGATAAAAATCCTAAACTTTCATCTTTAAGTAAATGATTAAATTCTACTTGAAGTTTACCAAAATTATTAATAGGAAAATGCACAACAGGTCGTTGCTTTGTATACAAGAAAAAAAAAAACAACCACCTTCAGAAACCCTGGTTTTGTTCATTGTGGGATAATTCCTCCCCTTTATATTGAGCTGAAGACATTTAACATAGATCAGATTTGAATAACAAAGTAAATTTGAGGTACATAGAGTCAAATTTTGTGCTAATGCAAACTGCTAATTATCGTCTTTACACTACAGGCTTGCCAATAGTGTACAGAATGTGTGATTAACCTACTAGTATTTTTTCTCAGGTTTATAAATACAAATGCAACACCAAAATATGTATCTGAAGCTTATTTGGTATTGTCACACCCGATTTGCATCTTTAATATATCACGTTCTGCTAATTTTCCCTTGCTGTTGACATTATTTACAAATAGTACCTCGAAGAAATCATGTGCTCTCTAGAGAAATGCTGGCCTTGAGTGCAGCAGGCTTTGACTGGAGAGAAAGAAGTATAAACAAATTAACAACATTCATCTGACAGCTGTGTTTAAAAAAGACAAAGTCAAACACGAGTTTTGATTAAATACCTCTCCTCTCTCTAAAACAGTTCCAGAACTTCTTCTAAGTATCCAATGAGCCAAGAAATTCCTGCTGCCCGGATGCACAGAGCAGCTAGTGAGCAGACAGCAGCAGTGCAGTCTTCCCCCCACACCCTCCAGCTCTATTTTGGGGCACTGTGCCTACGCCTGAGCAGGTTGCTTCACTTCTAGCTCACCCACTTGTCAGCCTGTATTCCTTAGACTACTGCTGCCTTTCTTTTTTTGTTTGTTTGTTTGTTTGTTTGTTTTAATCCTCTGAAGTAACCTGTCACGTGGCTTTGATTTGGTAGACTGTAGTGCGGTCATCCTAATAGATGTGCCAGAATTCCCCTCCCCTTGCATTTTGCCTTTCTCCTACTATTTCTACCTTACTTTTGCAGGTATGCAAATGAAAACATTTGCAGACATTTGATGCTGACCTAGTGCAGGCTGCTGCCAGCTGTGGTTTTGGTGGTGTGTCGGGCAGCAGGCACAACAGTCTAAAAACCACCTGATTATACCCTTTGCTAGGGGGTGCAGCAGTTTGTGGCAGCACAGAGGCCCCTCGAGCAGAGCTCTACAGGCAGCAGCTTTTCAGGTCAGGTGTCTTCAGGTTTCTACCCCAAGCTGGAGCTTTGTTTTGAGAGTTAAAAAAGCTACCAGAAACAGAGGATAAAGGCTGGTAGGAGCAAATTGACTGTACATATTGCTTCAGTCCTCTTGACCTTATCCTGCACCAATATATTAGTAATTCTTCCTAGAACCCCTCATGTATTTTCTTCAGAACCTGTTTTATTTCACCTTAGTAAGGCCTTGATTGCTTTTGTGAAATCTAAAATACTAAATGTGTTTTGTTTTGGATTGTTTTGGTTTTTTCAGGTCACACTGATTCAAATAATGTCAAAACCCAGTATTTTCAAGGACACTTTTGTAACCAAGGTTTTCATCCTTCCTGCTACTTTTTTTTTTTTTCACAACTTTGAACCCTTTACAATTCGTTTCCAGATTGCTATTTTACTGTTAGGCTCTGGCAGCAGGAGCAGAGGTGCAGCTACAATGGAATGGCTCTACAGTAAGCTGTGAAGTGTCTTTGTGGGCTACTAGAGATTTTACCTAGATGTGAGTTTTAGGGTTATAAAAATTAAGGTCTTGAAAACAATTACTGGAGTTCTTCCCAAAAGCTCAGAAGCCAGACAGCAGTGATGAAGAATTTCACATTTTTTCTGCAAACATTTGAATATCAGGGTTTATGAAAATGTGACAGTACTAATTCAGAATAAAACAACATTTTGGAGATATTTTATAAATATTTGCAGTCCTAGTCTATATGCTGTCACAGATGTAAACACAATCTTCAAAAAAGCAATATTCTCTCAAATATTTTATCCCAAACAAAGGGAAATAAAGTGTAAACACACCCGTGTCTTTATATTATCTTCCTCTACATAAAAGCACACATTTCTTTTGTTCTGCTGTAAGTGACATAGCTGTTAAGGTTAAGAGAAACAAACATATTCCTGAACTGTGTCAAGCTCACCAGGTATTAATGCCATAGGTAATTTTCAGATCTAACACTTTCTTTATCAAAATGAGAATATATTTCAGTCAGAGAATAATGCCAACTGAGCTTTATTGTAGATAAATCTTTTTTATAGCGTAGATTTCCATTAAAAAAAAAATCTTATTCAGGGAAATAATATAGCTACTGCCTGTAGTATGCCAAGTATGGTGGTTTTAGGGCTGTGCTGATATTGTCTTGTATGACAGAAGCAAAGTTCCTTAGACAACATTTCCAGAGAACTCTAGATTTGTGATCAGTTAACAGGTAGGCACATCTGCCTCAGAAATTGTGTGAGGGGAAGATGACAAATCCAGTTGTTTTAAACTCCTTGGAGTAAGCCACATGGAGTATAGGGGTAGAGAAAATGTGTTTAAGTTAGGTTGGGAGGCTGTTTCAGGCAGGCTGCCCTAATTGGGCTGAGGAGGTAAAATCCAGAATAGTGACAAAATGGGCTTGGAGTGTCAGAATGGGAATGTTAAGGTTTGTTCTGGAGCATTTTTGGGAGCAGCCCTGCCCAGGTGTGGCAGGGGAGGTCTGGGGATGAGGGCTGGGTACTGGGGGTGAGGTTTGGGTACTGGGGGTGAGGCTGTGAAGAAGCTTCCAGAAGGAGGTGGGCTGCCCACACTGGCAACAGCCACTCAGCAGGTGCCGTCTGTCAGAATGGACCTCTCAGCTGCTGTTCCCAACCCTGTGGCAGAGGGCGGGAAGGAGAGGCCAGGAGTGCTGCGCATCTTGAGGAGAGACCCCAGGGCAATGGCCTGTGTGACTGCTGCTCCCCTGGACAGGGAGGTTGTCTTGCTCATAAATCTGTGATTAAGGTGTATCTGAGCCTATCTAGTCCCCATGCTGCCAGTTTGGTTTTGAACAATGAAGTTGGAGCATGTCTGAGTGTGGTTGTATGGACATGCAGAGCTCGAGAAGCAAAGCATGGTAGGAAACGGCCATTTGAGATTAGCTCGTGTTCTAGACTCATTGAAGCAGTGCAGCTTTAGAAATAAATCCTTTAAAACTGAAGAGTAAGGTATATACTGTCCTGCTGCAGATTAATTTCAAGGCATGTCCTCATTTGATTCAGACCAAGCCCACGTGAATAGCAAGGTGGAGGCTTTCTCCTAAAGCGGAGTGGGTAGCAGCGGTGAATTTTAAATTGGATGCTATAAATGGCAAGCTAAAACTCCAAATGCTAGTAATTGTAGCTAATCTCTTGCACATATTGGGTGATCTGAAATTCATGGCACATGTGAAAGAAAATTAAGAAGGCTGAGTGAAGCAGGAGGAGGGTACAGAACCTTTCCCAACTTGGGTCTATTGATCTAGATACTAATGAAAGTTAAAAACCGTTTTAAAAATATTACCCTTATCAAAGATATTGAAGATTACATTTTCTGCTCTTTAGATAAAAGAAGAAACAACTATAACTGTGTACTGCTTTTAGATAATACTGATTTCTTGCTTTCTTAGCTTGTAAAAAGTGTGCTTCTGCATAGAGTACAGTGAATGGCCTGTCACTTGAGCAAGGTGAGGGAAGAGCAATGAGGAAAATCCTATTGCCAGGTATTAACATCTCAATGAGGAAATGAGCCCCTATAGTCATGCAAATCCCAGGTAGGGAGCAGTTTTGGAACACTTTCTTACCTCTTGCATTAAATAAGAGATAAAATGCACGCATCATATGAGGAGTTTAAATGGAGCTGGGTTGTTTCTGTTTGATTTTAATAATATGTGCTTTATACTTATTCACGTGAAGGCATATGGAGCTGACAATAAGGTTTGCACTGTTCAAAGTTTGCAGAATTATTTTATTCATGCAGTCAAAGTTGGGAATTGGAAGCAGCCACAGGTGAATTATGGTCTTATGTACAGTTGTATAGGCTGGGCAAAGAATACTTTTTTTTTTTTTTTTGGTCCAGGACAAGCTCACCTTTAAAACAAGAATTAAAAAAAAAGGTAATTGTATGTTAGCTTGTGGATATTACATTAGTCTTCTAAAAATAGTACAGACTTTATTAAAAGTAATTCAGTATTTCAAATACATGTTCTTTTTTCTCATTCAAGGACATCCAGCTATATTAGAGACTTTTCTGCTAAATAAACAAGGGACTTTTCAGATTTTTCATAATATGGAGCAAAATGGACTGCTCTGTTGCTGGGCTTTTTTTCCTTCTTTTGAAATATCTGGTCTGCCTTTAGAGCTCCAGCTCAGGGTGGAAAGTTGGATTCCTCTGTTTCACTCAGGTACTTGTATTCCTGTGTTTTGTGGCTTTCTGAGGTGGCTTCATCATCTCAAAGAGACAAGAAGGAAGGTTGTTCAAAACATGAATCAAAGAACAAGAGGTGTGAAAATGTGTAAACATCTGACAAAAATATATTAATTTTTATTGATGTATCCTAAATTAAGGCTTATCATAGTTTAAACATGAGGTACATGTCTGGTTTGTGTTTTCTAGGAAGTCTTTCCATATAGAACCTCTGTTGTAGGGGCTTCAAATAGGAAAGAGCTCATGGAACAATTTGGCACTGCAAGTCTGTAATCTGCCAAGCATAATCCTAGGGTTGTATTTCAAAATACATTAGTATTTATAATTTACTATTGCTTTGTGATGTCATTTTAGTTTCTGTTAGCTATGTCTTTTTGCTCTTTTGAACTTAATAATTTTCATTTCAGTTTCCTTTTAGTTGTCAGAAAAGAGTAAACTGGCTGTTAGAATTTTCTTCATATTTTTCAATTATGAATGGTTTTTAGGTTCTTGCTAAATGTATAGTATTGTATCTGCAAAGCTAATATAGAACTATTTTAATAGTGTTAATAAGCAATTAAAAGGGATCATTACAGTAATGCTGCTTTAGCCTTTTGTCAGATCTGTTTTTGAATGTAATATTGCATAATACTTTTTGAAATACTGATACTTTTTAAATTGTTTTGCTTTTAAAGGAGAAAAAGGGAGGGAAAACAGAAGAGAACTAAATTTATTTAGGGGAGTTTCCTCATTGAAAGACTGCTTCTTACAGCTCTTAAAAGAGTAAAAAGGGAAGGTGTGACAGGAGAATAAAACCCACATGAACAGTTATTTATATGCTAACCCTCTCCTTTTTATTTTTTTTTCAGGAAATCCTGGCTGAGTAAAGTTGGAAGCCCAAGTTCTCGCATAGATCGAACAAATTTTTCTAATGAAAAGGAAATTCCCAAGCTTGACTTCTCAGGATTTAGCACTAGATACTAATAGTAATAATAACATCACTAGGCATGAAATTATGATGGTTCTGCTCCATGATATTTTCTGAGCCTCCATAAAATGTCGCAGAAGTTTTTGGATGCTTTTCATTTTAGAGATAATTATAAATGGTCCCTGTTCACATGAAGTAAGAATTCTTAGTTGCTGTATTAGGCATTTTCCACCATGAATGCCAGTATTTAATACCTAAAATTATAGCATCTAAATTATTGCATCTTGAAAGCTAGATAAATGGTTAAAAGTGTCAGTGATTATTTGTGCACAGTGAGACTTGTTATATGCAATGATATGGCACTTTAACACTGTGATACATATTTTAGATGCAAAATAATAAATGTATGTTCTACTGTTTGTAATATCACCCAAAATACTTAACTATAGAACTGGAACACTGAGAAGTCTATTGTAACAGCTCTGTAGTAAAGATCATGTTATTTGTGATGATTAGTTAAGACATAGCGGTAATTTAAAATAAATTTATGTTACCTCAAACTAAGATTATCTAACCAGCTCTGGTTTAAAATTCTCTATAATAATGCAGATAAGTCTTTGAACAAGATGATTAAATGCATGATGTCTCACCCCTTTTTCCTTGTCTACCTACAGCTTACTTCCGTAGTGGTTATAAAGGATGTTTTGATCATTTTGGTTTTTCAATATTCGGTTTTCTTTATGGATGTGTATTTGCTCCTTAGTTAAGAATGTGTGTTGGAATCTGATTCAACATGATGCACCCACTAAAGGTCCTGAGAAACTCGAGTTACATGCTTGCAATAAATATTGGATCTCATTCTCATACATAGTATTCTTTTCACAGGCACCAAGGAGTCTGTCAGGGCTGGAACAGACCTTTATCCTTACTTCCTAAAGTACTTCTGTGTCAGGATTAGTAGTACATCCTTGGAAGATTTTGTTTAGATTTCTGATATATCCGAGCAGGCTCCTGCGTGATATGGCAGTACTCTCAGTTAATTAAGGCTGGTGCCATCGTGTTATGGAGGCTCACGCTGTAAGTCCCTGTGGGAAGTGTGTGGTACATCAAGCTCAGTAATTCTGCAGTAACATGGTCACGTGGCCTCAGGTTAGCCCTGAGCACGGGCAGAGTGCTGGTATTTCCACTTGCTGGTCTGTACTTCTTCTGAGGGTGTAGACAGTGTCAATTTAGGCAACACCTTTGAATTTGCAACTCACTTAATTTCAGGAAAGGTCATTTAGTAACTTAAGCATTGCACTTTTTTGTCTGTGCAGAAAGATATTTCTTCTGGCTACTAGATTTATTTTCACTGGGCCTTTGTGCATTAAGCAGTAAAATTTTCTTTCTAGAATTTGCAGGAGTTATTTATAAATTGTTATCGTTCAAGCCATTCTTGACTTCCATGATAATACACAAGCGCCCTTTGTTGAAGTAATTGTCAATAATTCCTGTTCAACTCAAGTGGTAAATGGCAAAGTTCACATGTAGCAGAAGCTAAATAGCTGTTACATCCTCTCTGAAAATTACATCCTGCTGAAAACAAGTAGTTTACATTTTTGTTGAAGCGACCTGGCAGAAGATGCTCCCTCAATCAAAGGCACTTCCACCCGAGTAGCTTTGCTCTTATTTTGAGCAACAGTGGTAGAGGAAGGCAGAAAACAAATGGGACATTAGACACACGGGAAGAGGAGCCCAAGACAAAATGGTTGTTTTGATAAGTTGGCAGGGATGGAGCTGGACTCAGTGATTTTAGCCTAACTCCACTAGAAATGCCAGGCTTGAGGAGGAGGAAGCAGCCGTTAAGTGCTCACTTTCTGGGGGGAGAAAATGTAGAAGTAGAGAACTTTGAGAAGGTTGAAGAAATCTGTATGTAACTTTCTCACGTATTGAAAAAAAAAAATTAAAATATTGAAGTCTTGATATGAGCACTACACCAAGGATTTTAGAATGTTTTTCCTACCCAAGAAGTACTTCATCAGAAGTTATTTCTAATATAGTATTAAGCAAATAGAATTCCTGCAGTCTGTGGCCAGATCTCTTCTTCAGTCTGTGTCACAAAGTTTTTTTACTATATCTCTGCAATAACACTCAGCTTCTGCTTTTGTGCTTGTTTAGAGCCTGTCTGATGAAAAGGTTGATTCTGGAATACATCTATAACCTTCCTCTTTGTGTGTAAAGTCAGCAATACTGATGTTTTCTATTTTCAACATCCACTTTCCTCACATCAGTGATAGGACAAAAGGCAAAAAATAATGCACGTTCACTAGTGGGTTAATTTGAGGGTTGTTGACATTGAAAATTAAAAAACATGAATTTTGTTTTGTGCATTGAGCAGTTTTCCATCAGTGCACAGGGAAGTGCTTGATTTGCACCAAGTGGCTCCTGCCTTACTTGTGGTTAAATACAAGCTTGTAGGAAACTTTCCCAGGTGTTCATCAGCATTAAGCAAATAATTCTGCATTTCCTTGGGGATATGCTGCACACAAAATGGAGGCTTGTACGAACTGCAAGAAAGAGAATAGATGGAAGTTGAAGAAGCTTACATGAGATGGTGTTGTCAAAAGCACATTGAAAAGTAGTCTCGAAGACAGTTGTGTCATTGTTGTTCTCCTTAAAAGGCTATTATAAGTGAACAGATACCAGTTTGTTTTTAATAATTTGGGTGACTTGTTCCAAGACAGATATTTGAAGACTGTTTAACAGTAACTTCTGTTCTCTGTCTGAAAGGTCCTTCAGATGGAGGCAGGATGCAGTCCTGTAGTCCAAGCGGGTCAAGCCTTAATGGTGAGCCTGTGGCGTGGCAGGAGATAGTGGTAATTCTGTCTGTCAGCTTCCTGGGTAGGCTAGTAAGGCTGGCCTATGTGCTAGTGACTTCCCAGACTCTGAAGCTGGATAAAGGGCTTGTCAAAGCTTGTTGGGTTGGATGAGTCTGGGCAAGACACCTTAGCATTTGGGGAGGTTTGAGCCCCTGTTAAATTTGTTCGCTTGGAAGTATTTTTCCATGATGCAATTCACATGTTGCTGTGTTGCTGCAATTAATGAAGTGTTGTCTTGCCCTGCAAGCATTAATTTCACCATTTTGTTTAATCCTCAGATTCTGTTAAAGTATCATGAGTCCAAAATAATCTGATTTGTGGAAATGTAGTGTGTAGAACAGCAGTGCAGTTTCTCTAGATTTAATGAAAAACATCATTGATTTTGAGGAGCTAAAGAATTGCAATGGTAAGATAGAAAAAAAAAAAAAGGCAAGTTGGTTAATTAGACATCAAAACTAAGCTGACACCTTTTTCCTTTTCTACTGTATACCAGTACCACTTAGTTATAACTGTAGATACCCCTAAATTTTATTTTTACTTATTTTAAAAGATGCAGTGCAGCAAGAACAAATTATGTGTAGGCCAGCTCCACTCTTCATGTAAGCAGAAATAGGTTCTGCCCATCTAAAAAGGGTTGGGACTTCTGAAAGTCTGTTCCCACTGTTTTAAAGTTATTTGTGAATTCTGGACAATGCTAACTTTCTTGAAGGAAATTTTTGTGCTTGACTTGTAAAATTAGTGTAATTTAAGAAAGTTCATGTAATTAAACGAGACATGTTAATTAAAATTGAAGCTTAACTCCTAACTGACCAGGCAATTAAAAAAAGGTGTGGGTTTGTTTATATTTGATTAAAGAGTAAAAAATAACAGTGAACAGAATGAGAGCATTCTGCCTCATCAGGAATGATATAATCTTGTATTAATGCTGTTTACTCTTAATACTTTACAATGTTGTAATGCAGAATAGGAACATTCTGCTATATCTACTTGTTCTTGAGCCTTCATACTGAGAAAAACATTATGGTATCTCCTGCCATACTTTGTCTTATGTGACACCAATCTGTCACTTTTTATTTTCTTGATGTCCTCTGGAGCTGCCTCTTTTGGCTTTCATTCTTCTTAGAAAACTATGCATGTTTGCTGCTGGAATCCTCTTACCAGACAGAATGAACTGGATTAGTCAACAGAGCTTACTGATTAATGCATAGCTACATACTACTACTTGCTGAAAGTAGTTGAATTTGAAGGGAATGCTATAATGAAAGATGATGAGAGCAAAAACTGGTGTACGCTCTAATTTTTTTAATTTTTTTTAAAGTGGGTTTATACAATGGCAATACTGGAAATTGGAATTTCTGTAGTGTTGCTCATTCTTCAAAGCTCCTCACAATATCTTGTGTAGTGAGTCTAAGTGCTAGTGTTAAAAAGCCAGAAGTTATTTCTGCATCAAAACCAAAACACATTGCACAGACTTCAAATAACTATGCTTGTCCCAATTAATTTGGTTCTAATACTGACATAACTAAATAAGAAATTCTGAAATAGAAGATCAAAGGAGGAGCAACCTCAGTTTTGGTTAAAAGAGCTGCAGAAATGGATGGAAAGGTTTTACTAGTCAAAATTAAAGAATGGTTTAAGTAATTATGAGCATAGTAGTTGTATTCCACAATTAGGCGATCTTACTTTAGTAGTTAATACACAGAAGTGCAAATATAAATATATATGTCTTTTCTGACGAGTCACTTAATAAATCAGTTGTTAAATGTAATTGTGTCTATTTCAGAATCTAGCACTACAGTCTGATGAATGTAATGAAGAATTATTACACTCTAAACAGCTTAAATGGAGGCATATGAGAAGTTTGGCCCAGTATCATCAGAGGAGAGATCTGCTTGTTTGAAAAGGCCCTGTGGGCTCTTTTGTAGCTGCCCAAATAGCATTTTGATGTTATCTAGTGCCTGTGATGGCTCTATTTTAAAATTAGGAAAGTCCTGTAACATTTCTTCCTGACTTTGAGTCATTCCTGCATGGGGACAATAGACTGTAAGTCACGTTTTTGAGTCATGGACATTTGATCAGTGTCAAGAAGTAAATTTTATCCTTCTTAAGTATACACTGGGTTCTGTTCCTGAAAAATGGTGCAGTGCCCTTTAGGCTTTTTAAGACCAGTTCTTTTTCTGGATCTGATAAGCATAGCATATGAAAACCAGGCTGAATGAGAGGTACACCCAGAATCCCTGGGTTTCTTCATTAGCTGAAGGTTAACCTGGCATTGACTTGTGTTTGGCAGGGAGGTAACAAAATAAACAATAGAGAGACACAAGTTCTGTCCTTGGAGGCATTCACTTATGTTCCATTGGAATGCTGCCATGGACTTCAGTGTGAACAGTAATTGGTCATGCAACTGGAGGAACACTACCAAGCAAGGAAACACATCATTAATGGGACAGTGTTGAGAAGTAGTAGATAAGGTAAAGACACAAAGTCCCTTTCTTGATGCTGTCTCTGTTTTTTTCCTACTTAACAAAGTATCACTGCAGCTTCAGGACACTATAAAGGCCTGAACTGTCTTGCATGAAGTTCACCACTTGAAAACATGCCAGATATTGTGCTGTCCCAAGCAGGCAAGTAATTACTGATCTATAGTTACAAAGTTGTGCTGCAAAGAGTGGAAGCAGAGATAAGTGGATACATACAACCCCAAAGCATTAATTGTAATAACAATACCATTCCAGCTGAGGCATAGGGATGGTAAATAGAGTAGAAAGGGTGGCAGGGATGAACATTTTAAAGGCTTAACACGAAGAAGTTTACCTCAAGTTGTTTATTTGGAGGTGCAGTCACTGGCATCAGTGGAAACTAGTTATTGGCAAGCAGCATAAACAGAAAAGGGCTGGCTGGGGAAGAGGGTCTCAGCAGAAGATGTCCTATCTTGAAGGAGTTCTTGAGTTTGAGAAGGCATTCGAGTGAAAGCTCAGGAGATATGTTTGGAGCATGAAAAGAGAGGTCAAAAATTATATATCAACTGTTAAGAGAATCATCTGGCAGCATCTTGGTGCTCTGGGCAGATCACAGCTGGGGATTTTTGAGACTTAGTATGAGTCTTGTATAATTGTTGCTGATGTTTTGTATTTTTTCCCTGTTTAAAAAATAAATAGCCTCATAAAATTTCTGATATATACTACTGAAGTGTATAACTAGTGTACTGCTGAGCAGCTTAGTTGACTTGGGGGCAGAAATCTTAGTACCAAGTAGGAAAATATATATAAATTGTAACATGTATCTCCAGATAAGGGAGGGGCTACAACAGTAGCATCTTTTCAGAAGTGACCATGTCTGCAGTCAGGAAAGAGGGAGACAAAAAATTTGCAGACCAAGTTAAAACTAATTAATGACCTACTATGTAACTCAGAGGGAAAAAAACCTGTTCGGTTATCAAAGTTCGCTGACACTTTCAAAACAAAATGATGACTAAATAGTAATGTGTACTCCAAAGAGCGAGTGATATATCAAGATGAATAGGATTTAGGCACTATTTATCACAGTTAAGCCATAGCCTGAATACCATAATGCTGATTACTTAAATTCATTATGCAGACAGTATAATCCAGCAGTCGGTAATGTGCCTGTGAGAAGGAGGAAACTATTTCTATTGTTTGAAACTGAATTGTAGGCACAGAGTGGTCGACACCATGGTGCTTTCTCTTATTTCTAAGATACCAGATGAACATTTGTAACAACACTTTTGTCAGAAGCCTAAGTCCACTAAGCCCACTGAATTCTTAAATTTAAAGTATTCAGAACTGTGACATTCACCACTGCTGTTGAAGAACCCGTTTTCTACTTTAAGTCTTTGTTAGCCTATTCTGAAGCTGATGTTTCTCAAACTGAAAATGCATTTTTTTTGTTCCTCTAGACTCTAAGCTCTTTAAGTGTGCTGGATCCAGCTAAGCATGCAGTGTTTTGTGATAAATGCTTTCCCAAAGCTTTCCTGCGTAGAAGCACCAGATTAATGAGAATACTTAGTGCCTTTCAGCTTCCAGTCACGGAACTACTTTATCAAAGGTAGGAAGTGTGATTTGCCAGGCATGTGGAAACTAAGACACAGAGAAGTTAAAGGTTTTTAGATGGTCATTTTAGCTGTAAAAAGGGATCTTTATGCCATTGCAGCTTTTGAACTTTGGGATTGTGAAGCTCACTGGGTACCAAGATGCAGGTTAGGAATGGAGCTTAGTACCTTCACGTGCAGGAACTTGAGCCAACCATTGTATATTGGTACTTAGTAGATGCAGAGTTGTGTCACTGCGCATGAAGACACGGTGGTGGTGCTTGTATCATCTCTATTCAAATAGCCAACAGTGCATGGGTGCACTTCCAGTTTCTCTTTGTGTGACCAGTCTTTGTCCTGTGCAATATGCAGTAGTTCATTTTTATGGTATTAATACTCACTCCTGAGATTCTAGTGAGCAGAGTGTTACAGCTCTGCACACAGTTATTTATAGGAATTACTATGTATGAAATAACAATTCTGTTCTGACCTAGCCATAAAACTGGCTCTTTGCATGGTGGGAAATGTACTCCTGGGCTGCCATTTTCTTCACGGGATGTTCTATAATACTTCAGGAAGAAAAAAAAAAAAAAAGGGGGGGGGGACACCACACATAAATAATTAGCCACCACTTCTGAAATTTTTTGCTTTGTCAAGGTACCTTTAAAATGCACACATGTTCGAAAGAACTAATTTAGTTGTTCTGAAAATACTTTCTCTGCTTATGAGAACTGCTTACATGTTTTCAGCCAGGCAAAAAGGGCAGATCCTAATGAATAAGGACAGCAGTGCTTATTTTATTTCTTATGCTATCTAAAGCTGAAGTAAATCAGCAAAGTATTTCATACACACATTCACGATGGTTTGCAGTGCCTCCTTTTAACCTTTTGGACAGTCTGTCACAGAACTAAACACTAGGAGCTATTTTAGTATCTGATGCAAAGGCTAGTTAATTACAGGCAGAATTCTGCTGTTGTGCACCTAATGAACCCGTCCTATATCAGTGGAGCAAAATGTCACCTTTCATTTTTAGGTGATGTACTTTTGCTTTCCCCTCGAGCCCCAGCCAGTTTCCTGTGAGTCATGCACATACCGTCATCTTTACCCTGATAACAAAAAGTTAGAATGGGAAAATATAAAGCCCAGAAGCAAATCAGCTTCCTATCTGGCAGCTCTGCTGACCAGCAGCTCTTCACCTCCCAGCAGCACTCTTCACTCACAGGTTGCTTTTTAAACTTTTTAGATAGTATTCATGAAGTGTGGGGAATGAAATCACATGGGGAATATGAGATCTTTTAAGTGTCCTCTTTCCTTTTTTCTGAAAGCCATGGCTGGGCCTGATTTGCATTTTTAAAAAGCTATCTGTGGGGAAATGGAGACACTAAAAGCTGTATGACATGGCTGTGAAAATTAGCATTGTTTGATATGCTTAGTACAGACTTGCCGTGAAGCGATTAGTAATCCAGCTCGTGTTGAGGTAAAGGCCTAGATACATTGTTTTGCTTAGTAGCAAGCCAGTAGGATGAGGTGCTCAAGTGGTCTAAAGGAGACCGTGGACCAGGGCCAGTCTGCTAAAAATGCTACAGAGTTATCAATTCTAAAGAGCATTAGCAATAACATACTATCTTTGCTGATACCGCTGCAAAGTGGAAGAGAAAAAAATTGATTTTTCTCACTGCTGCTACTGCAATATAAAAGGCATTAACTTCTGGAAACTAGGAGGAAGGCTTAACCTTAGATGATGCTTCTATTCACTGAAATAAATAAATTATGAAAAGCATGAGCTACACATTATTTAGCATAAAAAACTGTGATGCATCTAGTAACCAAAGGAAAATACCCTCTGAATTTCCATAGAATCCTAGAATGAGTAAGGTTGGAAGGGACCTTAAAGATCACCAGGGTCCAACCTCCCTGCTATGAGCAGGGACACCTCACACTAGACCAGGCCACACAAGCCCCATCCAACCTGGCCTTGAATGCCTCCAGGGAGAGGGCATCCACAGCCTCCCGGGGCAACCTATTCCAGCACCTTACGCTCATGGTGAATAATTCCTTCCTGATGTCTAACCTAAATCTCCCCTCTTTCAGTTTAAAACCATGATCCCTTGTCCTATCAATGTCCTCTCTGGTGAAAAGTCCCTTCCCGGCTTTCCTGTAGCCCCTCAGGTACTGGAAGGCTGCTACAAGGTCTCCCTGAAGCCTTCTCTTCTCCAGGCTGAACAGCCCCAACTCTGAGAACAACCCCAAGCCTGTTGAGAATTTTTAAAAACACGCTTTAATTCAGACATTAACAAAATAACCACAAATTAAAGGCCTGCAGATATGAGAAAAATCACTTGAGAGAATGACCTATTTAAAAGTAACCTGAAACAACTGCTTAACTAATACAATTAAAACAAGTATTCAGAAAGTAAAAGAAATCTCCCTTGAACTATTAGACAAATAGATAGGGGGATCTTGTCAAGCAAATCTCTCTCCTGATGCTGCCACCCCTATTATTAGTGCATCTTTTGTCTTAGCTGGTGAATGTAATACTTGCTGCTCAATGGTCATGGGCTGTTTGGTTGTGCTTCTGTATGTCACAATTGTCACAGATAATGCTCATCTCAATGAGAGAAATCCCACCGATTTACTGCTTCACACTTTCCTACTAATTGATTTTTTCTCAAGCTTCTCTCCATTTTGAACATCTGAGCTGTGATCCATCTGGCTGTGACAGAGATGTTTATTCTTAGTCCAAGATGGAATTTCAGACTTCTGTTTCTTAGTTACCATTTTCCTTCACCCAAGACCTATATATTTGTAAGTATGATATTGCCAACTTAAAATTTCAAGTGAAGCAACTTAAAAAAATTACACACCTTAAAAAGTTCTAGGAGTCCTCTGAAATAAGTTGCTGAACCATATCTTGACAGTAGCTGCAGCAAGGACTACATACAGATTTTATTTTTCTGCACTGGGCTGCTTCCATTTTTTTCCCAGTCTTTCATTGCTTCAGATTAGATTTGTTATACCCTAATGGCTAATTCTAAGACACTCCCTTCTTGGTAGTCTTTTTGAGTTCCCTTGAGTCTGAGGTCAGCTGGAGTTTTATAGTCTACTAACTCCCAGAAACCTTTGTAGCTCTCCTCTGTCCCTCTGGGATTTCCATTTTAGTTCAGGCTTTCACCATTGATACAGCTCCCTGTATAATGCCAATCCAGGAACAGCTTTATATTTCCCCTCCTCCTCATTCCTCTCCTCTAGCTTTTCCATTTCAGCTGATAGTGATCGCTAATGGCTTTGGCTCCTGCTTGTGCTGTAGTAGGAGTCTCTCAGAAGTCCTGCCTCAACAGCCACACTCCATTGGATACTTGGGGATGATACTTCCTGACAGCATAACACCACTGGGAATTGCATTACCCAGGCATGCAGAAAAGAGAAAGTGCCTGTCTAGCTCTAATAAAATAAACACACAAGTAGAAAAATACGAGCCAGCAGTAGAGTGAAGGCTGTGCTTTCCAATCCCGATGTATTCTTCCACTTCAAAAATCCTTCCATACACAGGTATATTTAGTATAGGCTGTCTTTGCATTATTCTTACAAAAAGTGCTAAAGCAAAGGTCAGTATATCTGATCCCCCTCATTCAGGGCAAACTGTGCTGCATTTCTTGCACAGGGAGACTTTGGAGAGTACACTACAAATAGGGGCAAATTGTAGTGGCATATTGCAAGTGTTTTAAATAACCTGTTTGAAAAGAAAGTGGTGACATGGGAATCACCAAGGCAAAACATATGCCATGACTGTAACTATGGGAAGAGAAAAGGTAGCTCTGGACTGGCTGACTCTATGAGGATTGACTCAAATGAGCATATTTTGCAAATGAAGGAGACAGACTTTACAGCCAGTCAAAAACAGTGAAGCTGCCACTTATTGATTAGAACTACTTTCCTTGTGTCTGAAAGCTTTCCCATAAAGCTTGTGACTTTTTATTATTATGGAGGCATCTAGTGGGCTTTCATCTACTCAAATTTCTCTTCACTTCTGTTATGAAGACAATTTTAATATTAAAATAAGTCATGTAATGTATGCACGTGGCTTTCTCCAAGTTTGGGGAAATGGAATCTGAGAGCTAACCAGTCAGTTTAAGGTCAGAGTCAAGTAACAGATCAACGAAAGCAGAATTACGTGAACCAATCTAATTTCTTCTTCAAGCCATGTTACAGTGTTATTAGGGCCCAGAAACTTAGGTATCCCCCTTTAAGCTACTGTAGCTCCTTCCTTGAAGCCCCCACTGAATCTCTCTCTGAAAGCACCCTACCAATCTTTTCAGAGGCAATTGCTTACAACAAACAAGTGGTAGCTCTGTGTTCCACCTCATTGCTCCTCTGCCTTCTTTTCAGGAAGCCAGAATTACTAAATCCTTCCACAAGATACCAAGCTTAGAAAGTTGTTTTATTTTTAATTCTTGGTATAGACACAGTACAACATTTTCTCCATGCCTTCCTACACAGTGCTGATTTCTGCAGTGCACCCACTTACATAAACATTACATTTGTGACTCTGCAAGGGGGGGGAGGGCACAATTCTGTCATTGAGAGAACTTAAATCCATCTGTGGTCTGGTAAGTGACTCCAGTGACACCTTAAGGGTCATTTTCTTCAGATGCTGGCTGTAAATTTAAAACCCAAACCCTCACACACCCCTTAAGGTATGCTTATATTTTCTTTAAAATGTTTTTGTGGGAATAAATGAACAGGAATATTTGAACTTGTGGTCTTGTCTATACTGAGGAAATTTACCTGGGAAATCTTTTCTCTGCAGGTGAACTGTTAATGAAATTGATTATTCCCTTTTTCTCTTGAACTTAAACTTATTGCCCCCTCCCTTTCAGATAAAGTTATTTCTCAGGACTGAATGGGGGTTCTGAAGGAACAGTTGTCCAGTCATGAGACGAGTAGCCTCCAAGGGGGTAAACTGGGGTGGGTGTTTGGTTCATGCCACAGTTAAATTTCTGGTATGGAATTGGAAGTTGAGTCTGGCTGTAGAAACATTAATTGCACTGGAGGTAGTTTTCTTCCTTTTTAACTCATTTCTGCCTGGAGCTGAAACAGTAGCAAGGTGTCTTTTGATATAAACTGGAATTACAGGAACTCGATATAGATTGCTTTTCCAAGGCTGTGAGCACCCACTACTTGATAAGCATTGAATTAACTAGCTGGTTATGGTGACCAGAGTGCAGGAAGGTAACGTCACTGACTTCCCTGCAAAGCAGTAGTGCAGGTAACCAGCATGAGAAACTGAAAATGGTAAGGTCAAACAACTTGGCGTATGGTTAGCTCAAGAAACGAGTCTTATCCTAGATTCCATCCCTAACTGCCTACGGCGAAGAAACAATCTGTGGAGGCCATTTATCTCGATCAGTGTATCTTCCTTCACTCTCCAATTGCGGCATTCTGCATGAGCAGCCCCCATTCAACAAATGCTTCCTCGTAGCCAAAGAGGAAGCCTCTGCTTAGCGCTCTGTATTGAGCTGATCTCCAGTCCTGTGCTAATCGCTGCTGTGCTTCAGGCTAGGATAGAAAACGGGGGTATGAACTAACTGCATACAGGAGGGACAGGAGAAGGCACCCTGGGGAGCAGGCTGGGCTGGAGCCTTAGTTGGCGGAGCCAGCGCAGGCGCCAGGCTCCCCTGTTCTCCCTGAGGCTTCAGGCTCCCCGGACAGTCTCCTAGCAACTGTGCACCAGCAGCAAGGCTGGAAGTACAGAGGCAGGACTCGCTGTCTTCAGAGAGCTCATCCCTTACCGCATTCTGTTCAAAACCCTTCCTTTGGTCTTTCCAGGCGCCACGTGCCGTGTCCTGGAAATCTGCAGGCTTTCCCTGCTTTAACTGCTCTTGCCAGTGCACGGTCCCAGCTTTAAGCCCTCAGGAGCAAAGCAAACTGCTGGGATTTCCCCAGGCACTAGACCTGAATCCGAAGTGAAGCAGTGTAATGCCATTATGGGATTGTGGGGTGCAGTTCTGTCTGAGCATTTCAGGGCTCCCTATCATTACTGGAGAGGTCTTTAGTTCTCAGAGGGGAGGCTTGCAATGCAGAGTGATTCAAATAACAGGGATGGCAGAGTCAGGAATTTGGGATAGAAAACATGTAGGAATGTGCAGGATTAGGCTTGAGTCTTTAGAGTACAAGATATGCATGTGCAAAACAGTTCTGCAAAGTGATGTCTCCATGATTTAGAACTCTTGATAAATGGGGAAAATTGTCCAGGCTATTGGCACTGCAATCCTTCTGCAATGTAAGTTTGGCTGTGTGTGGTGTCACATGCTGGGCCACAGAGTTGTAGCCTGACTTCACCTTCTGATCCTTGGGCTGTGGGTGTTAAAACAGGTCTCCGAGAAGCTGTAACTGTCTCAGAGAACCCTCAGGATATGGCAAAGTGGTGTGCAGCAGCTTTTCTTACATGAACTGTGGAAGAATTTGTAGGTTCTAGGTATGGAGCTGGGCACTGGTAGGCAAGGCAGTTTGTAAACAAAAACAACTGAACAGAATCAGAGGGTAAAGTGTTTGTTCCAGAATTGCAAGGGCGTTGTTTTGGGGCCTGTAACTGGGATATCTTTTTTTTCCCCTATGGGTATCTTTCTCAAAGGGACTTTCTCCATCAAACTAGCTATTTTGTAAATTTTTTTCTTCTCTGCCCTCCCCCCCCCCCCTTTTTTTTTTCCCCCTGTTGTTGTTTTGCCTTGGTTTGTTTTTCTTTTGTTTTTGTTATTTAGCCACTCACACAATGGATAAAACACCATTTCAAAGAGCTTTCAAAATCCAGAAGATTGAGACTTTATACAAATTAATCTTATGAAGCAAGGTATTTCCTGGGAAAGCATTCTAAAGGAATTTCTTTTTCATTAGCAAGTCCCTCATTACAGGATTAAAAGCTAAGCTCCTTCTTCCCTCATTGCTTCCACAAATTAGGTTTTCATAAGACCTTTTATGTGTTTTTCTAAGTACCACAGGTCTCACCACTTCTGGCAGAAATATAAATGTTAGTAACACTAATTATTTCACACTAATCAACTACATTTGGGAACTTCGACTAGGAAGATCTTTGCTTGAAAGTATAGGAAATCCTTCTTTTTCTGTTTTTATACTATGATACAAAAAGTGTGGTTGAAAATACTCAGGGGTGTATAGTAGATTAATTTAATTGACTTCAAGTCAGCCTAAATCTTGCAGAATAACCCTGTTTTGGCCTTCTGAGGTCTTGCCTACCGCTTTAGTACTGGTATTCTGAGAGGGGATTTAATTGATAATGGAACATTGGGCCTGTTAAATACCCAGTTCTGCCAAATAGTGTCTACAGGTGAAGCCCAGATCCTCTGGAGGTGTTCTTATGCCAGTACTTCCCAATCTAGGGCCAGTGGAGGATACCAAAGAGGCAGAATGCAACAGATTCCCCGGACTCTGATAGCTTGAAGTTGACATAAAGTCATTAGTCCTTTTTGTGTTAATGTACAACTGCAGAATGAGATGGCTTCCTACTAAAACTCTTCTTTAGCAGACAGGCAGGATTACGAGCATCAGGTTGAAAAGCAAAAACATCTCCTTGAACATTAATTAATAGATAATTGGTCAGGCTTCTTCCACTTCATTGTTTCTGCCTGCCAATGAAGTAATCACTGCAATCCCGGTGATTTACTATGGAGTAGAAGGGACTCAAAGTAGGACCAGATTACCTAGCCTGTGAACTGGACTTGTGTCTTATCATGCATCTAGTAGCTGCAGCTACCTGCAAGGAAAAGCTGCTCTGTGGTGGAAGTGTGTGGCCACCATCATGGTTCTTTTTGCCACAGAATTCTGTGGAGGCTTCTGTTCATGTCCAGAATTAATGGGCGGAAAGACAGAACAATGGACAGCTAACTGTAAACCTGAAGAAAGGTCATCCTCTACTAGGTTCCTTCCCTGTGGAGGTAATAGAGGTAATGCCTAGATTACATCCAAGTTATTATATAATAATAATTAACCTAGTACAATTCCAGACTTTCTGCTTTGCCTCATCCAATCTCCAGTTAAACTGTAAATGAACAAAAAAATGACAAAGCTAAGAAATATTCCCAGGAGTTAGATCCCAAGAGTGTGAATTACTCATTTTTACCAGATCATATAGATATGTGCAAGATGTATGGAAGCTGGAATACGTAAGGCTTAGCAACCTGAGAAATATGGATGATGCAGAAACTGTTAACAAATGCTGAGGATTTAAGATCCAAAAGCTTACTCTCATCAGTGACAAAACATGCACAAGAAAAAAAGGTTTGTGCTTCAAGTGGAAGGTTAGAATTCCTGGTGTGCAAATGTCTGAATTCCAGTAAAAAGGTTGTTTGTCTTGTAGTCAGTATCTAAAAAAATACCAGTCAGTGCCTGATATTCTTATAAGTTTCTCACTTAATAAGATAATTTCACCGAGTGACAAGATTGAATTATTACTACATTTAGGACTCTAGATCAAATGTAAAAAAAAATAAAAAAAGAAGAGTAACAGTTAACCTGGATTTTCCAACCCTTTTAAAATATACCTGATCTTCTAGACAGGAAAAACATGGTATCACAAATCAATATTGATTTACAAGCAACTGATGCAGTAATTCCCGAGCGACATGAGGACATACAAGTAAAACTAAAAAAGATGGGCCCTGGTTCAAAAACTGGAAAGTGGGTAAAGAGCTTATGAACAGACACAGTCGTTTGTATGGCAAGTAACAGGAAAGATCATCCTGAGGCCCTAAAAGAGTTTATGTATATTGCATATGTAAATACAGAGAGGTAGGAGCATGACGCACTTAGAAACAAAAGTGCCCAATAAGCAACCCTGAATTGACACACAGTGCTGAAGCTACGTGTCAGAAAGTCACTAAAGGAAATGTTGTGATCTTTGCTGGGTCCAATAAAATCTGTTAATAAAAGACAATTATTTTTAAGAAGAATTGGTATATAGAAAAAAACTAGACTGGAAACTTTTCAAAGAGCTGTCCATCAAAAACAATGGAAAAAATTACTTATTTGAGAGCTGGTTGAGATTTTTAAGTGAAAGACTGGCTTTCCACTGTGTATTTGCCTACTGGGTGATGTAGGCCCAGTTTATCTGACAGCCATCCAGGCACAGCAACAAGGCTAATGATTACTTTGATGTTTCAGTACAAAAGTGTACTGTTGGAAACTTAACAGTGTGAATTTTTATTGGCTCTTTATCTGCTGAATATCCTGAGACAAGATACTGATGCGTTCGTCTGTGAAGGTGGTTTCTTGTCTATGATGTAAAGTTAACAGTGTATATAAGACTTTTCCTTTCTTACAGAAAAAAAGTGTTTTCTCTTGGAAACCATTACTTTTTTTAAAAAGTTAACTATATATTTCAGTGTCAGTTCTATTCTGTTTATCACTGTAATAAAAATACAGTTCATTATTTCCTTGAATTGACTGAACTAGCTGGGTAAATGTTTTGTAATAGAGAACTATTTCCTTTTGTAACTTAAGTACTTAATTGCTTCTGATTTGTTTCTGTTAAAAAGGAGGGTCAGATCAAAATGACAGGCTACAGAGGAAAGGATGGAAGAGACAATGGTAACTGCATATTGTTAATTTGTCAATAGTATGGTCAGAGGTGTCATTATGGAGTGGAACAAAGAAAAAGGAGTAGGAGACTAAGAAGAGAGTATCTGGGAAGAACCACAGAGAGGTGACTGAGGGATTCTGGGAAAGATTGCTAAGATAAGTTAAAAGCAACTGCTGGCAAGCAGAATCAGAAAAACAGGATTTGATGAGGCAGTAGAGACCTCAGCTGATCAGTGTCCAAAACAGCTGATAAGAATAGTCAAAACCTTTGAAATTGGCTGTTAGCAAGTCATTATCACTTGAGAGAGCTGGCAGTGTGGCCAGATTAAAAAAAAAAAAAAACACCACCAAAAAAGCAAAACCCAAAAAAACCTAAATGAACCCACTGAACTAAATCAGGAATAAAACACTGAGCAGTATTTAAAAATCTCAAAAATAGGCAAATGCAGTCCAGGAATGTGGATCAGTTTTGGGCCTTCAGGATCAAATAGTAGATGTCAATGAGTCATGCTCTTAATTTAGAAGAACCAAGAAATTAACACTTTTACTGCAACTATTTATGCAACCTGACTTTCATTTCTCTTGTATGAGTCAGGAGTGACCAGAAGAAAATTATTAT
This sequence comes from Apus apus, assembly GCF_020740795.1. Lineage (NCBI taxonomy): Eukaryota > Metazoa > Chordata > Aves > Apodiformes > Apodidae > Apus > Apus apus. Next base: position 44,538,723 of record NC_067284.1, read on the forward strand.
TTTGCAGGCAGAATGCATTATTATAAAATTAATTATTATCAATGAGTAGAGTACATATATTGGCATGAAAAATTCTTCCCTCTCTGCTTTTGTTTTTTAGCCCAAATATTTATGGCATATTTACTACTGAAGTGACAGAATCATGCATGAGAATTGTCAACAAAGTCTTTATATCTCTCCTAAGTAAACACTGTTCAGGATCACCAGTGGCACAGTAACCTCCAGCCACATTATGCAAGATTAATTAGCTCCAATATAAGGTTGCTAAGTGAGACAAGATAACATATGAGAGCAAAAGACACCATGACAAAGCAGCTAAGAACAATTTGCACTTCCTCTTTCAGTATTGTAGTAGCTATGCATGTGGCATGACATAACCATAGTAAAAATTTCTAAACATCTGAATGAGACCATCAACCTTAGTGCAACCCGTAATTAAGATTTAAAATGAATTTGGGACTTCATGAGACCACAGAGTTTATTTCTGTAGCAGGCTGGTATTAGGGGTCAGAATGGGCTCAGCAGTAGTGGCAGGGTTTTGTTGTAGTCAATAGTGTTCCAAGGGGATGCTTTAGTAACAACAGCTTTATGTTTAGTTGTGTATGTGGATTTTAATCTTCTTTCTTTTAAAGTATCATTGATGGCCAGTGAGAAGTCCCACATGTATCATTGTGCTCCATGGGATTATGGAGTGCCCAAAGAACTGACCTTCAGAAACCAGCTGTGAGCGGATGTTGTGAGCTGGTTTTGCGAGCTGGTTTTGCTAGCTGAGTTTGGTCAGCAACAGCCTTCATGTGGAATAGGTGAGAACCCTCAAAGATTTTCTCCTATATTAGATAACATCACCTGATTGGATTGCACTATGTATGCTGTCAAATAGTTGTGATCTGCCAACAGATTTATATGTTGCATTTTTTGTTTTGGCTATATTCAGAAATAGCAAATGTACATTCTTCAAACTACACTTTATAGGAAACACCTTACAACAGTATGTGTTATGAATTACCCTACTGATTTATTCCAAGCATTTCCTTCTGATTATCTGCCATCTTGATTGAATAGTTATAAGAACTGAATGCCTCTGCTAGCTGAGTTCACCTGTTAAATAACTCTGTACAAGTACTGTTCCTCCGGCATGTAAAAAAGCCCCCCACTTTCTGAGTTACCACAGGAGTAAATTCTTCTATTTAAAAAGTATGTATCTGGAGGCTATAAGAATGTAAGAACTTTCCTTCAGCTATTCTTGTTGTGTAGATACTGGGAGCTATTTCTGAGAGAGCTTAACAGCATTCTGCTGTCAGAGGACAGGTGTTTGCAGTGTCTGTGTTGGCTGTCCCAAGGTCCTCTGACCTGAGTGCTTGCTTCTAGCTGCTGCACTGCACCTTTTGGGGTGCAGGCCAGTGTAGGGCTAGTGAAGGGCTGTCTCACCGGGGCCCAAGATAGGCAGAATGCATTCTCTTGTCCTTTTTCCCAGCCACCTTCATAGGAAATCAGAGCAAGTCCAGACCAATTTTTTAAAAACTGCTCAAACAGCTTCTCTCCCTCTGGCTAGTGTTTTGTCACCCCAATGTCTGGTGTTTTATTCTCTGCAAGTAGAGCATTTGGGGATCTAAGTCTTCCCTACAACTAGACTTATGTGAGGGGCAAAGACTAATCCAAAAGCACATCTGTAACAGCTGAGCTGACTGGCTGAGAAACGAGAACTGGTTAAATTGTCCCCTTTTTGTGCCTGGTAGCACTTGGTTATCAGCAAGTCGACTCCAACTGCTGCTGTGATTTTCATAACTTATTTTTATAAGAAGAATTTGTTGGAGAGCAGCTGTAATTCTGTATTTCCTGACTCCATGTATATTTCTCCTGAGTCAACTGGCTGATGAGCCAACACCCTCACTGACTATGCCAGGAGGATGAGAAGAGGCTGCTGCTGCTACCGCCAAAGAATATTCCAAGAGAGCAGTGTGGCAAGTATGCAACAGCACTCTTGAAAACCAGAGTGTTACAGCTGAACTGCATTGTCTTCAACAACAAGAAAAAATAAAAGTTGTTACATAAATTACTATATTAATGCCAGGAAACACTTTGAAACACAACAGATTATACTCTGTTTAAGAACCCAATGTATTTTCTTCAGCTATCAGAGCCTGATACACTTGAAATAAGTATAATGCTACTACTGCCATGCTCTGAGATGTTCAGTTTCTGCAGGCTAATAGGAAGCTTAGATTTTCAGGTCTGGAGAGAGGGGTCCCTATCTGACTATTTCAGAGCAATCTGAGATGTGAAGGGAATAGGGCAGAGATTATGCAGTGCTAAAATGCTTCCAAAAAACCTTGACAATTATAGTAATTAAAAGAGAGAGGAAGAAGGGGAGATGTTTCCTTGAACAGAGGAACATTTTCTTGTCTGCCCTGGTTTAAGGAGGAGGGGCTGCTTGCTCAGGGCTCTTTCTCTTTAATAATTGATGAAGCAGATTCACTCTGTAAGACGCCATAAAGCCAAAAGCAAAGGTGATGCTGGCTGGGCAGATTTTGGAGCTCCCAAAGTCTCTGGCAGCAAAAGGAGGACAATAATATTCAAAGAAATTTTTTTTTTTTTTTGCAGTACAGCAAGAATTATCATGTGCTGGCTTTCTTTCCTCGAAGGTGGGAGGGGAAAGAGAGTGGCAGTTGTTGGCTCTTTTTCAGCTAGTGGAGGAGAAAAACATAGAAAAAGAATGTAATAATACAGATAGGCACGAATCTTACAGCAAATCAGTACTCTGGACTCGTCAGGGGGTCTCTGTCTAACTGTTAGCATATAGGAGTGAAAGGCATAAACAGTATTTTGTTAAATCATGGGTATAGTTTTTGACATATACAGTATCATTTGGTGTTAAGAGATCAAATGGCTGTTGTTACAACAACTGCTGCAAGGTTTTTAATTGTGTAGGCCATTTTACATTGAATCCTTAGCAAAAGGTGAGTGAGTTAGAAAACAATGTTTTAAGATTTACTGTGTAGCTATGTTTGTGTAGTGGAAAGCAAAAAGCCACATTTGGAACCATGACAGCTTTTGCTGAACACTGAGGAGAAGGGTGAAAAGGACAATTAGGGAATTACTTTTTCTCATTCTTTCTGCAGCAAAAGTTAAAGCTGTTGCAGATGTGACTGGTAAAATTGAGAATGACTTTTGAGCGTGGTGGTTATGTCCACATTTACCTGAAGGATCCTGAAGACTGTGACACTCTTCCATGTGTCATGTTGCCCAATTTGGTGAGCTAAACATGTGCTGGATGCAAATAATATGTTCCCTTGTGGCAGAAATCTTTTGAGCTCTTCTAGGAAGGGTCTTGGCTCTCTTGCCTGTTTGATGTTGGCCATGTATCAAGGCAGATGGAAATGGCCTGTAACAGAATGCTGCAATCATCCATCCATGTCCAAGGAAGGAGAATGCTCTGAAATGCAAGCTCTATCCCTTGGCAACACCACTTCACAGGTCCTAGTGTGACCCTGGTCATTGCTCCATGGCTTTTTTTTGCCTGTGGAAATCTTTAAATAGAGTTTGTTCGTATCCTTGGTGACTGCAGGGATGGGAGACTTGTGGAAAATCTTCCATGGAAGCACAGATAGAGAATACTGGGGGGAACCTGTTTCATTGTGTTAGCCAAGCTGTGGAACAACTATCATTCTCTTAAGTTCCAAGTAGCTTATCCAAGTATCATTTCTCATTGAGAAAGCTTATCTAATCAGCCTTATCATAAAAGAATTGAAATAGTCAACTGAAAGCAACAGCATTTACACAGTTAATACTTGGATCCTGGTCTGTGTTTCCTCTTTGGTGTGAAACAGCTTGAACAGTCCTGCTCCCCCTGGTCCATCTTGCCATGGCCTCTGAGCACTGCAGGTTTGCTGTTGTAGCTCCTGTGTAATTCCATTCCCCAACAATCAGTGTGAGGGCATGGCAGGGGCAAGGGGTTATGACTGATCCTCGTGATTTTCAGCTGCTGTGACAGCAAACTGGGGACACAGAAGATGGGTACAATCTACTTGAAATTGCACCCTGAGACTGCTGTGCAGTCCCAAGACCTGAGAGCAAGTAAAGGGCACCCTTATGCCCTTTACACTCTCAGCTACAGTTGAGCAATGCTTAACACAGCTGAACATCTGGCCCTCCCAGACAGATACAATAACTAGTCTATGAGAATGCTCATACCAATTAAATCTTATCATCAAATCATTCTGTTCCATCACTCCACTTAATTAGCTGTGGTCTTTGGTATTTCAGCAATGCTGTACCATGCCAAAAACTGAAAGTATTCTTTGTGTGGTACACACCCAATGACTGCCCGACTGGCAGCTAGAGTCTGATCAACAAATACTTCCCCTGTGCCAGAGCAGTATCTGCTGGAAAATGTAATTGCCCACTTCTGGTTTTTCAAACCAAAATGAGTTAGAGGCCACGGTCTTTTCATCTGGGCGGTCGGCTTTTATTGTAGGAATAGCAAGCTGGTTTCTCATCTTGTGGGTTTTGTGTGACTCATCACAGTTTATATTTACAACTAAAACACAGTTCCTCGAGTGTTATTTGTTAATATGGCCTTTCTGTTTACAAAAGATAAATGCAGAAAGACTGTGTAGGAACACAAATTAACTATGAGTTAGCAGGCACTGCAGTGGGTCAGAGGTGCTACCTAGATCCTTGTCTGCAGGATGTATATTAGATGAGGGTCTGACCTAATTTTAGTTTGTATGATTGAAAACATCCAAGCCCTAGCAGATCATCACACCCTGGTTTTAGCAAGAAAGGGCCTGATTTCACAATCTGTGCTCTAAATGAGTGGAATATTTTATTTTTTTCTTCTTTCACTTGAGCACCTCTTGTGAGTAAGTGTGGATGAGGAGCTCTGTGGTTTGCAGAATCCAGCCTGGAAGAGCTCATAAACAAATGGCACTGAGGGGATGCATCAGGAGTGAATTTTCAAAACCTTACAAGGGTTAGTGATACCCACTGATGCTCAGAACCATTTTCACTACCAGTGAGAAAATAGCTACCAACCTACCTGTGACAAGAAATCAGTTTTTTCAGTGGAAATAGAATCTATTTTAATGGCATCACCACAAATCTGTGCTGTGCCATCTGAGGCATTTGTCAGATGTGACAAGGCACTTGGCCTATTTTTGTCCTGCAGCAAATCCTTTTTCCTATTCTACTTGGGGCTAAGTCCCATCCTTAGACATGAGCTCACTCCTCTCTTCCACTTACATGGAAATGTTGGGCGTATGATTGAAGGTAGATTTTGGCTGTCATCTGAATAGATTAAATCTGTAATCTTCTTGCAGATAGGGGACTCAAAGGACACAAACAGGTGCTGTAAACACCTAGTCTGCATAGATGCATTTGTAAATCCTACCTGGTGATGGTCTGCATCTCAAAGTGCAAAATTAATTAGAGAATCTGCCTTTGAGAGGCTTATATTCTTGCAGGAAGGCCACACAGTGGTGGGAATTGAGTTTCTTTCTCTTGATTGCTCTTATAGGACCTTAATTATTTGTCTGCTGTACATTGTACCTGGATGTACTTCTGTCTACTGTTCCTCTGTGTGAAAGCCTCTCTGTGTAATCCATAGAAGGACAAATTTCAGATTTTGCATTAACATGAAATCGGCCCATCAGTAGTAGACTTCAAAAATTCACATGAACCTCTGGCTTTATTGAAAGTAATGGAAAAAATATACATTCACCTCCACTGAGCTATGATTTAATTTTCAGTTTGTGGACCTGTTCCTGGGATGCCTAAAACCTTTGTCCAGAGTAACTCCAGAAGTACCACCATCACTAGTATTCACTGATTTAAAAACCAGACCTCTCCTGTCTTTTCACTCATACCAGCAGTTCTTCAGGAAATAATTTGCCTTTATTTTCCTTCGCTTTTCTTTGCTGTATGAGCCCTGAAAACTGTTTGAACCAGACTTCCCTTGCATTCTCAGTAGGAATTTGCCTTCTTGATCTCTCTATCTCCAGATCAGCCCCACAGGTTCAACAAAGATCCTCCTCGTATTTTCCTCGTGTTGCCTTCTGCCATTGCAACTTCATTGAGACAGGTAGGCTGTTACTGGTATCAAAGTAGGTAAGCTATGGTCAAACATTCAGTATTAAATATTTCCCCTCACTGCTCATGTTGAAACTGCCAATGTATGGAGATTTTCTGGAGAAAAAGGTTAGTAACAGCTGCCACAGCTTTACTATGCAGGTATCATTTCAAGATTTAGCTGCTTTTGCATTAAGCTGAGCAACAGCAATGCTGGTGTGTGGAACACAGCCTTGTACCAGAGAAGGAGTTAAGCTCAGTGTCCTGGTTTGCACCAGGATAGAACCAGTTTTCTTTTAGTAATTTTACTTTTCAGTTAAGTCTCTTCTAAGAAACTGCATTTGCTGAAAATTAACAGCATGTTTTTCAGTCAGGATAGAGCATAGCTCAGACAAGATAACACTGTACGGAGGCTACTTTGATTGCTGGGGTGTGTAAAATCTTTCCTACCCTTCACATGAGGCTCTAGGGATCTCCTATTGGATAATAAGTTTAAGTCCGAATAATGAACCATTTTGGATGATTGATGAGGGATGTTGTACACACACCCAGAATGTCATTTCCAATCAAAAGGAGAGCAATTGTTTCCATATGTTGGCACATTTGTGATCCTGGTGTTGAGCCAGTTGTCTGGCTGCGATCAGGCAGCAGCATCTAGCAGTGATGGAAGATTCTACCTTGGAAGTGGGGTGCTAACTTTAGGCTGTATTCCTTAAAAGGATGTAAACTCGGAACACTGATCTAGGATGTAATTTATGGTTCCAGTATGTTTTGACTTTACATAGATGAAAAAATAGTCCTTTTGTGTATGCATATATGCATAAAAATTCCTTCCTGCTCAAATCCCCCCCTTCCTCCCCCCAAAAGGAATCCAATAAAACAATAGATGGTGCTGGTTTATGTGCTAACTTGGCTGCATGGGCTATTGCCTGCTGAGGCTCATAAGGATTCCCTTCTTTTTAACACAGCTCCTTAGAGGTGTTTTAACAGCTAGATGTAGTTTTGTTAAGTTGCTCAGCTGGAATTCAGGCTCTTAGAACAGGTTTTTAGTAATGCCCTGTACCTACCAAATTCATTTATTTGATTTTTGTTTGTTTTTGGGAAAGGTCAACCTAGTTGCTTGTTGCTGCACAAATAAATTAATATAACTTTTGAACTTCGGGGATGAGATTCCCCCATGCTAAAGCTGTACTAACATGTGCTGAATCAAGCACAGGTATGTACCCCAGGGAGGTGATAAATTGGACTGCTGGAAGAGTGTATTTTTAACATATGAAGTAGCCACCACTTTAAAATATTCTGCAAGTTCCCCAGCTGTCTACAGATCCCTGAACCACCACCAGCGGAGCACGTCTGCCTTACTATGAACACTGCATCGTTCCTGAAGCACTTGCACCAGCCATACAAAATCTGCAGTTGGATGTCACATTTATTGTGTGACCCCATTTGAGAAACACACAGGCAGATTGTTAGAGAGACAGAGGTTTCTCTCTGTGTCACAGCCAGGCCAGCCCTTTTGGGTTCTAAAAATTGCATTCTTTCACTCCCTAAATTGAGAGCAACTGTCAAGCTTTCAGTTCTGCAGCCAAAAAAAACCCTGCAACTGGGAGACACGATGGGCAGAATCATTTGAATTATTGCACCAATGCTAATTCCTCTGGCTGAGAATAATGAATTTATCAAACCACTCTCCAACACACACATAAACTTAAGGAAATTACTAGATTAGCCTTTTAATTCTAGAAATGTTTGCACTGATATTGTTGGGGTGTCTTGGTGATGTGGATTCACCACCCTCATAATCTTCATCATGTAAAACTTGTACATGTATGGAGTTAATTGTCAGAATGCTGAAAGATAAGGGCCTATGTTTCTTTCTAAGGTGACTTGCAGTGCTCTAAAATGAAGCAGAGTCAAATTTGTCCTTCTTTTCAATCATATTTGTGTTTTAGTTATTTATTGGAAATACCAACTCATAAAGGCTCTCCGCTGGAAAGTTTTACAGAATATATTATGAATAGATTTCTGATGCCTAAAATTCCACTGAGAGCAATGAACTAATGTCTTCTTACAGAAGATTAATTTGCAAGACTAATGTGCTGAAATATATTACGATAGATAATGTATTCAAAATCTAACAAAACTTACTTTGCGAGTCATTTATAAAGAAAATAGTTTTGATCTTCTGTGCAGGTGTTCAGACACTGAGGATAAAATCCTCACTACTTTTATATGAACCATATGCACACTCAAAATTTCAATAATAGCATCATTCACCTGTGGTTTTGAGCACTTCCACCTCTACCTTGTCTCTGGAGAATGGCATTTTCCGTGCAGAAGTAGAGTCTGTGGAATTGGTAGCAATGTTGTGCTACTACCATGCATGATACGAATGTAGTTCTTACCTCTGTATTCCAGTAGGAAAACTGGAAGAATTGGAAAAACTAGAATTTCCATCTAATTTTATTTTTCATTTATAAGGTCTAGCTCAATTGCATATCTAGCTTTAGTTACTAAACACTGTCACCAGGAATCAGACAATTCATGGCTCTACCAATATAAACACTGCCTTCTCTCCACAAATAAATGCCTGTTAATTCCAAATGTGTATTGTTCCTGTACAGAAAATTGTCTCTAGTTTCAGGCATGCTTTCAAGCTTGTAGGGTTCCATGAACAGCTACAAATCTATATATGTGTGTGGTTTGGTAGGAACTTCGAAAGTTATATTTGAACTTCCAGACTGTCAGTCAGTATTCCTCTTCCTCTTGTGTAGCTGGTGAAACCGAGGTGTGAGCTTTTACTTATCACTGCACAGGACTGCTCTAGAATTGCTGAAATGAATGTCCCAAAACTGCCAGCTCTATACCTGAATGTTGATCTGCTCTGTCTTCTGAATCACCTTGGTACTAATCAACCACTTCCAGCCTATTGGCAGTCTTCAGTACATATCCTCAGTACTAGGCGGATGCTAATCTAGCAAGCTGCTCCATGTTAATTACAACCTCATTGAGGCAACTTGTTTGCAAAAAGGCTGGAAGAATCATTTCACTTTGTGTTCTGCACACTCATTCCCTCTTAGCCTGCTGTGCCAGGCAGCCAAGCACTTAAGCACAGGCTGTCAGTTATGTTGACCTTGAGGAACTCACACTGTCGACCTCTGTTTCCCTATCTTCTCAGTGGCATATCTTGTTTCCTCTGCTACTAATCTAACAAAGGACTTTAGGTTATCAGACTTAAAGACTTAACGTACCTGATCTGGCCTTTGCTGCTATATAAGGCCCATGGACCGCTATTTCTGTATGATGGTGTGTGTGTTACCAAAATAAATGTCCTTAAATTAGCCGATACAGTTACTAGGAGCAGGCTAGCTGCAGGAGCAGAGAGCTTAATCTAGGCCAATCATGATTCTTTTGTATGTTTTTTGAGAAAATGTGCTCCTTTGAAGTTAACAATTACCTAGTTAATAATAACCTCTTACTATATTAATGGAATATCATAATTGTCACATATAGTTTTTCAACAAGAATGGGAACTTTTAGCAGACACAGGCCTTGGTCCAGCAACGACACAGCAATGTGTCAGCATCTGTTCATGTGCTGCTAGTTGTATGATAGAGACGGCAACTGTAAAATTACTCTTCCAGCTCTGCCCCCACATCCAGGGTTCATTTGAGGGTTTTGTGTCCTGGTGTCTCTGACAACTGTGCTGTGTTACCACTGTGCAAATGGAAGCGCAGTGGCCTACATTTCAACAGTGATTAGTGAGACAGCCTGACCCACTTGAGACGCTTTAAGCAGCCCTGCTTTACAGAAAGCTCTGAACATGTGTCCACCAGTGGATCTGGTCTTATGCCATGTCTCAAGCTGAAAATACAAAATTGCTGGTCATTTTGGAAAATTTGATGGATTTTAAACTATGCTTGACATTTGTTTTCTTTCTCTTGTGCCTGGATGTGTTGTAGTTCAGTGTAATGGGTCAGTCTGTGCTTCATTAAATATTAACAGTGAAAATTATTCACATTCATTTAGAGGGCAACACTTTTGTGTTAATGGATGGAAAATTGCCTGGAAGTCTGCTGAGAAAGGTGTAGTGGCAAGTGGTACTTAATCATGGATGGTGCAATTTCTAAATTGTCCTGCAGAGGGGAGGGGTAATGTGAAGTGGTAAAATGTCCATGGGAAAACGAAAACAAGGATATTGTAAGAAATATTCATGCACCTGCCTAGTGATCTGACAGGCCTTTTCTGTCCTGCACTTTAAAAATGCTCACACTGAAATGCTTTTCCAAAACCTGCCAGTCTGGCCTTCATCTTGACCCCAGTAAAACCACTGCTCTGAAGCCACTTCAGCAATGCTGTTCCTCAAAAGAGCCTTGCATTGCCATGACGTGTGAGCACAGCTGAGCACCCGACCCAGAGTGCCCACTTCCCCTTGTGGTAAATGTGGTTTCACTTGTCTGGCAAAGTAGTCTCAGCAGCTCAAGAAAGGAAGCTACCACTTAACCTTGTGTGCAGAGTGTAGCATGTTTGTGTGGGCTACCTGGCTCATGCAGTACAAGTGCTCCCTAAAAATATTTTGTTTTTCAGTTTTGTTTGCAACTCCTAGAGCATCCAAAGGTCTTCCAGAGATCTGACAGGAACAGACCTCCTTTCGGCATCGGTACAATGCCAGAGTCTCTGCTAATGAACCCATCTGAGGAAAGGTAAGACAATGTGCATCCTGTATGATTAATAACATCCAGGAAGGCAGATGAGTATGTTTATGCCAGAACTTCCGACTGTCTGTTTAATATGGAGATTTGTTATCAGATTATTTAGAATTGCTGGCAGTTAATACTAATGACATGCTCTCTTGTATTACACGTACATGCTCCATCTTGTATTCATGTGTATTGTAGTACCCAAGCTTCCTGTAGTTTTGATAAACAATAACCTGATAATAAATCACATTATTTGGATTTCTAAAGAGTCTGCTTATGCTGCGACTTCACTGAACCAAGCTGCCTTCGCATGTGAAAAAGCTGGAATGAGTAAGATTGGAACAAGGACTAATGCACAAGTGTGTGTTTTGGTATAGAGCCTTAACTTTTGCCCGGCCTTGGCTCTTAGGAGTTCATATGGTTATGCATTTCTTATAAATTAGTAACATAGTGTAAACAGGGGATGGATCCACAGACTCTGATAGACTTCAAGAAGACCCACAGTACAGGATTTGGTTGTGAAAAAATGGTTTGAGAAACGCAGGGAATGTTTGTTTCCACTTCTGTTTATTTAAAAACAAACAAACAAACAAACAAATAATGATAATAAAAAAAAAATCTTCTGTGGCCCTGATGAGCCAAATCATTTGGGGTGCAGTCATAAATCTCCTGGCCTACAAAAGCAGCAGTTCAGAATTGTATCCATAGCAACCCATGTAGCAAGAGATGAAATCTGATATGAATAGTCTTGTACAGAAGAGCCGTATGCAAGTCACACACTCTCTGAAGCAGAGTGGTTGTGAACCAGAGAAAATAAGATGCATTTTCTTTCACTTGTTACTTCTTTCCAAGTATTCCTGCCGTGCCCCATTTCATGAATAAAATGGGCTGACAAACGAGCTATTATTCCATTGCCTCCAGCTATCCGGACCCAGGCCAATGACCAGTGGAGAGGCCGAAAAACAAGTGTAAGCTTTGCCAGCACTTGAGCTAATAAATGAACTCAGCTCACAGCTGCATCTACGAGCTGCTTATGTTCCCCTGGTTAATGTCAACCTTGTTTCCCCTTCCAGCGACATGGAGCTTTTGTGTGTGCAGAGATAAAACCAGCAAGTGGTCGATAGTTCCTAGGGGAACAGAAATATTCCTGAGTGCTAGAGGGTCCTGTTCACTAGAACGTCCAAAAAACAGAGAAAGGAAACTCAGTGAAAAGCCGAATGACCTCACCCAGTCTCTTCCTGCAGAATTCCTAGGAGACAGTAGGCTCTGCAAATCACTTATCAAAACCAGACGTCAGAGAAATAGCCAAGGCATACCCCAGAATTCCTGTGAGAGGACACAAAAGTTCAGGCATTTCTCAGACAACTGAAGTGGATGTTGTCTGCCCTGGCGGGGAGGAGCCCTTTATATCCTACAATGAAGTGGCCTTTGGTAGATGAGGGGGGGGTTTACATACTGTACATAAAAATATGCTGAGGCTTGATCCCACCATCACAACTGAAACAAAAAAAGCCTGGAGTTGCTGTTAGGCTGGTGCATTTGCTTATTCTAATATCAATACTGCCAAACACAAGCTGACACCAGGGAATTGTTGGAGTGAACACAATACTTCTTTCACGTACTAGCAGCTGCGCCCTGCTTTGATGTCTCCAGAAAACTGTATGTTTATCAGAACCTTCTTTTAATGGTGAAATTTCACTGCCTTCCTTGGAGCATCAGCCTCTTGATTCTTTCTATACATTCTTTAAGATGATTTTTAAGTTAGTTAACTCTTTCAGAGCTGCTGGTTAGAAGTCACTGTGATTCATGAAATGGTAATTAATTTTTCAAACCAGTTATACTTTTCCTTTGTTGATTTTTTTTGTTGTGGTTTGTTTTTTGTGTGTGTGTGTGTGTGGTTGCTACGTTTTTTACATAAATAGTTTTTATTTACACCATCTATTTGGATGCTGCGGTGTGAAACATAATTTTGCATGCCATGTGGTGTCAGCTTGTGATAAATGGAAGCCATTGTTTCTTCCATAGGAAACAATGACAGCCAAGAGGGACAATTTGGTGTAGTCCACAGGAATGCAAAAAAAATATGTCACTGCTCTCTACAGCTAATGAAGACAAACCCTTGGAGCAAGGCGTTTTGAGGGAGGAGAGAATGCTTTTGCATAAAGTTTAAGTCTATAACTTTTTTTTGGTCATATTAGAGAACATTATACAAGAAAACAGCTAATTTACACTCAGCTTTCCCTCCATACTAAAAGAAAACAACTGTTCAAGAGGACAAGTTTTGTTAAGAATAATTCTCCAGTGTTTTTCCCTGCACTTTTCACAGGCGTTTCCAACAGATTTTCCCTGTTGTGTCAGAGAGACTCAACATTTTAACTCAAAAATGTAACTTGCAGCTTTTCATAAAACAGACAAGAGCAAGTTATTACCTGCAGTACTTAAACTGGCCCCTCTTACATGCTGGCAAAGTTAATGGATGCACTCTGCTGCACTGAGAGCAATGAAAAATCAACTGTCAACTTTCTCTTCAAGAAAGACATAATTGTCCTAACTATATATAGTCCTACTAGACTAAAATATTTTAAAAGTTTTTCTCCCCAAGTCTGGTTCCAGAATGGAAAAATAATCCTTAAACATTTCTGGGGAAAACTATTTGAGGTAATGTTTACTTAGTGGTTTAGATCCTGTATTATTACCAAAATGAAGATTCACCCTACAAAACATATTGTGATAATTCTTCATTTTTCTTCAGTTAACAGAAAAATATATGAAACTCCTCTAATTTAGCTTTCCACTGCAGAAACTCAGCTCCTGTTAGTATCACTGCACCTCTCCTATTTCTACCCTCATTACCATTTTAATAATAAATTGATATTTGTAGATATAGGTCTTAAACAAAATTATCAGATCTGTATCTATTGTGATATAGTGGAGATTTTCCTGATCCTGTGCATTACAACTTTTCATTTCTCATTATGAGCTGTAAGATTTTTAAGTAATGTGACAGAGTGTGAGTAGTGGGAGTAGAAGTGAGGGTAAAGTCATACGAACAAAACCACTCTGTACAAACACCAGATGATGTCAGGCATAGGGAGCCAACCCTCAGATGAATTACAGCTTTTTGGGACCTCTGGTACATTCTAACTAAACCTGTAATATCAGACTTCAGAGGTCAGTAGTATCTGAAGTCCTCAGGTAATCTCGGTAAATTCAGTTCTTCCTGCAGTTGCAGAGAACGCAGTTAGAATATTCCAGCACTTCATTAAACAACTTAATAGCTAAAGGGGAAAACAGCTCTGTGTCCATGACACTCTTGCATGCTTTCTCTGGATGGATTTTTTCACATCAAGTAGCAGAAGCCCAACATTATATTTAATCGGGTATTTACATAACACACACACAGATCCCAAAACTGTGATAATGTACTGTTGAGTATTGCAAAGTACAATTTTAGACAAGGTGTCTTAAAAGAACAAAACGCCAAAATTAAAATACATGGAAGATTGATTGATTGATTGATTGATTGATTGAATGGAAGAAACAAGTTGGCATTGCATCTAGTGCTTTTCCAGTCCTATGAATGCCTGGTGCATCTGCACTAACCAGCTTCAATTTTATCACTTTGGAAGCACTTGGACTTTGATCCTAGGCTGTCCTATTTGTAGTCATGTGTAAGTAGCATGTAATGCATGTCAGATGTGTTTTCTAAACTAAAATGATATTAATTTTTTTTTTTCTCTCCCATCTGGAGTTTCTTGGAGACTGTCAAGGCCAGCTCACCTTCCTGAATAAATTAATTCTGTATTCTCCAAGTAGAGAAAATATCATTAGAAGCACAGGTATTATTATTTTAAATAATGAAGAAGTGTCTATTACAGGATAAGAGGGCATGTACAGGACAAATTAAATCAGAAAATTAATTGCCACAGGATATCCACTAGGCATTTATATTATCCAGTTGTACTAAGGCAGTACAATGACGCTTTTTAAAGTCAAAGGAAAGTCAGTGTCACTTGGAGAAGAAGTTGGACTAATAACCGAGTCATCAAGGGAGGCATCTGAGGAAACTTGCATTCTTGAATTAAAAAATTATCTAAAGGCTCAGCAGGTGCAGTGGACAAGATCAGAGTTAAGTTTCTTTAATTACAATGAAAACTCAGTTTTAAAATGGATAATCGCTGTTATTACTGCCCATATTCCAACAGAAATGGTCAGACTGCCTAAATCCTTACAGGTGTGACTGGTTGCTACTTGTGAAGAACATTGCTACTCATAGCTTACATGAGTAAATGTTTCCAGGCTCTCATATATATTCTATAAAAGCATTGCATGTTGTGTATTTTATTTCATACACAGTCATTTAATTAATATGTTAATAATATTTTAAATACACAGTCCAATGCCTGTTCTGCCCCATGCCACACCAATATACCTGTACTCTAATATTTATGATTATTTTTCTATATCAGATCTACTTTTTGAAGGTCTTTCATTTGTTCTGAGCTTCTCTGGTGAATTCATAGTAACTGTACTGGCAATTTGATTGTGTCCCTCTGCTGTGCACTCTGGAAGACCTGTTACCTAAGTATATTTATCTTCTGTGCTTATTGAGCTTGTTACTTAAATGAATGTGTTGTTTTGTTAGTGACACTTTGTTTTCATTGAGCATTAGTGAAAGCATTTCATTAATTATTGTACATATGGAGAAATCACAGTTCTATTTTATTTGAACTTGTTACAAAATAAATTTCTACATTCTGAAAGTGTTTTTTTCTTCTATCAGTGACAGTACCAAATGATGTAACACACAGAATCTTCCTGTCACAGAAGGAAAAAAGCTGGGTTAAATATTTCTCATCCTTTCTTGTTCCATTTGTCTCTTCAGATACACACAACTTAGGCTTCTGTGGTGTCCAGAACCTCTGTTTGTCACCCGGAGCCAGGTGCTGTAGGGTGGAACAGAGGAGTTTACTGCTCCAAGGCATTCATGCTGCTAGGTTTGACAGAAGGCTACCTAGAAATTGGCCAGAAACCAAAGTATTTGCTCTTTGTGCATGCACAGTGAGCTGTTTTGTTCCTCAAGCCCCAGAAGCAGCCTTCATGGGTTGTTCCCAGACAGCAAATTCCAGTCCAGAAGGAAGCTGCAAGGGAGTAGTGTTGTAGGAGAGCTCGAGCAGAAGGCTTCTAAACCTTCTCTTATAGATTTTGGCATGAGTGTGGACTATTATTGGGAAATAAATGGCATGTGGAAGGGATGGGTCTTGGTTTATCTTTTGTAATGATTTATTTTTTAAATCACAGATTTTGTGAGCCAGAGATTAAAAAAATATGGTAAAATCTTTTAAGTGTGCCGACATTTTAGGACTTTTTATAGTAGATGCTAAAACCAGAAGTTTTGCTGTCTAGAATGTGCACTTGAATCTTCAGAGTGTTTACTGACTTTTTGTGACATTTGGATGTATTGTTGAGGAGCTTGATCGTGAGGAATTTCTTTAGAAGCTGTGCTACCCAGCATGTCTGGGCCATTGATCTGTGAGCTAACAAACCCTTCAAGGCAACGGTGATAGGATAAAGGCAGTTATTATGTTCTTACAGGTCAACAACCCAACCTACAATCACCCATGCTGGCATGGTGAGGAGATGCAGAGTATCTTTCTGTGCCAAGAAAGAGGGCTTCTACCACAGGGTGAGAGAATTCATTCACAGGAGAGTTTAGACAGTGTCCCCTATGCTTTCTCCCCAGGGTGTGTGTGTAGTCTGGGCTTGTCTTGTGCTGCTTTCCTGAGACAAACTGAAGTGAGCAAGTGTTGGCCTGGCAGTCAGGTTTCACTCTGCTGCACTGTCTTGTCTTTCATTTGCCAGGGCTTTAATGTTACCTTTGTGTCTGACTGTCTGTCTGCTTAGGTCTGGAGAATTGTAGCTGTCTAAATCAGGCATAAGTGTTGAGCAATGTTAAGATAATGATGGAATAAAGGAGAATTGGCAGCTGCATTTGTTGTTCCCACGCTCCTCTCTTCCTGACCATCTTCTGCAGTGAAATTTAGTGTGGAGAGAAGCCTAAAATCCAGTTGGTCCAGCTATGATCCAAATTGCTCAGCCTTTACAAACTAGACAGACTGTGCTGTCTTTTGCTGGTGACGTGGATCCTATTAGCAGAGTAACTGTACAGAATGTGTAGTGTAGTGCCTCTTCTTTCAACCCCTGAGAGAATTTTTCACTCTTGTGAGATTTAAATCTATGTGGTTGGGCTAGTGAATTTCTGAAACCTCTTGCAATTAATCAACAGTTGTAATTGCAATAGATTAGTCTGTCACTAGTTAGTCTAAGATGTCGTATGGCACTCAGCTGACTGGTGCTTCATGAGGACGTGACTGCTTCTAGTCCAGTGGCAAGCTCATCAGTTCTAGCTTTTTGTTATATGAATGCCAAAATAGCTGAAATATGTAACATTTGGGCTTATTCCCAGGCTCTATGGCCAGCTAAAGTTTGGGAACAGTACCCTGTCCTAGGCTGGATTCAGAAATCCACAGCACTGAGTCTGTGTTTACCAGACAGGCTGGCTGCTACTTGCATCTAGTGGTAGAGCTTCACCTCACTTCTATGCATGGCTGCTTGTGAGGAGCAGTGGAGCAGCCTGAGATGGCAGTATTCAAGCTTCTGTGTCATTTTGCATGTCAGCTTAAGCAGTAATACCCTCATATTTCTGTGACATGCATCATTATCTGTATGCATTGTGACAGTGGATGGTCAGCATGTTTAATAAAGCAACAGCTACCGGTAGGAACAGAATACACTTTAGAATCAAAATCACTTGCAATGTACTATTAAGTCTTTTCCAGTCAATCTTTAGTTATAGGTGGGGTTGAAGTCAATGGAAATGCTGTCATAGGCTTTAATGGTAGTTGGGTCCGGCCCCATAATGGCACTTTATGTTCTAATTGTCTCAGAGGTCCGTGCCTTTCATCTAGTCAAAAGTTAATGAAATTGCCAAGTCAGTGGTTCCAGCCTAACAAAAGGAGTGGAGCCTCAGTTTAATGCGCATTTCCCGTTTGTAGTAAGTAGTGGGAGCAGGACAAAGCTGCAATCTTTGAAAAAGGGCACAGCCCTGTCGTTGCGTTTCTTTGGCACAAATCAATGGAGATTAAGCTGTGGCCCATGGAAGTTCCTGCTAGAACTCTTCTATGAATACAACTGCTGTCTCTGCACATGGGAGGGGAAGTGGTTTGTGCAACCACAGACTGTCTGTGAAACACTGTGGTGCTAACCATGGGTGAAAGTGGGGAATATCTGATATGAAGTGAGTAAACATCAAATATAATGGCTAATGAGCGTAACAGGGCCAAAATGTATAAAGTTTGCTCTGGGAAGTCATCCTGTTGAGCAAAAGTCTGCTGTCCTGATCACTGTCCTGACCTAGTTTATTTAAATGTACCAGTACCTAAAGAGAGAGATTTCCTGGAAGCTCTGCAGGTGGTCTAGTACCCCTTAATAACACAGCTCAATGCAATTGTGCCTGTGGTTTTCCCTCTGCCTCCAATCCCCCTCCACCTGCACTGCAAGAATGATGTTTTTAAATATGAAACATATTTGTCAGTAGTGAAGAGGAGAGCCACGGGATAGTTAGAAAATACTGACCTTTGTTTAATTTTTAGTGCCTCAGAAGAAACCAAGAAGCAGTTAAGAAGCTGTCTGGTGCTCAGAGAAGGTGAGTATTGCACACAGGTTTGGTGCTGATCTTCTCATCCATGTTTACATGAATCTTTCCCTGTTCTTCCTCCCTTGACTAGACTGCCTGGAAACATCTCTAGTCATTGGAATGTCTCTGAAGGTAGTGTGCACAATGTAGATGTTGGTCTCTGCTGCTCTGTGCTTATTCTTGTGCAGAGATAATACAGAGAAAATGAAAACATTTATTCACTTCAAATGTCAATTAAAGCATTAATAAAATGGCAAGGTGGATTGTGGGCAATTCAAGCAATATTTGTCCCCTGCTGAGTATCCAAATAGCTGCTTGAAAATAGAAGTGTCTCATTACCTTCCTTTAATTTTTGCATCTGCCAAAATTGCAGCAAGCTCCCTTCAGCCCTCTGAAAAGTGATCATAATGCACACAAATGCCCAGAAAATGTCTCTGAATCAAAGCTTTGCTTTCCATTATAAACAAAGGGAATTGATTTGAACTGAAGACTTTTGGCTTGAGAGGTACCGCTTAGCCCAGTTGGGGCATTTGGCTGATGTAGCAGAACTGCTGTTAGTGGAGTGACTTTGCTTAACATAGATTTGTGTCATGCTCAGGAGTCTTATCACACAGACAGCTAAATTACTTTCAGATGTTCATTTGTTCATTGTCTGGGTTCCTTACATTACTGCCATGAGTTACCACATGGAATGAATTCCAATCAACAAAAATTAAGGCCCCCTTCCTGTGACATTGCTACACGTTGGTACAGTGTGTGCTGACAGGGGCAGTCTACAGTAACATAGTGGGGGTATAAGCTTTGGTCAATTAAAAAACCAGTATTTCTGGACTGTTTTATTGTGAACTTGTAGACTTGTTTGGTTTTTAGCCTAAGCATCAAAATAATTCCAGCCATACAAAAGTATAGAAAAAGAATTTTGTGTAAATAATTAACAGTGAATTATTTTCTAAAACATTTTGCCTATTTGAAATGCATTACAGAGCTGTAAACCATTTTCACCTAGCAGTTGCTGTTCCTGTCACTAAAATTGGTCAATGAACTATGTCTTTATGTGATTTATATTAACCTTACATGGTAACCTTGCAAAGGCAAGATACCCTGACTGTATCACCATGACCTGTGTCTCTAGGCTGAAGGATTTCTCAGACCATTGGAAAAAAATGGTTTTGGAAGCTTTACTTCTTCCTACAGAAATAGCAGAATGAATTTGCTAGAACAGAATGATGGGCTTCTGGTTTTAGGCATTCAGCTAGGACTCAGAAGAGGTGTGTTTGATTCCTAGCTCTGAGTTCCATCCACAGAGTGACTGTGAGCCAGAAATTTTTTATGAGCATCAGCACTTTATAAGGATGATACTTTGCTGCTTTGCAGAAATCTGGAGAGCTTACCATAAATTTGAGGTAGCAAGGCACTATGATAATGGTATTGCTAGATCAAACTCACCACAGTGCCCTGCAAGATCATGGAGCAGATCCTCCTAGAAAATCTGCTGGGGCACATGGAAAATAAACAGGTGACTGGAGACAGCCAACATGGCTTCACTAAAGGCAAATCATACCTGACCAATTTGGTGGTTCTATAACAAGGTTACAGAGATGGTGGAAGAGCAACTGATGTCACCTACCTGGATTTGTGCAAGGCATTTGACACTGTCCCACATGACATCCTGGTCTCCAAACTGACAAGGCATGGATTTGACAGATGGAACACTCAGTGGATAAGAGATTGGCTGGATGCCTGCACCCAGGGAGTTGTGGTCAATGGCTCACTGTCCAAATGGAGGCAAGTGACGAGTGGTGTCCCTCAGGGGTCAGTACTGGGACCAGTGCTGTTTAACATATTTCTTGGAGACATGGACAGTGGGACTGATTGTATCCTCAGCAAGTTTGCTGATGATAGCAAGCTGTGTGGTGTGGTTGACACCCAAGAGGGAAGGGATGCCACCCAGAGGGACCCTGACAGGCTGGAGAGGTGGGCCAATGCCAACCTCATGAAGTTCAACAAGGCCAAATGCAAGGTCCTCCACCTGGGTCGGTGCAACCCCAGACACCAATACAGGCTGGGGGAAGAATGGCTGGAGAGCAGTCCTGAGGAGGAGGACTTGAGGGTGGTAGTAGATGAGAAGCTCAACATGAGCCGCCAGTGTGTGCTGGAGCCCAGAGAGCAACTGCATCCTGGGCTGCATCCAAAGAAGTGTGGCCTGCAGGGCCAGGGAGGGGATTCTGCCCCTCTGCTCTGCTCTGGTGAGACCTCACCTGGAGTACTGCCAGCAACTCTGGAGCCCTCAGAACAGGAAAGACATGGAGCTGTTGGAGAGGGTCCAGAGAAGGGCCACCAAGATGATCAAAGGCCTGGAGCACCTCTGCTATGAAGACAGGCTGAGGGTGTTGGGGCTGTTCAGCCTAGAGAAGAGAAGGCTCCAGGGAGACCTTAAAGCAGCCTTGCAGTACCTGAAGGGGCTACAGGAAAGCTGGGGAGGGGCTTTTCACCAGAGAGGGCAGTGATAGGACAAGGGATCATGGTTTTAAACTGAGAGAGGGGAGATTTAGGTTAGACATCAGGAAGAAATTCTTCACCGTGAGGGTAGTAAGGTGCTGGAACAGGTTGCCCAGAGAGGTTGTGGAAGCCCCCTCCCTGGAGGTGTTCAAGGCCAGGTTGGATGGGGCTTTGTGCAGCCTGGTCTAGTGGGAGGTGTCCCTGCTCATAGCAGGGAGGTTGGAACCTGATGATTTTTAAGGTCCCTTCCAACCTTACCCATTCTAGGATTCTATGACTGTGCCAGCCATACCTAGTTTTCGTTAGCTGCACAGTGAATCTGCTGCGCCAAAATCCAAATCTCAGGAAATGTCTTTGACTATTCTAGTATTCATCTAAAATGCAGCCTCCTGATCTCCTAGGTTACGGGAGCTTGTGTCTCTAATTAGTCGATGAGTCTGCAGCACCAAGGATCATGTGGTTGAGGCTGGAGTGTAGCAATTACAGTTTAAGAGTGGGAATGGACCATTGGGCATGTATACAAAGAATTTAATCAAAGGTCAAATAAAGAATCCTCTTTTTGTTCACACAGACCTGTTATCTAGCAAGTTACCATGAAGAGGAGACTCAAGTTGCAGGATTACAGTAAGAACTGTATTTGATAAATAACGTGTTTTCAGTGACATTGGTATAAAGTGAATCCTCTGGAGAAGCCAAATTAGCTTGTTTTGTGCACGCCTTGTGTACACATGTCTGTACTTTACATGCTGCAGAATTCATCCTTTGAGTAGTATTTGCCATATATCCCATGAATTGCTTTAACGCTTTCTTGGTAGCAAGTTAAAATTGTGAGTCAGCTAATTGTGCCTGAAATGCAGTTTGATCCTATTACAGCACATAAGGCATAATCTTTTTCTTTTTCTTTTTTTTCTTTTTTGTTCAATAATGCTGCTTCATGCACTATTCACATGTTAATAAACATGTTTGTAAGCAGTCTGTCTAATCTTTAAAAAGTGTGGCTCCACAATAGGTAAGTTATATGTTTTGCAGTCTCTTTGTCACTGGGACTTCCACTTCATTTCATCTCTGCCTTGTTTTATTACCATTTTTACAAGCCTTCACACAGATGAGGATAGCTTGCCAAAATGTCTGGGTATGATTTTTCCTCATACACTTAACCTGTAGCCATGAACTGAACCAGGAGAAGCATGTACCAACAAAACAAAGCATTGTTTTCTCTGTGTGAGACAATACATTCAGAAGGAGAACAGCAGCCCCCTTGCTTTATTAAAATCAAAAAGGAAAATTTTAAGAGTCAGATTTGGCTAATCGTGCCTCATAAAGTAAGCTGGGTTTTTAGTAAATGTTTGGGAATGGGGAGAGTTCTTGGTGCGAGAAGCCCTCTGCCTTCACGGTTGTGGGACAGGGCTCTGCTGCAGCCTTGCAGTACTGCTTGTTGCCTGTGGGGAGACGAGTTTGCGAGTTGGTTATTCCAGGGAGTCCACAGTAAAACTCTTTTTGGTAGCTATGACTGTTTCATGCTTGCTGTGGGAACTCTGAAGCTGGCTGTTTTCCAGTGTTCCTGCACTCCTGTCCAGTGTGACCTTCAAAGGAGAAACGGTCACAGATTGTTCCAATGTGCAAAGGCCTGTTCCTGTGGCGTGAGACTCTGTGCCACAGGACGGTCAGACACTTCACTGACCTCACTTCCCCACCTTCCTAATAGCTTATATGCATAACCCACTGACAGGGACAGTCTGTGACAGGACAGTGAAATCCTGCTCTTTTAATCACCACCACATTCCATAGTACTCTACTGAAACAGGGGCATGCAGGTAATGGATATTTAATTTCAGTACTTTGTGCATATTGAGCAATATATTTTCCTACTTATATGTCAGAGCTGGAAAGGACTATCCATTTTTAATGAGATGCACCATGCATAGCTAATGTAGAAACTTAATTTTAGATGTAGCTTTTGGTTTTATGCATTAGGGAACCGTGTAAATCACTGCTGGAAGTTGGGATGACACAAGAAGCATGTTGTTCAGTGGTGGCTCAAAGACCCAAGCACAGGTGAAGGTGGTCCTTCTGATTCCTGAGTCCCAGCCAATAGATGTTGTCAAGAATGAGCTGCTACTTACTTAATTTAACAGTCTATTCCAGTTGGCCCACTCCAGAGCCTCTTAAAGGCTCAGTTCCCTGCAGGCAGGGATTAAAAATAACTAATCTAAAAGTGGTTCTAGCTCAGCGAATGAGCAAAGGAGCAGGGTACACAGGCTGAGCTGGAGAGCTGTACTGTTGCCTTGATAAGAGTATCTCATATCTAGACAGCTTGTTCTAGCCCAGCTGTGGGTGCCTGGCACTACCTACTGAGGATCATTTTCTAGAGATCCTACCCAAAGGTGAAGTCCACAATATAGGTGCTGTATGGAGATGAGGAGCTTCTCCAGCTAGGAATCCAGCCTATTTGGCCAAGTCCTCAAGCCAGCTGATCTTGATGTTCTGGTGGTACAAAGATTGCATAAAGCTGGCATAGCGTTCCTGAGGAGTAATTCAATTTCACAGAAGACCAATGATCTAAGTCCTTACCTGCCTGCATGATAATTTTTCTACCATGATCACATAACTGTCAGTGCACCCCAGAACATTCTAGGGTACAAATACAAGAGGTCAAACTCTGTCAAGCCAGACAAGGAGACAGAAATGCAATAAGAGGAATTTTTCCCAGCTCCATTTTCTGTTGTAAGCACAATCCTTTACCTGTTTTGCTTACTGCAAAATGACAGTTCCTCAGTTCTCCTGCCATGCTCTGGACTGCTAGTGTGGTGCAGTACAGACTTTTCTTTGTTTCTTAGAATTCTGTCTTGTTTGTATCTTTTGTATTATTTTTCAGCAGTCTAGCGGAATTGTAAAGTACTACACTTACACTGATTGCAAGTGGCAGAGCAGTACCACCAAGGCCTTTGTGCCCCAGGAAAGCACTGGAGTCCTTGATGGTTGGCAAATCTATTCATCTAGAAGAACCTTTTTATAATGTTCTCCTTCCCCGCCAATTGTTTATTCATGCATCAACAACGAGGAGCAATTGAAGGTGAGCTTACTCTTGTACTTGTAGCATATTAAAATTAAAGAGCTGTGCTTCCAAGAATTGCACTCTCCTCCCTCAAACTGAAAAGAAAAGAAAGACCTGAGCAAAGTGCAGCAGGAGATATGATATGAAGCTCATTCAACTCATGTAATTAAATACAGAGACTCATAAGATCAAAGGGCACCTGGGCAAGTTAAAAGAATGTGGAATGGATCCATCTCTTGAGCAGCTTGGATTAGAAATGATATGAAGCCTTATCAATCAAAGCACAGATGAATATGGCTGGGAATGAACCCTTGGTCAAAGTGCACTTCTGGTTTGAATTCAACTAAGAGTAAAAACTGTGATTCAGACTTCTATCAGTGAAATGGGGTGATGGCTTTCTCAGACCTTAAAGAACTTGACTGTCAAAATAATTGAGTCTTTCCATTAGCATTAAGTGATGCTGGATTGAGAGGAGGTTGTGTCCACAAGATGTATGTCACCATCTCAGCCAGACAGGAGGACCACAAGATGCTTGAGGTAGAGTGCAGCAGGGAGGCAGGACACAGAAGTGAAAGTTGTGAAAACATAAGTGACTACAGGCAGTGGTAAATCAGGAACTTTCAACAGAGTTGAAACTAATCAAAGCAAGTAGAGAGAGTGAAATGTGCAGAAAAGGACAAGCGTGTTATAGCAAAGACACTGAGACAAATTCAAACCTGAAATAAGTGGGAATGAGTCACACAGACTTCAGTGAGAGCTGAGGCTGTTCAGACTTGTGCAGAGGTTGGTCCAGTTTGGCATGAATTATTTTCTAGGGCACTGGTGAGAGCATCTCTAGTTGCCTAAGTGTGTATTGTTGTTTGTTTTGTGTTTTTTATGGAAGAAGCCTCTCGTTCCCATTCTTCAGATTTCCCATAATGCCAACTGAGTTCAAGGCACTTCAGCCTCTGTAAGGAACCACACTCTTGAGTGTCAAGGATGTAAAGGTCTGAGGCCAATGAGCAGAGTTTAGAGGAACAACACATACTCGACTTTGTATTTGTAAATTATCCCATATCCTTCCTACAACACAAGTCTCCAGGTCAACCAGATACATCTGCAGGGTAAACACACGTCCATAATAATTGAATGCTTATGCCCTGTTTTGTTAAGGCCTCTACTAGTTCAAAAGTCCGTGGGGGTAATAGATCCTGGAGCGAAGTGAGATGATTCTATACTCATTTGCATTTCAATGTCTGCATTGCTCTTCCAGTTCACAGCTCTTTGATGGCAGTGTTGATGATATCTGGGCAGTAGGAACAAAGTGATGGATCTGAAGACATATCTGTGCTAAGCTCTTTCTGTGGCAACTAAAATATCACAGCACTTTGAATTATGTGGGATCCTTGGAAACCTTATCTTTGGAGTGGTGAAGCCCCAGAGGTGCTAAGCACTGTCAGCCTTGCTGTTCTCCGATCTCCAACTACTTACTGCTTTCGCTTTCTTAAAGAGGGTGTAGTAAAACGTGTGTTTGGGCAGTGGTCTCAGTGGTACAGCCTTCTGGTGCCACACAAAAGGAACATCTGTCATGTTTGCAGATGAGTACCCTGAGTGCTTAACTCATGGGTCTGGGCTGAACATCAGTCATCCTTAGTAACCAGCAGAGAGACACCCCCTCCCTCCCCCGCCGTGCAAGGAGCGGGAATGTTAAGATTGGCAAAACTTGATGAAATTGAGATGATGAGTTGATTACTAGGGCTTTCTGATATTTTAGGCAAATTAATTTTCAACATTTGGCTAGGCCTGTACCAGTCTCAAAGGAGCTGTATATTCATTCCAGCACCCATAACCCTCAAAGCCTGTAGACCAGTGTTCCTATCTGGGTTAAGTGAGGGGTCACTCATCACTGAAAAATGCTACAGACCCTGTGAGCAGCCCTGCCCTGACCCTGCACTGCTGTGGGGCTCCCTCTGGAAGCCGGTGCAGGAGCACTGCAAAAGCACAACGTGCCAGTACTGCTATGTGACAGGTCATCTTGCTGCAATTACTTTGGAGGGACTAAGAGGGATTTGGGAGACTCCAAGCAGTCAGGAAAGAGTCAGAGAGGATAGGGTGTGGTGCTCTCTAAACCATTTCCTCAGTGTTTGGTGCATGACCGTGACCGCGTGATTTCTTGTGCCTAAACCTACGTGTGCGGTAGAGGATCTCAGAGCTTTGGGTTCCACGACAGCAACATATGGGGCTGAAAAGAGTCACAGATCAGTTCAGATCCACAGATGACATTCACATTGCTTGACCCCACCTATGGTTCCACCTTTAAATTATACAAGAAAAGGCCTCCTTTAAACTGCTAGGTTATTTTTCCACCAGCCTTGCTGGTGGAAAAGTAACCTTAGAGCAGCCATAGTGTTTTGCTTAGGTGGCTGCTGTTGGGTTAAATATAATTTATGTGCATTTATTTCTCTTATGACTGTAAGAATAACTCAGTCTTCCCCGTTAGACAATTCTTGGATACTAATTGCACGTTTATTAGCTTGCTCAGAAGCATTCATTGTTTGCACAGCTGAGCTGTGTATCTCAGGAGAAGATAAATAAATGTTCTTGTCTTAGAAAATGTCAGTGACAGACTTTCAGGCTTACCAGTCAATTTACATTGGTTCTTTTCAGAAAAGGGAAGGCAGGACATTTGGTTTTGGTTAAGGAAAATCCTTTCTAGCATCACTGGAAGTGGGCAAAAGAGCAGTTTAATGCGAGAGCCACAGAGCCTGGCTTTAAACAGTGGAAAAATATGTAAAAGAGCTTGACATGGCTGAGCATTTCCTAAACAGTTGCAAGATGATAGAGCATCTGGTGGAATTAATTGCCCGTAATTTTTTTGAGGTGATGGCTGAGTGTGGCTTCAGCAGAGCAGAGATAAGAAGGGTGGGGATAGGTTGTTTTTTTTTCTACCAAAAAATGTAACTGATAAAGCATCTCAAGAAGACTGAACAGTATTAATATCTCACAAAAAGCTTCAGTTGCTAAGAAAATGTGTTATAGGAGGTTCAAGTGGCTGTGCCAATAACAGACACAGGCACTGACACTGTCTTAGACTTGCAATTCCCCTTTTTCAGTAGCTTGTAAATGTCGGGCTTGAACTCTTCATACCAAAGTATCTTGCCCCGTGTTTCAGGGTCAAATTGGACTTA
This sequence comes from Apus apus, assembly GCF_020740795.1. Classification (NCBI taxonomy): domain Eukaryota; kingdom Metazoa; phylum Chordata; class Aves; order Apodiformes; family Apodidae; genus Apus; species Apus apus. The sequence goes on from NC_067284.1 coordinate 44,565,906, forward strand.
GTTTTGCTGTGGGATTTTTGACTTTCAACTAAAGCAATTCAGCTGTTTCTCAGATCAAAGTGTGTCCTGTGTTACATGACTTTTAAAATAGATTGGTTAAACTTTATGAACTTGCTGTTTAGGAAGGCAGTTACCACATGTGTGTGGTTTGCCACTTCTGTGAAAGTAGTCTGGATGTGGTCATTACAAACCCTCAGAAAACCTGTATCACCATCTACCAAGGAGAGACTTCTTAGAGCTGTTCAGCTAAAGTCAGGGAAGAGCCTGTTGGCACTGAACACGTTCTGGCCTGTCTCTGGCCCGACTGTCATGGCAATTCTTCCTCCCAGTGATAGTCAAAAGGTGCGAGTTAGGAAGTGCAGGGAAACACCATTTCCTGTCCTCTCACTGGTTCCCTGGCTGCTACACAGGCTGCAGGAAGTAAAAAGAGAAAGCAGACTGATCTTAGGTGGGAGCTGGAAATAAGGGGGGAGGGAGACCCTCAGACCCTCAGAGAAGTAGGTAAGGGACTAAGATCTGGCACAGATGGGTGCAGAGCTGGGATTTAGGTTCAGCACTAGTCTTCCAGGAGGGGTAAAATCCAGAGTCAAAGGTGAGCAGAGGGAAGAATCTGGGTCTGGGAAAGAGACAGGCAGGAGAGGAATTAGGTTGAGGAGAACCAAAGGAAGGAGCATCTGAAGTTTGGTGCTGCTGTGCCATTGGGCAGTACCTGTGAAGCCCAGGGTGGTGGGCAGTTCCCTCTCCTGCTTGAGGCTCAGCCAGAAGGGTAAGCCTAGCTGTCTGGGTTGTGATTGCTGCTACTGGAAGCCTTTCCTGGGATACCACTGACCTGTGGGTACTCACAACTGCCATTGATTCATTGCTGTTGGGGAGCTATTTGGATATGTGTTGTCCTGGAAACAGCTAAAGGTTTGGATGGTGTGTAATGAAAGGGGCCTTGGATGATGCACTTAGTGAAAACTGCGAGACTGCTTGAGCAATGAGCAGGGAATGGCCTGAGCCAGCCATGTTAGGCAGCTTGGAAGCCAAACAGAGCCTATGTGGACATCATTTCACTGGCTGCTGTTACACTGGCTGCTCTTGGGTATCTGATGTTCATGAAGGGCAGCAAGGGGCCAGGTGAGGCAGTTAGAAAGGCAAGGCAGCCTGATTCTAATACAGGAGGGAGGAGACAGGCCTTTTAAGGATATATCAGGGCAAGGGTGAGGGCCAGCAGCATGGAATTTGTACATCAGCATGAATGAAACTGAGAGCTAGAGTCTGCCTACATAAACAGGCAGAGATTGGAAGCCAAAAATTGAGGATTGACCGTGAGAGCTGGGAAGCAGAGGGGTATCTTCATTGTGCACACCAGAGGAAAGAAAACACCAACACAGCAAAGAAATGAGAAATGCATTGTTAAGAGCAGAAAGGTGTGCATCGAGTAATATGTAGAAAATGAAGGGAAAACAGAGTAGCTACTCGTTGCTATTGGGGATTGCTTTTCCTGGAGACAGAAGGAAGGCTGGGGCCGAATGGAAAAAATAGTGTGTGATAGTTCATAATACAAAGAAGGATGAATTAACATTGCGCAAGTGGGTCTTCATCTGTGGAGGTGGTAGAGGATGCTGAAAAGTTAAATTAAAGTCAGAGGAGTGGTTTAGTATTTTTGTTTGTTCTGAGGGTTTTTGTGTTTTCAACAAGGCTTGTAAGTAATTACTGCCACAGTGTAATAGGGTACATAACGAATGATTAATGAATTCTTTTCCCCGTGGAATCTCCAGTTTTCTTAGGAAGATAAACCAAACCAAGTTATAATCCATTTTACCCAGAATTAATTGCTGGGGAAGGAAATTATGATGGGGGACATTGTGGCCTGTGTGAGAAGGGCTTTAATGCAATAATTCCTAGTTGTGAAGTCTCTGATCCTCAGATTCTGACATTTCTACATGTGGTGTGCTTGACCACAACTGTTCCTTTTAGAGTCAGGTTTGCATGTGGAGCTGCAGGAAGGAGCAGAAAAGCTGTTACTGACTTGGTGGCAGCAGAATCAGTCACACTGGCTCCTGTCTGCTGCACAGATGTGGCCTGGCAATGGGATCATGGCAGGAAAAGCCAGAGGACGGGTCATTTGGGTAGGGACCAAATATCTCCTGAAGTTCCAAGGTCAGTGGGGACCAGGTTATGCTGGAAGATGCTTTTGGCTCTGTGCCTGCTTGGTCCCATTTCCAGTCTTCCCTGTGTGAATTGGCTGCTAAGAGGAAGCTTATCCTGACCTTCAGGCACATGCTTGTCCCTCTTGATGAGGAAGTGCTCCTGCAGCCCAGACATAGGCAGAAATTAGGTGACAAAGGAACAGGGAGCAGAATAGAAAAGACTGGTGAAAGACAACAAACTATTGTTTTTCTTCCAAACATGAGCATTATATTGGACCCTTGAAATATGCCTGAATCAATGAAATAATTTTGAAATAATTTTAAAATAATCTGGGAAATGGCTGGAGCATCTACTGCAGAGGGAGTGGCTGGCCTGTGGGCTCTGAGCAGTGGAATCTCAGCAGGCATCTGCAGGCATTTCACTGCACTGTGCCTCTACACAGATCTTTTTGTGCAGGCAGATATGGGGCTCATGTTGGGGGACAGCTGTGGAGCATGCAGGCAGAGTCTGCAATTGCCAACTGAGCCTGTGCCATTTACAGGGCTGACTGCTGAGAGATCAGCACCTCTCAAGTTAGATGCAGGGCCTATTGTGTCTGGGTGGCACAGGTCTACGGTTGGCTGTCATGGTGAATAATTAAAGATGTGGAAAATAAGAACAGAATCTGACCTATAATGTCCTGTCAATGCTAAATCGGTCAAAGCTGTATAGATTTTGCTCCTTATTGCTGTGAGCTGGTACTAAGAGGGTCATCCCTGCCCTAGGGTGGATTTCTAACCTTCTCTGTCTGAGCCAGTGGTGGGAGGAGCATTTATCTTGTTTATAAAAACTGCAAATGTCTTTGGCAGGAAGATCTCCCCCTCTCTTTCCTCCTACTGCACCCAGTTCTCTCCCCACTCCCTCCTGCCCATCCTGCTTGGGAACAATCTGCTCCTGGAGGGGACAACCCCTCCCCACCCCCAACAGCTGTCCCTTGGGGACACAGGCAGATCGTGTCCTGGGGCTGCCAGGAGCCAGTGGCCCAGGGTGCAGACAGGTGAACTGCAGACCAGCTCCCTGCCTTCCTCTGCCCTTCTCCCTCCTGACGGGGCTGGAGGGGCAAGCAAGAGGTAGTGCGAACTGGAGAAGGTGCAGCCTTCCAGTTTACAGGCTTGTCTGGGGCTTCAGCACAAAACCTAGAGCCTGTTGGGGCTTTGGAAGGAGGTGGGAAGTCCACAGTGTCTTGGGTGGAGACCTGTTGGCCCTGAGAAGTGGGAAGCAGGCCAGTGGGCTGAGGCCAGATCCCGTGGCCTCTGCTATCTTCTGGCATGGAGGACTCCACTCCTCCCAGCTCCTGCAGCCAACGTACACTGCTCCCTCACTGCACCCATGATAAACAGGAGTGTTTTTGTATAAAATCCAGTAAAATCTAGTTCAGATTTGAAGAGATCTCTACTGAACTTACATGAAGAGACATCCTGATTTCTGCAAAAACTGTGTGGTTATTCTGCACAGGACTGCTTGTCCACAGCTTGTTCACTGATGTCATCGGGTGTTGGCGAGACCCTTAGCTTGTGCAAAACTGCTCTGTTGTCTCTCATGAAGTCACTCCAATAAAAATCTGAGGGATGTCAGTATAGTATGAAAATCCCACTGTCCTGCTTTAGGATGTGTCACTATTTGGGCTGGATTTTAGGGCAAAATTGTAGAATTAAAATGGCTGAGGAAGTGCACTGAGAAGGAGGGGAGCATTGTGGAGGCTGTGGTTGAAGGCCTGTCAAAACAATCTCAAACACAGGTCTGGGTGTGCCCTGGGGCTGGGAGACAGGCTAAGCAGTCCTCTGGAATCCCTTCCACTCCTGTTTTTCTCTTGAGTTCAAGGCACTGGAAAGGCAGATTCCTTTTTGTTATTTTTTGTCAATGGCAGTTTTCTGAAGAGATATGCGGTGAAAAGCAGCTGAGATACAGCAGGCTGTCACCTGAGAGAATATCCCTCCCTTTCAGCTATTTTGGAGTCCAGATACACATGAAAAAGATTCTGTCCAAAGAAAATGGATGAGGTTACAGAGTCCAGCCAGCACTCTGAGTTCGTATTTGCAGATCTCGGAGGGTTCTCTCCATGACACATGCATTCAAAGCCAACCAAGCACACAGACTTTTTGCAGAATGGCTAAAAACTGTCTCGCAATCCTTTCTTCATGCACTGTCTCCACCGCCATGAAAATCCTGTTTCTTTTAAGTACGGACAAGGTGTTGATGTTCTTGGCTGACTGGAAACCTAACAAATACCTTTGACATCTAGCTTGGCTGTGTTTCTTGTTGGATCTGCCAAGCATTCTTTAGATGTCAAGGTCTGGGATTTATACGCGAGGAAGTGCATGATATTTTGAGGGCGTAGAGTTAACCAGTTTTGCACAAAATGTACTAGTTATGTAAAAGTAATATTTTAAAATTAAATTGGTGCCTTATGGAAAATCCTAAGTGTGGAACCAGGAACTGAAGCTTTCTGTTTATGCATAGTGCAGATCCAGCCCAAGGACTGGCTTTGCAGGCTTCTCCACCCCCACAAGTTCCTGTGCTTCAACCATGACCCCGAAGGGTTCATCTCAGAGGTAAACAGGTAACTGGATTTCCATGTCCAGTCTCCTAACTAGAGTTTAATCTGTGGCAAATTCTGTTTTGTTTTCCATTTGGGCTGTCTGTGTGAGGATCTCCTTTCCAAAAGCCTAAGTAGCCAGATAACACCCAGCATTTTGCAGTGGACTGCAGTCCAGACTAGTGGATTTCTCCCTGGCTCCCTCCTTGAAGTACTGTTGATTTGCATTCATGATCAGAAGAGAAGAGAGCTATACTTGAGATGGACATCCTCATTTGTATCACCCGCTCATTGCCAGCCTTGAAGTTCCAAATCCCCAAATAAGATCCTCCTGAAAAAGGAGGTAAACTTGAATCTTATGACTCTGAAGAAAAAAGGAAGGCGGGTGAACTTTTAAAATTTGCTTTGCAGATTTTGAGCTTTCAGAAGTCTCGGATGCATTTTAAAGCATTTTTCAACAGCTAAACAAAGAGCTTTTTCTTTGATGGGTAGACAAGCATGACCTGTAAAGAGATCTGATACTATTATGCAATGACTTGATGCCACTAGCAGCATCATCAGAAAAAATGTCAAGTATCTTACAATTCCTGATGAAAATGTAAGTGCTACAACACAGCTCTGTCAGGAAAAGGTAGCTATGTGATACAATGCCTGTAATCTTTATTGGCTGGAGCACAAGCCAGAGTTCACTGTGTACAGAGCAGCCTCTTCCCGGATCAATGTCCTCACCGGGAGGGCTGCTGTTGCTCATCTAATTAATATTACTTCTCCCCTAGTCCCTCAGCTCTTGCCCAAAAACGTGATAACTCTTTAAAATGAGACAATGGAAAACTGATTTGTGATAAAATATTCACAAAATGGTATTTTTTGGAAAGCATTGCTGGGAGGCCTCACAAAGACTGGTTGCTTCCTGTTCGTCTCCCATCAACACCTGGTGGCATACCCTGGGAACAGGCTGCCCGTGGGTGCTCAGGCAGGCGCAGCTGCCAGTGCTGCAGCTAGAGTCCGTGGGTGGCGTGCTCCAAGTCTCTCAGAAACGCTGTTATTTCCAAAAACATTTCATGTGGGGCAATGCAGGCTTTTCAGAGCCTTTGCAACCTCTTTCCTTGCCGAGAGGAAGGGAATCATCCCTGGAGCTGGCATATTTTCACGTGTTTGCCATGTGGATCGCGAGACTCGTGAAAGTGTGTGTTTCAACAGTGACAGATTAGTTCAACCCCCAAATCAGTCTCTGGCTTGTTAGAAGAGGAGCTGTTAAAGTCTACTGTGCTAATAGGTTTCTAAATACTGCTCTGGATTGGCTTGCTCTGCCTCTGCAGGCTCCCAGCTCTGCCTGGGGGTCCTGTGTGCGAGGAGCAAATTGAACCCGCACAGCAGTTGGTCTGTGCTGGGAACTTCCAGTGAGGCCAGCAGGGACCTGGAGTGCAGTGAGCTAGTTATGCCATAGAATATTTATTAGAAATGTGTTTTTTCCAGCAATTACTATCTGCCTACCTTTCAAAACCTACTGCCTCCATTCCTTCCAGTCCTACCAGATAGATAAAGGTGCTACCAGGAAGAAATTGAGCCTTTATGTGTGTATGTGTGTGTGTGTATGTGTGTCTATATATATATAATTTTTTTTTTTTCAAATTTCAAATAAAAAAGAATTACTGCTGAGATCTGATGGCAAGTAGCAAACAAACAGCCTTTTTGTAACTGTTATGGATACTGAAAATTGCAAATGCCTTTAGGAGAGATGCTCATAGTGGGCCACAGAGGTCCTATTTGTTGCCATGTGCACAACTAAAGTATGTTTGTCATATCTTTAATTTATTTTAGATTATAGAGAATAAAATATTTCCAGACAACAGGCATGGAATGGAAATGGAGGTTATCATTCTTGCCACTGGCTTTTCTGAACTATAACAAAGATCTAATTGGAGGCTTTGTTGAACTTTAGCATAAAAATACATTGACTGAATATCCCTTTACTATGAAAAGCAGATATGGATTATTACTAGGTACATTCCATAATGGAAAGTCTCCATTTTTAGGTGAATGTGGATCCACCCTGAACATGTCTTTGTTTATTTGTAAGATTGTTTCCTGTTTTTTCTTATCACAAGCTGCCAGCTGTGAATTAAAATAAAGAGGCGGGCTATGACTTAATAATCTCTAGAATAAGGGATGTGAAGAGGCCTTTTCATCAATGCTTTGAAGAAGTTGAACAACAGTCTAGAGGTGTATGAGGTCAGAGCAGACCTCTGCAGCTTCCTTCTGTAACTCAGTTGTTGTTCAGCTCCACTGAAGCAGAGGGAATAAGAGCAGCAACAAACCTGGACTGTTCTACAATTATTTTTTAAATAATCTGTGTCCTCCTCTTCCCCAATATCTTTTGAAGCTGCTGACCAAAGTCAACAACATTTGACTAAAAGGGAGAATTTGCAAGAATCATTAAGTCCTTCTGAGTTTCCTAAAACTAGGAGGTCAGGGAGAACACAGTTGGACTTGAGCATTTGCACTTTTGGCCCTAATAAATCTTTTGCTCCTTTCACCCATTCCTTCAGCACAGGTTCTCTGAAAGTTTTTTTGCTAAGGTTTTAAGAAGAATAAATTACATAGAATTCAGCTGTTCTACTTGGAAATGAAAGTAAGTCTTTATTTGCATTAACCTATTAACAGATGACTTGCTAGTTTTCACTTGTCAAAAGTGAAGTGCATGAGGTGTATGTACTTTTTTTTTCTTTTTCTTTAAAACTAGACAGAACCACTATGGTTATCTAATATGGTTTCCACAGCATGGGCCATCAAGGCTCCATGAGTAATTTCTTCATCTAGCAAGAAGTTCCTGTAGAAGCCACAGAATCACTTTCAGAGATGCAGTGTATTCTGGTATTTGCTAGAGAGTTCATGACATCTCATTATATCCCAAACCTAGTGATTCTGATAGTGAATTACTCACATGGGTGGAAAAATTTGCACTTTATTTGTAGTGAATTTATCTACCATTACCTTCAGCAGATGGATCTTGTATCTCTTTGGTGGATGGAAGTCTGAAGTGCATGCAAACTGACTAGGTAATTTCTTGGCCTCTGCTTGATAAATTAGAATTAGTATCTTGATTTGATAAATGGCATGCTTTTCAGATCTAAAATTATTTTATATTTCTTTTTAATCCTTTCCCTATATTCAACTATTATTTTTTTTTCTCAAACATAGCCTCCAAAAGCAGGTGTAGCATTCCAGCAGCATTCACAGTAATGACAGAAGTAATGTCATTCTTTTCTCCTGGAAAACAAAGGAGAAGAGGAGAGGGAGTTGACCCAGATTCTTCCCTTGTTATAATGTCAAAGTCAGTTATGAAGATTCCTAAACATGTAAAATTTTACATTATTCTTATTTCTTCTACCTAAAGTTACAAGGAAAACACTGATGGAATAGATCAGCATGTCTCCATTGATTTCAGTGACCTTTATGTTGGTAGTGAGTTGGGCCTTCAGTGTAAAGTATTTATGAATATGATTCATAGAAAAGCCTTCTGAATAAAAAGACAAAGCAAATTCCACACATTCATTGTGCGCCTTCTTGGAATATGAAAAGCTTAGGCATCCTTCTCTGCTTCTCTGACCTCAGATCAATCAATCAAGAAAAAAAAGGTTGTGAAATAAATAAATAAATAAATAAATAAATAAATAAATAAATAAATAAATAAATTTATAAATTTATTTTTAAAAAGAATAAAAATAAGGGGAGTTTGTGCCAAGATTCTTCAAGGGACTGAAGACCAAAGCCAAAGTGATTTTTCAGGTGGGATGCAAGTACATAAATGAGATGCTTCTGAAGGAATCCAAACTTTTTGTCAGAATCAGCACTTCATTACAAGCCATCAAAGGTGGTTTATTTCTTCCATTGAGAGCAGTTTGCTGAGAGCATGAGTCACTGTGTACAGAACTGTGTGGTGATTTATATAGGCAGAGAGAGGGGTGTTACTGGAGACCCTCAAACAAGATGGAATTCTAATTTATATGTTGGGTACAATTAATTTCAAGTGTAAAGCCAGCTGAAATCTTTCCTCAGGCCTGAGCTGGTGGCAAATACACGAGTTGTAGTTACACTGTTGTGATGCTCTTTGTAGCTACTGCTATCAAATGACAGCATTTTAAGAATAACACATTCAAATGCCTCAAGTAATGTGGCTCCAGGTGTTCCCCCTGTTCCCAGCAATATGTAATGTCCTCAGCTTGTTCCTGCTGTGTGCAGCTTTCTCATTAGCCAGCACAGAAAGCAACATCCCATTTTTAAGTGAGGCTCTGGAAAACATGCTGAACCCTTTCTCTCAAGGCCCTTGCAACACTTGCAATCCTGGTTCTGATGGAGGGGGCCAGCAGTGACCTGTGGAGCAATCATGGAGTCTGCAGCTCTGTAAGCCTCTGGCTCTTGCTGTTGGCTTGTGAAATGACCCTTCCCTTGCACAGCTGCAGCACTGTCCTTGGCACCCTCTAAGCAGCCCTGGGTGCTCCTTGCTACGTGGTAATGCTCTGCACAGTGCAATTTACCCGTATGGATTCATCTGGACAATGAAATTTAGAAAAAAATGTCATTTTTTTAAGAATGTAATTGAATCTGGAACTTGTCTCAGTCATAGCCTCTTATGGTTCGAAGTAGCAAACTCTTCAGGCTGCTTTTCTGTGTCAAGTAGTTCAAGTTTATAAGTCAGTAAATCTCAGCTTCTGTAGAAATGGCAAAACATGTAAAAAAAATGGGTGAAATGAGACCAGAACCCTAAGGGTAAACAGATTAGACTAGTCTCAAGTACTGAAAGAGGAATAAATTAATTATTGCCATCACTACCGTTGTCAGACCCTGCTGAAAGTTTGGCCTAGCAATGGTGAGAACAGCAGCCCATAGAAGATGACAAAAGAGGGTCCCCGTTAGTTAAATAATAAATCTGTATTATCTCAGCTTGAACTATCCCTTCCTGTGGGACTGATTTTTGTTGGAAAGCTAAGGCCCAGGTTGTAAAGCAAACTGTTAGTAATTTGCATTACATTTCTGGATTCCACAGTGTTTGTCTGAAGATAAAGAAGATTTGTGAGGCTGCTCTAGGGCAAGGTAGAGAACAAACAAGGCAAGGTGGGTCTGGGAGGGAGCTGCCTATCCCAGGGTGCTCCCTAAAGTGGCAATGTTTTGCCCTGGATGGGTGCAAACCACCTCTTACACAAGTCTTCCAAGGATTATGTCTCCTCCTGACTCAACAAGCGAACCTGGGAGGCAGCAGAGCATTATCACTGGTTTATGTCTCAGGGCAAAACCAGTCCTTTGATTGAGTTGTTTTATTTATTTATTTAATTTTCCCCAGAGGTCCAGGAAGAAGTGCATCCTAGAAGGACTAACAACCAGAATTAAGTGAGGTACCACAGATTCTGTTTCAGCTTTACTGAAAACACACCCTGCTCCTACAGGACAAACATCTGGTGCTGTGGGTTGGATTGTGTCACTTGCTGAAGGATCAGAACAACAGAGCATGTCTGGGCTTGTGAGGCATCAGGGAATAAAAGATTTTTTTTTTTTTCCCGTCTATGCTTTTATTAATATGCCTTAGCCTGGCTGTCAGGATATCTCTGCTGAAACAAGAAACTTGTTCATTCCCTGGCCTCCCTGCTGGGACCACTTACATGTGTATTAGTTACTGTCAGTGAGCATAGTGCATTAAGAGCATCTGGCTGGTGGGAAGTGTTCTCTGGTCATAAAAAGTGCTGCCTAGAAGCAATACCTCTCTCCTTCTGACTCTGCTAGATTAGAATACCAAGGGTGAAAAGCTGTAAAATATATCTACCGTCCCCAAACCCATTAGTTGCTTAGACCTAACTGGGTTGTTGTTTTGTTTTTGTTTTTTTTTTTTGGTGAAAGAGCTGTTTGCTAGACTAGATGATCTTTCGAGGTCCCTTCCAACCCCTAAGATTCTATGATTCTATGATTCTATGATTCTTTAGAAATAAAACAGAGATATAAAATAATTCTTTGATATATATTTTTATTGTTGACTTGCACTGTATTTATGAGAGTAAAAAAAATACATGGCTTCTACTCAAACAGAAGCAGAATATACAAGTGTGCTGAAAGTTACCACTGTTACCATTGGGTTTTTAAATTATTTTCTTTCTTTTAGGTCCCTGTTGATCTCTCATTCCAAAATGAAACAAACACAGCTACAGATCACCAAAATAAAGAATGCATTTTCATGCTGTATTCCTTTGTTGTTACATGTAACCCTTGTTTTCCTTTCCTGTTGTACATTATAAAACCACTACGTATATAGATTAGTATTCCATGTGAAAAGTGCACACGGAATTCTTTCCACCTTAATTGGGAAGATGTAGATCACTTTCCCTGCTTTCACCATGGGCCTGACTCAAAGCTGAAGGAAGGAAACTTTCAAAGGCGTTACCATGGGCCTGTGTGTCATAGACACTCGAATGACTTTCTGTGCATGGTGGGAAAACAGAATTTTCCATTCTGTTATTTTCCTTTTTAAAAGGACATGCAGTATGTACTGGGTTATTTTTTTAATTATTTATACAACTGTATCCTGACAAGCTACAACTTCCTCCAGTGTAAACATAGCTACTGTTTGTTTCTACAGCATTCAGCAGTGTTTATAAGGTTGGGGAAGAACCATCAGATAGTGTGGTGTGTGCTCTTCAAAAAATCCCCCATTTATTTTCTCTGAAAACTTTGGTCAGATTCTGATCTCAGTTACACCAGTGAATCAGTGGAACTGCCTCACATCCACCAGTGAGCCTGGGCTGAAAATACTCCTCAAAAGGCTCTGTGCTAGGAGCAAGGCTGGGTGGGTTCATGGTCTTGTACAGGGCTCTGCTAAGAAGGCTGTACCCTATGTGTGTACGCACGTGTTTAAAAAAACTTCTATCTAGCTCCATCTATTTTTGCACATTCTTTCTACATGAATTGCAGAAGTTATGGTTATTTGTACCACAAAACTTATTTGAGGTAACCCATGGCTTTAGTTTTTTTAAGTATTGTACCTAACCCCTGCATCTAACTATTCTTGCATGCTCAGAATCTCCTGAGTTAGAGCCAAAGATTGTGAATTCAGGCCATTGTCAGAGCAATATGTATTTTTAATAACCATATACATTTTCCAGTGTGTTCCAGGCACTTGAGGGGAAAGGTGCAATCACAAATCTTTACCATTCTATGTATTTCACCCTGAAATTCTGGCAGTAGGCTCTTTTGTCATATATTAAAGGCCATTTTTCTATTCTAGGCTTCCATTTGCTAGAGGTGATCGAACCACTGTAATGAATTGATTTGTAAAATGCTTTGTGATATCTTGAGTGTGAATGCAGGAAAAATCAAATTCCAGTGTGTCAGGCACTCAAAAAAAAATTTGTCTCTTTGCTAGAAAATCACGGTCCTGCCACCTGGTTTTGTGCTGACATTTTCTGTGGGTAGCACAAAGACTCTAAAAGCTCTTGGGGATTGGGAAAAAACAGCATAGACAGTGTTTGATTTTATGAAGCTTCTTCTTCCAATCAGCTATCTCACTTTTCCAACTTTCCTAATAGCCATTTCACTTATTTCCCCAAAATAAAAGTCTTCATAGGAAACTGGATTGCCTGCAAAACCAGAAACTTCTGGGTTGTTGTTTTTGTTGTTTTTGTTTGTTTGTTTGGTTGGTTTTGTTTTTCATTCAATCCAAATCTCAGTGTGGCTGCAAAGGATCCCCTGTAGGCTTGGAATGGTTTCTTAGCCAGGACTAGAGCACAATATGGTATTTTCACCAAGAACTGGTGTTCTGGGTGCATCCTCGTGGAGCTGCTGCTCTTAGGGACAGAAAATGGTGCGTGACTTTTGACATGCAGATGATCCAATCTGTCTTGACAGTTTAGTGGGGGATTTTCCATCAGCCAGTGCTACACAATTTGTCACAATTTGCTCAGCTCTGTAAGATTTACTTTAACATTTTTCCACTAATGTCAATAGCTCATAAAAATAACCTGGATAAACAGTCACAACCTTTGAAGATGAAGTAAATATGCAGTTAACTGGAAATGAAGCTGCCTTCCAGGAGACAGGATTCCTGGAGAAGAAGTATACAAGAAGCATCACCTGCTGTGTAAGTTTTGCTTAATTTTCTTTTCTGATTTTGTTTTTGTTTTAGAAGATAATGTATTTAAAAATAGCCTTCTAACTTGTCCTAGGCTTTGGCAGTTTTAGTAATATCATAAACCCCAAAAGACAGGAATAAAGCATTGTGAGCTCTGGGTAACTATAATAAGGATAAAAGCTGAGAGTAAGAGCCATGGAAACTAGCCCACAGTTAGGATGTAATTCTGCAGTTCAGCATCTTCCTCAGCCATCCACTAATTCTTTGTGGTGAAGTTTCTAACAGATGGCTTGGACTCTATAGGTGTGGATGAATTGTTAATATCATAATATTTAGCAAACTTTTAATACTTATTTAGTGTGCTAAGGAGGCAGCAATCTTCTCTCAAACTACAGGCAGGGTTTGCAACAGTTTGATATGTTTACTCTCCTGCAAAAGGGACTGTTCAAGGTAGTAGTGAAAATGGTTAAGTAAATGTTGCTAGGTACAGCCTTAGAGGAAGAATACTTCCCTTCATATCCCTTCCATAAAGGACTAAATTCTACTTCTGGCCTTTCTTTTCCTCATGTAAAAAAGATGTTTTGACCTTGAATTTAAGCACGTAGGAGTAAGCTTTAAAAAGCTTTTAAAAAGTCCCACAGCAAGAGAGGGTAAGTGAGGTTTTGCTCTAGCATAAGGAGCAAGAATGTATGAAATACCAGATCTGCTTCTTTGGATTTCATGCAAGTCACTATTTATAGGATGATCAGTGAAGCTAGCTTCAGACTTCATTTATAAATAGATGAGCATACGTTTCCTTTCTATGCCACAATTTTCCAAACTGCAGTTTTGTGCTTCCCCTGTTGTTCTGATGAATGTTGCTGGTGGTTTGTGGACACGTGGCTGGGCACTGGGAGGAGGTCGATAAAATTGTATTCAAGGATAGTTTCACCTTCTTAGTTAGTGAACACTGAGTGTACAGTATAGACAGTCCCATTGTAAGAGTGATGAGGGGATGTGGATTCTGTTCACCTGCACACAGACTTAGTGCTGACGGCACTTCAGAAAATGAGACTTGGGGCATCTAAGACACTCAGGAACTTTTAACTGTAGTTTGCAAGTCAAATTTTATGGAAGGGTGGCATACTGTGTGGAATCATAGAATGTCTTGGGTTGGAAGGGACCTCTAAAGGCCATCTAGTCCAAATCCCTTAAAATAAACAGGGAAATCTCTAGAAATCTAGAACAGGTTGCTCAGGCCCCCATCAAGCCTGACCTTGAATGTCTCCAGGGATGGGGCCCGCACCACCTTTCTAGGCAACCTGTTCCTGTGATCCACCACCCACATATTAAAGAACTTTTTCCTAATGTCCAACCCTTCTCTACCCTCTCTAGCTTAAAACCGTTACCCCTTGTCCTATTGTTACATGCCCCTGGATACAGCTCTTCCCCAGCCTTGCATAGGCCCCTTTCAGGTATTGGAAGTTTGAAGAAATCTGCAATATCCATGCCTTAAGCCCTTAAAATATGCTGGTTTTGACATTTTATGGCTGCTTTTGACTTTTTTTTTTTTTTTTTTTTTTTTTTTTTTTTTTTTTTTTTTTTTTTTTTTCCAGATCCGTTCTAAGACAGAATAATGTTGCTAGAAATTCTTTGCCATTGGAGCAGCCCCACACCCACCAGACAGCAACTGATAGAGTTATGCCGATACTCATCATTCTTGGTCTTCATTGCTGGGAGTTTGTAACTAATAAGGCAATGTTATAGGGCAGGACATATTTACAAATAAGCAGTCTGTCATGGAAACAGGCGAGAGATCCCTGCTAACTGAGGAAAGGGGAATCTTCTTAAAGCTTAAAGTTAACAACTTGCACTTGCAAACCTGCACCTGAGTAACAGCTCTGCTGTGGTGTGTGTGGAGAATCTGACACGGAACTTACGTGCATAGGAGGTAGCAACTTCAGGCTGAAGCTTTGGACGTTGGAGCAGCATATTTCCTCTGGTAAATACATCTTGTTAACATGCCTCTCTCAGAATCATGTAAGCTATCTATGTGGTACTAGCATTAAGGCCATGAGAGCAGATGACTGCACCTGGATGAAGTTCCATTGACATCAGACACATCTCTGTTCAGGCAAACTTGTTCCACCTGCATGGAGCTGAACAAGGAATCACAGCCTGAACAATTAAACTTGAACATGATCAGAGCAAGGTGATGACCACTGAAAGCATTTTAAAATGCTTTGCCTAACTTGTTTACACTGATGGGTTTTTGGACCTGACCTTTACCCAGCTACAGTTTCTATAAGGAAAGTAAGCAGATTGTCAGAAAAGAGAATAAAAACTGGGAGAGAAGCTAAGAATTTAACTTTTATTTTCTTTGCTTTGTATTTCACTTGGCAAAGATGTCTAAATTAGGTTAACTGAAGTTACCTTTTTCTTCTCTCTCCTGTATCTGCCCTAGAGATCTGTATTTTCTGCCACGTTAGTAAAAGAGGCTTATTTGCTTTTTATTTCTTCAGCCATTTTTGTCTTTCCATGTCTGTATTTCTTCTTGTTACTTGTTGGTTTTTTTAAATAACAACATCCAAATTTGGTTGTTACAAATAGAGCATTGTTATCCAACTAAGTAGTTAATGGGCTGGCTGTTCCAGTGTGACCTATCCCAATGCACATTACAACTTCTGATTTCATCTAATGACACAGACTGGCTAATGTGTATTTGTCTAATGCATCTAGAGGAAGCAGAGGAGTGAAATTACTATTAAAGGCCAGGAAAGAGAATAGAGAATAACATTTGGCAAGAAGGGAGAAAGCTTTTTTAAAAAAGAGAATCTTGCAGATTTTCCTAGGATGGATAAATGCTGAGGCTTTTGTTCTCCTTGCCTCCCCATTTCTCTTTGGTACATGGGAGAAAACCTTGCTGCATGAACACCTTTAGTGCATGGGACTGATCCTCAAACTGCTGCACCGCAAAGGATGTTTTGAACGGACAAGGTCCTTCCACCTGCCCACTAGGTGTTCCTTCCTAAATGCCAGGCTTCTTCAGGGCATGTTTAGTCTGCAGACAAATGCACATCTTTTAAGGTGTAGGTGCAACCCTGCTGCAGGCAGAAGTCTGCCCACTGAGTGTGGGCAGCAGGGAGTGCAGGGCTCAGCGTGTGACACGAGTGGGCCCCTGCTTGCCAGGGAGGGAGGTTTTGTGCAGCTGCCCTTGGGCCTCTGCTGCTGCCGCGGAGCTGTTACTGGGGTAAACCTCCTTGGTGTGTCTGCGCAGCTCCAGGCATGCCTTTGACAGGCATGCTTCTTCCCTCTGGAGCCTTCAGGACACGCAGGAAGGTCCCAAGACACTTATTTAGTGTACTGCCTTGAACACGATGGGAAGGTCTGGAAGGGGCGCTGGGGCAGGCTGGCCCGGTGCCTCCAGCAGCCCTCGCTCAGGCTTCCCGCCCCTCCGCACGCGGCGCGGCCGGCCCGGCAGCAGGAGTCCTGCCAGGGCTCCGCCCGGACGCCCGAGCACTGCTGGGGTGTTGGCACAGAGAGCGGGAAAGCCATCTTCTCTTCACGCTGTCAGCATTTCCACTGCTGACTGGTGGCGTGGGAAGGAGACAGCACCTGGCCAAGGCTTTTGTAAGCACCCTATGCTTTAGTCATTTTCCAGGATTCGGCATGTTGAGCACATGGAGAGGTAGGCCCTAAGCTCATGGGAGCTGAGAAAATGGCCAAGAACAAAATCTGTGGGGATGGAGTAGGCACAAAGTAGTAGAGGTGTGTCTGGGGAGCATTTATGTTAACAGAGAGAAATAGGACCTCCTCAGCAAGAGGGTATTCCTAAGCCTCTGATACGCTGCTAACTGAGAGCACAGCTGCTAGGGGTCTCCATGTTCCTGGTGTTTATGTGTCTTTATTGTGAATTGTTGTGCATGGTCATGCCTTGGAAGCACATTTATTTCCTGATGCAGAATTCTGGGCTTGTCAGCTTCATGGACTGTTCATGGAGAGCAGGGGAATCAAGGAGTGAGGACCTACTGCGTTTCTGTTTGCAGCTACTGTTGGGAAACAGAAATACACTTGTAAATAGATCTCAGGGGATGCATTGCTACAAGGTGTTGCCAAAGGTAAGGGTGTAGCACGAGATGGGTGTTCCTAAGATGATGAGTAGAAATAGTTATGAGAAGAGGAAATATTTGTGAGAGAGAAGCCGTTGCGCTTCCAGACAAGCCATGCACTGGTGAGAAAGCTAACAATTTTTCCTTTAGGCAGATTGTTGTCCAACTTTGCTTTTCCTCTCAAGATCTTGGCTAAGTCTGCTGTGAGACAAAGCAGTAGTCTAGATGTGTGCCTTGGAGCCTCACTGGGTTTAAAACTAGGTGGTAGGGGTGGAGGGAAGGTGTGTCTGGTGAGAGGAACGAATCTCCTATCAGTCATACTGTGAACCTGTGTAACTGGAACTCTCTGATAACATAATGCTTTTTCAGTTTCATAGCATAGCTAGGAAGTTTTTTCTTGCAGTATGGATTTCTTTGTGTGCGTTTCTTCTGTCTTTTTGGAAAATGTGATGAGCCTTAAATAGGGGTTTTTTTTAGTTTTGGTGTTGCCTTAATGGTTGTGATTCTTAATATCTAATCTAGATATGCTGCTTTTGCTTCTGTTTGGAAATACCCTCTTGCAATTTCAGTTCACACAAAGATGACTGAAATGCCCTAGATGCTGAAAAGGGTAGAACTCCACACTGAATTCCTTAATTTTGATTTGAACAATGCATTAGGTTATTAAAACTATAATATATTTTTAAATGATCTTTAAGAGATTTTGGAATGTGTTTACCTTTACCTTTATCTTTTGTTTACCTATGTAGCATTTTTTCTCTTGGTGAAGGTATATGCATGAGTATAATTCTGCATTATAACAACCAGACAATATTATTGAGCACAGTGGCTTTGTAGATTTTCAAAAGAAAAAAAAAAAGAAAAAAAAGAAAAAAAGAGAAAGAAAAAAAAAAGATTGAATAGTAAGAAATCCATGGCTGCATGGACAAAATGTATGAGAGAAAAAAACCAGCACCTCGGGCTTCCAAGCCAAATCTAACAAAAAAAGTAACGGGCAGAAGGGGAGTAACTTCGCCCAACATTGCTTTGCTGACCCTTTCCACTTCATTTAACAACAGTTTCTAGTATGGCCATTCATGTGACTCCTTCTGGTTTGATTAAGGGAGTGGGAACGTGGCAGTGTGAAAAACCAGTTTGTCTAACTGGGTTTACTTGCTGGTATTAGAAAGTGCTGGTATTTTAGCTTGTAACTATTACAACTTTAATTGTCACAAAGTTGATGGTTTTGCCTTTCTAACCCTGTGAGCTGAAGTTTCCCTCTGGAAATACTTCCGATATTTGCAGTAGTTTTTTTTTAAATGAAAATGCCATCCTCTCTGTCAAACCTGGGGATGCTGTTTTTACCCAGAAATGGCAAAACGATTGTACCTGCCACATTCTATACTAAATGTGGGCTCTTTAAAAAGAAGAAAATGACTGTCAGTAACTGGGATAACTGGTTGGAGCCCACAATGCCCCTGCTATTCTGGTTCTTGCTTCTTCAGGCATTCATTCATACCCAGTTATTTCCATGATAATCAATGGCCCACCCATCTTTGAGCTCTGTGGGTTAAGACAGACAGAATCTTAAAATACGCTGGATGCTTTGCTCACTTCCATATGTTACAATCCTTTTTCCTGACTACTTGTTTGAGAGATATTAATAGTTGAGTGAAGGATGATTTTCCCTGATGTTTCTTGGTATCCTAGCATTTTAATACTTTTTTTTTAACTTTTATATATATATACTCACACATGTATCACTAAGTTCTCTGAGTTCCTTTTATTGGTGGCTAAAGTAAAAGCAACATTTATGCTGGATGAAAAATCTGAGAAGTTTTATCCTTCAGAGCCTGAAATGTGAGAGGATACATGCACTTAGGTACTTGCTAATTTTCACAGCCAAATTAGTCAGCTTTTTCAAAGAGCAATACCTAGTTGTGCTAACAGAAATTGTTTTGTAAAGTATTTGAACATATAGTGCACATATTAAAGAAACCACGTAGAACTCTTCATGTTTTTTGGGCCATATTTAGTGAACCTGTTGATCAGGACCAGTCTCTTAGTCCTGCAGCTATTCTGGCTAATTTCAGTACCACTGTCTGGGGGAGTTCAGGGAGGCTGGAAGAATTGCTTTACTTTGTTTTCCTTTTCTCTGTGTATATAATTTTTTAAGTGATTGAAGCGATTGACCTGCCCTTTGTAACAGTAGTGGTCAAGAAGGCTTTTGCTTGGAATTATTGTTGTTAAATTTAAGAAAACAAAACAACCCCCCCCCCCATTTTTACCTCTTTAGTACAACCATTTACATTACATAGAAGCAGACACTTTCTGCTGTCTCTCTGGAAGCCTTAATGCTGGGCTTTTACTGTCCAAGATACAGAACACAAAGGTGGCCTGCTTTAGATATTTTAGCATTTAGGAGTGAGCTGATCTAACAGTTTGCTGCTGAAAGCCAGTTGAACCCACTGAGCCAGCAGAGAACTAGTCTCCTGTTTCTGCTGGTTTTATTAATCCAGGAACCACCAGAGCCAGTGCAAGAGAGGAGCAAGAAAAGGGGGAGAGGGCAGGGATTTCTTTTTACTGCATTCCAAGAACTGGGTATGAACCACCACAAATGGCAAACATGGAAGTACAACCTTGAATCTTGATGAGATTCTTGTAGGCTTTGAGGTGACAAATGAAAGTATGAGGTTACTTGTCTTGTATCCTGGGCAAGTCAGAGCAAAGGACAGTGTCTGAACCAGAGGCCCAGATGAGAAGGGTGATGTTTTTGGCTGCTGTGGTCAGGACAGGAGGCAGCAGATAAGGGATTGGCTTGTTTGGTTGCAGTATATGAGCTCTTTGTCCCTATTGAACCAGTGGCTTGCCTTCCTGCAGGTGCCAAAAGGGAAGGGTGAGATTTTAATATGGGTAAGGTAAGAAGACTGGCAACAGAGAGGTAGATCCCAGAGAGTTTGTTACTGAATGTTTGTAAAATATATATACATATATGTGTATATAAAATATGTTTTGTGTTTGTATTTTATGGGGTGAGTTCACCTCACAGTAAGTGGGGAGGGGATGACAGATTTACGGTTGGGCTAAATGATCTTAAAGGTCTTTTCCAACAAAAAATATTTTATGATGAAGTGTCCTATTTGGACTCCCACTGGAAATTGGGAGTATGAGGAGGATGCACTGAAGAAGTAGTAAGGAAGTGACTTTAAGGGGGGTTGGATGTGGCACTCTTTGAAACCCAAGGAGCACAACATCTCAAAAAGTGCCAGACTGATAATTTTGACAGGCTGGAAATGAAGCAATATTCCACAGATTACTCCAGGATGTGGATATTGGAAACTTTGGCAAAGCAGCTGAGTGTGAAGGGGCAGGAGCCAGGTAAGAGGAAGTTTAAGATAGGGCTAGAGGAGAGGAGCTCCAGACAGCAATTCCATGGTGTGTTAGGCGTGAGTGTGGGGAGGAAAAGCAGGAGAGAATGAGAGCTACTGAGCAAAGCTAAAGCAACAGTGGTTTGTTGTTGCTTTAATAAAAATGGTGGATAACACTGGTCCATAGCTGTACTGCAAGCAAGAGCTTAGGGATAGTGGATGGGAGGGAACAAGACTGGACCTGAGGAGGATGGGAACTCGGATGCAAGCAGAGGGGCCAGAGTTAGCAAAGGAAACCTGGAACAGAAATGTCCGCTCTGGTTTTGGGTGGCAAAGAGGGCTGTGAGGGAAGGAAGGAAGAAAGGCACGGTTAGTGATTTTCCCCAGGAAGAGATCGTACACAGGAAAGAAGGGGGTTGTATGACAGAAGGGCAGCTGGGGTTGAAATTCACCGGACTGGGTGACACTGGCAAAATGGGGATGTTTTTGGAGGATAGTGGCAGGATTGATGCGGGAGAGGATGACTGCAGCGGAGGAAGTCAAACCCAGGATGGGATTTCCACTAGGAATGTCAGAGCAGCGGGAGAGCAGCGCTAGAGGAAATGGATGCTGGGGGTGAGCCAACATTGTCTTCGCGATAGGAGAGGGTGTCGGAGGAGGAGGAGCATGAAGTCTAGAGAGACCCAATAACCAAATAAATGTAAGGAAAGGGAGGAAGAGCTGGGAGCAGCTGGCAGCGGGTGGATAACATTCCAGAGAGGCTGTAGGCGAGGGCCTGAGGGGAGGCCGCTGCACGGAGGGGGAAGATCTGGGGGTGACGGCAGGGCGAGGGCCCACCAGCAGCACCAGGTGAGGCAGAGGAACCCCCACGCCGTGCCCCGGGACACCGCCCGCCCTTACCGGGGGCACCTGCCGCCGCCGAGGCGCGCTCGCCCCAGCGCGGGGCGGCCGCTCCGCAGGGAAGGGAGAGCAGGGAGGGAAGGCGGCAGGGAGGAAGGGGCGCGGGGGCTGCGCTGGGCCCCCGCCCCGCCGCGCTGTCCCCGCCCCTCGCCCCTCGCAGCCGCCGCGGCCGGGCGGGCGGAGCGCAGCGCAGCGGCGCGGGGCTGCGGGCGCCGCCGGTCACTCCCGCCGCCGCCGCCGCTGCAGGGAGAGCGCGGAGCCGGGAGAGCCGCGGAGCCGGGAAAGCCGCCGCCCGGGCAACAGAGAGGTAGGGGCGGTCGGGCCGGGAGCGGCCCTCGCTTCCCGGGCGGTGGGTGTGTGTGTGTGTGTGTGTACGGCGGGCCCGCCGAGTCGGTGACCCCGGGCGGCTCCTGCAGCCCCGCCGGGGCGGGCGAGCGGCGGCCCCGGGGCAGCGCGGCCCGGGCGCGGCCTGTCCCTCTCAGCCCCCAGCGCGGCGCCCCGGCGTGGCCCCCGCGGGCTGTCAGGGCGCGGAGCCGCCTCGCCCCGCCCTGCGGCGGCCCCGGCCCGGCCCGGCCCGGCCCGGCCTCTCCCCGGGGGCCGCGGCCGCCGCCCCTGCCCGCCCTCCCCGCCGGTGCCGCCTCTGCCGCGCAGCCGCACGCCCCGCCGCGGTGCGGTGCGGAGAGCCGCGGGTGCGCGCTGCGCCTGGGGACCGCTACTGCTCTCACCTCTTTGTGGTTTGTTGGGTTTTTTTGGTTTTTTTTTTTTAAAGACATGTAATTTATTTTATTTTTTTCGTCCTGTGGCCGCGAGGGCGGAGCGGCGGGCGCTGCAGGAGCCGGTGTGTGGGGCGGGGTGAGGGGCTGCGGCGGGCGCGGGGCGGGGGCGGGGGGGGCGGCCGCTGCGGTCCGGGGGTCTCCGCCGCCGGCTGTCAGGTCTACCCGCTGCGGTGCTTTGTGCCCGGGGAGTGTCGGGCTGGGGAACAACAACGCTGCGGAGCGGCCCTTGCCTTCCGCGGTAATGAGATGCGTTGCTTTGGTTGCTTTCGTCCGCTGCTTTTGTAGATGCTTGTGTTCCTTAAGGGAATGCACGGCTGAAAGGCGTAATGCATGGACGTGATTTCGTTATCCCTTCTGCATAGCTCTTGCAGCTAAATGGATATAGGCCTGATTTAACAAAAAAAAAAATCAAAACCACAACAAAAAAAAAATGGCAGGCTTCTGCTGGATACGGTGAGACTGCAGCAGCTCTTGAAAATCCCTGTTCACAGCACTGGGGTCTGTTTTATTTAGATAGCCCTCTTTTAATGCTGATTATTTTGCTCTTGGAGTGATAAAGCAAAACTAGAGCGAGCAATTGAATTTGTAATTTTGATATCTTTAGCTGTGAGTAAAACTGCATTCATGTTTAAAGAAGGTGAGTGGTGATGTGTATTTCTACACTGTATTTACTCAGTGTTGTCTGCAGAAATAAATGTTAAATGTTCAAATTGGAAGCAGAATTACTGTAAAAGGGAATAAATGTATGCTATCAAGATCTGGAGCATTCAGTGCAGCCTTCGACCTTTATTGACAGGATAGAAATATTATGAAACTTGCTTATTGACTGTCTTGCCTGTTCAGAAAAAATACTGTTACTCACTCAGCCCCGTGAATGTATTGTGCTGAAAGACATCTTGGGGAACAATGCTCCCCAGCCTAAGGTTTATAGAGGCAGATCATGGAGAGTAAGTTACTCAAAGAGATACCAGCCATGTGAAAATGTCAAGGGAGACTGAGTCCTCAGGCCATTGCAGGAAATCTCTGCTGGAGGAAGGATCTGCATATACTCAGAAGCCTCTGGAGAGAGAAATTGGAGATGAAAACAGTGTGGGATAATGAGCCAGGAGGGGTGGGTGATGGCAGCTAGATGTGATTTCTAAAGAATTTTTATTATCTGTTGGCTTGTTGTTTTGTTTTTTTTTCCCCTCACTGTTTCCTGGTAAAACAGCAATGGCTGTTGTGATGCCTTCATGACTTAGCAATGGTTGTGTAGGGCTATGGGGATGGATTAGCGGGCTCCCTGATGTGTGACAACCAGTGCTAGGTAGGCAATAAATAAAGTAGGTAGGGAATATTTTGTTACTTCATGTAGCAGTGTAAACTTGGTACTAAAGAAGAGGTCAGCTTATGGAACAGTATTCCGTTTTGCATTTTTTTTTCTGTAATGCAGGTAAAGCGCCGTAAATTATACTCACTATAGCAGGATGTAGCATTTTTGGATGAAATAGGAGCTTGCAGCAGTTATGTGGCAAAAAGCGTTTCAGATGCTGTTTCATCTCTATGGTGGTGTGGATCCTGCAGCTTTTGGAATTACGACACCTTCCTGAACTCTGCCTGTACACAGAAGTGGAACAGAGAGGGGGCAAAATGTTCATGCTACATGTATGGAGACCAAAGCACTACTACATGTCTCCCAGACAGTTCCTCTTAAGTGGGCGTACCAAACTATTTTATGAAAGATGTTTTGTTTTTCCTTCAACATACAGAAAATTTAATCTGTTGAGACCCCTTTGTTGGGTGGGCCTGTAATGCTCATTTATGTTACGTCACCTGACTAAGAATTTATTTTTAATGTGGGTCATTTACAGGATTTAATATTTGTAGTTGTATTACTTGTAAAATAAGCACCAGAAGTGCATGGACATACTTCATGAAACACAAATGAGAAGGTCTATTTATGCAGATGTTTCAGGCTCTGACTGCAAAAGTTATTTAGACAGTTAATCTCTGTAGGCACCTAAATTCCTTAGTCATCTGATCTGGGCATGATCTAAAAACCAGCACATTAGTTTATCACTGCCCATTACCCGTGAGTCAGCTCCTAAAATCCAGTCCAGGCTGGCACCTCCGACCACAGGCCTGCTCGCCATTTTGTGTTCTAGGAAAACCTTTCCAAACTGCAGTGCCTGAGCTGTGGGAACTGCGGGGCCTCAAGTCAGAGTGAGGAGCCACCAGCAAACCCTTGCATCTTCTTGACTCTCAGTTGAACAAGGGAGTGGTGAAGTAGAGCAGTGCAGGTTATTTTCCATGGTGTGTGATGCACACCATGCTGTGGAAACTTCTGATGAGGTGAGGCCAGTGCTCCATGGTATAAGCTGTGGAGAGCCATATAGGGGCTTTTCTGACACCGGAGCTCATGTTCTGGGCTTGCTCCTGTTCCCAGCTGATGTATCTGGGGACTTTGCCAATATGTTGGACCCTTACCTCTGCCTGAGCTCATGGCAACTTTCCCAAGCTAAGCCAGCAAGAATCTGGCCTAAAGATATTAAATGGGAAAATCTAGCTGCCTTCTCTTGCTTTCTAGCATATTTACACCTTAGAAATCATCTTGTGTTTGATGGTTATCACCAAGCAACTCTCTCCTTGTGAAGCAAGTGTTGGAGCTGAAATGTGTGTACTGTCAAATGGCACCAAGGTATACTCAGTGTGCTGCAGAGAGACTGCATTGAAGACAGCTTTCCCCAATGTTATTTTTTTCCGCATATGGTTTTCATTTGTCAGATTTTTATTATTACTCTTAACATGATCTGTTGTGAATTTGTTTTTTTAATAAACAATGTCACAGCAGTTACAGCTGGACCTTTCAAGGCTTTGCTTTCATTTAATGAAAAAAGGGTTACAGGGATATTATGTGCAAGGAATTTTTCTTATGCCTAGTGGATCTCAATTCATTTAACAGCTTTAATACAGTGATCAATTCTGTATATTTAAACAGGCAGCTTTTCGTCTGCTTTGTCCAGCTTTATTTCTTTTTCATGTATTATTAATCCCAGACACATTTTTCACTGTCCTTTCTTCATAAAAAAAGCCCAGTTTCACATGGAAAAAAACTTTCATGTGTCTTAGTTCATAGGTGAGTCCATAACAGATTTTATAGTTGTTTGAGAAAGATGGCCAGGGAGAGTGGGTTTTTGTCTGAAAGTGTTATTTCTACTTGCAGTAAAATATATGTGGTTAGGAAAATACATACACCAGTCTATTAACTTTTTTGCTCAGGGATTGTATACATCTTCCTATGGCCAAGGACAGATTAAGGTTGCGGAGTATCTTTAGCTACTGTTTTTCAGCACCATTAACAGTTTTCTCAGCCTCCTCCCTGTGAAGTTTTTTTTTCTTGAATGGTGAAAATGTCAGAATGTTTTTACTTTTTCACATCTTTTCACTTCCCTCCTGCTATTTTCTTTATATATTGCACAGACTTTTTTTTCAAGCTGCATGTTTTTTAGCACATCAGGAATCTCTTTGGCATGTCACCACTACCACCAGAGAAATATGTTATGCTGTTGTGTAGTCATTTTTATTTCACAATGTTTTGAATGTGGTAAGCATCCAGACTTTGAACAGAAGTGGTATGGTGGTGTATTCAGCAATCCCTCACAGAAGGGGCAGCAAGAACTGAACAAAAGATCCACTCAGCGTGGAAATCTTATGCCAACAGATGCTAACACACACCTGTTAGATACTACGAATAGACTAGCTGGTCATGCTGTTGGAACAGGAGAGGTGTGTCATTAATACTCTGATCATAGCTCTAAAAATATACTGCTATGAAACTGTTCACAGGTAAATGTTCCAAATTAAGTAGCTTTTCTGTTTACTGGGGTTCCAGACATATGCTGTTCTCTTTTTGGAAGACGTGGCCAGAGCCTGAAGTTACACCTGCTGAGCAATTGGCCTCTGATCTGTGAAATGCATTCAGGAATTATGTTCTTGGATGTAGTCTCCTGGTTTTGTTCATGCATCTGCAGCTGTACACAAGACGAAACAATTTCTCCTTCTCTGTTAATACTGCTTGGAGTTAGTAGAGTTCTAAGAAGATGAAACAAGAATGCCTCTACAAGAAACTGGGGAAATGTGGACTTGCCATTGTAAAAGACTGGCAAAAAAGTATCAAAGGGTGTTTTTTTTATTCTTTGTTTGTTTTTGAAGAAAATAATAGGGGATGGTGGACAGCTGAGTTTTGTTGGAGTGACTGCTGGGTTTGGTTTTGTTAATCATGACTCAATGCAGTTGTAGTAGTCGAGAATGATCTCTGAAATGGGCTTCAGTCAGAGATGGCAGTTGCTAGTCTTTCGTGTAGATGGGTGGGTCTGTAAGAGGGGGTAAGCAATATATTTGATCTGTGAAGGTACAAATAGAACCATATAATGCCAGGTTGGAAGGGACCTCAAGGGTCACTTGGTCCAACCTTTTTAGGTAATACTATAGTTTATATGAGATGTCTCAGCACCCTGTCAAGCTGAGACTTAAAACTGTCCAGTGTGGGGGAATCTACCACTTCCTCGGTGAGACTATTCCAGTGTTTGATTGGTTGTTTTTGTATGCACAGTTATATCATAGATCGATTGTACTTATATGCATAGTTAAAAAGGTCTAGTTTAGCTAGTGGAAGATATAATCAGAGACTAAGATATGCAGACCTAAAGCAAACAAAGCAACTGCTTTGTTGTCCATGTGATCAAATGGCACATAGGTTAATGTATTTGAAGTAACCAGATTAGTGAATAAAGTGTTTATGCTTTATGTGTTCAGCACCTCTGTAGCAAGTGGTTGGGCAGTTGTCATCCTTCCTGGCCTTAATCCATAGGGACAACAGACCTTTAGTTCTTTCTTTACTTTAAAATTTTACTTAAGCTTTCTTAAAATACAGCATCACAGTAAGATAATGACTGTGCTAAAATCTCATGATTCAGGGCTTCAGACGCATGCTTGTAGTGGTCAGGCTGGATCACTCTCTACCCCTGAATTTTGCAGAGTTTTATTTTCTGTTTTTTCCAGTTCCTTGGAGGCATTAGTGGCTGGGGGCTGGCTGGGATGGGGCAGTGAGCTGGGTGGGAGGTGCTCTGAAGTGACACAGAGGCTCCTCTGGGAAGCCTGGCCCTGGCATTTTAAGGTTATACTGACTGTGGAATTTGATACCTAGCAGATATTTCTCCCAACCCAGACCAACAGACATCTTTAGGTGGTCTTTCATCTTCACTGTGGGATTCAGCCCCCAGGAGTGTTACAGTCCCACATACATGGTCAGGATCTACAGGTCATTGTGAGGACTTCTTACCAGCAAGCAGTAATCTGGATCTGTGTTTTTTGTTGTTGTAAGTTCACTGCCATTTATTCCTGAATTAAACCTACTGTTCTTTTGATTTATTTATTATAGAATGGCATGGATTATCTAATCTTAATTCTTTCTTTTACATGATAAAAGGGAGCCCTGTGTTTAGAAGGGCAAGAAAGCTGTCAATATATATTGTTTCTTATGGCACAGTGAGTGCTGGCTGACTGGGCAGGTCCAGAGCCTGGTTTACAGTGGGGTTGATTTGTGGTTCTTGTAGTGGGTAATGTGGAGTAGAAAATACAGTTTTGTGCAGTATGACCAAATACTTCTTTTTTGCACTCATGAAATAAATTTTGCTTATTGTCTAGACACTACACATACTCTGACTAATTATAGCAAGTAACTCCTCTTTTTTTGTTTTGTTTTTGGCTTAGAAGGGAGAAGGTGCTGCCTGCTGTATCTAAATTAACTTAATGTAGTTAGATTTATTTTAACACCCACAGGTTTTAGTTTGGGTGTCTGAGTTTGAAAGTGTTGGCTTTTGTCTGTAGCTAAACTAATTATGAGATTTTCTTCCCAAGGGCTTTCACTGACTTTTCTCTTTGTAAACAAATATTTAATTAGAGTCTTTAAAGAGTCATCTATAGCCAGCCTCTGCAAAGGAACAGCTTTGCACTGGTGGGTAGCTTGTGGCTCCAGTATGCCAGTGGCATATACATTTATAGCAACACTGGAATGCATCATGAAGCTAATCATTCTAGTCTGTGCTTGGAGAAAGCAGTTTTTGCTTCTTGCTGGCCTCTGTGCTTTTGGAAGGGTACTTTGGGGCTAAGTCTGCCTTGGAGAAGTCGGTGGTCTTTTTGAAAGAGGAGGATCAGCCAGTAGAGCCCCTTTATTAGTCCCTGTATCATCAGGGGTCTAGTGAGAAAGTCAGTCAAGTTAGTGATCTTGTTTCCTGCTCTGTCACTTCTGCTATACAAAATATAAAAGCAAGGGAGTTGAGCAGCTTATGTAGGTTTTGGGTGCTTCAACTTTCAAAAAGTATGGGATGTCCCTCTCTTGAAGTTTCAACGGTCCTGTAGTCAGCCTGACTCAGAGATGACTAGTTGGGGAAAAAATGGGCTTTAAACTACTGTGCTGCAGTTCACTGTAGCATAACAGGTATTCCTTGTTGTGTAGAGTCCACATATGGTAAAGAGAGCCTAGTTAGTTTAACGTTTGCTTTATTTGTGTACCTTAAAACACTGTGACCTTTTTCTGTGTGTAATACTACAAAGAATTATCTACAGATTCATCGTAGTCAAAGGGGCTGGATTAGTTGCTAACTTATTTTTAACCTTTTTTAGAGTAATATATCCTTACTGTAATTTCAGATTTTTTTTTTAGGAGACCAAATCCTAAGCCTAACAAAAAATGTGGTTGACTTTGGAGCTATGCTGGTTTGCACCAGCTGAAAATCTGTCTTGCAGTCTCTTAAGTTTTTATAAAACAAACACTGGAGCCTGTTGTATTTTACTCTGTGTTCTTGGCATCAGAGAAGCTTTTTCTGATTGTTTTTCTCATTTGAAGGCTGATTGTACTGAGTGACCTCTTGCTACTGAAGGGTGGGTCAGTTTATGTGGGAAAGTCTTAGTCAGTGTGCCTGGGAGATAAGTGGGGCTGCATCCCAACAAGCGTTGTGCATTAAATACTGGAATGTGCTGGGGATCTGCCAGGAGATTGGAAGCAGGACTATGCAACAAGCACGAATGCAGTCACACTCTCCCTAGAATAGTGCTATGGATAACAGGAGATCTGGAAAGTTATCGCTTACCTCATTTTAGCACAAATTCTTTCCTAAAAATGGATTATTGTCTGTGGGTTCAGGGGGGGATTTTTATTTTTCTTTGTTATATATTCTGTTTGAGGCTTCAGAAAGTTTAGGTCCCTCTCAAGTCTTTAGCTGAAGACAGGATACAACTGCAGGTGAGAACAAAACCTGAATTAAAACCATGTAAGTGAAGTGCAGACATCCCAGTCCCAGCTTAGGGAAAGGTTTTTATATAACTGTTGTTATATGAGT
The DNA here is from genome assembly GCF_020740795.1 of Apus apus. Classification (NCBI taxonomy): domain Eukaryota; kingdom Metazoa; phylum Chordata; class Aves; order Apodiformes; family Apodidae; genus Apus; species Apus apus. The sequence goes on from NC_067284.1 coordinate 44,595,220, forward strand.
GAGAAATGAGATAGGTTTGTATCTTAGTGTAGGTTAGTAATAGTGTCTTCAAATTCATCTTGAGCTGTCTGAAAGTACCAAGGCAGAGATGAATCAGCTCAGTGGCCTCAGACATGCCTGAACTGGTTGTCAGTGACAGGATTTTGGCACAAGACACTGGATGCAAGCGTTCAGTATTTGGATATTAAAATGAACAGTGGTTTACCACTGCAGACCGTATATGGTTTTGTTTAAGGGTAAAAGTAAGCAAATTTGATTTTCGGCCCTGTGTCAAATTTGTCAACAGAAGAATCTGATTGTACAGCTTTAGTTGTTGGCATAAGCCATTTAAACTTAAAACCTGTGATGCCTAAATTAGTTTCTTATGGAAAGGGGATGAGTTAGCTTCTAAATGGGATAGTGTGAGGAAAGTGTGGGGGCTAGGGCAGATAATTTGGAGCAGGGTTGAAATATACTGAGTCAGCAGGTGGTTGTGTTTAGCCCTGGTGCTGGAGGAAAGTAGGGATTGAAGTAACTGCTCCCTGGATGTGTGTTTGTGTTGCTGGAAGGACCTGGTCAAGGAGCTTGGTAAAAGGAAAAATACAAGTGGAAATGTTATGAAATAATGAAGAAAAAGCCTGGACTACTGTAAATCATGACCTTTTAGTGCAGGCAGATTTCAGGACAAGTGGTGAGCTGCACTTTTTAAAAGGGAAATGGGTTACTTCAGTTGTGTGAAAGTATCCATTAGCTTCTGGTCTGCACTACAAGTCTGGGATCATTTTAGCTCTTGAGGACCACCAGATGTAACTTGCATCATGACTGTTACCATAACTGACATCTCTGGCCCCGGGTATTTGGTCCACATGGCCTGTGCTTGGGGAAGAGCAGTTTTTTGTGTCACAGTCCCTGAGCTACTCTAAATGAGTAGGCTGATTTAGCCTGTTGCGCTGCAGCAGCTGCAAGGCTGCTTTATGTTACACCACTTGACAACACCCTTGGGAAAGGACGGCTCTTGCACTGGTTCAGTAGAAGGTGGGGCACAGTGGTTATGGTCCCAAGCTTGTTCTGGGAGAGGATGTGATGTCCATCTAGACCCCAGCTGGCTCATTAAGCCAGCTTTGCAGCTTTCCATTGCTGCGGTGCTGCATGTGGCTTTGTTGCTGGTCAGGAGCTGGCTCCAAAGAGTGATGACTGTGGAAAACTCAGCTAAAAGGGAAATAGAGGTAAACTTAATGTAATCCAATCGAGTTTAACTGAGCTTTGTCTTCTTCAGTCTTGCACACCTTCAAATTATCTCTGTGTATTAGGAGGCATAATAATGTCCAGAAATTGCACCATTTATATGAGAGATGTAAGTAATGACTAATAATATGTTAAACTGCTCTGAGGAGCTGAAAGATGAGAGAAGTGGGTTATTTTGAGATCTATTCCCATTATATGCTAGACAAACAAGAATAAGATGTCTTTGAGTTAAACATATACCACAAAGAATTAAAGATCCTTTTCCCAGGCAAGTATGGAAGTACCCACAGTATAAAAATGTTCTATACTCTCTGCCTGATTAGTAGTGAAACTCTCGACTGCATTCTTGGTTTATCAAAAGGGACCTTCTGTGCTTATTCTCATTGCAATATTATGATCCTTCTTTCTCTGCTATGCTTCAGAATGGAGGATCTGAATCTCCAGTTGTGCCAAGTTACACAGCTACATCCCAGCATGTGAAGCTGTGTTGATCTGTATCATCACTGTCAGTGGCTTGAAGTTTTAAATCATATTCGCATGAGAAGACGCAGAAGAACGTGTCTGAGACAGCTTTGTATTGTTCAGTTACATTTCTGAAATATGTTGGAAACATAAGGATTGTAAAACATGTGAAAAGGTACCGAAATGTCTGTAGAGGAGTCAAGGATGATGGTACCCTCTTTGTGGGCAGGTGTGAGTGATAGGGAGCACATAGCTGTTTTGTCTCTGCTTTTAGTCTTAAGTAATCCTAATCGGGTAGTAAATCCTGAGTGAGATTTTGCTGCTGGAGTGTGCATAACAAAGATCAGCATTTAGATAAACTGTAGGGGTACAGCAGGATCTAGGGATGCTTGTACAGATATCTATTGCTGATAGGCTGAGTTAAAGCAGAAGTTTGATTTCTGTAGCCAGGATCCTCTTCTAAACAAGTGGAAAAGAAATACCACAAAGACCTAATGGTCTGTTAGCTGAAACAGAGCTGACAGGTGAGGGCCACATGGACATACCAGTGAGAGGTGGAGCACAGAGTTGGCGGAGGGTGTGCCAGCCATTTTAGAGATGTTTCTGCAGCTGTTGCTGACTAGCAGAAAACAATGTGAATCACTTGGGATTGCAGTGGCTCAGCTTGCTGTGAGAGTTCGGAGAGTCACAAGGTTCCTTAGATTCTTGGCATGGGGCGATGAACCTACATGTCACATTAAGGGCAATTTGCAGAGAAAGATGTCCACCTTATTCCAGGGTGCCTTTACAGTAGTACAGCTGTTCACATTTTTAAGCTGTGGCAGGACACCAAGAAACCATGGAAGAGCTCTGGGTTTGAAATTAATTTTCAGCAAACTCAATTAGACTGGCGCCTGTAGCAGTCTTACCATTAAATTTTGTGCATATTTTGATTATAAAGGCATCTTCTTTCTAATATTTAGTAGCTTGGCCCTATCACTTGATGCTCTAAAGAGAGATAGGAGGGCATGCAAATATATAAACCAAGGGCAAAAATAACTTTGCATGTATTTTTAACGTTCTGTTTTGTGGATTGATCAAAATGTACCCATTTAAGAAAACTAAAATGCTTGATGGTAACGAGTGTTGAGAAACAGTCACTATGCAGGCAGCGTGACAGCTTTATCAGAGGGGAATTTCCAAATTGCATTCCAAGCATGTTATGAAAGGATTAAAGATATAGGCAATTCACCTTGGGCTAACTGTCCTGGAACTGTGATGATTATGCTTATAATACATATAAATATAATTATGCAAATATTATTGTAATAAACCATATTTTGAATTTGCTTTGTGCCACCTGGTGCTTCACACACTGGTCAGATTATTTGTGGTATAAACTCAGTAGGTCTTGAGGGAATGTGTTTGTTGGTATCAGATGGTAGTTCTTGTTATGCTTCTGTCTGACCCTGATGTCCATGGGCCTGGTTTGGCAAAGGAGCTCAGGGCTTGGGAAGTGCCAGGGCACATGATCCTAGTGTGAACTTACTCTTTGTTGTGTAAAATTAGGGTCTTGGACCTTTTGACCATGCAAAAAGGTAGACCCTCACTTTCAACTGTGTTGTGTTCGTGCTTTGTGTCACTGCACTGAGATCCCAGCCTTTCTAATTCTGGGTGAGCAGCTCTCTCAAGTAGTAAAATGTTCCTGTCAAGGTGCTGACAGTTGCACTGCGGTGGGCTGAGGCTGGAGTGTTTGCAACTCTCTAGTAACAATTTTTTGGAATATGGAGGGTGGTCCCAATGAGTGTTTTTAAAGATTTTGGTTGACTTGCTCTGGTAAATGGCAAACTCATTTGTTTTTGTTCAGTGTTCTAAATTATGATCTCGTTTTCCCAAAACAGAAAGTACTGAACTTACCTGTATAATGAAAAAAATTAACTATTGCAAAATCTGCCACTTAGTTTCTTTTGTCTGAATTGACCTTGCTGTATAGTAGCAGACTGGACTGTTTTGTACATAGTTTCCTTCCTTGATTATGTTTTTAAAATTAAGGAAAGCTTCCCATTTTTGTTGTCATCAGGAGCAATACATTCTTGTTCCTTTAAAAAATCTGTCCATTCTGGTTTTGACTTCCATTAACTCCTGACTGGAAAATTAAGGTATTTCTCTCCAGGGTGCTGGAACTCTTTTCTGCTGTCAGCCTGAAGGGCACAGTTTGCCTTTGGGAAGTGCCTAGTGAAAGATTGGTGGGTGCTGGAACTGCAGTGACAATGGTTTTAGCACTTCCAGAACTGCTGGCTTTCAGACCTAAGCGCCAGGAAAAAATTGCAGTATTCACATTAGTCATCTAGGCAGAATACAATTTTTAAGTCAAGACTTTAGAGTGCATCAGAAATCAGAGGCTAGGTGGCTACTGTTTTTTGGTTTTACATGCTAACAATTTTTGTACTGATACGTGATCCTTGAATATTGCACCTTAGGAATTTGTTCCCCAGAATCACTTAGAAAACCCATTGCCACTCCTGTGAGAAGTCAGTGAGCTGTCTTGGAGACAAGATGTGACTTACTAGAGAAGAGCACCCTGTTCCCTGGGGTGGTGGTTTCTGCATCAGGGGGTTAAGGTGGGTTTGGGAAGCTCCAGCACTCTTGAACAAAGTCACAGTTGTTTTTTATTCAGGTATTTGTAGCCACACAAATGTGAGGTCACAGCAGAAAGCGTCTGAGTCTCTGCTTGCCAGGATTTTGTTCAAGAAAACTAGTGTTAGTTTTTATGTCTGAAAAATGCTCTGCTGTTAGTGCTGCCTGCAGAAAGGGTGATCTTTGAGGTGAGAGAACCTAATGGCCTAGTGTCCACACTTGTTGCAGCCTATTCTCTTCTTCATAATACTTTGAAGTAATTGTGTGAACAGCCTGGTCCTGCTTCTGCAGCACGAATGCTGTATCAGTGGGGTGACTGGGTCGATCCTGCCTGGGGCTTGCGGTGCAGCCTTTGTATTTGGATGACTGGCATCTGGCAAGTTTTGATGTTGTTTTGTGGCTAGCAGACCCAGGTTTCTTTGAAAATGAAGAATTATCCTTGGTCTGCCAGTACTGAGTTACTTGACTCTGCCTTGATGCTAGCACTCTGGTAGCAATACACACCAGCGTCCTGGGGAGCTCCAAGGAGTCTGACAGGATTGATCTGAATGGTCAACAGCACAGTTAGTATTAACATTGTGTTTGACAATATATTGTATAGAAGTTGTAATTTCTAGCCTGCAAACCCAAACAAACAAAACTTTCTGGGCTGCTTCCCAAGTTAGTGGTGTCAGAATGAGGGCTACAGGCTAGTATCATAGCAAAAAGAAACCTGACAAAAAACAGAAGAAATGCAGCTGAGAGGATTTTTATGCAAGCCTATAGTTAATTTTAGCTGTGGAGTTTGTCTTGGTTTTGTTTTTTGTTGGCTTGTGGGTTTTTTAAAAGTATTTTTAATTTCAAGGACTGTTGAGGGGTGAGGAAGGAAGGAGCTATTGTCCCAGTTACTCATACTGCATTGTATGCCTGCCCCCCTAGCCGTGTTTTTAGCTGTAGCCTGAGGTAGCACCTGGTTGGTTTTAGCAGCTGGATGTGTTGAGAAGCTGCCATAATTAGTATTTTTATGCTTTTGCTGCATGGTGGTGTCTATTGGAAACAATGACAAATTTTCCCAGCTCTGATTCCATGCAGAATCCAAAATGGTGTGGAAAGTGCAAGCCCGATGCACAAAAGGTTGCTGCTCACTGTATTACAGTACCATGAATGTAAATCATCCACAAAGTCAGAGTATTGCTTAAAATAGGCCATTCCTTTTGCAATTGCTATTACAGTTACAATATTAAAATACTAAGCCTTCTCTACAGGGTCTGAAATAGCTGTGAAAACAGAAATGCTTTCATTAGTCTTACAAGAGAAGTTAAAAATTCAGTGCGTCAAAGAATCATAGAATCCTAGAATGGTTAAGGTTGGAAGGGACCTTAAACGTCATCAGGTTCCAACCTCCCTGCTATGAACAGGGACACCTCCCACTGGACCAGGCTGCACAAAGCCCCATCCAACCTGGCCTTGAACACCTCCAGGGAAGGGTCTTTCACAACCTCCCTGGGCAAACTATTCCAGCACCTTACTACCCTCATGGTGAAGAATTTCTTCCTGATGTCTAATCTAATTCTCCCTTCTTTCAGTTTAAAATCATTACCCCTTTTCCTATCACTGCCCTCTCTGGTGAAAAGCCCCTCTCCAGCTTTCCTGTAGCCCCTTCAGGTACTGCAAGGCTGCTTTAAGGTCTCCCTGAAGCCTTCTCCAGGTTGAACAGCTCCAACTCTCAGCCTGTCTTCATAGCGGAGGTTATATAACCTTGATGAGTGAGAGGATCAATTAACTGCTCCATCTTTTTGCAATCAAGACAGGAACTTCTTCACCAAGTCTCTATCTATGTCCAAACACTAACACATACACTAAAGCTTTTGCAGACATTTTTTTTGCCAAGTAAAGGTTTGCTCCCGAGGCTGGAGCTATGTAGCCATTGAGCTGGGGCTTCTTCACCCTCCTTTCTTCAACTCTACTGTGTTGTTATTGTTGAACAAAAAGTACGAGTGGGTGGGAGAAAGAAAGAAGCAGGAAATGGATCAAAAGAAAGTGGAAGACTATCTAAAACCGAATGGAGGAAATAGCAGACCAGAAGGAATGCAAAAGTAAAAATATTAATTTAAAATAGAAAACTGCATTCACAGGATTTCATTTCAGGGTAAGACTGATCCTGGCTGTGATGCAAACATGTGTACCAGTGACTTGGGTGGCAGGCAGCACCCTATTCAGTTGGCAGGGAGTGTGAGAGAGACCTGCCTCCTCTCTAGACTGTGGGTTCAACCTGGGTGTTTGTGGCAGGAGGACTGAGAATTGTAGCAAGCCACTAATTACCTTTTGGGAGGCCACTGACAAGGGTGGGTGCAATCTGAATGATTGAGCTTGGTGGGAAGATCAAGGGTTTGGCGAGTTCAGATGTGTGCACTGAGTGCTGATATCCTCAGCCCACATGCTAGGAGAGTGCACGAATGAAAGGCAGGTATTTATTTCCTCCCCCCCATGTTATTGTGTATTAGCTAATGTGAAATTTATTAATAAAGTACCATTGCAGCAAAACAGTTTTCTTAAATTTGCCTTCCACAAAAGATGTATTGGAAAGATAATTTCTTCTGGGGTGAAATGGAGGACGAACAGAAATGACCGCTGTGTATTTAATGGGAGAAAAAAGGCACTTGTCATGTGGCTTGAATGTCATCTTAATTATATTATGAGGCAGGGAAGGGAACCAAACAATGCACACCTTTTATCATGGAAATGACATCCAGAAAGGCTTTCAACAAACACCATTTAGCCAAAAGGAGTAGTTGTACTGTCATCTGCTGTAAAAGAAGATGTAATTTGCCCATATAATCCTGTTGGTCCAGGTGAGTGATGGGAGCACTGTTCTTCTAATTGCCTTTGAAGTTCAAAGTGAAAAGAGATCCTTTTTTCCATTCCGTTCTCTAGCTTGGCTTCCGTGTGTAGGGAGGAGACCAGCAGTAATATTTCATTTACCAACTTTACTGTGGTATATCTTCTTAGAAAAGGAGACAAGAGCAGGGTGTTTCCTCACAGTCCCCAGCTGTGTGATGGCTGGCTGGAGCACTGGCTGTGCATTTCCCAGCTGTTTCACAATGGGCTTTTGCCAGCAACCCAGGGTGACTGATCTTTTCTGGAACAGGGAAACTGAGGCAGAGAGGAGCCAGCTGGTGGCAGCAAGGCTGGGTGTCAGGCCCCAGAGTGTCAGGGCAGAACACCCCTGCCTTGCTGCTGCAGGCTGCTGGAGCACTAGGGTGGCTGTTCTCCAGCTGGAGCTTTCTCACACTCGGGCAGGGTGGACCCCAGCAAGGCGAAACTGGCACGATTTTGGTCTCTGACACTGTTAAATGTGGCATAATGGACTTGTCCTGACTTTACCCTAGGAGAGATGCCATTTTGGGTTGGGTGACATGTGCTGTCAGGTTGACTGCTTGTGGTAAGTGAAGAGGCACGGTAAATCTCTGTGTCGTCAGCCTGTCTGGCCCCGTTGCAGGGGGATCACAGTACGTCAGCCCTGCTAACGCTCTCACTCCCTGCCCCAGCAGTTGGCTTTGGAGTTCCCACCTTTAGCAGGTGCTCCAAGGAAGGGAAGGTCGCTCTGTTCTCCCTCCTGTCCTGGCACCAAGCCATACTTCTCTGGTCATAGCTTTACGCTCACCAAACTTGTTCTGTAACCAAAATAAAAGCTCAAAGCATGTAAACCCAAAGGGGTATGATCAAGCTGAATTTCAGTCACAGATGAAACACCAGGAGATAAAACCACACTATTAAGAGGGGAGGGGATGTAATGACATCCCCAACATTGTCTAGCTTAGTTTTATTCAGTTATACTTTCATTTCTAAATGTTGCTTGAAGAAGTGTGTGGTGGCACATGGTCTTGACAAGTGAGCAGTGGTTCTCATGAGGCTGACAGTATTTGCCAAAGGTGCTGCAGTGTTGTCTTGAGTTTTTTTTAAGTGACTTTTGGTGTATACAAAAGTAAAAGTATCTGAAATAGCTTAAGGGACCTTGGCTTCAGTGCTCATTTTTCATTGACAAACACAAATTATTTAGCAACATTAATCAGATCTTGGGAGGTTTATTTTAGGATCAGTTCCTGTTTATTCTTTCTTGAGCAGTGATTCAATCACAGTGAGAGGAGCAGTCTCAATAAATGACTGGCCAGGCATATGTGCCCTGCTAACAAAGAACTCCACATAAATCTTAGACTTGCTCTGCAAAGATGTACAAACAGGTCCGTTATCCATCTTTGAAATACTTCTGTGTTTGGAACAAGGCCTCTCCCTGGCCTCCTGCTCAGTGTGCTCTTCAGCCCCGTCTCCTGGCTTCTAAGCTATTTTTCTGTCTTCCCATTTTTTCTTACTGCAGTCTTTGTGATGACGATGAAATACACTTGTGAAGGTCATTCTGCTGGGGCATTTGGCCATTCTGAAATAGCCTCATTTATTCTCTAAAATTACAAGTATTGGTAAAATACCAGCTTACTTGTTGCAGCTAAGGCAAGTCAATTCTTGTTGGACTAACAGATGTACTCCACGGGTGGAAACAATGGCCTTTACACTAAATAACTAATTTTTATGACTGCAACAAGTCTGACTTTTTCAAAAGGCTTAAAATCAAAACCAGCTTTGTAAAGGTGAGCAAAATTGAGAATTATGTGAATTAAAGTTGCTGATACTTTTTCTGGAGGGACAAAAAAGGGTTGTTTAGACTTAAGGATGGATGATCTCAGGAGGATTAAATTGGCAGGTCTGTTGTCCTCAACTTGCTCATAAACCACCTTTGATTAAATTATTAGCAGATTCAAGTGGGAGGAAGAGGGAGCTGTTCTAGTCTTCATGAAAGAGAATCTGTCCAAGGAGCAGGCAATCCCAAGCTGTGTTTCCTACAGAGCTTCTAAAATGTCCCAAGGCTTTCCTGGTTCAGAACTTCTTGTTTCCTAATCTTTGCATGGGCAAATTTGTCTGTGTCTTCATTTGTCAGTAAGCATAAAGAAATTAGGGTTATGGTAGGAAACAGGGTGCCCAGCACACAGATGGAATAACATTCTCTGTGCTGGGGAGCAGGGTGGTACAGGGCAGTGAGCAGTGCAGCAGCCAGCCCTTTAGCACTGCCCTGTGCTTGCTCCTCGTTTTGGGTGTGATCTGGGGGAAAAGCCCTAAATGGGGGAAAGGAAGAAAGAAAAAAAAGCCCTAGCAGCATTGATGTGTCTGGAGAATTCCTTACCAGCCCCATGACCACGTGATGCTCCTAGGGCTCCTCTTCTCCCAGGGATGTTTTGTGGCCTGGCTTCAAGTGTGTCTGCTTTCCCATCTAAGTCACAGAAGATACACAATGAAGAATACTGGTGTGTGTACTTTTTTTTATTGGTTCTAATCTTTGTGGGTAATACCTGGACTTGCAGAGAAGACAACCGCATTCTGCTTGCCCCAACCCCATGAGCCTTCAGAAAGCCTCAGCAGGGTGAGGGGTCCCGAGAAGCCTGTGCTGCCATAAACTGTCCTCTTCAGGTTAATGAGAGGAGAAATGGCAGTTTTGCCTTAGGTGTGGAGCACCAGAGACCTAGTTAATTTTGATGGCAGTTGTTGGTGTCTAACAGGTGTAAAAATTAAGCTTCTGGCATTGTGCTGCAGGTAAGAAAGTTACTCTGGTTTTGAATCTTGATGCTGTTCGTCCTGTCTCAAATGAGGCAGGTAGAGAATTGCAGAAAGTGATACTTTGAAGGGGATAAAAACATTACTTTTGATACTTCCTGCTAGTATGTTGCTAAAAGGATGATGACGAGGTGAATTTTTAACTTACCAGTTGAAAGAGTTGATTAATTTCTTGTTTCTGCTTCTGTGCAGTAGCTGTTCAGTTACGGCTGTCTCTGCACAAGTGCTGGTCTGTGTACTTTTGCCTGTTCAGAGGGTGTGTGTGTGTGAGTGTGTGTTGCAGGGGCACTGGCTATCCAGCAGTTGTGCCTTCTGTTTGCAAGAACAAACCAGACTTAGAGCTTTTCTAGCATGTGGTGGCAAAAGCCAGTAGAGAAAATTTTTACACTGACAGAGGTAAAATAAAAATGTATCTCTTTCCACAAATCCACTGTCTGTTACCTTGGTTGTTTATTTATTCCTCTAAACAATTGGCTCTCATTTTGGACAGTTGATGATGACTCTTCTATTTTAGCTAGTATCTTTTCCTCAGTTTGGTTACTCCTGACTGACACCTGTATATAAGAGCTTTCATCCTGCCCTTACGCTGGTTGGAGTGGGAGATGATATCACTGTTTCCTGCTTTGGCATTGGGAGGAGACTGTGAGTAAAGGGTCATTTTTGAGCCATGAAATGACAGTCCTGGTATCTCGTTGAATACATCTTGGAGGTAAGGTGATAGCTGGCAGCCATTGTAGAGAATGTCTGAGGCTCTCTGTCAGTTCCTGCTCTCCAGATTCCCCTCCCGCTCTGTAACCCACACCCGTACTCTTGTTCTGGTTTTGGCCAGGTTGGAGCAATGTCTTACTGTGCTTTTTATCTAGTGCAGTTGTTTGGTACTACAGCTCTCTTAATGCAGCAAACTCAGCAGGTATGACTGTGCTTAAGGCCACAGAGTTGCACCAATTCTGAGTGTGACCCATGATGTTTATAGTAGGTGCCCACAGTGCTTATTCTAAGGTATAATAATCTTCAGGGGAAATGGCCTGTTTTAAATCAGCATCTGTGTAGAGTGTTTCTGTTACTGCCACATGTATGGGCTCCCACTGTTAACGCAGGGTTGAACCGTCCCCAGAAATGTGATAGTGATTTGGAGTTTCACCCCCACCTATATTCCCTGCAACAACATCTTTTAATCTCGTGTTGCGCCAGGGTCATGAGAGGATCTGATAGCAGGCACTGGTGAAGTGAGCAGATGCATGCCGAGGACTCCTGTGCCAAGTGCCTTAGGTTTTGAAGTTGGAGGCTTGCAGGAACCTTCAGGAATTCAGAGGTTTTATTTTAAATCAGGATTTCTCTTCGTCTTTTAATTTGATTTCCCTGTTCTCGCATAAATTCACAGGTTGCAAAAAGATTCTGGAACAGTATAGCACTAGTTAAACACTAAATGCTCCTCATATCCATTTTATATTGAAATACATAATGATAAGCTTTGAGAACTTGCAAACAGAATTAAGTTGCAAAACAGTCTCTATTTTGGTGTACAGAACATATGATAGTTTTGAATGGTATGCAGTTTTAATAGGCATAAAATCTTTGTAAAATGTCCAGCATAACTCTTCTGTGTCTGCAAATCATAAGTAATTCAGCCACGTCAAAGTCAAGCAAGCACAAATCCCCTTTATACCATACTGTACCATCTGTCTAATCCATCTGTGTCAAATATGGCTTGTTTGGGTCCATCCCTCCACAGTCTGTTCTAGATAGATTAAAATTTCTGGACAATGACTCTTTTTCTCCTGATGTTTGTAACTCAGGTAATAAACATGTTTTTCATGCTACTTTTATAACCTGTTTAGTAAACAAGCATGTGGTAGTCAGCACAAATATCTTTTTGTCATGGTTGGCCAGAGTGTTTTTACAGTGACAGCACCTTTTCAGCAGTTACTGAGTACAGTGTTAATGTAAAATATCTGAATGATGGGGTTGTTCTTCAGGCATTTGCAGAGTAACAAGCACGCAACTGGTTAGTGTAGATCTATTGCCTAGAGCTTATTTTCTGTTGATCCACTGCTACTCTGGAAAAGCACCATTCTGTTTGCTTTAGTTTTGTGGAATGACAGAAATGACTGTTTGAAAGAACCGACTATTAAATTTCATTTCTTTTTTTACCTATTGCCAGTCTGTGTGAGCTGTAAGCTGCCCCTTCTAAATGCTGGAGGAGTGCAAGTAATACTATTGCAGAATGACCAAAATAAACCCTGAAATCTGCAGGTAACCTTTCCTTTTGACATCTTTGCAAAACCAGACTGCTGCAGTGACGTAAGGCCTTGTGGATGACAAAGGCTGCTAACACCACTGCTCTGCTGGAACAGAGGAAGCTTCAGCTTGTGCAGTGCGGTGGGCATTAATGTGTGGTTGCATGAACCCCCCGCTGTACCATTGTCTGATGATTTGCACCTACCTCCATCTTCTGCACATAGATGTGGCTGGCTTTTAGGCAGAGAAGACTGAAAATTTCAGGGCTGAGAAATCCTGTGCCTGCTGAGGGCTCTCTGGGAGAGGGGCAGACCTTCCTGCACTGGCTGGCTACTTCTGTTGCAGGTTGCAGCCCTGGCCCTTGAGCAGTGCAGGAGGGATGCTCAGGAGCTCAGGGTGGGAACCTGACTCATGCACCTCTGTGACTTGCAGGTTGTGTTGGCAAACTGTCAGCTCTGCACCCCAGCTCTGCTGCTCCTGTGCTGTGGCTGCAGTGCCTGCAAGTGTCTGCGCACCCAGCCTCCCTTTCCATGTGTGCCAGCTCCCTCCTACCGCTTGGGAACTTGAGTTTTCTCTCCGGGGTTGTTATTAAAAGCAGCATAGATACAGCCTGTGTTCATCATTTCCTCTCAACCAGATTGCAGAGTTTTTCCTGAGATGCCTGTTTGGAAAAAGAAGCCAGGGACAATGTAAACGTCGTGCATTTTTATGTATTGAGTTCCACTACCGCCCTTTACCTCTCAACACTTTCCCCTAGCCTCACTTAAATTTAATTTTTACTATCACTTGCATGTGATTTATGCAGATATTCCGGCTCTCAGGACAGCTGAGCCTGATGCACCGTGCCATGCCGAAGGGAAAGCAAGCTCTAGTCATTCTGGAATTAAAATGGCTGAATCATTGTGTAGTGAGACAGTGTGTTAAGATGGAGCCAACCAAGCAGATAATTTCTAGAAATGAGGGGACAGTTTTGCTGTCACTGTCGAAGTTCTGAGGCTTCTTTCTGTATGTCATGCTTTCACAAATAGAAATATTTTATATAAAATAGCATTTCAGTGCTTCATTCTGTCCAGTTGTAATACCGAGTGTTGCGCAAATAGAAACAAAGAGCAGAGTCCTTTGGAAAAGAAAGGGCTAAGCAATTATTTTAGGTCTGTTTTAACCTCTTGCTGTCTTCACAGCACATGGTTTTAGTGGAGAGTATAATAATCAAAAAGCTGTTGTAGTGTAATCCTGAGATTTATAGGAAAGCCTCTTACTAGGACATTATGCATTTCAAAACACTCGCATTAATATATTCACTTCAAGAAATGTACTGATCCAGACGTTTTCTGCTTTTACTATTCCAAATCAGGACATTTTAATTACTGTTGTCCTTATTTGAATATGGACATGACTGATTTCATTTACAATATTGATTGCAGTGTGTTTTGGTCATGTGATGTGTCATGTTTTTCTGTATTCACATAACAGCTAATGTCCTCACTCAAGTCTGTGAGTTTAGATCTCACTTTTTTGTGATGCCTGGGGGAGGAGAGCTTTAATACATGCACTGGAAGGAGGGATTTTACCCCTTTCACAGTCTTGGAGTGCATTGTGTTAATTCCCATCTATTGGTGGTTTAGGTTACGTGCTGTCAACGAGAGGGCCTTGCTGTTTTTTTGGGGGATTGCAGCATATCACAGAATCACAGAATCTTAGGGGTTGGAAGGGACCTCAAAAGATCATCTAGTCCAACCCTCCTGCCGGAGCAGGATCACCTAGAGCACATCACACAGGTACGTGTCCAGGAGGGTTTTGAATGTCTCCAGGGAAAAAGACTCCACAACGTTTCTGGACAGCCTGTTCCAGTGCTTTGTCACTCTCACAGTAAAGAAGTTTTTTTCTGATGTTTACATGGAACCTCCTATGCTCCAGTTTGCACTCATTGTCCCTTGTCCTATCACTGGACATCACTGAAAAAAGCCTGGCTCAGTCCTCCTGACACTCGCCCTTAATGTATTTGTAAACACTGATGAGGTCGCCCCTCAGTCTCTTCTTCTCCAAGCTGAAGAGACCCAGCTCCCTCAGCCTTTCCTCATAACGGAGATGTTCCAATCCCTTCATCATTTTTGTGGCTCTGCACTGGACTCTCTCAAGCAGTTCCCTGTCCTTCTTGAGCTGAGGGGCTCAGAACTGGACCCAATATTCCAGATGCAACCTCACCAAGGCAGAATAGAGGGGGAGGAGAACCTCTCTTGACCTTCTAACCACCCCCTTTCTAACACACCCCAGGATGCCATTGGGCTTTTTGGCTACAAGGGCACATTGCTGGCTCGTGGTCATCTTCCTGTCCACCAGGACCCCCAGGTCCCTTTCTCCTACACTGCTCTCCAGCAGGTCAGCCCCCAACCTGTCCTGATACATGGGGTTGTTCTTCCCCAGATGCAAGACTCTACACTTGCCCTTGTTGAATTTTATCAAGTTTCTCCCTGCCCAACTCTCCAGCCTGTCCAGGTCTTGCTGAATGGCAGCACAGCCTTTTGGTGTGTCAGCCACTCCTCCCAGTTTAGTGTCATCAGCAAACTTGCTGAGGGCACACTCAGTTCCCTCATCCAGGTCATTGATGAAAATATTGAACAGTACTGGTCCCAGTACCAGCCCCTGAAGGACTCCAGTAGTCACAGACCTTCAACTGGATTCTGTCCCATTGACTACAACTCTCTGACTTCTTCCTTTCAACCAGTTCATGATGCACCTCACTACCTGATCATGAAGAGCACACTTCCTTGGTTTATCTACGAGGATGCTGTGGGAGACAGTGTCAAATGCTTTACTGAAATCAGGATAAACCACATCTACTGCTCTACCATCATCTATTCATCTAGTTACTTTCTCATAGAAGGCTGAAAGGTTGGTAAAAAATGACGTTCCCTTGGCAAAACCATGTTGACTGCTCTTAACGATATGCCTAGAGGTAGTGCCAAGAACAAGTTGTTCCATCACCTTTGCAGGGATGGAGGTGATGCTGACTGATCTATAGTTACCTGGGTCCTCCTTCTTGCCCTTCTTGTAGACTAGAGTGACATTTGCTATCCTCCAGTCCTCAGGCACCTCTCTGTTGCCCACGACTTACCAAAGATGATGGAGAGTGGCCCAGCAATGACCTCCACCAGTTCCCTCAGCACCCACAGGTGTATTCCATCTGGACGCATTGGTTTATGGATGTCCAGATTGCTTAACTGATCCCTAACCCAATCCTCATCTACCAAAGCAAACTCCTCCTTCATCCTGACTTCTGGGGCTTTAGGGATGTGGGGCTCCTGGGGAGTCTGCAGCAGTAAAGACAGAGGCAAAGAAGGCATTCAGTACTTCTGCCATCTTTATATCCTCTGTCACCAGGGCATCCACGTCACTCAGCACTGGGCCTATATTGCCTCTGGTGTTAGTTCTATCTGCAGTGTATTTGAAGAAGCCTTTTCTATTGTCTTTGACTTCCCTAGCAAGGTTTAGTTCCAAGGAGGCCTTAGCTTTCCTTATTGCCTCCCTACATCCTCTGACAACAGTCCTATATTCCTCCCAAGTGGCCAGTCCCTTCTTCCATGATCCATAGATTGTCTTTTTCTACTTGAGTTTGCCCAGCAAACGAGTTCCTTGTTTAACTATGCAGGTCTCCTGGCTCCCTTACTTGATTTCCTACCCATTGGGATGCTCTGATCCTGAGCTTGCAAGTAATGGTCCTTGAATGTTGACCAACTATCTTGAGCCCCTTTACTATCTGATACGCTGTCCCATGGGACTTCTCTTAATAATTGATTGAAGAGGCCAAAGCTGGCCCTGCGGATGTCCAAGGTTCTGGTACTGCTAGGTATTCTGTAGAAAGACTCATCAACTCCCTCATCCTGATCAGGAATAGACCCCCACAACTGTATCACCCATGCCAGCCTGCCCCTTAATTCGTACCCACAGACTTTCCGCTTGCTCCTCGTCGGCCCTCAGGCAGAACTCGGTATTCAGCATTCTGCACCTCACATGAGTAACAGTTGGACCTGTTGCTTCATCACCCTGTATTTCTATGTATGCTGCATGCAGACATTTTAGCTCTTCCAAGGAAGAATAAATTGCACTGTTTTTTCATTTGGTTTAAAATTCCCAATCGGTAACAAAATGGAGGATTGTCTCAAACCTTACATACATGACATTTTCAGGCCAGCCATGTGGAAGCCGTTCTGTATTTGAGATTTTTTCTGGGAGCTGCAAGTGCCCCTGAGCATCTGGTGCCGTGTCTTCTGCTTTTCTTACCGCTGTTCCCATCCTTCCTGTCACAAGGGGGTGCAGGACCAGCTTGCTCTTCCTGGACAAAACACTCGTCGCACTTTTCTGTGTCATTTCTTGCTTTTACTGCTGGTAGTGGACTCCTGCATGCTGCATTGTGGCTGGAGGACCACTGAGAAAATGAGAATCCTGCTCCAGGAGACATCTGGTAACATTACAAGCAGCGATGCCAGTGCAACTTGTGAGGTCTCTGGGAGCCTCCAGTAGTGTTGCACTTGCACTAATGAAAGTTATGCTGCATTTTTGGTGATGAGGAGAGGTAGGCTTTCTTCAGATGTATGCAAGCAAGCTATTGCAGTAACATGAAAGCACAGCTGGTTGGGTAGCAGGGAGAGTCAGAACATTTAATGGCAAATAATTGTTCCATTTAAAAAAGTAATAAATGATGGTGTATGTAATTTGAAACAAGTGATGGGGTGGGTCTGTAAAATATGTTAACATCTATTCATAGTAGGAGTTACAGGTCTAGTCCCACTGCCTCTAAAATCAATGGCAGTCTTGAAATCCTTCAAAAAAGAACTTTTCCTGTTTTGCTTTGTCTCCTCTGTGCTCTTATTTGTCAATGCTTTAAAAGCTTTAAGATTATATTTTTGCCTTGAAAGTGGAACAATACTCAGGATTTCCCTGTAGAAGCAAAGCTTTTAGAGCCTGAAAAGACTGCCAAGAGCTTTCTCCTCTGAAGGTTTTTCTTCACCCAAGATGGCTGACTAGAGCAATGTGTAGGAGCAAGAAAAAGCAAGATGATCTGTCATTTTAAAGGACCAAGTGTTTTAAAGGACCATATAGTAAACAGTCATTAGGTGGAAAATGGTCTGAATTAGCACTTTATAAGTGGCTTCAGGGCTGTATGTTTTTTTAACTGTGAATCTGCAGGTGTACCTCTTGAATATGTGAGAATCTTCGGTCTTACTTTTAAAATACAAAAAAGGTTCTACCATTTATCTGCAAGTGTTCCTTCATGACCCTATCACTCTGTCATACTTAAAAGATCAAGACAAAAGTGAGAAACACCTGCTACTGTTATTTTCTAAATAATTTCACACCCTGGTTCTTGATTTTTATTATTTGTTTTTGAAATTATGTGAGAGGCAATACTGGTGTTTTACAGGATAATTAATAAAATTGCATTTGCAATGTCAAATTCTGTACTTGGATGCCATGTGTGACAGTGAGTTACTACCTGGGTTATCTCAGATGGGTGTAGCTATGTTAAACATGGATGTGATGGCTCAGCTTGAGCGCAGTGAGCTGTACTCAGTTGCTTTCCACTCATTGGGCTTTTATTGCTGCCTTGTAACTAGCTAGCTTCTGCATCTCCCTGCTGGTATCTTTGGGATATGACATTGTACATTGTTCTTCTTACATAATATTTTATTCTTACTGCAGGTACATCAAATATGATATTCATGACGTGTACATCTGCACTTCAGGTCAGAATTTAGAGTAAATTTGGGCAGTCTGTGCAGATACTGAGGGAAGCAGCACAGTTTCTCAACAGGTTGATCCATGTTGTAAAGCAACAAAACATCAAACTTCTTACACACTTGAAAGAAACAAATGAAATAAAAGTGGCTGAAGGTTTCAGGCCACCAGCCCATCTGTTGGAAGCAGTAGAAGGCAGCTCAAAAACAACTCAAGGAATGAAGTCAGTATGTAGTGGAAGTGTTCCCTCACTTCATGTGTTCACAAGGAAAATGGAGAGAATGGGTCATCGTTTTCTGACATGGCAACCTTTGGCTCGCCCTCCGTGGAAGAACATTTAATGATGTAAAATGGAATTTGTCTGTACTTGTAATTTCTTCACATTTCTTTTTACTGTCTGAATTTCCTGGGGTAGAAAATGAGGCTGGACACCAGCCTCTGTCTTCACTGTCTCTTTACCCGTGTTTAGTAAAGAGATGGGGTGGCTGTGCCTGACATCAGGGCATCTATCACTCCAGCCTGCTGGTGAACAGGGGCAAATCCTGTAGTTGCTTACACATTTATTGTGTAAGTAGGGCATTTTATTTTCTTTGCTTTTTTTGAACCAAAAAGACAATTGTGATCGACAAAATCTTGTTTCAGAGCTGTAGGAAAAACTTCATCTCCATAGACCTATTTCCAACCCTCCAAATTTATCAGATCTACTTTTTTTTCAGATGGGAACTGAGAGTCTAAATCTGTAATGAGGTCATGACCTTCATACAGACTGTGTTGTGTAAGCCACATCGTCGGAAAGGATGAAATCATTTTTTAGGAAGAGTTTATCAGCGGCTGGGGCATGTGGGAAAGGTGAAGAAAAATGTCAGGTTATCCTTCCAGGGAGGGGAGGGAACCTGGATGCTTCTTGCTTGACAGTGCTGGAGCAGAAATGTCAGCAGTCACATGCATTGGTTTGCAGAAGTGCGACTTTCCAGTGATTTATCCTCTTTTGTAAATTCTTGGAAAAACAACGGAGTGAACATACCTTGTTTTGCCGTTTTGTACTGGTGGAAAGAAAACACCACTCCTGATGTCATTTGAAATGGCAAAACCATTAACATGTCAGTTATTAAAAATGCCAGTGATTGTCTGTTTTTCCTTTCATAGTATTTTTTGTCGGCTACAGAACTTTGCACATTCTGGGTATTTTGTAGAATAAATTTAATGAACCAAGGCCCAGAAACCTGACTGGGACTGGGTCACTTCTGTAGGCAGCTTGACCTGAGAATTGGCTTCAAGTGAGGTTTGGGCATCTATATAACAATGGAGAAGCAACAGTCCCCAAAGACGTTGAGCAGATGTTTGCAAGTAAATAGGGGAAAAAAAAAAAAAAGGGGTGAAAATTATTAGGTATTTACAACAGTGTCTTTGGAATGATGAGATATTTTAGTATGAATTCTAAATGCTGGGGATTTGGCATGATGTGTCAGGTTTGGTTTTTGGGACATGAAGTAAGAATGAAATGGTCTGATTGCATTCAAAAATTGTGAGATAATGAAAACAACAACCGGGATCTTATTTAAATTTGAAATGAACATCAAGTGGCTTTGATGGAACTAAGAAGAGAGATTGTTATTGAGAGGAGACAAATGGAGATCAAAAGTTACTGGTTTTTGAAGGAAGAATTCTAGAATGTTCTTCAAGGATAGCATGCATAGTTATCTTATTAAAAACTCAAGAGAGCTAATAGGTGATAGAAACAATATGTAAGATACTGTCCAGTGGATAGAGCTTCATAAATCTTCAACATCTGTACCCAATTATTTAGCTTCTTTGGATATTTTTTTTTTCCTGTAGTGCACATTTCTCACTATGAAGTAATAGTACATAATAATAAAATCTTGGGTGTTTGCCAGCACAAACAGGGTTTTGGCTAACTTTTAGAGTGTTTGTGGAAGTAGAAAAGCAATGCAGCTGTTGGGTTGGATATGTGCCAACTAAGGATCTATTTCCCAGACAAAAAACTAAAATCAGAATGAAATAATAATCAGATATTTTACATGTCATAGCTGTATGTGGGTTTTTCTTCAGCTTCTGCTGCTGCATCTTGTGACTCTGTGGGTTTTGCAGGTAGTAACCAGTGGAGACTGAGTAATTGCAGAAGAAATACAATGTATTTATTTGTGTTGTTTTTCTGAGTGCTTCACCAGATGGGGGTGAGGCTTTAGTG
Source organism: Apus apus (assembly GCF_020740795.1). Lineage (NCBI taxonomy): Eukaryota > Metazoa > Chordata > Aves > Apodiformes > Apodidae > Apus > Apus apus. The sequence continues at coordinate 44,615,345 of NC_067284.1, forward strand.
TGAAAATACTTCTGTGCAATAGTGCTGTTTGCCTGTAAGGTCAATGCAAAGAGTCTTCAGGCTCTTGGACCAAGTTATGGTTATTTTTTTCTGTTGCTGCAAAGCTGTTCCCATTTCCTGGGTGTCCAAGGCTACCAACGCTGCTGTATGCAAATGAAGCCATATTTACATGTTGTCAGAAATTGTTTATAACCAAGAGCCAATAACAATAGTTAGATATTTCAGAAGAACTAAATGTCACTGGTTTGTTTATTTGCCTGTTTTACTTAGAGTATTTAGAGCTGTTAATAACACACACCTCTCTAGATAGGAACACGGTTTAGATGAGATTGCCCAGCACCTCATCAAGCTAAATCTTAAAATTGTCCAGTGTTGGGGAATCCAGCACTTCCCTGGAGAGATTTTCCCCATGTCCAGCTCGTCTCATTTTGAAAACATTTTCTTGTGGTGTCCAGTCAGGATCTCCCCAGGAGTAACTTGCACTAGTGTTTTGATCTCATCTTATGCTACTGCTTTTTGCAGTTATTTCCTAGGCTTTCCTCATGCTGGTGTCACACGATAAGTACTGCCATGAAGTTTTGGGGAAGAACGTTGTGGTGATCCTTTCAAAGCAGCCAAGACAATTTATGTAACTGCCTTTCCACATACAGTACAGAGGTGTACAAGATAGCACTTTAAGTATTAGCCAGCTGACACAAGAAACCTGGAAAGAGTCAACACTGTATCATTTATAAAAAGATATCTCCCATCTTGCACGAAGCAGCATATAAGGATGTGCACTAAAATACCTGCCAAAAAAACCCCCAGACTTAACCATAGATGAAACATCAAAGAACCAAGATAATGACCTAAGTTATTTAAGATGTAGCTTATCTGGGCTTCTGCTCCACATCCATCATCTTATTTCCCAGGCCTTTAAATTCTGGCCTTGGTGCTTTTTTTCTCCCAGAATGCATCCAAATTGTTTGGTCACAAATGCCCTAAATAACAAATTGACTCAATTTAGATGGCATTAAGGATCTTTAACTCATTTCAAAGGGCAGGGATGCAGTGAAGACCTACAGGCATGCATTTAGATTAAGGCAATAATGATATATATTTCTTGCCTGACTATTTTATCTATGCATCAGATGAAAGTTGAAGGGGAAAGGTTTCTGTTAGTCTTGTCGGGAGTTGGCCAAAAAAATGTGAAGAATGTAGAAAGGAATTAACAGCTGGTATCCATTTAAAACTTCCATGTGGGCAAATGCAGGCAGTATGCTTAGTTTTATCTGTCTTCTTCCTCTCGTTAGTACCCACCAACCCATTATAACTTAGTTTAGAAGTGAGGAGACCCATTTGGATGTGCTGCTCTTAATTATTCTGCCAAGAGGCTAGTGAGCAGATGATGTGTGTTTTGCTTCCTCTAGGGAGGATGAGACACATTTCCTCCTTGTTGGGAACCAGTGGTTCAAGCTGTGTTTGGTTACTTGAACCAGAAATCTTGTTGGCCTGTTAGAACTATGCAGCATCTAATTTGGTGCTTTACTTGTTTGACTGCTGACATTTTCTTCCTTTTCTGGGGAGGAATCGTTTTTGAGATAGCTTTCAGCCACATTTCTGCTTTTGCACCTTGTCTCCTAGGGGGGTAACGGCAGCAGAATTTTGAGATGGAGCCCTGTGCTCGGGGCTGCAGCAGCACAGGTCTGTGCTCGCTGGGCTCTGTGTGTGCGCTGGTGCCTGCCAGGGTTACAGCAGTGCAAATGTGCTGCTGCTGAGGCAGACACACCTCCCTCTTTGTCCAAGGCCTTGCTGGGGACACCTGTCATCCCAGTATCTTGGTATAAAAAGTTATAGGCTCTTTGTAAAGAGGGAAAGAAAACACATTGCCTGGAAGAGGGATGCTATAAAGATTATACAGTACTGCTGCTTTGCTCTATTTTTCAGCTCACTTTCCAGCAAGCTCTGAATTAAAAAAAAAGCTGGTGTTCCATGACTAACAGTTAAGTGCTGTCTTCACATAGTCTCACCAAAGCAAATGGTGTCCCATTCTGCTAGTAATTCTGGTTTTATTTTCATTAAAGAAATGACAGCTAGAGTCCATATGGTACCTATAACGTCCTTCAGTGCTGCACCGAGTTTTTGGCATTTGAGAGGCAAAGCTTTGCATGATCTTAGCTGCAGCTTGGGTTCAACATCTGAAGGAAATGCTTATTCTGGAGCTGTCTTCCATAAACCTCCTCTGGGACCACTGCACTGTCCAAAAAATAATTCTTTACTAGGCCAGTTCTTTGGCTGGAGCTCACTGGGCTGAATAAGCCTCCCTGGTTAAAGCAAAGCTACCTCAACTATAGAGCTCTCAGGAATCTCTGATACCTGGACCAAGTGCTTGGAGTGAGAGCAGGTGGATCACCTCGCTATTGCCATGGAGTAACTATTGCTGTCGTAATTATCTTCTTGGACCTGGGGTTGCTCCTTCATGGATTGGTGCCAGAGCTTAGTGTGCTGCTGAAACCAGCTGTTGGTTCAACTCTGTTGGTTTTTGAAGTATGTTAGTAAATCTTTCCACATTCCCGCCCCCAGAATCTGTTTTGTGTTGTTTATTTCTTTGCAAATTCAAAACCTGCTGACTGTGTAGTAGGTTATTTCTTCCAGGCTGGCCCTTTAAATTGCTTCCATGCTCTGCCTGCCTGGCTGTGAAATAATCTCTAATAAACAAAGCCCAGAACAAAAGCCTACACAACAAAACATCCTTTCCTCCCCAGGCATCTCCCTGGGTGCGGTTTCCCACTGTTGCTCTGCAGTTTGGAGGCAGAGCCAGAACAGCTCAGTCTTACTCTTCCTGCTCTGGAAATTGTCATGAGGCGGCCACCTCCAACCAGTACCTCCAAGGAGGGAGGAGGTGGCTTGTGTGCAGTCTCTTTCCTGAATTTCTCCTCTTTGGCCGAGAGTGATGGAGCCTTTCTCTGCCCTAAAATAAAAAGCTCCAACATAGAGGAGGTTTGTCTAGGCTTAAGCAGTATATCTTGGGATTACTCCCTGTTTTTGTGTCCTCTCCCTCCTAGGCACACTTGGCTTGCCAAGCTGTGGGCGTGCTCAGCCTCCCACAGCAGCATCTTCTTCTGGCAGTGCCTCAGCTCAGCACTGAGGAATGACCCAGGTGGGCGTCACATCCTCCTCCCTGTGGGAAGGAAACCGGGAGCTCATGGGGATTCAGGGACAGAAAAATGGCACAGAGCCTGACCAGAGGCTCTGGTTTACTCCTACTCACCTGCAGGTTGGATGTAGGTTGCTTGGGCTGGGACCTGCATGTTGCCCTGTTTTTCCCTGGCAAGTAAGCCTGGATGTACATCCAAAGCTCTTAGAGCATGGTGGCCTGGTCCTGTGGACTTCTGTCTTTCTCTGCTGCATTCTCATTTGTTTCCATTTTATCAAACATGTCTCAGTGCTTCAAGTGTTATTTTGGTGGAAAAGTAATTCTTTGCTGCACCCCCTTTTTTCTGTGCCTGTATTAGCTTCAGTAGCTGGACAACAGCAGTGGAAAACAGTGTTTTGTATCCTCTGTACAGACTGTGTCTTTGGTCCCTGCTCCTGACCTCCAGTGGTTCCAGTCACAAAGCCAACTATGGGCATTTATTAACTGTCAAAAAGATGGAAGATGCATTAATAACGTGGCTAGGAGGGTGTGGACATGGAGAGGGAAAACAGAAGTGCAAGAGGGACAGCAGTTGGCTGGCTGAATCCTCCGGCCTGTTTACTTGGCAGCCCTCCTCCTGTAAGGAGGTCAGAGCTATCGCATCTCAGGTTCCCGGAGAGACACCGCGGGAGGAGGAGTATCCTTGCGGATCTAAGTGTGTCAATCCGCTATAGCCAGCTTTAGGTTAGCTTTTGCAGGCTCGCTTCTCCTCTCATTGCAAATGTTCTGTCATTATACACGTAATTCAGGGACACTTCTGTATAAGACCCTCTCAGCAGGAGCAAGAAGTGAGGCAGAAACCTCTGGTTCCAGCTTTATGATTGAAGAAGACCCAGAAAGTTGGCTGTAGCTCTCTGCATTTGAATGAATAAAACAGATGTAAACTTAGAACTGTAAATGACGTGTTCACACGTAGGCAATCACAGTATTTATTGAAAGATCAAGCAGCTTCTGATTTTAACACGTTTTTTGAAGGAATATTCCATGTTAGTTACAGTCTAGCCAGACCCTTCACCAGTGCTGTTTCCGTTGTGGCTCTCAGCAGCCTATGATGGGCTGGACACCACCTGGCACTGTCAGTTGGCTGGAGTGCTGGTTCTGGAGCACTATCAAAATAAACAGGGGATGTCACCAAGGGCATTCAGGTTGTCTGTTGTTCCTGCCAAGTTAGGGTCATGGCTAGGGTCGAGGTGTTAAGGTTTTTCTGCTGTTCTCCTTGCACAGGCAGTGATACCTTCATCCAAAGAAGGACCAAATGTCTGACAGACTTCAGGCAGCAGGAGCGTCTCAGTTTTCAGTCCTTTCCTGACACGCAGCTGGTTTCCAAAGCTTGGTGCTCTGTTTCTCATAAGCTGGGTCAGGAGAGAGTAGAGACCAGAAAATGGGAAACTCCTTTCTGAGGCTAACTGCTTTTAGTTGGAATTCTGCTCTGCATGAGCACTTGAAAACGACTTGAATCAGACTTTTTGTTTTGTTGCACTGAAGAAAAAGGTAAATACCACTGTAGGCAATTGCCCTATATTTTCACATTCTTTTGGTGAAGGTCAACCCACAGATAGCTTCTAGAACATGGTAGTACTAAATATTGTCCTTTAAATTCTCAGTGACTGTGGAAGGAATTCTTTTTGTAGTTTCTTTGGAAGCCTGGTGATAATTACTGAAATACTGCAGCTTTCCCTCCCATCAGACTATGAGGCAAGATGTCCCAGGTGTCTTCCACCAGCTTAAAAACCCAGCACATTCATCCACAAGTACTGGATTCTTTAGATGTACTTGGAAAGTGTACCTTTGCCTTGCTTCATGATCAGGATGAAGAAGGGTCAAATGCAGAGGCTTTTAATGAAACTACAAGGTTGAAATCTGAATGCTCCCTTGAAAGGAAGTTCCACCTCCATGACACACCCCTGTAAAAATCTGCTGGGGTAGGTGTCAGTTCATAAATATGGACACCGCCTTATGTTCACTTCTTGTCTCTTCTGTTGTAACTGTGAAATGTCTCAATTATGCTAAAGCTAAAGTGTGTATCAGAATACATGTTTTCTCAACGGTGGGATCCTATGTAAGAAAGGTCCTTCCAGTAATTCCAGAAGGGCCTGAGCTGACCTGGAGCCTGTTTGGTTTAAACTCAAGTTGATTTTCTCTTGTTGATTGCATTCAACTTACAACTATGAGCACCTTTTCTGGTATTCATCTTTTAAATCACTTTAATATTAACTTACCACCATCAGAAGTTTTTTGCTGTTATTTTATTTGCCAAAAAAATCAGGCAATTCCCTGGCCAAATTTTTCTCTATAAGTGTTTTATAGTACAATAAGTATGTGGGCTGTAAAAGTTGAAGGGCTCCTGGCCTGCTGACAATCATATTCCTCAGAAAAAGTATTCGCATGACAACTGTTCATTTCACATGACTCCACAGATCAGTGTGTGCAGGTGCACAAATACATCTTACTTGTCTTGTAAAGCCCTAACAACTTTCAAGATGCTATTCCAGTCACTGTCCAGAACATAGTCCCTGATTTTGGTGCTCGTTTTTCATGTTCTGGTTTCAAAGAGACCAGCTGCATTTGCTTTTTGATAGTCAAGCACCAGAGCACGTCTGCAAAATTTGAGTGGCAGATTCAGCAGATTTATATAAAACCTAGAAGCTAGCATTTTAATTTTACTTCTTGGAGATATTTTCATTCAGCCTAAGCTTTATAAAAGGTACCTGCTGGATGGGGTTACTCTACACAGAAATACAGCTTTTTCTGAAAATGGTTGGGAGATACGTTAAGTGGGACATAGAAGTTAACAAATGATAGATGCAGAAATGGAGGTGGGGAGAGAAACTGTAGGGCAGAGCTGATGAGCTAGTCCCCCAGGTTGTTTCAAGCCAAGGCATTTGCATAGCAGGACACTCCCAGATATCCTAGTAATTAATAGGCTGCATTTAACTGACTTATGAAACACTCTGTGAAGGTGATGAAAGTGTTTTTTAACAGCATTTGAGTTAGAGTACGTACATTGAAGTCTAGGGGGATTTCTTTATTGACTTAATTAGAAGCAGAAAATAGGATGGTAGGTTTTTAGAAAATTAGTTGATGTTTCACAAGACAAGAGTTTTTTAATGCTGAGTTACATCTCTCTTGGCCACACTGGATATGCAAATGGTTTGTGGGATTGAGTGAAGCCACATTTAATCCATGGACCTTGCCTGGGCAGCTGTGAACTAACTTGTGATATAATTCCTTCAGCTAAACCTTACTCTTTCAAAACTAGTAAACTGCCTTTAGCCCTGACTGAGCTTGTGTAAAACTTGTCCAGCAGTGACTATGGAAGGAAAACCATAAGAGGTTGAGTGCTCTGTGTTTTGCTTAAAAATGGGTTCTTGAAGTCTGGGATTAGCACTCACAGTATGTAGAGTTGTATTAACACAATCTTCTTGTGTTATGTGCCTCTGTGCATAACTCGGAGCAGACTGTGCCACCCTCCAGTCTCTCTGTCTGGATCTCTGCAGACTTTCCCTTTCAGCAGAGATGGAAGAATATCCCTCACTAGAAGTGTGCTAAAGGCTGATTACCAGAGCCCTCCCCACCTACTCCCCTTAGCAGCTTGACAAAATGTGTTTTACATTCTTCAAGTGATGAGGGGAAAAGGAAGGGCAGTCCCAGAAGGGATTTGGTGCTTACTCCACCCTTAAGTGTTGTATGTGGTAATGTTCTATTCTGCTTGATTGTGCTCCTCTTATTTAACTTCCTTAAAAAAAGATGCCACTTTCTACCTAAAATGTCTGGGCTTTTTTTTTTTTCCTGGTTTAGTCTTTTCATGGTTTCTATGCAGTTGATGGAGGGGCATGGGCTTCTCTACAGGATGGTTCAGAGACAATATCTAATCTGGGATGTGCCACAGGGAAATAAAGAGCCTAGAGGGTCTCACCCCACAACTCCTCTTAGGAGTCTGATCTTGGAGGAAACCAGTATGAAGTCTCCCTCCTCATCCCCTTCCAGTTTCTAGAAGGTTCTTCAAATAGTGATGGCACGTTATGGGTTGCACTCCTTGGCTGGATGGAGCTACCTCAGATTGCAGAGGACAAATTTGGATCCTATATATCAATTAATTTATTCAAGAATCTTCAGGCAAAGATGTTGGAATCCAGATTTGCTGGACAACAGATGAGAAACTGGGTGAAATTTTGTAGCTTTAAATGTGGAGAGAATAGACAATAAGATTTTAATGATACTTGCTGGAGTGGATAAGTCTGAAATAGAGAATTGGTTCAGGTTTACTAATTAAGTTTTTTGCAGTCATTATTAGTTCCTCAGTGCTCTTGGCTGGGATGTGGGGTGCTTAGTTGTAAGCACCACGTTTGCAGTCTGAATCTTTATCCTGTGCATGACACACATTGGTTATGGGTGTGTAACAGTCACCCCTGCTGAAAACATGTGGGTTTCCAGCACAGTGGGCTGTATTTTGTTTACAGCGAGCAGTCCAAACACTTTTTGAAGTTGTTTCAGTGCTTGTGTAATATGTACCAGTTTCCCAGCTAGAGCGCGATATCCTAGGGACCTCAGAAGGAAAATAAGAGCCTGTAAACCATTCTTAACTCCGTGGTTGCTGGCTTCTAAGTAATGGGTTATCTGAGATGGGGGTAGGCTTTATGCGTGAAGGACAGGCTGCATGATTTTAATGACCTTTGCACACTTTCCAGCCTGTATTGGGAATAAAGAGGCTTCAGCCTTGCTTTGTTTGTGCATTCCTGAAGTGTCTGTGCCCTACACGCTGATTGTGGCATTGGGCTCCTGGTGCACAGCCTGTCTGCCCCTTCCCTGTGACCTTCCAGCTTTCAGCTCTGGACCTCCACGTCCCAGAGCCTGGACAGCCAGAGGAGACAGCACCAGAAAATGGGGTGACAGGCAGCAAGGAGGAAAGGAGAGAGAAAATACATGGAACATTCTTGGCTTGGAAAATGCAGAAAGTGTGTGGTCCTGTTTGTTGAAGGAGAGATGGGTCTGGGAGCCAGACTCTTCAGGAGAGAGAGAGAGGATTTTGAAGGTCAAAGGAGTTAAGGGCTTGCCGTACATTTAGTATTGTACAGTTGGTTTAGCAGCTGAAACAACAAGCCAAAACGTAACTGGTTGTGTTGCCCATGCAGGGCAAGGGGAGCTTCTTTCTCCTCAGACTGTGTTGTAGTTCATCCAACACAGAGCAATGGTCTCTGGGCTAAGCACGGAGACAGGCTGGAAGCAGCTCCTTCTGGTGAAGTAGTGGGTGGAATTGAAACATGCGTTTTCCAGTCTTTCCAAGCTTTACTCACAGGACTTGCAAAATTTCACTTGTGGGGGTGTTTGAGTATGATGTCATTTTGCACACAGCCTTGAGCTTCACTGAAGGTGTCCCTATTGACTGCGGTCAGGCCAGTTCCCTTTCTGTGGAAGCTAAGGTGACAATCTCACCTTGATGGGGAGACAAGATGTGGCTTGATGCTGGGAGCTCAAGAATTTCTGTTATCCAGCTTAAATATGGGTTTAAAATGTGATTTAAAAAAAATATTAACTGTCTGTAATGCTTCTGTTAGGAGCTATCTGAATATTGCTCAGAATAAACACAAAGTTCGGTTACATCTTAGCTGGATTTTCTTCAAGAACAGTAATTACTCTAAAGTGAATTTGTTGCTAAAGAGCTGGACTAATTTCCCCTGGTCCAAGGCATCAGTAGGAGAGAAGCAGTACAGACTGGGAGTGAAAGCATCTGGAGGTGGAAGTCCTGCAAAAAAGGGCAATTGAATTGATTTCTGTGCTCCTCCAGCCTTGGTTTCACAGAGGAGGCAGTTTGTAATTTTGGTTTCTTTGATGTTCATATCTTATATATAGGAAATAGTGCGAGACCATTCACGTTATTACAGTGATTTTGCTCAGGCTTGTCTCAAGATCCATGTGGTCTTGTAACCTAGAGATGGAAGTGTCTTTATTCCATTTTCAGTCCTCTCAGCCATTCAGTCCTATAGAATTTATTTGAACTGTTAGAAGAATAGCAATAGGGCTGGCCTGTGTGTTAGCCAAGAAATAGTCTATTTACATAAGTAATGAGATCATTTGGGGGTTGCTATTCAAAATACAGTTTCTTCAGTCATAACACCGTAAAAACCTCTTAACAATCCTTAGATAGTAAGAGAAACATGAAACTAACAACAGCTTAGAATGTTTCATGGAAGAATAGTAACTCTTGTAAAGATAATGTTTGCTTTAAAGATAAGTGAAACTATTAGGAAGCAATTCCAGATGTGTGGTTATGGCAGAATTTTAGTGATTGTAGTCTTGGCCTGTTTAATGAATTACATTATTGCATTTAAAAGCAGCCAATGAATTTTTTTAAAATGGATTCATTCTTCAGATGGTCTGAATAAAACTGTTTATTTTCTATTATCTGCAAAACAAACAGAGCAGAATTTATTTATTTATGAAAGTAAATACAAAAGGTCTGACCCCTGGATATTGCCTTTGAAAACTGTCTGAGAAAATGCTCTTCCTGGTAGCTGATTGTCTTTTCAAGCCATTTTTTGTTTTTGAAGATAATGCCAACCCCTCCACCCTCAAATGCTTTGAAATGAAATGGTTTGATCTCTTTAGTCTCATGAGGTCTACTAATATTGTATCAACTGCAGAAGGTGATAGAGTGTTAGATCAATGAGGACAGAAGTTTTCAAATTTATAAAACCTTTCTTTGTCCATCTGTGTATTCTGGGGACTGGAGCACTTGCATGCTGTTTACTAGTTCTGCCATGTGCTTACTTACCCCTTTAAGTGCCTTTTCATGTCTCCAAGGCCCAGGTGCTGGCACATAAGTTTAGAAGGATGTGGAGTAGCTAAGAAATGTCAATGCCGTTTTTTTTCTGTTTTTAAACCCTATATGAAGGACACTTAGTATCCATGTCTGAATTGTGAATGGTAACGAAGTTGGGAACTGCCATTCCTGAAATGTCTTGTTATCAGCCGGCTCGTGTCTGTCATATTCTGAGAAAGGGTTTGTCCTCTGTTAAGACTGCTCAGGATGTTGACAGCTGAAATTCATGTTACATTTGGCTTTCCACAGAAAACATTGCTCTTTTATTAGATTGGTATTTTAGCTTAAAGCCAGGGCAGGATGTTTAAATTACGGAGGTTGTTCCTGCTGGAGGACAGGCTTTCTTCTGTCCCTGTGCTTTCTGCCTGTATTACACGTTCTGTAGTGATTTCTTGAGAGGGTGTTCGTGGGTGCTTTGCGCATGAGTGGAGAGTGCTGCAGTAAGCTGATGATGCACAATGCAACTGTCTCCTGCTTTGTGCTGACTACACAGTCAATAAAACAAATCTGTACTCAGAAGGCACTTGTTGAAATCGTTGAGCAGGGGAGGTCTGACCAAATAAAATCATGGTGTTGAGCAGGAGTTAGTGCAAGTAACATGTTGGGCTGAAAATAAATATGTAAATATGTGTGTGTTACGTGTATGCTTACCTTATATACACATACACACACAGTTTCTTCAGCTTATGTCTCTCAAGTGCAGGGCTAATTTTATGTCTGATGGATCTTACTTGAGGTCTCTCAGCTGCATTAAGAGCTCCAGAAAAATTCTCAAATATTTTTCCCCATTACTCTCTGAGCACTTGTAGACAGTGTTGGTGTTTTTATTTGCCAGATGGGGACACCCGTAACATAGAAACTAGATTTGCTTTTGCAGCTCAGCCCATCTGCAGGACCTCCATTTCTGTAGTGAGAAGCCTGGAGGTTTCTGCTGGAGTTTGTGTTTATCTTCCTTCCCTGCTCCGGGAGGCAGCAAGGGGTGGTGCTGGACCAGAGCTGCAGGAAGAGCGTTAAGAAAATTTGTTTTTCAGCACAGGCTTAAAGCGGTGGTTGCACATTATGTAGCTGGGTCTTTCTTTGGAAGAAGGCAGAGCAGCTTATTTTGGTTAGGATTGAATTGTGTTATCCTCACCTCACCACAGAAGTGCTTTGCTGCAAGGTACTTATTTTTATCACTGCAGTGTGCCTCTGTTAGCCCTCTGCTGTCCCTGTGTCTCCGAGCCATATCCCAGAAAAGGGAGCTTGGTTGTCAGGCAGTGACACAGGCACTGCTTTTTATTTTCAGCATCTCTACAGAATCAAAACAAGGATGCGAGTTTTCTAGCCCTATAGGTGTGGGATAATAGGCCCATTTCATGCTCAATTTAGCTTTATCTGGGATAGATTTTACTTGTGTGATGCTCTGGAAGAGTAAGAGAAGTGATAAAGCACAAGCTAAAGTTGAATATATTATTCTGAATCCAGTTATGTGTGTATCTGAACACAGATGACACAGGGATAAATGGAATCTGATGGCCTGTGGCATCTCTACTGCATTAGCATGTCTCTGCTTCCTTTTTTAGGATCATTGCATTTATTTTTATAGTTTGAGCTGCTGCATATCTCCTCCTCTTCATTGAGCACTGATGAATACAAAAAGCTGAAAAGATTGAAACTCATGCTGTAGAACAGTCTGATTCTACTTGTTTACACCAGGGTTACTCCATAAATTTAATTGGAATTAACCCTGTTTTCTGCCTGTGTACAGGAATCAATGAGAGGCTTTTGTTCAGGCTTGATACTAGATGAGGATCAGGCGGTGAATGCTGTGCAGAGATGTTTTCAGCAGGACTTAATCCTTTCCCTCCTCATCTTTGCTCCATCCTTTTGTTTGTTCGTAGTGGCAGAATCTGTCTGGCTAAGGAAGGTCCCATCCATCCCCAGAGGTCCCTTCCTCCTTGATGGAAAATGTGAGCCTGGGCAGGTGGAGCAAAGGAATATAATTTTAGATACCTTTCCCAGAGCAAGTTTTTTTTCATATTCTTTTGGTCTGTTGGCAGCTTACCATAACTAAAGCGATTTCTTCCCACTTTTTGTGAAGATTGAATTACTCACCAATGGGATTTGGTAACGGCTTCTTATGTAACAGCCTCGAGTGCAGCTCCTCTCCCATTTCTGTGCAAAACAGAGGGATTATTTTGCAAGTGAATATATGAGGAACCCTCCCATCTGTAGTGGGAAATAGGAGAAAATCAACCTGGCCTTCTTCTCCTAGCACTGTCTGGAAAACCAATGCCTCTTCAAGTCTGTGAGCAGTGATAGTAAATACGTTGTTTTTCCCCTGTGAGCTGGATTTATGTCAGCTGCAGGATACCCACATTTTTCGGACTGAAGGTGGGTCTGTTAAAGCCATCCATTTATTTAGCTTCCCGCAGGGATGTGGCGGGACAAGATGCTGTGCCGTGCCCTGCTTCCCTACGTCAGTAGGTGGCACCAGATGGCCGGCCAGGGCCACCGGTCGCCCTGGGCTTGTCCCGTTTCCACCAGCTGATAACAAACAGGTGGATCCACGAAATTAGCAGGTTTTCTCAGATACTCACCCATGACGGTTTATATTAAAACCTAGTCATGCCCCCTTTCCCAAATGTTTAACTGTGGTTTTAGTAACTTGTATTTTTATAAAGGTGAGTTGTGTGTTTGCTCTTTAGGGTCAGCCTTTGGGTCTCTCTGAGCATCGACTTTAGAGGGATGGGGTCATGGAGGATGGAACGCAGCTGCTGCTTCACCCTCATGGATGGGGAGAGCTTTGGATCCGTGCTCCCAGGCCAACGGCTGTTCCTGCAGGGTTCACAGCCTCTAGTTTAAGCAGCCATTTATAATCTTCCTCCTCTTTTCCCAGAGGAGGGGTTAGGCTCTTTTATATTTAGTGCTGATAAGTACATGCGAATTCTGATTAGAAAATGGGATGAATATGCTAACAGTACCCATCTGCTTGAAAAAAGGAGAACCTCATGTAAAGATCTGCATTGGTGGGCTACCATTTTGTTGCTGGGGAGAGTTCAAAGCAAGGCATCATTTAGTTGTTTTTATCTCAATTAGTTAATAAATAAATTCTCAGGACCCATCATAAAGCCAGCATTTGCATGTGAAGAAGGAATTCTTCAGGTCTGTGTTAAAAGGCTTCTGCTGGTCAAACACTTATTTGACTTCTTAAGCATTTGCATTTTTTTTTTCATCAGAATTTGCACCACTTTGTAAAGGTGTTGAGGTTTTCTTTGCACTTCAGGTTTTTCTTAGCTGAGTTATCCATGGCTCCATATGCTTTAGTCAACATTCACAGATTTATAAAGCCGACAGGTCACTTTTGAGACTAATGGTTGTGAAAGGATCTTACTTACTGCACTGTTTCGTCCATGTACCACTGGCAGAGTTGAACTTGAGAATTCTGCCTATGTGTGTGCAGCAAAGCTACTGGCTTGGTATGTTGCTGTTATGAAGTACTTCATGTTTTTAAGACTTGGACTGTTCAGTTGCTTTCTGAAGGACTGGTTGTCCTTCGAGTAAAAGTAATTGATTTTTGAAACCAGAAGTCTTGAGATTCACTCTTACTTCTTCCTTCCAATATATGTATATTGTCTAAATCATTATTGTATGTTTTTCTTTTACAGGGGTTTTTAAGAGGAATCTGATGGTGAGAACAGGTTAAGAAGATTCAAGATGACGACAACAGTAGCGACAGATTATGACAATATTGAAATCCAACAGCAGTACAGTGATGTCAACAACCGCTGGGATGTTGATGACTGGGACAACGAAAATAGTTCTGCCCGACTGTTTGAACGATCCCGCATCAAGGCCCTAGCTGGTAAGCACTTACCATGTGATCAAATCTCTGCTGCTCTATGTTTCTGATAGTACAAGATGCTGTCTATCTGCAGTGTCTGTGCCTTGTCAGTAAACTAGAGATGAAATTTCCCTGAGGTGACTGGCCTGACAATTTTTGTGATTGCTCTGTCTGCTGACGTGAGTGGGACTCGAGGGTCTCATGTTGCTTTGCAGGATGTGCTCTTATCTGACGTTTTGAAAACACTTGACTTCAGATTTACTAGGAAGATTTATTTTGTGTAAGCACAGGAGAGCAGAAATTTCATCCTTGTATTTATTTTATTTAATTAGAAGGTTATACTGACTCAGTTTCTGACCTTATCAGTCTTATCAGATACTAATAATTTTGTTTGGGTATTCAAATGGTTTTGATTTGGTTTCTGCAATTGGCAATGATGTTGGTTTCCAGATTTGGAAGCAAAATTCTTCAAAAGATCCTCATTTGGAGGTGTTTGAAGCATCTCACTTATCCTGAAATGGAGGAACGTGGTAGATAGTTGTCATTTAGTAAATCATGCTGAAACTACACATTTTTCTGAAGAAGCAGAACTTCTGAAATATGTGCTGTCTTCTGTTGGATTACACTCACATCAGGAGAGAAATGAAATTTAATTGGGTGTTTTTTTATTAAATATTTGATTATTGCTTATTAAAGGCTGTACATTAACCACATTTGTTTATGCAGTGAGGAGACTGTCATGTCCTCTCAACTCTGAGACATTGCCCTGCAAAGCGATTTTGATGTGTTCTGTAAATGATTTCCTGACTCTTATGGTAGCATGCCCACATTCCTGACCTCTGAACAAAATGCCTCCATAGTGTGGAACATGCTGTAAGCCTGGAAAACAGCTCAAAATATGCTGAGCTTTCTGCTAGTGAAATTTTAGTTACAAGGGCAGTTTTAAACACAGCACTTTAAAATGTGTTGGAGTAGGTTTATTAAATTAAGTGTTCTGAGACAAAGGTATCACCTGTTTCATTTGTGATTCCGATGAGACTGGCTTCAGAACACAGTGTGCCCTTTCTCCCCTTGCTGCTGGCCGTGGGACTGCTTTAGGGGCAGAACACCTTAACAAGCCAGGCCCAGGGCAGGATCAGGTTTGGAGCTGAGCAGCAGGGAGATAAAGTAGTTCACGGAGGTGTGCAGAGAGCAGATCATGTAACTCTCACTGAGGATGGTAACAGTATCGACTTAATGGCACTGCTCGCAGAGAGGATGTGTGCTGAGTTTTGCTATCTTTAGAAGACTTTTAATTGCAGCAGTTCTCATTGCAGTGGGCATTTGAAATTACAGGTGAAATGCTTGACCTGGAATGGGGCTGTGCTAAGTGGGGTCAGAAGCAGAATGGCTGATGCCTGTGGTGGCAGATGGGTATAAACCAGTACAAGACAATAAGAATCTTCACTTTTTTCCTATAGTTTGATCTTGTTTGAGGAAGAAACTGTGTTTTACTCCTGCCACACTGGTGGTTGTAGGTTATTGGGTGGGAAATGTGTTCAGTGCAAAGCTCATTAGCTGCATTTGGGTCCCAGATCTAGGCTTTCCTGCACTTGGTTGTTCTACTTACTTTTATAGCAAGCAGAGCTCCCCACCTGAGTAATGAATAATAAACATGAAACTCTTATTTCAAGGAGAAGTAATGTAAGGAAAGTACTTGAATTATTTAGATAGCCTAAAACAAACACCAATGTCAAAGTGAATAATTTTGCTGAAGATTCAGTTCAGAGGCATATTTGAACATTTTCCCAGAGTATGATGTTTTGAATAAGTGTTTCTCAGACCTATTTTAATTTGATATGTTTTGTACCTGTAATTCTCTGCTGTTAGTGTTGAGAATACTGTGTGCTGCCAAAACCTGGCTTAGCGTGCTGCACTGCTGCAGCACTGCTTGAAAGCCTGATCAGGATGCAGGGAGAGAGGAATGAAGAGAGGTTTGTATTGCAAATCAAAGGTTATAATTAAAGGCTGAGCCATGGTACTCCTGGCACTGTTCAGTGTAAGTTTTCGGATATACTGTCTGTCAATAATCTCTGTCATTGTGCTCTTTAAATCCAGACAGGCTTTCTCTGTAAAGGTGTGCTCTAATTCAGCTGCTTGTCACAGGATCAGACACAATAATTACTGTGTGAAAGCCTGTGGCTGGTAGTGTACACACAACCAACCGTGGCTGGTATCAGGAGGTTCTTCTGGCTCTAAAACCCATAAATTCAACATTCTATTGCACCATCACTTTCTCCTGGGTGAATTTCACTGCTCTCTGAAGCAGTAGTTGTGCAGGGCCTGGAGTTACTGAGTGACACTCCACTCTGCCTTAGACGGGCACTGCCTTTTTGCAAGCACCAGCATCTTCACACATCTCCAAGGTGTCATCATCTTCTGATGACCTCTTTCATGAGGTCCTAGATTAGTTGTATCCAAAGACTGCCCATGGATGTCCAGCTTTTTCAGTATGTCTGCCTTTTACTGCAATGACAAGATAAAATACTATCATCATCTTGCAGTCCATGAAACGCACAAGTATTGTTATCTCCTTGTCCTACTATGGAAGGTTTCAAATTGAACAGACAGGGCGCTGGTTCTTTAATGCCCATCTATAAGATACAAGCTGTTGTGCTCAAAAGTAGCGCAGCCAAAGCATTTTACGCTGCCTGACAAATGGCTACATCCTCAATGTCAGTCTTCCTGTGAGTGCAAACATCTTCTGTCCACATTCTTCAACCAGTTGTGAAGTGCCTTTTCTGTGAAGCCTCCATCTTTTATTGATTCTAGTTTACTGTAAATTGAATGAAACTTACTTCCTTTAAGGTAAAGAAAGGGGGAGAGTGACAAGGTGAGGCAAGAAGTTGATTTCTGTAGCCATAGAGTGATGTTCTGTTCTAGGAATCATGGTAGCCCCATGTTCTATCAGGAACAGTCAATGGATTGGAAAAGAAGGTATGATATAACATAGTAGAAAAGTGCAACTGTCAGATCAGAAGCTGCTACCCAATAACATTGAAGTGGTCTGTGTACCATGAAAACCAGAATGTGAAGGACCATTTCAGTTAAAAACAAATAAGTCATCTGGAAAGGCAGCTTTCAATCAGAATCCAGATTTGACAGGCTATACAACCAGATTGGTTGCCATTCATGTTGAACTAACTTGTTCTGCAACTGATACGAGAAGAAGGTATCTGATCCCCAAGTCGTAAAGTAAGATACCCCACTGTAGGAAATAATCTTTCACCTGTCCTTGTTCTCTGTGGTTCTTTGGAAGGTCTTGCTGGAAGACCGGGTAATTCTACCTGCTCTGTAGAAGCCAAAAAGCGATCATGTTTGTGCAAAATTCTTCATTCACAAATTTCCAAGTGTTGGATTTCGTCTCTCAAGGACCATTAGCTAATAAGATTTGCTGTGCAGCGCTTTGGTGCACTGTGCACTTGAGAAAGCCTTAAGAAACAGTTCAGTTGTTTAGCAGAATTTGTCACACTTAGACTGGGACTGTGACATTCAGCTGTACCATGCTCACCATCTCAGACACTGTTTTCAGGTAGTATGAGAATTGTCACCTCCAAAACTTTCAATTTCTTCAGTTAGCTTATTCAATATTAAAAAATGCTTGGCTAAAGTTACTTGCTTTTCTGCTCATTTGCAATTTGTCCTTTTGTTCTCTTTGTTCCCCTGAGTGACCAGAAGATCTGTGGCTCAGCTGTCTGGCATATGAATTAGAAACAAAGTTTATGAAATAACAGAGGCATATCTTCTTAGTGCAGGGCAGGTGAAGCTGTGCATTCCTTTTCCAGCTCCACCTGAGTGACGGTGCATTGATCAGGGCACTTCCTAATGCTGCACATTACTATTCCCTGTACAGGAGAATACAAGTAAGAAGACTCTTTGTCATGCAGCTTTCCTTAATTGTCACTATCATACAAAGAGAAACTAGGCTTGTCATTCCTGCCAGTAACTTAAATTCTTCCTGAAGCAAAAGGGGAAAATCATTGCAGTTATTACTCAAGTTATACCATTGGAAAGATTTTCTAATATAGCGAAACACCCTGTCTTAAGGATAAAAAAGATAAGAGAAAACTTGTAATGGGGAAGTGCTGGGTGCCATGTTGTGGGGCTTGGTAGCCCTTTGTGCCCTGGTTTTTGAGCCACTCTCCCCACTGCTCCAATGGAAAAAATCAGCAGAACGACACCTGAAAAAAGTGAAGAGAAAGTAAGATCCTGCTTGTACTACTCCTCAGGTAGCATGCACCTGCTTGTCTCTGTTATCTGGCATCTCTCTCAGGGCAAAGTTTCTGCTGTTTCGCTCTGGAGTATACAGTGAAGATAGAAAAAAATCTGCATAGTCAGAATGAAGTTTCAAGTCTTGAGTCAATAAAAAAGGACAAAAATACAATGATTTGGAGCTTAAGAGAATAAACCTTTATTTTATTCTTGGCTTTGAAAGAGCATACTGAGAGTAATCTCTCGCAGTACATTTCAGGAATATCCAGCACCTGAGCTCTCTGGGTCTTGAAGGTCAGTGCACTAATTTTGATAACAGTAAGTTGTTAAGGAAAGTGAATGCTGCAGTACGTTGGTGCTTGTAAATCCAGTTTGAAGGGCATGTGAAGGATTAATTTAACACTAAACAGAAGTTAAAACCTTACAGCAATGAAATTGCAGATGCATGTTCTCAGCCCTGGTGTGGCAGTGCTGGTTCTTAGTCCATGCTTTTGTTTAGCAGCCAGACTAATGCAGACTTGGGCAGGTGAACATGAAAGGGCTTATTTTAAAAAATCTTCTTTTACTCAGAGGAAAGCTGATGGAATTATTTCAGCAAAAGACTTTCCAAATGTTGACCTCACCTAATGCTGTCCTTGGATTTTACTTCTGGAACAATTTCTCAGCTGTAGCTTCTAAGCTGCAGTACTTTACCAGAATCTGTAGGAGGCTGGTGTTAAAAACAGGAGTATAATTTTGCATGTTGTGTGTCATGCAGGCAGCAAGAGCCCAGCAGCAGAGAAGCTGCTGTACTTACGCATGTCACCTGCAGGGCTGGCCGTGACTACTGCTGGACACTGTGCTCTTATCAGAAAACAAGAAAAAGCTTAGACCATCTGTCGCTGCTGATTAATGCCTTTGCTTTTAAAGGTGCTGGTGGGAGAGCTGTTTCTAAAGCTAATAGCAAAATTCAGGCAGTAAATAATATTTTGTTCTTAGTATTTCTATTTTGAAAGATCTCGAACAGAAGTGTCACTGTATGCCTACCCTACATAAAATAAGTAAACATGAACAACTTGTCCCATCAAAACATAAATTGGTATAGAGGTAATTTGTATTTCATTGCCATACCAACATGATTTTTTGTATCAGTTATGCATAGTTTAGGGGTTTGCATTCTCTGTTTAGATTGAAACAAGTTGTGTGCAAAACACATGGAGGTGTAAGTCAGATTTTTTGTCATCTGATTAGACACCAGATCCAAGCTTCTGAAAAAAAACAAATCTGCTGCTGAATGCAACTTAGGAGTTTTCTTCAGTCACCCATGCTTGTCTGCTTCATGGCTAGTGTTTATGATTACTTAGTTACAGAGCAATACATGAAAGTGATTGTGTCCTGGTGAATAACATTAATCCTGCACACATTGCTCTGGCAGGACAATGGAGCTGGAAAAACAGGCTTTTTTTACTTCATTGAGGAGGGAGCAGGATAGGAGCAGTTGCTGGCAGCCCTGCTCTGGAAAGCCTGACAGCTGTGGTAATTTTACATCTGGGATTAAATTCTTCCAAGTCTAAGCAATATTGAGTTGGTCATGTGCAGGGGAGAGTCCAGCATCCTGCCAGCACGTGAGCCTGCTTTGATCGATCTTCAGATCTTTGAATTCCTGCCCGTTAAGCTCCTGGACTGGAATACAGGTACCACCTCTGCTTCTTATAGGTGTAGAGAACTCCAGACATACAGCACTCCTTACGTACAGAGGTGATTCTGTGCTTGGGCAGCAATTCAGTCATTTAGCTAAAAAAGGTACAAGAGAATTCTGTACTGTAGTTAAGAAGTGGTTAAATATATAAAGCCATCTGTACCCAGAGGAAGATGACTGAAAACTAATATGTGTATATGTGTGCATACATGTATCTGCTTGTAGGATCTCTTCAATGAAACGTGCATGAGGGTGGTCCTGAGAGCAGGTGAATCTGCTGTATCATACCTGGGTGTTAGACACACTGCCACTGCACCAACTTCTATCGTGTGTTTCCTTACTCACACTGATTTTAGCTGAGAACTGTGCCTAATTCCCAGGCTGGCACAGCACAGCTCACTCCCGTCTGGTTTAGTTTTCATCATCCCTTCATCACCATGGCATCAGGAAAGGGTGGAAGCACCAGGGGACATGCTGTTGGCTGAGACGGGGGAGATGCAGCGTTCTGCATCCACTAAGGCAGGGCAGGGGTTGGGAAGGGGAATAAAATGCTCCAGCTGCACCAGCTGCTCGAGGAAAGGAAAAATACTCACTATGAGATACACTTTGTGTAGATAGTGAGAGCTAGGCCAGGCACAATAGTGGAGCTTGGATCAAATCATGCTGAAGTTGATGGTTTAGGAGGAGACCTACCAGCCAGATTGTCAGCTGGTGTAAACTAGCATCTCCCTTGGCATCTGAGACCATGCTGACTTACAGCTGGGCATCTGACCTGTAGTGGCCCATCATGGGAAACCTGAAAACTGAAAACACTATCATGTTCTTTGCTGTTGGAATCAATGCTTTGGGGATATTGAATACAGAGAAACCATGGGATAACTATTTATGATCCTTCATTGAGGTATTGAGATTGGTTTTAGGTATTTTGCTGAGTTTTTAATGGAAAGGACTTACTGTATATAGACACTATGTGCTAATAATGGCAATTAAAAAAAAAAATTATCAGTGATGATGCATTTCAAAACCTGGTCATTTAAAATAAGTCTTTCCACCCAAAAAAATGCTTTTGAAGAGAATGTTTTCCTCTCATGTTTTTAGCATCTAACTAGCGATGTTTCTGTATGTATTTTATTTATTCAGCCAAATCTGCAATGTGCCTTGCATTTTTCCTTCTATTTGTTGCTTGGATACTGCATAAAAGCGCTCCCTGAAGTATAAGTAATGTCTAGCAGAGCATACTGCAAAGCGAAATTCAATATGGGATTTAAAAATGTTTGCTAATTTCTGTTAACCTTGGAGCTCTGCTAATGGGGAAAGATTAGTGATGAAATAATTCTCTCAGATCAGAGGTTTGATTCTTATCTGGAGGTAATATCCTGGAGAGAGACAAACCCAGATTGCCTTGAGAGGAATTGCCTTGATGGGGGAAGAGTCAAGAAGAAGAGGAGCAGGGATGAGGACCAGACAAGTAGAGAGGATGATGAAAATCACCTCCCAGTTCCACTTTTTTAGTTTCTAGTGTTCTTCCTAACAGGTTTGAACCATTCTAGGCAGCGATGGAAGCACTATTTTTTTGCCAACCATTTTGTATGTGTATGATGTTTTTTAAAGTTTTACTTCCCTTAAGTGTTATTAAGCCTTTTAAGGTGAATGAGAGTCAAACGTGGACAGTATTTGTACATATATTCTACACTTGTGTATAATGTGATGTGATCTGGTATAATAACTTCAGAAGTTTGAGACAGTTAGTACTTGTTAATCACAGCTTTTTTGCAGAAATAGGCAATTCTCAGGGAAATTTTATGGGTGATATTTGGTGAATGAAAGTTTTTGAAAATAAACATAAAGATATCTCTCCAATATTGGGTTTGAAAGTGAGGCTTTCAGCTCATGTTTCTACATGTAGTATGGTTCTTTAGAAACCAACCAACCAAACCCCACAAAAAACCAAACCCAAACCAAAAATAAACAAAAACTCCCCAAAACTTCCTAATATTTTCCTTCTCCTTCCTTTTGAATGAACTACACTGCAAAGCCTGTACTACCTCAGCTTTTCTGGAACTTGGTTGCTTAGGTGTAAGAGGATCTAAAATTCTGTAGGGAGTCCAATTAACTTCTAATTTAGGGGCTCAAGCTCCTCTAGTTATGGAACTGGCAAAGTGGAGAGGTACTTCTTTATTTCTCTCCCATAAACTGACCACATGTGACTGTGGCTGGTCACAATTGGGATATATTTGTGAACGTTAATATATTTTATGTGCTTCCTGTTCTATCTATGCGAAGCAAGGGAAATAGTGGAAATAAATACTCTGGCTTATGGAGATTCGTAAAGATCAGTGTGTTCCGCTTGTTGTTTCCACCCAATTTCCATTTTGCTCAGGAGTAGCAGGGGATTGAATTTTCATGCCTGAGGAATTACGGTGGAGCAGCAGCGCATCTTCTGTGTTCATTGTCAAACTGGAAAAAGAGAAAGCAGTGTAAAAGAAGAAAAGAAAAAGGAGGGTGGGAATCTCTGTCTCTTGCATATAAACATAGGTTAAATTCAGATAGAGGAGGAAAGGGGGTAGGGAGAAGCAATTAAAATAATTCAAGCCTCTAAAAAAGCACATTAAAACCCATAAAAAACAATTTTCTGGATGAAAATCAAGAAGTGTTTCCATGCCAAAATTTCACAGAAAGCAAGTATGTTAGGTGTGTCCTTCTGCACCATACTTGATTTTAATAGACTTTGTAAGGGTTATTCATGTAAGTCAGGGAGCAAACCAAGTGCTTTTTGTGGGCTACAAATAGAACTCCTAAGCGTTTCAGGGATGGCTTTCCAGCTTTGATGAGTTCATGGAGTACAGGAAGTGTTGCAGGTCAGGATAACCCACTTGGGGTTCTCCCACAAATGGGATTCCTGCTAAACACCAGTGGCTCCTGTAGCTCTTTTCTGCGGGCTGTCCTGGCAAGTGTTCCACTCTTGCAGTTAGCAAGGACACTCTGTTACAAAAGTCATGTCAACTTTCCT
This sequence comes from Apus apus, assembly GCF_020740795.1. Taxonomy (NCBI): domain Eukaryota; kingdom Metazoa; phylum Chordata; class Aves; order Apodiformes; family Apodidae; genus Apus; species Apus apus. Next base: position 44,638,102 of record NC_067284.1, read on the forward strand.
GTTAATCTGGGACTTGTGTAAACTGAAACCTTGAAAGCAGGTGAAACTGACCCAGTTTCAGTAATAAATTGATATTCTGGCCTCTTTTGTGAAAAAATTCCCAAAGGTTTTGTGCTGCTTTGGTCTCAGACGTCACAACCTGCAGGTTCATCCTGAGCCCCAAACTGGTTTGTGCCTGGGACTCGGTGCAGAGCTGCTGGAAGGCCAGCCTGGCCATGACAAAAGGAGAAGATGAGAACAGATCCTTGTTGTTTCTATGTTTTTTCAATCTGCCCCTTTCCTTTACATTTTTATTGTGTTGGTCCTCCCAAGTCCACATGAGTCACAGAGAATATATTTGGAAAGGACTTAGAGGACCAAACATCTTGGTGTTTGCCACTGACTTAAAATCCCCTTTAAATAGAAAAATTGAAATACTTTTAGAAATTGAAATGTTACTTAAGAAAAATCTCTTGTTTTGTTTGTATCTATTTCACCTTCTTCTGGGACAGTTTCTAAGCATTGCAGGAAATGGCGGGTTTGTAAGATGAATGGTTCTGTTCCCACTAATACCTGCAGAAGAGGTAATTAACTTGGCATGCTAATTTCTGCTCTCTGTGTGGGCTGCTTCTCTGTGTGTTCCAGTATCTTAGATATAAACTGGAGGGAAACCAGCTAACTCTTCAGGATTCATGTTATGCAAATTGTCAAATATGATAAAAATAACTGTTTCCTATTACATTCTAGAACAATCCACAGCAAAAAAAACACCCCATCTTTCCTGACTATTGCATATATAGGGAAGAGATCCTGTTTTTGCTGTTCAGATGGGAGTATCAGCAGAGAAGTAAAGAAAACCAAACATGAGTATGGATTTTCAGTTCTTAACTGTGGTGCTGAGGGGATATGTAAGAACTTTACCCTCTGTCAGGATCAGAGCAAATGTTATGTGATTCTGTTGTATTTTAGATTAATAAATCATCCTTTTTATCTTGTAATTTTTTTCTAGTTAGTCACCAACTAGAGAATTTACAAGAGCAAATAAGAATAAAGAGGAGTGACAAGAGTGATGATTAACCAGATTCGCAATTATTGTAAGCTCTGGTGTGCATTCTGCTTCCCCCTAGAAAGATAATTGTCTTTTGTGGAGTTGTAAGGTCATATCTTTTATTTCAGGACACAACAGTGCAAAGCATGCATTTGTTTTATGGTACCCAGGGTACATTTTCTGCATTGCTTTCTTGGTTTTCCATGTATTAATTAAATGAATGTCTTTTGAGGGTGGACTTGTTTTGAACACTGAGTCCACCGCATGTACGATCTTCATTGTTGACCCAGCAAAGCCAGCAAATATTGGTTGACTTTAAGGGTGGAAAGTAGAGTGGTTTGATGGGAAATTAGTAGCTATTCCAATTCTAGCAAGGCTGTGTGAGTAATATTAACATTGTGCACTTGCCAGTTGTTTTCTGCAAAAGTGATGAGCTGCATCCTTGGACAGGAATTTCTTATTGTCTATACCTTTTTTTGAGAGTATGCTTTTTCTGAAGGGTTTTCTTTTAGCTAAGAAAAGCAATAGTTTTGTTCAATCTTAGAAGTACCGATGATGAGGCATTTGGATGGTAATTTTATTAGGCCTTACATTAGTTTTTTCCTTTGTGGTAGAAGCCTATTCACTTCAGCAGCAATTTTCAGAACCACGTAAAGACAGATCCCAAGACAGATCCTTTTCTGTTCAGGGGTAAGCACCTGCCTCCAGATGTTACTTGTACACTCATAATATTACCGTAATTAACCTATTGTTCTCCTTGAGGCTTTGCAAAGCTCTAAACATGTCAGCTAAGTCACAGCTTCCATTATGGTTAAGTGGATAATCACTTGTGTTTTTATTTTCTGAACAAGTACACAAATAATGCAAGGCATCATTACCAGTCAAGTACTTTGAGAGAGGTACAATACAAACAACGCAAGCAAAAATTATTTCACAGCTAGGGGGGAAAAAACCCAAAACCAGCAACCTACCCCCCGATATACTAAACTTAGTGTATAATTTGGCCCTTCCTCCAATGCTGTAATCAGTGATGAATTACACCGTGGACAATTTCAAGCTGTGTTGATTTGCTAAGTTACACTTGGACCAGTGCTTGAAAGTTATCTTATCCATGGCTTTAAGGCATTAATGCCCCTCCATAACATATTATCTAATTAATGTTAAGGATTTAGTAAATTAAAGAGAAACAGAAAACCAAGTAGAAACCAGGGACAAAAAAGGCCTTTGTGCATGTGGGAGCTTTTTGATCAGTTTGATGCATTGTTTCATAGCAGCAGTTAACATCTCAAGTTTACTCATTTAGAGTCAACAGCAAGCAAATGTATTAGGATTGATGTGACCCAAGTTTTTAAGAAGCCTTGCTACATACAGTGTAGAGTTTCACAAACACAGGCAGATCCCATTTTGCCTTGCTCTTTCTACTGAATTACTACCAACCTCTGAAGCAGAGCCTTCAAAATGCAAGCTGAGGCCCAGCTGAGCAGCAGTAATCTCTTGGCAGATGAGTCAGCAGCACCTGGCCATCCTAGTCCCTGGGCACTGATACCATCAGAAAGTCTGTCACATCTGTTGCTTGGGGACCTGTTGTTCAGCCCAAATGCCAGCCTGGATGGCAGCTAAAAATGAGGTTGAAATTTCACAGTGAGGGCTGCCGAGTTCTCAAAAATGTGTTAGGGCCTTGTGTCTCTGTTTTTCAGACCTTGAACAAAACAAGCTTAAATAAATAAACACAAATTATTCCCCTTTCCCTCAGCTTTTCCCCCTGCTTGCTGCTAACCTGCACTGCTCCAAACCTGCTGCCATTCCTTCTCTTTTTAAGGTAGCATTTAGTGCTACTGGCAGGCCAGAAATGAGGAGGACAGAAAGGGGACATGGACAAAAAAACTCCAAACACTAGCTTCATTATTTTCAGTATTTATTTGGAAATCTTAAGCTTACCAGATTCAGCTGTCCCCCAGGGAACAATCTGAAGTCTAAATTCATGTATGTGTTGTTAATGTTTTATGACAGGGTGGGGGAAGCCAGTCTGTGTTACACGTGGGTCAAAGCCAAATTATTATTTTTAGCTCTAATGTTTTGGTTTTGTGATATTTTACTTTTTAATATTTTTATTAATGGCTGCATGCATTAGTGTGTCACCTGCCAAACGTGCTGGGAAGACTTTCAGCTGTCGAAAACTTTCTGGCTCCTGATTTGTGGCCTTCATGGTGTTAAAAACACCCCAGCTCTCTTGTCAGTCACTTGGACTTTAGTTTTACCTTCTGAGCTCACATAGCAACACCTGTTTGCTCAAGGTGGGACAGTAATGAGTTGATATGCCTGCAGGTAGGGCCTGGCTACCTGCCTGCTCTCCAGGGGAAGGGTTTCGGTTAATTATAACATAGGTCAGGCAAAAGCTGCTGTTGGTGGAAAGCTGCAGGAAAAAAATTTGTGGCGGAAATAAGCCCGTACTTGTGCGCTGGGTAAAACGTGCTCCATGAACTTTGGGGGCAGTTTGCATTTGTATATTAACGTCTTGGTTTGCCAAGCTCTCTTCCTTTGTAAATTTTGGAGCCTTATGTATTTTTTGTGTTGCCCTTCTTTCCTCCCACCCTAGCCTGGAAATCCCAGAGCCACAACCATAGTCTGAGGGTCCCAGTGGGCTGGAGGGACAGCTGGGATTATCAAGGAAAGGTTTAGCCAGAGCAGGGGACTCTCTGTGCCACACCAGCACATTGTTGTCTGGAGAGCAGTGCAGGTGCTTCCTCAAGCCCCCCCTCCCCCCACCTTTGCCTTGCAAACATGAAAGTGTTTTAGCTGCCCCTGCAGACAATCACTTTTGTCCCTGACACTGTAAAACCTGGCTTGTAGTGTAAAATCTGTAGTGGCCAAGTGTAGATAGTGCTGGGAAAATTGAAGGCCAATCTTAAAAAATGTTTCAGGATCTACTTGAGGTCTGCTGTTGTACCAAAGGTCTTGTCTAAATGCAGCTAATATTGAAATAAAGGGGTTCACTGAAATATGCTAGTAAAAGCCCTTCTGTATCAAGGTAATAAGCAACTCTGGACTAGGGTGATGTTGTTGTTTTAAGTAAAACAGTATAGTTAAAAACCATAAATATTATAAGTGTATTTATGACCTCGAGAGCAATGCACTGGGCATTTTTAACAGCCCCTGTGTGTGGAAACCCCAGCTTCAGTTGGGAAGTGTTGAGTTCTATCACTTTCCCCTTAATTTACAGTGTTCATGGTTGGACTTGTTGCATGTTTGTGTTGGTAGAGGCTGGTTGATTTTCCACCTTAGGCCTAGCAGGAGCTGGGAGGCTGCAGCAAGTCCGTGGGAGTGGACTGAGCTCCCACAGAAATTGTCCTCACATAAATTTCTATATGACTAAAACTTGTGAAACAACAGTATCAAAACAAAGGCAACATTTTGAAATGTTTAATGAGGGGACTGAGTGGGAGGAAAAGAGAACACGAATTCCATTGGAAAGGAATTTGGAAATGGACGAAGAAAAAAAAAGAAAAAAAAAATCGAGTGAACATTATCAGCAGTTTATAAGAATGAACAGGCAAATGCTGCACACTGAGAATATGAATGTGGATTTGACCTTTTAATTTCACTTACGAATAAGTGAGGGCTGGGAGCACGTGCCCCTGAAGGAAAACTGACATGCTCTGTCTCATACCATCTGCAGGAGCTGCCTTCTAGTACTCAGCCCAGCTGCTGCAGGGTATTAAGGTGCCAGCCAGAGGCCAGGCATCCTTCTTTACCTTACAGCCCTCCCCTGCCAGGGCAGGGGCCAGACACCCATTCATCTTGGAGTAGTACCCAGCGCTCTGATAAACAAGCAAGGAGCCACATGCAGAGGAGATGTCAAAGTCCTCAATATAGACGAGCGACCTAAACCGAAGTGATAGGAATTGGCTGCTTAAAGAACCTTTTCACAAAGCTTTCGTTTGTTCCCAGGGTGCTGGAGTGTACATCCTTCCGTGTCCCCTCCTCGCCTGTCACTAAGCACCGAACGAGCGCTTCTGTGTGTGTGTGTGTTACTTTTTCAAGCGGCCGGTCTCGCAGATAAATAAAGAGAAGTGCTCTCCTTTTCGTGTGATAGTAATCTGAGACTTTTCCGTTACATGAGGCTCTTAACAAAAGATTGTAATTCCACCGGCTTGGCTCAGGAAGATACCACCGTCGGCCGCGGCCGCGGCACGGGGCAGGGAGCGAAGGGCTGGGGACCCCGCTGCCACCTGGGCGCCGTGTCCCCTTGTCGCCCCGGGCCGGCGCGGGCTGCAGCGGGCGGAAGAGCGGGCTGCAGCCTCGCATGAGCCGTCTCGCTTTTTCCCGTGCTCCGCCGCCCCTTCGCCCTTGGTACAGCCTCCGTTTCCTCCATCGTGCTCTATGGTAATCAAGTGACATCAGCCCGCGCCCGGGCGGCTGCTGGTTATATTACAAACCAGCAGGAAGGTCTGAGGTGTGCGCGGCTCCGGGGAGCGCTGGCAGGGGCGGCAGCGCCCGGCTCCACGCTGCCTGGGCTCTGGGGCTGCACCGCGGGCTGCCTTTTCTTTGATTTCGTTCCGACAGAGGCAGGCAAGCGTTCAAAACCAGATTCCAGCGCTTGAAAGTTGCCTGTAGTGGAACTGGGTGGGGGGGGGAAGGAAAGAAAGAAAAAGAAAAATAACAAAAAGCAAGCAAACAAAAAAACCCCCCTCATAGTTCTCTCAGGTTGACTCGGTCACAGACAACTCACCGCCAACCCGCACTGCTGGATTTTGAACCGAAGCTGTTGTTTACTTAGGGCTCAGCGAGAGCCTTTTCGCTAGGGACTGAAGCAAAACTACCGAGGAAGCTGGGATTTACTTGGATATGTGGTAGAGAAACCTGTGGTTCCTTTATGCTGCAGTTCATCGTATCCCTGTGTTACCTGTAAATGGAATTACAAAAATCAACCAGTATGCCCGGGCCATTGTCCCCAGGATATGCAGCTCAGGTGCCGTATAACTATAATCAGTTAGAAGGAAGATTCAAGCAGTTACAAGGTAAGCCTGTGCTGGTTCTTCTCTGTAGGTGTTGCTATGACATGATCCCTGTAAATATGTTAGTCCGGGCTTGTTCTCATTGCATCAAGGTGTTCGTGAGAGAGGCCAAAAGTGGTGCTGTAGGAAAAAGCTTTGTGTTCTTTTGAGAGATACTGCGTGGCTTTTACCTCTCTGAAGGTGTCCTCATTATTACACGGCATAAAGATCCGTGTCCAGCATTACAGATTAGGACTAACCCAGACCAAGTTGCTTAAAACAGTTAGAGGGAGAGTGAGGAAGTGGTCTTTCTGTTTGTTTTGTACTTAAATAAAGTGCAGTCATAGCTCTGGAAATTAATCCTAAAATCCTAGCTTTGTTTGGGTGCAGTTCAGAGTGCCAGAGTCCTTTCTAACTCCCTGTGTACCTCTTGTAAAGGTGGGTGGCTTAACTTCTTCAAATGAAGACCAGCTGCATAATTTCCAAACGAATTACCTTGCTCATGTTGTAGAAGATCTCTGAGAAAGCGTTCATGTACTTTAACATTCCCAATTGTTTTCATTTTATATTAAGTCAGGGAGAATGCCCTTTAATGTCTTCCCTTAATGTGTGAGAAAACAGGCATTTCTTGTGGGGAACAGTCGGGCACTCTCTAAAGGGTAGGCCTCTGACCTGTGCTGGAAACCCAGACTGTTAGCAGGGCAGAGGAGGAGGAGGGTTGTGCCCAGCAACTTTCTACCTCAGACAGGGTGAAACAAGCTCTGCTCTTTCTCTGTGTAAGGCATGTCCCAGGGATGAATGAACTCTGCCATTGCAGTTTCAAAATAATAAAAAAAAATTAACCAAAACCAAACCTCCTCCTCCTCTACATCCATGTGACTCGGTAAATAATCCCAGAGCAGCCCGAGTACAGGGAAGTTCAGCCCTTCTGTGCATGTTTCTTATTTTACTCTGTCTGTGCCACAAGTGTGGTCCTGTGGTTCCTGTCAGAGAAGGAGGAAGAGCCTGGTTAGTGCAAAGAATGTTCCTATTTGCTGGCTTAAGGAGGGAGGAAAAAAAGTATCTTTCATTCATAGTACTTTGTTTATCTTGTAAACTGGCTCACAGTAATGGCTGCGTGCTGGAGGTAGTAAGATAAAATGACAGCATCTTAAACACTGGCAGCATAGACATTCCTCAGGCAAGGCATGGAAAATCTAGGCTCCAAACTTGCACATGAGGGAATATATTAGAGGCTTTATCTTGGACATCTGTCAGATCTTAGGCTGCGGTACTTGTTTGAAAAGAACGAGGTGAGTTTGTGGCACGGGAAAAAAAAATACTGGCTTACGCCTTGTTCTTTGCTGGTTAAGTTAGCAGTCTAAAGAAGGCAGATTTTATCATTTTCAGGGTCACTGCTTCAGGAATCCATTATCTGTGTGTTTACATCACACTGAAAGAGGAAAGCAGACCGCAGTGTTGAAAGCACAGAAAGTGAGTTTTCCCTCCAGTGGAATGCACTGTGTTGACTTAAAAAAAAAAATAAATTGCAATGCTCTCCCCAAATGTACTGCAATTTCCTCTAACAAAAGAGATAAACTGCAGCGAATTCTTCTGCAAGTTTAAGGAGGGACCTCTCACATTGCAGAGAAGGCAGGCAGACTTGAAAAAGTGTGCTGCAATGATCTTGTTCAGGGTGGAGCTTAGGTGCAGGAAAGGTTTTTCAATTATGCACCATGAAATGCTCAAGAACCATACAAAATGTGTGCTGTAAAGGGAGTGGCTTAACTCTGCTGACAGAGGGGTGTCTTTCCTTGGATTAATGACTCTTTGTTTGAAGAATATCTAAAAAGCCATTTATTTGTAGTTACAAAATTTTCTGGTGGTTCTTGTTCCCTTCACAGAAGGCTCTGGTGGAAACATTGGGTGTTCTGTGGCACTGGGCAGCGCTCAGTGCATCTGGATTCAGACCCAGCAGAGATGAGCTGAATATTGTAGTATTTTTAAATTACAAATTTATCATGGTTTTTACCTATTTCACCATGGAGGTATACAAATAAGAGCAGATGTTTCATACCTTCAGTCTCTGGTAAAGAAAAAAATCAAACAACCCTTTTGAAGCTTTCTTGCCTTTTTAATTTTGTGTTTGCCTACCTTGTCTTTCACCCCTCTTGCCTCTGGTAGAACAGCTCTCTAGGGCAACACCAGTATGAGCAACATACAGGGCTACCGTGTTCCTCCACACTGAATTTGCCCTCATTTTTCACAGTTCCTGAAGTTTTCATGTGATTGCACAGCTTTGTACTGGATTCTAGCAAGGTCCTGTTCAGATTTAGTGAATCTTGGGAGTTTTCCTCATTAAAAACCCTTAGCAGCATATTGTTTTGACTAAAATAACACAGAGCAAGTGTTCAGGCCCTGTACAAAGCAGAAATGAGTAGAGGACAACTCTCTCTGATCTCCTCTTTCCTAAGAGAAGACAGTACATTAGCTTTAGCACTGGCAGCTTTACATTAGAAGAAGAGCCATCCTAATTCTGCCCCAAAATCCTAGGGACAAAGGAAGTGCAGGTTGCAAGTGATCACAAAGACACTCCTACATTTCACCTCTTTTAAATGCCTTGAAGTGATGATTGTAAGGAAGCTTGTTCAATTTAAAGCAGATTTTCCAGCCCTGCCCCACTGGGGTGTGAAGCCAGGATAAGTTGTGGGTCTACATGGAAGGAGCCAGACTGGGAAGAGTCACCTTGCAGGAGATCTCAGTTCCTGTTTCCTCCCTGGGCCAGAGTGAAGCAGGATGAGGCAGAAGACACTGCTGCTACGGACTCCAGGTGGTCTTTGTGTCAAAGGAAACCCTGGAGTCTTGTGTGTGACAATCGAGAAGTTAAGCATACTTAGTCCGTATCCTGGCGAGAATGTCAGCACAGGTGTGGGGAGAAAAACGCTTTAGCAAGTTGTGTTTCCTTTATTAAGTTTCAGTAAGTTCTTATTATGGTTAGTTCGCCCAGTTCTGGAATGATAAGTGAGAGATAGTATCAGTGGTTGCTATCATCTTAAACTTAGGTGTGGAGTTTTGGTTCTCAGGGCCACTTGTTTGGTAGGAAGGGATCATGTTGCAGGGCTAGAGTAGCTCTCTGCAAGTAAAGACAGGGCCCCAAAACTTGTTTGTGGAGAACCTGTTGCTGTGTAGCTTGTGCAGGGTACACTAGGGCAGAAAATTTGCCCTGCTCAGTCGAGGAATTAAATGGAAAGCAGATCAGAGAAGTTCTAATTCTAAACGAAGGCTGTCACCTGTACTGCACGAATGGGGCAGAAGCCTATGAATTGGCTTGGTGCAGCCGTAAGATTTGGCAGGAAGAGTTAATTCAAGTCTGGAATTCGGAATGAGATCCCTGCGGCTCCATCACCTTCCCCAGGGCAGGCCAGGGAGAGTCAGTGCCACTGGAAGGCCATCACCAGCCCAGAGAAATGGCTGTCAGCACTGCCTACGGGCTCCTTTCCACCTGGTTGACAGGACAGTGTGGGATTTATTCACATTTCTGGCACTTAGTGGCTTGGTGACTTTATCAGCTCCTGCAGAGTAATTGGAAAGCTGGGCCTTGGCTCTAAGGCTGTGCCCTACGTGTGAAATTCCCAATGGTAATTACAAAGGCAAAGTCCTTGGGGGCTGGGGGTGAGCTAGATTTGTGCTCCTGATAAATGCCCAGAGGAAAGGCAGCTTTCACAGGAGCTCTGTGATGTACCCTGCTTCATTTTACATTTCCATTTTGTTTATATTTTTTAAATGTTGCATTTCAGATTGGAAACTGGTCATTTTTAGTGGGTGCCTGATGTGTTTAAGTGACCAGGCTGCCTGGGTGGAAATTTTGTTTTATATTTATTTTAATTTATATTTATATTATATTTTTATGCATTAATACTCTATTTTTGGTATTATTTTACTACTACTTTTGAGCCATGTTAGAAATAGTAAGGTTTGAAAAACTTGACAGCTAATACAGTGACCTCTGGAAAAAGCCTGTTGGAAAGGTGAGCTGTCTCTCCCATCAGAGGTGTTTAAGCCGGCTTCATATCAGTTCTGAACTGTTTCATGGTGATGAAACCCTGACTGTGGCTACACTGCACTGCCTGCACAAGGAAATACACTGCAATCTTCCAAGTATCTTTGGTATCTGGGGCAAGAAACTGCTCTGATAGCAGTGTCCTTCAGCAGGGAGCTCCTATGATCTGCAGTGACCTGAATGGGTTTGCTCTGGACTCCAGTTTGACATAAAAAGAGGCACAGATAAAAATAGATTTTTAAGTGATCAGTGGTAGTTTGCTTTGATAATGCAGGGATCTGTATGCATAGATTGGTTCCCATCCACACTGCAGAACGGTGGGAATATTTTCCTGTATTTCTGTTCTGAAGCAGGGCTTCTCCACAGTTTTTCCTGCAAGAAATTTTTTATCCACAAATTCCTGCCAAGGGTAAGCAGGCAGCTCCCAAAGTCTGCAGGAGTTGCTGAAGTGCTGTCCTGTGCTAGGGCAGGGACATCTGCCACCCCCAGGATCCTCTGAAGGTATGTGGGTGCCTTTTGAAAGTCTTCCTTGTTGCTAGGTTTACCTTTTAAAGGATTTGGGGCTCCTGTGAGCAGTGACCTGCATAGCTACAGGCAGTGATTACCGAACTGAAGGACATCCTACTTTGTCTACCAAATTGGTCACTGGCGTTTCTTGTCATGGTAATTCCTGTTAAAGGTGAAATGAGGAAGGCTGAATTTCATTGTAGATTAAATGTGTCTGGTTTACATGGATCCCCCCCCCCCCAACCTCTCAGATCCACTGAAGTTGCAAATATATTCATACAGTTGTGGCAAATTTTGCTCAATTTTTCTGCTGCCTGCAACTGTCCCAAAGGCTGCATGTGTCACAGCATAGTGCAGTCATCTGGCTTTGGTGAACACCTAAGCCCCAGCTAAACAGTTGAAAAGCCTTGCCAGATTTGCAAAGAGTTTTTAAGTGATCTCAGTCACTGTGTTTTGAATGTACATTTCTGTGAGATGTTGGCCCTTATTCTTTCCCATGTAAAGATTAATGCAAACTTATCTGAAAGGTAGGCTCAGTTTTAGGGCATCTTAGCCATCCGTAACAAAGATGGTAGCTGAATATTGGTGAAAGTCTTCGTCTGTCTAGAAGTATTTCAAACGTATAGGTTATTAAAAAAAAAAATATCTTGCTAACTAATGGAATATATAATTTAGGGATTTAACTCGGAGGAAGTGACTTGGTAAGTGTTGTAACTAACATGTCCAGGTTCTTCATTAACATGGACATTTGTATGCTAGGACTCGTATTTGTATACTTATAAAACCAACTGGGCAAATTTAAACACTTTGAACATCCTTTTGTAGCTCAGAAATGATACAGAGAATTGCAGTTAGACAAGGCTATTCAGCACTACCTTATCTATAATTTCTGCCCTTTCCAGAAGTAAAAGTCTATAATTCCGTTGTAGAAATTGTGGAATGATGCACAGACACCATTATTTATTCCTAGTCCTAAATATTGCAGCAGGACGGGGAATCTGTGTTTCTTGCCCTTCCTGTGGACAGGGACTGATGAAGTGAGTAGAGTCAGAAGTGAAAGCCATGTTTAGTGACCACATATGTTGTCTGTTAATTTTATTACACATAAACTAACTTGGCCTCCACATTTTTTAATTTTTTTTGACTAGGTGATCTATAGCAAACCCATGGAAAAACGTTTTACAGAAGGTTCTTGAGTAGTTTTACCTATGAAGGGTAAACTTCAGAGCCACCCAGGAACTTGAAAAAAAGCCTTCAAAACTTTCACTGGAATTCTTTCTCAGTCCTGATATTAAAAACAAAAAACAACCACAACAATCAACCCTGCAAAACTGGTTACTAGTTTTTTAGGAAAACGTAGCAGAAAGTTCTTGTGAAAGACTTTCTTTCAGAATGAACAGTGAGAAATAGTCTAACTTTGTTTTGTATTTTTCCTGTTTTAAAGGGCAACTCAGTACAGCGTGGCAGCTCCTTCTTGTCTGCTAGATAAACTGATACCATGGCTCAAGATTAAATGAGTACTAAGAAATTTCTCATTGTTAGAGAAATAAACAGGATTTTGATAATCCCATAGCTACTGAAGACAACATTTTGTTGCAAATCCTGCTTTCTCTTTCAAAAAGCTTTGAAATTGCTTTTATGTCTTCAAAATTTCCAGAAATTTACCTTTTTTCAGTGTAGGTGTTGGTACTTGTGAAGATACAGAAGGCAAGTTAAAAGACCACAGGGTAAGGTATTTCTGCTAATATGGCCAGTGTTGATACAGTTGAAAAAGCAAACGTTTAAATTGGATTTAGCTCCTCACTGAAATAACTGTGAAAATTCACAACTCTGAGTTGTTGCCTCAGGGTTTTTGTAGTCTGTTCTCTTCAGTTTCTATTTAGTTTATGTTTGTACTATATTTTTTTAACTGTGTGTATAAGAAACTTAATTTTAAACAGAAATCTCTAGGCTCTGGAACAATTTTGTTTTAAAAAAGGCAATTCAGGTGCACTTTTGTGGCTCTGAAATCGTGGAGTAAACAAAGCTTGTAAGCTGGTATTTTCCCATGGGACAGTAGGGTATTCTGAATACCCTGGGGATGATTTGTTGCCAGAGTTAGAACAGTAAAATGATTTGTGTGATGTCCTTAGCTGGGGTAAATCCCCATAGCTCTGCAAAACTGGAAACGCAGCCGTTTGTGCTAGCACAGGAACTGGCCCTTTGGTGTTTCTGCATTGCACGTCTCAAGTAAGCTCAATGCCCTGGACCATCTTCATGTTTCATAGGCATTTTGTAACCACACAGGAGCACAGGCACCTATGCAAAATATTTTTCCTATCCAAGAACTCAATTCAAATTGATAGTGGGTTTTGCCATTAACTTCTGTGGAAAGTAGGGCAATAAAAACAAAGCAAAACACAACCTATGGACTAGATGAAAGTGGTGATAAAAAGCCAGAGCAATGGTAGGTTTTCATTCCTGAGCTCTTTCTCAAATCTGTTTTGTGATTTCCTCCTTTATTTTTTTTTTCTCTTTCTGTTTTCTGTTGGGTGCATACTTTGGCTATTACAATGATGAAATGCTACCTAATCTAAGGATAAATGGTGAAGAAAATAAACGTACAGATTTGCAACGTGATTCACAAAGTCTCTGTTTCCTGTTCTCTGTCCTGAACTACTCTTTGGTGATATCCCAGTGCAGGACAGGGGGTGCACCCTTTCTGCTCAGAGCCTGAACTTCATGTAAGAATTAATTGAAAGAATATTTTATTACTAACAGTTCAGAATGTCCTTTTATTCCAATTAAAGTTGAATTAAGAAGTATTAGGTATCAGCTATTAAGTCGCAGGGTATGACAATGAGATTTTTCTTATGTACAAATGAATTCTCTTCATTGAATAGACATGTTTGGGAAAACTGGCAAACCAATTTTGGGAATTGCTCGGCTAACTTAAAATGTTGTGGTGAAGCAGATAGACTAAAATAAATAAGATAGTTCAGAATTTATTTTTCTCTTCCCACAAAAAATCAAATCTGGAATTTCATTTGGAAGTTCGTATCTTGGGCTGGCAGGTAACAATCCTTTTCCCACTGTCGCTGTCCAAGTCAAGTGACGTAATGACTCTGAGGAAGAAGATTATTTAGTAAATATCAGGCAAACAACTCCCATCCCAACTAAAAATTAGTCCTTTTGGAGTAAAGGGTCACTCCTGGAGAGAGTAAGGAACTTGGGGTTTACTCTACATTCCAGCAGTCCTGAAATTCAGTACAACAAGAACAAGGTGGTAGCCTGGCTTGTGGAAGCAGAGGATATGTGCATGATGGGAGAAGGGGAGCTTTGGGGAGGAGGGCCTTACTCTAACTCAGCTTTGGACGTGGAATTTCATTCACATACTGCACATGGCTAGCACCCACAGCAATTCTGGCCCTTCTGTCCTGTGTAATAGACTGAATGTAATCAAGGAGGGCACGTGAGTCTAAAATTGCTTGCTGCTCCCAAAAATGCATGTAGCTGAATCCTTGCTTTTCTTTCAGAGGAGAAAAGACTCATGCTTGTGACTTTTGGAGACTACAGTCATGATGGCTGGGAGAGCCCATGTTAACACAAAAGACCTTGTGCACTTGCTGCTGGAATGAGGGTACCCCAGGCTGAGAGCCTCCTTTGTTGGTAGAGAACTACTGTAGCCAAACTAATATTAACCAGTCTCGTAGCTGTGCTGAATGCCCCACTGTTTCACTTAGAAAGAAGCTTAAAGAAAAGGCCCTTCAGTTTTGGAGGGGAACAGTGCAGTTGAGCAGACAGGCTGGCAGTCAACTGTGGCATAGTCTAGGGGCCATGCCCATGGCTTGTCAAAGGTCTTGTGAAAGATCTGGCATTCCTGAGTGGCCTTTTCACAAGATAACTGGGATTATGGATAATTCCATGTTCAGTCAAGTTTGGCTCCTAAAAAACAGGAGCCGAAACTCAGGAAATCACAGTCCCAGTTGCACGTACATGACAAACTTACACTGGACAGGATCAGTTTTCTTTTAGCAGATAACTGGTAGAATGCACTTCACTGTTTTTAGTAAAACTGTATTAGGATTTGTTGAGGGAGACAGGAGGCCATAAGTATGACTTCTTATTCGCAGGTTTTGAATTCTTGCTATGTTAGCAAACAGAAATGTCGTCCCAAATGGAATTGCATTTGTTGTCCCTTGCAGAGACTGCAAACATCTCTGCCTCAGATATGGTCAAAATGGCCAGGCATATGTTTCTGAGCATTGTTTTGGTTTGGGGGTTGGTTCCTTTAAGTTCTCTTGTCTGTGTTAGTTCTATCAAAGCTGAGTTTTCAGGTAGAATAGCTGTTGACCAAAGCTATGGCTGTCACCAAAGACACAATGAAGAAAGCATGGTGGCAGGGTTCAAAAATTATCTTACTGCAGCATTCTAATCACAAGCAAGGGGTGACCTTATGCCTGCAAAGATTAAACAGAACAATGTGTCATTACAAACAGATTTAAGAGTTTATCTGAACCAAATAAATGCTGGCTGCCCAGATTTTTCTTGGAAAAAAACCCTATGGTTTTATAAAGATACCTAAATTGAACTTAATGGCTCAGCAAACTCGTCAGAAAATTAGTCAGTGTGCAGAGCCCACTTCTCAGATAACCTGAACCAAAGCAGCCCTGTTAAAGGCAACAAAATTGTACAACAGTAGAGTGCCAAGGGACTCGCTGTTGGGATTTTGTCTCTCAGATCCCGGCCTGTTCCTTCATTCTTCTCAAATAATAACTCGTCTTTGGTTTGAGATTCTCCACAGTGAAGCTGTTTGTTGGGTTCAGCCTTCTCCTTCAAAAAAAACAAATGCCCCAAAAGTCCAGTTCTTACTGCTGATTTTGTCCAGGCAATGTTTACATTTCTTGAAAATATGATCTGAATATGAGTTGTTTTCAGGGAAAAAGGAAAGTGAAAACATGGCTGTCTCATCTGCACTCAACTAACTATGGTTTGCTTTGGGTAATAATTAATTCTGCATTTAATTTAGTGTCTTTCCACAATTATTTCCAGGGAAACTAGACTAACTCTGGTAGTGCAGTGGCCATTTTTTTCAGGGTGTGTTCCTCTTTTCGTCTTTTTGGGATTGTCTAGCAGTATAATGAGAGAGGCTGCTCTGGAATTGCAGATGTGACTGTACTTTGATGGCAATGTAACATGACTGATAGCCATTATTTGATGGCAATCAAGTAGGTTTCTGAATAAATACAGGAGGTGTCTAGAAATAACAGATGTTGGTTGTGTTCTGAACTTAGGACCTTTCTGCTATTCTCATGTATGGGGAGTTTAATAATTTGGGTTAACCCTACCTTTGACTCATAAAATGGTTTAAAGATCGTCAGGTTCCAACCCCTCTGCGATGAGCAGGAACACCTCACAGTAGACCAGGCTGCACAAGACCTCATCCAACTTGGCTTTAAACATCTCCAGGGAGGTGGCATCAACAGCCTCCCTAGGCAACCTGTTCCAGCGCCTCACTACCCTCCTGGTGGCAAATTTCTTCCTGATGTCTAACTTAGTGTCTTGTGTTGTTCCTCAGAGATGAATTGTACCCTGTCCCCTATGTATGACTTTGCAGGCTTTGTTCACCCTGTGTGGTATGAGTTGTGTTTCATCCTCATGACCTCACCTGGTTACGTGAAGGTGTGCTCCATTCTAGCTCAAGGAAGTTGTTTTAGAAAATCAGCAATGCCTGTAGACAGTTTCCTGGCTGTTCCCTAGTTGACATCCTGGCCACTGTCACTTCTACAGGTGCACTGATAATCCAGCAGCCTTGAATAGCAGATGCTGTGCAGGCTGTATCTGGACATGACTGTTAATAGCTGTTCCCTGAGTCCTTATGGAAGGAGTTCACAGAGCGAGACATGGAGGTTATGACACATTTTTTCCATACATCTGTTGCTGCTTATATATTGTTCCATGTTTCTATCTCTCTCCCAGAGTAAATATGTTAATAATGATGCCTGATATTATACAATCCCCAAGATATAACTACTGATTTACTGGAACACTGGATCCTAACAGGTGAGCTGTGCTGATACTTGCCAGCATATTAATGCTGATGATGCTCGGTGCCACTTTAAAGATTCTTACGTGTCCTCTGTGCCTGGGGCCAGCCGCCTTCCATCCAGTTCCTTGCTGCATGTGCTTTTTGTCTACGTAAAAGCAGTCACAAGTTGCTCTGGAGAACAGACAGCACTTAAGGACACACAATATGGAAAATCTCTAGCCATTCAACAGGTCCTGGTAGTGGCATCCTCCATAGGGATGGAGTGTAGTTCTACACTGGCTCTGGGAAAGCTGCTCTCTCCAAGCTGGGTGTGGCAGGTCTGGAACCTGCGCCTGCCGGTTGTAGCAACACAGACTAGAACAGCAGCTGAGAGCAGACTTTTCCCCCATGTGTATGCCTAAAATGGCTGGACAAGATGGTGTCATCTCTGCAGTGTCTGTTCCAGTGGGCTTGGAACAGGACTGTCCTTTCCCTCTCCTCCAGTCTCTGGGAATGTGGCCGATCCCAACCAGTTCCCAGCAGTTTTCAAGTGTAAGTTTGTGAACTACCTAATGCCAGAACACCTTTTGTTTTCTGTGCTATATAAGCCAGCTCTCCCTTCTTGTTTAGCTCCTGCTTCCAAGTTTAAAAGCATTTCCCTGGCACCAGCGGTGGGTCACTGTGGACTTCATATTGGTGTATTCATGGAGCTTCTTCTAATGCATGAGCATCTTGTGAATTTGAGGTAGGCTGAAATGCGCTCGTAAGTTTGGAGACCTGAAAAACAATGAGCTGTTACATCTCAGGCTTCAGGGTCACACAAAAAGGCACACACAATCTCTGTAAGATGTAATAAATGCATTTTCATGCCTGTGTAAATGTGTATCTGTGTGATTTGGCTACGAAGGTGTGTAAGATGTATATAAGCACACAAATAGCGTAACTCAAAGAGCCCGTTCACATATGTAAGGCAAATAATTCTGTGCTTAACCAATATCTGAATTATTTTTTAATGGCATTAATATCACATCAACAGACACTCAGGATCATTAATCAGGCACTTAGCTTTCAACAGTTTCCTTTATTAATTGCCATATTTCATAGTCACAGCAATGTTTCATGTTTTGAGGGAGGGGAAAGCCCAGAGTACAGAGCCTACATGCAGTGTGATTAAGGAGGCATCAGTGAAATTACTTTCATCAAGAGTGTGTGTGTGCTTCTTACATTGATTATGCTGAGCTAATGATTTTTGGCACTTAATTTTCTCTGTGTGCTAAAAATTAAAGAAAGTGAATGTAAATTATTGGCAACTCTCATGGATAGCTTTGACAGAAGCCCCACCTTTGTAGCCATATAGAGCTTTTCAGGTTCCATTGTCGATGCATTGCACAATCAGTGCAACTTACAAATCCACTTTCAAGACTAGAAAAACAAGTGATGTTTCTGGATGCAGATACATATTTAAGGTGTTTACAGTATAATTTTACCCAGCTAATTCCTTCAAATTTGTGTCATCTTTTAAATCTGGGAGAGATCTTCAAGAATTTAAAACAAAGAGTGTTGTTTTTTTTTCTGGTACTGCTTTGAAAGTTATTGCATGGGCAGGAAATACTGTGCTGGAAAGGTATCTTTCTTGCCCACTCTTGCATAATTTCAAAGGCTAAAATGATTTTGCTTAAACCTGCCACATTGTCCCACAAAAGCAGATCTGTAAATGACCTTTGGATTGTAATCAAACAGACCAGCAGGAAAATTTTGAGGTGAGGAATTATAATGTATTTGCAACTTGTTTGTACTTCTGAAGTCCCAAGAAAGCAGGTATGGCATGGGAAGAGAGATTTTTTATTACTATTTCTTTTAATTACCACGTGGATTTCTTAAAAAATAATTTTAATACACAGAGTGTCTGGTTGGAATGTGTGTGTGTGTTTACATTGTGGTTCAGTTTTCTGTAGCTCTTCTTAAGCAAGTGAACAGGTGAAGGCATCAGTTCTGCCAGTCTGAAGACAACTCCAGGACTTCAGCTGGAGCTCTGCATGATGGGTTTGCAGATTAGAGCCAGAGAAGATTAGGGATTTTTCCTCTAATGCTTCTTATTAGCAGTTTGTTTCAAATCTCATTAAAATTCATTTTTTTAAACTCCCTTATTAGAAGTAATGGCATGTTACTTCAGTTATACAAGTAATTTTTGTTGTAATCTGCAGTATTTTCATTGCTGTTACTCATTCAGCTTTCACCTTTGGGATTTCGTTTAGATCTCAGGCTTGCTGAGCCATGGCCTGGTTTACCTGTGGCATTATTGCTTTTATTCACCAACCTGTCAGTACAGTGTAGAGTGTCTAACTCTACAATACAGCATGCAGTTAACAAGAGTAAATTGTTATGTGACCATGGAAACTGGGTGAACTAAACACATTATTCAGCAAGGCTATGGAATCAGCTGTTATTATTAATCCCTGATCAACACAGTGGTTGTTTAAATATCTGTTCTTCCATTTAAAACATCTCTGTGGTAATGAAAATTATAATTTAACAGCAATTAATTATAATGATAACATCACTTTGCACCAAGATTTAATATTTTGAAAGGATTAAATGCATTCATCATAGATTTATTTATTTTCTATTCATGCTTTTCATTAAAGTGAAATTAGATTTAAACATGAAACCAACAAAGGTTTGACATATCTTCCATGTATTCTTGTGATTGAAATGAGTTTCTAAAGAAACATGGTCAAAACATAACAGTTTTTACTTTCTCTCCCTGTAATATCTCAACTTGTGCCTCAGATGAAAGAAGAGATCCCACAACTCTCTGAAATCCCTTTATGGGATTCTGTAGGAAGAGTAGCAGTTCAGTCTTCTGGCCTGTTCTTGTTTAAGCTTGCTAAAATTCATAGAATCGCAGAATACTTTATGTTAAAAAAGGAGTTTATTTGGTTCAGCACCCCTTCTTAAAGCAGGGTGAACTTGAATGTTACATGAGGTTGCTTAAGGATTTGTCCTGTTGAGATTTGAATATCCTTAAGAATGGAGATCCCACAGCCTCTGTGGGAGCTGTAGTGTCTGAACACCCTCACAGTGACAGCTTTCTTATTGATATCCCAGCAGAATTTCCCTTGCTTGGTGCATCCAGCCTTGCACCACCAGCAGGTCTGCTTCCACTGGGGTGGTGCGTGCATCCATTTTGCTGTCTTCATGGGGAGTGCTGAGTCCTGATGCCCCATCCCTTACTGACTCATCTCTGTTTAACTGTTACAATTTTGTATTTCCAAATACCCAGACAAGGAGGATGCCGGTCTGTTCACATAGTTGTTTTGCAGAAATAGCAGATCATTAGTAGTCTTGTGTGAGAACTGTTGCATTACCTGCAACTGCAGAGGAGAGGGAGGAGTGCTGACAGGAAAAGATAACAACAGCAATCATAAAAAAACCCCACACCTCCTCCTTCCTACCATTATTTTCCCTCCTTTAGACAAGTGGGAACCCACTGCAAAACTTTCATTCTGCTGGGTTTGCTGAACACAAGAAGAAGTAGGACAGAGCTTGCAGGTACCTGTCGTGTTCTCCGCCTGTGCCAAACCTTGCCCATGCTAATCAGACAGAGCTTTGGGCAAGTGTGGAAAATAACAGCAGTGCCCCCCATCCAAAAAACCCAGGCACTTCCATGCATTATGCTCATGATGTTTTTTAAAGGAAACTGGAAAGACCCCACAAGATTGTGTGTACTTGAAATAGTGCAGTGACCTCAGGTTTTCATTGTTCTTCTGTGTGAATTCCACAGGCAGTGTCCTGGGACGGGCCGATGCTTTTTCCATGCTCCTTTTCATTAAGTGATTTGTCTCATGCAAAGAGAAAAAATGGCAACAACTGTAAACCATAAATGTCAAATTAGCCATAAGGCATTTGTGTCGTTTTATGCTAAATGCCCACAGCACTGAGGTATTTTTTAAGGATGTCTATTTGAACTCTATACTGCACACTCATTAGGCCATAGTTATTCCTTTATTCAACTGTACTTTTGTTAGTTTGCTGTAAAAAATGGTTTTGTAACATCTTTCTCCAAATACATTCCTTGAACATTTTTCTCATAGTGGACTTCAATAATGTGAGCAGTTATCTTGAAACCAGGGCAGATGATGGTGTTTAAAGCTGAAAACGATGGGTGTAGGTGTTTCCAAGAGCAGCACCTAGAAGTGTTAAACCATTTTAATCATCCCCTAGAAAGGTTGTATTTCTGTAGCTGCTTTGCCTTTCATACAGAAAAACAAGAAGTCAGGTGGTATCCTAGAGTACCAGGAAAAAAAGTGGAATGGTTAATGGTTATGGAATGGGCTGTGTTTACCATTGCAGGAGCTGGTCTGATGTGGGAGATATTTACACAATTTTGCATTCCAGTTTACCTGTAGTTAAGCAAGCACCAGTGTAGGGAGAGCTGGACACATATTCTCTCTAAATCTGCTTTAAGATGTCATCTTTGTCTTCAGATTTAAAAAAATTAAATAATTAAAGAAAAAAATAGGCTGAGTTCTTCCACCAGTTTCAGTCTGTTAAACTTGGATGGCTTTTATGTTTCATTTATTTGCTGAGGGAGACTTCCCAGCAACTTTTTGCAGATTAGCATAATAATTATACATGAATCTGAAGCTGACTTTCAGGAGGTTTATTTTTGTATTGCTGACACCAAAATGTCATAAACTCTGTGTAAAAATAAAGACAATGAAGGGACCTGCCCTTCCACACCCTGTAACGCTTGGCTGGCTACTGGACATTGTTCTATGCGTCATTTTATTGTGTGAGTGAGGGTTTAGTGATATCAATGAGAGAAAGCAGCAGAATTGTTTTTTCCACATGCCATATTATGTAGCTTTCCCTTTTTTCTTTTCACAGCATTTTTCAGCAGTGAAAGTAGTCACATGCTGTAATGTTTAGCAGAGAAGGGTAGATATTTAATAGGATTTAGAAGCTGGCTGGTGATTCCTAGTAAAAGAGAATGGATTGTTGAACACACCCCTGACTTGTGAACAATAGTCTCTGTGTAGCAGAATCAGAAAAGCAGCAAGGATTTTGCTCCTAATGAAAATCACCAGCTTAACACAGCATGAACTGAATCACCTTGTTGCTTTGTCATCTTTCACGTTGGCATTCAAGTGCTTGTCTAAGTCATGTTTGAGCATGTAAGAGTTTTGGCATAATCTCACAATTTTTGATGGGGAAGACACACCACAGATTACTTTATGCCATAAAATAACCATAACAAATATATCCTGCTTGCATCAAAACCATCAGCTGCAGTCATTCCTCCATGTTAAATTGTCTGCAAAACAGTAAAAGTGAAGGACAGTTCACCTGTTGTTTCCAAGCATTGGACCCACATGTTATGTTCTCAATAAAAGCTTGACTTCCTGCAGCTTTCATTCTAGGTTGTTGCTTGCTTCTGTATGTTTGAATTAGGGACTTCTGTTTTCTACATTAAATTAATTCATTTCCATTTTCATCAACCCCTCTTTTCAGTCCTGACCTGTTACTTGCAGCTGGAGAAAAGCAGTATCCACTGTTCAGTTTTATTGCTTTACTGCTAAAGGAGAGATAGTCATGGGACGCTTGAATGTTAAGAGAAAGTAATTAAATTTGCTTTTCTCTACAGACACCTAATAGTGCTCCTCCTGGCTGGCTGTTCCTTCCTCCTTCCATAATTTTCTTCCCTGTTGATCAATTCTAGTATATTTTAATATAGCCTCTCTGTGCCTGCTTATGTGTTGCTCTCTCTGGGCTTCTTACTGCCACACATACTAATATAGCGTGTGCTGGAACCATGTGGAAAGGCCATCACTTTTTGAGTGCTTACTCGAGCAGATGTTTCTCTCCTCAGCTGATCTGGTACAGAAATACAGAGGTGCTTTTTTCATGCTCAGTATTGCTCTTCTGTTACTATAACACATGGTGAAGATTATTGTAGTACATGCGTTCATGTTGTTTCCTGATAAAATCTTGTTTGGCCACAACATTCTGGTCCCAGAACCTGATCTGCCATTCTTTCAGGCATCTTTCTCAACTTAAGAACTTTCAAGCATGGCTGGAATTTGTGAAACTGTGATTATTACTGGCTGTTTAACTCCGTATCCTCACATCTATGAGAAAACATAGTGATATCCTGCACCCTGAAAGTCTACAGTAATGGGAACATTGTCCCATGAAAGGAAGCTCTGTTTTCTCTCTGTATGGTTAACCTCGGCCTTGATCTGGGGAGTTCTGGGAAGCTGTGGGTATGGAATATCAGCAGCAGTGGTGTGCCTGGAGCAAGGCTCAGCTGATCTCTGAGTCAGTGCGTTTAGCAACGCTTCATGTAGGGTGTGCATTGACTGCTGGTGTTGCTATAGGGAAAAAACAATAATTTTAAGCTGGAAAAGTTACTTTCAGCGTGAAAACCTGTAGGTGACAGAGCTTTTGGAGTTTGGCATTAAAATTCATCCTTAATTTGCCTTGTTTGAGGTATATCTTCCAACTCTTGACAATTCTGTGGTCCCAAAACAGGGATCCGCAAACACTGACCACGCACAGAGCAAGCTGCCCGCCAACTGAGCTCGGCAGGGAATTTCAGTGTTCCAAAGGCTGGGCCAACCCAGGGCAGCTGTGCACACAGTGCTCCTTTCACCTTCCCTTTTGTGCTCTAATTTCCCTGTTTCCTTCAGTAGCCTTTCAGGTCCTTTGAGAGCACCCTCTTGGCTGTTCATCGGATCAGGTGCAGAGGCCTTGGCAGGAGTTGTTGGACTCTGAAAGTTGTTTTACCTGTGCTGGGCTGGCAGCAAGTGCGTGCCAAACGTCTTTGCTATTCAGTTTGAAACGGATTCAAGGTCAGTTTGTCAAAAATGTGGTTTGACTAGTCTGGAAAGGAGCAGATTATCTTTGAGCTGCTTTTAAAAAACAGGCGGCTGCCCAGGTAACCTTTGCTACAGCTGCGGTCAGTGCTGCGCTTGTGCGAAAGGCCTGTGGCTGGAGGCGCTTTCTGACGTGTGGGAGCAGCACGGGGGTCATGGGGGCCCACGTTTCTCTCAGCTGGCTTTTGCTGCCCTGCCTTTTCCAGGCCAGTTATTAAGGCAAATTCCCCATTCTTCTGGCACAGCCCTATTGAGTTCAGTCAGTGGAGCTGAGTGTGTGACAGAGGGACGGTGGTCTGTGTGACCTCCCTCCCACCGTTCCGCTCTGGGGATTCAACAACTGACACTGGTCTTTCAGAAAGTTGACTACATTTTTGTTGGGATTTTTTTCTCATGCAATTAGTAGAGGAAGAAGTGACTGTAGTTCTAGAGGCCTGCTTGTGATCCCCTCCAGCCCTGGTTTATGTGAATTTCAGTGTACAAACTCCAGTTTATTTACTAAATTCCTAAACAAAGTCCATCCTTGATTTATCACTATCAGAGAGCTGGAGTTTGCAAGCTGCTGTATGCTAGTAGAATTGTCGGGGGGGCTTCCGTATAAAGGAAATTTCCTTCCCAGTGTTGCTTCAAGATAAGTTGGATTCTCTATTATCAATACCGCTGTTAGAGTGGTTTCCGTTTTCCTGCTGTGCATGTTTTGCATGTTATGCATTTCTCTTTACCCTTGGGAAACAAATGTTTTCACAAGCTGTGGGACACTTGGAGCTCCACCCATATCCTCTAGTTTAATTAATCTTCAAAATCTAGAACTGCGTTTTTAAAAGCATGAAGGACATTTGTCAAAAAGATCACATGAGATTCCTAAGTAGTGCTTTAGGGCCCATCGCTGAAGTTAAATCCCTGGTATCATCACTCATGGATGCACCTGGCTCTTAGTGCGTAGGTTTTTACTCAGTGCTGCACATGAAAAGAGTCATAGCTGTGTACTTAGACAAATTGTCAGAGCTGTGAGTGCTGCCTTTCTGTATGGATGCTTTCTCTGAAACTAAAATCCATTGTTTTTAATTCTGTGCATGTTTTAACCTGAAACCCCAGGCCAGAAAAATACAGTTAATCAGTTTGAAAGGGTTGGTAACAGCATTGCAAAAACCTGCAGTCATTGTGAAACACCATGTAGAAATAATCAGGAGAGGTTTTAACACGACTAACCCCAGCCACACAGCTTTCCAAACGGGCTGGTTTTGCTTTCCCACGTTATGGCAGCGCAGGAGGAGTGAAGCGATGCGGGGGCTTGCTCCTTGTGTCAGCAAGGAATTAGAGCTGTGCTCCGCATCTGCCAAGTGCCTGATGAAGAGTGGCCTTCTTGGGTGACCAGCCCATTAGGAGATGGAAAGAGCTGCTGTGTCAGTCTGGTGGCATTTTTCTCAGAGAAGTCACCGGTTGTCCACAAAAGCTGGCAATGAGCAGGTGGGAGCCTGGCTCTCACGTGGGGCTGCAGGGTTTTCCCACAGGGCTGGAGGCTGCACTGGGCAGCCAGGAATCTTATGGTTTTTGGACGTTCTTGCTGGGAATCAAGGGAGAGGAGGCAAGATGGGAAAAAAGGAAAGCCATGAACAGCTACAGCAATTAAGTTGCTCAGATGTGTGTGGAGAGCTGACAGGAGGCTCTGTGTGTAGCAGAGGGCATGGGGTGATAGGATGAATGGGAAGGTTTTCAGACTGAAAGAGGGGACAGTTAGATGAGACATTAGGAAGAAATTCTTTCCTGTGAGGGTGATGAGACCCTGGCCCAGGTTGCCCAGAGAAGCTGTGGCTGCCCCATCCCTGGAAGTGTTCAAGGCCAGGTTGGAAGGGGCTTTGAGCAACCCTGCCTATAGTGGGAGTTGTCCCTGCCCATGGCAGGGGGGTTGGCCTCGATGATCTATAAGGTCCCTTCCAACCCAAGCCAGTCTGATTCTATGTAGAGTTAGTGCTGAATTCATCACAGCTGTGGTCTGGGTAGAGATTTTCACACTATTTTGATCTGGCGGGGCAAACAGGGAAGAGGCCGGCGCTGCAGAGGATGGGTGGGGATCAGGTGAGAGGAGCGAAGATGAGAGCGAGTGCGGAGGTGAGGAACCAGCAAAACCAACCCAGCCCTTCAGCCTCTCACCATAAACAGGAAATGGAGGACCACAGAGAGTGAGGCAGGGGAAACGGGAAGGCAGAAGGGGAGAGGCAGCAACTACATCTGCACTAGACTAAAGAAAACTGGTGTAACAGCACCAAGAATCAGTGACCAAAGCACAGAGGACCTCCAGCTGGATGGGGAGGCTGTATTCCTGTCCTCTCCCTCTCCGATAATTCGGTGCACTTAAGAATGATGAGGCAACAGGACAAAATGAGTCACTGGAACTTTCTCAGGATGGTTTTCCTGAATCCCCACTGCCTGAAGAATGCACTTTCACCTCCACTTTGAGGCCCAGCTATTGTGCTGGGGTGGGGAAGCCTTTCTGGGAGACTGACCCCTGGGCCACATCAGTGCCATGTGCAGGAGGGACCCATCTTCCTTCCCTGGATGAGTTGCCTGGAGCTGGCTGATCTGTTGAGTTCCCTTCAATAAAAACAGATCCTAAGCTAGTATCAATTAACACGACACCAAAGTTTACACAACCTGATTTGGCACATCACTGTTTCCCATGTCATGTCTTTAATCTGTTCAAAAGTGGGTTCTGACCCTTTGTCATTTTGTACTAAAACAACATGTTTTTTTGTTTTTTGTTTTTGTTTTACATAATATTTTCTATGTCCAGCTCTTTTTAGGATCCTGTCAATCCATATTTCTCTTTGGAGTGAATGAAACCACAGGGATCTCTGAATGTTGTGCTTCTATGTAGAGACTACAGTGATTAAATAAACAAACTTGCTGAGCTGTTTTGGGGCTTGTTCAAGCTGGTGAAGGCAGATGTGGTAATTTCTGTTGGGATTTTCTTTAAAAAGCACCAGCTATTGCAAGGTTTTTATTCTGTGACTCATTAAAAAAAAAACTTCAACTAAGAGCATGGATTACTAGACAAGCAGACATGCAGATACAGCATTCCCAGGAACTTGCTATAAATAGTACGTAAAATACATATTTAAGGTTAGCAGAGACTATATTTAAATTATTACTTGAATAAACAACTGTTTCCACTAGTCAGATATGTTGTTTTTTTTTTCCTTTGGTCCGAGATTGAACAAGCTGTGTTGTTACACCACTGGTATGGATTGCAACACAGTTAGGAGGTGCTGCAGAGGCTATCTTTTTTTATATAGCATTGTCTTGCTGGGGCAAGGTTTGGGATTTCTGACAAACTGGCCATTCTGCTGTTGTCTCAGTGCTTTCTAATGATGCATGGAACAGCCCCATGCTGCTGAGCCTGTGATGTCTTGGCAGCAAAGGGCTCATGGAGCATTGGTGGGGTCTGGGCAGAGCAGGGGGCTGAGGTTTGAGTAGCTGCGGAGGGTAACACGTTGCTTCTTTTGAGAAGTTGCACTTGGCTCCTCACTGGAAAGCAAGCTGCAGTTATTGCTAATTTCCTGCTAGCTTTATTTTAGCAACCCTCTGCTCTGCACAGCATGAGGACAAACAAGAGTAACCCGAACTGTCGATTCATTGAAAGCAAACTGGTGTTTTATCACAAACCCTGTCTTTTACATCTTTCCAAGTCCTATTTTCTTAATTTCACGCCTTGTAGGTAGGTAAAAGCTCTTACAAATGGGACAGTTGCAGTGCATTAGCCTTGGGCACGTCCTGCCACACGGTCGTGCAGCAAGAGTAAATTCAAAATACATGGGAGGAACTGAAATCTTGGGGTGGGGTTTATGAAATTGGGCAACTGCCACTGGTCTGCTCTCCCACTGTCTGTCAGATTCTTCCTCCTTACCACCATTCTACTTTGAATTCTTTTCTTACTGTCTTTATTTTTTTTCTCGTTTCCCAAATTTCTGTCTGCTTCAGCCTCAGCTTCTATCTGATTCCTTGTCACCAAAATCAGGCTTTTGCTGCTATCCCTGAGGTCTTGCAGGTGTGGAGGCTGTAACTGGTTATGAACATGCTGGGATCATGTCCCACCACACAGTGGTGCCAGGAAGGGACTGTCTCTTTCATTTTGAAGGGCAGCATCCACTGAAACCCTGGGTAGTCAGATACAAACTATACATTGATCTGCACCGTCATTAACATTTTCTGTGCTTCAAGCAATCAGTTTTCAGAGCTGGATGTGTTATATTTTCGTTTAGGGTTTACCAGTCTTCCTATCCTGTTGCTGAACATGCCAATGACTTGAAGAAGACTGATGGCAGAGCATCTTTGTTTTGACCAATTTGGTCTATAATAGTTCTTAGTGAAGTGACTTTTTGCTAACAAGGTAGGGCTTTATCCAAAGCCCTTGGCAAAATAATTTAACCACAAAGATGTATGACATTTTCTGTGTGAGAATTCTTTGCTTGGCAGATAGCTGTTCAGGAGTTTCTGAATTAATGTGGACCTGAGTTAGCCTGTGCATTAAGAGAGCTCCAGTAGCCAATGTTTTCATGTATAAACAGTTATGAAAGACTCTGGGAAGATAAGGTGGAAAGAACCTATTTTTCTGTGGCTTTAAATAAATGCAAGTCTACTTCAAATATGCAGTTATGGAAAAGTTCATCTTGACATTATGTAAATAGAGTTAGAAATGTCAGATCTGCAAGTAAATATTGTAATGAGAAGGGAAGAAAGTAAACAGGAAGCTTTGATGTCCGCTCTCTTTAGTACCTATCTTAATCCAAAGTGACTTCTGGTATTTCAGGGGATCTGTTGTGGTTTTGTGTGCGTATTCAAGAGCAGAAGTTGGCTTGTTTTTCCAGTGGTGGAAGAAAACTCTTGATCACATTACTGGACAGTTTGAGCAGTCCAGAGGGGCTTTTACAGTGTAGCTCTAAAAGAGACCTCTTTAGACCTCCAGAAAGCTGCTTATCTGAGCAGCAAGTAAGTCTGCAGTCTATACTTCCACTTTATTCTGTAGATAGCAAAATTCCCACTGATATTAAAAATGTCATGAAATAGAAGGAGAGGTGGATTTTCAGTGAAAAGTCCCAGCTTTTTTTCAGTGATCTGCTAAGAAGAAAAGTCGTACCTTTCCGTTGATATTAAACATGTTTGAACTTCACATATTCATATAGGTACATATAGTGTGTTTTATTTTGAGTAACATTGTGTTGTTTTCCTAACAGATGAACGTGAGGCAGTTCAGAAGAAGACTTTCACCAAGTGGGTTAATTCCCACTTGGCACGTGTGTCCTGCAGAATCACAGATTTGTACACTGACCTTCGCGATGGAAGGATGCTCATCAAACTTCTGGAAGTTCTTTCAGGAGAAAGACTTGTAAGTGTTTATTAATACTCATTGTGGGGATTTTGTTTTGGGTTTGGGTGTTCTTTTGTTGAATCCTTTGCTCAACTGACATACAGCAAAACTGAGTACCGAGCGTGCAGAGCTGCAAATGCCTTTTTACATATTAAAAAAAAAATAATTATATTGCTTCAGCTGGATCCAGACACCAATAAATTATGTTCCTGTTGTTTTCAGTAGGTATTGAAGGAGGTGTCCTTCAAAGGTTCCTTGCTGGTGGGATGCTGCATGCTTCCAGCAGTGTACTCCCTGCTCCTGCATCTGACAGGACCAGAGCACTAAATGTCCTCCAGCCACTTAGATTGTCTTGGTAGTGGTGAATTTGATGTGCTGAGGAGCGTTCCTGGGAATTGTGGCCAGCTGGCCTGTTTCTGTGCTAGTAAACACAGGCTGCAGATGCAGGTGGCTGTGTGCAGTCTGCCTGCCAGCCTGAGGCCTGGAACATCCCTTCTCCCTTCCCTGGAGTGTGCTGGGGGTGTGTGGAGGACAGCTGGCTGGAGAAGGCCAGGTCCACCCTGGGAAGCATTGCAGCAGTTTTGGCTGTGGTGTTAACTGCACCCCTCTGCTCAGGAATGCTCCTGGGTGCACTTGGTTTTACTAGGATGGACAAGGCTTGGATTTTCTTTGGTTAGGGGAATAGCTACAATTAATTTAAATGAATGGGGCAAATTCTGTCTTTGAATATGCTGAGAGAGCCCCTTTGATAACCAGCACAAGGGAGTGAGTGCTGACTAAGAAAATTCCTGTAGTTAAAAATGCTGCTGCATGACAGAAAAACTGGGGATGTCAGGAAATGGCTGGGTATCAGTTTTTCATTCTGTTTCTTAAATGATGGCTTGTGCTCTTAACTACCTAATTTAAAGCAATCTTTTCAAAGAAATACGGGTCTTTAGCTAAGACCTAGGGCTACATGACTGTGTAATCGCTTGTCATCAAGCACTCAACTATTAATGGGAGATCCATGGCTTAAGACTCTGGTTAATGACTTGAACATATGGCCCACAGTGTGGTGTCTGTACAGTAGGGCAGGAGAGGGAGCTTTCTAAATGCATTTGTGAGGGCAGGGAAACTGGTGTGTGTAGAAGTACTCTGTGTGGATGGAGGGAGCTCATCTCAATGTTTGTCAACTACCATTTGCTCAAAACATGTTTCTCTCTATGCCAAATGATTTACTTCAGTGAGGGGTTAGGTTTGACATGTTCATTGCCGGTAGCAGAGGTTATTTGTACAGGAATAACTGAGACCAACATACCCCATTATTTGAGGATTCAGACAGCAGCCATGACACCCCTGTTTAATTCTCCGTATCTGCCTGCGAGGATTTGACTTTCAGTGTCAAATAGCAGTGTTGAAGCCCAGACCAGTCATGTGACTCTTGCTGCATGATTCATTTACATTTTTCACTCCAGGTTTGGAAATATGCAAACAGAGCTTACGCAGCTGCTGGGGTGGGGAGGGTGCAGGAGCCACCCGGTGAGAAGGCTGGATCTGCACTTGCATCATCGCTCTCATATTGCATTGGCAGCTGCCTGCTCCACCACAAATGCTTTTTGTAGCTTCCTTATCTCAGGATGGAGGACAGCAGTCTGTGTTTGAACAGTACATTCCACCACACCTTCCTCTGCAAACAAGCCTACAGATAATGCAATGCACTAAACCTTGAGACAATTACACACACCAAAAATATTCCAGGGGGATAGGCACGTAGCATCCACTTGCTGGCGTCCTCCAACTTTTTAAAATTTATTTTAGCTGGTATTGGTCTGACAATTGCATGATACCCAAGCAGAAGTCTAAAGGCAGTATCTTATGCAGAAAGCTTAAAATCAAGACAAGAAACGTCAGATGGTTAGAAAACAAGAAACAAACACAGAAACTACCCTGGATAATTATTTTAATATGTTGTGTTTACTGATGCAGTAGAACAAACGGGAATTGTTTTCTCACTGTTGAAATCAGGATTCAGATTCTGAAGCTGGAGTCATATGCCTATGGAGCAGTCTGGGATTTAGGATAGTAATCAGGGTGGCTGGACTGCTCTTTGCCCTCTGTAAGATCTCCAGCTTCATCTACACAAACTCTGTATTTCTCAACAGCTGTTGTAATTTTTGATGATGAAAACCAAGAATGCTTGAAGGTGTGTTGGAGAAACTCAAAATGAGAGTGTCCAATAAGGGCAACGATGGCATCTCCCTCTCTTTGCCCAGCTTGATTCCTAATTCTAGTCCAAACCCTATACCTAAGGCCCTCTGTACAGCATGGTATTTAGAAATAAAGTGATAGCATGCAATAGGCTCACTGAGCAAAGTGGAAAGAATCCAGCCAGTATGAAAAGACATTTGTAATTTTGTTTGCACACACTGTTAACCAGCTTCTACCAAACAGAAAAATAAAGCTGAGAATTGTTTTCAGCATAAAATCAAGCATTTAGCTGAGTTTCTTCCATAACTATAAAAAGGATTAGTAAATTCCTTACAAATCCTGGATGCTCAAAGGTCAAACTATTTAAGCAGATTCTCTGTAGTAAGTTCTGTCACATTTTCTGTTGGAAAAGGAAAGATTTTTGACGTAAAACAATTTTCCCTGATAACATGCGTGTGAAGACTCTTGAGTCAAATACAAGTGATGCATTCAACATGCTTTCCTTCCTCCTGTTTAATTCCTGGGTCCACCTGAGCCCAGTGAATGTGAAAGTGGCCTCTGCCCATGTCTCATCCAGGGCTGTGCAGGAGAGCGTGGCAAGAGCTGCCACACCTTGAACAAACCTGCCTCAGACTCCTCTTCCTCTTCCATTTGCAGATCAGAGGCTTAAACTGCATGGCCTGCCAGTGCCTGGGGACAGATAAAGAGAATCTGCTGTCTTCTCAGGGTGCCTGATGATTTTTTGGCCAGGTGGCACTGACCTTCTCATCCATGCAGGAATTTGAAATGTCTTCTTGGACATGCACAGTTGTTGTGTTTGTGGGAGAAAAAATCTTGTCAGTAACCTGAAGGTTTTTGTTCCTGGGTTTTTAGTTGGAGAGCGTGTCCTTGTACAGAGGATGGGTGGGAGCAGGCAGTCTTATGAACTAAATAAAACCTCTATCATGAATGGTATGAGCTTGGTCACCTTGGTGCTGGAGCTTCTAAGAGCAGAAGAGGAGCTTTTAAAACAAATTTCAGCTTGGTAACTGGAGGCATGAAAGGCAGCGCCGTTGCTGCCTGGGTGAGTGAGAAGGGCAACACTGAGGCAAAGGGGACAGTTCAGGTCTGCCACTGCTGCTTAGAAATGGCCACTATCACAGGCGTTCCTGTGTTTTGGGAACATCATGGTTGCAATGAGCACTTGTGAAGCTGCTTTGAGCTCTCAGGTGTGGTGGTAGGCCGGAGCCATGGTGGGCCTGGCTCAGGCTGGCCTCAGCCTTCCCCTCAGCCAGGTGCTCCCACTCCCACCCTTGGAACAACCTTCCTACCTCTGCTCTGCAAGAAGAAATTTAACCTGTGGTGCAGCTTACCACACTCCTGGGTGACTGATGGTACCAGCAAAAGGATGGATCCCAGATTGTCCCTGCTGATCCCAAGGGATCTGCGGTTGATTCCAGCCCACTGTGTAACCTCACTCTTGCTCCCATTCACCCTGTGGCTCTGCACCCTGTTCTGGCAGTGTTTGTGCTGTATGGTGTGTGCATAAGAGGGTGTACATGCAGCTCGTGCCTCTTCAGAGGGACTTTTGTACCCAAAAGCAGTGGCAGGTTCCTGGAAATTCTTGGCCTTGCTGGGTGTTGTGGGTTGGCTTTTCTCTGCATGGTT
This sequence comes from Apus apus, assembly GCF_020740795.1. Classification (NCBI taxonomy): domain Eukaryota; kingdom Metazoa; phylum Chordata; class Aves; order Apodiformes; family Apodidae; genus Apus; species Apus apus. The sequence continues at coordinate 44,670,753 of NC_067284.1, forward strand.
ACCTGGCCTTTGGAGGAGAACCATGCTGACTGAAAGCTGAAGTGAAACTAGTGACCTTGGGGGTTGTGTGTCCTGAAGGGCACGCATTTCATCTTTATCACCCATTCTTGTACAGGCTACTGTTTCTAGGGACCGTAATATGGCTCAGGCTGAAGCTCTTCCCCTTGAATGCAGTCTGAGGCAAGGATTTTGCCTGAGCTATTTCCATGGCCAGTTAATTACATTCAATGTAGAAAACAAGGAAATTATGTCAATTAGTAGCTTGGCTGAGTACCTTTGGTCACATCTCAGTGAGCACCGAATGGGGCTGTTCAGCTGTACTCCTTATCTGCAGAACAAAGTTGCTTTAATTGTGTTCGGTTTTACAGCAGACTTCTACATGCTGTTAATATATTCATGGCTTTTTTCATTTGCACTGGGCCTTTGTAAGATTATGTCACATTGGTGTGGCTGATTTTTTATTACTGTTTTTACTTTCTTTTCTTATGCAGAAGTTGTTTGGAATAAATATCTTCTGTTATTTTCATACTATCTATTCTATTTCAACTGACCGAAAAAAGGCAATGATGTTTCCTCCTAGGGAAGTTTTACTGAGTAGCTTATGGTCCAAATCTGAGCTGCCTTTTTTGGACAGTGTGTCCCTCTATTAACAGATACTCTCTGGAGCACTCATTAGCAATCCCCTCTGTTGGCAGTGTGTTCCAGTTACCAGTTTGTTTCATATCTTTATCTTTGCAGAACCTTCTTTTTAAGTGTGGAAGAACTTGTACTGGAGAAAAAAAGCATCTTGGGAAAATGTAACAGGTGTGGCATGAACTTAGCAAAATAATTTATCTTCCAGCTAGTAAATAAATATATTGGACAGAAAAGATGAAGGAAGTAAGCAGGCAAAATACTTTGAAGGGCAAATTAAATTGGTGTCCAGAGTGTGCCACTCAGAGCTGGGACATGCGCATTTCCACCAAGGGTTGAACGTTGTCATGTGTAAATGTGCTGTAAGATACAAAGAGCGGTGGTGTCTGTGGAATTTGAAGAACAAACACCTGCAGTGTTGCTGGCTGGTAGTGGACAACATGGTGACTCACCTGCCTGGACTGAAGAGTTAACAAGCACTTTGATTTTTCCTTCCATCTACAGTAACACAAGTTTACCTTCTCCCTTTTACCTTCTAGCCTAAACCAACTAAGGGAAGGATGCGCATCCATTGCCTGGAGAATGTTGATAAAGCCCTTCAGTTCCTGAAAGAGCAAAGAGTGCACCTAGAAAACATGGGATCTCATGATATTGTGGATGGGAATCACAGGCTGACACTTGGCCTTATTTGGACTATTATCCTGAGATTCCAGGTAAAGATGTATAAATACACAGATATATACACATTGGAGTTTTCCCATGTTTGTTTGTAATATTCTGCTTTTTAGGAGCAGAGTGCTTCCAGGCCCTCTGAAATGATGGGAGTGAAAGGTGCCTAGTGTTTGGCAGGACATGCTCCAGAGCTAAGGAAGCAGATAAATTAGTCCTTGTGATGCTGCAGATCTGTAGTGGCAGCCAGTGGGAGTTTCCTGTGTGGAGAGTGGTTTTATTTAAAAATTACTAGTAAATATGAAGCTCCAGCCATAGACCTAGGAGGATCTGCTACCCTCAGCTGCTCTTCACCTTTGTGATGATTATCATTAACCTGGCTGACTTTGCAGTGAAGCAGATTAAGGGTGCCCACAGGAATTGTTATAGTGTTCCAGCTCAAGGCTGAGATTCCTTGTTTTCCAACAACTTGCATGTTGGTCTTTGTCCTCAGTTAAAAATGTCCTTTTGCAGAAAGGGTAATACATTAATATAACAAATATATAATTGATAATAAATAACATAGTAATAAATAATGAAAAGATTTAACATTATCTTAATTTTGGTGTTTTGCCTAATATGAAAGTGTTTTCTTAACTTTCAGTGACAGCAGTGGAACTTCACTGAAGCTACAATACTCTTTAAAAAGCAATGAAATATATCCATAAAATGAGATGTATTTGTCCATATGAAGTAAAAACTTACTTCCTTTTCTTTTTCCTCTTTTAAAAAACTGGGTAATGGCCTAGAATCTGGAATACATAGTTGTGATGCTGCCAAGGGCAAACACTATTTCCTCCAAGTTTGACATTGGTGCTGCTCAGTTTCCTGTGGGAGACACATGACAGGGTGACACCATAATACTGTATAGGGCAGGATTTGCCTTGACACTTTGGAAGAAGTTTTCCCATGAAGTTTAAACTGTTTTGTCAGTGAACTAAACAAGAACTAATTCTCCAGTAAAATAAGGGCAGATGAAGCTTTCTTTTGACATGAATGCTCTTAAGTGAGGAAAAGCATTCACCTGCTTCCATCATGCCTGTCATCATAGATTTCCTTTGGTACTTATATAGTGATATAATTCCTTTCATCTTTTCAAAAAAGGCAAACAATGTGATTTCTCAGAGAAGTATTTAAACCTTCTGTGTTAATTTTAGATCCAAGATATCAGTGTTGAAACTGAGGACAACAAGGAGAAGAAATCTGCTAAAGATGCTTTGCTTTTGTGGTGCCAGATGAAGACAGCTGGGTGAGTGTGGATTAAGTGTTTATCTCTAAAGCTCTTACAGCATTTTGAGTTTTCATTGAAATAATTTTAAATGGGCAAACAGATATCTTTTCTTCAGTGGATTCAACTAAGAGAAGTGAGTTGATGTTTACAAGTCAGAAAATTCTGAATTTATTATATTAATGCTGTGTGATAAACATATCAATCTGATAATCATGAACATATAGTAGTATACTGACTCTTTTTTACCCTACTCTGAAGAAATAATGATGCTTCATGTGTTTGCCACCTATTTCTCCCTCTTTTCCTATATATGGAAGTATTTCCAAAATGTCTTTCTCTGACATTAACATTAATTATGCATAACTAAATACCCGTTTGCAGAGATTCAGTATGTTTCCTCTGTGAAACTTGGGTGTCCCTGTGATGACTTGGGGCACATCAGCATTATTCTTGGAGCATTCCATCTTCTCCTTCTAAGAACTGTTTTGAAAGTGGTTTATGAGCAGCCTGAAATTCTTGGAGACTTCACCAAACAAACAAATTTTGCATTGGTGTACCTGTAAGCCACAAAAGTGGCTATCATATGGACTTTGTTTAAAAGTCAGTGACTAGGGTCAGTCCTTGAAGATGGCCTGGGACAGCAGACAATTTCAAGGAGAAGTTTATGTGCCACTGCTCTTATGGCCTCTGCAGCCATCAGGCTTTACTCCTTTCTGTTCCTACTGCTGTTCCTGCTCTTCTCTTGAACATGGTGTTTGAGTACCTTTGGCAGCAGCTAAATCAGGAGCAGGCCTTAGACTTCCAGGGACGTGAAATCTCACAGGCTTGCAGGTTGGGTAGCAAGTTATAAAATCATACTTCAAGTGATTACTTCAAAGTTCATTTAGAGCCTTTCTCTGGAATGGATACCAATTCTGCAGGGTTTCCAAGACCAGATGAAGTGCATGTATCTCTGAAGTCAGTCTCCTATTAGAGAGCAGGCATGATAATAAATTGTCCATTGTGGGATGGAAATATTCCACCCCTAGGTTTAAAATAAGTGTCGCTCCTGCAAGCAGCTTTTAGTGACAGCTGTATTGATTGTGCTTTCTTTGTTTTATTGTTCTGTCAGTTACCCCAACGTCAACATTCACAACTTTACCACAAGCTGGAGGGATGGGATGGCTTTCAATGCACTAATACACAAGCACAGGTATGTGTGGATAAAGGTCTTTATGGATTTTGAAAGCTTGGACTGTTGTGGTGTTCACTGGGTTTTGTCGTACGTTGCAGCTTGATTTTAAAACCTGTGGAGAGGAGAAAATCAAAGAATTGCTGGAAGTTTTACAGCAACTTGCCTTGCTTTACAGCTTTGTAGCTCTTGTGGTCCCCGTGAGCTCATCTTGTTGTCCCAAAAGTTAATAACTGACATCAATCTGGGAGACAGCTTCTCACATCACAAGTCAAAATAGGTTGTGTTTGGTTTCAGGAGAATAAATTATACACATGATTGTTTTCATTTGGAACTGGCCATGTCAGAAAAAAAGTTTTTGTACCTTACTGAGTAACCCATGATTGCATCTGGTCACTTGGAATTCGGGAGTGGGAGGGGGGCATGAGATAATAGCAGCCTGCACAAAGAAATCTAGTGCTAGACATTGCCATGGCTGGGTCTGCTGCTTATTGGCAAGCTCAGGTGAAGCTGTTGGGACAGCTTGCAGACTTAGATGGCGATAAGGACAGACTGCATGACCACAACTTTGTTCCTTTCTTCTCCAAGTCACCTTTATCTCTGGTAAAAACTAGGTTCTGCCATGGCGTGTGCTAGGCACTGCTGCATTCCTTTAATGCCCTGGCTGAAATGCGTGGGGCTACTGGGCAGGCAAACCTTGGCAGTGGGGTGGGTCAGGTTTTCTGAGGGTTGAGTATTTTAGTGCATTTGTTCATTTGAGGGTGGCTGAATTGTGCTTCGGGAAATCTAAAGAATTTTCCATCCTGTCTAGGCCTGATCTGATTGATTTTGACAAGCTGAAGAAATCAAATGCACACTACAATCTGCAGAATGCTTTTAACCTTGCAGAGCAACACCTTGGTCTTACTAAGCTCCTGGACCCCGAGGGTAAGAATTCCTGCAATTCATTGCGCTTTGTGGGCCCTTTTCTCCCACCCCTCCTAGTATTGGGGCATAGCTTTGTCATAGCTTTTTGTATTAGAGAGAAGCTGGATGCTGCTGACTTACCTGGTGATACAGCTAGGGAGCCAAGGAGAGAATGCAAGATGTCTGCAGTGGACTGAGCAGCAGTAGCACAAGAGCCCTTAATCCTGTGTTTATTTTTCTCCATTTGACAAGACCAGTGGACTGCCATGTATACATAAAATCATTTCAGTTAGAGCCATCCTTCTGATCTGCTTTGAGAAACACTTTATTTCTGTGAGCTGGAAGATGAATGATGTGGGTTTCAGCAAATATTTAGCAGCTCCTTTCACAGATGGTCAGTGAGTTTAAGCCTGAGTTTTAGCTTTCATGAGTGTGTTCATGCTCATGCATATTGGAAGGCGGGCTCGCAATGCTAGGACAAGGAACTTTCTTGTCACGCGGCAAATAGAGGCTATGTGTTTGGGCAGGTTTCTTCTTGCTTTTTTGTCAGTGCCTCAGAATTGCTGCAGGAAAGGAAATAATTCGTTTTCCATCTGTATCTCTCAGAAGATTTGCCTGGACAGACTTACTACTGCATTTGAATTCTTCTCTCCAAATACTGATATTGCATCGAGGTCCTCAGTTAACAGTAGTTCTGTCAACTCACACAGACCCTAGAGGAGGTGTTCAGCTGTGTGCAAGCTGAAGTCTGAAGCCTGACTCTAAGGCCCAAAGGCCCGGAGCCCACGCTAAGACCAAGAGATCAAGCAACACTTCTTAGCAGCAGAGTTCAATGCTGTGCAACACCAACTAATCCAGAACCAGTCCAAGGCTGCTGAACATATTTTTGATTAGGAGATGAATCTTAGGAACTGAACTGCCACTGAACCCGTCTCTCTGACTCTTAGACGCATCTTTGTTGCATTATTAGCTTTGTTGTTTTAACCCTTGCACCCACAATATGCTAAAGACAACTCTTGTTTGGTTTGCAGATATCAGTGTTGATCATCCTGATGAGAAGTCAATCATCACCTATGTGGTGACATATTACCACTACTTCTCCAAGATGAAAGCTTTAGCTGTTGAAGGAAAACGTATTGGAAAGGTTTGCAAGCTCAAATTTTAAATTGTTATAAAGCAGCTGACATTTTCCTGATTTTTTTTCTTGGTTTTTTTTTCCTCTTGTTTGTTAGTTTCTTAGGAGCCCACTGTATGGTAGTTTTCAGTTTTGCTGTTGAGTGTGTTTTGAATCTTAAATATTCCTGTATGACTGTGAGGAGCAGTTAATTTCCAGCTGCCTCGTATTAGAAAACATATGGCTGGTGGTTTATTTTTGCTTGTTAATTTTGCATCATTGCTGCTTTTCCTTTCTCATTAACTGTTCCTCACCCTCTGGGTCCTCTGTCTCTTCTGGAGCCCAGAAAAGTCCCTCCTTTAAAAAACGTGCAGTCATTCTCCACCCTTTGGCAAAGTTGCCTCAGTCTTTACAGCTGGCAGACAGAACGTGAATCCTTTTGTAAGCCTCAGCTCTGCCCCTTGATTGCTGTGGGATCATGGGAATTCACTGAAAAATGCAAAGCCCTGATTCCTCAGGGATCCCAGCCCCTGGGGTGCTCAGGAGCCAGTGGCCTGGTTCATAAGTCAAGTCTCCCAACATTTTCTTTTATGTAGGCTGGTGGATTTAAATGCCTCTGAAGGGCACTGCCCTTGTTATTCATGTTCTGTTGTGCTGCTTGTTGCAGGTGCTTGACAATGCCATTGAAACGGAGAAGATGATTGAAAAATATGAATCGCTGGCTTCTGACCTTCTGGAGTGGATTGAGCAAACCATTATCATCCTCAACAATCGCAAATTTGCCAACTCGCTGGTTGGTGTGCAACAGCAGCTACAGGCTTTCAACACTTACCGCACCGTGGAGAAACCACCCAAGTAATTTTGTTCTTCACTTGAAACAACACTGGTCTGGTTTTGTTTAGTCAGTCATTGATTTATTTTTTTTTTAAACAAACAAACAAACAAACAAACACATCCAAGGAATTCTAATCTTGGCTTAAGAATGTTTTTCGCTGAACAAACCCAAATACCAGGTTTCTAATTGGCACTCATCATTATTACTGGGAGCCTTTTTGCTTTCTGCTGTTTGATAGGCACATGATAATAACAAAGACAAACCCAGTAATGATAAGAAGTGTGTCTTGGTGATCCTGTGCCTGCAGGACCTCAGAGGCCTGGAAGTTGCCACTTTACTGAGATGCCTGCCTTACAAGATGAGTGGGAATAGCATAGTAATATCACCAGCCTTGCTTGCTAGCGGCATGTAATACCAACACACTGCTATTAAAAGAATCTTATTGCTTATGCAAAATCAAGAGGAAGTATGTCTGTCTTTGTACAACATGGCTGTGCTTACTAAAACTGATATAACCAAAACTGTGCAGCTTATTTCTGAGAAGTTTTTTTAGCATCAGATCTGTTTATTTTTATTTGGTCTAACAGAAGTTCTAATGGATAATAATCACAATCCAAAATAGTACAGAGTAGCCAGACATCTTCTAAAATTGCAGTCTATTCCCTAGTGCCTATGGAGTTTGTTTATTTCCCAGGCGTATAACTCAGGGAAGATAGTGGGAAGAGTTTATTGACTGCAGTGGACTTTAAATAAAACTTCAATTTCTTGAGTTGATAGAGTAAACTAGGACAGTGTACATAATAGAATTAAAAAAAAATAATAAAAAAATCGGTCTTCTGTTCCCCAAGGAGGTTTAAAACCAAACACACAGACAACTGACTTCTCTGAAGTTTCTTTTTTGTTTGACCCAACTGGTTCCTGGAGATGTGTGGGCTGTTTCAATTGCTTCCAGCTTTGACACAAGATGACGGTGTTTATCTGAATGCTGCATTTATGTCAATATTTTAAGGAAGTGCTTTATAATACCTTAGTAATAATGAAAGCTTTATTGTAACTCAATTATTTTGCAAAATTTTGTTTAGATTTACAGAAAAAGGAAACCTAGAAGTTCTGCTTTTTACCATCCAAAGCAAAATGAGAGCCAACAATCAGAAAGTGTACATGCCAAGGGAGGGCAAACTCATCTCTGACATTAACAAGGTAAACTGAGCCAGCTCCTCTGCTGCGACTTGGGATTTCATTGCTGTCCTTCAGTCTCTCAGTGTACTGGGAGGAAACACATTTGCTGTCTCCAGCCTTGATGTGGGGACCATGAGGGATGGGCAAGGTGGGGTGGCCTTTTCTTATAGCTCAGACTCACTAATCTCGACCAAACCCCTGGGTGTCTTCAGCAGCTGTAAGATCCTCTGCACTGGAGGAATGCTCGGTCATCCTGTGCAGTTGGCTATGGATCTGGTAGCCCTGCCTCACTTCCCTGGGGTCCTGGCTGTTAGTGTTGATAGACTGAAAGTAACAACAATATCCAGGCATCGTAACCCTCCCCGTTTGCACCTCAGCCCTCTGCTCACAGGCTAGGAGAATGAAGGAAGCGCCATGACCAATCTTGTGGGTTCCCTCTCAGGGTTTCTGTGGCTTTTTTATGCTGGTGCAGCTGGCAGAACAGCAGCAGAGCTGATGAGCTCTCTCAAGGATAACAAACAACTTGAAACTATGAGCTTTCCTCTTTTGTGTTTGATCGGGCTTGGCATTCCCAGCGCAGCTGTTGGAGGTGTCTGTTGCCTCAGTCTCCATCCTAGAGAGCAGTAAACTGCACAGCCCCTATGAATTCCTGAAATACCTGGACTTCAGGCAGTTTCACATCTGTTAGGATTTAGAAGAATCTCAGGTAGTTTGTGTTTAATTGTGGGTATTTTTGTTGTTTGTAAGAAGATCTGAAAGGTGATTAGCTGGATTTCAACATGTTTCTAAGACTTCTACATTTTGTAGTATTAATGTCATGCATGTGAATAACTTTTGGCTGTGAGGGAAAAAAGGACTCGTATGCACCAAATGTGTTTTTAAACAAGTATTCTCTTACATGTTCAAGCCAGGTGGTTTGCTTAGGCTTTGTTGGAGGCAAAACCCAAACAAACTCAAGAAAATTTGTCTGAGATAAGCAAGTCTTATACCCCTTGCTCAGAAAACGTATGGATGAGTTGAGAACAAACGTTACGTCCTATGTGTATTTATTAGCAGGCAAGGTGTAAGGCCAGCCAGTATAAACCAGTTTTATTGGCATATAAATAAATAAGCCAGTTTTGTGAAAATAGGCTGTAGTGACTTCAGTCCTGATTTCATGCAAAAATGGTGTGATTTATCATAATCCTGTAAGAATGTGTGTTTAGAAGATGTGTGTTTTTTCTCCACGTCTTCAGGCCTGGGAAAGACTGGAAAAAGCTGAACATGAAAGAGAACTGGCACTGCGAAATGAGCTCATCAGACAAGAGAAACTGGAACAACTGGCACGCAGATTTGATCGCAAGGCAGCTATGAGAGAAACTTGGCTAAGTGAAAATCAGCGTCTCGTTTCTCAGGTGCTGCTTTCTGAAATTCTCTGTGTGACTAAAATGACTCCCATGAGTAATTATAGGATACATTTCTTGCAAAGAGAACATTTCTTCGTCTGTGTCTCATATTTCGCTGAAACTATGTACATTTTGTTTGTTGTATGTGTGTACAAATGCCTATTTAGTGTGTATGTGCATGTACTGTGTGTCCTACCTTTAATGCATTTGGGTATCGCTTCCTTGAATCTATCACTCTGTACTCAGGAGATACTGATGTAGAAATATCTACCCACAGTCAAGATTTTGTTTATTTGAATAGTTTGGTTAATGCAGTGGAATTAGCCCAGAATTTAGTTTTATTTTTTAATACTAAGGGTGACTTTAAAAAAAACCCCAAACCCCAGCTTAATCCTGATGGCCACTATGATTCTTCCTCCAGGGCAGTAAATTATACTTCTGATCCTATGAGTGGTTCTCTGATTATCAGAGGTATCTCTGATTTTATTCAAGAAGACTTGTCAGAGCATTTTGAGATCCCAGGTTTGCTAGCAAGTGTATCCTGCACAATCAGAAATCATGTTACAAGCAGGAGGGCTTTTCTCCTCACAGCCATTCCTGAAGAAGCGTCTCTGTCTTTACAGGATAATTTTGGCTTTGACCTTCCAGCGGTGGAGGCCGCAACGAAAAAGCATGAGGCCATTGAAACAGACATTGCAGCCTACGAGGAACGAGTCCAGGCCGTGGTCGCGGTGGCAAAGGAGCTAGAGACTGAAAATTATCATGATATCAAGCGCATTACTGCAAGAAAGGACAACGTTATACGCCTGTGGGAGTATCTACTGGAGCTGCTCAGGGCACGGAGGCAGCGGCTGGAGATGAATCTTGGTCTGCAGAAGATTTTCCAGGAAATGTTGTACATTATGGACTGGATGGATGAGATGAAGGTAGGTGTTAGCCAGTTGAGAATGTGAACCAAACATTCCAGAGAGGTGTAGATGTCCTTTTGTGTAAGCTTTTAAGATTCATTTTGCCCCTCTGGTTTAATAAACAAATGCAGCAGATCCACATTCAAGAGCAGTGAGCAAATTCCCTTACCTTATGATTATATTTTTTAAAAATAAAGATTAAAAACATGTTAGGAAAAAGAACAGTTTTGCCCCTATAAAAAGCTACTTTTCTGCTTCATGCCTGTCTCATAAGGGCCAGACACTTTGATCACAGTGCCTGGGTAAGGATGATGATTTGGGTGTGGGAGTTAAATAACCTCTCTTCATCACAATTTACTTGGGGAACAAGTCACCTCTTCACCTCTGTGCTTTAAAAAGCAGGAATTTCTTCCTGTGTGTACTCCTGGGATGTGATTTTTTTCTTGTCCATCAGCCAGCAGAACTTGGATGCTGTTGGAGGAAAGGAGGATGTGTGTAGCTCAGGGGCAGCTCACAGCACCTGGACTGAGTGCTTTCCATTGGTCCCGCTGGGCTGACGTAGCTTCTCATCATCCTTGACTTAAAAATGCATTTAAGAGCAGTCAGGTTCTTCACAGTTGCCAGTGATTGAAAAATTATTGGCTCATACTCATATCATCCTTGTCTCTGTACATTTGAAATGGCTCCCCTCATGGGCCTGGTGTTTCCCTGGATTTAAATCAATATAACCCCAGAGAACAGCATTATGCTTAGAGTCACTAAAAAACAAACAGCTTATGTCTTTCTGCCCATTTTACTCATCTTCTACATTTTGATCAGGTGCTTCTGCTGTCTCAAGACTATGGCAAGCACTTGTTAGGAGTTGAAGACCTGTTGCAGAAACATGCTCTTGTGGAAGCTGATATTGCTATTCAGGCTGAGAGAGTGAGAGGGGTCAACGCATCTGCTCAGAAGTTTGCCACCGATGGAGAAGGTAACTAGCAGCCAGCATGTCCTTCTTCGTCTTAATTACACATGAGGTTATATGCAAGCCTCATTAGTTCTGCAGTGCATGTTGGGTTAAATTCAGCACTAGAATAAGAGAATCCAGCTTCATTTGTTCCTTCTTTACTCTCTGTGTCAATGATTAATTTGTCCAGGTACCTGCTCAGGACTTCATTGTGGCATTGTGTTCTGCATGGGCTGTCACGCTCCTAACCAGCAGCTGCTGTAACTTCAAAGTAGTCACTATTAATTCCCCCTTCTTTGTGTCTAATACAAACAGTACAAATTATTGGACTCAGTCTGAAATTGTCCCAATTTATGCAAAATAAAAGCAACTCCAGTAAACAGTGTAATTAACTAGAGTAAATTATGTTAATTTTGTGCAGTTTTGTGTGTGAAGCTGGTACAAATCTAGAGTAGTGAATTTTGTTTCACTGAAAACACTCATTAATATCTTTCCTTTCAGGTTTGCTTGATTTGGGTTGTTTTTTGCCTTTAAGCAAAGAATAGTATTTTCTGATCTGTGTTACTGTATGGTAGAGCTTGAAAAGTTCACATTCACGTTCAGGACTCTCTGAATTCTGTTATGTGAACTTCATAGATGGAGTTAAGAGCTCTGAGTGTGTCGCAGCTGTAGAGATGACAACGGCGGGGTCCAAGTTGTAATGTCCATTCTCTGTCTGAGCAGGTTACAAACCGTGTGACCCGCAGGTCATCAGGGACCGCGTCGCTCACATGGAGTTCTGTTACCAAGAGCTATGCCAGCTTGCAGCTGAGCGCCGGGCCCGCCTGGAGGAGTCCCGGCGTCTCTGGAAGTTCTTCTGGGAAATGGCTGAAGAAGAAGGTTGGATCAGGGAGAAGGAGCAGATCCTGTCATCTGATGACTATGGGAAGGACCTAACCAGTGTTGTCCGTCTCTTGAGTAAACATAAGGCATTTGAAGACGAAATGAGTGGTCGTAGCGGCCACTTTCAGCAGGCAATAAAAGAAGGTGAAGACATGATTGCGGAAGAGCATTTTGGGTCTGAGAAAATCATAGAAAGAATTAAGGATATCCGGGAGCAGTGGGCTAACTTGGAACAGTTATCTGCCGTTAGGAAGAAGCGTCTGGAGGAAGCCTCTCTCCTTCACCAGTTCCAGGCTGACGCTGATGACATTGATGCATGGATGTTGGACATCCTCAAGATTGTCTCCAGCAACGATGTTGGCCACGATGAATATTCCACTCAGTCCTTGGTCAAGAAACACAAAGATGTGGCTGAAGAGATTGCAAGCTACCGGCCAACCATTGACTCTCTTCACGAGCAAGCAAAGGCTCTACCACAGGAGCATGCTGGTTCTCCAGACGTGCAAGGCAGATTGTCCGGAATAGAGGAAAGATACAAAGAGGTTGCTGAGCTGACTCGGCTGCGTAAACAGGCCTTGCAGGATACCCTCGCTCTGTATAAGATGTTCAGTGAGGCAGATGCTTGTGAACTTTGGATTGACGAAAAGGAGAAGTGGCTGAATAACATGCAGATTCCAGAGAAGCTGGAGGACCTGGAAGTGATCCAGCACAGGTGAGAATACCTTTACCAGGAAGTTTGGGGAATACACCAGCTGCCTTTCTCAGCTTGCCTGTAGCTCAGATTCTCTAATGCCTCTGTGATCTTTTCTTATTTGTTCCCCCGTCCCTCCAGGTTTGAAAGCTTAGAACCAGAAATGAACAATCAGGCCTCCCGTGTCGCAGTAGTGAACCAAATTGCTAGACAGCTAATGCACAGCGGCCATCCCAGCGAGAAGGAGATCAAAGCCCAGCAAGATAAGCTCAACACAAGGTAAGTGAAGGCCTTGCACTCATGAACATGACACTGGCTGAAACATGTACAGTGGGGTCATTTGTGGTTCTTGTGTGGGTTTCTTAAGATATTCTGATAATGTTGCCTGGAGTATCTTCAGGGTAGGCCTTTAAAGCTTCAGAAGGGAAAAGAGCTGTGTCTTTCAAATATTTAATTAACAGATGGAGTTTTGCTGTCAACTTCAATCAGGCCCTGAGTGTATCAGTACCTTGATTTGAGAGCTGCAAATTTACTGTAATGACTATTAGGATAAAAAAGAAGGCAAAATAATTTCATGTAATCTCATTTGTTGGCTTCAAAATAAACCAAGAGAGTTCATTTAGCCTGAAAAGTAGATGTAACTAGCAATTTTTCACTTGAGAAAAAATTATACTTTTAAGGACTCAGTGTTGCTGGCACTTTTCATATGCTGATGTATACCATAGCTTGGTTAGTGCTTGTTTTTCTACAACTATCAATGATGTGAGAAGGACTGACAAAACTTTATGGCTTACCAAGCTAATACGAACACCTATGCATTCAGCAATGTTGCCATATCCTTTTCATTATACACAAATCTCAATTTCTCTGCTTTTCATTTCAGATGGAGCCAATTCAGAGAATTGGTAGACAGGAAGAAGGATGCTCTACTCTCTGCTTTGAGTATCCAGAACTACCATCTTGAATGTAATGAAACCAAGTCTTGGATCAGGGAAAAGACCAAAGTGATCGAATCCACACAAGACCTGGGTAATGATCTAGCTGGAGTGATGGCCCTGCAGAGGAAGCTGACGGGCATGGAACGTGACCTGGTAGCCATTGAAGCCAAGCTAAGTGACCTGCAAAAAGAGGCAGAAAAGTTGGAATCTGAGCATCCTGACCAGGCACAGGCTATCCTTTCACGGCTCGCAGAGATCAATGATGTGTGGGAAGAAATGAAGACCACCCTCAAGAACCGGGAAGAATCTCTTGGAGAGGCCAGCAAACTGCAGCAGTTCCTGAGAGATCTGGATGACTTCCAGTCTTGGCTATCCAGAACTCAGACAGCAATTGCATCCGAAGATATGCCAAACACACTGACAGAGGCTGAGAAGCTGCTCACTCAGCATGAGAATATTAAGAATGAGATCAACAATTATGAGGAAGATTATCAGAAAATGAGGGACATGGGTGAGATGGTGACACAAGGGCAAACTGATGCACAGTACATGTTCTTACGCCAGCGCCTACAAGCTTTGGACACAGGATGGAATGAACTTCACAAAATGTGGGAGAACAGACAGAATCTCCTTTCCCAGTCTCATGCCTATCAGCTGTTTCTCAGAGATACCAAGCAAGCAGAAGCATTTCTTAATAACCAGGTAAGTGGTCAAGATGGAACTTATGCTGCAAGCAGTTAACAAACAAGATCATTTGGCAGGAGAGCCAAATCTGTTTGTAAACAGATAAATTGCCTCTTTTTTTAACTATAATTTGCATTTTGTATTTTACTTCTAACTGCTCTTGGGAGATATTTCTTTTTGTATGTGGTGAATCTGTTGTTGGAGCAGACAGCACAGGCTGAGCATAACATTTTTTTTTATCTGATTTCTGCTCTAATTACAGGAGTATGTTTTGGCGCACACAGAAATGCCCACTACCTTGGAAGGAGCAGAAGCTGCTATTAAAAAACAGGAGGATTTCATGACCACGATGGATGCTAATGAAGAAAAGATCAATGCAGTTGTAGAGACTGGCAGGAGGCTAGTTAGTGATGGGAACATTAACTCAGATAAAATCCAGGAGAAAGTGGACTCGATTGATGACAGGTAAGGTCGGAACGATGGCAGAATGTAGCAGTTCATACTTTAATTCTGGTCTCTGAGAGATGAATCCAAAGGCAAAGTAACATGTTAGAAAATGTCTGTTGCAGACTGTTTGTCCTGTGGAAACATAAGAATTGTAATGTTTCAAAAATGTGCCAGGCTAATCTTTATTAAATATTATCTCTCCCATTTTCTGGAGACTTAGTAGGTAATGAGCTCACTACCCAGAATTTGGCTGTACAAGTGTTGCTGTATAATTCTTGGAGCATTAACAGATTTTATGTTACCGTGGGAGCTGTAGCACTTCGCTGTACTTGGTTCTGCAAGTTTTAGTTTCCTCTGCTACCTCCTAGCTGATTTAATTGCAATAATGAATTTCTGTCCTTCCTCTGAGGAAGGAATGTGGTCCTTCAAGAGTGTAATTGCCATTGTATCCACCCCACCTGCTTGGCTTTGATCGCCTTTTCCAACTTGTCTGGCCCTTCTGAAATCAGATTAGGAAGCATTGGTACAAATTCCTCTTTCATCCTAGAACAAGTCTTTTGCTCTTTGACTGTGGCATGGATGCTATCAAATGTTAAGAGTTTCTTTTTCTTTGAAAACCAAATGTTCAGTTTTGGAGGTGATGATTCATGGTTCTTTCTGCTTTTGGTTTGAATAATAGTGGAGTCTTTCAAGGCGCTTTTCAGTCCTGAGTGTCAGAACACAGCAGTAAGCTCATAAACAACCTTTGTGTCAGCTTCTACTGACAGCCCTTCTATCAGACTTGCACCGTCCCACAGCCCCTAAGCTCAGATGCCTTTGTCTTCAAGGAGAAGCTGAAGTAGTTCAGAAAACGTTGTGCCTTTCCTGGTTTGGCAAATATGTCCCTCTGTGGATGTACCCACTTCACCTGTGGCTCGGGGCTTCAAGAGAGGCAGATAATCGTGTTCCCAGAGTTTACTGTGGGCTTCTGAGTCCTCTGACAACCTAAGCCCAAGGTTACCTCATGTTCTCGTTCTCTCTCTAACCAGCTTGACTGTCTTTAGATCCCAATGAGAATCTGCAGAGGCTAGGAAGAGGAGATTGTATGAAAGCAAATAAGGTGAAAGCTAGGAAATTAATTATCTTTGTTTACAGTCTCTGACTTTTAGTGTCCTCTGCTATAAGTTTTCCCATCCATATATGAAACCAGGAGGACTTTATCCTGGCCTTCTGATCAGGTGTCTTCTTTCTGCAGCTTTTGGAATATTAAAAGATAGCAACCAAGGTAGCATATGGTCAACTGCTTCTTGCAGTCTGTTCTGAAGTAGTTGCAGTGGGAGATGGCTTCACCCTCTGTCCTGCAGAGAGGTTCGTGCTGTTTCCCCTCAGTGCAGCCACTCCTCTGTGTCTCCATTGTCCTGTGTCTCCCCAGCTGGCCACCTGGGCCATCCTGGCTGTGGGACGTGTGCTGGAGTTCCTACTTTGAATGGCAGGCAAGTCCTAGAGACTGTCTTTTTTTAAGCCCACTTTTTTCCCAACATGTTTCCTCAATTCTAAAGCTATTTATGCAGAGCGCTGCAAAAACCATCCGGTGCTCTGCTATTCAGGAAATCCGTGGGATTGCTCTCTGAGTCTGTAGGGCTGATAAGCCTCAAGAACAAAGCCTTAGGGCTGGGTGTAGTGGGAGTGGTAGCAAAGGAAGCCTCTTTGGTTTCAGAAAAAATCACTCTCCCAACCAAGCTCCACCTGGATGTATAACAAAGGACCAAAACAAACAAGTACAAAAATATGCAGTGGCTCCATACTTCCCATGTGGAACTCTTTGTAGTTTTTAGTATTTGTTAACAGTACCTTTTACAGTCATGCTTTCAAGCTATTCCAGAGGAGATCCCACTGTCTGTTGATACAGCAGACAGACCCTGCCCTAAAATGGTCACCAACTGAAGAGATGTGGTAGGCATCAGACTAAGGAAGGAGAGGGGGGTGCAGATGCAGTGTGGTGCTGTGCAATAGCAGATAAACACTTCAGCACAATCTTTTACTGTAGTTCACAGGAAATAAGAACATGGAAAAAGGGTGAGGGAAAGAGAAGATGGGTTTTGCATAAAGGTATCACTAGCTAGCTTTTCCAACTGGGAAAGAAACTGGTTTCCCTGGTGCTGCTGTTCCTGCTTTGGTGACTTCTGCTGCTGTTTTCTGCCATCTGGAGGGGGAGGCAAGTTCTCCATTTTCTCTTGGAAAAGTGCAAGTGCCTACCCATGGCCTCCCTGATTCTGCAGATGAGATTTAGTTTAAAGACAGTGGCAGATCTGACTCAGATTGTCATCTGGATCTGGTTGTCATCAAATGTTGTATTTATGCAACTTTCTGCTCAACAGAGAATGGAAATAATTGTTGTTCTTGCCCATTCAGAAAGGCGAGTGCCTCTTTCTTGCTGGGACAGCTAAAGAAACTAAAATTGTCTTGCATATATCTCAGTATTCTTAGCAGGCAGTTGTGTTCATGCTATGTGTAAGATTTATTATTCCTGCGCTGGCTTTGAAACCCACAGGCTTACAGTTAAACCACAAGTGATTTTGTCAGTTTTCAGCATTGTTCACATTCTCAGGGGCCTCTGGGGAGCCAGCATGGGACACTGTGGCAAATTTTGGTGCTCTGCTCTTGAAATAATTTGAGTCAGACACCTCCTTGTGCTGAACAGATCTCATTTTCCTGTTTTAGATTCTTTACTTTCCTGTTTTAGATTCTTCATGATGTTGCCACAGAAGGAAGATGCCCTGATATTTTAACTGGCTACAGTATATTCTGTATCTCCCATTTTGCCATGTAGATCTGGCTTAGCTTGGACCTCTGGATCTGAGGCTGCCTCTTCAATATATGCATAGGGAAGCCCCCTTTTAATGCAGCCCTAGGTGCTGCTGTGGTGTAAGTTATATATGTGATTATTTATCTGAACAGGCAAATTAATCCAAAGTCATTCTAAATAATTAGAGCCTGCAGAGCAAGCTGTTTTATGTGTGGGATCTTCTTCCACAAACTATTTTGGCAAATTAATAGGAAGCAGTCATTGACAACCTCAAGTGGGACAGGGTCTGTCTGCCCTATCTTTGAGTATCTAGTTTAAACCTTGTTAGAGTTCAGTGCTGTTCTGCAGAGAATACTCATCTTTCAGTCTCACTCCAGGTCATATTGGACAACAAACAACCTTTTACAGTCAAAAGAGTCTGTGTGCCAAAGTTCTTATTTGTTATGCTGAGGGGGAAGGAAAAAAAAAGTGACATCATCTGTGTGGTATCCCTGCATGATTTCTCTTCAAAGTTCTTGAAGTTAGTATTTCCAACACTATCTGGGAGACATTTTTGTTAGTTTTTTTAAACTCAAGTTCTCTTCACTTACGAACTTCTCTCCTTACTCTTAACTATTCAAGTAAGTGTCCTGAAAATTCTCCTTTTAATTTCACAACTTGTGTTCTCTCCAGAATACTTAAGTCTATAATATAATCTAGCCTTAAATATTTGAAATCATCATGATAAAAACACCCAAGAAATTCCTTGCTTCGTTTTAGCTACCTGAGTAATGCACTGCATTTGCCGAAACAAATAAACACCAGCCAAGAAAGAGTGGAATCAAACCCCATGATCTCTGCTATGGAAATTTTTCCTAAGGCACAATATATGTGTCTTTTCCTTTGTGCTTTCTCAGATAGCATCTGTCAAAACTTCAAGATTACCTGGGCTTGGACTCCAGCCCCTTGCTTTGATGGTTCCATATGTCTTCCTTGCTACCTGATCTGTAAATCATTTTTCTTGACCTACAGCTGTATAGATACTGCTTGCCTGGTTATTCAGAGGAAGGTGTTAAGAGAAAAGTGAAGCCATTTGCAGTTCTGTGAAGAGTTTTCTGCTATTCCTCTGCCTTGCAGATCTTTTGCTTTTATGTAAAACATATCCCTAAATATTCCTTGTGTTTCTGAAATCACTACATTTGTGCCAGAGAGCTCGTCTGGTAATTTTATAGATCAGGAAAAGTGGTATCATAATCTAGTTGTTGTCATCAACATGTCATTTATAGTCTTCTAGAATATCATGAGTCTCTGGAGATTTCCGTTAATATGGATTTATTTAGCTATTGCCAGTATGTGCTGAGATCATCTTATAAAATTGCCACCCTTTAATTTCAAATTCTGTATCCCTGTTTATCTTAGGCTATTACAAAGGGCAGCAATAGTTCACTGTAAGACCCTGTACAGTGAAATATGAACAAATCTAACACAATGAGCAGTAAATAAAAAATAACTTCTTTACTTGCCTTCCTCCATCTAAATCGCCTCATAAATAATGAAAGTACTGAAGGCCTGGTGTAACCACTCCAGATTAAGTGCTAGATAAATACATGTTCAGAGAGACCTTGGGAATCAGCTCTAAAAGTACCAACTCCATTTGAAGAACCCACCAAGACCTTTGGGACTGCCAGCATGACTCATCCTGTAAGGGGTCAACAGTTAGGAATTAAAAATAGGTCTTAGAGACTAACCTTTACTTTCCTTCTGTCTGCTCTTAAATGCTCTGAAAAATATTTTCAGTGTGCATAAAGCTTCTATTTGCAAAAACACACAGGTGTGTTGCAGCTGTTGTTTGTTAAATACAGTGTTTTAAAGCCATATGATGTGTTACAGCTTTGTTCAGGAGAAGGAGGTGCTGAGCTATAGTGAAAATATAAAGAGCACTACACTTTGCAAGAGCCACATAGCATGCAATCTCCCTGTTGCAGTTTTGCAGATAGTTTTCTTATGTCTTTTGGCAAACAGCCTGAACTTTCCCATGGTCTTCAAATTAGTGGGCCAAACTCTGTACGTAACACTTGTGAAATCCTGCTGACTTCAGAATTTTCCCTGTGTATTTAACTGGTCACAAAAACAAGCAGATGCTGAGCTTCGTTAAGCATGTTAAATAACATGTGTGTATCTGAACTTCAAAGTGTCCTTCATTTGAAAGGCAGTAAAAGACAAGACACCACATACTTCATATGTGTGTCCCAGAGAGCCCTCAGAAACCAACAGTTGACATTTTGCATGAAATAAGTGCCTAATTCAAAGTTGTTTTTCTCTGATGTTTTTTGGTGGGTTTTTTTTTACTAGACATAGGAAGAACCGTGAAGCAGCCAGTGAACTTCTGATGAGACTGAAGGATAATAGGGATCTGCAGAAGTTTCTTCAGGATTGTCAAGAGGTAAATGATGTCCTTTCAATGTTGTCACTAAAAGCTGCACCCTGCAGAAGAGCATTCTTACCCATTATTTTGTAAGGACTGGAATACTCAGCATTTTGCAGTCAATTTTGCATCCAGTTATATTTAGTGTGGAGTAAACAACCAAAAACCAAAAAAAAAACCAAAAACAACACCCAAAACCCTGCAAAAATTAATTTGGTTTGTTTGTTTGTTTTTGGGGTTTTTTTTTCCTCATGAACTGAATTTTGTCATCTAAGCTCAAGACAGGGCAAATTGCTGAAAGCAGGGAAGATTTTTGTGCTATGGGTAATCATGTGGAATCTGGTGGGATTAACACTGAAGTCATTAAGAATTTTGTCTACAGCTGTATGTGGCCTGGTGCAAGAGATTTCAAGTGATTTCTACAAAACATTAGTCAGAAGAATAGGAGGTTAGGAGTAAGATTGGAGTGGGATTAAATGGAATCATTTGTAATGGGTTATTTATCTGATAATTTGCATGTGTTTAAAATTGTTAAGTACTATATCGTTTAAAAAAGAAATCCTTTCCAGATTTTTCAGTGACTTACGTGGACTGTTTACACTAAAGGCAACAATTTAAAGTTAGGAATAATCTTGTTCCTAGCATGAAGAATTAATCGAGTAATTTCCAGGTTATTTCATGCAGTACTGACAGATAATAAAGATACTTGCATGTGGTGCACATTAAAAACTGGCTGTTTTTATCTGAAGCCTGCAAAGAAAGCTATGACAATGACAAAGCTGTGCTTTGATATTCGAGAGTCATATGTTAGCAGCACATCTTACCCAGCTACAACAGAATGGAGGTCACTGCAGTGTGTCAGGATGGAATTGCCCACAGCTGAGATTTTGTACCAGAAACAAACAAAATGATGATCATAAACTGGGCAAGTGGTGTTTACTGCTTGGTTGCCTAGATGCAGTCTTCTTTTCCTGCATTGCATAAGTTAACCATGAATGTGGCTTAAATTGCTCCTTCCTTGGTAGTAAAAACATGACAGATTAGCAAAAATTTTGCTGTTATTAGAAGCAGCTTCTTCCTTCCTCTAACATCTCTGGTACAAAAATCCCCCTGGCTCTTGGAAGTTCTTGTAGCCTCCATGCCAATGTGGTTGTGTTCCCTAGGATCTGTTTCTTCCCCTATATCGTTGAAAGAAAAAGGAAAACGTAAAAGCTTTAGTGTCTTGCTGCCTGAATGCCTTTCCTCTCATTTGTTTCTCTCCAGCCGCTAAATCTGGATGTCTCGACTGTATGGTTCAAAGATGGAACTTTCAATACCCAAATGTTATTAATTTCTCCAGTCCTTTTTGAGAGGACATTAGCCTTAATGATATTGAGTGGTTGTTTTTTGGGTGATGGAGCAACTGTCCTGCAGGTTGGAGGGGAGCCAGGGGAACACCTCGCTCTTTGCTTTTTCATTGAGGCTGACTGTGAAGCTAGGAATTGTTAGAAAACAGATTTGAACCAGGCTCCATTTCACCTGGCAACGATCCTTCAGCCTTCCTGCCTGCTGTCTCAGGGACTGGCTCCCCTCCTTCTGTCTCCTGAGGAAAGGAAGCATGTTTTCTGCCGGGTGCTCCTTCCCCAGGGTAGCTGCTTCCCTCCTGGGTTGCTCCATGCAGAAGCATTACTGTGGCTGTGGCCTCCTGCCCCTCACTCCTTCCTCCCTCCAGCACCCAGGCCCAGTGCTGAGCAGAGGCAGTGCTGCCAGGATAACCCTCCTAACCATGGCCCAGCACTGGGAAACCTTTCCTCTGGGTCACAGACAAGGGAAAACAGCAGATTTTTCCTGTTGTTATTAGTCAAATGCACTGTCACAGGTTAATCCTGGGTGTTTCTTCTTATGTCAGTTTTACACGTTCATAAATATGTGTTAAATAAATTTGCAAGTGAATGAAATAAAGAGTGACAGCAGAAAATCCTGAGGAGAGGTGATAGATTTTGCTGTCTAGTTTTCTTTGACTTCCTGCTTTTTCCTAGCTCAACTTCAAAGAGATTAAAGCTGATCTCCTCTGTAAGTGCTTAGAAGTCCCAGCACTGTCTGAGCTAGTTTCTCCAAGGAGTGAAAGCATTTGATGAGGCTCCACACGTCAAGTGCTTTCTGCCCATTCCTGGAGCATGCCGATGGATTTGTCATGCAGTGCAGAGGCCTATGAACCCCATGCCCCAAGACACTCTGTGTCAGCTTGGATGTTTGCAATGTCTGGGAAGTGCAGCAGCAGTCAGTGCTCTTTCACCTTCCCTTCTTGCTCTGCTAGATTTACCAGGGTTTTGTCTCTGCCTTGCTCTTAGTTCCTGCCTGGTTTTCCTTGCAGGGTGTTAGGCTTCTGGGAGCTGGGAGCAGAAACATCTGTTAATAGGAATGATACTGCTTTTCCTTGGGAAGTGTTTCTAAATCCTCAGCAGCCTTAATACTGTGGCTGAGTAAAAGCAAATGGTGACAGAGAAGCAGTGCAATTTGCAGAGTACAGCAGCTGTCTCCTACCCAGACAGGCAGAAGTAAACCCACTAATTTTGGGTTATATAGTAATCCTTAATGCAGCCTTTGATTGTTAAGTAGCACAGTGGCCTGTTTCAACTAAACTTTGCTGCCTGTGGAGGTCTCCGTGAACAAGAGCATTTTTCTCTGTAGACTTGATAGCAAGATCAGATGAGGAGCTTCTTTGATTGCTCTGATAAAGTTTTCTCTTTTTGTGGAGCTTAACAGTGCTTTTAAGGGACACCTTAAACAAGGCTTGTGAGTGCTAAATGGATTTGTTGCCCTGTGTCCTGAGTACAGAGCAGAGAACTAGCAGGTCTTGCCCGTGCTCTGTTACTACTCTTGTCAGGGAGCATCCTTGGCAGGACAGCGTGCCTTTCTGAAGTGGCTTTCTAGAGACAAAGCTTACATTTGTTTTGACATTTTCCACTTGGGCAGGCGACTCTAAATATGCAGAAAATGAGTATTTTTCAAATTCTGTAAACATTCCTGTGAATGTGGTTTTTATCCACACCTTAGGGGTAGATAAAGCACCCAGACTCATCCTAGGAGGAAATTTGTTGTTGGCTGCTGTGATCATTTTCACGTTCTATTTGCCCTTGGCAAATAAGCTCTTGTCCTTGTTGGAGTTTTAAAGTATTGATTTTCTCTACTGATGATCTGGAAGTCATTCCAGTGTCTTTGTATTTGCAGAAAATCAGAATGAGATCAATCTTGGATTTTATATAGTGGGAAAAGGAAAGTCTTGAGTACCAAAACCCCAGTGGAGATTGGACTAACAAACAAATTTGTTTATACAAACCTGTATAGAGAAAAGACTGTGGGGAGAAGGTACAAATGAGATGTGAATTAATGGTCCATAACCTCTATTCTGAATAATTTTGATACAAGTAAAAATACATAATTTCTCATTCAGCGTTTCCCTGAAAAATTTACCTTGGGGTTTAATTCTGGAGCCTTCCTTTTGCATGCCCCTTCATGAGCATGTACTCTGCAATGTCCTCAGGAAGTCAGTACGGCTCCACGGGGGTGTCGTGGCATTGCAGTCCGTGTCCTGAGCAGCACACTAAGTAATGTTGCACGGGAAAAGTGGTACGAAAATACACTTGCTGTTGAACTGGATGAGAGCTGTGTGTTTGATTTTGCTTATCAGGGAGTTGATTCCTTTCTGCTTGAGTCATAGGTTATTTATATCTTTTCATAAACACTTGCGTCTTTTCCTTTTCAGCTCTCACTGTGGATCAACGAAAAGATGCTTACAGCCCAGGATATGTCCTATGATGAGGCAAGGAACCTCCATAGCAAATGGCTGAAGCATCAGGCATTTATGGCAGAACTTGCATCCAACAAAGAATGGCTGGAGAAGATTGAAAAGGTAACTAAAGAATGTCCCAAAAATGCCTTCATCTTTGTCAGAAATAGTTATGCACAGAGATAGGATCTGTTCTGCAGCAGAATTGTTTCTTGAGCCATTTCTCCAGCTAAAGCAAAAGGAGATTTCATCACTGTAGAATAAGTATCTATCACATTGGGTCTCCATCTAACCCATTTTATTCCTCACTGATGTTAAAAGTTTTTTATCAAAGACATTCTCACAGAATAGTCATTAGCTAAGTTGCCAATTAAATTTTGTCTTGTATTTCTTACCTGTTAGGAGGAAGACATAACCTAGTTTTTATACCCAATGGGTATAAGGGGCAAATGTACTTCCTGGAAAGTAACTGAATGCACGTGAATAACTGAATTTAGTGTCCCATGCTACCATGCTGTTTTTCATTCATTCAGGACCATAATCAGGCTGCTTTTTCCCATGCAAAATTAGTGTGTGAGTAAAGAACAGCCAGTTTTGTACCTCATGATTCACAGCTCTGTATCAAGTTACTTTGAAGGTTTTATTATGCTGTGATGAGCTCTGTTTCCCCCACCCCATTTTTCTCATGTGCAGCTCTGGAACGCTAAGGAGGTCTCCTCTTTAGGTCTGAACAGTGGGTTTCTGTTCAGTGTAAGTTAGCTTAATTGCTCATTTCCTCTCCCACTTTGGCACTCTGCATCCCTTTAGAGGCTTTTCTGTGTTCTGCAAATAGCAATACCCTTTAATGGTGTAATTAGAAGGCTGCTCTTAGTACTGGAAGTACTTTTTTAGTGATTCTAATACATTTGCCTCCGAAAAATCAGATTGCAGCAAAGTATAGAAGTTGTGTATCCAGCCAGAGCTGATAATCACAGTATTAATGTTACCAGTGGTCACCGCTATTAAACGTGCTGGATTGTGAGTAGAGTTCACATCTGAAAAGGTTTTGTCCCTTGGCAGCACCACCCAGGTGCAGAGGCATAGTTAAAAGAAAATACTTCCCAAACTAATACAACTTTTGTAAGGGCAAAAAGACACCTTAAGTCCAGGTGCTCTGCTGGTGCTTGGTACAGGGCTCCTGTTTCCCACAGAAAATTGTTCCTCTCTGGTATTAGCTTGCCATTAGCTCTGCCATAAGCTCCTTCTCCCACCATCAGGCTGGATCTTCATCACTCGCCTGGTGAAATGGCCCAGCCACACAGGTACATGGGGCAGGCTGCTCTGCTCCTGTCTGAACAGTGGCCCCAGGAGCTCCCTCGAAGGAACATGTGTAGCAGGGACAAGAAAGGAGGCCTTACCTGACCTTCCCACTGCCAAGAAACCCTCTTCCTGGCAGCAGACAAGCCTGGGAGCTGATGTTCTGGAAGGAGTCAGAGGATAATTGGAGATAGAAAATGAGTGGATGATGCTGCCAGCAGATGAGGAATCCTGAGTGCTCACTAATCAGAATAATTTGACTAACGGTCTGTGAGTGCTCCTGGGGAGGTACCATTTTCTTGCTCTTTGCTTTGCAGGAAGGAATGCAGCTCATTGCAGAGAAACCAGAGACTGAAGCCATAGTGAAAGAAAAGCTGACAGGTCTCCATGAGATGTGGGAAGAGCTTGAATCCACCACTCAGACCAAGGCTCAGCGTCTCTTTGATGCAAACAAGGCGGAGCTTTTTACCCAGAGCTGTGCTGATTTGGATAAATGGCTGAATGGTTTGGAGAGTCAAATTCAGTCAGATGACTATGGAAAAGATCTCACCAGTGTCAACATCCTGTTGAAGAAGCAGCAGGTAAATGGAGCGCAGGTTGCAGAGTGGGCAGACGGCAGGTATCTGCACTCAAAGGAATGGGGGGGGATCTTTTCCTCTTAGAAAAGTTTTAATTTGCTTTTCTTTCTTCATATTGTTTCATGCATCTTTAAGAAGAGCCAAAAATACATCCAGAAACAAATCAGCTGTAAATTTCTTGATGCAGTCTCCACCCTATACTGCCTTCCTTCCCCACGTTAATGTCTCTATTGTGTCTCTTGCTGTAGTCCTCCAGTCACTGGTTGTTCCCTCTCTGTACGTGGCTGACTGCCTGTGATTCTGACTTGTCTGAAGCTGTTTGGTCCCTGATTTCCTGCTGTAAAGACAGCAAGGAGTAGTGAGGACAGCGATGAAGCTCTGGTGTGCAATTAGCTGTGCTCCATTGTTGTTCAGCGTAACTTGTGAATGACCAGTAGAAGAGGTTCAACTGTGTTGTTGGCCAAATTCACCACTTTCACAAGCAGCTGTAACTGAGGGATATCAGTGGGTGGCCACAGTTGTGCATCTGTGTTTAAGCCTTGGTCCTTATTGTAACCGTTTCCCACATAATATGAATGTTACAATAATTAATGTGGTAAATCCTTACTGACCAGCATCTCTTCTTCCTTCTTATGAGGCTATTGACTTATCCTAGTCATGTAAAGTGCTTTTACCTCTGTTTTCAAGACCTGTTTGCTATGTTTTGGTTTAGATGCTAGAGAATCAAATGGATGTTCGTAAGAAGGAGATAGAGGAGCTGCAAAGCCAGGCACGGGCTTTAAGTCAAGAAGGGAAGAGTACAGATGAAGTAGATGGCAAACGTCTTACTGTAGAAAAGAAATTTTTGGAGTTGTTGGAACCTTTGAATGAAAGAAAGGCAAACCTGCTGGCTTCTAAGGAGATCCACCAGTTCAACCGGGATGTGGAAGATGAAATTGTGAGTACAAAAGAAATCCTGTTCCCCAGACACTAGGAAAATATTACATATATCATAGTGAGAAACCTTTGGATTATGTCTCTCATTGGCAAGGCTGAGTAACACTGGTTTTGCCTCTTGTGTGCACCAGCCCCTCCATGCTCCCTTAGCTGCATCTGGGGTTATTTGAAACTGTATGTGCTCTTCTCTTGCTTCTAGTTGTGGGTCGGAGAGAGGATGCCTATAGCTACATCTACTGATCATGGACACAACCTCCAGACTGTGCAACTGCTAATAAAGAAAAATCAGGTAAGTAGATGCTGTTAGAGCTCCATACCTGTTATTCTCCTCAGTGCTGACTAATTCAGGAAGGAAAGGCTTGGGGTAAAGCGATGGATCCTTCATTGGTGATGTGCAATGCAGGAGCAGTGTGATCACTGGGTGGTGGCATATCTGGGGAGGGCTCAGCCTCAGTTTGTCCATTTGAGCTGGATGGCATGTGTTTTGCTGCCCCCCTAGAGTTAAGACCCATGACTGGCATTTCTTTTTCGTTCAGTGCAGTGTCTCATCAGTCTGTTTTTCTCCCATGTAGACCCTTCAGAAAGAAATCCAGGGACATCAGCCTCGCATCGATGACATTTTTGAGAGGAGTCAAAACATCATCACAGAGAGTAGCCCCAATGCTGAAGCAATTCAGCAGAGACTTGCAGACTTGCAGCAGCTGTGGAACCTCCTAATCGAGGAGACAGAGAAACGCCACAAGCGCCTCGAGGAGTCTCACAGAGCCCAGCAGTATTACTTTGATGCTGCTGAGGCTGAGGCCTGGATGAGTGAGCAGGAGCTCTACATGATGTCAGAAGAGAAAGCCAAGGTGAGGAGCTCCACAGCAACACTGGTTTGGTTTCAGTTGTTTAGCTAGAGGGGGGCAGGTGACATGATTTAAAATGTCGCTAATGTAATGGTAACATAAACAAATTTAATTCCCTGATGAAACCTCAGGTGATCATCTGTTCTATCTGTTAGGACATCTCTGACAGCATGGAGGATAAGCCTCGCTGTACTGAGTCAGTGAAGCGTCCTCAGGCTGTGGAGACAACTGCATGCCTTCCTTTGCTGTAAGGCCAGAGTTGCCAGAACAGAGTTGCCAGTTAGGGCAGGATTGCTGTTAGTTTTTGAATTACTGGGAATAGCACGGTGCACTTGTCTGTGAAACAAGCCTGATGGCCACCCAACTGATGCCACCAGTTGTTAGCTTTTACTCCCAGTGAAGTGAAATCAGAAAAAACATCAGACCTACCAAAGAGCACACGAACTCCTGTTTTTCAAGGAAGTATGAGAGTACAGTATCTTATTTGTTGTTTAAATAAATATACTGCATTCATTGCCCTGATAAAATAAGCTTAGCTTTTTGCTCAGTCTTCAGTTTAAAAGGGTTTGTTTTATTTTTTATATCTAAGCAATGCAAATAAAAAGGAGTATTAATGTAAATATTTCATCATGCAAAGTATTTTAATGAAGAGGCTTATTGACAGTACCAGTTAACACTGAGAGCTGGGGGTTGTTTTTCTTAATCATTACAATGCATAGAAAGTTTGGATCAGAATTTCTCCATGCACTTTAGTGGAGAATCTTTTGGCATGGGCTCTGTTGGAATTTTTTTCTTTGAGCCAGGCTGTTGTTGAAAAAAGCCTGACAAGTGATGTGCCTAAAACTGTTCCATTTTTCTGAGCCTTGCACAATCATCAGTGTTGTGTAAACATACAAAGAGCTTCATAGAAGTGGAAATCCAACATGCTCACTGCACAGCTGAAGTAATTTTGTTCTGCATCCCGGAGGGGTTGTTGCATTCACTCCTTCGCTTGCTGTTTTGCTTTCTGTGGGTACCATTTGCTGTGAACTCAGCTATTAATATACCATTGTCAGAACACCTTGTCTTCAATCTCTACTTGGGAGCAGTTCTTTGTAAATGTTTCTGGCTACCACTTCTTGCTTACACACCCTAGTTGAACTCGCTGTGTGATTCCTTTCTCTGGAGTGGAGGACTTGACTGTACTTTTCTGTCACCATTATAGGATGAACAGAGTGCTGTGTCCATGCTGAAGAAACACCAAATTTTGGAACAAGCTGTAGAAGACTATGCTGAAACTGTGCACCAGCTTTCAAAGACCAGCAGAACTTTGGTGGCAGATAATCATCCAGAAAGGTATTAACTGCCGTTTTTTATTGGATTATGCTTTCTTTCAGTGGTTCAGTCACTTCATTGGGTCATTCTGACACACAGAGTAGGTAGCTCAGGAGAGCACACAGAGGAAGAGGAGTTCAGCCTCACTCAATTGAAGATACTTGTTGGACCACCCTGATTTGGCCAGAGACAGGGTCCTGAGCAGGATCAGCTGCTGATTTCTGGGTAGTACTGGACACTTTTGATACATGTCTGTTGTATCAATTGTACGGGACAATGTTGTCAGGTCTGCCAGCACTGCTCAGCCTCACAAAGGTAAAGCAATCTTGAGAGACAAGGGTTCAATTCACTCTTTCAACCAACTTTCTGTCCAGCCCAGAGGGTCACAGTCATTTATACAGTGCTCCCTGAGATGTGCCTCCTCTGTTTGAGATTCCAGTAGAATCAGGAACTGGAATCGGATGCTTTAAACATGACCACATTAACAAGTCAGTTTTTGGTGAATTTATCTCAGCTTCCATAAATTACTTTCCCTGTGGGATAATTCAGGAAGCTTAAGAACTGTTTTGCTGTAAGAGCTGCAGCTAAGCAAGCTGCATTCACTTTGACTGCAAAGCTGATTTCATGTATTTAACTGCTCTGCCTTTGCAGATGGGAAGATAGGATGTTCTTAGGAAAGACACTGTCTGCCTCTGGTGGAGGATTATTTAACTCAAAAGCACTCTCTTGTGGTTATGATAATTTCTGATGAGAGCGGATATCCTGGCTGAGCTGACTGAGAACTGGAATAACATAATCAACTTTACAAGGCAAAGGGAAGGCAATTTAACAGGGCTATATGGCTCAGACAAAATATAGGCAAAAGATATGGCAAGTAGAAATATTAATCACTTTTGGAAAAGCTGAGCTTTAGGGAGTAAGAAACCCGTGAGTGCCTCTGAACTTCAAAGCACAATTTAAATAAAATTGAAATGCTACTTGCCTCAGCAGCTCAGATCCTGCCTGTAATTTTGGGAGAAGGCTCTGGGATGAACTGCGGTCAAACAAATTGAGAGCTTGGTTCCCAGCTTCACTTTCTAAAGCCAGGGGGGTTATATGCACAGGGCAGACAAGTTTTCCTGCTCGTGCAGTCAGCAGAATTTTTGGTCCAGTGTGTCTGAGTTAAATCCATAAATGCAGCAGACATACATTCTGTGGATTAAATATTCTGAGTGGTTTGTATTCCCTGTAGCCTTTTAAAAGACACTGAGGACTCAATGCTCTTTGTTACTTTCAGTGAACGTATCAGCATGCGCCAGTCCAAGGTAGATAAGCTGTATGCAGGCCTGAAGGATCTAGCCGAAGAGAGACGGGGCAAGCTGGATGAGAGACACAGGCTGTTCCAGCTGAATCGTGAGGTGGATGACCTGGAGCAATGGATTGCTGAAAGGGAGGTGGTGGCAGGATCCCATGAGCTGGGACAGGATTACGAACACGTCACGGTAAGAAGTTCTTCAGTCGTGGCTGCAAGTTGACCTTCCTTTTCTGGGTGCTGGATGCGGAAGATGTTTTTTTTTATATATAAATGGGTGGCTTGCTTGGTTTGCTCAGGTCAGTTTGTAATTACAGCGTGAGTCTGTTTCTTTGTGCTTCAGATGCTACAGGAGCGATTCCGAGAATTTGCCCGAGACACTGGAAACATTGGACAGGAGCGTGTTGATACTGTTAACCACATGGCAGATGAGCTCATCAACTCTGGACATTCAGATGCTGCGACAATTGCAGAGTGGAAGGATGGACTCAATGAGGCCTGGGCTGATCTCCTGGAGCTCATTGACACAAGAACACAAATTCTTGCAGCCTCTTATGAACTGCACAAATTTTACCACGATGCCAAGGAGATCTTAGGACGTATTCAAGACAAACATAAGAAACTGCCTGAAGAGCTTGGTAGAGACCAAAACACAGTGGAAACACTACAGAGAATGCACACAACGTTTGAGCATGATATCCAGGCGCTCGGCACCCAGGTGCGTAGCAAGCGAACGGTGCTGGCAGTGGGTGTGGAATCTGTCTCCTGTCTCCTAGCCTCTCCGTGGCTGGGAGGCAGAGTGCTACCAGCTGCTTTCCAAGTGTGTTTCTGTGGGAATAATTTCACCTGTGTAATTTTCTTATCTGTCTCTCTGCTTCTCTGTCATTGCATTAGGTTGATTAGTTTATCTAAAATAGAAATCCGTAAGTACAGATTCAGATTTCTGACTATGTAGGTAGTTGTTGAACATTATTCCATTTCCTGTCCATGGTTGAAGAAGAAATCCTGAAGGCAAAGAACTTTTGTTTCAATTTAAAGTAAAGCAGCTCCTGACAGTCTCAGCCTGCTGGGTGCGTAGGAGTAGAGTGGATGGAGAGGCACGAGGGTGACACAGTTGAGCTCCTCAGAGGACCTTTTTCTGATTGCCTCAAGCAGCAGCATCAGCAGTACACTGTGTGGCTGGTACGGCTGGAACACAGCTTATGTTTGAAGAAAAAAGGGTTCCTTTGGCTTAAGACATTGTCTCTTTTGTCAGTTTCTGAAAGTCATGGAACAGATACTAAATCTGTAAAGAAGTTATAATGTAGCAGAGGGAACAGGAAATACACATTTCAGATTTTTCTGCACCTGACATTGTTCTTGGGTGTTATATTAATTGTGCTGGAAGCTACCTTAGATTTGTCTGCTCCCTATGCTATGTTCACCTCGGTGTGCACAGGACACAGCTGTCACGTCCTGTGGAAGAATCGGTATTGCGAAGGATACTTGGAGGACAGGGGTGAATATGAAAGGATGGGTAAGCCAGGTTGGGTTTTCTGTTGTTTAAAAAATACCAAAAAGCCCCAGCGAAACCCTCTTCTGATGGGTACTTGTTATTTTTCCTTTCTGGGAGGCTAAGGAAGCCTGAACACCTACACAGGGCCTTTCTGACTTGGTTATGAATGTGGGCATTCTGACTTAAAAATTGGTTTTTGTGATGTTTCCTAACAGCAATCTGAAGAGATTTAAAGTACCTAGTCCAGGCTAAGATTTTTAAAAGCAGCCAAATTTGATCAAATTCAGAATCTTTTGAAGCCGAGGTCTGTTAAATAGAAGGCGGCAGCTGTTCAGACAGCACAGAGGGAATTCTAAACAAAAAAAAATGTTCAGCTGCCAAAATGAGAATTTCAGAACAAATTGCTTAAGGAAGGGAGGAATTATGACTGCCTGCCTTTATCCCAGCAGGTCAGAAAAGATAGCTTTTATGGCCACGCTGCCTGCCAATTCTTGATTATGTTGCAGTTTACATAGTTGTTTACTCTAGAGCAAAAGTGATATAGCAACCATTTGATTTTCTGAGTGTTTTACTTTCAGAAGCTGTAGATTTTTATACATAGAATGGGAGACATTCACAAAACACCAGTCCCAGTCTCTCAAAAAGGTAATTATAATCAAGACTTACATTAAGGAATATGTAATCACAGCAGAGTGGTGGTGAAAGCTCTTAGGACTGTTTTCAGGTGAAACAGCTAGAGCATCAAGATGGATCATTATGACAGTGGCATGATCTCTATCCTTGTAGACAGAAGGCTGTGATATTCAAAGTTTTAAAAAAACACAACAAAAACCAGAAAAAAAAATTAGGCAAGAGCTAATAGAATGATTCTGGGCTCAAAAAAGGTGTGAAACAGTAAAAATAAACCTTTTGGTGCCCAAGACAGTGCTTGAAA
Source organism: Apus apus (assembly GCF_020740795.1). Classification (NCBI taxonomy): domain Eukaryota; kingdom Metazoa; phylum Chordata; class Aves; order Apodiformes; family Apodidae; genus Apus; species Apus apus. The sequence goes on from NC_067284.1 coordinate 44,703,064, forward strand.
GGAAAAGAGATTTCTAATATTAGAAGGATCTTTGAATATCTGAAGTTTCTTCTGTTTGAAGTCATTATCTGCATTTTTGAAAAATCATCTCTGTCAGCGAGAGTAGTGGTTTTGATACAGGAGTTCCTGAGTGGCATTGTCACTCATGTGAGAGGAAGAAAGTGGAATGATGGGAATGGTCCCCATCTGCCCTGACATTTAACAGTCCCTTTGTATTGGCACTGAGTTTTATAGAAAGTTTAGAGAGTGGCAAATCTTCACTAATTTGGAGGCCCCAAGAAATATTCTCAGAGGATATACTAACTTAAATAACAGAACAAACCTTTTTAGTATCAACAGATCTAATACATTTGCAGTGACTCCAGAAAGCCATTCAAGTGACAGATTAGCAGCTAAAATGTCCCCATGGTTGTGGCTCAGAAGTACCCAAACACTGATGCATTTCTCTCATAAAAACACACCAGGTCAGACAGCTGCAGGAGGATGCTGCGCGCCTTCAGGCTGCCTATGCTGGAGACAAAGCCGATGACATCCAGAAGAGGGAAAACGAGGTCCTGGAAGCATGGAAGGCGCTTTTGGATGCCTGTGAGGGCCGCCGGGTTAGACTGGTGGATACAGGAGACAAATTCCGTTTCTTCAGCATGGTTCGTGATCTCATGCTGTGGATGGAAGATGTTATCCGACAGATAGAAGCCCAAGAGAAGCCAAGGTAATGTGAAGTGTCTCTTCTCCATCAGAGGCTAAGGCTGCAGGTCAGGTGAGGAACATCTGTAAGACTCAGTATCACTGAACCTAATTTTACACTGCAGTTCCTTCAGTACCATCAGGTTTTGACAGCCCCTCTGAATTCAGAGAGAGATTAAGTCTCATGTGTTTGTTTGATCTCTGATTCAGACCAAAATGGTGTTGTTCTGGGCTACAAAGGCAAGCTAGAAATTAATTTTCTTTCTTTATCATACAATTCTGGATTAGTTTATTTGTTTGAAAATGAAGCAGCTGCTAAATCCAGAATATGTGTTTCTGACCCATGGATTGATCATTTTAGGGATGTTTCATCTGTTGAACTGCTGATGAACAATCACCAGGGTATCAAAGCAGAAATCGATGCCCGGAACGACAGCTTTACTACCTGCATTGAGCTGGGCAAATCTCTTCTGGCAAGGAAGCACTACGCATCAGAGGAGGTACTGTGCTTGCTGAGCATGTCACAGCCACAGTGCAGCTGGCCTGTAGATTCCTCAACTGGAAAAACTTGCATTGTGTAATTCATAGATTAAAAAGATGTGTATTTATAATGACATGCATTACTTCAGGGACTGTTGCACTTACTTGCTGTGGTGAAATTAGTGTATAATTTAACTCTATGAATTTCTGTTGAGTAGCAGAGATGGCACCTAAATTTAAAGTATCATTTTCAGTCCAGGAAATGCAAAGAGGCTGTTGCATCCAGTTCTGCAGAGAGAAAGCTTTGGGATGGCTGTGTTGGGAAAGGTGACTTCTTAGAGCAGGAGCAGAGGCAGTCATGAGACAGCCTGAGTTTTGCAGAGAGGAACTGGAATGTGTGAAGGGGCCTTCTAGGGGAATGGGCAGCAAAAAGTTTGTCTCATAGGGAGAAAATCCAGGGAATATTAAGAGAAAAATGTATCCAGCTGCTTAAGGCCTTGATTTATTTTCTGATTTGTCTAGGCCAGAGGATAGAGGCTCAACCCTCATTTTTTCCTGCCTCTCTTCAGCGGAGGGAGGAGAGCCAAATGTCTTAAGATACTGCCCACTCAGAGGAGTGATACTTTCTGTGTCTGCATTACACTCAAGTGCTGTGGAGTATTCTCAGAGAAGCATTTGCTCAGGCTCTGGGATGTTTTGCTAGCCAGTATTCACCCTGAGACTAATACAGGCCTTATGCTGACACATCAGTGGTGTTAGTCCAGGTTGCTGCAGGCTTTTGTAACAGTCACAGGCAGCATGTTTTGCATTATTTGCTAGAAAAAGGACAGACAATACAATACATGGTTGCACCATTTAGATTTGTTTGTCTGTTAAAATCTTTTTATTAAATAATCTTGGTGCTGTATTTTTTAGCATATACTGAGTACTTATGCAAATGTGATATTTTAGTGCAAATGTCATATTTGTTTATACTTTGAAGAGAAAAGCAGCTGTTTTATTCCAGTTTAAGTCACTTCCTGACAATCCAGCACAATGTATTTCATCATTGCCTTTTGCTGCTGGCAGCAACTGGTGTGGTGGGGTGAGCCTGCTGCCTGCTCCTTGTGTAACAGTCCTGCATTCTCCTCTTCAATCCAGATCAAGGAAAAGCTGCTACAGCTGACAGAAAAGAGAAAAGAAATGATTGACAAGTGGGAAGACAGATGGGAGTGGCTGAGACTGAGTAAGGATGTCCTCGGATTTCTTTTGAGCAGGGCCATATCTAATTCTCTCTTTGCTGTGTTTTCTTGAGCATTGGAAAAACCTGCAGCTCCTTACCCTTTAATTAACAGTGCTTCAAAGTGTGTTTGTATTGTAATAACTGTAAGATTCACACCTGTTGGTTGTAAAATAACAGAGAATTTGAAACTAAGAAACCTGCACCAAAGCTCTTACTCTGTATTGTCTTTGCAGTGGACAGTTATCCAGGATCTGAAAACTTACAGAGCAGTGCAGTCTCTTTGTGGGGTTCTGGCCTGCTCTCCATAATTTCTTCATTGTTCTGAGCCTCAACAGGCTTTAACAAATACAGTAGCATGGGTGGTTGTCCCGGCGTTTGTACCATCTTCTTCACCAAAATTGCTTTATTCCATTAAAAAAAAAAGCAGTGGAACTTTTTTTTTAGCTGTGAGAACAGGATAAAGGACACCTGAAACTGTAGCAGTGTAGATAAGCATAAGGTACAGAAATCGTGTTTGCTGAAGGGAACTGCAGCCTATAGTCCAGCTGTTCTGAGACGGGCCAGTCTGAGGAGGAAAACCAGCAGATAAAACTTTCTGCTCTGAAGTCAGTAGGTTGCAGCAGATTAGAACAAAAAGGAAACACTAAAATTGCAAAATGAAGGAAGTCTGTAGAAGTGAAGGTGAGCCTTAACTACTGTTTTATTTCAGAGCAAAGCCAACAGGATAAATTTCTGTTTTTTAAACAATTAATTTCAGTGCAATTAGTTAAGGAAAACACTCATCCAGATACTTTTACTTTTTTTCCCCTAAGCTATGTTTAAGTAGATTCACAATATGGCTGATGACTTCATTATGCTCTTATATTAATGGTTCTGATATCTATACATTTTTTGCTCAGTTTTGGAGGTACACCAGTTTTCAAGAGATGCAAGTGTGGCTGAGGCCTGGCTGCTGGGACAGGAGCCCTACCTATCCAGTCGTGAAATAGGTCAGAGTGTTGATGAAGTGGAAAAATTAATTAAGCGGCATGAAGCATTTGAAAAATCCGCAGCTACTTGGGATGAGAGATTTGCAGCACTGGAAAGACTGACCACGGTGAGTGCTGTAGGGGAGAATAACCTCTCTTGGCCATTCCTCTTCATCTTGTTGCCATCTGATTGCTCAGAGTAACTCCCAGCACCAGCCTAATCTCCATTTGTTGATTCATTTGTGGAACAACCTCGGCCAATCACCTTGAGCATGAAGTTTCCTGTTGCCAAAAATACTAAAACCCTCTCTGGTTCATTTGAACTCAGTAACACTCAACGAAAAAGCTTAAGTGATAAATGACCTTTAGTAGTCAACCGGAGCTGTCTCAGGCCCAGGTGTGGTGACCCAGAAGCCAATTCAAGAGCTGAGCAGTTTGCTCTGTCTTACAGGTTGTATTGCTAAAAGGGGTGAGTGATTCTGAGGGAAGAAGACCCAGATGCAAACACTTGAAATTATTTTTGGTTAAAAACAGCTGCAAGGAGAGAGTGGTGGGGATGGGGGTTTGTTGCGTTTTGACTGCTCTAGTACAAACCTGTATTGTCCCCTAGAAAGACCTAATTAGCAAAAAAAAAAAAAAAAGCAAAACCCCATTTTGAGTACAGCTGCAGTGTCAGTAATAAATGCTTGGAGAGCACGTTACCATCTTTGGAGAATAATTTTGCTTTAGACACTAAAATTGGAGTGGCTTGATTTTTCACATTGACTGAGCATCACAACTGCAGACAAAAGGAACTGGAGTTTCTCAGCATCTTCAGAAATTGTGCTAGCTTTATTTAGATGGGTAATTTCAGGGGTTTGGATGTGAAACACTTTATTTCTATGTATGGCAAGCAGACAAGAGGATGTCAGTTTTCAGTATTTTAATAGCTTAGGCTGCTTTCTTTTTTCTCTGGTTTTTGTTCTAATAGGATGAATAGGAAACACAGACAGTGGTGAGCTGTTGCCCAGGCAGTACACTTAAGGTTAAAGGGTCTTGTACAGTCTGCCTTTACTGAGAAACTCAGTGCAACAAACTTTGCATGATTAACACTTCTAAAGGCAGATACTTGAAATTTTATTTCAATAAATATTATTATTGTGGTGTTGTTGTTGTTATTATTATTATTATTATTATTTAGTTATTTTTAGTTTCTAGAAATGCCCCAGAAAAATGTGCAGTGCTTTTAAATGCACAAAAAATGTTTCATTTCCTAGTTGGAACTGCTGGAAGTACGTCGACAACAAGAGGAGGAGGAGAGGAAGAGACAGCCACCCACTCCAGAGCCAAGCCCAAAGGTTGCGGAGGATGCAGACTCCCAGCAGCAATGGTAAGCTCAGGCTGTGGGTAGCTGGTTTGAGAACTTTACACTGTTCCTTCAGACAGAAGAATTCTCAGGCTGAAGATGCATTGTAAAAATGTCTGGAGTCTGGAGGCTGCATGGTTTGGTAGTGTGACCCTTTTAAGGAGACTTGGTGGATGTAGTTAATGGGGACAGGACCTTTCGCAGGCATCTCAATTTGCTACCAAGCTGGATTTTTCCTCATGATGCAGTGTTACAACTGCTGAGGTGTACCTGGCCCTACAGTAAGAATGCTGGTTTTACATCCCCTGTGTTATGAATTACCTTTTCTGAACAATCTCTGCTTTCCTCTATAATGAGCATCAGTTGCAGATAGATTTCAAGCGATGTCTATGGAATATTAACATTTATAAAACTATTTATGTGATAGGAGTAGACTTATTTGTAAGGTAGCTGTCAGGAAAGTCTGTTTTGATCTTGCTTAACATGGGACTTACTCAGTTGGACCTTAGGATTTTAAGAACTTGCTTGAATTTCTGAGATGTGCAATGTTTGGTGGGAAAGTCTCATTTTGGTGAAAAAGACAGGTGACCTTTAAGAACTTAATACAGTTTATTTTCTTCTTCCTCTCTCCCAACAGGGATGGAACAAAAGGAGAACAGGTTTCCCAGAACGGATTGCCATCAGACCAGGAATCTCCACGGGTTAGTTACCGCTCCCAAACCTACCAAAACTACAAAAACTTTATTAGCAGACGGACAGCCAATGACCGATCGTGGTCTGGACTGTGACATACAGAATCATTTGCAGCAAAAGACACCTTTTTTCAGTATGGTTGACTGGTACTGGTTTAATCTTTTGGCTTCAGATTTCCCTGCTGCTTTTCTCTTCCTTCCCATCAGTTGACTTTTATTTAATTAGCAGTCCCTTGGAGATATATTTGCTTCACTTTACTCCTTGTTTATTTGAATCTACCCACTGACACTCAGTTGCTTTAAGGTGACACATTTACTTCATGTTATTTACTGTGAGTTTTTCATGTCGCTAATAGTATTAAGATTTTCCAGCTAAATCGTCCTCTATATGAGTAATTGAGATTTAATGAGCTTACATCATAAGGAAGAAGAGAACTAGAATCTGACAGGTATGACGCATCGAGTTATACTAACAGGTTTCAGCACGACAGCATTATTAAATCAGCTGCATTAGCAAGCCAGTTATTTACAAGGCCAAAGATAATACATGCAAGTGAGCTCCACAGTAAAGGCTGGGAGGGAGGGGAGAGTTGTGACTATCGACAAATAAAAGCCTTAAGGTTAGTTGTATGACATTCCATGCAGAATGGACTCATTGACTACAGATGAAAATAAACGTGAAATAAAACATTAAACACTAGTGTTTAGATTTATCTTGATATTTAGTCCCTATTAAGAGTTGTAATCTTGCTGAATATCTGTTTTGAGGCCCCATTTTGCCATGGTCCTGCCCAATTTACACTGCAGCAATTCAGTTTCCTGACATTGGAGAAACAGTGGTATAAATGTGGTAGGGTGTGGACCCTTACAGGAGAGGCTGTGATGCTTTTCTTTAAAAATGAAATAAAATATATTGGTATAAGGTCCCATCTCTTTATTTTATGTAGATGCAGGCTGAATGGTCCATACCTTGTTTGTTCCTTCTTGATAGGGGATATCCCTGTGGAGTCAGGATGCATGCCAATAATCTCAATACACAGCCATAAAAATACCAGTTAATATGTATATATAGGTAAAGCAACACAGTAGTTGAAAACTGGCTTTTACCTCTCCATTGCCTTCCTGTAAAGCCTACTTGCTTCAATTAATGCTTTGAGTGATGAGAAAAATGGCACTTCTCTTTCTTATGTTTCTGAACCTCACTCTCTGAGGTCGTATTAAGTGCAGGAAAGGCTCCTGGCAGGTTCAGATCGGTGGATATTAGAGCTTTTACCAGCACTGCAGAGGAAATGCGGGTCCCCATTGGGTACTCTGGGGGGAAATGCCTTCAGCATAAGCTTATCTTTCAAATAGCCCATCCCAGACACTTCTGTGTGTCAATGCTGTAGGTTACTAAGCAGTTCTGCCTTTCTCTTTCTTTAAATAAAGCCTTTTGATTAGTCTTTAATGTTAAATTATGTAGTGAGCTGTCTGTTGTACATTCTGATGTTTCTAAAATTATATAGAGTTGTAGCAAGGAATGTGAGGTGGCCTGCAAGTATGTCCCAGATCATCATCATCTTGTTGGTTACCACAGCCTTACATACCACCCATGTGCTTCTTTTTTTTAAAATTTATTTTATGATACATAATGCATTGCCATGTTAATCTTCGCCATCGTCACTTCAGTCTTTCATGAGAGCTTTTCAGCTCAGTTCATCAAATCTTGTGTTGCAATACATCAGATGTACACAGCTGTGTTATTTCTGCTTTGAGGCGCAAGATCTGCTGCTGTTGATCAGAGTTTTGACTTCTGACAACCAGCTGAGTGGTGCAACTGAATTGTTCTCTATTGGCTGAGCTTCTGAAGTGAGAAAGGTGATTGAAAGGATGTGCTTCAGTAATTGTACTTTTGCTGTAACTTGTCTTTCCACTTCATGATGCATGTTTTTTTCTTTTGTCAGGATAACAACATATAGCTTCTTAATGCTTTTAAAAATTACATATAAATTTATGCAGATGATCTGGTGACTGTCTACACCAGAGCTGGCTCTCTGTGCATGTAAGTGTATGTCAGTCTCAGAGCAGCATAGCTGTAGCTTCAGACTCCACCATCTGGGAAGCCTTCAGATGTATTCTGGCTAAAAAGTAGTAAAAGTAATTTACATAGATAGACTTTCTTACTTGTATTAGTGCATTGTATATAAAAATTACACTTCCATTATTAAGAAAAATTATTAAGTCATCGATTAAGGTAATAATTTTAGTCACTAGAAGTGTAAGTTTTCACCTATTTATTATAGCCTGTGGTTCTGGCTTAAAATGTTAAAATGGTACTTAGGCCAGAACAATATCCAGGCTGTCATCTATTTGCATTTGAAATAGGCAAATACATTTCTATTATTTACACTTCAGTGCAGAGACTTGAGTTGATGAACTAAGTATAAGTTGCTTCAAGCACTTTGAAAATCAGAGGGATGTCTCCAGTCATTGTCACCAGCTGTCTTATTGCATGTTATAGTCCTGATTTAAATATCTCAAGAGTAGTTGTTAGCCACTAAAGCACTTGCATCTAACCTCTCAGTCACGATTAAGGAAACTCTGTATGTGTTAATTGTTTTGTTGTAACAGTACAGTTTGCTATTAATGTTTGTCCTCCATTGCGTTGTCTCTGCATGCCCAATGCATGTTTCCATTAAAGTTTGTTTAGCTCCTGTTTTTTCTCTATTTTCATGACACGTTCTTCACATAGCTGTTTATGATTCGGATTTATTTTGCTTGTTTTCTGTTAATTGTAGATAACACATGAAAAGGAAATAAAACCTGAAAGAGCATCAGAAAAGCTTTTTATAGCCCTTTTACAATCAGTAATCAAAATTTTCAGTAGAAGTTACAGGTCTGGTCATGCAAATAAAGTTGGCAGTTTTCTTTTAAAACCAGAGGGTTGCAGTTTGCAGCACTGAATTGCATGTTATTTCCCATAGAAACACCTTAAGTAGCTGTGCAGTGGCTGCTGGTTAGAAACTGGTCTGGTTTACTTCAAATTAGTGGCTCTAGGTACCCCAAAATCAGTAATACTGTCACATCTTGCCAGCATTGCTACAGAAAACATGCTACTTTCAGCATTGGTTTAGCTAACAGGTGGTTCAGGGTAGTTTATATCAGTTGTTGAGATAAGTTACTGTGGTCTGTGTAATTCTTTCTTGCTGGTCACAAAGGCTTCATGTATGTCAGAGAGGCATCCAGCCAGCTGAAACAGAGGCTGAAGTTCAGTAACTGTTGTTGGTCAAGATGATTTCCAAAGGCTGTTCTTTCTCTCAAGCATGGTCTGCTGGCTGGTGGTGGTTGATTAATTGAGCTGTCATTGGTGAATCACAGGGTCTTGATTTCACTACCTGTGTTATAGGGGCTGTGCTGGCAGCGTTTGTGTTATCTTTAGTCTCATCTATTTATTTATCTTCTCCCCCCTTTAATGCAACATTTTTGTTAATACTTTGAGATTTGGAGATAAATAGTGAGGTTTGATGGCTTGGATTTATCCCAGTTGTGAAGGAGCAGTGTCATTCATTTTTACTTCCACTGGATAACAGCACAGGGTAGTTGTTTCCTCTTATAAACTAGGCTGTAAGCTACCTGTCTGTAGGGACAGAGTAAAATAGATGTTACTGAAGTGGAATGTGAGCTGTGATTCTTTCCTGGTTTCAGTGGTGTAGTGTCTGTATTCTGGAGATGTAGATTGCTTAAAGGCAGCTAACCAATCCTTCCCATATTCCTAGCAAGCTGACACTTAGCTCTTCCCGGGTCAACATACGAGGTACAAAGGTGTGAGGTACAATAACGTATACTTGGCAGGTATAAGAAGTTCTAGCAAATGGTGGCAAAATTTAGTTTGTTGCATAATAATTTGGCTGCTTTTGAATTGTTCAGGCCATATGCAGAAGTGGGAATGTCTAATTATTGTGCGATTCACAAATACCTGCTTGTCTGCATAAAAACAGTCCAGAATGTTTGTAATCTACTAGAGCATTAGCAGCACTAAGCTTTAGTAACTTGCTAATAATAATAATAATACACACTGGTTGTGTAAGTCCTAAGCTGCTACCAATGGCTCTACATGTCAAAGTAAAGGTATAAGAAAAAAAAACAAAACTGGGACCAAGCTGCATTTCAAAAGCTTATAGCCATTAGGATTCCAATTTAAATGATTTTTGGATGAATGGCTCCTGAAGACGTCGACAGCTTGACCAGTCAGAGCTGCTGGAAACATGGCTGCTCTCTAGGCTATCTCGATCACAGTGCGACAGGCAACGCGATCAACAAAGCAAGTGATGGGCAAGGCCTTGGTTCTGTCTTTGTTTGGGGGTAAATAGCTGTGTGATGGTGTGTGACTGTGGTGGTTTTCAGTTCCTTTAACAAAAATCCAATCCACCTAATAACAAAAGTCTGAAAAAGACCTTGATAAATTGACACATGACCTCATTTCCCTTGTCTTTAAGATCCAATATCCTAACTGGGATGGTGGAGATGAAATGCATGGTGTAATCTTTCTAATTTCTGCATGTTTTGATTTTGTTGTGTCACTAGGGGAATGGGGAAAGCGGGAAAGGAGCTTTTACAGAAACAAATAAATTGCATAAATTTTTGTAAATGCTCCTGGGCAATTATGACATATTTTTCTGTTGACTTATAGTTAATATATTTTCTAGACTTTTACTACCCCAGTAATGCCATAAATATTTTTAAGGTGGCTGATGTGTATAACTTGTACTGTTCCTCTAGGTTTGCAGAAAGTGTGATTGTTACTGTTCCAAACATTTGAGTACTTAGCAACAGAATTGAATGCTCTCATTTTAGGAATAACAATATATGAAAGAATATTAATTGACCAGCAGAGCAAAGCACAGTAAAATTCACACTGATGTTTAGCTGCTCTTATTTTCCTTTGTCTCTACCTGTAAAATGGGTACTAATTCATTCATACCTTCTAATTTCCTTGGCCTTCTGTGTCTCCATGGAGTGTGAGAAAGATCTTATTGGCCTGTGTCATTCTTCAGGCTAAGTTTATACACAGCCACGTTGTGCAGGGAAACAGATTAACTGCGAGATACCTCCATGTTGTGAGGCTTCTAGCTGAACTTTTTTTCCACTGTTCTAGGTGGCAGAAACTGCAGAAACAAATGAAATGGTCAATGGAGCTGCAGAACAGAGGACAAGTTCGAAAGAGACTAGTCCTGTTCCTTCCCCAACGGCAGACCGCAAAGCCAAGACTGCCGTTCAGGCCCAGACTGCTGCTACCCTGCCTGCCAAAACACAAGAGATCCCTTCAGCTCAGATGGAGGGCTTCTTACATCGTAAACACGAGTGGGAGACACACAGCAAGAAAGCCTCCAGCAGGTAAAGTACTCAGTGCTTAATACAGATAGTTAACATTTGAGCTCACCAAGATGTAAGACAGCAAATGTCATCCCTGCTGCTATTGTCTTCTCACAGCTCCTAGAGACCTTCCAGGGTTATGCTCCTGTTGCTGTAGGAGCTATGTATGCATGGTTGAGGGGTATATTTAGTGAAGTTGCAATCTCAAGATACATGGTAGAAAATGCAGCGTTTGCCATATTTGGAAGGTGGAAAACTGAGGCATCAAGATACCATGACTTTCCCACTTCACATGATGAATTTGGGGCAGTAGTGGGATTTGATTCCAGATCTCTCAAGTTGTACGTTACTACAAGAAAAGAAAAACACGTAGGTGTGAGAATAGAAACGTCCATATTCTTCTGACATTTTCTTCTTGCACATTATCACTTTCCACCTACTCTGTAATCTGTTCAGAAGAGAAAAGCGGGTAAAGATGATTTTGTATGCTTTAATTGATTCCATTCCTAACAACTTGGTCCTGCAGTTGTGAAATTTCTGTCTGTGCTGGAAAAGGAGAGTGAGGCCCCTAATGACCTGAGAAAGCTCTTGAAACCAGTTTTATGACTTGGCTGACAAGGAAAATGTTGACTAGCAAGTGGTGAGCTACACCAACAACTGAGGGATTTGGTAGGAGCCAAAGTATTCAGCAGAGCTGAATTCTGCAGATCACAAATGAGTACAGTACTACCATGATTTTTGTTCAGCTGGAGCTGTTCACACTAGAGAATTACCCTAGATATCTAGGGACTCTTGGTTCTAGTAATCATTGATTTTTATAGCTGTATTGGAGGGTGAGGTGGATGTATTTGTAACAATCAAGGGTTTATTGTGCAATCCTTTCCTTAGCTTGCAGCACAATGAGAATTCCTTCTACAATAAAGTGTAGTCATTAAAAGGTCAATCAATTTTCTCCCAAGTATGCAAACCTCCTAGTCTGCCAAACAATCCTCCCACTGTTAGGACATGCTTACGTGCCATCAAAGGGAGCTCTGGAAATCTCTGTTCCATTTCGCTCCCAGTCAGTAGTTTTGTCTTGAAGCCATGCTTTCATGAGAGGTTTTGCCATCTGCAGCTTACAGGGCAGTGTATGCTGTATTCACATCCTCAGACTGAACTAGTCTCCATTACCTTATGGAAATAATTGTGTTTGCATTCTCCAGTTCTGCCAGTAAAAGCATTAGATTTATAAATACTTTTCTTGTTTTCTGTGTCTTGAAGATCATGGCATAATGTGTACTGTGTGATAAACAACCAAGAGATGGGCTTCTACAAGGATTCAAAAGCTGCTGCTTCGGGCATCCCATACCACAATGAGATTCCTGTCAGCTTGAGAGACGCAGTCTGTGAAGTAGCGGTCGATTATAAAAAGAAAAAGCATGTGTTCAAGCTAAGGTAAACCCTTGAAGCATCTTGCCATTGCTTGAGGTTGTGGTGGGGATGTTCGCTGTGTGAATTCGTGGGAGGGATAATTATTAGCTGCATATCTCCTTTTCTGAACAAGCTCTTCACAACACTGAATCATGAGATATGTATCAAAGGTAGCAAGCACAAAACAGTATCAAAATAATCTGTGCCCTTTTTTTAAATCTGGGACAAGATTACACATCTCCCTAAAGTTAGGAGCCTGCAGTTGAAAATGCTGGCTGCTCCCTCCCCAGTACTGTATCTTGAGTCACCACCACAGTAGTTACGACAGCAGAGCAGCTGCGGAATTTAGCTGGGCTTCTACAATAACCATGAACACTCGGGGTGTTGCCTGTGATTTCTGTCTTTTTTAAAGTATTGAGTAAATTTCTATGCTGTCTTTTTGTAAAAGATCAGCCTGAAGGAGCAAGTACTGACAAAGCAGTCAGCTGCTGAAGATGGCAAGCTCTGTAGTGCGCCCTGACATACTGCAAGAGCTTCATGATCATAAGCCTGTTGGGGTGTTTTTGTGCACGTGTAGATGTTGCAACTGTCCCATGCAGTCCCGTATGTCCTGGCCTGATTATGAACTGTAGCTAAACCAGCGGGACTTGAAGCAATGTGACTACTGCTAAGCTAAATTTGTGGTGGTGGTTTTCTTCACAGATTGACTGATGGCAACGAATACCTCTTCCAAGCCAAAGATGATGTAAGTTGTTTTTTCTCGTTGTTTATTGCTGATGTGATATCTCTGTTGTTATACAAAAGGAGAAAAGTAGCTGCTGAGAGCTTGGGAACACTTTAATTTCCTGGTCTGCAGTCCTGTGAATACATGTGCCTAGTGTGTAGATTCAGAAGCTGCCAGTGGCACGAGCAGGGCAGCAGGGCTTTTCAGATACAGCTATTAGTAGACATCTGCAGGTGTGTAACCAGAGGAATGCCAGGTGATGAGTTAGGACCATGTTTCCTTTATTTCCCACTCCTGTCCATTCCCCTTCCACAATCTTGAGAGAATTAGAGAGGGCATGTTACGCACAGATTGTAACAGCTTTCTGCCTTTGGGGCTTCTTGAAGGAGGAGATGAACACGTGGATTCAGGCCATCACATCAGCTATCTCTTCTGATAAAATTGAAGTGTCCCCGACCACCCAGAGCACTCCAGCCTCCAGCCGTGCCCAGACCCTGCCTGCCAGCGTCACAATAACCAGCGAGTCCAGCCCTGGCAAGCGGGAGAAAGACAAAGAGAAAGACAAAGAGAAAAGATTCAGCCTTTTTGGTAAGAAGAAGTGAACTCCATCTCCACACACTGCACTTCTCTGACCGTTCCAGTGGAATTCCAGCATGCGAGCTCAGAACCAATACGTTACTCTCTGTGCCTCATGTTCCTCAATGTGATTGACATTTTTTTATTTATAGAGCATTTTCAAATAAAAAGCCAACAAAAAAAGAATATAAAGTTACAAACGTATGAGGTGCATTGGGCAGCTTCTGTAGGAAAGGGAGGACCAGGTTTTGGGGGTTTGTTTTTGTTTTGTTGTTTTTTTTTTAAATGAAGTTAATGTAGATTAGATCTTAATATTTAAACTGTTCCTCAATTTTGTGAGGCTGTCTTGGAAAATAACCCACTCCTAGTGCTATTGGTATGCAAGGCAGCGGTGCTTTCGAATCTACTGTGCACATCAAAAACCAATGTACAAATTTTCAAAAACGTTCACTTCCTTTTAAGGTTGTTATGCTGAGTCTTGACTAGTAGAGCCTCCCATTACAATTCTAACATTTATTAAAATGGTAGTGTATGATCTTTGCTGTAACAGAGTGCAGGTATGCATTAACTTACAGACAAACCATTTATATCCTGGCATTGGTTATTAACACAACCTGAAGCTTTTCTGCATCAAGTACGACAGATAAGAATGTTGGTGTACAAGGTGGATTAGCAGGCTGATACAGTTTTAAATAATCTGTAATTTCAAATTTTTTTTCGCTGAAATACATTATATTGTATGTTTCAGATAATTCTAGTACAAAGTATAATAAGACTAGATGTATAATAAACCCTTTAAAATCATCAATAAGTGTAAAAGTGGAACTGAAGCATTTACTGGAAAAGTAATGTTACTCAAATGGTTACTTGCTTGTCAGCTGCAGCACTGTGTGTTATAATTTTGCTACATTACCTTGCTATTTGATACATAGTGTGCATTTCTCTGTCACTGTAACTATTGTAATGAAAAATTTTCATCTTACTGCACAATCAAAAGTTACATTTAATAGGAATGAACTTTCAATGACTGGGCCTGTAGTCAAGAGTAGTACTGGAACTGGCTTTCAGTTGTATTGAACTGTACCTCTAGACTTTTACCCTATCTGTTAAATATATGCTATGTCATTAAATGCTTTTAAAACTAAATATGCTGGTTAAGTTCCTTATTTCATTTCTGACGATGTTAAATCATAATTTTGAAAAAGGATCAAAATAAAGTTATTTTAAAACGTCATCTCTCCTGTGCACTGAAACAAATGCCTTCAAATGTAATTCCATTTTTTTGTGCAAAAGCTCATGCTGAAACAGTTGTTTTCTCTCTTTCTGCTTTTCTTTATCTTCCTTTTCCTTTCCCCTCCCGCCTGCCCTCCCTTTCACACTGCTCCCCAAACTAAGTGCTAGAGAATAAAACTTGTAAAATATTTTGACAAAGATGTTTTTTGTGAGAAATAAATCCAGCAGAATCAGTAAAGTAAGCATAGGCACAGGCGAGGGCAACTGAGCAAGTTACCTGAATGTCTTATCCGATTGAGGTAAATATCCATGCACTAGTTTGCAGGAAAAGAACATTATTTCAAGTAATCTTAGTTCTCCAGCTTTCTACCTACCCTTTGCTCAAGTGCTTAAGTCTTCAGTAAATTGGGCAATAATTGAACTTTATCATTTACTGAGGACTGGTTGTGCTGCCCAGCTTGATTTCACTGGGATTTTTAATGTCAGTTTTTGTTAAACATCTCACTTAAGGTACTCACTATTGCAGTTTTGTGCTGACAGGCATTTAATGCGGCCAAGGTGAATGCGAATCTCACTGTTTCCTTGACCTTGTCAGCATTTCTAAGCTTGGCATGATTTCAGTTTTCTTTAATTTGGATGCCATCTAGGGAACCATCTGAAAGGAATAGCTCCAAGAAGCCCTAATAGGCATTAGAAGTTTTAAACTTGTTGAAATGTAAGGAACCTGGGGGTTAATTTTTTGAGATTATTAAAATACACTCAAACATAATTTTAGATGAAAGCGGATAAAATGCAGACTGATGTATTTCCAAGACAGTTTCTTGAACACGTGACAAATACAGTATCTTAATTCTTTTCATGAGTATACTGTGTTTTCTGGGGTTTTCTTGTTTCTGAAGTTTTGGGTTGTTAGACAATGGAATATTCATGCACATGAGTTTTTACTCCTGTAATATTAATTGGCCCACTCTAGTTATTAGTAAAAAGTAGGAAAACACCACTGGTCTTGTAAATGTAAAATTTAATACAAGGTAAGAAGCTTGGCTTTAACATTAGAAGAGAATATTAAAAATTATTCTTAGCTGATTAAGTTATAAAATGTTCATGCTTTGCCATTTATGTCACTTCAATTAAGCTTTTGCAATGAGGAATTTAACAGATGGATCTTCACTACTTGTTGTGTGTAATCCTGTAGTGTCTTGGCTGAACGTGCTTTCAGAATTGTTTTTCTTGTTTTGTCTTGCTTCTTACCACAAGTTGCTCCTGAAAACTACCTGAATAAAAATTCTTTCTGCTTAGGAACTGATTTCAAGTTGCTGGGGAGCAAGAGTGAATTCTAGTAAGCCTGTTTTCTCATTTGGACTGTAAGGGTGAAGTTTCTGTGCAGAGAGAATTGGTGGGTCAGGAGGAAACAGAAGGGAGAAGGAATGGAGGAATCTCTTGGGTAGATGAAACATTATATTCCTGCTGGTTACCACTGAAGAGTGAGGATTTGTTAGTACAGTTTAGCACTGTGCTCCAGTTTGTTGTTTTTTTTTGTCAGGAGGATTTGTAAGCTTATTTATATTCCAGTTGGTTTTGTTTCCTCTGGTGATACATTGCAAAAGTAATACAGAATTTAAGCACTAAAATTTTCAAATTTAATTAAAGCCAACCACTTTTCAGCTACATTGCTATCATTGTTATGAAAAAGAGAAATTATCTTCTGGTCAGGTCAGTCTGCCTTCCCTTTTTTACTCTTGGCGGGAGCCCCATGTTGCATTCTCAGCTGAAAAGGTATTGAAGAGCTGCACCTGAAGGGTCCTTTCCATGTCCTGGTGAAGTAAGTAGAATAAAGGAAAACAAACGAAACTCATTAACCATAGGAATTAAGCATGTGTTGGGTGGCAGGGTTTTTTTTTCAGATTTATGCAAATAATCTGCTAATCCATCTGTTCTGCTCAGAGAGTATGTTCTATTGCAGGGTTGTACTCTGTATAATGAAGAGTAATAGTGAAATGTATTATTATTTTCTGTTTCTGTGAAATACTGTTTGAGACTTAAAATGGGCAGGGTCTTTAAGGAATATACTTTTGTAATAAATAACTTGCAGGTGTGATGCAGGTTAGCTTTTTAGTGGCTATTTTGTTTTTTTCTACCTTGGTGGCTGAATAAATAACAAACAGAAAAGCAAGTTGAAACAAACATTAGTCCTTTCCATTAAAAAAAAAAAAAAATCTCAGTAAATCAGACTGTGCTAAATGACTGACTATAATGATTAAATTACTGGGAAAAGCAGAATTCAGCTCTCTGACACTACAGCTCTACCTGTGAATGGAACAATCGATGCCACATTCTGACAACAGGAGGAACAGGAGCTCTCAGCCAGCAGAAGTGAAAGAGAAATTCAGCTTGCTTTTCCATGTCCTGGTATCAAGAAGGTATGCTTTGAGGTCAAGCAGAACAAAACCCAGGTAAGAAAGCACTGTGTTCTCAACGTGTCTGGGTTTGAATTGTCCCCACAGTTACGAGTGTGCAGGGCCTGGCTGAGAAGTTGGTATTCAATGTTTTTAGACTCTGATCTGGTTTATTCCTTCTGAATGTAATTTATCCCCTGTTGACAAGTATTTTTCTCTAGCCTTGTGACAATTTAATGAATATTCTGGTTCTGGTAGATTGTTTTGTTGGGTTGTTTTTTTGGTTGTGTTTTTGTTTCAGAGGATTTTAAGCAAGACTAAAGTACAAATAAGGCGAAGCATAAAACAAACCCACAGTGCAGTACTGTAAAGGCTGCAGTACACAGGGCAGATAGTGAGAATCGAGAGAAATATATTTCAACACATAGCAATGAAATGCAGTAAGCACAGGAGTTTGAGGGGTTGCTTCTAATGCAGCTTGTACCCGTTGTTGCTGTGCATTTTAACAACGGCTGAGTGGGGCTGAGATGTCTTGCAACATGTGCTAATGTTATCGGAGCCAACCGAGATGAGCTGCGTGTCACTCGGTGTCACCAAGGCAGTGGGGTGGCTTCAGTGAGCCCACGTGGGTGCATCTGCAGTCTGTCGTAATGCAGCGTGTGCCACGGCACACCCAGAGCCTGTGCCTTCTGGTCACCGCACTTCCGGCAGAGCCAGCACTAGGACACCTAGAATGGTCTGCTTTGTATGACAAGCAAAGTATGTAAAGTGTGACATGAAGGGTTTGGTGTATACGAGTGTATTTCTTAAGGAATCCTGCCTTGCTTCTTGAGCTCAGCATCCCGATGAACTTGGTTATTGGGAATGCCAAATCTACAATGCAGTTTCATTGCACATGTTGTTCTGTTTGAAGCACTATTTACTTCTTGTATTACTTACATTAATTTTACCTGTTACATGAGATGCTGTGGTGGTTCATTATGTTATAGTGGTGGAAATAACCTGGGCCTTACATTAATTTTGTCACTATTTTCTTATTAATACTGCTATTTTGTTACTCCCACACCTAGCTGAGAAAAAAAATCTCCCTTGTTCACAAAGCACCCCCATTACCCATGAGGGTTCAGTCTATCCAGATTGATTCTTAGCTGTGACAGATCTAGAACCGCCTGAGCAATCAAATATTATTTGTGCCCTCCAGAGAATAACATCTTGGATGAAAGTTAACTTGGAAAAGTCAGGTTTTAAAGCAGTTACAGAAACCTGTGGTAAGATCCAGACACATCTCAGAGGAGTTGCCATAGGAAGGAAGCTGAGTCAAGTGTGGCAGGCAGGATACTGAGAAGTGAGGAACAGCACCAGCCTGGCTGTGACACAAAAAATGAGAGAAGCTCCCGTGGGAAGGTCAAGATCTTAGCAGGAGTGAGCACAGGAGGCCAAGACAGATGTTTTTTATTGACCTGCTGTACATGGCTGTTCTGGATTGCACTTGGACATGCAGCAAAACAAATGTATTATGGCTGGCCAGAAAGGCTTTCTCTCCAGGCTAGGATGTGAAAGAACGGCATGTCTGATCATTTAGAAGTGGGCGTGCTTTGCATTTGAGGATGGAAAAGACTTGATTTTAACGTTTTTTTTCCCCCTAGCACTATTTCTGGCCAGATCATAGCATTTCACCTATGCAAATCGGTATTTGTGCCCACAAGGAGTAAGAGCTTAGAGCCAATTCCTCTCCTATTGTTTTGGTTTTAAGTTGTAAGATCGCTGAGAGGCATCAGTCAGGATTGGATTCACATAATGCCAGACAACAAATTAACAGAACTAGAACACAGTTCCTGCTTCTGATCCCTCCCCCCAGGTTCTTGGGGAGTTTATATAATTTAAACAATTATTTATCATTCAAACAAGAGGGACCAGTTTTGAAGTACCAATTAATATGCCATCTCTGCACATCTGCTGTACATTCATCCATAAAAATACGAGTTATATGTTGTGTAGCAAAGATCTAGGACTTAACAGATGTTTCTGGGAGGGAAAATCTTTGTTGTTAATCACAGCTCTTGGATATGCATGGGTTGGGGTTCATTTGAGAGGTTTTGGCATCTCCTGTACAAGTTTCTGTCTCAAGAATTGCATTCAGTTAGATTTAAACCCAGTTATTAACACTAAAACGAAAACGTGGAAGTACCAGTGAAGCGATATTTCTGTTGTACTGACGATGAACAGTAGGCTGCAGTATTGAGGAACGAATTTAGCGACATGACTGCTTCTCTCCTAATAGGAAAGTAATAATGCCTTTCTTTTTGATTGGAAAAAAATGCCACAAAAACTCGCCATGAAAGGTAATTCAATCACAAAAAAAACCCACAAAACCCCAAACCAAAACAAAAAACTCCTTGAGAGTACAAATTACAGGAAAAACAAGTGAAACTGCTTGTAGTCCCACGTGTTTACTTACCAGGTTTTTCTTTAGGGTTTTTTTTGGGGGTGTTGGTTCATGTCTAGTGTACTTCATTGCTACAATAATGATAACGATTTATAACAAATATTTTTTTTCCAAAAATGAGGATATACTTTAAGTGAAACAATGCCTACTGTTTTAATGTTTCAATATGAATTTGAAGCATCTTACATAGCTTTTGAAAACATTCAAATGACATGCAGAACTGATGTTAACATGAGTAAATACCCGCATTAAAAGTCTTTGCAACTGTATTCCTCAAGGATCACTGGAAGAGAAGGTGTTTCTATACAGGTGAGCCGTATTCCCAAAGGGAAACGAACTTGAGACAAAGGACTTGCCCCAGCAGATTTTAAACCACCGAGATGAGTGCACAGGTGTTAATATATGTGCTGTTTCCTGTGCTCCGTTACCATTGCTTTTGGAAAGGGCTTGTGCAGGAATGGGTTGCGTGCTTGGCAGCAACAAGCAATGATCCTGCTGGCTGTGTATCCTGGTGTGTGGCTGTTAAGAACTGGCAGGCTAGAAACTGGGCAAACAGCCGAGTGCAAAGGACAGACTGCGAAGAACGGATGGGCTTATTTTGTTCTGTCTCCATTTTTCTAAATTACTGTGGGATTTCGTATACCGCTGCGAAGGGGGAAAGCAGAAAGAATGGTTTTACCGTGCGAATTCGCTCGTGACCTGTGCGGGAAGCCGCGGCAGCGCTTGGGGGAAGGATACGGGTGAACCTGTGCTCAGCGCTTCACGCTCTTCGTCAGCTCCCGGGGGGAAACACACGCCGGACGGACGGAAAGCGCAGCGCGGGGGCTGCCCGCCCGGAGCCCGCCCCGAGCCCGCCCGGAGCCCCCGCGGCCGCCTCGGGAAGGGCTGGCGGAGCCGCCGGCGGCCGTTGGGCGGCGCGCGCCGCGGCCGTTGGGCAGCGCCGGCTCCCGCCGTCGCCACAGCAACCTCCCGGCGCGTGGCCGCGGGGCACCCCGGGAGTTGTAGTCGCCCGCCCGACGGCGGGGCGGGCGGGCGGCCCCGCCGGAACTCGCCTCCCCAGCAGGCGCCGCGGCGGCGGGCGGGCGGGGCCGGTTTCCCCGGGCGGCGGCCGGGCCGGCTCTGGCGCGCCGGGGCTGTGCGGCAGCCGTGTCCCTGC
Organism: Apus apus; assembly: GCF_020740795.1. Classification (NCBI taxonomy): domain Eukaryota; kingdom Metazoa; phylum Chordata; class Aves; order Apodiformes; family Apodidae; genus Apus; species Apus apus. Next base: position 44,723,748 of record NC_067284.1, read on the forward strand.
CGCAGCCTCCGCCCCCGGGGCGCGCCGCAAAGGGGCAGCTTGTGGCGGGGGAGCCGCGGCTCGGCCCCCGCGCCCGCCCCTCCAGACTGCACCCGGTGGGAGGGCGGACGTGCCTCCGCTCCTCGCACACGCCCGGGGCGCCGGCCCCCGCAGCGGGCAGCGGGAGCGCCCGGCCTTGAGGCGGGGGCGGAGGAGCCGCCCGCCTGCCCGCCCCGCTGGGGAGGTGGCCCCGGCGGCTGGCGGGCCGGGCTGAGGGCTGGGGGAGACGGTGTTCCCTCTGGAGGCTCGGGGGGCGGTGCCGGGTTTTACCCTGAGCTTTGCTCCCAGCGAGGCGCTCAATTGGTGATGGGCGGGCGGTACGGCCCGCGGGTTGCACTGCCCGCGTCCGCGGGAGCCTTGCCGAGGCGCTCCTGCGGATGGGTGCCAAGGCGCTGCGCCCCAGCTTGGGCACTGGACGTGAGGCGCGTTGTCTGGGGAAAGGCAGGGGGTCTAGCCGGGTAGTGGGTAGGTTGTTCTTCCATCTGGCGCTGTGCTCTTGTTAGCGAGCTTTGGGCTTGCTCCTCTGACCTCAGCACTCTCCTCCCTGTGGTTATGCCCGAGTTCTCGAGGGCAGGGCTTGGTCTCCTGTTGGGTGACGCTATGAAAGTGGTGGATGTTGTACCGCAAACAAAATGTAGCAATCGTGCTCGATTGATAAAGACAATACCAATTTTGCCGTAGAAAAAGCAGAAGAGAAGCAAGGAAACGTGTTCTTTGGGAATATCAATCCAAAGGATGACAGTAAATAAAATAAATAAATAAATAAGCCAAATACAAGCTCCCCCCCTACTTCATGGCAAATTGGCCTTGTTAACAACTGAAAAATGGGAACATAAAATTATTTTAATGACATAGTTGGTGTAGGCTCCAAAATGAGGAAGTTTTGCGTTGCTGGGAGGTAAAAGGAAAGATGGGATAATATTACCATATTGAAGCTGGATGTTTTAATTGTAGCCTCCCTTTCAATAGTATCTCGTATGAAGACTCAGAGCACTGGATCCTGCTGAAGAGGTTTAAAAGACCCCAGATCACTCAGGACTGCCGAAGCACGGATCCAAACAGTGCTCCCCACCCCTTATCAGAGTAGTCCCTTTGCATTTCTATAGTCATGCAACCTATAGTGAAAAAAACATGGAGTTTGCTGTTTTTTTTTCTTTTCCAGTTTTTACCCAAAGCTAGATATCTTGCAAAGAGGAGCACCCAGGAAGCTTGTTGCAGGAAGCCAAGAAGGTGCAATACAGGAGATGGAGCAGGAAGCCTTTGGCAGGTGGTGTTGACACAGAGAAGTTACTTTGCCTTCGGACAGATTAAAAAAAAACAAACAACAAACCACAACAAACCACAAACAGCAAACAAGCCACAACCCTGTCCGCTGCGTGTGTAGGTGTGTTTTTGTGCTCTCCCTTCTGCCCTAAGAAGTTGCCTGGGTCGTGCCTGGGCGGGGGAGCGGCAGCAGCAGGAGCAGCAGATTATGGTGGCAGCGCAGCAGCAGCAGCAGCAGCAGCCCTGATCCGCGAACGCGTTTCTCATTGAAGATCGTCGCTCGGAAGTGCCACCTGAAGCTCTGGCAGCGGGGCAGGCACCGCTAACGTTTCCAAGGGGGAACCCGGCAGAGGGAAGGAGTTAAGGGAAGGAGGGGCAGCGCTCGGTTTTGTGCGTGCTGGTGGGGAGAGGGGATTGGTTATCATGGCGGATCGGACAGCTCCTAGATGCCAGCTCCGTCTGGAGTGGGTTTACGGGTACAGGGGTCACCAGTGCCGCAACAACCTGTACTACACGGCAGGCAAAGAGGTGGTTTACTTCGTGGCTGGAGTCGGCGTGGTCTATAACACCAGAGAGCACAGCCAGAAATTCTTCCTCGGGCACAACGATGATATTATCAGGTAAGGGGGCTGACTTGTCTGGTGGTGGGGTAGGGTGGGGTTTAAAGGGAAGGGAGGAGAATGTAGGGCTGGCAGAATACCCCCACCTTACTTCTTGCAGCTCAGCTTGTACCTGGCGTTTTTAAGCAGCTCGGATTTGTCAGAGTGAAAGCTGGGTTTCTAGATACGGTTGATTAATATTTTTGTAGCAAAGCTTAAAAATGTTGCAGTGGTAACAGAGAAGGTAAGTTTTTCCATTGCATTGCACCAAAAGCAATGCACTTTCAGTACAGAAATTCACTGAGAAGATCTTAGTGCAACAGTGCTGCAAAATCGTGAATCCAGCATCTTGATCTTTCCAGAGCTGGGACCCCAGCTTGCCAGTTCTGATGTATCATAGAAGGCAGGTGTAGCTTTTGTTACACTCAGCAAATCCCAGCACAAGAGTGCCATAAATCTGGCACGTAGGTCAAACTGATTAGTTTTACATAATCTGGAAAATTTCACTCAAAATCAAGTTTAGCTATTTGTACTCCAGCCAAAAAAAGCCAGTGCTGGTGCAAGATGGCTACAGAAGCACAGGTCTTGCTCTGGCCAATTTTTATTTTGTCTCTTTCTTTCAAACACTGTGTAAGAAGTGTGTCTAATTGTTGGTTTTGTCTTAAAGAAATATTAATTTTACTGCACCTTGCAAGATAACACAATAAAAATGTGGTTAAAGGGTTCAAGGTAGCTTTTTTTAAAAAAAATTCTGTCCGAAATACAGAAATTTACATCAGTAAAAGAGAAAATTAATATTGTCTCTACAACTTTATGACAGAATCTGAGCCTAGAATATCCTTATCAAAGGATGATGCCTGATAATGACACTCCTTTGAGCACAGCTAACTGCTGCCTTCCCTCTTCACCTAATTCAGCATGAATGAAGTGTTCTCTTGGTGATGTGAAACCAGAATAGTCCCAGGTGACTCATGGTGCAGTAGTACTGTGGAAATATCTGCTGAAGTCAGAGTTTTGACACAAAATCACGTAGTTGTCATGTACTCATTCTGGAGCCTTGTTTACAGAAAGCTGTCCTCTTTTCCCAGTGAGAGCTTTTGGCTGCTGTGTATCCTGGTAGCATTCTTCTCCTTCTCTTTGTAATGTATTAAAGCAGTAGCATTTCAATAAATGTGGTGGATGTGCATAAAAGTTTATTCTGGTTTCTAAGGTATGTCAGTTCCAAAAGCCTGTTTAGATAGATAGTTGGCTGCTCAGATCCTTCAGAGGAGAATAAGTGTTTTAGATGCAGTATATAAAATTGAAGTTTTCCTTGTTGTATGGATGTAAATCTCTCTGTGGAGTATGAAGTGTAATCCATGTAGAGAGCTGCTTATTTCTGAGCTGATGTTTGATTTCTCATTAAATACTAGAAATATAATTTGTCAATAACCAATTACGTATCTACATATATCCCACTGGTTTTTGTTGGACAGTGATGTTTTTGTGGGTTTTCTTTTTCTTTTTTTTTCTTTTTTTTTTTTTTATATTCCCTCAGCTGCAGAAAAATGCCCTGATTATTATACTTGACTAAACCTCCCTCCCAAAACGAATTGTATTTTGCAACAACTTTCAGCCCTTTTTTTTTTAAAGCCATCTCATATGAGGAGGCTGCTTTTGGCAGTGACACATTTAGAACGTACAATGAGAACAGAAAGAATCTGAATGTCTGGTATTTGTACTTTGGCAGTGCCTGTGCCTGTTCTTCTCTTTAAAGAAAACCAAGAACCACCTGTTCAAATTAACAGGTGCTTTGTGGGACTCGCTAGATGTCCAACCATGCTTTGAAAAGATGAGTTTTGTTTCTGATCTGCAAAAAGATCAGAATTCTGTAGGATTACAGCAAAAAAATGAAACATTTGGGCCCAGAAAGCATGAGCAGGACCCAAATGATAGTTAATTTCAGCTTTTAGTGGCCAAGAAAAGTTGTTGTCACATAGGGTTGAAGAAAGTAGCGAATCTCCAAAATGCTGCCAGAATATCTTGTTGTTTGCACTTGGTAATGGTTGCCTCCTTTGCCACTGCTGCACTTTGCAGTCTTTATTGATGTAATTTCTCATCACTGTAAGTACTTTTAAGTAGATGGTTCTTTGTGTGATTATCATTGATATTCCTAATAAATGCAGAAATCTAAATTTTCATATTATAGGCTTCGCAGCTGTCAACCAGTTGAGACAAATCGGATGAACGGACTTACCCAGTTTTTCAAGTTTTTTTGGTATTTACTTGTCTGAGTCCAGCTCCTAAACAGCAGTACATACATTTGCAGTCCAACAGATTGCAATTTCTAAAGCAATTTGAAATGTGATTTAAGGAAATAAAATTTGCAGATTTTGGAAAATACTGTGAAATCATAAAGCCTGGAAGGCCTTGAAGTGGGAAGATCATCTGCTTTCTGAGGGTTGCTCTTAGCTTCTTCTGTGTTGAAAGGTCTCAGAGAGTACTATTTTGTGGGAGAAAAAAATAAAATTCTATGATTGAAAGGCTTGAGAACCTGTGCATTACCTTGAAGTGTTTATGAAAATAATGAAAGTGGATATTTGTCCTTGAAGAAAAGGTCAGATGTTTAAAAGAGTATGTTTAATGTGTTTTCAAAATTTTAATTTTCCCATTTCTTGCTTTGTATCAGATAATGCAGTTGGACATAATTTAGTTTGGGCTGAAGTAGATCAGATGCTACTGGATTAACAGGGAAATACCATTTTCCCAAGATTTATATTTGAAGATTGGTTCTTTTTGTATAAGGAACTAACATGCTGTACTCAGCTAGTGGGGTAGATGTTCAGAGCATGAAGAACTGAGCTGGTTTTTGTGCAAAGCCACTACCAGGTGCTATGCCTCCAAGTTCTTCCTCCTTTTAAATTGGTGATGAGATGAGGTCCTGAACTACCTGATTTAACTTGGAAGAGAGCCCTGCTTTGTTGAGCAATTGGACTGGGTGACCTCTCTTTCTTACCTAAAATATTCTGTGGTTTTTTGTTAATTCCAGTTGTAAAATACAGTTCTCCTTTTATGTTATTCAGTTAAGGAATAGTTAATACTAATGACAATCTTGCTGTTCATCCAGCGTCACTGCCTTCAATGGGATCCACACAAGTGTGGGATTTATGTTTAGTATAACCACTTGCAAGACTGGATCATTGGTTTTGACAGTAATTGAACACTTTCAAAAGAACAGAAGGTTTTATCACTTTTGTACTGTGTGTTACTTGTATAGCAGCAAGCAATTAGATAGATCACTCCTCTTCTTTCTCTCGAGGAAGTGTTGAATGGAGGCAGTTCTTTCCTGTAATTTTTTCTGCAATTTATTCATGTGAAAGCCAAAAAAGCTTGTCACAGAAAGCAGCAAAAGTAAAAATATAACCAGTTAAGGTACTTGTCAATATAATTTAAAATACAATTTATTTTATTGATTTTTACAGAATTAATTTGTAAACAGAGGTTCCTAACTTTGAGATGGTTTTCCAGTGGTGTAGTAATAAAATTATGATGTCTCCCTGTTGTTGTATTTTCAAGAACTTCTGCAGTATCAAACAGTTTTACTGAATATGTCAAAACATCTTTGACTGCATATTGAAGACTTTACCTGCACTTTTTACATACCCCAGTTTCCTGTGTTATTTTATATGTTGTAGCGTGATGCATTTAGAAAAGCACATTTTGCATCCCAGTTGCCTTGCAGCAAGTCTCCTGGGAGGCAGAGTGCCACGGGAGACCGCTCCTTTCCTCAGGTCTCTCTGCAGTATGTGCTGTCTGGGTATGGTACCTGGCAAGCCAGCTTGTTATCTTTGATGCCAAAGCACGTTGTTTATGTAAGGCTGCTTACAATGTAACAGCAATGTTGGATTTATCAGAATATTGCTGTAAGTATGCTGGTGTGTGTGTTCCGCTGTGCTGACAGATTGAGATTAAAAATGTGCCAGTGGTGATGAGATTTACTGGACTGCGAGAGTGACCAGAGGCCTGGTTTATTCGTTACAGGGATCATTTCAGGAGACAGGATGCATACATGAATATGACTGCACATTTTCTTGTCTTTCTGCAGTTGGAAAAAAACAAATATGATGCTTGAAGCAATGTCATATATTGTTGACTGTAGTAATTTTGGAGTAAATAAATTGATGGCAAAGGTATGCAAATCAAACCCTCAGAGTGAAAATAGCTACAGTGTGCTTCAATATTTTTATTTTAAAGTATGTACGACAATAATATTTCTGCTTATAAGGATGGTACTTATGTGAAGGGATCTAAAATACTTTATGTTTAGGTGCCACCATTCCACCATTTGGATGGTATGTGACAGCACTTGTTTGCTATGGAGTGACGTTCAAGTAACTGTGTTTGTTTCATAGCAGAAGTGCTTGGCAGACTGTGCTGATCGCAGCTTCTGCTGAACCCTGACTTTAGTCACAGCAGATGCACATGCAGGACTGCCGAAGTGTAGTGATCTCAAGATAGCATAATAGCAATGAAGCCACCTGAGATTTCCAACAACAGAAATTCCAGACCTGTTACTTATGCGATTGTAACACAAGTTCCTTTGCAAAGATGAGATGTGACTTTGGAACAGCTAGGGTGAAGCAGAAGCTGGGATCTGTGTATACTAACATCCTTTGGGAACTCTTGTGAGACAGTAGGTTGTTAAAGAACTTTTATATGAAAGAAATTAACCTCCCCATAAAAGCTCATCTAATCAGCTTTTTGCTTCTTTTGCTTTCAATCTCAAAAAAACAGGGAAGAATGCCATTTATTTCATGATGTTCTCGTGGCCACTCTTTTTCTCAGCTTGATCTCTGCACTGCATTTGGATTTTAACTCTTAATGGGCCATGAACTGCTATAAGTATTTGTTTCTTAAATATCCATATTAGTGCATCAGACATGTTGGAATATATAGTTACAATATCATATTTAATGTGATTTTTAAAACACAGCATTTGTAGCAATGTATCTATGAGAAAGACTGTCATTTAACAACAGCATTTAAACAGACCAGTCCATATAGATCCCAGTGATGTCAGATATGGTAGTAGAAAAATAAGATTTATTGCTTGTCCAGTTACAGCTTACTTGCTTGTTTTGATAAATGAAATTATGCTCATTATTAAAAAACACAAGTGGAATTATAAGCATTTAAATGATCAGATAGATTTAACTCATTTTCAAAATGGAAAATAATATTTCCAACAAAATAGGAAGCATTGTATTCCTCTGTAGAAAATGTTTAGAACTTTATTATGTTTTTATCTTGTCACAGCTGAAAAAAAGGCAAGTGTTTAAGTCTGTATCAGCTAGTATATTACAATTTTTTATTGGATTTCTGTGAAACAACTCATTATCACACAGAACTTAAGAACTTCCATTAAGAACTTGAACTAAGCTTTTTTTTTTTTTTTCTTTAACATTTGCTCTGCATTAATTCTCTGCAACTCTTACTTGTTTTATTTCAATTTTATTTAAGCTGACTGGCAATCATCAGGTAGTGGTACGTAATAGGGATGAAAACGGGATGAAAACTCACAGAAAATGCTTTCATATGAGTAACGCTAATTTCAAATTATCTTTTAGTTAGAAGGGTGGAGGGAGCTCACGCAACAGTTTTATATTACTGTTTTGTACTATAAAACTTCCTGCTAAAGTATACAAATTCTAATTTGCACAGAACCTTATAAACTGCAGAAGTTTCTAATCTTGTAGGACAGAAGAGCTCAACCTCCATGAACTATTTTTCCTGTCTCTATTACTGACTGAATGGACATCAGACAAATCTATCTAGGCAATTTTCAGATACTTATTTTCTTCTAAGTCTTGATTAGGTTTTTGGAGGAAGAATCGTGTCTTTCTTTTAGCACTTAATGGAAAACATAATAATGGGTATTTCAGCACTTCATGTTAAAAATTCATAATTTTGCCCACGATAACTTGCTCATAACTGGGTATCTGAAGAAGAATTGTGTCTGATAGGGACTACAAATGTCCTTCCAGTATTTTCACCATGGGAACAGGCAACTGAGACTTCTCAGGTGAGGAGGTGTGAGTTGCTGTAGTCCATGCTTCAGTCTTTTCCTCAAGGACACAAGGGCTGCACTTCCTTGGGTGAAAATAGAAGAGAGAGTTTTTTGGTTTTGTACTGCAGTGCAGAAGAAAGCTCTTTTGTTATAATATCTAGTTAGGAATAGAAACAGGGTTTTCATTTTGAGGGAGATTGTTTGTTTATTTTTTAAAAAAGTCTTGGCTGAAAAGGAACTGCAGCAATATTTGTAGCAATATTTCTGATATATCTCTGTAGAAGGACAAACTAAACTTCTGGAACAGTTTTCAGGTACCATAAATACTGTTAGAAAGTATCCTCAGTGACTTTAGTACTAGGCTTGTGCCTAGTATCCATATGCTTTCTACAGCTCCAAGTGTTTGAATGCTTCTTTGCAATAGTAGGCGAGGTTTTAAGGTCTTTTAAAGACAATTTGGCTTCCTTGCCTACTGCTCAGTTTTTTTAGGAGCCTTAGTAAACAGCAGGAATGCCTACTTTTTTTGCCGCTTAAAGGTTCTTCTTTAGAATAGCAGCTTGTTTTTCATGAGATGCGTTTCTACTCCCAAGAACATTCGGTTGTCTGGAGTTTCTGTCCAACAGACATGTTGAATTTGAATTCTTCTTCAGAGGTGGTATTTATAACGGATTTGGAAAGAGAACTCCAAAGCTTTAGGTAGGCCTCAACTAGTGTGGTTTTAATATAAGACTCATAAAGTTTCTGTAAACAGTGTGACAGTATAATGAACTTGGGTACGCTGTGTCTTACTGATACAATTTCTGTTGGTGCTGGCATCGAAGTCTTCTTTCTTTTTTGACAGATGGATTAGGATACACTGAAATCATAGTAATAAAAATATTAATATGAATAAAAAATAAAATATACTCTGAGATAGATATAGCAATCTCTTTATTTTGTTTGTCTAACATTCCTTGTTACAAAAAATTTTACTGAATTTTTATTGCTAATTTTGAGTGCCTCCCTTATTTTTAGCAGACCTAAAACATTCAAGGGATAATCCTACATTGAAGTTGCTGACTAGTAACAAAGTTATAAATAGTGATACTAATATTGATGCATCCACATCAAAATTGGGCATGTATTTATGCAAACTGTCTGCTTCCTTGTCTTCAGAAATTGTCTTCCATATGCAGAGATAAAAATTGCAAGTGTTATTTACTCTTTTACTGTCTTTAGCAGTAACTTATTACTTGCAAATATTAATTGGGAAATAAGGGTATTTATAGCAGTTTTGGGTAAGATGAGCTTAACTTCTGAAGAACTCAGGATAACATGTAATATTTCCCTTTTTAAAAAAAAATAAAAATATGTTTATTCTAGAATTATAAGTTAACTATAGTTTAAAGAGACAATAAAGTACACCTTCAGTTTATTGCAGCTCTACTTGCAATTATCATTACAGTGTTTTTTCCTTTATCCTGACTAGTCAGACCATACTTCCTTTTCTATCTATTTTCAGACATATTTAACAAAAGGTTAGTCACAGTCACTTTCCATCTGACAAGAAAATATATGTTCAGTGTAAACTTCCTTAATTTTTTCCTTCATATCACTAGTTTTTGAATGTTACTCCTAAGGTACCTAAAGGAACTTTTAGCTTAGTTTCCCAAATGCTGGAATCTATGATTAGGGAAGAGTTGAGCTTTCTCTTTGGCCTCTGGCAGAATGTGAGGACAATTACTTCTATGTGACATGTCACACTAATAGGACCAACAGTTTTGTCCTGTTAACACTGGTGTTGAATATGTACTAGAGTGGCTGCATTTAAACAAGATTTTAGCAGTGGGTCTACAGCAGAATCCTGATCACTCTAGGATTCTGGTATTACTTTCTTATCTGTTTAGAGATTATATATTATTTTAAACATCCATTGGAATGCTGTTCAGTGAAGCTCTTCTTTCTGTTAGCAGCTGTAAAACAAGTTAATAATATGTAATTGTGCTCTTGGTCCAAGGTCTATGCACACACAGTGATAACTACATACGTGCTGACTCCACTACTTCTAGAAGTGTGCATTTTTTTAAAATATGTGGCAAAATCAGAACACCACAATATCTAGAAGGATATTATATTGAGACTTTAGGAAAGCTGTCTGTTGTTGAAAGAGCTATTTTAAAACTTTTAAGTCTCAGGCTGAAGAAATCTGACATAACTTCTCTTGGATATGAGATTCTTCCATACAGAATTTTGTATATAAATTACATCACAGACCTTAAAAATATTTCAAATTAATATAAAACAAAATCATGGCATTTGATACTGTGACAGAATATTTTAACAGAATCAGTTTAAATCAGGAGAGCTGATTCTCTTTATTTCCCTTTTACAAAGTGGAGGGAGAGTGACTTTTTCAGAAATGGACACATCTGTGTTAGGCTCATCTCTCTTCCCCCACTGCAGAGGAGTCTCCTTCTCTCTGGCCAAGAGAGGCTGGGTGATGGTGAGACTGGTTAGGCTAAAGCTGGCCTTCTTGAGCAGTGCTGGACTCCAGTGGTGGCCACATGATTTTTTTTGTTTCCTTCTTTCTTCTCTGTATGTACTCTACACAGTTTTGCAATGGGAACTGAAGGAATGAGCCATGGTGTTGCCTGAGTAGGCTGAGGTTCTGTGGGAGCACATGGGGGGGAGGCAAGAAAGCAGTGTGTAGGATGTGTGGTTTGAGATCTGACTGCTACATAAGGGACCTTGGCACAAATGGGAAATAGGCTACAAGCACTCAAGAAGATAGTCCAGATTATTAAGTGGAGAGGCCAGTAATGAAGTGGCTATCAAGCAGTTTGTATCCATTTCTTATGCCTCAATGTGTAAAATTTTACCTCTGGATATAGTTACTTTGGCCCAATAGCCAATAAATAGGCATTGGTAGCCTACTGTATTCATAAAAAGTTTTGATGATTAAGGTGAAGACCAAGAAAGTGACCTTGGAATAAGGCTTATGCATTAGCCATAATTAGCTTCTGCATTTTGTTTCCTTCTGGACAGCACACTGATCCCATGACTTTTTCTGAGTTGGAGAAAATACAACTATTGCTTTGTTCCAAGTGAAACTTGCTCAACCTATCCAATAACACTTTTTTTCCTGGGGCATTGATAGCAGCTCGGAAGAGCTCCAAGAAGCAGCCATGCAGGTACTAAATGCTTGATTTCAAACTGGAAACTTAAGAACAAGCTGCTTATAAGTCACACTACAGATCTGTGTAAGTAGGTTTGACATTTACAATTCTGGTCTTCTAAACTTATCTTTTTGTCTTGGTGTGAGGTTGGACAGTCAAGACAGTGGCAGCTGATGTTTGAGAAAGAGGCAGTAGCTGTAAAGTGTGTGAAAAAGTAAACTTCTAGCAACAGAGGTCTGGAAAAGTGGATTTAGCTGTAATCGTCACATTTAAAAATATATTACTTTGTAACTTGAGACTGGTCAGGATAGCTAGTGTATAAGATCATAGAATCATAGAACTATTCAGGTTGGAAAAGACCCTTGGGATCACCAAGTCCAACCATCATCCCTACTCTACAAAGTTCTCCCCTAAATCGTATCCACCAACACCACATTCAAATGACCCTCCAACACATTCAGGGATGTGCTTAAACTCAACCACCTCCCTGGGCAGCCTATTCCAGTGTCTAACCACTCTTTCTGTGAAAAAAATTTTCCTAATGTCCAGTCTAAACCTCCCCTGTTGCAGCTTAAAGCCATTCCCTCTTGTTCTGTTGCTAATTACCTGTGAGAAGAGACCAGCACCAACCTCTCTACAATGACCTTTCAGGTAGTTGTAGAGACTGATGAGGTCTCCCCTCAGCCTTCTCTGCCTCAAACTAAACATTCCCAGCTCCTTCAAGCGTTCTTCATAAGATTTATTCTCTAGGCCTTTCACCAGCTTTGTTGCCCTCCTCTGTCCTCCCTCCAGCACCTCGATGTCTCTCTTGAATTGAGGTGCCCAAAACTGGACAGAACACTCCAGGTGTGGCCTCACCAGTGCTGAGTACAGGGGGACAATCACCTCTCTGCTTCTGCTGGTCGCACTATTTCTAATACAAGCCAGGATGCCCTTGGCTTTCTTGGCCACCTGGGCACACTGCTGGCTCATATTCAGCCGCTTGTCAATTAGAACTCCCAGGTCCTTTTCTGCCAGACACTTTCCAGCCACTCTTCCCCAAGCCTGGAGCGTTGCCTGGAGTTGTTGTGGCCCAAGTGCAGGACCCAGCACTTGGCCTTGTTGAAGCCCCAGACCATTAACATTAGCCCAATGATCCAATCTATCCAAGTCGCTCTGTAGAGCCTCCCTATCCTCATGCAGATGAACACTCCCACCTAGCTTGGTGTCATCTGCAAGCTTACTGATAATACACTCTATGTCCTTATCAAGATCATCAATAAAGATATTAAACAGAAACAGTCCCAACACTGAGCCCTGAGGAACACCACTTGTGACTGGCCCCAACTGGATTTTACTCCATTGACCACCACTCTCTGGGCCTGACTGTCCAGCCAGTGCTTGATCCAACAGATCACATGCTCATCCAGGCCATGAGCAGCCAGTTTTTTTATGAGAGTTCTATGGGGAACCATGTCAAATGCTTTTTGGAGGTCCAGATAGACGATATCCACAACCTTTCCTTCATCCAATAGTTGAGTCACCAGGTTATAAAGGGAGATAAGTTTGTCAGGTAGGACCTGCTTTTCATAAAGCCATGCTGACTCAGCCTGATCCCCTGGTTATCCTCTATATGTCTTCTAATGACTTTCAAGATGATCTGCTCCATGACCTTCCCTGGTACCGAGGTCAGACTAACAGGTCTATAGTTTCCCCAGATCCTCCTTTCTGCCTTTCTTATAGGTGGGTGTTACATTTGCTACCCTCGAGTCCATTGGGACCTCCCCCGTTAGCCAGGGCTTCAGGTAAATAATGGAAAGTGGCCTGGTGATCACATCTACCAACTCTTTCAGCACCCTTGGATGCAGCCCATCCAGTCCCATAGACCTGTGTGCATCTAAGATGCATGTGTTTGGTGGTGGTGGTGGTAAATAATTACTTCAAATCCAGCTGAAAGTGTGAAAGCTTTTGTATTTCTTCTATAGAAAGTATTTTGAGAAGTAGATGGAAAAAGGTAGCATAGTTTAATCCACACTATGTAACAATAACCATTTCATGTAGATAACTAGAATAGTCCATGCAATTATCCTCTGTAGCCTCTACTTTAAACTTCCACAACAGATTACTGAAGATATGTTATTTCTTGGTAAGTTAGATTTCAGTAAGTTTTTAAAACTCACATACACCTTTCTAAACTAAGGATAGTGATCCTTAGAGCATTTATCTAATTTCTTTTATTTTTTTTTAATTGCCATACATGCTACTATTTCTGGTTGAGTGAAATCATTAAGTCAGAAATGGAACCACAAAGAGACAATGTTCAGGGGCCTCCATCAAGAATCTCTGTGAAGTGAAGGACAAAATGAAAAGACAGTAATAAAGCATCTGTGTGTGCACATACATGCATGAAGAGTAAATATTGGTTCAAGAAAAACTGTGCTGTTAAAGAATTAGATGTTATGAACTCCAGATTCTGACATTTTCATGAAATTTGCATTTAGTTAAAACCTTCTAATTCTCTGTAAAGATTCAATGGGATCAAAACATGGTGGGGTTTTTGTTTTGATAGTGTTTTTTATTGTTTTGTGGGTTTTTTGTTTATGATGTGGGTTTTTTTGTTTGGTTGGTTTGGCTTGGGTTTGGGTTTTTTTTCTTTTTGGAGGGAAGGGTGTTTTTTTGGGCTTTTTGTGTGTTTTTTGTTTTGTTTTTATTTTTGCTGTGAGCAAAATATATTGGGCTGTGTCTGGAATTTTTTCCAGCCAACTAAAAGGGAGATTTGAATTATTGGAAGGAGTAGAGAGGCACTGAATTCTCGTGGTTGCATTCTATTTAATTGAGCAGCAGATTTATATCCTTTTTCATTTTATATCACAAATTTAAATCACTAGTATAGAGTTTTTGTATTCTGATATTCCCATAACTTAAAGATTGCAAGCTACTTAGCTGCTCTTGTGCAAAGCTGCTTCCATTAATTATATTTTAGCCTAAGATGAACTGCTAATGAAATCACTTTCAATATTTAAATGTTTCTAGTATGACTAATGTCGTACTGCCTCTTAAAAATTATCCTTTTAGATTATTCTTGTATGCTTTTTAAAATTACCTTTAATAAATTCAGGTCCTCCCTGGAAGAGCACTAGTAGTTTTATCAAAAAAAACAATTTTACAAATAATTACTATCTTAAGAAAATAGATATAAAGTAGTTTCTTCTTTGAGATAGAACTAAGCTAAGAACGTAGAGTTTTGAGGGGTTTGCATATTCTGTGTGATTTTGTATTTACTTTTCTATCAAATTTTCAGTTTTGTCTCCTTGTAAGGAGATTAATTTATTGGAGAGAGAAAGAAGATATAGTATGAAAGAACATAATATAATTTTAGTTTTGTTTGCAGAGTGAGTGGAGTGCATACTATTAGTTGTGCTAATGGCCATCTTGTTCTTATTTTGGCTACTCACCTACAAGGCACCACTGCTCTGTTACAAAGCTAGAAAAGAGGCAATAAAGAATTGTTATAAGCAGCCAGCAGTATCATTACAGCAGAGTCTATGGAAAATAATTCCTCTCTTCATGTAGCAAGAAAATACAGAAGCTGATAAACGCTGATTCTCTCTTGAGGCTCTTAGAAGTATATGACCTACTGTTTTATTGTCTGCTCTGTAGATGTAGATGAGATCTGTAGGATAATAAACCTTCAAAAGCACACGTGGCAAAAGCCAACAGTTTTCAGCTCTTGCACCAAACCAGTTTTGTCTAAATATATTTTTTTTTTATTGCAGTATAGTTTACTTAATTATCAGCAAAATTATAAATAGTCATATTACACATTGTACAGAAAATCTATGGCTTGCATCAACAATAAATGTCAGGAATGAGGTAGGTTTTTGGAGAGCTTGTCTACTGTATTTTTTTAGTTTAGGTTATGCTATACATACTATAGGTATAATATGTCTTTCAGTAATAGGCATCTAGCATGGATGCAGTTTCATTCTCAAAACGCTTTCACAGAGAGAGGATGCTGTGTTCAGGAAACCTGTAAGAGAATAGAAGAGCAAGTAGATATCTGAATGGTATACAAGGACACATGAAATCTTTAAAAGCTTGCATTTTTTGAAGCTCTGAAATGAATTAACATCTAAAATCAGTAAAGCAGAGGCCTGTTTCTTTTTGTTCCTGCAAACAGTGAAGTCCATTGCTGTTCCATGCTCCTGGCTGTCTGCCGTCATATGATTAAATCTGGAACTCTGCTAAACCAGACTGAATGCAGTTAATTAGCTCATTGTATTGCAGTGGCACTTCCCTAATCTTAACTTGGGTTTGTGCTCAAATAAATAAGCTCTCTTCAGTTTTAGCCTCCAAGTATCATATGAGCGATTTGCAAAACCCACTTTGTGTAAGGCGAGAGTGTGATGCTTGTCTGCTGAGGCAGTAGATGGAAAAGATGGTGTGAAAAGGAAGATACATTTTGTTCTTTAGATGAACCTGGCAGTTGTTTGGAATGAAGCTGCTTTCTATCCTGCTGTGATGTAGAAGGCAAAAAGCCTGCTAACATCCAAGATACCATAAGCTGGAGAAATAACAGAGTATTAGAAAATGGCAAGCAATAAAGGAAATTACAACTGCCTGCACCAACATGTTACATTATTGCATAGAACTCTGCAGTTTCCGCTGCAGCACCGAGAACACAGCAGAAAGGTCTCCTCTGAAACCTGCTCCCTGTGATCTCACGGAAAGCAGAACTCCAGGTTCAGAACTTATGCTTTGAATAGTTTGCTAAGAAATCAGGAGAAAAAGAAAAATAACAAAAGGCAAGAGAATGAGTCACATATAAAACATATAAAGTCATAATTCTGTGTTTGTTTATATAACTCCTGGTATTAGTCTTCCCCAGAAGTTTAAAGGCATTCTTTGGGTAACAGTAAACTCTTTCAAATACAGCATTTCATGGACTTAGGTAGTGTAATAATCTTAAAACACCTTCTCTTTCATGTTTGTGTCTGTGACTGCCTGCACGTCCAATAAAACACAGGTAAAATAAATAACTATATGGATAAATAATAACTTTATATTGCATAAAAATAGACATATGTTTTGAATAATAGGAGGGCCCTGTATTATGAAGGTTCCTAGTGCAGGCAATTCTACTGAACAAAAAATAAGCTGAAGCCATTTGTGAATGTATTTTCAAAGCATTTGATCAGTCATTCTCCAGAACATGAAGGTTAATGAACATTTACAGCAACACTCTGGTTCCTCAGAAATTTAATACTGAAAATTCTATCTACTGTTGCTTATGTAAAATATTAATTTCACTGCATGGCATTACTTCTTCTTTTAAACTTACTGTATCTGCATTTTATAACAATTGGATTTTAAGCAACTATAATGCAATCTTTCCAACATTGCTTAACTCAAAATAATTTCAAGTCAGATTGTGCATGAAGCCTGTGGGCTTCGAACAGTCTGTCAAGTGTTTATATAGTTTCTTTCAGTTGTCTAGGTTTGGTGATACTTGAGAAACTGAAGTCAGGAGCCCAAGTTGATTTAGTTGTCAAAGGAGAACTGTTTCCAGACAGGCAATTAAAGCCACTTCTAAATTTGTTGCCTATGTAATCTTAAGTGGACATACAGAAAGATTTCCCTTCATACATTTTTGTCCAACCATCCATTTTGTAGCCAGCGCAGGCACCTGATTCAAAGAACACGCCAAATTTCCAAACTCCATCTTTGTTCTTTGCTATTTCTCTTATCTTTCTGTACAGTTACCACAGATGTAATTTGCTTTTTGGCTATTGTGATGGCTTCGTGGTCACTACCTTATGTGCCAGCATGTGAATTGCTCTGTTAACACAGATGGACAATTTTGAAAGTTTGGAAGTAAACTGATCTTCAATGCCTAACATTTCTAGAAAATACTTTCATTTCCAGGGCTTATTTGCATTATATGACTGGAACTAGGGTGTAGATCTTTAACTGTGAAATGCTAATACACAAAATCTAAAAATCTGAACGCTTTTCTAAAATCTTTACAGTTCACTAATGTAACTCTGCTGAAGCTTTTAATAAAACTTTCTTTAATTCAGTGGACTTTGAACCTAGCCCAGGATTATTATTTTAACATTGATGATGAAGCTCTTCCCTTTTAAGCCATCAGCTTGCAGTGCCATTCAAATTAGCTGTGTCAGTGATGAATATAACAACTGTGAGAGATTGTGGGAGTCCTGGGGTATGTAAAGACTTCTGGTTTAAGTGTCTATATGTTATATAGCTCTTCATGTGTTTGCTAGCAATGATAGCACTGACTCCCTCTGCATGTGACCTCTGCTGCTTGTGGAGCAGACTGGTTAGAGTCAGATAAAAACAAATGAAAAAGAATTCAAGTTGCATAAATCAGCATACTAGATTTTGGGTGAGAAAGAGATCCACTTTCCGAAATCTGGAGAATACATGAGTGTGACTAATCCTGTGGGGAAATCTTAGATCTACATAGAAGAGGGGTGACAGCTATTTATTTTTATAAATGTCTATCCTAAGAATATTTGAAATATGAATAGAAAGTATTTTCCTCTGAGTTGGCATCATGTGAAATAAAATATGATTTTTCTGTAAAAGAATTGAGAGAACAGTGTCCATTTACCCGAGCAAGGAGTATTTTGGCACTTGTGTCTACATCAGTATAATTTTACAATTATAAAAATATAAAATTTACAAATATAAAAACAGATATAAAATATACAAATATATATACACACAAATACACAAATATATATAAAAATTTACAAATATACACATTTACAATTTTACAATTTCAATTCATTATTAGACCTGATGATGGATCATAAGATAATTTACGTTAGGAATCATCATGGTGTTTTGTTTTTCAACAGAGGACAGATTAGATCAAGTATGAATACACTGCCTTTAAATGAGACAGTTCCTCAGAATGCACTGTTTCTTGCTGTATTAAATAGTTCCTTGATGGAATTATTCTGTACACCATGTATTGCATTTTACATTTTCCCTGTGGTATTTGTTACTTTTTGTTTTGAATCTATGGGACTCCCTCCTGCCTAGAGGTAAATGTTCTTTTACCTTGTCATTTATTTTGGTATGAATTACTTTATACATGATGACAGTGAAGTCCATCGCACAATTAATTTTTTTCTGCCTTCTTCCTCCCTATTGGATATATTTAATCAGCCTAACCCCCTTGAAACTGCACGTTCTCTGTCACAGTTTACTATAGTTTCTCTGTACTCATCTACCTTGTTCTTTTGTCAAGATCATGTTCTATTTTTTTTAATATATTTTTTAAATTATATACACACACAAATACATATATTGTGTGTATATATATGTATAGATAAAAATTATTATAGAATTATGTAGAATTCTGTAATACACATATGAAACATAATCTATATTTTGTACTTTCAAATGAATTGTGGACTGAATGTTTTACATAGTAGTTCAATATTTTAAAAAGCCCACACAGCTATTCCATATTACAGCATCTTGTGTGCTTTGGATTTATGGAGGTGATTGAGCTGATCACAGCCACAGTGTATGCAAGTGTGAATTATCTCTAGATAAACAGGAATATGTCTCTCCCAGTGAGATGTGTGCAAGAAAGCTGGGAACAAGTCTACCTTCAGGTTTCCAAAAAGTAAATTTTAGTATATTTCCAGATCAATACTATTAGAACTCTTGACAATTAATTGATACTGATTGTGGCCACTTCTAGATTACTCCTGTGACTTCTGGACACTTTCTCTTCTGTCAAGGTGATAGCAGTGATGACTGATACTGTCCCTTCTTTCTGTTTATGAATGTACTGGACTTAGACCCGAAATTGCTAAGCAGTCACAACCATGATTTGTTGTCTGTGGTTTCATCTACTTGCTTTATAACCACATGTCCAATTTTAATTTATTGGTAATAGCATATTAGCAATAAGTCACTAACAGAAGAGCTTCACTATATTTCAACAAAAATTGAAGGCATGAGCATAAGGCACTACATTCTGCTCAGAAGATGATGGGGACTTTTAGCTCCTTTTTCTTTCTGAAGACAGATCATGGCATTTCACTTGTCATTTCCAGTTGTCTTCTGTACTGATAATTCCTGTGGGAATGTTAGCATACTCTTTCCAACATGTTTTATATCAGTTGGGTCGATGGCTCCCTTGAGTCAGTTTGCTACAACTAGCTTCTCATTACCTTTGGCATCCACCAATTCAAATGGAATAGCTTCAGTGGATCTGAAAGTACGTTCATCTCTCTCCCGTTTTGTTCTTGGATTGCTCACTGCTGTGGGGCTTCCCACACTCAATCATTCATACAAAGTGCCAACATATTTTACCTATCTTATTTTGAAAAATTTAGCATATGTCTTTGATCAGCTGTTTCAGAAACCAGTAAAAATCCCCTGAGGTATTTAATTCATAGAAGAAGTTGGCAGCATATCATAAGTTTTGAACACCATTTTGTTGTTAGACATTTAATCTTTATTTTTCTTAATTAGAATCTTAGTTCTAATCTCAAGAGTATACTTCTCCTGATTTAATAATTTTTCCTTTCTTCTCAAATTTATTATACTTCTTACATTGTTGTGAAAAAAAAGCTCAGCTGACACAGTGGATAAAAATGAAAGCTTCTTGCTAGCCTTTAGGGAGATGACTTCATAGTTATCAATCAAACTCCCACACAGTTGCAACAATCTGCCTTGACTGATGACCCCATAGTCACCTCCCTAAAGGCTGCCTCAAGGTCTCTCTTCTCTACCCTAACTCAGAGATATTATTCGACTAATATGTGGGAAGTTTCCTTGCTCTTACTTTCTCTTAATTCGCTTCTGCTTGCATTCTTTTTTCCCCTGTTCTGTTCTCACTGTTCTGTGTTAATCTGGATATTTATGTTATGGTTTCTTCCAGTCAACACAAGAAGATACCCCTTGGGTAAAAAAATAATTTGTTATGAATCTGCACTGTTTCACCAAATCTGCAAGTTTTAGATGCCAATTCACACAGCTAAGGGTGTTCATGTCACGAAAATGAGGTTCAGTTGACTGTAACCTTTCAACCATGGAGTACTGTTGGGCCAAGGGACAACTGACTACTACAGAAAACAGTTAAGGCATTTGGTTCTCCTGCCTTGAGAACAAATAACATAGTATAGTCTGCATCCACACACTTGAAAGAGGGTGACAGCATCCAGATCATAGGAGATACCTATACCATATTTTGTCTTCTAGGCATTTTCTGGGGAAGCACTAAATACCATGGGCCAAAACTGCTGTTGCTTCAATAGCACAGGTGATAGTGGGTCAGCATTGAAGGCCTGCTCTGGAGTGGTTTACTTACTTCATTATATATTACTTGTATTCAGTTGTGCATCAGAAACTAGTGAAATGCTTACCTAGTTCATCAATAGAAGCATTTCTCCCGAAGAAGGGACTTCGTTTCTTTTTGAGGATTGTTTCCAAAATACTCAGCTGAAAACTAAGAGGGGTCATCTTTGTATGTAACAAGCTATTTCCACCTGGCTGGGAGAAACTCTGACTCAAATGTGTGTATTATCTATAAAGAGATTAAATAAAAACATAAAAAGCATCCTCTTCCTAAACCTGCTATTTAGAGATGAAGGTGATTTTAAAATTAAGAATTGTTGGAAAAATGCGTGGCAATCTTCGATTTGTTTGTGGTTTGGGTTTTTTTTGTTTAACACTGTTGAGCTGCACCTGAAGGGCTATTTAGGTTTGATCTTAATGCATATAAAATAACTGAATCTATAGATTTATTCTGTTGTGTTCAAGAAACCAACAACAAGGGGTGACATCCTGCTGGACCTTATATTTACAAATGAGGACAGGTCAGGGATGTTGAGGTCGGGAGCAGACATGGCTGCAGCTACCACTGAAGTAGTGGAATTCAGGATCCTGAGAGACAGCAGTGAGAAAATGAAGCAAGATCCCAAACCCGAGTTTCAGGAGGGCAGACTCTGGTCTTTTCAGGGATCTGTTTGGCAGAATCCCCTCTGTTATCATTTGGTAGATGTTGCTATCACTAGTCTGTAATATGCTATCCAATGGTGTTTAAAAAAAACATATTTTTTTTTTAAGATGTGTTCCAGTCAGATTATGAAGCTAATTTCTGAAGTAAAAATGCAAACATTTCTATATTTATGATCATAAAATCTGAAGTATATAATTTTACTATTTTAATATTTAAATAATGGATATGGAATAAAGCTTTGGTTTTCCTTTTTTAATGATTACAGATCTTTTTTTACTTCGTCCAGCTGCCTGCATAATACAAAAATAAAAGCAAATTTATGCAAAATACATTGCACAAATTAACATATATTAAAATTCTAGTTGCTTCATAACTAGTCTGATATTTTTGCAAGAGAGAGAAGAAGAATGTAGATAATATATCACACATCAATTGGATGTATTAATTTTTTGCTTTCAAAAATACAACTACAATCAGAAAATCTTGATGGCTGTATTTTTGGCTGAGCTGCAAGTGTTTTAGTACTGCAGACTATAATGTTCCTGGAGATATTTTAAACTAGCTAGCTTAGGTACCACTAGCATGGAACATATAATGGGTAAAATTATCCTTAATTGTTCCTTCTATGGCAAATCTGGGAATTCCTCCAATACACTGTTACTTAAAATACGTGTGCTTCCCATTTGATCTCTTTGTCTGTACTGAGAGTGCAACACAAGATATGAATACCCAAATCAGCTCAGAAGCAGTTTTGCAACACAAAATGTTAAAAGCTGTACCCTGAGTATGCTGTATATCTGGCATATCCCATAGACCCTCTAGATGCAGTAATCTGAACTAGGCAGATTTATTGTATTCAAATCTTACATTACATTTTAATATGCACTTAAAAGATTATGATTGTATAAATGATTATAGGGAAAACAGCATTTTTATTTATTTCACTTCCAGTAGTTGTATTTGCTGTCATGCATTTCTGTTCTGAAGCTAATGAAGAATTAAATCTGTATCTAGTTCTGGCGTTGCAGCCCAAGCTTGGAGCATTTTAATTAAGACCACTTTGTTGTATATCCTCGTCCTTTATGGAATTTCACATTTATGCATGCAGTGCCAAGTAATCAATTCGGCTCGATTCTTGAGAAGACACACTGGGCACTGTCACCCTGTTCTTGCACTTATTCTGTTGAAGTATGACTGTTGACAGAATTTCAGCTGTTGTTGGGGTAGACAGCTTGAGCCTGTTCGGACTTTCCTATCTGTCATTTCTATTTTAGCAACACTAATTAGTGATGCCTCCCATGTAGGACAGACATTTGGGAGCCATAGATTCTGCTGCCATCTGCAGCAGAGGAGCTGGTGAATCTTGGTGGCAGAGCAGAGACAAGTGATGTCTGATGCACCTGTATCTTGGCCTTCATACCGTACCCAGGATACACACCAGGGGCTTTCTCAGATACAGACTGTATACTAGCTTACATATGTGTACTCTTTATGTTGTACATACATTATTATGCACATATATACAGTCTTAATATGCTTTGAAACAGTTATCACAAAGATTAGAGGAAGTCTATGCGTTCTTTCTAAATATAATTAAAATACTATGTTGGTATTTTTGGAATTACATTCTCAAGAATAAGATTTTGTTTCATAGAAGCTCAAGTAATTATTTTATTTTCTAATCCAGATGAGATACAGTGTCTTACCTGAAAGCACTGCTCATACCCACCCTGGCCTGAAAAAAATGCATTTCTAGAGCTTTTACAGTCTTCTGAGAGATTCCAAAAGGCAAAAGCCAAGAAAAACTGTATTTTGGCTTGTATTAACATTAACATTTGAAGCTGCTTCTTTCTTTTACTTGGTTAGACAGTAGGTTGATAGAATAATATCATTGATTTGATGATGGAATTTCTGACTCCTCAGGCAGTCTACTTTTGTATGAACCACTGCGCTAGAGTGAACTCGATGTACTGAGTATCTAATAAAGCCATTAACTTTTTTTTCTCTTTTTAATTTATTTTTTTTTTAAAGCAGAAAAATACTTGCATAATGTGTCAGTAAATTACTTTGAGGAAATATTCAATATTACAGGAAAACAGTAAGAGTTAAAATGAAATTAAAAGTGGAACAACTACAACATTTTTCAAGTGACAGTACAAAGCTTATTTTAATATTAAGCATCGTAGAATTATTCTAACATAAAAATTATCAATTAAACAGGAAGGACATATAAAAATAAACCTTTTCCTGGTTATAGTTTCTATATACAGTTAAGTTCTAAAAATAACCAAAGTAAATTTAATCAGATAATTTTTGGGGGCTTTCTGCCTCTGTGGTAAAGGGTAATATTTTCATACTCTTTTAGTGATATCTGTAAAGATAAACCTTTGTATGTGTTGAGTGAAGGAAGATTTTTAAGAACTTTTCATGTGTTTATCTAGTTCTTACAGTATTTTTAGTAGTTTCAATAGGAAATTTAGGTGTCTCATGTTAGCCAATATCCTAAAACATAACTGCTAGAAAAATCTGGCAGAATTTGGCTCTTAAATAATTTGGAAAAATGACAGTGTATTGAAATACTTTGAAGTAGGGTTCTCAAACTGAGAAAGACCACAGGTTATGTAGCCGAGATGTGGTTACCACTTACCTACAGTTTATGAAGAAAAAACTTTAGATTTCCTTTCGTGCCTATATTTGGTATCTGCCTGTGTGTGTAGTGGATATATTTATATGTATTGCTCCCACGAATAGAAAGTGCTTCCATTATTATTGTGATAAGGAGGGAGGCACTAAGCTAGTTAGCTTAGTACACTTGCTTTGTTGTGTTTTACATAGACTTTTAAAGTCCTCTAACCTTCACAGTGCCTCTGTGTGAACAGCACCTCAAAGGAGGTGAGATAAATCCTTTGCTGGTAAACTTCCATCTAGTTAGAAGCAGCAATGTGGTTTCTGGAGAAATTCTGAGTTTGCTTAGAAGTTCTGATGAGAAATGGACCTTGGTAGTCCCACAAATTTCTATCTGCTAGATTCAAGAACTTTAACATCTTCAGACATTTTTCACCCCCAGTCTCCCTGTTCCTGCATCAGTGCAAATAGCCAGAGTGATGGTAGCTGAAGTCCTGGTGCCTTCCCAGGGGGTCTTCAGGGGATTCCACTAGCAGACAGGTATGTCTCTATGGTGGTTTTCTCAGACATGAGCTGGCCATGTTTAGGCATATTTTCACAAGTGCAGTAAAATATGTACTATCCTTCAGCCTGCCTGAGCAGCTGAATTTTGGAAACATTTTAAATAACTACAGGCAGTGCCATGAGCTGGATTTCCATTTCAAATTATGTCCTTTGATTACTTTTCATAGCTTCAAAATGAGCTTTTTTTTCCTAGATACCTGAAAAGCTCTGCTTAGCAAAGTGAATACCTTAACTACATGAGATGTTAGTGTCATGTCTGTGCCTTGGACACTAGAGATTCCTCTGGGAAAAAGACCTTGACTGTCGAATGAATTCTCTGATATCAAATTGGCAGGACTTGAATTTTAGCTTTTCTTTATAAAAACTAGATCTGTCCTGTGAGGAATTTCCGTTGTCTAACATGAGTTAAGCAAACATTTTTCTCAGTTGAGTTTTTAACCTCTACTTAACCTGCTGAGCTTGAAAAAACAGAAGTTGGGAGTTGCAAATAAAATGGGACTTTAAAATACCTGCACCTGGACTTGCCGGGGTTGTTAATTTGTAGCAAATGTGGATCAGCTGGAAGAGGGAGGGGAAAGTCTTTGTGGATTAGATGTAGAATTCATTTGGTAAATTGGACTCCCAGAAGCTGCTCAGGAGACTTGGTAAGCACTTGTTATCCTTTTCTAAACAGAACCTCCCAAATCTTAAACAATATTTTCCAGCTTAATTTGATAAAGGAGTTGAAAAAATAATTCCTAAAAATATTTTTGTATTTTTTTGCATTAAAAGGTAGATTTTTCCCTACCTAGTGGTTCACATTAACTTGTAGTCAAAAAGCAACATTCTACTTGGTTTCAAATCAGCAATAGTTGCAATGACTGCCAAAGCCTGTGTCAGAGAGAAGGCTAGAAGGTTAGCAGTGGAAAATTCTGATCAGTGTTCATTTATAAGTGTGCTTCTTTGGGGATTTACTGCTGACTTTTGTGGATTTTTGGGTGCAGAGTATTGGTGAACCAGTTTGTTGATTTTACCATGATTCTGCCTAAGTTCATCATCAGAAGTATAACAGAGTATGGTGAAACCAAGGCTTTGGTTTTAATCCTTAATTATTTTATTTTTTGGGTTTTATCAATAATGATACAGAGCTGCTTTTTTGTAGCTGGGTGATATGCTATTCCTATATGGCAGCTAAAATAGCCTCTCAGAAGCTATATAAATTCTGTCATGTACAAGGTTTAGCATGTAAGTCTACTGCTAGATGTGCTCTAGCAACATCTTGGCGTGGTTATTGCAAACTGAGTTAGAGAATCTTCGTCTGCTCTATCCCATACAAAAGAGACCCTTAATGCTTCTAACCTTCAAGTTGTGTCAGACTATACAAAGCAAGCTAGCAACTGACATGTTTATTTTTGTTAGCCCACTTCTCAAAAAACCCCACATTGTTTCATTGATTATTGTATAGAAGCTTCTGAGTTTTAATTGCTAGAAGAAGAGAAAATGGATGTGTATGTATTTGCTAAAACCACTAATTGAATTTTTAGGAATTGTATTTTTATTTGTGCTCTACACAATCAGATGGTGAAGCAGAATTTCGGAAGCCTGGCAAGAGTGCTCATAAAACTGATATTCATGACCCTGCTACTGTTACGCTGTAACTAGAAATGTAGAGAATGTTAAATATGGTTTTTACGTAGCCTTCAATGTTTTCTACTCCAGTGTAATCTTTGCTGTTATTCACTTCAGCATAGCAAAAAGGAAGCAGGATTTCTACATAATCACACAAGAATTGCTTTTCTCTTTCTGCCATTTTCAACCTCTAAAATACAGGGAAAGACAGCTTTTCAGAGAACCAAAGAGACCAGGAGCTTTCCACTGACTACTGCAAAATGGCATTAACAATTCTGTCCTCTTTGCTGTTCTTACTGAGCGAGGTGTCTCAGCTTAGGTGAAGTAGAAATACAGCTCAGACTTACCTCAGAGCACAGCTGATTTCAGACACTTCACCATGCTGGCTTGATTGCTGTCTGGCAGAAGACCTCAAACTAGACTATATCTATATACATAGCCAGTGCTTCACTGTGTTACCTGTCCTCTACTACAGCACAGTCACCAAATATTATCTGTTTTTTGCAGAAGTTGGCTCATGTAGATACTTTCAATTTCCAAGTACTGGGCAAGATTCTGCCATTGTACCTGGAGGCCTGTCAGCTTATGGAGGTGTAACAGAATATGGACTGTTGTCTTTCAGAAAAGTATAAAAGTAAATTTAAATCTAATCCCTTCTCCACTGCAGGAGAATTATTTTATCTCCCTCAGGGTGATCTTATGATCATCAGATGTATAATATCATGATTTTGAAATGTAACAGGATTGTTGGTTGAGGCTTTGCATTTCTGTGAGATAATGAGAAATATCAACTGGCAAGTTTCAAAGGAAAAAAGCTCATTCTTAGTAGCACTGAAAACTCCTCATAGTCTAGGACATCTAAAAACTAACATTTTTCTGCAGCCACATTTCATATTGCCACATTTATAATTTCTGTAGAGTTTCTATGTAAAAAGGAGACATCTGCTTCTGATCGATTAAATGCTGCTCGGCATGCGTTCGTTTGATATGTTATTGAATCAAGCTCTTACTCTTCCCTGCCTCTTTCCATTAGTTTTTAAACTCAAAATGCTGCATATCAGGATTATCATGAGAAGAATGCCTGAGTAGGATGCAGGTGTAACACCGTGTCTTCCTTGCGCTTGAAGGAAGAACAGCTTTCCTGGTCTTAAAATCCTTATTTCTGTTCATCAGTTACAGGAAAATGTATGAAAACAATATTATTATCCCAGTGTGAATTTTTTAACAGGAGTCTATGAGTTTTGTCAGATCCTACAATTTGTTGTACATGTGAATATACCCCAGGATTTTCAACAGTATAAGATGAAATCTCTACAATTAAAATGGGAGTGATCCAGAAAAGTTATGACACTGGCTGGACTTTTTCCCTTGTTCTTTATAATATTGCCCATTTCTCCTTGATTGTTCTCTGAACTTTTTGGTTATTTTTATGTCTTCTAGATTTTATTTATTGTGTAGCTTCTTCTTGTTTCTTTTTTTGTTAGCTATATCTGTTGTCTGTACTCTTTTCAAGATTTTCCTTCCATTTCCTCTCTCTGTTTTCTCAGCTATATCTGCAAATGTTTTGAATTGTGTTGTGAGTGATCTGCATAGTTACAGCTGTATTCACTGATGTCTGTTAACTGTACAAAAACTAGAGTAGATCCAGAAGTCCCAAACCAGTTAATTACTGAATCAGCCTTGGGAAGAATATCTTCAGCAGTGCTGTCAAGCATAGGACCAACCTACAGCAACAGTAGTACCACCTGATTGACATAATTGTGCTGTGAGCAATTAATTAGTACATGGATATTTGCTGTTCATTGTGACCACCAGTTTCAGAGCTGTTGGCTTGATCTTTGCCTAAATTATGATCACATTTCTGCATTTGGGAGAAAAAGCACTGCTACATTCAGTCAGTTTTTAGTTGTTTCATCCCTAGAGTGTGATGAACTTAGCAAAATAAGCAGTTTGATTACTAGCAGCAATACACAGTTGGAGTCATGTTTTGACTGCACTTTGAATCTGGTATTTCAACAGAGTTGGACTGAAAGAGGGTGAGCACAGGAAATAAAGGAGGCTATAATATGTGACAGTGGCCACAATTTCTTAACTTACAGATTTTATTTGATGAACAAATTGTATTTTCAATCACAATGGTTAGACTGGCCTTAAAATTCTTTATACCGGATGAACATGAAAGTTTAGCCAGTTTCTATTGAGGGGTACTAAATTTACAGCAGTCTATCATTAGTTTTCCATGTACTGAAAACTCATTGAGTTAATCTGAGATCATTTACGTTGCTGTTTTTATCTCAACATTGTAGACTAAGTATCGACTTGATGTTTTACTATGCATTTTATTTAAAAACATTTTACATTATCCATTTAACTATCATAAGCATAAAACAGGGTAGAGAACAAGTACGATGCTGAACTAAATATGGCTCTTTCCTGACCCTCTGTTATTAGTCTCCAATTCTAGCATGTTTTTCTTTACAACTGATTGATTCAGCTCCATCTTACCAATTTTGTCAAACCAGAATGCTTGTCACGTGTCTCTCTCCTGGGTATTCATTTACATGTCTTTTGGCTAAAGTCTTTACAGTCTTGTTACCTCTCATTTTTTAGTGGTTGCTATGATTTTCAGACTTACACACCTAAAATTTTCAAGCAGGGGAAAGAATGAGGCCACACAGCAGAAGATTATCCAGAAATCCTTCAGGTATTTGAAAAACCTGTTCTGTCTCCTTTCTAATTTATAGCTTTGGTAGCTTCCTGCTCTGTTTCTGCACAAAAGAAATACTGAGTTTTATTTCAGACCAGAAAAAATACTTCAGCTGTTTTGGCTAAAAACCAAACATCAACACGATTTTTTCTATCTCATATTTGTTGAGCAGTACCTCTGTACTCTCAGCATGGGCCAAGACCTGCTCTTTCCAGTATAGGTTTAAGTCGTTCTTGAAGAAGTAGTAATACCATGCTACATATGAGAAGTTCTGGAAATCTCGTAGTTGTGTCATTTTGGGGGTTATTTTCAGATATGGCAGCATGCTGCAATCATCATAATGAATGCAAATATAATTAGGCTCAGATGGAAGCTCTGTGCAGGCATGTGAAACCTGAAGGGAAAAATTGGTATGTGTTAGTTTAAGTTCAGAATTACACAGTAGGGTGTGTTTGGTGCAGCTAGTAAGAAATACCACGTATTTTTCCCTGATCACTTGTTGCTCAAAAACCACAATCCATGAGGACATCAACAGTTGTTTATACTTGCCTTTAAATGCCATTAAATGGGCTTTGGATAAAATCTCTCAGGACTTTTTTCATTGGCAGAAGCTCAGTTGCAAAATATCAATGAGATATACATGACATAAATATGCATGAGAAAAATACATTCTTACAGAACTGTGACCTTTCTGTTACTGCAGCCATGTGTGATGAGGAACCACAGTGCTGTGCAGTGCCATCCTCTTATTAAATCTGCCAATTTTTTCTCTGTGTACAGATGCATGTGAGTGTAAATCACAGCTGGCCTTAATTAAAGTGCAGAACATTTTTGCTCAAAACAGCATATTTAAGAGGTTTGTTTTTTTTTTTTTTCTCTTGCTGCTTCTCCCTTCTGTTATTGAGGAAATTTTAATCACTTGATCAAACGAATTTAGTCTAAATCTGGCCTGACTCTGTCACCCTCTGTAGCTCCATAGTGCAACCACAGATTCCATGTTCTGCAGCCGTATGGACCTGATCTGTCAAGGTTTCTAATAAGCATTGAGCAGCCCAACAAACTTTATTGAAATGTGATGGAATAGCTACATAGGCCAAACACTGGCACAGAAGGGTCAGAAGCCATTTCCCAAGGATGAAGAGGAGTAAGTTTAGAGTGGCAGGAACAGTTATAACTTTGCATGCTTCCACCATTTTACCCCTGCTGTGGGTTCTGGAAAATTGTCAAAAATAAAATCCTGGTCAAAATGCCCCTTGCCTTCCCAGGACCTTTATAAAGCTCAGCTGAGCTGCACATCCACTTCATAAATGATTAAACTTTTAGGCTCTGTTTGTGGCCAAGACCAGTTCTGAGTACTAAGCCTAAACGAGTGATTTTCATAGAATCATTAAGGTTGGAAGAGACCTTAGAGATCATCAAGTCCCAACCCCCCTGCCATGAGCAGGGAACCCTACCACTAGACCAGCTTGCACAAAACCCCATCCAACCTGGCCTTAAAAACCTCCAGGGATAGGGCATCAACAACCCCCTGAGCAACCCATTCCAGTTCCTCACCACCCTTATAGTGAAGAATTTCTTCCTAATATCTAACATAAATCTCCCCTCTCTCAGTTTAAAACCATGATCCCTTGTCCTATCACTATCTTCTCTGATGAAAAGCCCCTCCCCAGCTTTCCTGGGGTCCCTTTCAGGTACTGGAAGGCTGCTATAAGGTCCCCCCAGAGTCTTCTCCAGGCTGAACAGCCCCAACTCTCTTAGCCCGTCTTCATAGCAGAGGTGCTCCAGGCCTTTGATCATCTTGGTGGCCCTTCTCTGAACCCTCTCCAACAGCTCCATGTCTTTCCTGTTCTGAGGGCTCCAGAGTTGCTGGCAGTACTCCAGGTGAGGTCTCACCAGAGCAGAGTAGATGGGCAGAATCCCCTCCCTGGCCCTGCAGGCCACACTTCTTTGGATGCAGCCCAGGACGCAGTTGCTCTCTGGGCTCCAGCACACACTGGCGGCTCATGTTGAGCTTCTCATCTACTACCACCCCCAAGTCCTCCTCCTCAGGACTGCTCTCCAGCCTGTATTGGTGTCTGGGGTTACACTGACCCAGGTGCAGGACTTTGCACTTGGCCTTGTTGAACTTCATGAGGCTGGCACTGGCCCACCTCTCCAGCCTGTCAGGGTCCCTCTGGATGGCCTCCCTTCCCTCTTGGGTGTCAACCACACCACACAGCTTGGTATCATCAGCAAATTTGCTGAGGATACAATCAGTCCCACTGTCCATGTCTCCAAGAAATATGTTAAACAGCACTGGTCCCAATACTGACCCCTGAGGGACACCACTTGTCACTTGCCTCCATTTGGACATTGAGCCATTGACCACAACTCCCTGGGTGCAGCCATCCAGCCAATCTCTTATCCACTGAGTGGTCCATCTGTCAAATCCATGCTTTGTCAGTTTGGCGACCAGGATGTCATGTGGGACAGTGTCAAATGCCTTGCACAAATCCAGGTAGGTGACATCAGTTGCTCTGCCACCATCCACCATCTCTTAGCCTTGTTGTAGAAGGCCACCAGATTGGTCAAGCATGACTTGCCCTTAGTGAAGCCATGTTGGCCGTCAGCAATCACCTCTTTATTTTCCACGTGCCTTAGCAGACTTTCCAGGAGGATCTGCTCCATGACCTTGCCAGGTACAGAGGGGAGACTGACTGGCCTGTAGTTCCCTGGGTCTTCTTTTTCCCCTTTTAAAAAATGTTCCCTTTTTTCCAATCAGCGGGAACCTCACCAGACTTTCAATCACAGTCTGCATTGACTTCATTCAGAACTGTAGGTGTTTACTTCCTCTGACAACCAGATGGTAGCTGTCTGAGGCAGGCCACCAAATTCAGCAATTGCTGCTGAAAAAGTTAGCCTGCAATGACTTGTTCTAGGTAGGAAGCCAGTGCAGAGTGATGAATAAATGCTAGAACCTCTTACTGGATCACTGTTCTTCCTACACAGGGCATATGGAAGGGGAAAGCAAATGGCAGGATAGTTAGTAAGAACTTGCATGTAAAAAATGCCTTGTTTGTCAGATGATCTTAAAAAGGTATTTGTGGATACATGGCTGTTCTGAGCTATGAATAAGGATATTACTGTATAAAAATCAAGCCCGTAAATTAAAATTTTGTCATTGCCCTTGTCTAATGGTCTTTCCATCAACATTTATATTCTTATTTTTTCAGGATAAATATATTCTGTACTTGACTTGTTTGCAGCAAGTGAGTGGCAATATTTTTATATTTGAAAGTGTTACTAAAGCTTTATGTTCTCCTGTGTAAAAAGCAGTTGAATTGTATGAGTGTGTGCATTAATTGCATTATGCATTTATATGTATGCACACACAGAGAGTCTTCCTGTGTCAGAGCTACTAGATTTCTGCTGTAGCTGCTCTCCCAGGGAGGTTTGTTTCCTAGGCCTGCAGTGCACTCCCACAGCCTCTGTCACCTGCACTGTGGTACATGCCAAATAAAAGTGGTGGGGTTTGTGCAGGTTGCTTTGTACTTCCCTTGTTCCTCTTCCTTTTTCTTAGCTCCCCTTTCTGTTATTCCACTGCTCCTGTGGGCCTCCACATGTTCTTCCACTTAACTGCTGGTCTTTATTCATTTGCACCTTTTAATTAGGCTTTGTTATGTTTTGTGTTCTATTCAGAAATAGGGATCAGGCTGCACCTTGCCTTGTTTTGCTGATAATATTGGTCTGTCTGTACTGTGAGTTACAGTCTTCCCTTTTGACCCGACAGCTGAGGGAAGAAACTAATTTTGTTCTGTGAAATGAGGAATTCCAGAAAGAGTGTTTGGGATCTTCACTGTGAACACAGCTCTGTCCTTGGCACTCTGTGAGCAGTACAACAGAGCTGAAAAGATCCCTGGTCTTCAGACATGCCTGCTGGCCTGTCAGGGTCTTGAAAGTGTCACTTCTTGGAGCACTGAGAACTAATAGCATGGAGCAGAAGGAGGGAAACAAGAAGAAAATACCTACTGGCACATAATGGCCTATTTCAGGTCAGGCTTCAAGCTTCTCGGAAATATTTTTTTCTTCACAGATATTTTTTGCTACAAATTCTTAAAAAACCAAAAAAGTAGTTGTGTTATTTATCTGTCTTTCAAGCATAGCACAGTCAGTGCTGAATACTTCACAACAAGTTTGACCTAAATTCTGAGGGAAGACCCACTATGTTCTCTGTTCTGCTAAGTTGTAGGGTTGCAGCAAATTCTGGGGAAGAAAGCACCAATTCTTGAACTTGCTTCTGAAGAGTCATATACAGACAGTATCTGCATTGCTATGGAATTTGGTTTTAAATGTACCTACCCAAATCTTCATTAGCATTGTACAACATTGTGTTACGTAAATCTGCATAATTCTGTAAAGGTTTGTCTGAACATTAAAGTTATTCCAAATTTAAAACAGGATGGATTTGAAGTAGAGAATAATTTTTCAGTGTCTAAGGTTTTAGTTTAGAATAGCCTCAAACTTGCATGCTTCTTTACAGTGCAAAATAGCCTTAGCCCTGATAATTAATTTTATTGTCAAGAGATGGATGACAAATATAACCATCTTTCAAAAAGCGGTTCTCATTTTCAGATGGGACATTGTGGAAGCTAGTTTTAGTTTATATGAAAAGTGTATTTGCTTGATTCTTGTTAATTAAAGAATAGTTAATGGGACTGTTATTAAAAGATTTAATTTAATATGGCATTCATAATTAGCAAATGCGCCTTGAAAAATTATACACTCCAAACTATAAAAACAAATGCTCAGCCTTTGGCTGCTGCAGTGAAAATGTGGTTTGACTAGCTGATAAATAGGCTAGTGCAGTTATATATTTCAAAGACCCCAAACAGTGAATTTTAAACTTCTGTCTCTTCTCTAATACACCTATTTCAAGATCTCCATGAACCTATCAAATCCATATGTGTGTATTAAAGATAACAGGAGTTGCTTTCTTTTTGCAGCATCAAGGAGCAATTATCTAATGCAAGTAAACTGCTGTAAGAAAAAAAATGCATTTTAACTTTGATTAGTTTAGACTTTCTTGATATATTTCATTATTTGGAATCACAGAAAAAGCCTAGTTTGGAAGGGGCCTCCGGAGGTCATCCAGTCAATCTTTCTCATTAGAGCACAGCCTTAGATTAGGTTAACCAGGGTCCTGCCAAGCCAAGTAAGTCTGGAATAGTTTCTAATGCGGAGATTTCTACCACCTCTCTAAGTGACCTGCACCAGTGTTTAGTTCTTCTCATGATGAAGGATGTCTTTCTTGTATCTGGACAGAATTTCTAATGAAGCAACTTGTGTCTCTTGCCTTTTGTCCTTGTGAAAAGAGTACATACACCTTCTCCATAACTGCCTTTGACATCATTAAACCCACCCTGAGCCTTCTCTCCTTGAAACTTCTCTTCCTTAACTATCATCAGTTCCTTCACCACATTTTTTGTTCTTCCCAGTTGTAATTTTTTTTTGGCATCCGTAACATTCTGGTTCCTTGACTATGTGCTTCATGAAGAAAATATTTGTTTCATCCACAGTTTTGGAACAATTTAAAGAAATAAATTACAATTTAATAGAAAATTCAAATAATGTCCAATTCAATTAAACAATTTAATATTCAATGCAATTCAATTCAAGTTTGCCTTCCAGAAAATTTCAGATATGGAAGAACTTTCCTCCTTAGTTCCATCTCAGTTTTGAACTTGAGATCTGTATTATATGTATGTAAAGGTATGGAACCTCTTAGAGAAAGCAAAAAAAACCCAAACAACCCGACAAACAACAATATAGACAAGAAGCAAATACTTTCAGTCCCTTGAAATTCTGACATGGTTATAAAAGAAAAAGAAAATCTTGGAGCAGGGTATTGTTGCAACAGAAATTGCAGAGGTAGTAAGAGTTTGCCATCTGGCAAGACCCCCAGACCAGATGGATCCGCTAATGACTTTTATAAAGCATTTCAACAGACCCTGCCAGAACACGACTGGCATCTTTAATTATCCTAAATTAACAGACTTCTAGCCTTGGATGCTAGATTCAGAATTGTTGATCTTGGGAAGAAAAAGGAAATGTTCCATGAAATCTTTTCTTCCTAATAGACCTTTTTATTAATAAAGTGTAATGTTAAAATATTACCTAAAGTTCACTAGTTCATCTTAAATGGATTGTTTGCTTTAAAGAAGTGTGTATCAAGGCACTTCTGTTGAAGATGTCTTGCAAACACATCAGAGTGCTTTTGGAATTCCCAGTTAGCTTTGCATACACAAAAGCATTCAGCTGCTCAGAAGAGCAGCCTGCCAGGAATCCCCTTGCTTTCTTTGCCTTCCCTGGAAGGTAGGGAACATGCACTTCCAGAGCAGTTCATCTCTGCCTCGTACCATACATGTGCACCTGCTCCTGGTGCTGTTCCCACAGAGCGAAGGCACGTGCAGCAGTGGCTGCCACCACCGTCACCAACCTGTACCAGCAGCAAGACCTGCTGCTTTTCTCCTTTCCATTTCCACCCAAACACTTCAGCCAGAGAGCCTCTCCCTTTGCCTACAAAACTGGAAAGCAAGGGGAAATTTTCTGGGGAAATTTCTTCTGCCCATGCGCTTTCATCTCATGGGACTATGTCCTGGTCAGTGAGGGTGCTGTGGCTGCCCTTGGTTTCCAGCTCATCTTTCCCCATGGAGCAACCCTGCTCTCACTGCTCATGGGTAGTAAGCCTTTGCTGGTGTCATTTCTATAGTGCACTGACGGGAAAAGCACAGAAGTTACGTGAATTACATTTAAGAGGAGTACTGATTATTTTCAGTTGTAAGTCTTGATTTTATTTTTCCTGCTTGATTTATTGTTATTAGGTATGGGACTGTTAGGTATTTTCAATACCGAGGTCTGCAAGTATACGTACCCTGCCAAGAGTGATCAAACTCTGGTGGATGGGCAGAGCAAGGGAGTATGGACTCAGGGAGGTAACCTTGTGTGGTAGGGGGTGTGAGACTGAAGAAATTACTGACTTGCTCAGAAGGGCAAGTCTTCAGTGGTCCAGTCATTTGCTTTATTCAAACAGCTCTGATGTACACAAAGGTATCTCAGATCCCTGCAGACCTGTTGCCTGTGACTTGCAGAAAATTATCTGGTTGCATAATAAAGACCTGTGTTTCTAGATATTCTTCCTGTTGGAAGGAATAGGAAGTATATCCCTAATAATTTTTTTCTACACCATAAATTGCTGTTGTTGAATACCTAATCTATTTTAATCCTATTTTCATATCTGATTATCACAGTATTTCAGTGTTTTCCAGTGGCATATATAGTGATGTGGTATCATTGAAGTGCTTTAGATATAGGGTAGGATGTGTGCTTGGAAGGGTTGAGCAAAGGCACCCAATGCTTCAAAACACAAGCAATGAAGTTTTGCTAATTTTAAAAGGCAGGAAGGGCATAGAACTTGTGCCAGCAGGAAATCTTACCATCTAAGCCCATACAGCAGGTATGTTATATTATTGCACGTAAAATTTTTATATTTTGATACACAACAAACATGTAAATAATATGCAGGTATCCAATGGTAACGAATATTTGTTATTGAAGTTGGACTCAATTTCCTTACTTTGTAACCCACTGTCTGTCTGCCGAAAATAAACACTTGGTTATCTAACAGCCAGACTGAACGTAGGCAGATACAGTGCATTATAAAGGCTCTTAGGGGGAGATGAATGTCCTTAGCGGCTCTGAAAAATCAGACTACTTATTTAGGTGCCAAAAATTGATATTAGTTCCAAATTTTAGCTCACCCGCTAGTTGACTTTGTGTGCCAGAACGGATAAACCACATAACAGATATCTTCA
Source organism: Apus apus (assembly GCF_020740795.1). Lineage (NCBI taxonomy): Eukaryota > Metazoa > Chordata > Aves > Apodiformes > Apodidae > Apus > Apus apus. The sequence continues at coordinate 44,760,192 of NC_067284.1, forward strand.
GTACAGGCATATTTATGTTGAAGGAAATGTGTTCTTGTTCTTAACCTTATATCCAGGAATGGAAATGCTAAATGTAAAATAGGAAGTTCTGGTATGTGAAAACTGAGCTACAGAAAGCAATGGTAGATGTAATTAAGCTGCAGTTCTGTTCAAGCAGTGAGATAGGTTAGCACAATTAATCTTTTCCATCTGGTTCTTACCATGAAAGAAAAGTATTCTAACTTAATTGTAGGTATCACCACTTAAATGTGATGGAGTCATCCTGTTTTCCCCTCATAGATTTAGAATTTAAGTGAGCTAGTTACCACACAGCATAATGCAGAATCCAAGCCTATTTAAGGGTAGAAGGAACAAGCAAGTGCAGGAGCAGATAAAACAGTTTTACTGGGCATTATGCTAAAATTGGTCTTTTTACATGAATTATTCTTTAACCTGAAAATGATTGCATACATATGTTTGAGAAATTTCCGTAAGTTTTTGTTTTTTAATTAATTATTCTTAGTAATTATTGTTATCAGCTCCTGGGGTAGAAGAAATATTCAGCTTCCTTGAGCCATCTGTTGAAAATAATCCATTTATTCATAGGACGTTTCTTTATTCAACTGTAGCTCACTTACTCAGACATTGTTCAAATTTGCTTCCTGGATAACACTGTAAACTCGTCTTTGTATTCATATTACCTCAGGGAGGGTTTTTTATTATTAACATCCCCAAGCTAGATTTTCAAACTAGATCCTCTGGGTTTTGTCAAAGATAATGCCTCAAGGGTTAAAGGGCAACTTGACAATAGCTCACAATAGCTGCAAAGAGCAGCTTCTGGTACCATGTCACTACTGATCACCTGCATTCCTCTTGTTAATGTGGGATGAAGTTTGCTAAATGGTGGCATTTGTCTCTCGTGTTACAGTGAAAATCTGTTCTGTGTGATGAGCAGAACACAAGTTTTATTTTTTTTTTAAATGATGCTACTGCTTGGTTCCAGAAAATGTTTGACATCTGAGAGAAATTCTCCCAACACAACAAAATAGACATAAATACTAGTGTTCAAGGGGTGAGAAAGTAGAATAGTGTGGGTTGTCTGGTGGAGATTTTAATATCTGAAGGATTATGAACAGAAATACGTTTTGATTCTGCTAATAAAGCCCACATTACAATGCAGCTTGCAGCAATGTATCTCTGCACAAATACTACAGAGAATAAAAAAAGCTGAGTATTTAAAAAATGTACCCCAAAAAATTGTTTAAAGCAAGTCTTCTGAATGTTAATCAGTGAATACCAGTTTTTGAAACATGGGCACCTTTCTTGCATTTACGTAGTAAAAATATGGCTTGATGTGACTTTTTTTTTTTTTTTTGGTGCAAAATACAGTTTTTTAATTGGCTTTTAGACTAAATTAGGTAAACTAATAAAGGCACAGTAAATTTCACCTCTTCTTAGGCACCAGTAACTGAAAGTGGATTTTAAAATACATATGTAATTGTTCTTCAACAAGGTGGAACAATTTATTTCACTCTCTCTTCTGAGGTGACTATCTTTAAACATGTAAAGACGAGAGGATTTCTTGCATGTATTTTTCATATTGAAAAAGTATCCATTATTCAGACACTGGTCCATTTTGCAGAATATTTGAGCTGATGGGTAAAAGAGGAATCAACTGTAGAAAGTCCACTGACTTTATGAAGCAAAGAACAACTAAGATAAAAGCTTGTGCATTAATTCAGCTTATCAGTCAAAGGTATTAAAAAGTTCTCTGGTTGTTTTCCTTCAATTTTCTAGTTAAAAGTATTATTACATAATTTTATCCTGTGCTTGCAATGTCGGTCTCAGTTAAATATTTTTTTAAGTAAATAATGGGATAGACTGAGTTTTGAAGACAGCTGACACATTCATTCTAATAAATCAAAAGAAGCTGAAGTTCTTGAGAACTAAGAAAAAGGTTGATGTTATAGTTTGTTTTTCACATTTTATGCCATTTTACTGCTTCAGAAAGTGTATTATAACTTCAACTGTGTTTTATTTCAGCCTTGCAGTTCACCCAGATAAAACTTTAGTAGCTACAGGGCAGGTTGGGAAGGATCCTTACATTTGCATCTGGGATTCCTACCGTGTACAGACTGTGTCTGTTCTTAAGGATGCCCATACACATGGAGTTGCCTGCTTGGCTTTTGATTCAGATGGCCAGGTTTGTATATCTCCTTTTTCTGTGTTTTGAATTTAGTCTGATTTCTGATTCTAGAAGATACACCCATGAAAGTATTTTGTGTTTAGATGGCTATATGGCTGTAGTACTGGAACTCCTATTACAATTATATTTTTAATGCAAGGACTGCAAATACAGCTCTTTCAAAGATGTTTTTGAGATGAAAACCACAGGCTAGCATTCAAGTCCAGTAGAGGCTTTGGGTGTTGGGCAAATCTCCATAGTAGAAATGGTCCCTTGTGGCTCAAATGTAATAGCTTCATCACATATTTGTCACCTGCTGTTCAGAGAGATCAGTTCTTGACAAAGCCTGCACAATCCTGCAGCTTTTTTGGCAGAGGGACTGCAATAATCTCCCTGCTAGGGGATTCTTACTGGCTGGGCTGCACAGTCCATTTAATTGAATAATGGGGTTAGGACACTGAGTGTGTGGTTTTGTATGATGTGATTAGATTATATGTGATTAGATTATATGATAATTTGAGACAAAATTTTAAACACAAGTAAATGGTGGGCTAGTCGCAACTAAACACATTGATTATTATTTTTCCTTGGAGGCAAACTATTAAAAACATTCTGTTGTTAATGAAGTAGGAGGAAAATAGATCTACAGTTTATATGAACATGAGAAATATTTCACATTCATAGCTTTATAAATATCTATCTGTGCAGTGTTGTGATTATTGATGTCCAAATGTGCTTTCTGATGTAACAGTGTGGTCATAATTTATAACTGGCTGCTAAAAAGTTTTTAGGAATGCTTAGATTAGCTGAAACCTGGATTCTTTCACAGCTTCCTACTGTTTCTTGTATTTGTTTGTGTATCTCAGAATTGCATCTCAGTAGGGCAGAACTGCCTTTAGATGATTTTCTTAAAATCACGTGCTAGATGGTTAGCTTCTTGTTGAGAAGTGTTTTATCACCCCATGCCTAGATACTCTTCCACTGACTGCACAGGGCTTTTATTATGCCTTTTATTATTTCTGAGATCAGAACTCACCAGACAATGCATAAAATGTATTCTCACATGAAACAAAAGCACTTTTTATATTGTGCATTATCTTGTGTATATTCAGTTTAAAGATTAGTCTGAAATAAGACACCAACGTGAGCAATTGCCTTTAACATGTTTACAACGCATTGGGTAACTTGAATTACTAACAGCACTATAGATTATATTTCCCCTATAGAAGTCAGAGCTAGGTTTCTTTTTTTAACCTAGTTTTCAACCAGCTCCCTCCAGTTTTCTTAAAGTAAGGCCATTTCCTCTGAAACCTCCTGTACCAATTCTAATTAAAAGAAAAGGTATGCCTGGGACTTGTGGAATAAAGAAAAATCAGATGAGAAAACGCTCAAATCAATGGAATAAAATTTCTGGTGTTATAATGTTTTATAAGATATTGTTCACTCAGATATATCTGTTCTTAAATTTATCTTTTTAAACTTTAAATAAGTTATGGATAAACTTTTTTTTTTTAAATCTATTTAAATATCTGGTGGGAATAAAGCCTCACCAAAGAGCCCAGTCAGAACAAGTTAAAGGTTGGAGGCCCTTCTGAAAATCCTGCTGAGCACCATGCTGTAATTAAAAAGTGAACTTACTGCTGGGTTGACCTTGCAGAGAGACCCTGCATTCTCATTTTGGGAAGTGCTGGACAAATGGCAGTTTATTCTGGAAATAAAAATTTGCACAGAACGCTTTTATATCTGGAGAAAGACCAATGCTGGAAAACATAAATAATGTGGATAATGTATTAACTTTTGCTGCTCTTTTTGGCTTTGCAGAAGAAGTTGCTGTGCTGAGCAAAAATTAAAGGGCATGGTAAAAAGACTTTTGAGTATTTGGAATTCAGAGCAGCTGGCAGTTCCTGTTTATTTAGTCAGCATCCCCAGAGGAGCTGGCGTCTTGTGATAGCACAGAGTAGTCCTTGCATACATTGGTTGCACCTTCCTTCTGATGCATATCTTTCATTCTTTCATATTGAATGTCTGTTAATAGCCAGGAAAGATTTGTATTTTAGTCCCAAACCACAAATAAATTCAACAGTCACAGTACTGATACAAAAAGAAATGTATTATTTTCTTTGCTAACTCTGTCAGCTGTCCACTTCCTAAATAAAAGCAGGCTGAGGAAAAGCCTGGGGAGTTGTACTTCTGTACCTGAGGACCCCCATGAGATCAGCTTGGCTTCCTCCCACTCCACTGTGCCTATCTTCTTGCTCAAAGGGCATCTGCTGAGTGGGTGCTGCACAGCTCCAGGATGTGAAGGCTCAATGCAGGGACACTGGTCATCTGTATTTTAGCCAAGTTAATTAGCTCTTCTGTTAGGAACTCCAGGGCGTCCATTTCAGGCATTCAGCTGAATTAGTTCTGAAATATTCCTCCCCACTGGACTTCAGCTGACACTGCCCAGAGACAGCAGAGTTGTCTCTGTAGTGCTTCCCTGGCATAATTTAGTACAAACTGGGTAATAGAAAGTAAACAGGATTTGTTATCTTCTGTAATACATGGAGAAGATCAAGACACAGCTTAAATCAGGGAATAGCTTATATGCTTCCTTTATTTTATGCACCTAAATATAGTTTTAAATTTGGAGACAAATATATTTTGAGTAAATTTCCTGTTTTTCACATTATCTATAATTAATACATTATTTCAAAAGTACTGATGGGGGCTGAATATCTTGAAGAATTGTTGCTGTTTAAGAATACCTACTTTAGTTCATTTCTTTTCTATGACCAAAAGATGATATTTGGTGGGAGGGAAGCTCGCTTGCTCAGATGTTTAATGAAGAGCTGTCAGTTTGCCTGTTGTTGAATCAGGAATTAACTGCAGCTTCTCCTTAAAAGTATGAACATCTACCCTCCAAAGAATTACCTACAGATCTAATGTCTTTTATAGTGAAGTATTTCACCAATACTATATGGTTCAATATCTATTAAGTTATTTTAGAAGAATTTTTGTCTGCTTTCTAAATATTAAAAAAAAAAAAAAGGGGTGAGGAGGGCACTGCCATAATACCTACATGCATTTCTAAATCTGGCATTAGGTTGCAGTAGGCTCCTTTAGCCAGATCTTCCACATCTTTATGGGTTTAAAAATAATTGGTTTATTATGTGCATAAACTATTTGGCAGGTATTTTCTTCTGCTAGTTCTGTGAATTCTCTGAACAGAATTCTGTCAAATTCTCTTCCAGAAGAAAGACTAAAAATGTGTTTCAACAAAAAAGAAAATTCAGGATTTATCACTTTTCTGCCAGCAGAAGATCCTCCTCGGTAGACCTGCTAGAAGAAAATAGAAAATATTTCCTAATTTCCCCTTTCACTCTATTTTCACTGTCCATCTACCTCTCTAATGGCTATTTCCTGACTGGTAGTTACAGTTCAGGTCTGATGTTGTTCACATCATGAATCTAAAAGATACTGTGAGTGTTGCCATGGTTTCCATGGTGAAGAAAACAGTATAAAAGAGGTGAGAAAAAACTGGAATCAGTGAAGGTTCCATGAATCACAGAATCTCAGAATCATAGGGGTTGGAAGGGACCTTGAAAGCTCATCTAGTCCAACCCCCCTGACAGAGCAGGATCACCTAGAGTACATGAAAATATCTTGTGTTTTGATCTGTACATCCAGACCCGTGGGTGGGTGTACATTGCTCAAGGGCAAATAAAACTAGTCCTTCCTCAAAATACATATTTCTTTGTTGGTGACTGGCAGGAGCATGTTTCTTCTTTCCCATATTAGATTTTCTTTGTCCTTCGTTATGTATGTCTGATACTCAAGTACATTGTCCTGGATTAAATGCAGATATTCAGTACACATCTGAGATGGAACCCGATTTTTTAAAAGCACATCTACCTGTAGAACCCCAGATTCTGAACCAACCTTTATCTCCCATTTTCAAGACTCACATATGGAATCTTCAAGCAGATGTAATATATCAAAATCATAATCAAGTCTTCTGACTTCTTGGTGTCTTGCAAGTTCCTGCCACAGCTTTTCACACAGTTGGGTTTAACAAGACCTCAGGTGTTTTTATTGCAGTGAAAGACAATATAAAAGTAGCCAGGACTCAGAGGAACTTGTGGCATAAGTCCTGGGTATTTTTTTTATGTTTTGTTTTTTTCATGAGTACCATATGGCATAGTACATTTGCTGACAGGATATTACTTGGGTTATGCATTATTCACTAGGCAGAGCTGAGGTATTGCATTAGGCATAATGAATGCACCTTGTCAACTCCCATGACACCAACGTTTAAAAGCATATATTTCATTGCTCTAAAATAAAGGAACTGTAATGACTAAGAAGACAGTGAAGGGTTCATATGTACCTACTGCATTTAAACCAGAGGCTTTTGATAGTGGCTCTCTGAAGGAGGAAGATGGACACCGTTTTTACACTTAGAAATAGCATGAAAAGGCTTTTTATCCAGAGCACCTTGTCTCTGAATTATTTTGCTACAGAATGAAAACTGGAGCCTTCTTTGTGAATAATGATTTCTTCTCTTGGTTGTACAGTACTTGATAGCCTTACTGCCTTACTGTATTTTTTCTAATACAGATTTTCTGTTTTATTTTGCTATTTTTCTTTCTTGCATTGTTGCAATTTAAAAATATTAATATTATTAATTTTGTGGATAGTAATTTTAGTAATTTCATTTAATTTAGTGATTAATATTTTTAGTTATTTTAATTGGTGATTTGATATGCTAAGCTATGTAAAAGGCAATTATTAAAAGTATATAAAATTCTGATTCTAAAGCTCAACAAAATGAGCATAATAACCAAAACTGTATTTGGAAATCTTGAGAGCATTTATTTCCCATCCACTTTATTTATCAGATTAGTAAGTCAAAATGGTAAAAATGTGTGTGCCTGAAACAAGCACCTCAGATATTTAATTATAAGAAGTGTACTTGAGACTTTGGTAACTTGAAATTAATAACCTGACTTTTTAGAAATTATGAGATGCTTTCTCCAGTGAGTAAGTTAGTATGAATATCTCAGTGGTGTGTTGGCAAGGTAGTTCAAACACAGCCACATGTGGGAAAATCCATTTGTACGCATAATAATCTGATCTACAGTAAAGTGATTCTTGAGTTGATTTTCTGTTAACTGGATTACTATTGTTTTTCCTTAGCATTTAGCTTCAGTGGGACTGGATGCCAAAAATACAGTGTGTATTTGGGACTGGAAGAGAGGAAAACTACTGGCAACAGCTACAGGCCATTCAGACAGGGTAATTGTATGAAGGGTTTACTGAATTTTGTCTGGGAGTTACAAAAGGTTTTTTAAAATAAGCTTTGGTTATGTTAGGTTAACACAAAGATAACTTTGATTTTTCTACTTGGCTTTTGAAATACTGAACAAGTTATTTATTTCTTCTCATTGTGGCAGAGGTAGCACAAAGCACTGTTAATCAATGAGGCAAACGATGGATTCTGCAGCTGACTGTCTGGCAAGCCTAGGGAGGGAAATCTTTGTAATTAAGCACTGATTGGGATGATTCATGATTTATAGCACTTTATGTAAGATGTGAAATGCTAGCTCAGTGGATGAAGATAATGTTCTTTCTGAATATGTAAAAAAGACATACTACCCTGAGGGAAAGTTTCATTAGGTCCCTTTTATTTTTGCTTAAGACATTTACCTGTAGGAGAAATATAATTAGGATAAATATTCCTTTTATATCTATCAACTTCAAGTAAAGGATCATAATAACGTCAATACATAAGAGAGCTGAACAGGTCCAAGTTTAGAAAATTATTCAGAATAAAGAAATGTTCAAACAGGTTTAGCATAAGCAAAATACCTCCCCACCATATATAAGCACAAGAATACCTATGTTAAAATAAATTATGGACACATTCTGACAACTCTTCTATTACACATATTAGGATATGGTATGATATTGACAGTTGGACCTGATGACCTTAGAGTCTTTTCCGACCTTAATGATTCTATGATTTGATACTATAACATGTTAGAATGTTATAATTTTGAGGTATTATAATGTTTTACTACACACAGTGGAGTATTTGTGTATTCAAAGGAGCAGACTAAACCCTTCTCTTCGGTTTGCGTGTACATACAATCTGTCTGCATCTTATGTGTCATCTGAATAAATCTGTTACTTCATTTTTACTTACAGTGTTCCCAACACAGCAGGATCTTAGTCCTTACTTGAATTTCTCTTTCAGAACTGATTCACTTCCCAGTTACGTCAGTGGAAGTTTTGCTACTGACCTCAGTAGGTACAAGAACAGGTTCTGAATTAGCAGAAGACTCCAGGACAGGCAAGAAGTACTAAAATCTTAGTAGGCTTTCACAACCAGAAAAAGGAGAATTTGCACTGAAGATGGAGTGGGAAAGAATGCATATCTAATTAGGCTGCAAATTCTGATGATTTAATGTGCAGAAGTCATAAAGCATTTCTGAAAGTGGAATATCTTGTGTGTTCTAACAATATTTAAATAAAAGAGTACTTAAACTACTGTAAATTCTGGTGTTTATAAAGAAGATAGATATTTTGTTGGAAGGCCATGCTTCCTTGTGTATAAAATGAATGATGGGTCAGCTTAAGATAGTATGTTCCTGTAAGCTGATTAAAATTCTATTGTGATTTATACTTAACAGCTGAAGAGCTAAAAGCAGCAAGAAGAATCCCATTGTCTTCCTCTATAGAAATACATTTCCTGAAGTAACTAATGATTGTGGTAACCTCACTGGTCTTCAGCTTGGGCATTGTAAAAGTTGAATGCCAGCAGTAAAAACTCTAAAAATGACATATTGAAAATCTGGGCCAAAATACAAACTTCTTGTTTCCAAGTTGCACAGTATTTTTATTTGGCATAATCCCATAGTTGCTGAATATGCTGTAAGCTTGTCACTGAGGTCTTTTGGTAATCAGGTCAAACTAGACACTGTACTTTTTACCAAAAATAAAGATAAATCTACCTGTCTTCAATCGCTACATTTGAGGAATGTTAGCTCTAAACCATAATTCCCATTTTATTTGAGACAGTAAATATTGATTATTCAAAAGGTCTTGGAGCTGGAATAGATTGTATGAAGTATGAGGGCAGGAATAAGGTGTGTCGACAAGGAAGTCTGCATATTTGCTTTAATCTTTGTTTACATGGAGTTCCAAATTTACCTAAAAAACATTTCATTTTTAGTAGTACGTTACAACAGAAATTATGCCTAAAAATTGGTAAAAGCAAACTGAGCCTAGATGCAATTACTGTATAATTTAAAATATCAGGTTACTGTATTTCTTAACAGATATTTGATATTTCCTGGGATCAGTATCAACCAAATAGAATTGTCAGCTGTGGAGTAAAACACATAAAGGTAAATAGCTTTTATTGTTTTTTTGTTAAAAAGTAAATAAATGTCACAAAATAAATTTGTCCTCTTATACGATCAGGGCTTTATATATAAGAAAGTTCATGTTCTTCTTTAATCTGTGAACATTTTATCAGAATTTTTTGTTTGAAGCCAATTTAGACATTCAGCAGTGACTGAGGTGCAAATCTACTTAATAAGCAAAACGAGAAGATCATTTAGAGAAATTTTCATCATTATATACTTGCAATTTTTTGGTTCTTTGCCCTCTCCAATCCGTCTAAACTGTTTAAAAATTGTCTCAGCCCTTAGTGATTTCTCTCATCAAGCATCACAAAGGGTCACTGAACAGGTATAGGAAGAACTAAGTTAAAAGTATGAATTAAATTAACTCCTATTAGGCCTGTCAGGCTACCAGCTTTTGTAGGAATACCTGAGAGAAGGAATGCAAGACCTGCAGAAATGAACAGGTGAAAATTCTAGTGCCCTATTCTTTGCTCCCTCTAAGTCACCTTTTCTGGAGGTGCTTTAAATATGAACCTAGATATATATTGTACATTTAAGATAAAACACTCTCATGTCCGTGAAAAGCTTAGAAAGAAATCCTTCTGTTTGCCAATATTTCCTGCAGGTTGCTATTTTTCTCCTATCTCCTCAAAAGCATTTCTAACAGATGGCAATTACTTCACATGGGTGGGGTGGGAAGAGCTTTAACTAGAAGTTTAGGGAACCAGTTAATATCTCTAGTTCTGGTTACTAGGAAGCTTGTGCCCTTAAAACCACCACTGCTTTCAAACTGTGGGTGGTTTTGGCAGCAGTGATGCCATCTGTTGTATTCTGCAAGCTGTTTTCCAAAACCTGTCTTACTTTGGCACCTGTATTCTGCTTTAAATGGCCATAATTACTCTGAACATGCATAATACCAGGCAAAGTAAATACATGTAGATAGAGGCATGCCAAAAGAAGAAGAAGAAAAAAAAAATCTGTGGAAAGGATGTTCCCCTCCAGTGATGCTCTGACAGCAGTTTGTGTACTTGCTGTACATTATAAGGCTCTAGGAATGTGATAATTACTTTAACTTGCACGGAAGGAAAGGATCAGCTCTAAAGTCATTTACCCCTGTGAGGATTGGGACTATTCCTTGGGAAGAGTGCCATTTATTCCTTTTGCCTTTCAGTTCTATTGGCCCATTTGGCTGGACAGGTATCAGGAGTTGTGGTAAAGCCTAGGAACTAAGGAATTTCAGACTGAGCTTAGGATCCTCCTTCCACCCAATACCTAACACTACTGCCTGCTCTTCTGCCCTTCTGCAGCTAACCAGAAGTCAGGAGAGTGGATGCTTTACTCACAGAGTGAAAGCCCTGGGTGAAGTATTCCCACTGACTTCCCATGAATTGGCTTATGTTAAGAGACAAAGAGAAAAATTAATTGAATCAGAAATAGACAAGAATCTGAAATAAAAATCCTTGATCCAGGGATTTTCTGGAATTCCACTTGATAGGAATTTTATAGGAGTAAGTACAAAGAGAGACCTAAAAATTCAGCTTATAACTGTGAAAAGATGTAGACACATAAAGTGAGAATAAGACAGATATTGTGCATCAATGTCAGACACTTCAATGTTCCTGTTCAGTGTCTGAAGGCCTCTCTCCAGTGTGCAGTGGACCGCAGAGCATAGGTGCCTCAACTAGTAAAGACCTGAGCTGGCAAGTCTGTTCAAGGCTGTACTGCACCACACAGATTTATTGTTCTGTTTCTGCATGAGTCCAGAACATCCTAGTGCTGATAGGCCTGGATTTTTCCACACTTTTCTTACACACCTAATTTAAATTCACTTTGCCTTTCCATGAAGGTCTGATCCTTTAGAGGGACCTGAGTGCACTAATTATCCTCGCTGCTTGATAAAATTATGTCTATTAAAAAAAAAAAAAAAAGGGGGGGGGGGGCAAAAAGCCCCAAAGCAAAACTCTGAACTGATTCAAAAAGAGAGCTGTTTCACATACAAGTGTCTGCAGTCTCCATTGTACAGATAATTTCTCTGTAAATGTAACTATATTTAAGGGACATATCTCTCTCAGTGCACTGGAAAAGGGCAGAAATGTCTGCTCCAGGCACATTAATTTCTTTAAAAATATTTTGTTGCTTCAGAGCAGTAGTTATAATTTTAATTTTGCAGACAAGTGAAACGGGATGTTCCTGGCTTTAAAAAGTGGGCATTCACATTGGAAGATATCACCCAGCAAAACATGATAAAAGATTGTGAGATAATATGAAGGGGTAGTGTAGCAATAGTAAATCAGAGTTGTGCCTCACTTACTTAAACAGTTTGATAATTTTATTTTGTTTTCAGACTTACTACATTCTCTGGGGGTTTCCTTGGTAAGTGGGAACTTTTTGGAGTGATGGGCATTCTGATCCTACTACAGGAGTCATTTAAGTGTCTGTCCAGACACTGTTGTGTAAAGATGTATGTCTGAGATCTGCATGCTAGGATGGAAAAAGAGAAATTCTGCAGAATTTTTTCCTAATATGCCTTTTACTTTTCACAGTTTTGGACATTATGTGGAAATGCCCTGACAGCAAAGAGAGGAATATTTGGTAAAACAGGAGATCTCCAAACTATCCTTTGTTTAGCATGTGCAAAAGAAGATATCACGTACTCTGGTGCTTTAAATGGAGACATCTACGTCTGGAAAGGGCTAAACTTGGTCCGCACGATTCAAGGAGCACACAGTGTAAGTCGTGGTCTTAATGTCAATTTCTGAAATGAATGGTTCATGGAATTGGAAAACTTCTTGAAGGCTTATCTACAAAGATTTTCTTCTGTTTCAGGTCAGAAGAATGTCTAAGTCTGTTCCTCAATTAAGAACTTTAATGTAATCTTATACTTTGTTTACTTGTTGTCAACAGATGCTAGCTGCTCTAATTGACAGAACTGGTTATCTTTATAGCACTGATCTAACCAAGCAGACTAAATCTAAAGTGAAGTTTCTAAATCTGAAGTGAAGTTTCTAAATCTAAATTTTCACAGGTTGAGTAGCTTCAGTTATGATCAGTTTATTTAAGAATAACTGGTAACCAAATTGTCTTATTTTATAGAGAATTTTACCACCAAAATTCCCAATGCTGAAGTCTGACTCTTCACAAAAGTTTCAATGTGAACTAAACCTGTTTAATCTGTGAATTGTGCTCTGATCAAAGACAGTTTACTTCAGTTGGCTTCACAACATCCCCCCTAGTTTGGAACATTTATAATTACAGCGAGAAAAGGGAAAGCAGGGGACCTTGTTAGATTTCTAACCAGACTAATATAATAAATATATGCCTCTGTTTCTGCTGCAGTAAAGGCATAGCAGAATGTCCATGTCTTGTTTCAAATGTGTTTGGGAGCTACTCTTATTTTTAATATGATTGTGGGTAATGGCATTCCAGAATGGGTTTTTTGAAAGAAAAGAAATTAGTATTTTCCTTAGAAGAGCAAAATAAAATCTAACAGTTGTCACTACATTTTTCTTCTACAACATTCTTAGAAAGAGTACTGCAAACCCAACAGTTTTTTCTGACCTCCCAAAATTAGTTACGGTGGCAGTGTATCAAGATTTGGCGTAGCTCTTCAAATTAGATCTAAATGTTCAGGAGAGTAATTGTTATTTATAGAAGAATCCCAAATTTATGAAAGCAGTCAGACTGAAGTCAGTGGGATGTGTTACCTGCAGAAGTACTGTGTAATTGCCAGGTTATGGTTATGTGCAACTGCTATAACATGGAAATATCTTTAGCAAAAAATAAATCCCTATAGTATATTTGCAGAATTTTATTCAGATTAATTATAATTATTAAATGCAATCTCTTTCTGTATTATGTGTTCTTTTTCATCCTTATAAATTAGAGAGTTTGCCAATTTCTAATCTCTACACAATTAATTATTAGAAATATTAATTTATTAACACATTGAACAAGGCCACTTTGAAAACAGAGGTCTTCCCTTCATTTTATTAATTTCCATGCAGTGCAGCTTGTATCTTGACTGAGAGCTTTTCCTCTGAATACTGAATCAGCAGGCATTCCATGAGACATTCCAGTGTAGTACAGCACAGTCATCAATAATAAGGCTTTTTAAAAAATGAAGAGGAAGTTCAAACTGTAGTAGGAACATGTATTTCAACAAAGAGAATGAATTTGACACTCTTTCAGTTCCTGTCAGATTCCAAATGATGTCTGAACTGAATTCATGAAAGAATGTCTCAATCACCTCCGCACCTGTAAGAATATTTGTATTGCTTGTTTGCTTTTTTTTTTTTTTTTTTCTTCTGGATAACTCTTTATTTGAAGTGTTCCATTATTTATTAATAGTTCTTACAATAATATTAACTAAACCAAATGTAAAGTTCTGGAAATAGGCCGTGTCACTGCTATTTGTACAAGAATATTCTGCATAAATGACTAAAGTGGGAGCACTTGAAATAAAAGTATCTCCCTGTGTTTGCTGGTTTGCTTTCTGGATGGACAACATTTTGCTGCCTAGCAGTTTCTAGCCTTTAACAAGAGTCTGTTCAAAAACATTTGCCTTGTGTGTTTAAATCAATTGTAAAGAAGTTTAAAACTTGTTATACTATTGGTTAACAGGCTGGAATTTTTAGTATGTATGCTTGTGAGGAAGGTTTTGCCACTGGAGGGAGAGATGGTTGCATTCGGTTATGGGACACTGATTTCAAACCAATTACTAAAATTGATCTCAGGGAGACTGAACAAGGATACAAAGGTAATGAGCTATTACTTTAATGGTTTTTCACACATCTGGATAATGGATTATGACACAATTTAAATGTCTCTGCATAGTGTTATTTTTTTTACTTAATGACTGTATTTACTTTTGAGATCTGTATGCCCTTTTATCCCTGACAAGGGTGTAGTCTAGTTTTCCATGTTTCATAGCATAAACAGAGGGGTGCTTATCATTGCTGCTCCCCATAATGCAAATTCAAAAAGATAAGTAAAAACTAATTAAGCACAAAAAGACAGGTAAATAAAGTTAGACAATCTTTAACTTAATCAATTGCAATTTGTTTAATTAATTGAGATTTCTGGAACCTGATATTCAAAGATGCTGAGCATCTGAGCACTCCGTTAGGTTCATTTGGAATGGTAGCACTTGGCGTATTTAATATAGAGAGTGTGGTTAAATTCTTGACCATCATAATTGTTAAACCTAATCATACTTCCTCTGAGCTTAGTCATCTTTTTATTTTATTATTAGACTCTCAGAGCATTAATACTCTCCAGAGATGACAATGCATGCTTTATGAAGACCTTGGTCTTCTGGGAATTCTACTCATCCATTTAGATTGAGAGTATAGCAGCAGTCTGCTGGTTTAAAGCAGGCTTTATACACTTTTGGCAGCCAGCTTTGTAATGGCTAATTTCCCCTGGTGTTTAGCTTATGTTTTTAGTCTTAGTTTTCATATTAAAATTACCATTGGAATAATCAAGAGGCCATGAAAAAGGTTAAAAATTTTTGGTCTGCAATCTAGTAACAAGCTTGTTCGTTTTTTTTTTCATCTTACTTAATCCAGGTCAGATGGTGATTCTAATACTTGTAAAATGCATCTATCTAGGCTCATCCAACAAGCAAACTCCTAACAGCCTTTGATGAACACTGCTCTACCAGTCTGGCTTTCTGTGGTGTCAACTCATGGAATTTAGCGCTCAAACCAGTTGTGAAATACACCCAACCAGTAGTCCCTTTGCTCTGTAGTTCTGGCTTTATGTAGCTTTTTGCAGCCAGAATGATAATCTTTGGCATTCATTTCCAGAAACAATAGCAGTATCTTACGAGCATTTACAGCAGTTTGGATCAATTTAGAAATGCTTTCTAAAAATTGTGGAGAACTAAGCCTGTACATGTGGGCGAATCAGATCAGTCCTGGCTAACAATAGTCTTGCAGGCAGTCTGTTCCTAATAAAAGTCAGAAGAACATCTATGAAGGGTGACACAGAGAAAGCAGTGCTCATGCACAAGACAGGTACTAAATGTATAGATGGGAGCAGCTGAGTAAATCCAGGCAAACTAACAGCAGCTATATGACTGAGAGACAGTCCATAGCAGTTCTTGCTATCTTCTTACTTGGCAAATGCAGTAAAAAATTTCAATTGCAGAAAGTGAATTGAGTTGCCATTTAGAATTGTATGTAAATTATAGCAATTTTTAAAAACTGATAAATAGATTTCTAAAAACTAAAACCAGAACACTGTCCAAATCTTGTCTGCAAAGAATTTTAATCCTCAAGTTTATGTTTGTTGGCCAAATAAAAACATTGTCTGCTTGAATGGCAGGAAACCAGTTTAAGCAAGTCTGCAAATTTTATCAAATCTTAGTCAAAGATAGTGTGTCCGTGAGCATAACCATTAAGACTCAGTAAAAAGATATAATGCTGTATCTGTGCAAAGTGCAGTGGGACTGCTGTTCTGATGACAGCTATAAGGAATTGAGACCTTGGGGATGACTGCAGGTCATAAAATCCAAGCATGCACTTAAACCCTGTCATCATAACTTTAATTATTTTTAAATCTTTTTTCCTATTTCAGGGTTTTTTCTCTTTGTGTTCTTTCAGTGTGACACAACTCTTGCCTGTGATTTTCCTTTTTTGTCTCTGTCCTTTTCTGCTGTTTCTGTCTGATATATCATCCAGCAATGATCACCATTTAGTGCTTGCTACTAACAGGCTGGAAATTTTGTTTCATTTTCAGTTATGTCAGCAGCAGGGATCAGTCTACGCACATAAGTAACTTTAAGTAATGGTGGTAGCCTTAACTGCTTATCTATGACCTTCTGTCCCTCCTTTCCAATTACTTTTCTTCCAAAGCAGTTTGCAAAGGCATCAGCTTTCAAACTTAAAACTTCTTTCTAGGTTGCCAGGAAGACTTTGCCCCCACCCCACTCCCCACACCCCTCGCCCTGTATATGCTCATTCATCAGTCATCCTGTACTGAAGATTACTATCCACTTTTTAAATAAGATGCATCACCAGTAACAATCAGAAACATCACTAAAAACATTGCCTTGCCCACATCAAAATATGTTCTTTGTATTCTAAAACTTAATACCCATTTTCCACTTAATATCTGAACTTCCTTGGGTGGCCTTTGGTGTGTATCAAGATGATGTATGTAAAACTTCAGTATAAATGTAGCTAAGTCACAAAATGACATCAAAATTAAAAGATGGACAAGATGAGATGATACACAATGACTACAGTGAATTTTTTAATGAGACTAGTAGTTAATTGCATTGTGTATTTAATTCCAGAAGATGTGAAAATGATGACATGGTTGACCTTGGCTATATGATCAATGGATTTCTTTATTAATTCACATCTCACAGCATCTAGATACATTATGAAAACTTTAATTTTCATATACAGGAACAGAAAACACAAACACTGCAGGCAGTCAATGAGAGAATTTTACTGAACTACTCAGCCTGCTAAGAGGGTTTTTTTTTTAGCTTGTAGTTAATAAAATTGCAGCTGCAAAGTTAGGATCAGACTTGTGGAAGATCAAGCTCTCTAAAAGTTATAGAAATAATATTCTGTTGCTTTGGGGTTTTTTGTTTGTTTTGGTTTTTTTAGTAATTTGTTGCAATTAAGTGGAGATGTGTGATAACATGGACACAAACAATTTAAATTAATCATTAAAATTTAATCCAATATTTTATTTAAATGTGCAAAAAATTCAAGTACATGCAAAAAGGAATAAAACCAGCTTCAGTCACAGGAACCTTGCCTAATCTAAAATTTAGATCTTTAAATCAAATGAAATTGAATTGGCTTTTAAAGTAAATTACCAAGGTGCAGGCAAAGCAGTAGAGTTTGGTGCCTTGAGAAGCTGGCAGTAGAAGTTAGACACTCAGCATTTTCCCCAAGATTGAGTCTTCTCTTTTTCTGTAAAATGGAGATAATTAAATAGGACTGTTTTGAGATTTTCATGAGCTGTGATGTATTATAAGACTTCCGTTTCAAAACATGACAGTTGCTATAAATTAACTCTTGAATTCTTAATGATTTTTCACTGTACTATCACTTTGTCTTGTCATTTTCATTAATCAAAAATTATTCTGTCCCCTGTCAGGTTTGTCCATCCGAAGTGTCTGCTGGAAAGCGGACAGACTTTTGGCAGGGACACAGGACAGTGAAATATTTGAGGTGCTAGTGAGAGAGAGAGATAAACCCATGCTGATCATGCAGGGTCATTGTGAAGGGGAGCTCTGGGCCCTGGCAGTCCATCCAAAGAAGCCTCTAGCAGTCACAGGCAGTGATGATCGATCTGTACGGTAAGGCTAGATCTTATTTTTTATTTGTTCATTTATGTACACATGAATTTGTTCAGGGGGGTTTTGTTTATTATTTTCTGGCCTTATGTTGAGACTCCATTAATACAACACTTTTTTTCCTCACGGTTTTCTTAGCAGCTTTGCTTTTTCTCTTCCGCCCTCATATTTGGGCTTCACATGTCATGTAGAAGTGATCAGAATTTGTGTTCAAAACATGCTGGATTTTTATACTCTGCTTTAAGTACTCATTCATTACTGTTCTGAACAGCAGGTTTAGGTATCTAAATGGAGAATGGTCACCGCTTCTGTCAATACTACTCAACAAGCCTAAAACCTAAGTACCTTTGACCAGTGTTTTACACAGCAGGTGACTGCCTCAGCCTCAAGGGTTTAGAAAATCAGATCTAAAACAAATTCAGTTAAAATTAATGAATTAATGAAAATGCACTGGCTTACCCAGTGAGAATGACCCTTCAGATATTTAGTTGCAGCCCTTGTGCTGCAAGCCTTTGTAGTGGAGTTTTGAAGTTTTGTACATGTATTTGTGGAAGTTGTCCCAAACTCAAGGATGTTTCTTTTCCTGTCCCTGTTAAAATTTGGCAAATTGATAAGCTTTGAGAAACTTTGAAAAAAAACTAAACATTTTTAATATGCTTAGTAAGACTTTATTGTAAAGTTTGGAGGTTAAACTGAGATTCTCAGTGTAGTGAATGTATTCTCATACCCACGTAGCTGTTGTGTGTTATCTCAGCTGGGCAGGGACACTGCTCACTGTGACTAGTTTACCTGTGATTAAGGATATTGACATTTTACTGACTGCCAAAATTGCCCCTGGGAACTGCAGAGATTTTTTGGGAGACCTGGCTTTACTATGGCAGTCTCCTGACTTTGTCCTCAGACTGTGGCTCTGCCCTTGCCCTGAAGAACTACCCCCTGCAGAACAGTGTGTGCAATGGGGTTCATGACAGCTTAGTTTTCCAAACGAGTGGTTTCTTCTGATCCTACTATCCTAATTTCTAACCCCTCCATCAGGTTTCCTCCATCCCTATGCCAGATGAATGATGACTGCTTTTCATCTTATGTAGATAATTTGATTGCATATTTTCAAATCAACCCCAAGTGGTTACCAGACAGTTTTCATATTTTATGGACTACTAGTCACCTTATTTCAGAAACACACATGTGGATTGGCCACATTTCAATGGGAAATCAATCTCCTACCACACATAAAGCTTCTAGTTTATGCTCCTTCAGATTCCACATTATGATTCACCTCTGCCTTGAAGCTTTCTGGTCAGTTGGAATTTCTTTTCCCCTTTTTCTTTCTATCTTTTTGCTTTTTACTCCTACAATCCCTTATTTCTTTTTCTAACAATAATTAAAATCTGAAGTGTGAAACTAACAAAACTGCCAGTTGTTCACCACAGACACATTATCTCCCTGTTTTCTACATGTTTAGTGTTATTTCTTTCAGTTTATAAGATGCATGGATAGTCTCTTCTGCTGGGGTTCGTCTGCATAGTTTCATAGACAGGCACAAATTCACCCTGCCTGCATTCTAGTAGGATGCAAGACAGTTCTGAAACAAGTTGCAAAACTGGGATTAGCATTGGACTGCCCTCAAGCTAATAAGCCATGCTAAGACTTTGTATTTATTATCTTTGACTCATCTCTTGGTTAATGTGGTGATTCAGCTCTGGCATGGAGCGCGACAGGAGCTGACTCAGAGCATGCTTGGAATCAGCTTGTGCCCATCTATGAAAGACTGTGCAAGCATGCTCTTTGTGCACGTGAAGTCTTAATTAGTGGAGTTCTTATGATTGTTATTGTTTATTGTTGTGATAGTTATTACTGTCTCACTGATGCCTTTGAACATTGCCATTCTATTAAAAGTGCATTTGTTAATATTACAAGTATTTTTTCTGCACTACATCACGTGTGAATTTAGCTGTTTATACACTAGGGAATGTGGGATTTCAATTCTAGTTCAGACAGTGCTATTTTTTTTATATACTAGTGCTTCATGGGAGGAATTCCGGTGGAATATTTCTATAGTTTCATTAAGATTAAAAAAGCATGCAAAAGGATTTTCTTATGATTTTTTTTTTCAGTAATAAAATAGACTTGATGGGAATGTTTCTATATCCATTTTTATTGTGTAATTTTTCTTCATATTTGTTTATAAAATTATTTTTAAAATACTAGCTATGTAATACAAATTAAAATTCTCTTACAAGTAAAATTATTTAGTGGGATAGATAATTTTATCATGTCTAAGTGAAATGTCTAAAGGAAAAGGACCTATGTAGAGTGAAGGGGAATTACTCTAGATCTTCCCTAGCACAGCTGAGAGAAGGCTCTAGCCAAATATAGGTTTCCTACATTATAAACTTTGAAAGCTTATCAACTAGGAAAGCTGCCTACTTCCTCCCTCTTACAGCAGGAAAAGGAAAAAGCATGAATCTCATCTGAATGCCAAAAGGCATACAGAGATACCTTTTATGTTTGTTCAATGGACCTCACATGTGTCCTTTTGTAACGTAGTGTTAGAACATCCAGCTTCGGGACCACAAGTAGCTGCTGGTCTGGCAGAATCTCTCTGCTGCTCTGTCTTGTTGAATGATCTATATCTGTATTCCTGCATTTATAAGATGATTTATTGGAAACCTGGTCAACCTGTTTTTTTAATGAATCCATTTGAATCTTTATATCTCTGATTTTTTTTATTTGGAGTGTTGTTTTGTTAATTGAATGAAATGAAGCAGCAGTAAAGCTTCTGTCATCAGTTACAGCTTTTTCTGCAAATGAAGTGGTTGCTAGTAAGCCTCTTGGGAGGCTCTAATCAGTATGTGCTCCAGTAAATAAACTCACTTGCCAGGTATACGACGGAAAAGACTGGAATATTCCCTAATAAAATAATGTTTTGTGAACCTATTTGGCCTATTTTTAAAATCAGTCGTTTAATCAAATATACATACCAAAGAATGGTAAAAACACTTCTTTGCCTTATTTGAAAATATATACACTTTTTATACAGAAATAGCTTATAGATACAGCTTAAAAAAAAAAAAAAAAAAAAAGTAGTATGATGGAAAATATGTCTTTTCTATTTCCATAAGCAAATCTAGGTTTTTATTTTGTCAGTTGTATATACAAATGCCTGCATGTGTGCAAACTGTTTGGGTTTTTTTCTGTTACAAAATTAAAAAGCTTATATTTGGAATTACCCTTCCATTAATTTGAAGGGTTTTTATCTAAGAAAACATAATCGTTGAACTTGCAATGCCATGTATTTCAGTTATGTTTCTAACGTATTGGTCAAAGTGATCCACATGAAAGCAACATTTTAGAGGCAAATATTGCCCTGGCATTTCCTTTCATATCTTTCCAAATCCTTTCTGGTTCATTCATTATAGTCTTGGGCTCATAGTGTCTCCCTAGCATAGCTGCTAAGAATCTGGCTTCTGTTTTGTCTATGAAAAGTTTTAACATCCCACATCCTTCTTTTTTCACCAGGAAACCGTACTTGCCATTTTTTCACAATGAAGCCTTTTCATGTTTCTTTCTCATCCTTGCACGTCTCTGGTTGCTGGTTCTAGACTGATCCTAATAACTCATCCTTAATCTGATGAGGCCCAAAGGGGTCTGACTGAAAAAGAAATGCTCAGGTCACAGAGTACCATCCTTTCTCAATATAGGCAGTCCAGTTCTATAAACCTTTTACTAAGTTTATTAAAGTCTGTCTTTATTTTCTTTGCTCCTGTTACTCTTACTTCATGTCTGTATCTAGATGGTACTGCTGGGATAGTCAGAAACTTCCTGCTTGTCAGGCTATATTCATGTTTGGTCTGTGCTATTTGCTCTAGTGCCAACATGGTCCTTCAGCGTAACTTTTTCTCCTTTTTTGACATTTATCCTACTGATCTATTTTCGGAAGCTATACTCTAACTTCCCAGCCTTTGTTTTGCTAAGGTACAAAAGTTAAACTCTCTTGGTCTTCATTAATGTGATACAGTCTTAATTTCCTTAGTCATTCTAATAATCTTTCACTGCATCTGTTCCTGTGTTTATTCCAATTTCTTGAGATAATTTATAATGAACATGCCAGATGAGGTCACTATGTGTTGTGCTGTTGGTTTTGTGTACCTCCTGGAATAGCACCCAGAATATTCTTTGGGATCAAGCTTCCTTTTACCTGTCTGCAACTCACTCTTGCATCATATTCATTCTATTAGTGAAAACCTGTGTGAGATCTTCCTCCTTTTTGTTGGTTCCACATGTGTTTCAAGCTTACAACACAGTGCTAGACATAAAGCTCTGGAAGTGCCATGTCCATTTGTTTCATCACCAAGAGATCTCTGTTTCTTCCAAGATGATGAATCCATCTCTGGTTCACAGTGCCTCCCAGCCTGCTGCCTGGGGCAAATCTCAGCCTTCTCATCTTTTGTGCCAGTGGCTTTATTGACAATATTAAATGTCACCATTCCAAAGCTAGTACCTATAAATTTTAGTAGTACCTTCATCCAGCCTAACTGTTGCTTTCTGTAAAGCTTACTATAAAACTTGATCCAGTGTCATGTTGCACTTCTTGTACCAATGGTCATTTTCTTTAATTTAGCCAATAATTGCATATACTACTATTCAGATATTTTACTGAATATTTTCTAAGTCTTTTATAAATGCATTCGGTTTACAACACTGTCCTTAAAATAAAGATAGCTGGGTATTGCTAACTGAGTTCTTCTGCCCCAAGAGGTCTTTTATACATTTTCTTCCATACTATTTATTTATTTATTTATTTATTTGTTTGTTTATTTATTTTTCTAAATCTTAAATGCTACAGAGATCTGATTAGCCAGACTGTACTGATCTGAGAAACTCCATTCCTTCTGAAAGATATAGGTACATTATTGCCTTTTCCCCATGTTGTGGCATAATTTTTGATTGATTCTTTTTTTTTTAAATTATGTAAATCAGCATGCAGTTTTGTCTACTAGTTCATTCAGGGTTATGACAAGAAAATTTTCTTCACATTTGGAATGTTTATACTCCCTGTGTATTGCCTTCACGTTCAGTGAAAATTTTAGTCTGGTCTGCATTAACCCTCTCTGTCTACAGAAACTGCTTTTAAAAAATAATTAATCTAGGGGACTTCTATTGCATCAGACAAGTAAAGTCTGGAGATAACACCAAAGGATTACATAGTTTTATCTTTACCCTGTTTCCTCTTCTGCTATAACAGGAATTTGTTCAGGTCTGAGGTGCCATCCCTGTTAGAACTGGGAACAGGAAAGACTCCTTTATTTTGAAAGAAATTTGAACCTGGAACTTGACTTGAAGATGTCTGAAAGCTTCATTTCATATTATTTGCCAAGACATGCAGTGCTGTTGGAGAATACTGTGTTTGTGTATTGAGTCAGGCAGTCATTGTATACATCCTTTATTTTCTAGATTGATAATAAGATGTGAGGTTTTAAAAACTAAGTTTCTGGCACCCTATAAGCTCAAATCAGAGGAAATATCTTCATCCCATGGTTGGAAAGGAACTCAATACATTATAAAATCCTAATATAAAGTGTTCATGCAAACGGACCTTTACCAATTGAGTTAGACTTTTTGTATTTACCCTCGATTATATTGAAGTAATTGTGGGATCAAAAAAAATATCCTGCTGCTTTCAATTTCCTGTGCAGATTATGGAGTCTTGCTGACCATGCCTTGATAGCCCGGTGCAATATGGAAGAAGCAGTGAGGAGCGTGTCTTTCAGTCCAGACGGATCCCAGTTAGCACTTGGAATGAAGGATGGCTCCTTCATTGTTCTGAGAGTACGGTGAGAAAATCTTGCATTACTTTCTCACATTATTAGGTTTTTTTCCTGCTGAGCAGCTTCATTTATTCTACAGATACTTTGTGAAGAGAAATGTGCATAACAGAGATAAAATAGTTTTGACAGGGATCTCGTTGGTCATATGGTTCATTTCCTGCCATATGCAAGAACAGATACTATGCAAAATAATCAGCAATTGGAAGATGCTTTTAAGCATTTGCAAGATGTATGTAAGTCCTACTTTTCATATTAGGTGACAAGCCTTTTTTTTGCATGAGTGCATTGTATGCAGTAAAGCATTTTCTGTGTGGAATACTCGTTTGGTAGACACAAAAAAGCAGGTGAAACATAACATTTGCCATAGAGTGAAACAGCCAAACAAAGTAGCGTGATTTCAAAACAGGCAAACTATTTTTAACTGATACTTGGAAGAGGTTGCAGCTTCTTTAAGATTGCATATATTTAAAATACTTTGAACTACTAGTTTATAGGAAGGAAAAGCCTGTAATCAATGGAAGATCTGTGAAAATCCCTGTAATGTTCTGCTTTAATAATTTTTGTCACAAAGCTGCAGTGATCTGTTAATTTAAAATCCGTTTCAAAGACTAGTATTTTTCTAAAGAAGTTAATCTTCTTTGTCTCATAGTAATCTTGTCTCTGCTAATTTGTCTGATACCTCACTTTATTCATTATTCAGCTGGTCGAGACAATTAATGACAACCTCAGTGCTATTCCTGGAAGAGCAGCAACACCCTTGTGTAAGGCCCTGAGTGCAATTGCTTCTCCCTCTGTTGTGGGTAACAAAGCTAAAACCCGTGATCAAGGAAAAGTGAACAATGGCAATATGTTTTGTTATCATTTTTTTCAATCTCATACTCAGCAACATGAAGCTTTGTTCTCTTAGCTGTTAAGGATCAATGGAATAACCAGAGAATGAGCTGCTCTTCTCAGTAGCAATACTTACCACTATGGCAGAGTTATGGTACCAGTTTTCAGTAATATGGCAGAGCTAAGATTTTTTTTTCCCAAAACAGTTTCTGATGAATAAATAGGATTTTTTCCAGAAAAAAATTCTACTGTTATTGACATTTTGAAGTTTCACTATTTTAAGAGAAATTTCCAACAAAATTATTCTGTTGGGTTTTTTTGAGAGGCAAATAATCTGTAATATTAACCTTTTTATTCATTTCAGCATCTCCCAGAAAACATATGCATGATTCTCCTTTCAGGACTCTGCTTTTAACAGTACTATGTATCAGTATTTTTAAGAGATGATAGCAAAATGTATTAGTTCTTACATAAATGTGAGTCTTCTCATTAATATGATAGTACTGTCAGCATGATTAAAGCAGAAATCAGGAAAAATATTTTGAATACTTCAAATGGGCAGTAACAGAAACATGAAACCTGCAGAAGACACTTCCTCACAAAATTTCCTTACAGCCCAAATGTATGATCTGGTATAGATTGTCTTTGTAAAGACAAAATTAATGGCACTAAGACTTGGGTCATTGTTCAGTCAACTCAGAGGAAGATCTTCTTTTAAAAATAAATAAAAATGTAATCATTTCCCCATGGTCAAAGAATGTGGGGAAACCTACTTGCAAAAACTTATTCTGCATTCACTAACACTGCAGGTTTGTTTTGGTTCCTTGATTGCATAGGAAAGGTGTTTATATCAAATGTCATTTGGATAGGGAAAAAATGAATATTTTTTTGAAAATAATGTTTGGGGTTTTTTTTCTAAAAATAGTCTTGATTTTTTCCAAAGGCATATGCAAGGTCTTGTCACTTCTGGTTTTGGCATGTGGGATTGAGCACATCTAGCTTTACCAGTCTAATTGTTAGCCTCTAATCTAAACTGTTTGCCTTTCTTCCCAAAAGAATCAGTGTGGAGCAATGGGTATCCCCCAAAGGCCATTTCAATGTGGTCTTGTGAGAGACACGGTAATTGCTCTTTAGATGGAGCTGTTTTTCCATTGCCTGTGTTAAAAAAAATAAAGTCTGGTGTAGTTTAGATTAGAAAGCTAACCATTTTACAGCTAAAATCAGGTGAATAGAATCAAGTGTCATTGACAGTTAAAGTTGTTTCTAGCTTTTGCTTTAAAAGTCTGCTTATAATCAATGATAGAGTAGGAACTTCTCAAAAAAAGGCCTTTTTTGATGAAATGTGCTTTTTATTGTACGAATAATTCCATGCGTCTATCTTAATATTTGTCTGAAATATTTGCTGGTGGTGTGTTCACGGTTTTACAGGTCACATTTTCCCTCTTGGTTCTTGCAGGGACATGACAGAGGTAGTTCATATTAAAGACCGAAAAGAAGTGATCCACGAGATGAAGTTTTCACCAGACGGCTCTTACCTGGCGGTGGGCTCTAACGACGGCCCGGTGGATATCTATGCGGTTGCCCAGCGGTACAAAAAAATAGGAGAATGCAACAAATCTGCTAGTTTTATAACTCACATTGACTGGTCTGTGGATAGTAAATTCTTGCAAACCAATGATGGTGCAGGAGAGAGACTGTTCTACAAGATGCCATGTAAGTTTACAAGTGGCTCATGTTGTGAACAAGTAAACTTCATACCAACAGTACATGTGCAAGTGGAGTTTCTTGACTGGAACTTATGTTTCTAACGTATCTATGTATCTAATGTTTTTTCACATGTGCATGTTTTAGAATGTTTATGTGCAGCTGCATTAGAACTTGTAAGATGTGTGATGTCATCAAATACCACAAATGTGAGACTATATTAATTTAAACATTGAATCTTTATAGTTTATTGAGGTTAAAATACTAATCACAAGAAGAATAGACAGATAAATGTGATTAAAAGAAATGGAGTTCACTGAAAAGCCAATGATTACACAGATTATTCACTTGAATATTTTCAGCTGGGAAGCATCTAACTAGCAAAGAAGAGATAAAGGGAATTCACTGGGCCTCATGGACCTGTGTGATAGGATCTGAAGTGAATGGAATTTGGCCAAAATATACAAACATTACAGATGTCAACTCTGTGGATGGAAATTACAACAGCTCACTGCTAGTGACTGGAGATGATTTTGGACTGGTTAAATTATTCAGATTTCCATGCCTAAAGAAAGGTAAGATAGTATTTTGTATTTCTGAAGAATGTAATACTTACTTTGATACCGTGTAAGTATATAAGCATATTTTCTAATGGTGACTTTTGATTCTTTTGTACAATTCAGATTATTGTGTGAACAATTCATAATCATACTAATGGACTTAAAGATGAGGCTTTTAACCCTCTGTGTCTAGTGATTTCCTGCCAATGTATATGTACTAGTTTTTAGAACTTTTGAGAGTATATGTAGTTTAACGTGTTTGCCCTGATACTACATTTTTAGAAACAAATTCAGCAAGACTTTATATCATAGCAAAATTGTATCAACACCAAATGTACTACTGTAATTTGTCCAGATTTATGCCAGTAATAATTGCTGAAAATTCATTATTGTGTCACTGTCCACTAGCTCTGTGTGAGGCTTTTATCACAGATTGTTTCCTCAGTATTTGCACTGCACCATGCATAAAGTCAACAAAACCGAAATAAAAAATTTGGCTTTCCATAATCTTCAGTGTTTAATTTGATTTCATATAAGTATATTTGCTGATAATGAATTTTAATTTGTGTCTAGTACAATACACAATGTGTATAATTCACACTAGCAGTAATGGCCATAAAGGTGAAAATTAGGCTGTGTGTTTATCTAGTACTTCCTCCCAAGATTTAAGTACGTTTTGGAAAACTGAAATGAACATGTAATTCATATTATTTTATGCCATTTATTTTTATTCTATGATGTATCAGAATATCAAGAGGCATTTAAGTATTTCCTTTTATAATTTTTAGACTGTGTTTCCGTTAAAAGCCTGTCTTTATTAGTTACAATGTTGTTTTTTTTTTCCTTCTTGCATACTATTCTGTTTTGGTTCTTTTTAGGAGCTAAATTTAGAAAATACGTTGGCCATTCAGCACATGTAACCAATGTCCGTTGGTCCCATGATTTTCAGTGGGTTTTAAGTACAGGAGGTGCTGACCACTCTGTTTTTCAGTGGCGTTTTATTCCAGAAGGGATAACAAATGGCATCCTTGAAACCTCTCCACAAGGTAAAAATTGTCTATTCTTAATTTTTTATTAAATAAAATTGACAGAGAATGCAACACTGTTGGAAAAGCTTTTAATGAATTAACAGAAAAGATTTTTATTAGCTTTTTGTGGAATTACATATACTTAGAATATTTGGGACGTTTTACTTTTCCAAGACACCCATTTGTTTCGGGCAAGGTATGTTAACAACTGTTCTGCAGTGTATGCTTAGGAATACATGAGTAGTGTTTGTCAAAGCATGTGGAAAAAAGACAGATTGAATGTTAAAAATCAGCCATCTAACTTGCATTCAGAAGTCTGACTACACATGTTGAATTTGTGAACTTTCTTTTCAATGCAAATTCACACATATATGTGATAGCTGTACTTCAGGATTTTGTCCCTGTTATATCCATGATAGAATATTCTACAAACGCTGTATGAACTACCCAGTGACAACTGCTGAAAATTTTTTTCCCTTCAGCAAAAGGGCAAATATTCACTCCATACCTGCACAGTTTCGTAAAATATCTATGTTGAAGACAATGAGCACACTGAAAGTTGTTGTTCACCATTTCTGTATGTTTTCACTCCAAAGCCTGTTAAGAAAATAGTGTTGTCTCAGATGATGGAAGTGTACTAGTAACTACCCAGTTATTCTCTTTCCTGGGGCCACCCTCCTGCCCCAGGCATTGAAACACAAGAAAGAGAAATTGAAACTGACACATTCAGTCAGCCCACATGATTTTTACAAGCTGTTTAAGCTTCCAAAGTTGTTAAATACTATTTTGCGTGTAGTCTAAATAGTATAAAAAATCACAGCCTATTTTCTTGTCATTAGATTTTACATACTGATTTTATTATTTTATTTTTTTTTATACAGAGGGTGGTGTTGATTCCTACAGTGAAGAATCTGATTCAGATTTATCTGATGTGCCAGAGTTAGATTCTGACATTGAGCAGGAAACTCAAATCAACTATGATCGCCAGGTTAGTAAAAATTAACACACTGTGCCAAGTATCTGACAATCTATCATGACTATTCAGTAAAGATAAACTTGAGAAGTTTGCATCTAATTGATCAGACTACTCTAGGAAGATTATTTTGACAGTATTCACCTGATTACACAACCAATATATTGCATATTCAAAGCAGAGTACTGTTAATGAGTATGAAGCTTGTATAATACATTTATTTGTGACAGATTCTTTTTTAATGCTAAGGACAACACAATAATGTCCAAGAATTAAAATTGCCCTAGTTAATGGGAGCCAAGTAAAATTGGTCTCTAATAATTACTTAATACACTTAATATTTTAATTTCTCTTTTCAGTAGAACTATATGATTAAGGGAGTGGAACATCTCCCTATCTCCCTTATGAGGAAAGGCTGAGGCAGCTGGGTCTCTTTAGGTTGGAGAAGAGGAAACTGAGGGGTGACCTCATCAGTGTTTACAAATATGTTAAGGGCAAGTGTCAGGACAATGGAGCCAGGCTTTTTTCAGTCATGTCCAATGATAAGAGAAGGGGCAATGGGTGCAAACTGGAACATAGGAGGTTCCATGTAAACATCAGAAAAAACTTCTTTACTGTGAGAGTGACAGAGCACTGGAACAGGCTGTCCAGAGAGGTTGTGGAGTCTCCTTCTCTGGAGACATTCAAAACCCTCCTGGACATGTACCTGTGTGATGTGCTCTAGGTGATCCTGCTCTGGCAGGGGGGGTTGGACTAGATGATCTTTAGAGGTCCTTTCCAACCCCTAAGAATCTGTGATTCTGTGATATTCTGAGATAAATTAAGAGCTATTCCTTCCATGCAAAAAGAAAACATATCAAATAAGTATCCTACGCTGCATCGATTCTTCTCAGGAACATTAGTATGCCCTTCCATTCTCCAACCTGATCTTTCAGTGGTGATGTCTGCGTCATCACTGTGGGCTTGCCTGGTGATCAGGACTCTTGCCTGAACCTGGGTACAGCCACCAAATCCTCTGTGCCCATGTCACTGGGGCACTCTGGGACTGCAGCCCTGTCACTCTCTTTGCTCACCTTGTTACCATGCTCATCTCTTGGCTCCTTTTCTTCCACAAAGCAGCTTTACCTTGCTAGTCCCCAGTGTGAGATTTCACCCTACGATTTGCACCCACACAACTGTATTAGAAAACATTATTCAAGTCAAACTATTACATGGGGTTTAGAAAATGCCATAAGAAAACATAGTGTTGCCTTTTTTAGCTGTATGGATTATGATTACACATTCCTGCAGGACTTCATTTGGTCTATAGGATACTTTGTTCTTACCTAACAAGGAACTATTTCATCCTTCTTCACTCATCATGCCATTCCGTGGCCTTCTTTATTGCACATTGCTCAACTATGTCTCTGAAGGTAGAATATTTTCCTTGTGTTTCTTTCCATTCCGTTCATGATGCCGAGGGCTTCAAAAACACTGATATTTATAACCGTCTGTGATGTGGGAGGGTGCTATTATCTTTGTTTTGAAGGCAAGGAAACATTAACATCAAATGCA
This sequence comes from Apus apus, assembly GCF_020740795.1. Taxonomy (NCBI): domain Eukaryota; kingdom Metazoa; phylum Chordata; class Aves; order Apodiformes; family Apodidae; genus Apus; species Apus apus. The sequence continues at coordinate 44,790,545 of NC_067284.1, forward strand.
GCTATCTGTCTTTCACTTGTATTTAAAATTCCCTGGGACATGATTTTCAGAAGCTGTTGTCACTGTGAATGGAATATTACTTGTCACCTTGTTCTGTTGGGTAAAAGGTCAGAACTTCCTCAGACCAGAACTGGGGTCTCATATTAAGCATGAAAAATACAAAATAAGCTTGGATCAAGTTGGTCTGAGTGATTTAATGGGTGTCATGGAGCTGCTTTCTAGACACTGGAAGGGTCACTTCTAATGTGTTCCATGCTTAAGCCAAGGACTGTCCTTCATCTTTTACCTCATTTTCCAGATTCTGCAATAATTCTGCAATAATTCTGCAATTCTGGCAACAGCTTCTTTTACCTCTTTATTATAGAGATTTCTGTCAAATGAGACAGAGGTTTAGTCAAGTTTTCTCCCTCCCCTCTCCTTTATTCCAAGTCTCACTAGAGTGCTTGTCCCATCCTCCTCCTCTGCTCCTCCTTCTCTTGATTTTCCATCTGTATTCAAATCAGACAGCACCCTCCTCCACGCTGTCTGTGTGTCAAAAAGGAAGTCTGGGTTTAAAAACTAAAAGTGAAAAACAGCAATACTCCAGGCAGGTTGATGCATGAAAAAGCTAGAAGAAACTTTAAATAAAATCTCATACAGGAAGAGTGAGACAACCCCAAGTTGCATTTCACATTTTGTTAAATGAAATAATTTACAAAAAACACATGCAAACAAAAAAATATTAATCTTACTTTGAGAAATGAATTTAGGTTTGTGGGTTTGTTGGTTTTTTAACTTAATGGATGAAGCATGATGGAAGATCCTAGATGTTGAGATGAATTAGAAAATTATGGTCTTTGGTAGTATTCACTGATGAGCAAGAATAAATGGATGAGAACACTCAGGATCAAGTGCAATACATAAAAGTGACAGGCACAATATGTTAAGGCTCTACCTACTATTTCAAAAGCTCAGCTCTTTTTATGAACACCTTTCTTGTAAAAATCCAACATTTCGGCTTTTCAGTCAGGTACATTTCTGTGTTAATGGCAATCTCATTGTCCTTTTTTACAAAACCCAAGAAACAGGCACAGAAAAGTGACAATAAAGCTGTATTCCGGCATTATAATGGATTTTGTTCAGTGCCAGCTTAGAAGATGCTTCAAAGATCTTTAGCAGCTCCACAGAATGTCGACTTCCCTGAAAAATTTAAATATATAGTATTTTGTGTCTTTAATGTATTTATAGAGCTGCAATTCTACTTTGGGATTCTGGACACATTTGCAAATAACTTAAGTGTGGTTGGTTACTATATATTTCATCATAATCCCTAGATAGAATTCATTATGTTCATGAGGTACACTGAAACACATATGAAGTTAAGACACTTAAAGAGTTCTAGTTGATATTTAAATTCCTTTCCACTGAGTGTCACTGGAATCTTCAAGAAAAAATCCACTCATATGTCAGGGGACTTCATTGTCTGGGAGACATTTATTGTTATCTGAAGTTCTGTAGGGAGCAATTGTGACTTTGTTCTGTTTTGTAACTACTGAACATCACGTTAACATATATTAAATCTAACACTTAAAAGAAAGTCTCTTTGTATTCATATATACAAATATTTAGAAAACTGGAGATGTGCAACTAACTTTAACACTTATTCTTCAGGTTTACAAAGAAGACCTACCTCAGCTGAAACAGCAAAGTAAAGAGAAAAACCATTCTGTGCCCTTTCTTAAAAGAGAGCGAGCGCCTGAGGACAGTTTAAAGCTGCAGTTTATACATGGGTAGAGTGATATTAGACAACAGTTGTTTTTTCTGATTGCTGAAGTATCCTAGCAATGTTAATGAATTCACATCTGAGCCTTTAGCAAAGTGTTTTTCAGTCCTTGCCCACAGTTAGTTTATCATTATTACTGTGGGTAATTTTTGGAATATCATATATAAGATTTTCTTTTCTAGGTTGTATTTCTTAAGGAACAAGAGAAGGTTATAATACTGTAGCCATATAATTAATAATACATTCATGTTGCTTTATATAAAATTACATTTTAAGCTAGTTGTTCACTACACCATATGATTCCTGGAGCAAAGATGCTCCGTTAAGTTGTTAGTGATGCATGTGATTTGTAAAAATGTCTGATATATATATATTTTAAATGCAACTCCCTGTAAAAGTTACCTGCATACAATTTTATGTGTATTATATATTCTTTTTGTGAAATGAGTACTAATGTAGTTAGGTGCAAAGTAAATCATGAGACAATTCTTAAATGCCTGCTCGTGGTGGGAATAGTCTCTCTTTCCCTGTGTGCTGTGATATTTTTGAGCTAAAGTAGATGTTGCAGCTTCAAAAAAAAAAAATGTGCACAGTTTGTTACACAAATGACCAGAATAGTTTTGAAACAGAATGTAACTTGTTTTATGTTTACTTCAGTTATAGAGGCTATGACTGTCGAAATAACTTGTTCTACACACAAACTGGAGAAGTGGTGTATCACATTGCTGCTGTAGCTGTTGTATATAACAGGCAACAACACACTCAGCGGCTGTATCTTGGTCATGATGATGACATCCTCAGCCTAAGCATTCACCCAGTGAAAGACTATGTTGCTACAGGACAGGTGGGTATTTAGAAGCGATGATCTTAACAAAGCATGGAAATAAATCCCCTTTACAATATATAATGAGGAAAAATTTTGTTCTCTTTATTCTGCAGTACCATGTTTCCCTCTCAATATGTGTAAGCTGTGTATTGTTTCCCATATCCCTGCCAAACTGCTGGGGAGTACTGGAAACTCAAATACGTGATTATTAAGTAGGTAAAATAATCACTTCAAATAGGTGATAATTAAATCATTCCTATACTACAGAGAATCTGCCAGTCTTATGCTGTGGCCTTGCAGAAAATCTTATATTCACTTGGAACCTCTGCTTTCATCTGTAAAATGCAGGAGCTGTATTTTGTCTACAGCTGAGGAGCTTTTGAGGTTTCATTAGTTAGTCTCAGTATTTTTGTATTGTAGTAGCATTCCAAAGCCTTTTTGAGATTAAGTCTCTTTTATCTTGGGCTCTCTGCCAATACCTTGTACAGATTATGATACATTCAGTATATCCCTTTATATTCATATGCATTCATATATATTCATATATAATGATAAAATATATCATTAATATGGTACTGAATAGTGAGGTTTGAGAGACTATCTACTGATACTTCTCAAAAAAGAAAACAGATGTTGAAAAAGGTAAAATAAGGCAAGTGGAAAAGTAGTTACCTCTGGAGTGTTTTGAAGATATGTTAGTGCTAATTACTGATATTGGTGTGCTTTGAACTTCTGTGAGTAGATATTCTGATTAACCCTCTGATTTAGGTTGGAAGAGATGCTGCTATCCATGTTTGGGACACACAGACACTGAAATGTTTATCATTACTCAAAGGCCAGCATCAAAGAGGAGTGTGTGCACTGGATTTTTCAGGTAAGCCATAACCTACATTTATTTAAGCAATTAATTAAAAAACAGCCCTTATGATGAAATCTTGATTTGAATAGCCAGCCAATTTTACAACCAATACAAATTGTACTTGCAAGTCTGCTGACAGTTTTTATAAAAACAGTGTCTTCAGTAAAGTCAGTTGTGGGCCTTTTGTCAATCAATCTGTAACTGAATTTTGTGAAGTCTAGTACATAATACCAAGTGTACAGCTGCGACTCTGGCTGTCTAAGTGGTGGCATTATAATTTAAAAGCAGGCAGAATGGTGACTTGAAGTGTATAAATGAGAAGAGAATGTGATCTGTAGGCTCATACATATGCTTCAATATGCTCTGGCAGGGAGGTTGGACTCGATGATCTTAGGAGGTCCTTTCCAACACCTAACATTCTGTGATTCTGTGATTCAAATTTGCTGACAATTCCCACATTTTTCGGTGAGTTTACAGAAGAAGTAAATATGAGAAACAGTTGTCTGCTGTTTCTTCTCTTTCTGAGATGGGTGACCTAAGTAGTCTTAGTTCTCAAAGGGTAATTCCTCTGTTCAACTTCGGAAAATAGCATCCATATGGTGGTGAATGACTTATTTTTGCATCTTTATAGAAGTGTTTACAAATTCATTCTCCCTTTTTCTATTTTATTTTTTTAAGGAGATTGCTTTAGCTAAACTATCCTTTTATTAATTTTTTTTTCAATTAAACATAATTTCTTTTTCTACTGTCTAGAAATATAGTAATAATTCATTAGGACTTTGATCACATCTGTGAGACAGGACTGTATGAAAGAAGTTTTACTTTACAAAGATAAGTCTGTGGAACTGAATCATATTCCATTATTAGAGGTTGACCTGCTAGAAAGCAACCCCATGGAGAGGGACCTTGAGGTACTGGTGGACAACAAGTTATCCATGGAACAGCAATGTGCCCTTGCAGCCAAGAGAGACAATAGTATCTTGGGATGCATTAAGAACAGTGTGGCCAGCAGGTCAAGGAGGATGTTCTCCTCCCCCTCTACTCTGCCCTTTTAAGACCACATCTGGAGTGTTGTGTCTAGTTTTGGGCTCCCTAGTTCAAGAGGGGTAGGCATATGCTGGAAAGAGTCCAACAGAGGGCTACAAGGATGATTAAGGGACTGGGACATCTGTCATACAAGGAGAGGCTAAGAGACCTGGGGCTGTTTAGTCTTGAGAAGAGACAACAAAGAGGGGACCTTATTAATGTCTATAAATACCGGAAGGGTGGATGTCAAGAATGGGCCAGTCTCTTTTCAGTGGTGCCCTGTGATAGGACAAGGGGCAACGGATGCAAACTAGAACACAGGAAGTTCCACCTTAACATGAGGAAAAACTTGTTTAGTGTGAGGGTGTCAGAGCCCTGGGACAGGCTGCCCAGAGAGGTTGTGGAGTCTCCTTCTCTGGAGACTTTCAAGACCCGTCTGGATGTGTTCCTGTGTGATCTGCCCTAGGTGTTCCTGCTGCAGTAGGGGGGCTGGATTTGAGGATCTTCAGAGGTCCTCTCCAACCCCTATGAGAGCTTATCAGAAGAGGAGCCTTGGTGTTCATCCAAGAGGTGGAATTCAAATGTGAAATTGCTAATCCGCTGTGGCATGTAACTTAGATCTGAAAGCAGATATGGTACCAGAAGAAGCGAAAATCGATAAGGATGGTCTAATTGACATAGTGTGCATAGATGTTAAAAACCTTCTTAAGATCCCTAGTGGAACAAACGTTCATATATTTAGGAAACAATTACTTTGTGGTTTACATTTTTAACAAAAAATTAGATTCCTGTACAGATAATAGTATACCATGTATTAGAATCCATATACCTCTATAAAAGCCTAAAGAATTATCTGGCCGTGAGGATGTAAATCTGTACAAAAATATTAAAGCTTATTTTAAAAGTAACAACCACTGGCATCATTACAACATTGCCTTAGGACCAGATCCTGAGAATGCACATACTTCATTGTTCACTGTCTTTAGGTAAGGTTCTTGGCATAGAGAGGAGCAAATATGCATCTTACTACAGGCTCAGAATGCTGCTTTGGTCTTATGCAGGGGCTCGTTGTTGTGTTAGTTATAGAGTTTTCTAAATTAGATTCAGGTCACACTACTTGAAGCTTAAAGAAAGAAACCTAAAATTTCCAACCTTTTTTGGCTGTACTTGATCTGGTGCTGGCTCTATACTACCAGTTCTTTCCACCCTTCCTCACTCTCTACATCATCTGCTATTGGCCATGGCTGAAAACAGTGTACAGAGCTGGGTCCCTTCAGCAGGGCAATTCTGATGATCTTACAATTCTATGATTATAATTTCATTCATGCAATGTTTGGTTGTGCCCTCTGGTGGCTAATTTAACATCTATAATTTTTAAAAGTAATTGGAGTGTATGTGCGATATTAGTACAAAAAGCCTCCTGTTTCAAGTGAATAAAGTTCAAATTGTATTCTTACCAACAAATCTTTGTCAGTCCCATTCCATTTACATGATTGAAATACCCCTAAAAATAATTGTCATCACAATATACAAATATATCTCTATCTTAAATAACACATATTACATTATGCATATTTACCTTTCCTATCAGCTATCTCCATAGCATTTTATCTCACTAAAACCATTATTGAACAGTTCTAACGTTTCTTTCCTTTTTTATTTACTTTTTGTGTCTCCTTGTTTGTGGTTTTGTTGTTTTTTGTTCAGTTTTTGTGGTTTTTTTTTTGTTTTACAAACTCAGTTTTGTTTTCATGTCCTGTTTTACAACTTCATTCCTTCCTGCCTGCTTACACTCCTTCCATCTAGACCTGTTTCATTCCACTGGGAACTCTCTTCCTCCTTCTGTAGTTCCCCTTTGCCTTCCCAACCTGCTTCTCCTAGAACTTAGTTGCTAAATATTGGGAACCCAGTCTAGCTGTGAGGATCTATTCAATCTTATGGACTTTGAATTAGTTCTACAGGAGTCATTTATACCAGCTTAAGCCCAGAGTCCTTTACATCTGTTAATTTCCACACAAGTAACATTCTCAAGACATTGCTTTCCTTCTAACTTTTGGCCATCTCCCCAGTTCTCTACTTCCTCCAGCTTTAACTTTTCTTCCATTACAAAAAATCAGGTAATTGTCTCCTGCTACAGCCTATAGAGTTCAATTGTCCTAGCTTATGCTTTCAAGATTATGGTTTAGGTTTTCACATTTTTCAAAATATCATTACAGTAGTTTGTTAACAGTGATCTTGTTTATTTCATACACGTGTCAAGGATGCCTAGGTACTCTTGAATTATGTATGATGTTCTGTTCTTGCTTTTCTTTCTCTCATCATCAGTAGTGCTGTGTCTGTCCTGCATTAAAAGAGGTGATAGCCAACAGATAATTTTAGACTTATAATTTTCTATCATATCAATAGTTTAATTACATTTCCTATTAACATTTAACTACCAATTTCATTGTACACTAATAGTTCTAATCATCATTTCAAGCAAAAGAAAAGAAGCATCATCTGATCAGCAATATTTCAAATAAAATGTAATGTGATTTCAGAGTACTTGGGCTTTATGAAATTGACTTTCAGTGTTTTGTTTGCTCCTACCTACCTTCCTTGTACTTACACAGAAATGTTTTGCGTTTGCCTTGGGGAAAGATCAATGCTTTGATAAGGAATAAAAAGAAATAATAAAAATAAGAAATAAAAACATAACAAAAATAATGCCTTTTCTAGAAAAGAATAGCCTGTTGTAATCATCCAGCTAAAAATTAAGGAGAAAAATCTTGTGACATGTAGCACAACCTGTTCTGTCTCTGATAAGAGTCATGCTATGTTTAAAGTCATGTTAGTTAAGAAGAGGAAGGCTAGGTTATGGATTAAGGGTGCTCTGTGAAGCCTGTGGAGTCCAGTTAGATGTGTCATCACCCAATAAGTATTCATTTTGGTGCTAAGTACTGCACTGTAAATCCTCCTTGTGAATGAAACTTCCAGCAGGCAGAGACTTGATTCATCTTAAGAGGCTGGGCAGGTTGATTGTCTTTCTCAGTTCATATGTCTAATTCTGAGTGCAGTCTACTTCAGAAACTGAAGGTGATCAGTGAATCTGAACCCTGATCTCTCCAAGTATTAGTTCAGTTCTTTACTTCATGTATAATACAACATTGGAAATGCAGTTTACCATGTATTTGTTGCATTCATTGCTTGCTACATTTTCAGCTAAAGCTGTAACACCTCTAACATTTAGTATTGCTTCTGTACAGCTGATGGAAAGTGTTTGGCATCTGTTGGGCTAGATGATAATCATGCCATTGTGTTTTGGGATTGGAAAAAAGGAGAAAAGCTAGCAACAACCAGGTAAGAATACATCTCGGTATAAATGTCCCCTGTGGTTGCACTTTTCGTAATAGCATCACCCACATGAACTACTTGGTTTATAGAAACAAACAGAACACCTTGCTGAAAATGAAGTGTTTCAGAGCAATATATCCAGATTTTAAAAACTGGAGATCTACAGCTTAGTGTTTGGAAATCCTGTAAATTCTTTTTGTCAAGAGTTCCCCAGACTTTCTGTTAGGACAGCTACATTGATATTATAGATTGCTTAATGATTTTAAAGTGAAGTTAATATTTTCTCCAAATTTGATATCCTGATTCAGGGCAGAAGTCATCAGAGTTGTCATATTTTCCATTAATGCATTGGATTACATGTTGAGTTTCATCAGTGTACATAACCAGATCACATTTCTAAAGAGAAAAAAATGTTCCCTCTTACATAAATATATTTTTCAAGGTCTACTGATCTTACCTTCCTCTGAGTCAGCTTTTTCTGAGAGCTTTTTCTTTGCAGTAATTAACTGAAAGCTTAGCTAATAACCTGATGGTTAAGAAGCTTTTGCAATTGCTTGAAGGGACCAGTGTTGAAGAGGATTGGATTACAGTTTACCTATTTACATTTGTTGTTCTAAAATATTGAATTGCAACATTTTCTTTCTACAAACTACTAGTACATGTTAGAAGAATCAAGCTGTTTGAGAACCTGGTTTATATCTTACCTTGGCCAAATCAAACATACCTTTGAGGTCAAGATACTAGAGTTGTGTAGAATTAATGTAAGCATGGACTTACATACCAGAAAGACAAGGAGTTAAGGTCATACACTGTCTGCAACCATGCACTAACACTGGTTAGTAGAAATTACTAGTAGATCTTCAAAAAAGTGCCTTTGAAACCTATTTTACATTTACTATTTTATGGTGACGTGTTTCAGAACCAATATTTTCTTGTGGCAGCACTGTCTGTTAATACCATACCATTACTAGAGAATAAATGTTTTGATCCAAGTGTGTGTACCATAACTGATACTAGCTTTGTAATTTTGTCTCCAGTTTATTAGGCAACAAGATTTTAAATCCTGTTTAAAATCTGTGATGTAAAGCTTGTTAGCAACAGCGTTGTTTGTATTGTAAAGCATGACCATTTAATTTACTTTCCAATCCTACTTTACTGTCTCCAGACAGTTTGTGTTTCAGACTCGCAAATTAGGGAATACCTTATAGGTTCCTATAGAGACTTTCTAAGCTTTTAAAACCAAGTTAATGGTGGACTGTCTGGTTACCTGTCTCTTGTTGCTCACAGGGCAGATATAAGATTAAGTACTCAGATTCTTTTCAGTGTATACTGCTATGTACCAAATCTACCTACTATTATTGCTAATCTATTATTTTGAAAATATGCAGGGTCCTCACAAAGAGCATAAAAATAGTTTATCTTAGAAAAGGTTCTAATTTAAATTATTGTTTATATTTTAGCAGTGCCTAAAACCAATTCTGCCATTCTGGTAAGCACAGTAGGACATACAAAAAGTGTCAAAAATCAAGACAGAAGAGTTTGCATCTAAATTTTAGACATGAGACTCACATGGCCTTAGCAGACAGGAAGAATAGAGGGACATCTCCTTACAATCATATAGACACACAGAAATAATTCATCTGAAGGACTACATTTGAAAAATGAAGTGTACATTCCCTATGTACAAACATTTATTTTTATTCTGCAGTTATTTTATATTTTATGAATCTGTTTTTCCTGAATCTTGGGATGATTTATTTCAACATGACTTCTCTGTTTTCTTTCTTCTCACAATGTTCAGAATATACTCTCTTTTTTTGTTTGTTTTCATTGCTCACTAGATTGATTATACTGCTTGTTTCTTTATCTTGGCTCTAAAATTTTCTGTCTAGTTAAATTAAAATCCTTACTGAGTACGTGTACACTGTTGGAATTAAAATGTATGTGAGCTTTTTTTGCTGGCTTCTCATGCCCGAAGTGCTGATGCAGAGCTGATCTTATTCGATCCTTGTGGTTTGTAGTAGTGGACTGCAATCCCCAAGGGAGCTGAGGGGGGCATTGTCAAACTGATTTACAATCTAAATCAGGGCATGTCAGTCTCTTGTCCCTCCTTCATTCTATAAGAAAAAATGTCTGTCAGTCCCCTGGAACACAAGGACACAAAGAAAATAGGGGAGGAAATGTAGGCTGTACAGTATGCATCTGATCTGTCAGCACTATGGATCCTATCTCACAGGCAGAGATACTCCTGGCATTTGACAGGATCATCCTCACTGCAAAGCAATTAGTTTGATTCTGGGCTCAGGGCAGTAGGCTTTGCTTCATGATAGGTGCTTCCAGAAGAAGCTTCCAGAACCAGCCTGAGCTGACAGACTGGACATCATTATAGCAAAGCTGGGTGGTACAGTCAATATGCCAGAGGGACAGGATGCCATCCAGAGGGACCTGGATAAGCTAGAGAAGTGGGTCCAGGTGAACCTCATGAGGTTCAACAAGGCCAAGTGCAGGGTCCTGCTCCTGGGCCGAGGTAACCCAAGATATGAACACAGGCTGGGGGAGGTCACGCCTGAGAGCAGCCCTGTGGAAAAGGACCTGGGGGCACTAGTGGATCAAAAGCTGGACATGAGCCACCAATGTGCAGTTGCTGCTCAGAAGGTCAGCTCCATCCTGGGCTGCATCAAAAGAAATGTGGCCAGCAGATGGAGAGAGGTGATTCTGCCCCTCTACTCTGCCCTGGTGAGACCTCACCTAGAATACTGCATCCAGCTCTTGTGGCTCCAGCACAAGAAAGATGTGGACCTGTTGGAATGTGTCCAGAGACAGGCCACAAAAATGATCCAAGGGCTGGAGCACCTCTCTTATGAGGACAGGCTGAGGGAGTTGGGGCTGTTCAGTCTGAAAAAGAGAAGGCTCCAGGGGGACCTCATAGTGGCCTTCCAGTACCTGAAGGGGCCTACAGGAAAGCTGGGGAGGGTCTTTTTACAGGGACTTGCAGTGAGAGTATGAGGGGAGATGGTTTTAAGCTGAAAGAAGAGAGATTTAGGTTAGAGATCAGGCCTAAATTCTTCAGTGTAAGGGTGGTGAGACACTGGAACAGGCAGCCCAGAGATGTTGTGGGGGCTCCATCCCTGGAGGTGCTCAAGGGCAGGTTGGATGGGGCTCTGAGCAGCCTGATCTAGTGGAAGGTGTCCCTGCCCATGCAAGGGGGTTGGAACTCAAGGATCCTTAAGGTTCCTTCCAATTAAAAAAAAATCTGTGATTCTGTAAAAGTGACATTATCATAGTACAAAACTTGAATGTTCATCTTGAAAGTCAATGCTTTTGTGCTTTTGCTTGTGGTGATTTATAAAACACTGAAATATAAATAATTACTGTTTTGTGTCTGGGAATATTTTTTGCAATGATGAAACTTTAACTTACAAATTCCCACAAATCACACTCCAACAATAATAACTTTAATTACCCAAGAACTAAATTAGAAGGTGTATAGGCTGCTACATGAACTGTTTCCTAAATTACAATTTTATAATGTTATTTATTCTCTTGAGGCACAGTACATTAAAGACTTCCTTGTTTTTCTTAGCAGAGGATTTTAAATATTTATAATGTTCTTATCTATTTAAATATTTATGTTGCCTTTATACCTTCTCTTAATTGCATTGACCTTTCTTGTCTGCTTCTTCATTATGACTTAAGTGAGCTGAAATTCAGTGGTAGACAATTTTTGTTTGCCACATTTCTGTAGTGCAGGGGTTGTATGCTCAAATACACCCTGCCAACTCTGTGGATCAGACTTCTAAGGCTAAACTCTTGAAGATTAGAAATACGGTGATGTAATAATGATGGTGGAGATAACGCTGACATAACCTCTGTGATTCATCGCCAGTCTTCATAGTGTTACAGACCCATGCTTTGTATTTGCACCAAGAGTATGACAGCCATGGTGATTAGACTCTCATTGTTGGAGATTACCTTTGGTTAGTCCAATACAACAAAATGACATTTAGTTGGCAACGTTAAGTCATCCCTTGCTGTGTTTTTTAATTTTTATTTTTATTACAGGGGCCATAAAGATAAAATATTTGTAGTAAAGTGTAATCCACATCATGTTGACAGACTAGTCACAGTTGGTATGAAGCACATCAAATTTTGGCACCAAACAGGTACTGTATTGAATATTTTATATTAATTTATTTGGGAATGTGTATATTTTTAATACAGGAATATCGTGTTTTCAGTTTAAGAATTTGTTTTATTTGTAAAGCGATGTTTTAGTTACCAAAATACTAAAGGAATTAAAACCTACCTCTGAATCAGCAAAAGTTACAGTACTTATTCTCTCAGGAAGTCACTTCCAGCTGATTATTTTTTAAGTCATACTATTAAGGATTTCTCCTGAACAAGCATCCTTGGCTCTCAGAAATCATGCAGTCCTGTAACTCACTTAGGCAGGGTATGACCCTCATTGTGAAAATGCCAGCTGATAGCTGAGAATCTGACTCTGAAAACAAAGCTTTTGCACTTCGGGTACTGATGTCACACTGAAGCAACCCTTCAGTGTGACATCAGCTTCAAGATAGAGCTGGTTTTATGTCATCAGAGACAGCTTCCAGAGATGGAAGGAGATATTTCCAACTGCCAGGCTGGAAAGACACGTTTGAGGATGGACCTTAAAATATGTTCCTGGGCCAAACAAAAAAGAAATAAAGAACCTGGTATTTTGCAGAATTTAATTTATAGTGATTTAATTTTTTTCCGTTAGGCTAAAAATAATGATGATTTTTAACACAAGAATCAAGATACTATATTTTTTGCATGATACAGGGATGCTGTTTCCTTTTCTAAATAATAAAAAAATTAAAATTAGTTTTCCATTGTATAAAAACAGGATGAGATTCTAAAAAGAAAATGTTCAAAACAGAAGGTAGATCTGCCTAGACCGTTCTGTCTAACTGAGAAAGACTGCAAAGCTGGCTTCTGATAGAGGATATTTTATATTCAGGACTGGATTTTTTGTCCTTCATGACTTTTAATCATATACACACTACACGAGTACTCAGTAGATAGATCTCAAAGAACATCATCTGTGTGAGAAATTCAGCAAAGGTAAGTGACACAAGGGCAGCTAAAATTAGAATGCTAGGCAACTCAAAATTAGATATTTTTAAGAAGTTCTTATACTGTACTTCACAGAATTTAAGTGGTTCAGGTGCTCTGAGATTAAAAATTACCTTTTTTTTTCCTGCATTTTTTGTATTTAGGTGATTTTTGTGGTAATTAAATAGTGTTGTGTTGCTGTTTGCCAACTTCTATTACAGGTATTTGCATTAAGCAATGCTTTATGCCAAGAACAGTATTTTTGCAATAGAAGTACTACATTTTGAATTAGGATTTGCTCAGTGGAATTAGGACTATCAGTCTGGTGTTAACTGTGAAATACATGATGACTTGACACAAGGACACCACCGCCTGTATTATTTTGTAATTGTGTATGTATTTTTGTCTATAAGCACTCAATGAATGGGCTACTTCTGCTTTCTGAGCTGAAGTAAGGCTGTGGCAATTTGGTTCTCTGACAATCAGAAGAGGAGCAAACCCTGCCATTTGTTCTGAAAAACTGCTGTTAAATTGTCAAGTTGTCAGCAGACAATTAAACCTCTAGTATCTCATGTGTAGTTGTGGTCACCTCAAAAGAGAAAACACTTGGCAGGGTGTTCTGTGCAAAAAATGTTCTGCCAGCCGTTGTATTAATTCTTATACAATTCCTTGCAATTTCTTGGAAATAACAATCTGAAAAATAGAACCTGTGCTGCTTCAAAACCGTCATTACTTTATTGACTTGCATTGTGTTTTTCCCTTGTGCACTGTTTTCAGTATTTCTATTATCTACCATGTCTTAGGCAATCATGAGAGATGATGGGATCCAGATATTTGTCTTTTACAGCACTATGGCAAAGAACTGAAATAGAAAAAGACTTTCTTGTGTCTATACTGCAGGTGGAGGCTTTACATCAAAACGAGGAACATTTGGAACTACTGGAAAATTAGAAACTATGATGAGTGTTTCATATGGGCGACTAGATGATCTTGTTTTTTCTGGTGCTGCTACTGGAGACATTTATATCTGGAAGGATGCTGTGTTGCTTAAGACAGTGAAAGCCCATGATGGACCTGTATTTGCCATGCATGCATTGGATAAGGTATTTATCATCTTGTGTGATCCCTTAAACTTCAGTATTTTTGTTGCAATACTGGGCTTTAGAACTGTATAACTAACATACCTCCCGAAGGAGTTACTCAGGTTTTGTACATACGTATGTAAGCAAAACATTATTCTACAATATATGTTCTACTTTGCACTAAGATTGAAGAAACTTTATTAAACAAAACAGTAACAGAAAACAAGGTGCACTGAATAAATCTGAATGTGATTAAAATCCCAAAACCATTATTCATGAGTTGTTTTAATTAATTGGTGTGTATTTGTAAACATCAGATTATATGTGCTCCTTATGTGACCAATAGCTTTCTGACCTCTAAATCTGCACAATTTAGTTCTCACTGTGCTCATGGGGAATTTTGTTATTGCAGTACTCACATGTCTCATTTTCATATTTGTAAACCACTGGAAAGTAATAGATAACATTCATTTCCTCTTCAATCTGATCCAAAAAATATTTTTCCATTATCAATTTTCAAAATAATATGAAACATGAATTTTCTATTAATGCTGTGACTATATCTTAAGCAAGCAAGACTTCCATTATCCAAATATATTGTTTTTCTGAGTTAATTATTATTCCAGATATCAAAAGGATTTTCCTTCCGTTGCATCAATATATCTTTCAAAGAAACTATGTCAAAATATATTATTAAGATCACATAAATGAGGTTGGGGCAAAATTTTGCCACTTGAAATCTACTGGCAATTTGAAGATGTTGCCAATAGAATATCCTTTTTGAGATCATAGTCTCAACTTTAAAAATATAGCATGAGAAGAATATTAGGTATTGACATTCTTATCTGTCAAGGTCAGTTAAGATCCTGTGGCTTGATCCTTTCTGGCCTTAACTGATTGTTCCTAGCTTTTCCATCATTTTTTCTATTTGATGTTGGCACTCTATCCTTTTCACTTAAGCTTTTGTTGGTTAGCTATTGATGCCGTGTTTTGCACTCACTTGGCACACATAAAGAGAACCTACCAAGGGAATTAATCAAAGAGTTGCTCCCTGTGCCTTACTAGAACTCCATTTGAAGCATCTGTTGATTCCACTGAATTTAGAATAACTTGAGAGGCTATTATTGCCAACTGCTGCCAGTTCTAAGGATGAAGCACATATTTTTCCATAGCTCATTTCCACATGCAGAAAGATGCTCTGATTCGGCATTACTATTTAGATTAGTATGCACTTTGCATGGTTATAAGTCTTTATAAAAAAGCAATCCTCTAAATCTTCTCCCATTGTATTTTTTTCCTCATAGGCTCCAGTATTTTTAACTGAAGACATGAATAAAGTGCAGGGGATAATTTATACTGCATATGGACAAGCCTTTTAAAATATAATATACGAGTGCTGACGTTTGTATTTTTCATACTGTGATCATACAGGGGTTTGTAACTGGTGGAAAAGATGGAATTGTGGCACTTTGGGATGATATGTTTGAAAGATGTCTGAAGACATATGCCATTAAAAGAGCAGCACTATCTGCTAGTTCTAAAGGTATTGTTTTTCAGTGTGTTTTAATAAGGACTTCATGCATGAAGACTGGTAAAATGGCACTAATAGGCAGCATATCTCACCTGAACACAAAGGGAATGAAATCTAATACCTACTGCTCTGAGCTGGAATTTTCTTTTTTTGTTTGATTTAAGTTGTACTTCACACAATCTTTGCCATTTATAGTTTGTTCTGCTGTTTCCTCTTGACGTTTGGCTTTGTTCTCACTGAAGAAGGGATTTTAAAAAGAAATGTCACAAGCCTGTGAGTGTGGCTGCTCCCAAGTCCAATCTTTTTAGCAGCTAGCTTCCTCAGTGTGACAAATTCCCTGTAGTGAGACCAGATCCCTGTGAATTGAAAAGACCTGTTAAATTCTGGTTTCCCAGGCATCAGTGTGGAAGCCTGTAAAGTGGTATCCACAGATAATCACAGAAATAATGTCCTTGTTGCTGGAGCGTCTGAACCTCTTATACTCCATCTCTGTTAAAGCAGTGAAATATTAATCTTGATGTTGCCACAATACAGCCTAGCGCAAGCTTCCCTCCTTTCAACCATTAGTTAAATCCAGGGATTATCTAGTATTTTGATCAGGCATCTCACATTTCATAATTTTAAAAAGATTTTAAGCATTGGTGATATAAGCTGTATAAATTATAGGTGATAAGAGGCTCCTTTTGATTTCACAGTAAAAACCTAAAACTAATATCTTTCTTCAGGTTTACTTTTAGAAGATAATCCTGCTATTCGAGCCATCAGTCTAGGACACGGGCATATACTAGTGGGAACTAAAAATGGAGAGATACTTGAAATTGATAAAAGTGGTCCTATGACTCTGCTTGTTCAGGTACTGCATGGACCTTCCATATCAAAATATTCCCTGTAGAAATGCAAGTAATTATAACATTTTCACAGTCATTTTCATTCTGTTTTCATTAATCCTGTTGGCCACTATTCCTTTCCTTGCTCAGGCAGATGTCCATTCTTTCTTATGTAAATAATTTTGAGATTCACTGTGCATTACGGAATTCTGAAGGTAAAACAGGCCATTAAATTCTAAGGCTGATGGGACTTGTTATTATTTTTAGACAGTTTAGGACCCAACATAAAAAAGAAAAATTAAGAGTACAGCTAATGCAATTTATTTTATTTTCACAATGCAATTCCACTTATTTGTTTTTAGTGAAATAATACAGTGAATTTTGGGGGATCCCATACTTTAATTTTTGAAAAATTGTTTTAGAGGTATGAGAGCTTTCTCCAGCTTGTCATTGCATGTGTTGCAAAACATGAAAAGGCCTCTTTTTACAAGAGAGTATTTTGCAAAGTTTGGTTAAAATATTTTCCTAGATATGTCCACTGGTGTATTTGCTGTTGTTTTGGTTTAGAGTCTTGAATAACCCTAATGTCTATATATAGAAAAAAAAATTATATTATTTATGGAGTTATAATTTGTTGAGCTTTTCCTTTTTGTTTTCTATAACTGAACTAAATTATCATTGCTTTTTACAAAAATACATTTCCTTGGGTATTTTTTTTCTTTCAATTTATTGTTGCCTGCATAACAGCCTTACTATCCTAAAATTGTGAAATTGTGTCTTATAAATTATTCCACTCATTCACTAATTTGGAATTGCAGTCCCCTTCACATCAGTGTTAAGGTTGCCCATCTTAGGATTTCAAGATAAAGTCCTGTTTGGGGCAAAACTACTTCCTGTTCATTTTAAGTCTGGAAGAGAGAACATTGGAAGAACAATAATTACAGCTAGTAATAGTGGAGGAGACTTTCGCAGAGTATATTTTGGATGATTATCAGAGGAAACAGAGCAGACATTCAGATCTCTGCATGTGGAAAATTTGTGAGAGTTGATGGTAAAAGCCTTATTGCCTGGGACTTGTAAAAGGAGGTAGAGCAACTGTTAGAACATATTACCTAAACCCAAATGCATTATTTTCTCTTCTAATATTTTTTTTTCCTGTAGGGACATATGGAAGGAGAAGTCTGGGGCTTGGCAGCTCATCCTCTCTTGCCTGTTTGTGCAACAGTGAGTGATGATAAAACACTACGGATCTGGGAGCTTTCATCCCAGCACCGCATGCTGGCAGTGAGGAAACTCAAAAAAGGTAATTCTCACTTGGCCATACATGGTGATAGTAACAATGCTGCTCTGTTTCTGTAACAGTTCCACCTCTGCTTGCAGTGGATATCACAGGCACTAATTAGGTAGGAAGAGGACACAGTCATTGAGAAACTGGAAGCATAGGAAGTAAATTGTCTTTGGCATGTGTCAAGTCAATGAAAAGGGTACAAAGGAAAAGGATTATAATCGGTTGTAATGAATAACAATAAAATTAACTTTAATCTATCGTCCTCTGATTCCAAGGAGAACAGTTGACTTCAGATTCATTTTCCTTCCTAAGAATATTTAAGGCCAGCATATTTCTTGCTGACCTTAGATGTTTCCATATAAAAAGAAATGTAAAGTTTTCTACATGTTAAGTACAATCAGCCTTCAGTGGCAATATGAACTTTTCATGTGTTACCAACTTCACTGAAAATGAACAGTTTGCTGCCCTCTCCTCTGTACAAAAGTAGCTATATTGAAATGCTGCCTTCTCAAAATTACTTTTATTTCATTTACTCATTACTATCCTTCAGGAGATTTGATGATATAAAGTCAACATTCTTCATCTCCAGTGACAGACTGAGAGCACAGGAACTCTAACTGGCTGAGAGGCAAACTCAGGGACGAATGAGGATAGCTGTATGAGAGAGCATGGTCAGAAATTATGTTGAGGCAAAAAGTGGAGGAAGCATAGTGCATCTGTGTTTGGTGCTCTCTACCTAAAATGAACCGTTGTTCAGTCATAACAAAGATTTCAAGTGTAGGATCCCTAGAAGACATGTAGTCATGCTGCCCAAAGTGAGTCTTTCAGGTTTCCATGTGCATTTCCTTTCTGTGTGATCTTGGGTTTTGCCTTCGGTTTTGTTTTTTTTCCCTCACTGGTGTGTTTAGAACTTAGTTGGAAGGTGGTATTTGCACCTAACCCCCTTCCAAGACTAATCAAGTCACTGTTGTCAACTCAAGAACAGCCTAATTAGAGGGTACATTCCCATGCAGTAAAACATTAATCATAGCCTTCCTATCACATATTTGCTTTAATAAAGAACAAATCTACTTCAGAAGTATATACTTAATGTCAAAACCTTTCAGTTGCAGTTCACTGCTGGTTTTCACAATCCCCAGTTTGTTAAGCTTCAGATACCCCTTTCCATTATCTTTTGTAGGTGGACGATGCTGTGCCTTTTCTCCTGATGGGAAAGCCTTGGCTGTTGGGTTGAATGATGGGAGTTTTCTGGTGGTGAATGCTGACACTGTTGAAGATATGGTCTCTTTTCACCACAGAAAGGAAATGATCTCAGATATAAAGTTTTCACGAGGTACAATCAGGTGATCAAGTGAAAGGGCAGTGTTTATCTTGGAGTATGGTTTTTTTCTCTAGATGTAAGATCGAGTGTTCAGAAGATGGACATGGATATGTGTGCTCGGTGCATTTAAACACTTCAGGATTCTGAAGGTTGTATGCAGCCTGGTATAAGGGGGCCCATCCCTAATGTAGTGTCTTTGGATGCACTACAGTAGTAAAAATGCAGAACGATAATTGTAACATGTACACCCTTAATAACCTCAGTGTCTCTTCTTTACAGAATCTGGAAAGTACCTGGCTGTGGCATCCCATGACAATTTTGTTGATATTTACAATGTACTTACCAGCAAAAGAGTTGGCATTTGTAAAGGTGCATCAAGCTACATCACACACATTGACTGGGACTCCAGAGGTAAAGCGTTTGACCAGAGATACAGATTTTAAATGCTGTAAAAGAGAGTATCAGAAAATTGTTCTCATACCACTTACTAAGATAAAGTGTAACTACTAATGCAAATTATTTTCCAGCATCAAGCACCACATGGTTTCAGTGCAGTTGCATTCCTTGGTGGAATTCGTCCTCACTTGTAGCGTATGGAGCAGAGTACATGGTACTTTGTTGACAACATATGACTGAAATGCCACTTATGAACATAATATTGCTTTTTTTACATTACATGGCAACCACAGCAATGAAGTTAGAGAGCCTTATTGTCACAACTAATTAAGTCTTGCAGGATTAATAATGAGCTTGTGCAAATAAGCTTTCCTGGGCCTAATATGATTCTGTGTGAAGCCACCTGTGTGTCTGAGCCCTGCTTCCCCTGCAGTGCTAGATCCAAAACATGGTGCAAGCTCACTGACACCAGCAGGAGCTAACCTCCCTTCAGAACCTCTTCAGGTCTGGGTGCTGTTCTTGTGCTAGTGAGCTATCATGCTGGCAGCCCTGATCATCTCATTACTGATAGGTGTACACATAATAATGGCAGTTGTCTGACACTGCCTGTGTATCTGTAGTAGTCAGCTCTTGGATATGTTAAATCTGCAGATATCAAGTATAAGAAAACTGAGAATTCTTTGTGGCCTTCTTGGTATTTATTGGAAACTCTAACTGAACTTCTAGATGTAAAGGATTAATGTACTACATTGTATAACCTGTCTTCTACAGGTCGGATAGGAAGGGTGTGATACTGCTATAGTCCCATGTTGCGCTTCTTGCTGTCAGCGATTCCAACAGACTAAATACAGCTCATGTAAGAAAGGGCAGGATACCCCCTTAAAATATAGCTGCATTGGAACTGCACAAGTTCATGTCAGTTGATAATCTAATCCAGTGTTTCTAGGTAAAAGAGTGCTTTCCCTGGCAGTTTAGATATTGTAGAACTGCTTTTATGGTAATAAATCCCCACAGGATTCTTTACACTAGTATAGTTGTTACAATTTGAAAAATTCCTAAAATGCCTTTAATATTCTTAGATCAGAAATATTGTAAAAGTTAATATAAAAGCATTTCTTTGCTTCTTCATACACAAATACTTGCTAATACACCCCACGGTTGCATACAGGATTCTCTTCCTAATACCTCAGTATGGTATCCAAGGCCTACATCCCTGTTGGGCAGTGCAAAATGGGCAGGAGTTGACAATGTTTTCAGCTTTTGGCAAATCTGTCTTGCAAAATTGTTATGAAAATGCATAGTATGCACATATTTTGGTCCTATTTCTATTATCATGAAAATACAAGCAAAATATTTCTTGTCAGAAGAAAGTTATTTGCTGCAAGGCAATAATTTGTTAAAGCTATTGGATAGTATTTAAAATACTACATCTGCCGTGAATCAGGAGAGTGGTCTTCTTATGAGAGTGATTCTAAGCAACTGTTTTACTTTTGCCATGAACAACTTTCTGGAGGATAATTGCTTAGCTTACCCTCAGAAATCTTTTCAATCAAAAGAAAGTTCATAATGTCCATAATAGTGAATATGATTAATAATAAACTCTTATTTCATATCCAGGGAAGTTATTGCAAGTCAATTCTGGTGCCAAAGAACAACTATTTTTTGAAGCACCAAGGGGGAAAAGACATATTATAAGAATTGCTGAGGTATGAATTATCCTTACTAGAATGGTTTTTTATTGTGGAAATTATTTTTCTGTTGAAAATAAGCATATTTTTATCTTCAAATTGTATATTTTTTCCTTTTAAAATACTTTATTTATAATGTTAAAAATTAGAATAATTTAATAATTCTATATAGTGTCTTTTCTAGCATCTGTAAATGGCAAAATTTGCAAGTGTCTGTGTCTCTAAATTTATTGTTGCTTGTTTAGTAGTAGTCATTGCCTGAATTACCCTTTCCTGAGCCATCACCTGGTTTCTCTGCAATCAGTGACCATACAGGTTATAAATCATCTTTAACCAGTGTGACCTGGCTTTTAAGGATGTTGATTATTTGTGACACGTAATCCTTCTACAGAATTGCCAATATTTAGCACCTCAGAAAATCTGTGAGGAGATTTGCATCCAAATCATGCGCTTGGGAAAGTGTGGATATTTAAGTTTTAAGCCTTTTGAAGATATGCAGTTTGTGTTATTAAAAAGCTGATGACAGTGAAGAGTTTCAAAAAAGAGTAAAAAAAATAAGTTATTATCAAACTCATATTTAGAAAAATATACACATTAAACCAGTGTGTGTTTGGTATGTAGTAAGATTTCTTTTGGGGAAATGTCGCTTGCAGATAGAGAAGATTGAGTGGGACACCTGGACGTGTGTTCTTGGTCCTACCTGTGAAGGCATTTGGCCCATGCACAGTGATGTCACCGTGGTAAATGCAGCTAGTCTGACAAAAGACAGAGCATTGTTAGCTACAGGAGATGACTTTGGGTTTGTGAAGCTTTTCTCATACCCAGTGAAGGTAATACATTATTTCTGTGATTAGAAACTGCACAAGAAAAGGAGTTAAGGAAGACACTATTTGCAGTATGCCAGACTGCTGACATGCAAATTCTTTGTGCTGCAGGGCCAGCATGCAAAATTCAAGAAGTACGTGGGGCACAGTGCCCAAGTGACCAACGTGCGGTGGTTGCACAATGATTCTGTTCTCCTGACCGTGGGAGGGGCTGATACAGCTTTGATGATCTGGACCAGAGAATTTTTGGGCATTCAGGAGAGTAAGCTGGTTGATAGTGAAGAATCAGACACAGATGCAGAAGAGGATGGAGGTAAAAAGGATTGTATAAAACACGTCTTTAATTTAGTCTTCATTCCACAGACTCACACTGGTGTTTAACATGAAGTGGGCAAGAAGCTTTCATGTGCTAAACTTCAGCATAGGGAGAACGTGGCAGGATTTGTTTCCTTCCTTTTATTGGTGCAGATCTTCTTGTTTTCTACTCTTCCACTATGAAACAAGGGTAGTTTGTTTTATTTTATGTTTTATTTTTCTAAGGTTATGATAGTGATGTTGCAAGAGAAAAAGCAATTGACTATACCACTAAGATCTATGCAGTAAGCATCCGAGAAATGGAAGGGACAAAACCACATCAGCAGCTGAAGGAAGTGTCAGTAGAAGAGAGGTATGTCACACAAAGGCATTTGTTCCAAATGTACATTGTGTTCTTTTGAATCTCTTTTCATTCAACTAAAATTAGTCCTTAGAAATAAGACAAGAATTTTAAAATTCACAAGATAACATTTAAGATGGTGTTCACAGGGTACAACGTGTTGATGTGATGGAGAAAATATGTACGTGTAAGTAAAACACCTGTGAGTGTTTCTTCTCTTCAGATAAGCAGTTATATTCTCTCCTAATTAGCATGTGTAGCTATGCATATGTCTGTAGCAGGGCGTTTGTGACAGGATGAGCTTGTAAATACTTTGTAGTTAAGGCTTTTGGTAATGATCTCATTGAAAGAATTTCAGTTGCTTGTAATTGTGTCAGGTCACTACTGTTAAAGCTGAAACTACCTGTGGTACATGTTGACCTTAGGCTGAATTATTCTGAAAAAAAATAAGTTGGAAGGAGAACAGTGTTGGAGAGGACAGTAAAGAAAAACAGGTAAGAGGTAAGCATAGAGGGTAAGATCCAGTGAAACCCAGATGTAGGGAAGTGGGTGAGTAAAAACTCAGCCTGGGAAAGGACTTCTGGGACAAAACAGGAGAGTCTGTAACCAGTGAAGTACATTCCCCTTTGTACTATGGAACAGTAAATCTGCACCTATGAATCCAGTTGATGACTCAACTGTGAATCCATGCAGTCTCTTTTGATAGAATTTCTTTTTATAAGTGGTCATTTTTTATCATAAGTTTTCTTGCTTTTGCCCAATGTTGGACACTGATCAGGTTAACCCACAGCAAGAATTTAAACTTAATTGTTTCCCTTCAGTTTACCCAGAACACATGACTAGAAAAAATACCAGTAGTGTGATGGCATATTATTTTCCCCACAGGGATCCCGTCCTAGTTAGAGAACAGGATCCCTGGTCCTCAGGGAGTACAGTGGGTGCAGAGATCAGAGCTGGTGCAGTGCAGGATCCCTGCTGCTGGGGCTGCAAAAGATGACAGCTGTGTGTAGAAAGAGGTCAGAAAGCGCTCTGGAGCCTGTGGAGAGCTGCCTTCCTGCTGCTCTTGCTTCTGTCCCAGAGCTTCTTGGTGATGGTTGGCAAATAGAATGCTTTTACAGGCAGCCTCCAACTCTGTGTGCCTCATTTCCTGCAGTCAGCTGGGAGATAGAAGACTGAATTTGCAGAAAAACTGCACACACACAGCTGCAAGTGAAGATCATTTAAGCAGTTATTGGAACAAACATTCATACATAATTACATTGAATTGATTGAGGTCTAAGGTTCTTTTGGCTACTGAAAACTAGTGGCAACTTTGGAGATTTTTGGCTTTAAATCTCCATGGTGCCCTGATATGCAAGATACAAAATGGAATCACAGAATCATGGAATGGTAGGGGTTGGAAGGGACCTCTGGAGAGGAGTAAAAGTGTTGGTAATGCTTCCTGATCTCATACAGACCTTTGAAAAATAAATCAGTTTATAATTTTAAAGTTCTCAGAATGTAGTGCTGCACATCATTGACAGAAAGTAGTAATTAGTAATTTTCTATTAGCTATTTAAATAGGAGAACAAATGTTGGGTGTGAAAGATGAGAAAAAAATGTTACACTGCTTTCATTTTTTTCACCACAATATTTTAACAAAAACATGTAGCAGGAAGATTAGTGGTTTATTTCAATAAAATGTTAGACCACAGCCTTTTTGTTTGCCCCTTCTTTTAAGGTTATCTCTTACCATTTTCTCATTTATTCATATAAAGACTTTTTTGCTCCATTTTTCTATAAAAACATAGTGTCTTATCTAGTAAACATGAATATTTTGAGGTTGAGTTAAAAAAGGGGAAAAAATACTTTATTTTGGGTGCATACTGGTAAATTGTTATTACTCATGTAGTAACAAGTGCCAATGGTACAATAGCCAGGTGTTTTACACCAGAAGCCCTGGTACCTTCCAGCTGCTTGATTCTGCTTTGATGATACAAAACTAACTGTACAGTGAATTCAATTGACCGATTAAGCTGAGCTCAAAATGTTTTGTACTAGTGAATCACCAACAATATGAGCATAAGCATCAGTGTCCTCTGCAGCTTTTCAGCACTATTTTCAGTTCAGGAGTGACAGTCACCACAGTCCCTTTGAGTCCCTGGGACACCTTGTGTCTCTGCACCTCTCTTTGTAGCTGGTGGGCTCAGTTAAATGTGTAGACACCTCCCCTCAGTGAGGTTGCCTCTGATTTCTCTAACAGTCTCTTCATAATGACTGCACATGAAAATAGCATCCTGTAGCCTATCTGAAGGCATCAAACAACTGTTTTACAGGGTTTTCATGTCTCCCATTTCCATTATAGCTTCTTCAATATAATCACATCTTTGGTATTTGGAATTTGCTGCTCTGATGAACTTGTAGACAGATCCACTACTTTTTATATATAGCTCATTAGGCAAAGACATATTCACTTCCCTTTCTTCATCAAATTAATATAAATTACCAAAGTTGATAGTCAAGCAATTAAAAGCACAAACGTCACAGTGAAATGTAGGCAAAAACTGCAGGCTATTGGGCCAAGATAGGGTCTTAAGCTGTGGAAGGTACTGGGTTTTGTTTGCAGTAAGATGAGATTAAACTGTTGGTTACTGTACTTGTCAAAGACTTCCATTTTTGGCCATAGTTGTATCAATATGCACACAATTTATGCAGAATCTCCCGACTCCCAGTCTGAGTGCTTCTCTCATAAGACACATGAATTATGAGGCAAGCTCCATAGCTGTGCCAGATTGCATCTTTCCTGGTAACACAAAAGAATGTAGCAGGTAGCAAAGGTTTTGCCTGGCCATATTCCAAAAGCTTTCTGAAAGCACTGGGTTGATTTCTCTTTGCACCTACAAGAGTCCAAAGTGACAGTTGATCAAGCCAGATGAAATTAAGTCTATAAGCACTCAACTGTCAGCACTGAGGAAAAGAGTCCTAAAACAGCAGGTCTTCAGGATGTGGGGTCTTGAAATCCCTGTGCACAGGGCTGGGTGAGGTGGCAACAATACTGAAGCCAATTCACAAAGCTTTAAATTTTCTTCAAAAGGCCCAGCTGATGTAGCCTCTCCCAGTCCCTTCAGATATGAAGAAGGGAACTAAGAGGCTGTATTCCAGTCTCTTTCAGGCAAGTACATGGGAAAACCTGGTAGTCTTTCGAGGGGAGAAAATGTCTGGAGAAAATACTCTGAATCCCAAATCTTTCCTCTTTGTGCACCGTGCTGTATGTCTGTATGAAGACCCTTAGGATTGTGTATCTGATGGGCTGTGAATACTCTGAGATTTATTACATACTGTGTACATTTTGAAAATTATGTTACAAGCTGGAAGGCCACTTAAGATAGAAACAGTGAATTAATCACAAGACCTGAAAGCTGCTGTTCCACTCCACTGCTAAATGCAGGAGGTTCTGTGATAAGAAAGAAGTGTCCCCCTTGCTGTATGTTTTGTGTGTGTCTGAGAGAGGAAAAATTGTGAGTTATTCATAGGTATAATGGATATAAGCCCAGAAATAAAGGAAGTTTAAATTAAGAAAAGATAAAAGAGATAAAAAGAAGCTTCCAGCTCAAGTAAAAAGCAGGAAGACCTGGGGGGTGTTGCTCTGAGCTGTTTCTTTGGGGCAAAGACATTAAGCTCACTGTGTTTCTTTCATTAAATAGTAATTTTCAGAAAGTGAATTGTTGCTTTAAAAGTTACTTCCCTGCTTATATAATACAAATACGCTTCAAAGGTACTATGTGACACCTGGGACACAGTTTTTGGTTCAAGAAGATGCCTGGTTTAGTTTATTTCTTTTTTTTCTTTCTGTTATTCTCTACATTTAGATCTTTCTAACCATTGTGTTTGCTAGAATAAGCTCTCTGCTTCTGCAATATTGAGAGTAGTGAATCTGAAAACCTCAGAGCGTGTTATCACTCTAGAAATGACAAGCATTGTACAATTCAGGAGCTGTGATGTCTCCTGAAATGATTGCACGTCTATGGTTGAGAGCTGAGTCAGGCAGTGCTATGGGTTATGAAGGGAAAGCTTTGCAACCAACACCACCCTTCTGGAGCAGAACCATCAGTTCACAAAGGACCCCCCCCAAATTAATACAAAGACGTACTCTGTTGTCTTTTTGTCAAATGAGAGGAGCCAGCACATCTTGTCCCTTCTCCGTTGTCGGAAAGAGAGCAGGAGGCCAAATTTGATCGAATAATATAATATATGTATATTTTTAATATATATAAAATCTTACATATCTAATAATATATCTAATACAAGATAACTGTGACTTTGAGCTGCACACCCTCTGTGACTACCTAGCATGTACTCTGTGCTTAACTAAATCCAGCAAGATGGAAAGGACATCTGTGTTACACCAGCCTTCCCCACATCTCAGAGGACTGAGCCCCTAAGCAAAGTGGGCAGAGAAATATAGTGAATACACAGGGCAAAAAGCTTACAACTTTTCCTTTGAAAAGAAAATTAAAGCCCTTTATCAAATGTACTTTTCCCATCTCATTTATTTACATCATGAAAATAATGATTCTGCAAATGTCTTGGAGGAACGTACAACTTACATGATACATTTTACTTGCAGGATTTGAAATAAATCATGGTCTGGTATGTTTGTGGGGGACCCAAGATTTACTGTCTCTGTCAGCAGTTACAGCTTTAGGATGGAAAAAATAACAGAAGAGATGAGGCTTAGGAACAGTTTTTAAATGTCTTGCAGGTGCATTCAGCTAAGATCATTAATTGATTGTTGTTTCTCTCTCCTCTCCCCCAACCTTCTTGTTTTTCCTCTTCTCCCTATCCATGTCTGTCCTCCTCTCCTCCCCACCCACCCTGATGTTTTCTCTCCCCTTTTTGCCCCTCTGATTGGCATTCCCTGCTTGCCCTGCCTGCGGGGCCCAGGAGCGGGGTGCCAATGAGAGGTGCTGCAGGAGGGGTCTGGCGCTGTGGGGGCTCCAAGAGCTGTGCTCCCACACCGCGGGACCGCTCGCTCGCTGCTGGGGCTGTCCCAGACAAGCCAGGACCATTGTAAGCTATACTCTGTGTTCCCTAGGAATTGCGCTTCCTTGCAGGAAGGGGCTAACTCTTGAACTGGGACCATTTAACTGGCAAAGAGTTGATATGATAAGAAGTGAAACAAGCTTGCAAGAAGATTGTGTTTATGTTACTAACACAAAAGACAAAAAGATACACTTGCGTTTGGCATTCTACTAACATCTACCCTATGTTTGCAGCTTTCATTTAGTTTGATTTGCATGATTCTACATAAACTGGCAACTCTTGTAATACACCTGGTGCTGCAAAACCCTGTAAAGCAGGTTGAACATGTAGAAAACAAAAATCAGCATTAGCATGTTTGTCTAGTTTTCTTCAACTACTGCTTTGTCTCGCTCTCCCTGAGCTATCTGTCTCAGAGCCTGTCCTCACTTGTATTAATATGCATAATTTGTAATCATATGTTCTGATAAAGCTGAGAAGCTAAATAAGGTTAAAAAGCTGGATTTTCTCCCTTAAAATATAGTTCTTTTGATTATTTATTTCTTTAAAACAACATGAGCTGATACAAGCTTCCACAATAGCCCCCCATGAGTGGCGAGTACAAGCCATAGTAACATAAACTGAATTATTAGACATATGGTCACAAGACTGGCTCATGCACTTTTACATGCACATGTCTGTGGGTGCACTGTAAAAGCTTTGAATGTGAATCCGTGCTGTATTCACATGTAGGTGGGAACTACTCAAAATGTATCTGGAAAAACTCATCTCTAGGGCAGAGAAAATAACTTTGGGTTTGTTTCAGCAGAGACCTACTGTTTGAGAACAAGTAGTGTCCTTGGCAATATTCACTTGCACTTTCTCAACAGTATTATGTCAAGTTAGTGCATCCTAAATGTGTTTGGCAGCATGCTGGTTTTGTCACAGTTGTCCCCAAGGCTTGAACCCACTGTGACTGGTATTTTTGCAGTCCCTGCTGACCCACTGAACTCAGAGTCAATCTCTTTTCTCCCACAGGTCAGCACAAAGCTGGCCTACAGGTCTTTTTTGTTTGTGTGGCAGTTGGTGAGTGTGGAATTGAGGGATGCCAGTGCTGTCATAACACGCAATGTGGTGCCATGAATTCTCTCTCTGCAGTTGAGTGCTCTCTGTGCTGAGGGTGATGTGGAATACTCAGCTTTTTTTGAGGCTGTGTAGGTTATAGTCCAAGACGGGTTGAAAAAGCATTGTTTCTGATACATTTTGTTAAGCAGGAAGGATGTTATTTTGTGTCCTATTATGTTTTACCTCCGGACCCAAAGTTCTCCTCCTACTATGGGTTGAAAATTTTTACTTATACAGCGAACACAGCTTCAAAGCATGTCAGAGTTTATGTAAGGAATAACAAATGGAAAAGAATCTTGCTCTCAAACATGATCACAAACCCCCAGGAGAAGCCTCAGGAAAGAGAGAGAGACCTTCCAGCATATGGTGAATTTGGGTTGTTTCTGGTGTCTTGGTAGTACATGAAGAGAGTTCTGCAGTCTCATTACCTGAGGTATTCAAAATTTTTTAGCTCAAAGACAGAAGTTTAGGTTTTGCCTAACCTTAAGTTACAAGATGTTCCTTGAAGCTGGTTGTGGCAAAGGGAGTTGAGAGACCTTGTGGACAGCACTTCCTTTCTGCTGTGTGAGATGTGGTAGGTCCCTGTGCAATAGGGTCAGCCTATTTGCAGTGGTTGTTCAGTTTAACAGCTTTACAAGATATTTAGAACAATAAATTTGTTAAAAAGGAAAGGCCTTCAGATTTCATTCAGAACTGATTATCCCATTTATTAATCTGCTTTTCTGCTCGTTTCACATTTGGAGGCTGAACTAGAATGACATGTGAATGTGACAACTAGCTTTCCTTACAAATACCAACATGGCTATCACCACCACACCTTTTATTTGTTTATTTTATTTTTAAAGAGTGCATCAGCATACTTGTGAAATCATAAATATTGTAACCACGCTAAAACTCAATGCTATGCTTTTAAAAAATACTTTTGATTACAACTAATGTTTCCCTCTAGTTTTGTTTCAGCTTTGCTTTGATCCACTGTATTAGAGAGTAGGATATTTTTCACACTGCATGCTATTCGGCTTTGTTGCCTTGTGTTAACTACAAAATGTGAAGGAAAACAGCAGGAACAGTTTTATGTAAAACTCCTATGTATGTTGGGATGGGAAAATCCCAGGGTTCAGAATTCACAAAATCTTTAATCACTTACTAAAGCTGGAAGAGTTTTGCAGCAGTTTGGGGGCACTGGGGAATCCCCATCCTGCCAGCAAGTCAAAGTGAACTTTTAAAAGCTGCTTTTGCATTTTTTCTGAAGTGAACAGTATATTTTTTAAAATCTTGGATTTTTAATTCTCTCATGCAAACAAACCTACCACTCATGGATCTTACCTCTCTCTGAACCTTCTTTTCTCTTCTCAGGAGCAGTCCTGTTCGCTTTTATTTGTGTGTAGCATCCAAGTCTATTCCCTCTCCACTTTGCAGCCATCTCAGTCCTCACACTAGTCCCTGTTTGGACTCTCTTCAGCCACTTCTCTGCCCATTTCTGCTGGGACCAGTCTGTCACCTTCTCAGTGTCAGGACATTTTTATCCATCTGTCCCTGCTCCAAACCCCACTGTTTGTCGCCTTCATGCAACTTTGTTTCTGAAGATCCAATTCTGCTCCCATTAGCCTCAGAGCAGAGTATTTGTGTTCCTGCCAATTTATTAGTGATGCAGACAGTGGCTCTCATCAGACAGCAATTATGCCATGTGCTCTAAAAACATAAGTTGGTTATTCCTGTCTCACAGAATTATTAGAACAACTTTTGATCTGGTCTTTTCTCTTCTTAATTTTTCCTCTAAATGGTATTACATTTTTCCCCTCTTTGGCCCTGCTCTCCCTCCTCTTTGGCCCCTACCTCTCTTTTCCCTGATGGTATTCCACTCTTCCCAAACCCCATTCCCTCTTCCCCTTGCCCAGCTCTGGGTCGGTCTGTCTGTTATTCCCTGTCTTAGTGCTGCCTGCTCACCCTGCCCGTGATTTAGGCTTCTCTTGCTACTTATTAGCCCTTTCAGGTGGCCTTGGTTAGGTGAGAGGGAAGGAGCTGTCACTTGCACCTTTCTGCATTCCTGCATGAAACCCCACGCGGGCTGGGGATGGTGTGTTGTCTGTTTGCACCTGGAGTTACCTCCCTGACCTAGAACCGCACATACCTGTGCATCACCACCATAATCATTAGTAACAGACACTTTATTTGCTGTATTCACAGTATCTAAAGAACTGAAAGCCCTCTAATGTCTGACTGTGTCTTATCTCTCCTGGAACTCATTCATCCCATGACGTAATATATGCACATCTATTTTAATTACTGGAAAGAAACCGTTAATGCTTGTATTATGTTTTAACTTGCTTTCCTTTGGAGGCAGGGAATTGTCAAGTAAGTACGAACAGCACAGAAAAAGCACAGATTGCTGTGAATGTACCATGCAGATTGCATAGGTCAAGAAGGGTAAATATATGTCATTTTGCTACAAATTTCTTGTCTTGATACTGCCATCTTCTATATCAAAGCAAATTAGGTGTGGTCACAGACTTGTTAAAAATGAAAGTTCATTTGGTGCTGCTTTACATGTGGTTTTATTAAGATGATGATAAGGCAATGAATGCATATGTTTGTGTATATATACATGTACATGTATATATAAATGCACACGACATCTGTGTTTGTGTGTACTGTGAGTAGATATATATGAAAGTGTATGTGTATGTTTCCAAATTGAATCTCATGCTTCCAGTCTAGTGATTTATCAATCATGTCATAGTGGTATTGTTCTCTTGCCTTCATAAAAAATTTTTGCTTGCTCTCGTCGTAAATTTTAACTGATATTCCTAGGTTAAAAAATGTTAAAATTACCTGTTTCAAAATTCCACTAAAACAGAAAGAAGAGCAGGGAGCATACAAGAAAATGATGTGTTATTTTCATAAGTGCTGATTCAAAGGCCTTAGTAAATCTGGGCTGACATGGCTTTTGCTGTTCGAGCATCACGTGATGATATTATTTTGTAAGAGAATTAAGTTTTGTAACAATCCCACACCCACCCCCTTCTCCTCTGGTGATTGTGCTGCGATTTGGGCCAGTGCCCACTGGCTCTGATGTAGCGTGACTTGATTGCCCACGTTCTGGGAAAATAAAGGTACTTGTTTCCCTGGGAACACAAAAAGAACAGGCTGTGCCCTGAGTAAGTTGGCCGAGCAAGGAACAATTACAAGGCTAAATTGCAGGCTGAGCTAGGGCAGGAAACAAGCACCCATTGTGTGAAGTCCTTAACAGTGCTCATGAGGCTGTCAAGTTTCTACCAGTTTCCATCCCCATCAAGGACCCAAAAACACACACATGGAGTCACGTTCTCCTTCAGTATAAAGTGTGCAAGAAGCATGGATGTAGCTTCCTTTTTTCCTTCTGTCCTGTACAATCTTCAGTTCAGAGTATACCCAGTGATGCCAGGGGCTGACATTTCTGAATTTGTAGACTGGTGCACTCTTTAATTTCTGTTTTAGTTCTTGATGGTATGCTTGAACAGCATGTTTTGTGCCACAAAGGAATGACTGATCAACTCTAAAAGTGCTTGTGCATGAGTAAAGTGGTCAGAAGTACACCTGAACTGTATTAAGTTTCTTACTTGGCTTTGTTTGCTGCTTACAAGGGGATCAAGGTAACTCTTTGCTCTTTCAATGTCACAAGATCACCTGCTAATGTACTTTGCTGGTACTTAGTGAGTTTGCTTGTTTGCTCAGAAGTGAGTTAGTTTGTTTACCTTCAGCTTTGTCTGTCTTCTCTGAAGCTCAGATTTTCATGCTACTTGCTCCTTCACTACATGCTCCAGCTGTGTAGCAATGTGTTCTAGCTGTGCATTTTGGCAGTTGTTGTCTTTAATATTGTCCATAAAAAAATAGAATGCCAGAAAAAGCAGCTTCCTCTCAGCAAAAGGGATTCCATTCTTCTGCAATTATTTTTTTGCAAAATGAGAACTAATGGTAATTACGGTATAAGGACAAGAATTATCTCATTTTCACAGCATATATCACGTATAGCAAGTTTACACCTTTTTGAAATGTTGAACTGAGGAAATGTTTTCCAGATTGGGGTGTTTACCGAAGAAGTGGAGGCCATTTTGGTTTTTTACTTACAGTCCCCACTGTTGTTTAACCCCATCCCCAGAATCTGCAACTGGAATTTAAAAGCATGCAGTGGGATTTTTGTATTATTAACAGCAGCCACCAAGTGGTTTTAGAGCAAGCATTTAACCTTAATATCTAGGTTTTTTCCATCTTTTACTATCACCACTTCTACCCCAACCTTCCAAGCAAGATCTATTTTCTAAGTAAATGCTGATCAAACATGATAAAGATTCTAGGCCAAATTTCAGTGGGCTGATGTCTCCAGTCATCCAGTGCCATTGTTGGGCTCCCTGCTGCTATTGACAGAATTAGCCCTCATCAATTTCTCTTATCAGCAAGGGAGAATCAATATGCTTAAATTAACCCCATGGACATCTGAAGTGGGGCATTTGATTTTGTAAGACCACGAACTTCTAGAAGCTGAGCTCCCTCTGCTCCTTCTAAATTTGTGCCTCTTTTTTTTTCTTTCTTTTTTTTCCTAGAAAGACAAAATCTAATAGTAGCAGTGAAGGTTATCTGTCTGTAAACACCATTTGCACAAATCAAGTTTTGTTTCAGCATGTGTTTTACATTTGTCTTTTTAGCTACATTTAGCAGCTGTAATGATATAAAACTGCTTTGCTGGCCTTGGTCTGTTAAATTCAGATAGATGAATGACGCGTATGTTTTAAAAAGCAATACTTTTATCTCTAGTATGATTTTGAGAAGATTTTAAGAAAGTCTTGTCAAAGTTTTGTGATGGAGTTTCGCAGGAGAAGCAAGATTGGGGAAAGATCAACTGCCAACTGAAGAACATCCTTTGGATAATTTCTGAAAGCAACAATTTACTATAATTTAGTATTCAAGGATTTTTCCATGGATTAAAAAATTATTATTAAAAAAATATATGTTCCTATATGGTGGTCTGTTTTACCCCTCATCCACAAAATATACGTCAATGTTAATCCTACAGTTTCCATCAAAATGCATATTATTTTTGTCAGTTTATTGTACAACTCTAAAAAAAGCCAGGCATTAAGCTCATGTGGTTGCAATTGGCCATTTCCTGTTCACATACAAAACATATGTTATGGGTTTGCAGTTTATATTTTGCTTTCAAGCATTTTGATTGTCTTTTTTTTAAAAAAAAATATTTTGTTTCAGGCCGCCAGTTAGCAGAGCTGCTCCTCAACCTGAAAAACTGCAAAAGAACAATATCAACAAAAAAAAGAAACTGGTTGAGGTCAGGCTTAATACTTCTTCATTTGCTTTAGATGTAGTGTGTGTAATATGTGCTGGGTGAAATTAATCCCTGTTTTGAGGGCAGCTAAAGTCATGTGTAGGTAGAAGAGAAGAGACAGACATTGTTAGAAAGTGCTTTCAGCCCTGGTGACACCAGCAGAAGATGCAATGGACAGCAACCTCTGCCAGAAGGAACCTCATATTCAGGGTGTTGAGGCTTAATTTGAAGACCAGATAGAGTGGGCTGTAAAGGCAACTTTAACAACAATCCATTAACCATCACTCTTTTTCTGAAGGAAATATCCTTGGCAATCGCTTATTGTAAGCTGAAATTACACCTCTGATTAATGTTTTAATTGTAGAGGATATTTAAGAGTAATTTAATTGTATAGTCTGCCTTTGCATTCTTATAAGAACTTCAAAGTCAGAATTTGGTCTGTTTAAACTTGGTGGTTTATGAGAATGATTTTTGAAGACTCTGAAGTAAAAGTAAAAGATAACTGCAAACACCTGATACCCTATGCAGCTATTAAACTGTGATGGGAAGATAATAAAATTGGACCTTTTTTGTAATTTGTATAACTTTTGAATGGAAATTTACGGAAACTAAGCATTTACAGCTAGCTGAATTATTAAAGGAACAATAATATAAATGCAGTGCCTTAGTGGACCAACTAAAGCACCACAGATAGTCTGTGAGAATGTCATGCCTCAATACATTAGCAGAAGAACAGGGATAACAGATTAATTTTTGTTTGATGAATCTGATGACTCTACAAGATGTTTGTAGCTTGCATCTGTTTAGAATGGTGTGTTTGTCGTCTCCTCATTTCTTCTTTCAGTTCACTCTTCCTCTTTCTCTTTCACTGACCAGGAGCTGGCTTTAGACCATGTTTTTGGATACAGAGGATTCGATTGCCGCAACAACCTTCATTACCTGAATGATGGTGCTGACATTATTTTCCACACAGCTGCAGCAGGCATAGTTCAAAATCTTTCTACTGGTAATTCAACTTGAAACAATACTTTGAGATAAACAAGGCTGAACAAGTAAATTATTTCTCATTGCAGGTCTTAAGTTTATAAAATTCTTGTAACTTTCTCACGTTTTCATCTTCATAAATAATGCCAAAAACCCCACATGTATATGGCTTTTGTATCAAGTTGATAAATTCACCCTGTTCAGGTCATCCCGTAGAGCAAAAGATGAGGTTTCAGCAGGGGCGATGTTCTGCTAGGAAGTGTAATAAAAACGGTTCTGTTTCTGCAGCTGGGCCTTCCTAGAATCCCTGCTGAAGACAGGAATGACCTTCTCAGAGGAGAGAGCTTAGGTTATGGGATTACTAGTACCCCCAAATATGTTAGGAGCAGCAACATCCATTGTTTCATTTTGAGTTGTTTTAGCAAAGTCATGCTCCAGGGAAGGGTACATTTTGATATGATACGGTGTGAAGGGGTAGAAATAATCCCTGCCTTTTGGGTAATGAAAAGGAGGAAAACCACCCAAAATACATCTGGCCATAGTACCAAAATACATCTGCATAGTCTCAAGGAAAAAAAATCTAGGAATTAAAGGAATTTTTACTTTGTTCCCTCCTCGTGCCAGAGTGAACCAAATGGTCAGAGCAGTACCCTCCACAGCTCTGCTGCCAGGAAGGGGCAGAGGCAGAGAAGCTGTCACATCTGGTGACCTCTGGGGACTCCAGTCCTAGCGTGGCCTCTGACCCATGGAGCTGATAAGCCCAGTCCATCCCATCTGTTGTTTTTGGGCCCTTTCCCTTGGGAGGAGGTTGCAGAGCACAGATTTCACAGGGTTTGGCTCCCCCTTTGGCTTCCCGCTGCTCAAATTTACCAGGAAACCTGGGCCCTGCAGTTCCCAGTTTTGCTGTTTTGTGCACTTACAGGTGGCCACAGGATGATTTTTTGTGCTGATTCCTGGTTCCCTGGACACACAGCTACTTAGATAAATATTGGGAGTTTATATATTGTGTGTTGATGGTTACATTCATCATGCATTTGGTAATGGTGCCTGGCAGCTGTCGGCGTAGTGACTGCCCTAAGGCCCAGCCACCCCTGGAGAGCAGAGCAGGAGTGGAGCAACAAGCTGCCTGTGTGTTCTTTGCCTCGGTGGTGGATCTTTCCTCAGCACTGTTGTCAATAAAACAAATGTTTGAATTTCATTAGGTAGTCAGAGTTTCTACCTGGAGCACACTGATGACATTCTCTGCCTAACTGTGAATCAACATCCAAAGTATAAAAATATCGTGGCTACCAGCCAGATCGGTAGGTGATTCTCCATATAACAAGGTTTTACTCAAAAATTATCAGGGGCACTGATTTATTTTGGGCTTTTCCATGTTGGAATTTTACCAGGATATGCCAGTGTTACTGTCCTCAAACTTCTTCATTGATTTTTGAAGAGGTACTTAGGCTGCAAGGTTTTCTTATGATATTAGTTTCATCTCTGATTGTGAGTCATTGGATTTTGAAGTGAATTATAGCACAATCATATTTCAGAAAGCAAACTTTAATAGACTGTCCTAAATCATCTCCTTAATCTGTAGTTCATATCATTCTGGAAGGAGACTCAAGTCCTTAACTTCTGTAATAAGGAATTTAACTGGGGCAGAAACTGGTAGCTGTAGATGACCACCTTGACAAAGCATCTTTACCAAAAACTTGTCCACAGTGTCAGAGCTCCAGCTTAAAATACTGATTTCTGTGACATGGAAAAGGTGACTGTTAGAGACCTCTTTTTCTACTCTGTCAGTAAAAGCCCATGACATCAGTGTTTCTGATTTTGGTTGATATTCTGTATAGCTACAGATTAATTTCACTTCTAAATTTAATAATTTTTTGAAACTGCATGTCTTTAGCATTTCTTTTAAGTACCATTTAAATACTCAAAAGTACTAAATATTGTTGCGATATTTGTGTATAAAAAACAATATACCCAAAAAAGTTCAACAATATTCCTGCTTATTTATTTTGTTGATTTAATCCACATCCATTTTCAAATTTTACTTTTTTTCTTCCTTCTGGTGCTGATGCTGGCACTTCAGCATTAGAAACATGACTTATTTCACCTATTGTTTTCCCTTGGTGCTTCCTCATTTGCCATTGCTCTCACAATGCAGGTGATATGACAGAATTTTCAGGTAAGGCTGATTTGTTTGTGAATTTCAGTCAGCAGAGTTATGTAAAAGTTTCATGTTACCTCGTTTGTATCTGTGTGAATCGCGGATACAAGTGAAACATCTCCAGACAATTTCTTTTGCATGAGGTTCTCCATAAATGTTACATTGTTCTTTTAGAATTTGTCTTACTTCATGAAATACAATGACTTCCCCCTGTGTTTTTCAAGCTGTTACTGGCTTGTTTTTATTTGAGTAGTGTTAGTCTTAAATCAAGAACCCACAAGTGTCTGTTTGGTTAAATGTTCCTGCAAAATGCCTCTTTTGCATAGACGCTTTCCAGATGCTGAATTAATTGTCTTGTAATACATCTTTTTGCACACAGGTACAACTCCCACAATTCATGTATGGGATGCTATGAGTAAGCAAACGATTTCAATGCTCCGTTGCTTCCATACCAAAGGGGTCAACTATGTGAACTTCAGTGCAACTGGGAAACTTCTGGTTTCACTGGGAGTTGATCCAGAACATACTATCACAGTGTGGAGGTGGCAAGAAGGTAACTCTGGAAAAATAATTTACTTTTCCTTTCAAGTCTTTGTGTTTTTACTCTGAGTATCATGGCACCCTAAGTCATAAAATCAGTTAAAGGAGATAACAAAGTGCTTGAAAATATTAATAAGAAAGTAAGTTTTGAATGTCTGTTATAAATATAAATTAGGGAAAAAATGTTGTTTAATATAAAATTCAATGAAATTAAGGAAAGTATTTTCTTTTTCTTCCTAAAATACTTGAACTTTACATTCTATGCCATAGAGAGACCTTTGGGAAGTCATTTCCAGAAAAGAATTATCATCTTCAGAAGTGGTGGAAGGGGGAGGGAGAAGTGTCTCAGCTTATTAGATGTTTCCCTCTGTATTTCACTCAGTGACGATATACAAAATCTCAGTGTTGTTATTGCACTGTCCAAGGATTGTGATATGAACATCTAAATCTCTGTTCCCTAAACCTGTCAGGTGCAATGGAATAAGCGGGGACCTTGCAAGTTGCATAAATTAAGATGTTTGATACACTAAATAAAGTTGGGATTTGCTTAGCGTTCAGCATCTGGAACAGGGTTCTCTAATCCAATACCAGATCAATTTATTTTATAAACTCATATTGGACCTTAATTTTGCAGATAAATTTAACTTTCTTTTTATTCTTTCCTCATTGGAACAGGGGCTAAAGTTGCTAGCAGGGGAGGACACCTGGAGAGGATATTCGTTGTAGAGTTCCGCCCAGATTCAGACACTCAGTTTGTGTCTGTTGGGGTGAAACACATGAAGTTCTGGACGTTGGCTGGCAGTGCTTTGCTGTACAAGAAAGGAGTCATTGGTTCCATGGAAGATGCCAAAATGCAAACCATGCTTTCTGTTGCCTTCGGAGCAGTGAGTTCAGATTACTTGCTACAGAATTTTATAACACATTTTTATTAAAACTGCATCAACTTCCATTGTTGAAATCCGCTACAGTGGTGAATCCAGATGCATGAGGTGAATGTGCCCTACGCATGATTTATAACATCTCAAAGAAACACCGTGAGAATGCAGTCATTAAACTCATACTCTCAATACAGAAGGTTTCAATTCCTGCAATCATTGCATAGTGGACTTCTCTCAGTAAATTCAGCAACTGAAAGTGTTTTCATTCTAGCTGAACACAAATGCCACGGTATTTATTATATCAGAGATCATTGCTATTTGTTTCAGAATAACCTTACCTTTACTGGTGCCATAAATGGAGATGTCTACGTCTGGAAGGATCATTTCCTGGTCAGACTTGTGGCAAAAGCACACACAGGGCCTGTGTTTACCATGTACACGACTCTTCGAGATGGACTCATTGTCACGGGAGGGAAGGAGAGACCGTAAGACATCCAGCCTTCCTACAGTGCACAGCTTTTGTCTCCTATGACATCTTGTGTTTATCCAACCCCTTGACACAGAGTGCTGCCCAGAGAAACGGTGTCTGTACTGCAGCGGTTTCAATCTAGATTTTACATTGTGTGCCCAGGGGTCTTAGTAAGTGAAGAACTAGTAAGTGGGACACTCAGGGCTCACAGTAACACACACTAGGCACAAAGAACATAGGGAACCTCAAATTAGCAATTGATATGAATACCTGCATAAGCTCCTTGTTGCCAGAGCTCCTGCCAGACATAACTGAGGGTTTTCTTAATTTTTTAATTCTGTCAGACTACAGACTGGTAGAAACTCTTTAAGTTCTTCTGTTTACTAGAAGGAACATATTTGCAGAGCTCATCTTGGTGACAGAGATTTGAGATTAAGTGACAAGAGAACAATTTGTTTTTCACTGATTAGGAATGATACTGTTTCAAACATAGAGTGTGATAGCATTTAAATGTTTGTTATTTACTTTCCATTGCACAGCAGTGAAATGTCTTTATATAAAGTAAAAGGTGATTCAATGTGTGTTGTATTATTTAATGAGAGAATTACTGATGGGATTTACATGTGGGATTTATTGTAGTCCATGCAGAAGGAGACATCTGGGTAACACAACACACTTCTTTTCAGCACTAAAGAAGGGGGAGCTGTGAAGCTGTGGGATCAGGAGATGAAGCGGTGCCGGGCGTTCCAGCTGGAGACAGGCCAGCTCATCGAGTGCGTGCGCTCCGTCTGCAGGGGAAAGGTGAGGGAGCTGCCACGGCAGAGGTCACCTGGCTCACATCCCTCTCCTTGTGCGTGGTGGAGGTTGGATGGGAAACACAGGGGAGCAGACCTCTGTAAAGGTGTGGGAGGAGGCTTGTCTGCCTGTCGAGTTTCCTTACATGTCTTCCTGAGCTCAGTCATGGGCTCTCGTTTGTGTGAGGATCGTGTTGCTGATGCTTAGTGATGCCTTCCTCCAGTCGGCAAGGAGAGGGAAAGGCCTTTGAAGGCCTCCAAAGGGCAGTGCTACATGTAGGAACATGTTTCACCAGGGTAGGACCTCGATCCTGCCTTTCTTTTTGAACAACAAAAGGAACTTGGATATCTGCTTTACAAGGTTTGTTTCTCCAAAATGTAGACACAGCTTGGCAGCTTCAATGAGGCAGAACAGATCCTAGCTTTTTTTTGTTGTTGTTTTTTAAAGTCACAAATAAGGCAAGTTGCCACTGATTGAATTGAAGTTTTGGTAAAGTGAAAAACAGTAAAAATAACGGAGTGATCTCAGATTATAAAATCACTCTTGCACACATTTAAATTGCAAGTGTTGTGAAAGGAGGGCATAATGATGCAGGACTTCCTAGGACGGGTTTCTGTCTAACCTCATACTGCATTAAATGGTCTCTATTTAATGTCATATATATCAGGTCTCAGGAATTTGATGTGCTCTTTGATAACAATCACTCTGAGGAATGCTGTTGTATATTTCTAGTTAAATAGCCATTAATCAATTCCAAACTGTACCTACTGATGCCTTTTCCAAGTATTTACCAGGAAAGCTCTTGTGGTGTGGATGATGACGGTATGACTAGAGTAGATGCAAGGTGCTCTTAAACAGTCTAACTGGGCCTAACTGGGTTTGATTTATTTTTTATTGCCTAAATTTTGTATTTAGTCACCTCAGAGGTATGAGAATCACACTTTGCCAAATTGTATGTAAACATTTTGATCTTAAGTAAAATCATGCATGGCAAGATAGAAATCCACCACAGTCACTCAACAGTTAACACCAGAACATGGTATCATACCTCAGGATGTCCAGGTGACTGTGTTTTGCCCTCCTGTTTTTAAGGTCCTACATGAACAAGCAGTATAAATCAGGATGAGTTATCAGAGGTTTCTGTAGTACATGGGTACTTCACTGCTATTGACACATTCTCTGTTACATTGACAACCCATCTCTTGTTCTTTTTTTTGGCTTCAAACAGGGGAAAATTTTAGTGGGAACAAAAGATGGAGAAATTCTTGAAGTAGGAGAAAAAAATGCTGCTTCAAACTTACTGATTGACTGTCACATGGAAGGGGAAATCTGGGGCTTAGCAACTCACCCCTCCAAAGACATATTTATCTCTGCAAGCAATGATGGAACAGCAAGAATCTGGGACTTGTCTGACAAAGTGAGTATCGGGAAATTGAAAAGCATATGATTAAAATTGTAGTTTTACCCAGCCATGCACATTTCCAGCTGTACAATGTGCCAACTACAGAGGCACCTTTGAACAGCCATGAGAAGAGAGCAGCGTTTCTCTTCTGGTTTGGTACAGTTCTTTTTTTTTTCCTTTCCTGCCATGTGGTGATGGAAAAGGCAAGTCCTTGGTGAGGTATCCTGCTGCTCTTTCCAAAAGCAAGCAATTTGCAGAAAAATGCAGTCATTTAAAAGCACACGTGTGGATGAAGTGCTTTTTGTTCTGTATTGCTTATTTTGATCTAAAAGTACAGGCTGTAGTGGATTAAGGAAGCATTTTAATTCCATGCTGAGAGACTGGGTGACACAGATTGTCCTCTCACTAATACACAGTCCCCAACAATAAGCCTGCCTTACAGGAAACATGGCTCCTCCTTTTTAGAGCCTTTCTTTAGAACCCATCATGTTGCATATGTGTTGTGCAGGATCTTTTTTCCCCAAGTCAAATTGTGTAACAACCACAATTTTTAAAAGATAATGAATAAATAAAACATTCTAAAAATAACAAAAAGGTTTCTGTTTATGCTAGCCTACATAAAGCTTTTCAGAATGTTCACCTGAGCTAACAGGGATAATTTTTAATATGGAAAATAGATTTAGTCTAAATTCAATCAGGTAAGTGAAAATGCAAGAGCATTCTAGTATGTTTTCACATAGCAAATTAGATGGGGAAAAAACCTACCCTGATCAGGCATTGTAGAAGCTGGAAAAATCCTCTCTCACACAGAACAGGAAATAGATTTTTCAGCCTTTTCTGCTCAATAGTACTCTTTTCTGGTGTAAAACTTTTTCACCCTGCAACAAGACAGATGCAGACATGAAGCTTGAACCTGAATTGCATCTATACATTTGAAGTCTGTGTTGCGACATATCCCTGGTGGGATGTGATTTTTTTATGTGAAATTTCAGATTTATATTTAGAGGAAACTACAGACAATTTGTTTTTAACAAGTGACTTTTGTGCCTTGTGTTTGGAAGCTTTCCACCTGCTCGGTAGTTTTCTCCAGGGAAGATATGAGCCTATTGCTTTTGTTCACACAGAAACTGCTGAACAAAGTGAATCTAGGTCACCCAGCAAGATGTGCTGCCTATAGCCCTGATGGGGAAATGGTTGCCATCGGCATGAAGAACGGGGAATTCGTTGTTTTACTGGTGAACAGCCTTAAGGTTTGGGGCAAAAAACGTGACAGGAAGTCTGCAATCCAGGACATCAGGTATGTCAGAAACTGCAGTTAAGTTCTCTAAATATCCAGTTCTTACTTAAGAAAAAATCCATCGAGTTCCAAGTTGATTTCCAGA
The DNA here is from genome assembly GCF_020740795.1 of Apus apus. NCBI lineage: Eukaryota > Metazoa > Chordata > Aves > Apodiformes > Apodidae > Apus > Apus apus. The sequence continues at coordinate 44,833,108 of NC_067284.1, forward strand.
AGTTTTGTAACTCTGTATTTGTTGAAACCTGCTTGGAATAATGAAATTAATTTACTGGCTGACTGGTGGATTTACATAGAACTAAAGCTTGTGTATCTTATATACCCAGCACTTCTCCCTCCTCCATGATTAATTCACTTATATCCACTTAAATACAGCTAGTAATTTGTACATTTTGAAGCTGTGTTTATGGGAACTGATACTATTATTATACATTTTAATAATAATTTTACTAAACTAAGCTTTATTTATTGATAATTGTTTATAGAAATATATATTAATAATGATTTTGTTTACTATAATAATTATTACTAGTGCATTATTAAAAATAAATATTTTATCATTTGATGGTTTTAACTGTTGCTAATTGCTATTCCTGTTGCTTTCTCACCAATGATTAGTGTGACTCCGTGCATGTTCTGTGCACTTCATGCAAGTGCATTATTAACATTAGTTATCTGCATAGGATGTCCTCCATCTCCCTCATCTATTACACATCAAGGTTTGGTTTGGATTCTGTCTTGCTGTTGATAAAAGGCTTTTCTTGTTTTCCAGTAAAAGAAAATTGTTCTTTTGTGTTGACATGAGAAGTAAAAGAAAACCTGGCACAGAAACACTAACTGTTACCACTATTCCATGTTTCATTGTCTAGGATCAGCCCAGATAACAGGTTTTTGGCAGTGGGTTCACAAGAACATACTGTAGATTTTTATGACCTCACTCAAGGTACAACCCTAAACCGAATAGGCTACTGCAAAGACATTGCAAGTTTTGTCATACAGATGGATTTTTCGGCAGACAGCAGGTACATTCAGGTATGTACCATGGAAAGCTTATGGGGAGGAAACAGGGATCGGGACAACAACGGGACTCATGTGGTTGGTGTCTAGTACAGGCCACCTGATCAAGTGGAGCCTATTGAAGAAGCCTTCTTGCTCCAGCTCAAGGAGACATAGAGATCACAGGCTCTCATCATGCTGGGGGATTTCAACCACCTCAACATCTGTTGGAAAAGTATCACGGCAAGCCGTAGGCAATCCAGGAGACTCCTGGAGTGCCTTGATGACAACCTCTAGTGATCATGCACTAGTGCAGTTCATTGTCCTAAGGGACATGAGGCAGAGGAGAAGCATAGTCAGGACTGCATATTTTAGGAAAGCAAATTTCCAGCTCTTTAAGGATTTAGTAAGTAGGACCCCATGGGAAACAGTGCTTAGGGACAAGGGAACAGCAGGGAGCGGCACCGAGTTGGCAGATCTTTAGGGATGCTTTCCATAGAGCACAAGAGATCTCAATTTCCAGGTGTAGGAAATCAGGCAAGGTAGCAAGAGACCAGCATGGCTGAGTCAAGACCTCCTGGTCAAACTAAAAAGCAAGATGGAACTACACAAGCACTGGAAGTGGGGACAGGTACCCTGAGAAAACTATAGGGATGTTGCCCAGTTGTGTAGGGATGAAGTCAGGAAGGCCAAGGTGCAGATGGAACTGAACTTGGCAAGGGATGTAAAGAAAAACAAGAAGGGCTTCTACAGGTATGTAAATCTGCCTGACCAACCCAGTGGCTTTCTACAATGGAGTGGCTGCATCAATGGACAACAGAAGGCCTATGGATATGATCTATCTGGACTTCTGCAAGGCCTTTGACACAGTCCCCCACAGCATCCTTGTCTCTTAAGTTGAAGAGATACAGGTTTGATGGGTGGACGGTTCAGTGGAGAAAGAATTGCCTGGATGGTCACATCCAGAGGGTAGTGGTCAATGGCTTCATGTCCAGATGGAAAATGGTGACAAGTGGCATCCCTCATGGGTCCGTACTGGCACCAGTGTTTGTTTAATATCTTCATTAATTATATTGACAGTGGCATTGAGAGCTCCCTCAGCAAGTTTGCTGATGACACCAAGCTGGGTGGTACAGTCAATATGCCAGAGGGAAGGGATGCCATCCAGAGGGACCTGGACAAGCTAGAGAAGTGGGCCCAGGTGACCCTCATGAGGTTCAAAAAGGCCAAGTGCAGGGTTCTGCACCTGGGCCAGGGCAACAAGAGATATGAATACAGGCTGGGGCATGAATACATGCTAGAGCGCAGCCTTGTGGAAAAAGACCTGGGGGCACCAGTGGATCAAAAGCTGGATATGAGCCACCAATTTGCAGTTGCAGGCTAGAAGGCCAACTCCATCCTGGGCTGCATCAAAAGAAGTGTGGCCAGCAGACTGAGAGAGGTGATTCTGCCCTAGTGAGACCTCACCTGGAGTACTGCATCCAGCTCTGGAGCCCCCTGCACAAGAAGGATGTGGACCTGTTGAAGCATGTCCAGAGGAGAGCTATGAAAATGATCAGAAGGCTGGAGCACCTCTCTTATGAGGACAGGCTGAGGGAGTTGGGGTTGCTTAGCCTGAAGAAGGCTCCAGGGGGACCTTATAGCGACCTTCCGATACCTGAAAGGGACCTATAAGAAGGCTGGGGAAGACCTGTTCACAGGGGCAGGTAATGGTAGGACAAGGGGTAATGGTTTCAAGCTAGAAAAGAGGAAATTTAGGTTGGACATTAGGAAAATGTTCTTTAATATGAGGGTGGTGGATCACTGGAAAGGGTTGCCTCAAAAGGTGTGGAGGCCCCATCCCTGCAGACATTCAAGGTCAGGCTTGATGGGGCTCAGAGCAATCTGTTCCAGTTGGAGATACCCCTGATTATTGTAGGGGGGTTGGGTAGATGACCTTTAGAGGTCACTTCCAACCCAAGACATTCTATGATTCTATGACTCAGGCAGACCCATGTTTGTATTTATGGTGACTTACCTGTTATCAGGCATAGTAACAAGATGGATGTAGGAAAGGCTGAGGAAGGCTTTCCAAAGTTGTTCTGAGCTTGAAGGGGCCCCTAAATACTCTGAGGTAGGCAGGTAACTCAGATTGCCTTTAGGTTGTTCACAGAGCACTATTTAAAGTCCTCTCTTTCTTTCTAAATACTCAGGTCTTCCCCCTGGATTCTCTACCTCTGACTGTAGGAACATGGCTCAGTTCCTCACAAGATTATTGGTGTGCTAAAGGTGGTCTCTCACATCAAGGGAATGGGTGCAACACTGAGAAAGAAATTGTGGATTATAACAATATAGACACAATTGTCCTCCTCCTCCCTTTCCATAGGATGGGATGCATATGATAGCTGAATTAGTATGTGAGGTTTCCTTCTGAAATCCTTCTGATTTCTTAAAATTGGATTGTGATGAACCAGAGTACGTAAGTAAAAGGCAGTTGATCAGCTCTGCAGTATGTGGGTGAACACCTCATTCAATTAGCATCTTAGAACTTGTTATTACCTCATGTCGCATATAATGAATTCTAGCTAATTAGGGAAAAAAAGAATTTTTATGCTAATGTTTATTTCCTGATAAAACCTGTTGAGATTATTACTGCTGGATATCTTGTAGATCAAGAAAACAAGGTACTTTTGGCAAAGTGACCAGCATTTTCCTGTCCTTTCAGGTATCAACAGGTGCCTACAAGCGTCAAGTCCATGAGGTACCACTAGGAAAGCAAATAACGGATCCTGTGTTGATAGAAAAGATCACATGGGCCACGTGGACAAGGTAAAAAACTAAAGGTCTGCCTGACTGGGGACAGGTGTAGGACAGAATGAGGGTCACATCATAAGACCAGACTGTATAAACCAAACGCCTGAAATGTCCCCAGGGTCTGGCAATCCCGAGAGGAAGCACTCACACTCCCCTTCCCCAAAACTCTTCTTACACTTAGCTTTTTTACACATTTGTAGCTGGTTGGTGTCTGTAGTCATTGTTACCATAGTAACACCAAGGACCATAAGACATCCCTGTGGCTTGTTGCATTCATCCAGGCTGCCCCCCAGTGAGGGCCATGGCCCCCACACAGCTCTGCACCACTTAAAGCTTCCCTTTCATTGCCGTCCTGGCATATCCCACATCACAAGCAAACACAAACCGGATAGGAGGCATGGAAACATGGGTTACGGAAGGAGTTGTGGGTCTCATTAAAACATATTTACTGATGTGGATTTATATAGGACCCTCCCAACACAATTACAAAACTCTGACTGTGCTCTTACTGTATCTAGCATGTGGCACTGGCCAAAAGCAGCTCTGAGAGTTGCTGAGGTGATTATACAGGCAGGTTTTAAGGAGAAGGTAAGTGAGAATCCACCTACTTTTCTGGCTCTGCTATCAAGCAAGCATAAAAATCTGCCCCACAATACTAAGGATTCTTAATAGATTGTGGACACGGGGCAGACACAGATGAGAGTTAATATGTGGATAAATAGGAATTATTACGAAGGAACCTAAAACTATGGGAAGAACAGCTATTTTAGGAACTACTGTACATCCAAACAAGCATTCCCTCATTCCAGAGCTTATGGCCAAGAGAAGAGAACATTGCTGTCAAAAATCACTGTGGGAGGGACACATATGTCTGTGAGGAGACCATTGCTGCACAAGCTGCCTGTACAAAATGATGCAAGTGGTTTCACAGGAGAGAAACCTCAGGACTTAGAGATGTGTTGAGTCACACAAAAAAGATGCATTCCTGTCATGTTCTCCATTATAAGATTGCATTCAGTGCAATAATTTAAAGGGAAAATACTGTATTTTAAAGGTTCTAATTTTTTATTACTGGCCTGTGTTGCTTCTCCATGCTGTGGAAGAGAACAGTGGTGAGTATGTCTTATGACCTAATGGTCTTTGTTTTAACTTGGTTTTGGAACAGCATTCTTGGAGACGAAGTCATTGGAATTTGGCCACGAAATGCAGATAAAGCAGATGTCAATTGTGCATGTGTGACCCATGCTGGCCTAAATATAGTCACAGGAGATGACTTTGGCCTGGTGAAACTGTTTGATTTCCCATGCACAGAAAAATTTGTAAGTAGTTCTTTTATTTTAATCTAAACAGCTTGCTTTTCCCCCTGTTCCAGCTCCTTAGCATTACAATTTTAAGGCATCCACACAGTGTGGCCTGACAAGTCATCTCCAGGCTGCTCCCAGCCAGTGGTGGCTGCAGGATGGAGTTGTCCCCAGGGGTGACAGGGAAGCTGCCATCCAGCAGCCAGCAAGGACACAACGCTCTGAAATCAGGTGCCATGCTGGGATTACTGTGGGTTGGAGGACACCCATACTAGGGGTGATGGGATTTTGTCCCCACTCACAAGGCAGCTTTGTTCCTCAGCAGTAGCACCAATTCCTGAACTGCTCTTCTTTCTCCAACAGGCCAAACACAAGCGGTATTTTGGGCACTCTGCACATGTCACCAACATACGCTTCTCTCACGATGACAAGTACGTTGTCAGCACAGGAGGAGATGACTGCAGGTAAACCACTTAAGTTATTTTTACTATGATCAAAAGTGGTGTGTGTATCCCTCAACACCAAACCCACAGCTTGTAGCTCCTTGGCTTGCCTTCCTCTCTGGGAGCAGGCAGACTTAACTGCTGCTGCCTGGGCCAGCAGTGACTTGGGGCACCAAGAGGCAGCTGAAGGAGCAGCAGCTGCTGACACAGGAACCCCTCGTGTGGCTGAAGAACATTTAGCTCGGATAAAGACAGCTGGTGGGGGTGTCAGTCACACAAAAATAACTGAATAGCTCCCACCCTGCAAAGGGTAGGGCAGGAATTCTGGCTGGACAGAGGACAGACAGATTTAGAAAGACATTTTAAATAACAAGACCCTTCTTGAAAGGTACCTTAAGTTTGTGTTGGGGTGTTTTTTTAGGGGTTTTTTCCCCTAAAAACAAAATAACTAAGCAGCCAGTATGTGTGTGTACATACACGCACACGTGATTCCTGCTGGATCCCCTTCTATCCCCACTCCCCAAGTCTATTTCAGTTCCCTGTACAGCTCAGAGAGGACATGACTATCAAACAGGGAGCATAAGGGTGAGGAACAAAAACTAAACATGGTTAAACACAAAATATTAAAGAGACTTTTTGAGAAGCAAAATGCAGAATGAAAAAACTGAAAAGGAACAAGGTAGGAAACGAAAGGGCTCAACCTGGCAGAGGAGCAACTATCAGGAAGGCGCATTCAAGAACCAGGTATTTTTAACTGCTTACTGAGCAGGAAAAATACAAGCCAGAGACTGCAAGACTGAGTCATTTATGCCAGTGAATGAGCCTGTCTTTTCCAGAGGCAGAACACAACAGACAGGGGGGCTCCTCTCAGTGAGTCTGCAGTACCTGCAGCATCCACACTGTTGGTACCTGGCTTGTGCGACACTGCACTGACTGTATGAGATGAGCTGTTGAACTTGCACAGGGTTCTGCAGAGGAACACAGGCTGCATCCACCTCAGTTCTCACACGCCAGGCTAGGGGTGACATAAACTCAAAAAAGCTTATCAGCTGCCTTCATTTTGACAATAGAGTTATGAGGATTTCTTGAATCTAAGTCTTAACTATACAGAGTGCAATAACAGCATTTCCAGCTTCGAAACCTTCACCAAAACACATGCACCAGTTAGTTAAACTGCTATAATTCTCCGGAGAAAAGGAAATGCATTGGAGTGCTGGTATTTGTTGAGTAACTCCAGGGCTTAACATTGCTTTACTTTGTATCTTGCTGGTACATCTAGACTTAGTCATTTATGTACTTAACGCTGCCTGCTTGCTTCTCAGTATATGCTGATGGTTGTCATCAAGTTACTCAGAAAACTAATCACGCTCTCAATTTAATTTCTTTGCAGTGTATTTGTGTGGCGATGTCTTTGAAAGGAGACTCTTCTTGCTGCTGTTACTGCCACCACCAAATGACTGCTCTGGACTGGACAGCCATGAATGCCTCTATCCCTTTGGCTGCTGTAACTTCCACCTGATGCTGCATGGATTGCACTGTCAGACTACTCATACAAACTGACTGAATGTGAATGTAATCTTGGAGACCAATATCCTTGAGAAGGAAGCTGAAGTTTGAAAGCAAACACTTCTGTAACTTGGGTAGGCCAAAGTGACAAACAGTTCACTCATGAAGCTGCTTTTGCCTAATACTGTGTTATTCAAACCCTGTCTGAAAGGGAAGCACACTGAGAAAACGCTGGGCCCTTTGATTTGCCTGATTTCCAAATTTATGGCTTGAACATTTGTTCGTTAAAAGTTGGTGGGTTTTTTTTTTAACCACACGTGCTTCAAACTGAAATTCAATGCACTGAGTAAAACTACAAGCTTTTAATGAGCATGCTGGGGTTCATACTTCAGCTTTCAGTAATCAAAGGAGCAAACTATCATTTTTTAAGTTAATTTTATTTCTTAAATAGATATATTTGGCAAAATTTTCTATCCATGAAGTGCCTTTGAATAATTTTCCAGTAGTATGGGCTACAGTCTTGCCTCCCACCAGTTGCTTTCAACATACGGTGCTATAACTTTCACACAGAGGAGGGCTACCCATTAACACCTTTCCCAGCTGTGTACTTACATTCTCCCTGTTTTCTGCTTTGTTGTTTTTTTTAAATAACTTCACAAGTTAATTCAAAAAACGTTTCCAAGCAAGAAGCTACGTGCTGTTGCAAGGACAAACTCCTGATGGCATTATACCTCTTGGTAAGCTGTTCACCACTTACTGCAGCCAGAATCTGAAGCTTAACTCAAAACGGTGAGTAGAAGGAAGGAGAGGATGGAGAGACTTGGTTAAAGACATTTTAACACAAATAATATGGAACTTGTTTCCCAAGTGTTCCTGCACTCCCTGGGTGTGGGAAAATGTGCTTTAGAGGTAACTACTAGCACAGGCAGTGGCCATCTAGTGTATCGTAAGAAAGCCTCCAAGGATCATTAATTCTCTTCTTCTCATTCTGGAGGAGCTTCCTGCAGACAGCCAAAGTGATCCCTAGGGAATGGCTGGTACAGCACTAGCAGGGTCTGTGTGTACCCTCCAGCAGGCAGCTAGCACCACAGTGCTTAACAGTGGAAAAATAAATGAACTCTGGCACCAGAAAATTTAGCTATACTCTAGAAAAGCATCATCTTTGCTAACTTTAAACTCCTCTCCCCATCATTGCCTCTCATGCAGCCCCTGGCCTGTTTCTGGGCTGTGGGATCCCAGGGCAGGTGGGGCAGCAGAGATGAGAGTTGCCTCCACGTGGACATGGAGACCACGAGCAGGTGCTCTACATTTGTTAACAAACACCCTGTCAAAACCAAAAACTGCAGGGACTGTGGAACTGGAGAAAGAAAAGTAAGTTTAACTTTTTCCAATGAAACTTCCTAAGAACAGAACAATGTGGGCAATTGCAAAACAAATTATTTTTGACCTATCTGTCTGGCATGGAAGATCATCTGTATTTTGGAATTACCTTTCTTTTGAAAAGACTGTTTGTTGACTTACATTTTGTCTTGGAAAATAAATGTTAAATAGTGCTTTAGTCCCAGTTCAGGAAAATGTAATTTTGAACTGTGGAAACTTCCTGCCAATCCACTTCTGATGCCCACTGCATAAAAAACGTAGCTGTTGGATGCAAGGAATATCCATTTAAAGGAGTGGATCAATGTACATTCAGCAACCTCAAAGAATCACCTTTTTTTAAATTGAATTTATTAATGCCTTATATTACTATACAGAAGATCAGTTTGTCAGATACAGAGTAAGAGTCCCTATGCAGTCTTTTTTTTTTAAAGAAACCTTCTTGCTCAAATAATGTAATCATGTTAGGTGGTGATGTCAGTAAGCACCTTCTTTGCCTATGTTGTAATGTTTGCCTTCCTTTCATACTGATTGTACCCCAAATAAAACCAGTTGTGTGGCAGAATGAATTAATAAATGGTGATGTGAACAATATCTTAAAGCAATAGTGTCTGTCAGGAAAACACTTAAAATTTCTATGTTTATATGGTCTGGCTTTATGTATAAAACATCCAGAAGTAATTATGTATATTATACTGTAAACTAAAATATTAGTGCATGAATTTATTTTTCAATGGTCAAGATGCTGGTAATTTAAACTGTGTCTCAAATAAATTTGGATACAAGTTTTCAATGTCCAGCTCTTAAATCAGATTCAACAAGTTGCCCTGAAAAGATTATTGGGACTCACAATTCTTACAATTTCTTTCAAGCTAGAATATGGCATCAAACATTATCATCTGAAAAAAATAAAAGAAACCAAGGATATCTTCACTTGGTTTAGAAGAATCTAAACTTTCACCTGTCACAATTTTCAATAACCAACTCACAAAATGTAGAGTGGCCCCATGCATGCAGCAGGCAGGGGACAACACACTGAACTGAGCATCACCAGCTGAGGTGGCCCTTTGGGACAGCAGATTTGACCCTGGCACTGAACAAACTGCTTCACACTGCACACATGGCAAGAAAAGGTATCATGAACATCCACCTACTCACATCGCTAAACGGCTGACAAACTATTTCCACCACCATACACATTGGATATTTAATCACAAGAAACTTAAAATAAACACAAATATATTAAACTTGCCTCAAGAAAGCAAAATAGCGATATTATTTTATGTCTATAAGCTTTATTGATACTTGGGGTTTTGTTTGTTCTTTTTTTTTTCTTTTTTGTTGGTATTTTGTTGGGTTTCTTTACATTTCACAATGCATTCCACAGACTTAGTTCAATACAGCTTAAACTGCAAGTGTATAAATTTTCATTCATCATTCCTCGCATAACAATGTTTAAGTTTCCAAACAACATTTGCAGCATTAGATATTCGGTCCACAGATTATCAGAGTTTGAGAGACTGTAGAATTATTTGCTCAAAATCAGCTACTGTATGTTTGTGCAACAAAATGTATGCTGTAATTTTCTTTTAATATACATGAACGTTCCTTTGTTCTTTTCTCTTTTGTTTGTTGTGGTGTTGTTTTTTTTTTAAAGAGATGCTAGTGTTTACAGAGACAGTTTAGTTTTTCAAGCTTTTGTGCTATGGAGCTAGTCCAGAATTCAGTCAATTCTCTGAAGTATGAAGCACTGTGGAGCAGCTGAAAGATCTAAGCTTTGTGAAACACATATATATATATATTGGCAATTGATAAAACAATAAAATCACAATACAGCTATACTCATACCAAAAAGGCAAGATTTTTCAAAACTTGCTAAAATGGTATATTCTTCTAAAACATCTCATTTTAGAAAATCTGCATCAATCTACACAGACCATACACAGTGCACAAACTGGGAAGTGTTCTCCTCCACTCCACCTGCACTACACCTCTTCTGGAACGCAGCAGGGACTACCTCTGGTGAAGCAAAATGTACAGCTTTCTCAAATCTTTTTTATTAGCCAGTGCTGCACACAGGATAAAGAAAGATGATTAGTTTTAGATCCATACATAGCAGCTTACAATACTTAAGATGATGAAACACATGGCAGTCAAAACAGTTATTTTTCCTCAAACACTGCGTTGCTGAAAAATAAAGATCTGTGAAATTGCACTGCAATGTCAAGGGTTTTGCTATTCCCTGACCCTCCCCATGTAAATCCAAATGAGTATTTTTTTTCCCCCTTAAAAGATGAACTTCCTATCAATCAGTTGCTTCAGGCTTTTTACTCAGTTTTGCGCTTCAACCCAGGGATCTTTGCTTGGATCCTGCAAGAGGAAGAGGAGAGCAAAAAGAACAGCATTTGAGTAAGGAACAAAGAAATAGGTTAAAGAGTCTTAAGAACAGCAACATGTAAAGATAATTGTCAGGACAAGTCAAAGCTACTACATTCAGAAACAGACAAAACTGCTAAATTCCTCTTCATTCACCCCCCCCCCCCCCCCAACTGCAACTGGGGCCTCAGGTTTCACATATAGATTTCTGTTAGAAATAACATAGTACACAATGATACACATGTAACAGATTATAATACAGACATAGCTATAATATACATACAATAAAGCTGTAGTATAATTTGACATGATACACAATATATATAATAAGGTAACAGAATATCATTACTATAATATCATACACATAATAATCATAGAATTGTTTGGGTTGGAAAAGACTTCAATGCATATCAAGTCCAACTGTTGACCCAGCACTGCTGAGTCCCCCACTAAACCATGTCCCTAAAATACATATGCCTACAATATAATAGAGCAACAGCTTCAGCCAGAAAGGAGCTGATTTCATAACCATTCCAAACTTAAAACAAAGGACCTTCCCCAACAGGACTAGTGCATGTAATGCATGTGTTACATACAGGAGTAGCCCATACCAAGAACTATAAACATTATTTAAAAAGCAAAATCAACAAGAACAAAAAAAAAAAATCCCACTCACTTGGCCATCGCATCTGTGACATTCTTGTTCACAAGTCCCAAATAATGGTCAATTTGGGCCTGAAAGGGAAGATGACAGATGTTACAGAGCTGCCCTGACCAAGAGTGGCTTTGCTGCCCCAAGGCAGAGCGCCAGTGCACCAAGATGTGTGCCCCACAAAGACAATTTCCCAGTTTGGTGCGGGACCTCCTACAGCTTCAGCCACAGCCCATGCAAGTGTTTGCCTCCAGGAACCATGGGTAAGTACCCAAATAAATTCATTCCAGGCTTCTGCATCTTCCCCTGTATTTTCCCCTGCTTCTTCTCAAGGCGACCCCAATGTGAGGGTGCACCACCAGGGCCCTCAGCTCCCCTGTCTCCTCCAGGCAAGAGGAAAGCAGCTTAGGTGGGCTGGGCTGTTAAACAGCTTATGCCTTCCGAGAGCAGCCTGCAGCTCCTCAAGCGGATTGAGATGCCCGGGTTAAGCCACATGAATTGTCCATCATTCCTCAGGGCTACAGGATTTCCTTTCGCTGCAGAGCACTGTGTTCTGTCCTAGGAGCTCAGAAAGCAGCCTCAGAGGCTCCGCCATCTGCTCCACGCCTTTCCTTCCCCCTTCCCAAGTCCCTCGCTGGCCGCCATGAGAAGCGCTGTTTTTGAAAGAAGAGAAGGGACTGCTAAGCCAGATCTGGCTTCCCCCTCCTGTGCTATGACCTGCTGAAGACAGTCCTCTAGACTCTACTATAATTTCACCATATGTGTTTTGTTTTTGCTCCTTCTTACCTCCTTCTTTCACGTTACTGGACTATGCTTAGTGTCTCCCACCTCCTGCTTTTGCCAGGGCTACAAATTCCGCAAGGCTTCAGGACACAGATCCTTAATGTCAGCTCCAAAGTGGTTTCTTCAGAAATTGTTTTAGAAGTACTTATATCAGAATTAATGCACTGTGCCTACTGCTGCTTTAGTCCTCACCAAATCTGGACCAGGACAGAAGGCTCCCAGGTAAATCAGGCCTTTTTGGGAACTGTGTGCTGGGGAAACTGCCCTAGACTTCCAGCAAAGAGGAATAGGGAAAAGCACACACAGCCTCAGCTTCCAAGTGAACTTGCTCCTCTTGGCCCTGGCACTGACTCCTGGTTGAAGTCCTATCTACTACAGGCTTTAAAGATTTTAGAAGACTGAAATGAATTTTGGTTTTATTTGCTTGCGGTTTTGCTTCACTGGAGCTAATTTTATAAAGCATTTAACAAATCGTATTAAAGACTCACCTGATGTCTCTCATAAATAACAGGAACACTGAAAAGCGAAATCAAAGCTGGAAAAGAACACATGAAAGGTGTTGACAAAAGGGATGGTGTTCAGGTAAACCAAAGACTAGTTTCTACACCTTGACAATCCTTTTAAAAAGGTACAAGAAAAAGAAATAACTCAGCCACGTGTAATGATCGTTGGCCAGTAATTTAAATAATCCCTATTAAGGAGAAGATGGGCTGTTCTCCAGGTCTCATTAACAGTTAGTCTGGTCACAGTTCACTTTTTCACTGTGGGTTATGCAAATTCTTCAAAAAGGATGCTCAGGCTTCTGCCAGCCTCAGCTGGTTTCTGACAGCCAGCCCGCTCCGGGATACCAGAAACAAGACTACCTGCAGTGGGACAGGGCCAGAGCCAGTTTTGTACAGCAATGACATTGGAGTAAGGCTAACCCTGACAGGGACAAGCACAACAAAACAGGCTTTTAAAATGATACAATGTCTGTTAAAGCAGCAATCTCAAGGAATTCAACAGCACAACTGAAAATTATCTGTTCTGCAGTGTTATCAATGTCCTAGAAAAAGGACACACAACTGTAACATCTTGCTACACTCTCGAGAACACAGGAATAGCCTCACAGTATTGAGCAGAGTTCAGTGCTTTTCCAGGGTTATTTTGTATGCCAGGTATTTCACACTATTTAAAGCACTTACCCAGAATCAGTAATGTCAGACCATTAAACAAGGCACCAACGTAAGTGAACACCCACATCAACACTGCAAACTGAAAAGGAAAAAAACCACCATGTCAGCACACAGTCTGTCTTACCAGAACACACTAGTTAGAGCAGAGAGAGAACTTCTCTAAACACACAAATGAAATTAAAATGCCCCAAACTCCACTTTCACCTTTGTATGTCTTATGTAATTACAGATGAGTGACAAGATGGCTGAAGGATTTAGTAATGGATATGTGGCCTCTTGCCTGTAGGTCATGGGGCTGAATCCAGCCCAAGTCAGCAGTGACCACAGGCTGTCAGTGCCCGGTGGCTGCTCAATGACCTCTGATTTATACAGCACTTCCAGCCCCACGTTCTGTAGTGACAGGCAAACGCGGTTCCTACCTCCCACCCTTCAGAGACATGGAACAAGACAGGCACGGGAGAGGTTAAAGGGCTGGCATCTGACACAGCACTGGGTGGCAGAGCCAGGAAGAAGCAGGCAGGGCATCTCCTGGCATGGCAGCTCAGCAGCCAACACAGGAGCACGGCCACTCCAGGGCTGCAGCACCAACGGCGGCACCCAACTATCGCAGCTCAGCTCAGCAAAGGCCTCAATGAACTGCCGACCAGACCAGGTAGAGATGCCTGCCACAGCAGGGGAAAAAAACCTGTCTGGAAAGCAACACGGCAAGGCTGGCTTGATTGACTTTTCTCCCTTAAAAAAAAAAACAACACAGGAGCTTTGGATGCTAAAAAATTCAGGGAAGAGAGGAGTCAACAGCACCATACAATCATAGAGTGGTTTGGGTTGGAAGGGACCTTAAAGATCACCTAATTCCAACCAAAATGAAGGCTGGCTCTAAGTCAAAGACAAATTCAAAAGGCAAAGACATCCTTCTGTGGACAGACACCTACACCCTCCCACTGCTGTAATTTCTGGCTGGGTATCCCAGCCCCTAACTCGTACCCAGGCACTGTTCCTCCCTCACTGCCACCCTGCTGACTGCCCTTGCACAGGCTCTCCTCTGCTCCACTAGCTCTGTACAAAGATTTGCACAAGTTCAAGCCCCTCAGCTTTCTGCCAGGTGGAGAGTGTCCCAAACACACCTCTGACCTATGCTGGGCCAGGAGGGGGCTGAAGGCTGCCAGGTCTATTTCTGTGTAGGATTCCTCCCCAAGGAAAATCAACCCATTTCTTCTAGTGTTGCACAGCCCATAAGGGACTGAGCAGAAGCCAGGATCTGGGTGTCAAGATATAGTGGATTTACTGGTGCTTATTTCTTGTTAAGCACTGAATTAACCCTGCATTGTGCAGAGCACACAGACAAGACTCCCCCAGCCCTTTAATCAATGGGTTGTTTTTTGTGCAAGACACTGTGAAACACTGACAAGCTTGACAGACATGGTGGGGAGGCTGCTGCTGGCACCAGGGAGAGCAGATCTGGGCACAGTCAACAGCCCAAGGTGAAGCACTCTGATAAGCAGGAGATACACAGGAGGAAAAAATTGGTACAAAGCACTGGAAATAAAAAAAAACATGTCGGAGGACTGTGGGTGTGGGTAAGGATCTAGCCTGCAGCGTGGTTACTCAGAAGTTCTATATCCAAACGTATCTTTTTTTTGCTTATCTTAAGATGAAAATATGCAAACTGAACAAAATCAACAGCCAACAGTAAGAAATGGGGATGACAGTCAATGCAAGTTTAATTGCATGACCCAGTTAATGACATGGAGTTTACCTCAAGAGCTTCATTCAGAGCTGATCCCACTCAAAATGCAGTAGGATGAACTGCCAATGATGCAGTTCTTTATCTGTCAGTCCTTTCTAGATGTGATGCAAGCAGCACCAGAGGCACAAACTGAACCTCAGACAAGGCTGCAATGTTACCATCGACTGCATTCCCACTGAAGGATTTTGGCAGGTTGATCAAGAAAAATAAAGCAGATTTCTCTAAACTCCCTCATGATTCATTCAAACCTTGGCCCAGTTCTGCTCTCCGCAGTGCCAGGGTGAGAGCTGGCTGCCAGCCTCTTTGCACAAGACATTTTAACAGAGCAAATACTTTCCTTTCAAAGCAAGTCTGTGCACCCAGCACACCCCCCTCCCCAGAACAGGGAGGAAAGTCAACACTTGTACTACAGCGAGAAGCCCCTGGGTTTGCCACCATTCAGAACAACTCTCTCGCAGGCTGGGCATTCAAGCACACACAGCACAGCACCGTGACACCTATCCAAGATCTCCTCTGCATGAACACCACTCCCCAAGCTAAGCAGCACCACCCTGGGTCAGGTGGACATTCAGTAATATTGCTGCAGACCATGACAAAGTCAGAAAATGTGAGTTTATGTAGGCAGAAGGCTAACAGAGAGCAATCAATCCCAAAGTCCAACAACTACCAGAACTATCCAATCCCACTTACTGAGCATTGAATTTATGGCCCAAGGAAGATCAAAATCCAGGAGTTAACAGGCTGACACAGGCATTGCTTCTCCCAAAGTCCATCCAGAGGAACATCAGGGTCTAATGACAAACTGTGTTGCATGCTCAGTTTTTATCCAGGATCTAATGACAAACTGTGTTGCACGTGCAGTTTTTATCCACTTCATGTATTCATACCGGGAGGTCTCCCTCCCTCTCAGGAACCACAGAGCCCAGCAAGAGCACCTCACTCTCTGCCATGTCAGTAAGGGACAGCCATCACAAAAACTGGGGCTGCCAAAGCAAGTTACGTTCAGCAAAAACCTCAGAACCCCCCTCCCAGAACTCCTTCATATACTTCTGACAGAAGAAGACTCGTGGCATTAAGGGGAGTTTATCTCAATCCCGCATTGGTATTTATTTTGTATTGGGGTCTATTTATTTTTTTTCTTTAGAAATGAGACAAACTCAAAATGCAAAAGGCGTACCTCTCTAAACACTTACAGCTCTCTAAGACAAAAAAATGAATGCAGAATGCAGCCCAGCACTGGCCTACAAAGGTAATACTCCACACACTGAGGACAGGAGAGAAGCAAAGTGCACAGCTCTAACTCAGCCTGAACATTACAACATACAAAGCAGCAAAAAACTCGGTATATCTGATGGACTGAAGTGAGTTTTTGCCTACCTCATTCCAATGATTAAATGACTCTCCAGTAACCAAAGCATACTGCAATTTAATGGCAAATCCAAAAATGCCCATCCATCAGCTTCTTGACTATAAACCAGCTCAAACACAGCACAGAGCTCCCTTTCTCAAAACATCAGCTGAGCAAAGACCAAGTGAAAGCAACCGTGTCCCAGCAGAGCGGCCACCGCTGTGCAGCTGGGGGTGACGCGCTCCATTGCTGCGTGTCAAGACAAAGGGCAGTTTTTTTCTCCTGGGACTCTGGCAAAGGTTCCTGTGGAACTGCTCCTCAAGAACTGTGAGGAACTTGGTCTTGTCCTGCATAAATATTCAGAGTCCTTTTTAAGACTTCCCTGACTGAAGCATCATTTAATTTAAAAAAAAAAAAGAAACCTCAGCAAGACAGACTTTACAGCCAGAATTATTACACACAATAAACTGACCTGCAGACGTTATGTACATCAAAGCTCTGAAACTTTAATTATACACAAACGTGCTGTTTCCTATAGTCAAGATGTTTAAACTACACAAGCCAAGTTATTTTTATTTTTTTTAAACCAGGGCTGTTACATTACATAACACCGCAGAACCTTAATGTTCTCCTCAAGCACGGACTCTTCAGAGATCAGTTAACTTGTGCTGGTGAATTGTCCTGACATTCACTGGTTTCATATGAGGGTTGCTCCCAACTACCATAAATTAGACTAATTAACCTACATAAAACGTTTTAGATGTCAGAAAAGGAGAGGGGAAACAAATTAGTTCAGCTGAATAAACATGTCTTTCCCATAGTCTTTCCTATCACCATAGTATTTTAAGTGATTAGAGTCCCTTGAAGACACTTGGACTGGAATTAATTCTACTTCTAACATAACTCCTCTAAAAGGCCTTATTTTTAAAGCAGTGTTAACTGAAACAGCAGCTGGCTGTTCACTCCTTCCTCTTCCTTTACTGCAAGGGATTGTGATCTCTAAACAAATGGCGTGGAAATTCTTGTAATTCAGATGGAGGAACATATTACAAAGGGCTTAATTATTAAAGAAATACAAGTGACCTTGTGACTGCAAGTTTTTCTGTGATACTGTTTGATAAGAACTAAACACAACTTAGGCAAAGTTCATTGAAGTTCAAAGAAAAGTTAATTTCAATCCCCTTAGAAACCCACAGTAAACAAAGAAAATGTTCCTTTCCTCCCTCGCACACCAAGTTTAAGTTATCAAAATGTAATTCCAGCTGCATAACAGTAATTCGTTTGGTCTAGGCTGCGGCCTCGAGATGCTGCAGAGATGAATCCCAAGTATTCAGTCACTTCAGCATGAAGGTGAGACACAGCTTCTTGCAGACCAGATGGACAGGCAGTGGTGAGGATTTAGCCATCAAAATCTAATCCCTGAGTGGAAACACTGGCAAGGCACAGACCATAACAGCCTTATTTAAGTTATTCTGCCATAAAATTTTTGCAGCAGTATCAAATCATGTCCAGAAAAATGACCAGAAAGTTCAGTCACCTCATAAAAGTACTTTCACTGCACAACCCTTTAGGAGCATTAAGATGATTACACAAAACCCCAGGCAAATATCCCCTCTCCTCTTTCTCTTCTGAGAAAATGAGCCTCTACCACAGGCAGCAGACCCCAGGTAACGACCCAACAGCCTTATAATCTTTCCTTTAATGCAAGAGACTTGCACAGCATCAAGGGCAACTCTACAGCACAAAATCTGTTTAAGTTGGAGTATAATGGGAAACTGGATCCAGAAGCTCTGGGTATTATCCTGAGATTTGCCTCTGATTTCTACTGCACTAATACAACAAAGACTTTTACAGCCTTCCTTTTGTTCTCCAGGTTTCACTAGAAACCCCTTCCCCCAACAACTCGAAGGGCTTTACAAAGCACTAAGGAAGGGATTTACTGGAGGATAAATGCAACTTTATTTTCAAGAAGATTAAGCAAACTGAAAGAGAAATGGACAGCAAGTTGTACTCAGTAAAGGAAACAGTTGTTTGAAAAATGAAAGAACACGATTAGCATGAAAGGAGGGAATTCTTACAGAACAAAACTGAAGGGTTTTCAGCCAATTCTTTATTTCTTTAATTTTTTTAATTATTAATTCTTCACTGACAGTTTTACTCTGCCACCTTCAATCAGCCCCATTAAATACTTCTTGGACATATTCGAGGTATCTGTTAAGACAGTACAGCACACTTGAGGTAGAATAACTTGCAAAATCCATTTCAGTTATTTGCATCACTAAAAGAAGCAACTATTCACACCCAAGTCCAGAGACTGAAACAAGTCTCCACCTTCCTGGTAAAACACAGGCATCACTTGGTCCCCACTCTTCCAGCAAAAAAGTGGACATAGAACTCCTGCTGTTTAAGGAGAGTAACTGGACACTAGCCCCCCCTCCCCCCCTTGCTAGCCTCAGTACAGAAACAAGCAGAAAAACAAAACCAAACCAGACTGTGCTAGTCTAGCCCAAACCACAGCATCTTTCAAGAGGGAGAGATGTATGTTAGTGACAAATTCTGAATGCCCAGTGTCTTGTTTGCTTAAAACATTTCTGCTATTAAGCACCAGCAAGAACGTGTAACAACTGAACTGCATATGCAACCAGAGCTTATTTCAGTTTTCCATTCATTTTTAGTATACTGTAAAAAGCTATATTTCTGGGGGTAAAAAAAAAGGCATTTTACTTCCAACAAGCAAACTAAACCTCATTATTTACTTCTACTGAGCCAAAGATGCCGTTGTTCATTCATGTTTACAAGGACTAGCAGGTTCTGCTAAGCCAGGTCAGCAAGGAAGCTATTTACACAAGGCTGCAGTACCTCCAGCTGAAGTAAACTTACCTTCAGAGAATCAACTAAGTCATCCACTAGGAAGAGACGTCTCAGCTCTTTGACTGTGCCATTAACATGACCAAGCACAACATTACTGTATTTCTGAATAAGTTCTTCAGACACAGCTACATCAGACTCCAAGTAAGCCCTGCAAGAAAGAAATGCTTATGAAACTTTACTGTAGAAGTGCTGCCAAACAGTACAAACCTCTTATACATACAGTATTAACATAGTCTTTTTATGTTATAAAGAGAAAAACCTCATTGTATGAGGGATACTAAAAGGACAGAGCAGAACTATGCTAAGTTATTCTTAGAAGGTAAAAGTTAATCTTAAAAAAACACTCCACAACTTTAGAATAAAAACATAGTTCCTCTCTCACTGCTATACTGTGCTAGTGCATTTACTAAGTCACACACAGTCTTAAGAGGACTAGGCAAAAAATGTGCCCCAACTAACATAATGTGTGAGCAGACAGGGCTAGTGGGTGGCCCAAGGAGTGCCCAGCACCACTAGCACATGCTGCTTAGTCTATAAAGTCTCTTCCTACTCCTCAGCATATTTTGTAACTTATTACACTAATAAGGCCAATATGGATTTTAAAAAAATGAGAGACAGTCTAACGATGTGTGTTGTTCTCTGGTTTTGCTATTTTATTAGGCAGCCTAATATTCTATGAGATTCCTACATTTTTCAAACAAAATAATCCTACAAACACAACATATCCATTCACACTGCTAGAAGGGACTTCTGAAGGGGCCACTATGCTGTAACAAACACACTAAGGCACAGTAAAATGAGCAAGTTTTCTATTTCCTAAAAAAATTTCATACAGTTACTGACAGTAGTTCTTTCAGCAGAAAGATATAAGCTCCTATCCGGTTACATGTAGTTTCCTCTACACAGCAACTTTTATCTGTACTTGCAGTGCCCATGGCAATTCACACTCTTTAAAATAGAGAATAATTTATTTATCTAATTGGCACGTTGAAGGGAGAAGAAGCAATGCAGCACATCTGTAACAAGGCACTAATCTTAGTTACTACAGTCATTAAACTTAACTTTTGTTTGGAGGCATTCTGCTTTAGAGTATTTTTTACTTTTTAAAAATAAAACTGACACAGTGGAGGCTCCTATCTATGTCATTTAAGGCAAAGTTAAACGTGGCCTTGTGGCAAGTCCAGTACAAATGAAAACGCTTCAAAGAGTAACTGCAGAGGGCGGCCATTTCAAGGCCACCTTCTGCTATCCACTGTATCACTTGGCTTGAATCTGCACACCCTTCTCAACTCATCAGACAAGATATTTGGTACCTGGATCAAAAATTAAATTGATTTCATTGCTCTTCATTGTCATGCTAAATTCAGATTAAAAAACAGCCTTCTTGTAGTTAAAGTTACACTGATAAAAAGTAAGTAACCATGTATGTTGGACAAGAATGTCTGGAAGCTTCTTACAAGTATCAGTATTCTCAGAACTTAAATGGTAAACCTGGGAATGCTATCTGGATGCTGAAGAGCACTGCTGGGTAGACAGAACAGGATTTCAACTGGGAATTATTCACTCTAATGAGGGTGAACAAGGAGGGCCATACAAAGCCTTGATGGTTAAAAAAAAGCAAAATCCAAACAATAAACTAAGTTCACAAAAGTGATATACTTCATACTGCTATCCTGAATGTTGGTGCCAATTGTTCAGATGTATTTTTTTAAATCAGTTTTAAGCTTGAAAGCAAATACTCCCTTTTTTCCACAGTTTTGCCCCACAGCTGGGTTAGGCACAGATTGCCTTCTTCTGGGTAAATGAGCCACTACTCATAGTCAAGGAGGAATGCAGGAGAACCCAAGGAAACATTTTCTTTTGACTTACGGAGGATGGAAGAAGAATGAGAATAATTGGAAACACCACAAAATTATTAAGAGAGGTGTAAATAAGATGGGAAGCAGGAGTTTCTGAAAGGGAAATTGAGATTGAACCACTTCATTGATTTATTTAATAAAAGGAGAGAATCAAGCCTGAGAGGTGTGGGACGTGGCTGGTATGAGAACAGGAAATGTGCACTCTCACTAATTACTCTAACACAGTAATAAGTTTTTATTTCTCTTAAGATGCAGCTTTGCAATAATGGGCACCTCCACACAGGCAAGGATGCATACCACATTCCCACAATGCAGGGAGTGCACACACCTCTGCCAAATACCTTGGAGGGCTTCTTTGAGGACCTCAATTAACTCTGTGATTCAACTCCTCAAGCCTTACAATTCAGAGCCCAAACTTCTGGATTTCTGATCTGGACAAACTGCAATGAGCCTGAGTGCTGCTGATGACAGTGCGTCCTTGCACGTGGAGAGAACACAGCTACACTGCTACATAATAAAACACCAATTAAGAGTACCCTTAAAAAAAAAAGTTCCAAATATATTAAAGAATCCTCTGATACATTTACTCTGATTCTTTTGCTGAAAGCACTGAAAGTGCTGCATCTCCGGGGTACCCTTTAAATTTTGTACATAATTTGCCACTGATTCACATCCTGAAGATCAAACCATTCTAAAATATACGTATTATTCCATTAGATTGAAGTATATAATTATTTTTTTTTAATGTAATTTAGGATACTCTAGCATTCCCAGGAAAATCCCCTGTACCACGTGCTCACTTCATTTCCTTTATCGCTGTGTAGGCAGATTTTTCACCCCAGAAACCATTTATATTCTTATGCAACACATTACAGCGTACGTCACCTCCTGCCTCTAACAGCACCAATACTGCTGTGCCCCAAAGCAATACACTTTGTAATTTAAAAAGAAAAATCTCACCTAAATGGGTGGCCTTCATCAGACTTTTGGATTGCCTGGATAACTCCCTTGTATATCCTAAAGCTGATGGTCACGGAAAGCAGGGCCAAGGCGATGTAAGCTACCACGCTCACGATGCTGAACACTGTTAATGAAAGCAGCAGGAACAAGCTGGCACCAAACACCACTCCTGTCTTCTTAATGTCTCGCCAGTAAAGGAGGTCAACAACTAAAATTTAAAAGAGTGGAGAAATTAGAGCAAGATAACCTTTTGCGTCCATATGAAAACAGTAAAATACGATTCACTCGACTGCTGAGTGTCATAAAGAACAGAACTCGTGATCTCATTGCCAAACCAGAGCAGAAATGACAACTAGAAATAGGTTATTTTAGCACTGATTCTGCACTGAACTTCAGATTATTGAGATTATGGTTATTAGGATTACCTCAAATCTAATTGCTAAAATTTAAGGACAATCCTGCCTTTAAGCAATGTCAGAATTAATCTCTCCAATTACCGTGCTCTGTTCTGCACCAGAACCACAGTGGTTTGTGCTTAATTTCATTTTATTTTTGTGGAGGTCACTGACTGAAGAGATTGATTCTGATTGTGAGGATAAATGACGAGACACTATCAGATCTTTAAACCTTTTGTATCTTTGCAAGTCTGGTACAAGCAAAGGCACTGCTCAAGACCCATCAACAGTTTGTTTCCTTTTGACTGAAGACATTCCCATGGGAGTTTATGATGTTGGTTATGGGTGAAGGCCAAGCCACCAAGAGGGAATAATCCCACTGAAATTTCAATCCAGGCTAAATCTCCTGGGCTACAACGCAAAATACATCCTTTGTAAACCAAGTTTATTTTTTCCTTAAGCAACCCCCTTGAGTGAACACAGTAGTATGCCATTTTTAGGATCACTGTGTAAACTACACCCTTGCACAAGTCACAGGTAATGGCTTAGGACATCCACTGCAAACTTGTTTGTTCTGAGGTGCTGTTCATCACCTTACTCAAACTCATGACATCTGCAAACATCTCCGTTGCAGAGTAGAGACCCAGGCAGGAGCATCTAGTCTAGTTTTATACTTCATAAAGAGACACGCTATAGAACTCATTCTTCACAATTTCTGCTTCCACAGGTGATTAGTTTTCACAAGAACAAATTCCTCTTCTGCATCAAAACCGCTTGTTAATAGCAACAATGGAAGAGTTATTAGATACAGAACTCAAGACAAATTACTGAAAAATTACTAGAACATAAGCTTACCAATCCTCTCTTACCCTAAGCCTCACTGAAGTTAACTGTAAAATAGCATATCACAATTCAGAACAGATTCTTTCTCTGAATGTCTGTAAAAGGAAACTAAACAAACATTTTCACTATTTTTTCTTACAGGCTGAAAAACAGGTAATGCACCAACATTAAATATTCGAAAGCCTCCACAGGGCAAAGTCTGCAAAATCCCTTTGTAGGTACAATATGAAAATGCCACTGGGACAATGGTACCATTTCACAGTGTTTCAGAAGCTAAAGTCCTTTCCTAATTATTCCGCAAGGAAAGGCTACTGTGCAGTAGGTGCTGAAAGATGAGAACCCTGGTCAGAAACTTAAAGCTGCCATTTTCAAAATGCAAAATATTTTATCCCAATATTTAATTAATGTTTCAGTAGAAACTTCCTGCAGCTCTACAGACAGAAGCAGGCTGCAGTTGCATTAATGTCTTAAATTTGTGACAAACCACAACTGCTGTGGAAAGAAGCAGCCTCACTCCTCCACCACTCAATCCCACTCCCTAGCTCTGGATGGCCGTGCAGCCTGTTTTTCTGTATGCTGCTGACAACTATTGTACCAAGAAATAAAATAAAAACTAAGCCAGATCAGATTCTGGATGTGGTTCACCATGTGACTCCGCAAACATGTGGAGTGAGAGATAGAGCAGCCAGCTGAAGGAGGCGACACTCCTGCTCTCAGAACAGCACCCATCTGAAGTCCTCGTCATATTGCAGCCCAAACTATCGTGCACCCCAGTGACCTGTTATTCCACTGGGTCTCTTCATGTTACAAAGCTGCACTTCTCTTTTCCCTGCCAGACAAATTAAGCTCTAAGCAAAAACAACTTTTCTTTCCTATATGTAAAAATCAAACAAACAAAAAAATTAATCACAGAATTCTTTTTGTATGGGCTATAATCCCTAAATTTAACAACATTTTATTTGGTTCCTTTGGCTTTGCTTCTAAACACAAAAGTGTACATTAGTGTCTCTATCAGTACAACTTACGTTAGCAACTTCAGCATGTAAAAGGAACTTAGAAACAAAACTGTGAGCTTGACCTAAAAATCACTGTAAAACTGTAAACCTAAACAGGGCTGCAACCACCCCTGACAGCTGGGCGAGATTTACAAAACCAGTCTTAGCAAGAAAGGTTAGTGGATTTTGTGCTTCTAAATCATGCAAGAAATCTTTGGAAAAAGGCTGATTTGTTTTTGAGTATTTGCTTCAAATACGGAAACTACTTATTTTTAAATGCTGCAACCCGAGCATCCATCATTGAAATTTGGGTGCTGCTCCTGTATCAAGTGACACACTAAGTATGAGCCCTACTCCTCTCCCCTTGCAGGCAGGATTAGTTCTGCAAATCAGATACTCCCTCCTCTGTAGCACAGTTTTAAAGCCTCTCCACTGATGGTGGGTTTACTGCCTCATAGGAAGTAACCTCTTGCAAGCAGTAAGGCATTACACCCAAACCCTGTAAGAAACGTAAAGGCAGTAATTCATCCGCATGACAGTTTCCAAAATACGAAAAACAGCAGCGAATTTCTGGAATTGAAGCATACCACAAATGGGAAATGGACTCTAGGGACCCACCTTCGAGTCTTTTGTTCCCAGCAATCAACAAGAAAACCCCCCAGCTAGGACCTCCCAGGCCAGAGTTAATCTGCACATGAAGCACTTTTCCACACCCCATTTGAAGAACTACCAATTCAGCAGCAGCCTAGCGACACCGTATCTGGTTTCACTGTATATTCCTCAAAGGAAAACTCAGTGCTAGAGGTCACCGATTTGGAGTTTTTAGCCCAAGAGAGCACACGATGAAATTGATTTGTATTCTTCAACTGACCAGGAGCAGGTATCTGCCCTTCTTTCTGAAGTAAAGGATTAAAATGCTTTACTAGAAGCAGCTTTCTGGCTTTAATTTACATACAAGGTATTCCCAGCAGATAAAAAAAAAAAAAAAAGAAACAGAACAGGACAACAAAAACCCCAGCCAATTCTTCTCAGGAACAGCCCCGCCGAGCAGCATCTTTCCTCGCGGAAACCGTCTCCGGCTGGATTTTACACCACGCGAGCGATCACCTCCCGCACCGCACGCCCGTGTTCCAGGCCTCCCCTAAAGCAGGAACAGCTGCCTACATTTGGTAAGCATGAACTGTCACTTGCTGCGTCTAAAAATAGCGCTGCCAGCATCTGTGCCTTACATGCACAACTCATCCCCTCACATCTCGCTTTGAAAGCAAGCGCTGCCGTACC
The DNA here is from genome assembly GCF_020740795.1 of Apus apus. Taxonomy (NCBI): domain Eukaryota; kingdom Metazoa; phylum Chordata; class Aves; order Apodiformes; family Apodidae; genus Apus; species Apus apus. The sequence continues at coordinate 44,858,592 of NC_067284.1, forward strand.
AGCCGTTTCCCACTTCCACGGAAACTCAACCCAAAACTGAACACCTCGGGGTTTTTACGACGATGAAAACACACACACCCCCACAAAAAAAAAAAACAAACCACAAAAAAAACCAACAAGCGGTTTAACACACACAAGCTGATCACGCTCTTTTTGAAAAGAAACACGACAAAACCCTGCACCAAGCAACCCCCTGGTCGTTGTTTTGGTTTGGTTTGTTGGTTGTTTCTTTTGCAGAAAGAGCAATCGCAACCCTGGGGAGCTACCGGAAGCGTTTAACTCCCACCCCGCGGCAGCCGGGGAAGGGGAAAAAAAAAACAAACCCCACGCCACGAAAGCGGGGACTGACCCATCCTGGCGTCCATCTTGCGCGCCCGCACGCCGCCCGCTCCGGGCCCCCCCCCCCGCACTTCCTGCCGGGCGCGGGGCGGCACGCGCCGACGCGCCAGCGCGCCGGGGAGGCGGGGAATCCCGCCCCGCCCCGCGCGCGCGCAGCCGTCCGGGCCCCCCGCACCCCCAGCTGCGGGTAGGACCAGCCCCCCGAAGGAGCCACCAGCCCATCCAGGGGTCAAAGTCTGCCAAGCACAGGCACCGTTACGAGACTGGGGTCTGACGTCTCCAAGACTTCCCACACCAGAAGGACTGCTTAAAATCACAGCCCACAAACCAGAACCCCAAGCCTCCTTTCGCCCTGCTCTGATGTGCTGGGCCCTCGGCTGCCTCCTTGCAAGTCAGGAGCAGCGGAACAAACCACAGGCTGGTCCGACGGGGTGGTTACCGCAGGGCTGCACCCGGTGCCAAGCATGCGGAGCTGGCCTGACCCAACCGAGCCCTTCCTCTCCCAGGAACAGACACCGGAGGGATGGCACAACCAGTGGGACTGACAGGCCTGTCTAGCTGGATCCCAAAGGCCAGAAAACAAGTCTGCAGCACACACACTTGGCACATCTGCCCCACCACCCCGAGCAAGAAAATGCAATACAGACTTCACAGCAAACGTGCTAGAAAGAAAACAAAGCCAGACACTAACAGATTGCCCCCCCCCCCCAAAATGCAAATATTGGATAACAAGTATTTATAAGTACTTTCTTTCACTGCTACTTCATCATATAGCCTTGCATGTGTGCACAGTGTAGGAACTGGGAAAACCATTCCAAAGCCCTGATTGCTCACAATAAAAATTTAAAACGCTCAAGGGCTACACAAGCCTGTGCAACCTCTTCCACTATTTAACTCAGCTGAACCAGAATCCAGATGATAGGTTTTCAGCACGTTAACAAAAAGAGAAGATAATCCTGGGATAGCCTGGGAGTATAGCTGTGGTGTTCATCCTACCATTAGCATTATTTGGCCATTAAAATCTGACAATTCAATGAAGTAATTAAAAAAATAAATAATTGTATACACTTTACTCCCTGGGGGCCTGTCTTTAAAATTGCTAAAAATAAAAGTCATGCCATCCCCCAGGGTTAAGCCTATTTCAACCTACTTATCTAGATGATCAATACCTGTGGTGATGAATACCACGAGCTGTACCACTTTCACTATGGTTCCTCAACTACTAAGGCTGCAGCACAAGAAACATGCAGACCAAAACTAAGTTAGGATTATATTAACCAGAAATCAGTGCTTTGGTTGGAAAGTCTAACTATAAACTACACTTTTGGCTCTTCTGACCTCACCCCCCCTTTTTTTTTTTCTTTCCCAACCAAGAATTTCAGGCCTGGCATATGGAGGGCTGAACATTTAAACTAGTTACATATCAAGAACATATTCCTAAACACTGCAGAATCTCTCTTCCTAATATTTTTCAGCCCTTTAATGAAAAATTTTAGATTTGATAATTTCATTTTTTTCAGGTTATTTTTTTTAGCGTGGAAAGAAGCATGTTGCAATATTTGCTTCTATATTTATTTTGGGGCAAGATGAATAGTGTCAACAGTCCCTGAACTTTACCCATCATTTTCCATGCCACTGGAGCCCAACCTAACAGAGGAAGAACATTAAGAAACAAGGAGTCTGCAACTTGTTACCAACAAATGCTATCAGAAAACACTACACCAGGCTTCAAGAACAGTTGCATACAGAGAGGAACCAGCCTCTTCTGCTTCCTCAGAAAACTACCTTCTTCTTCTGCTTCCCGTTTTTTTTATACTCTATCTCTACCAGTCAAATTATAATTAAAACCTCAAGGCAGTCAGGACTTCTTCCTTGGAGGGAGAAACAGGCACTAAACCAGCTTCCTCCACCTGAGGGGATGCCACACTATAAAAACAAAGAGTAGGGAAGAGGAATTTAAAACACTGCTTGAAGCAGTTATACCAGCACAAAGTCCGTAGGATGGGTTCAGGTTTGCTTTGTTCCTTTCAGGCCAGCTCCATCACACACAGAAGCCAACTACACAAACCCCACATTATTGTCCTCCCTGCAGCTGTAACAGCATGGCTTCCACTGGGTAGTGTCTTCTCCCCAGAGTACCCCCCTGTGCCATACAGGAACATTCATGATTGGCAATTCATTACTTGTAATTCAAAAAAGGTTCCATTATTCTCAAGGCCTGAAATTCCAGGCTCTGCAAGGTCTGCTCACAGTTGCGGTGAGGGGCAGACCACCACCAACCCTTCTCATCAGGTTGCAAATGAAAACCTTAAAATCGGGCCTGAATACCCAGAGGTCACTCATCTTTCAATTTTTACTTTTTTCCTGACCTCATCCTTTTTTTTTTTTTTAATTTTTCCTTTTCCCCAACCTCGAGAATTTCAGGCCTGAAGTATGGAGTGCTGAGCATCCAAACTAGTTACATACCCAGAACATACTACAGCAGAATATTTTTTCCCTGATATTTTTCATCTCTTTAATGAAAGATTAGAACTTGAAACTTGTTTTGCTATAGCAAAGTTTTTTTTCCCCTGCAAGGCTGTTTTGCTATGTATTTCGGTCCTGACAGAGCATTCTATGGATTCTAGACAGCTGGTAATTTTGTCCCAGGGGAAAAAAAACCCCACAGATTTTGAAAAATAATTATTAAAAAAGAGGAAAACTTTACAAGTACCAAGGGCCCTTCAGGAAGATATTCAAGTACCCAAAGATGATTAAATTTTTTTTAAGCGTGTATGGTTGATAAAGTTTGAAGATTACATATTCAAATAAGGCTTAAACTCTTACACACTGAACACTAATATAATGATCCACAGAGATTTACACTGGCAATCTCCCATTGGTGCTTACAGGAACAAAGGTCAGAACCACAGTAATTTAAGGTTAGCTACTTATTTACCTAAAACAATTTGATATCATGGCTGTAAATTGCTGAAAAATCAGACACAGGTTTACCTAGAATCCAACAGAATTATGAAAAATACAAAGCAGACATGTTTAAGGATAGACTCCAAGCACGCTACGCCGAAAAGAAACCCTCCACCACCACCACCCCCCTGCTGTAGTCTGCATGCAATCTCCCCTCATAAAAGTATTAATCTACATGAACTGCAAACGCTACGCTATTTCGAGTTAATGGTTAGCATTATTAAATTATTAATAATCTAGGAATTTCAAAGGAACATCAACCAAATTCAGCCTATGCTGGCATTTGTGCGGTGCATACAGAAACACGCTGTTCCTTAACATGCTCTGTATGACTGAAAAAGATCTGCAGCGTCACACCAGCTATTTCACCTACATAAATAATTTATCCTTCTGCACGGCTCTTACTTACCCGCTTTAAGCCTACATCTTTTACCATTTTGCATGCAGCACAGAAACAGATCTCACACAGCCGCATTTCTTAGCTAAATACATGCTACGGACACCATTCGCTAGAAACAACCCGCAGCATCTTAAAAAAAAAAAAAAAGGAAAACCCCACAAAACAGGTGAAGGAATAAATACCCTTATCCTTCCAGCTGCTCGGCTGACTGTCCATCTCTCCACAAAGGCTCTCCCCTCCCGCTGCGAGGATCAGTTATGCATAGCAGGAGGCCCGCTGCAGGAGAAGCGCTGCCCACCGGCGCAGGGTGGGGACCATGGGCTCCCCGCCGCCTCTGCAGCCGCCGCTGCTGCACTGGTGCTGCAGGAGCCGGTCAGATGACGGGCGGGGTGTGCTCAGCGCTGACGCAAGGCTCCCCGCCGCCCCCAGGCCGCCCCGCACCCTGCAGCCCGGGCTGCGTGCCGAGGCGGGGCCGGCTCCCCCCGCAGGCAGCCCCGGCGGGGCAGCAGCGCGCCCGGCGCCCCCCGCAGAGCCCCCCGCACGGCTGGAAGTGTCACCAGGCGGGCTCGGAGCAGATGGCTTCTCCAACAATGGTTAAATAAACCTCCTGGATACGCCTTCCCCTCTTCTTTCTGCGTTTCTTTTTTTCTGTTTTCAACAAATGTCCGACTGTCTAGAAGACCAACAGAGGCAGCTTTGTACAGCATCTCTCCCTTCAAACAGCCTGAAGGAAAACACAAGAGGACCCTTTCTGTGCCGGCGGCACACGGCTCCTGAGGAACACCGCAAGGAAGGCTTTTTACTGGTATCTTTAGTCCCTATGGACTGCTCAGCCATGTTTAATCATCTTAGCTCAGGTTTGCGAAGAACAGTTCTCTCGCCCCCTACCTAATTTCTACAACCAAACACCTTTTATTTTTATTTTTTAAATTCTACATCAGCACCCTGTCTTGCCAGCTGCAGACCTGACAATTCAATGCTCCCTTCCTTCAAATAAGAACAAGCACGGGAACGCTGACACTACTAACATATAGGAAGTAACATACAGGCAATATTGTACAACAAGAGAAGAGCATACATTAGAAACCACAGATCTGGAAGGAGAGAGGAAAAAAAAAGAGCTTTGAGAACTATTTTCTCATTCTGTGCTCCATCCCTGCTGAAAAAAACAACATCACGACTACCCTTCTAGTCTAGAGTCTCTTCTCAGTAACCGGGGCTGACAATAAAATGCTAGAAACTCCCCACCATTGCTTCAAAACCTTTTAAAGATTAGATGCACCATTTTTCAAAGGACTAGGAAAGGACATTTGCACACTTCCACAAAAATATTGCAGACTGGCTGGGATGGCGATTCTTACCCAGTCCTTAAATAGTCAGCTGTATTCTTCATTAAAACAGACAAATTCACGTGGAGAAAAATTACCATAAAGTTACCTGAAAGCCCCGTTCATTGCTTCAATGGCTACATAAAATTTAAGGCCTCCTTTGACAGCAAAGCCATTATGTATTTTTAGCTTATACAAAGATGTGCATTTCATTCACACAGTTTCAGCAGGAAAATCAAAACATGTACCACAGGAGGGAAAAATGGAAATGGAAAGCATATATTCAAGCATTACAGCACAAGAACATCTGAAAAGTTGTATTCCATTAAAAAAAAATAAAGTACAAAACATCTGAAAAACTGCTTCAGTCCTTCAGCTGAAATTCTTAAGATTAACCGGAAACCACCAAAATCTGATTGTCCCCCCACATTTGTTTGGATGACTGCATTGTCATTAAATTAGTTTAAAAAAACTAAACTCTCAGAAAGTTCTTTGTACTAATTGTCAAATACCTAAAAAAACAGTTTAAAGCCTCTTCATCTTCACATGTGCTTCATTTAGTACATTTATGCAACACATTCCTAAACAGACATTTTGCAGTAGCCACACATGCAGCCACAGCACACCAGCAGCAGCCAGAACATGGACAAACACATAGCCCTGTCCTCCCATCTCAAATGAGCCACCAACCCTCTCCACAGGAGCTCCTCCCTGCCCTCAAGGATTCTCCTCCTTGCATACTCAATGCTCACTCTTGCCACCCTGTGCACATGACACCTAAAATGAAATCTCTATCCCTCTGCACTCACATCTTGTATTTCAGGCAAGAGACACCTGTGTAACCCTATTCTAGATATAAACTAAGTACCAGCACTGTCAAACTTGTGTAAGCTTTACAGCTTCATCAGGGACACGGCAGACCTGTCTCCACACCAACATTTAAACAATAACTATCCAACAGGCTAGTCACAAGATGGTATTACCAAGTCACCCAGACAACTAAAACAGATGCAATCAATTCTAAATATGTTCTTCTGCTGAATGCACCTACCTTCCAAGGGGCTGCACTCCTACTCACCAGACATTAAATCACCCTGAGCACATGGACTGACAGCAGCACGTTTGCTCTGAAGAGCATTCCTGACTTTCCAGAGGAGAGCATTCTGGATGACTACCCAATGCTGCTCTCGCCTGACACCTCATTCAATGCTGGCCATCTATCTGTGCTTCTGGGGAGGCTGGTAACTTACTACAAATGCTCCGTTTTCTCTGTAATTCTGCAAGTAATGGCCCAAAGGCTGCATGCTGTTAGTGTCCTTGGCTGTACCAGCCTTTGCTTCTCATGAAACACAACAGATTTGTCTTTCCTTCACAAAAAATTTCACTCAAGGTTTTGGATTTTTTTCCCTTGTTTCTCCCCCTAATCCCCAAATTCTCCACCCTGAAACAGAAGCCGCTATTTATTATTATTTACCTGGTAGCATAAAAGATGACCTGAGCAGCCAGAGAATGTAAGAATACAATCAGATGAAATAAAAACTAAATTTTGTGTCAAATTATATTTTACAAATAAACTGCTCCTGAAATGAACTCCAGAGGCATTCTAAAGTTATTTTTCCCCCAGTGAAAAGTAACAAAGCAAATCAAATCCTTCCCATCTGCCAAACAGCTCTATTTAACTAACTACCAATATGGAAATTAACAGAAATTAACCAAATTACCACAGTGCTGGTGTACAGCAGCATTTCTGACTTCTTTTAAGCTTCACTTAACTGTAATGACCTGATTTGCTTTTATGATTTGGGAATAAAAAGAAAAGCTTCATCAATACCATCACTCAGCCACCCTTTCAAAGCACATTCCCCCTTTTGAATTTGCCCCTTCAAGAAAATCTGGGAAATTTAATGTATTAGTAATTTGTTACATTTCTATAATTCAGTTCCTGAGTGCCCTATGGGATATTTGAAAAGAAGAAATCTGTAAATCTACAAGACTTAATCTGAAATTAATGTCTACAGAGTCTGATGTTCAAAACCACCATGAAACAAGGCTGTCCTGTGAAAGTGCCTGCCTTTATAGTGAAGATCTCAATGCCATTTTCCAATGTTACTGTAATGTTCAGTGGGAATATATAGAGAGATTTAAGCTGCCAATGTGGTTATATTTTGGTACACAACTTTTTGTCACGGTCAGAGGTTCAGATATGGAGGAGAAGTTCTACAATACACTTTGATTGTGTAGTTCAAGAATATAAAATCTTCCACACTCCACAGATCAGAAAAAATTTTATGGAAAGCACGGTTTTCCAGCCTAACTTTGAAAATAATCTCCATCCAAAAATAAGTAAGGGGCTATCAGTGAAGGAAGTCTGTAAAAGAGAAGGGGTAAGACACATAATAAGTATATTTGAAGTTTTCAACTCTATTAAACTCCTTTAAAGAGCTCAAGAGTTTCTCAGAACCTGGACTGCAATCCTCTGACAGGCAGTGTGCTGGGGCTACAGCTCATTCAGACACTAGATGGCATCAAAGCCCGCTTCTGGGAACACCCTTCAAATTATGACTCCCCAGATCCCTGCTGCGCTGTCCTGATGTTCACGCAGTCCCCAGCACAAGCCCTGGCAGGAGCTGGAGCTGCAACACTGGCGGCACAGGTCAGCAGCATCTGAACCATGAGGAAACATCTGAATATGCAGTATTTTTACGGAGATCAGGAAAATATATTTTGAGTCTGGTGAGCATGAGAGTGAAGCAGCAGGAGTTCCTGCTAGGAGGCTAAATACAGCACGTCCTGGTACATAGAAGGGAAGAAAAAAACTACCACTGTATCCAAGACAGTAGGAAGCACTGGTGTTGCAGGGGGTATTTGCTATTGAAATTGTTATCAATAGGAACTTCTTCTATGCAGAGGGGGGTTCTTTTTATTTAACTACAGTTCTGAGTTTAGTTGGTTTGTTGTTTTTTGGTTTTGTTTTGTTTTTGAATTTGTGCAGCTATGGAGTACAAGGTCCCTGTAAGTCTGATAGCATGTCACAAACCATGTCCTACCCCTGAGGCTGTTCACAGCTTTATGGGAGTGGTGGAGCTTTAAAAAAAAATAAAAATCTGTAACTGTGTTAAAGAGTTTCTGTTAGCTGCCTTGCAGTCTGCAGTCTTCTGGGACTGTTGGAAGTGACACTTTTAGGTACATATAGATATGTTGGCATTTAGGTTAGCTTTCAAAAAATAGCACTGTTAAGTAAGCGTTCAAGAACCTTAAGCGCACCAGTAAGGCAGTTCAGATTAACATTCCAACAAGCATCACTCATACAATCACATCAACCAATTTCCAGAAGTCTTAAGTCACAGTCAAATCTATTTCAGTTCCACTGATGGGAAGACAAAAACACTCACACAATAAAGGTAGACTCAGAAGGCCAAACACATGCACAGATCCACCTTTTGGCCTTGTGATGAATTACCTTTCCTTTCTGAGAGTATAACAGACAAGTGTGTTAGTTCTTTGAAGCTACTTTAAAATTGTGCTCAAGCAGTGAGGTATTAAAAGCAAACATCTGATTTTGTTCATGGCTTGTCATCAGACTCTTCAGGCAGGTCTCAGAAGTCCAGATTCTGTATTCTACGTACAGCAGAAGTGAGCGAAAAAGTAAACAGCAGATTGTGAGGGGACAAAAAAAAATCCTAGAAAAAGTGGACCATGTTTTTGAGTTTTCACCAACAGAAAGACTGCAGACAATTCCCAGTTCCCCACACACCCAGCCCAGCCTGTGCCCAGCCCATCTCCTACCCCTCCACAAACATCAGTGCTGGACAGACATGTGCCTTGTCCCAGCACTGTGCCACTAGATGGGAGAATGAAGACACCATTCAACTATCACTTCTCCTGCTATGGCAAATGGTTTTACGCACAGCTTCTCCAGCAGTTTCACATGAACAGGAGCAGCTGTGTCCTTGTCAGACCCAAAGTAAGATTCTTTCTTCCAAAGGCAGTGATTTGCCACCCCCAGGCTGCCACATCATGCAATGATAGAAGAGACCTCTGCAAAGGCTTTCTGGTTAAAAGAACTAAGAAGTAAGCTAGCATACCACGTATAATGTTTCTTTTTTTTTTTCCTGATCACTAAATAATTAGCCTGTTGACATAAAGTAGTAGACACACAGCAGCTGTTCTCTAGACAGTACTGTATGCTGGAAGCCTGAGCACAAGGAGCCAAGTCCTCACAGAACAGTGTGATACACAGGTATCACTGAAATTTCATCACAAGGGAATTGGGAAACACTCCTTTCTGCTTAGCTTTATGAGTAGAAGAGGTGGGACAGGACAAATGGCAACTATCATGCAAAGCTGATAAAAACTGCATCCTCTGCCTCATTTTTACAAACCCTATTTCAATTGTACCAACACCCTGATATTTTCCTCAACATACACCTGTTATTCCCTTCCAAAATACATTTGATACAGGAGACAATATGAGAAAAGTAGCATTTTAAGAACTGTAGACTGTAGCTACTGGGTAAGGATAGTACTGATGAGTCAAACCAACATTCAGTTTTCCATTTAGAACAGAGTCATTATACTCTCTGAAGTAGCTGGTTTTAGTGGGAATGTGTCTCATGCAGGACTTAAATAGCAGAAGAGTGCCATGACAGCAAAGGGCAAAGCACTCCTCTAGTCTAAAAGAGATAGAATTCCATTAGGCATTCAGTTTAGAGAATAGAAAACATTACAACAGTCCTACCCATCCTTTAACTTTCTCCTACTTTAACTACACCTAATCTGAAGAAAAATTTACTACACTGAAGTCTAAGTCCCACCTACAAAGAAAAATAGAAATTAACATCACAGCATGTATAAACCAATTTTAATGTCAGCAGAATATTCAGCTTCTTAATGGCCACCTTCCTAGTAACCTGAACAAAGCTCTCTCATGAGCACTATTTATTTTAAACCCCCAGGCTTGATCTAATGCAAGCTGCCAGTCATGTGAGCAGAGATGAATGGGGTCTTTTCCAGATTCCAGACACAAGTCGTACATACTACAACAGCAGGGGTACTTTCCTAAGTTTCCAAGTTTGATGTCTGAACTGCACATGCAAAGAAAGTGCCTTTTCAAATCATGTACACACATTAAACACCATCCTTGGCTTACTATCAAGTATTAAGAGCAATTCTGGAAGACCACCTAATGCCCAGCCTGTAGACAACCACGAAAGAGCTTGCAGTTAGTAGTGACTTGTTTCTGTATCAACAGATCACCAGCAGAAGAACTGAAGGAGAAAACTGGAGTCAGTGAGTCCATCCCTGATAAACAGAAAAAAAAACGCTAAAACAATCACAACAGGAAAAAGGTAAAAGTGCAGGCACTCACGTTTTCTGTTAGCCTTGGCCTATGCAGAGAAGTTAACAAAAAGGGACTCAAAAAAGAGTCATGACATGCTCAAGTTTAGCTAAAGAATTAATGCAGATTAGTGAATTGCAAGAGAGCATACACAAGATTACCTGAAGATTTATTCAGCTGTGCGGAAAATACAGCAGTAGTTTTTTCCTTTTCTTTAAAAGAAGCAGCTTCTGGCTCAGCTTTCTTCTCAAAGGCTTCTGGTTTTACTACACTGACTCTCTCTTTTTCAGCAGATAAGGGTGAGGTATCTGTGGCCGGTAAGGACATCATGGATACTTCAGGCACTTCTCTGTCCACAGCCTCCAAGGACTTTTTCAAGACATTAGTATCTTCCTCAGTGTTTACTTCTACATTCTTTAAAGACAGATCACAGGGTAGCTCTGGGCAAGGCAACTGCCTCTTCTCACCTTTGATTGCCTTACTGACCTCTTCACTTTCATATTCACGCGTTACTTCTCTGACAGTGGCCTCTGCCACAAACTCAGGAGCAGTTTTAGGATGAGCTAACATCACAAAGTCTTCTTCAACTGGGGAAGACTCTGTGGATGAGAGTACTTTGTTGTCTCCCATTTTTGGTTCCATAGCAACAGATATATCAGCTGAATAAGCCATAGCACTGAGCTCTTCCATCTGAAGAGGAAACTTCTCTGCCTTGGCTATTTTTGTAGGTACTGGCTCAGGCGGCAGAGCAGCAACATTGGAAGAGTCCAGTTCAGGTTGGAAAGACTCCAGATAAGGCTTGCCTGTGGCAGCTACTGAGTCCATCAGTCGTTCCTCATGTTCATAATCAGTTACAATACTCTCAGTTGGTTTACTTTGTAAGATGAGAGATGAATCTTCGCTCACTTTCTCAGCATAGTCAGGTATCACCTGGCTATTAAACAAGTCAGATTTTCCAAACTGTGGAGACAGTTTTTCAATAAGTTCTTTGTGTTCGGGCACATCCTGAGAAACATGTTCTGTTACTGATGTCTTTGAATAATCTGTAAAGGATGGAGAAGCAGGTTCACCAGAGACCTTTGTTTCCTTAATTAAGTCACATGCAATAGATATATATGGAGCATCTACATCTTCAGGACTGGAGCTACTCTCATGCTCAGGTTTTTTAAACGCTAACACCTCTTTTCCTTCTTGAGCCTGTGTTAGTGGTACTTTGACTGCCTCTTGGTACAAGGGAGGTTCTTCAGGCTCTTCTTTTACATTCTCATAATTAGCAGTAGGAATAAATGTTTCTAATGGCGAAGCTTCGAGCTGCACAGCAGATGCTTCCACACCAGCAGTCCCAGTGCTCAGTGGGGCTTCCATAACAATATCTGGCAATATTGGTGATGGAGCAGCTTCTGACTCTTCAAATGAGGGACAGAGTTGTGTCACGGGTTTCAGAGTCTCTTGTACCGACTCGGAGGTTTGAACTAAATCAATCTTTGTTTCATAAGCAAGTTTTGTACATGCTGCATCATGCATTTCACTTTCATATGCTTCTTGTACTAGATCAGGAGTAAGACCTTCAGGCATATTTGATGCAGTGTCAGATGGCACTGTTGATACACTCTCTGGTTTAGCATAGTCAGCTTCCTGGCCTTCCTCCTTGCCAACTGCTCGAGTGCTAAAATCACCTTGTTCAGTGCTCGTCTGAGCTTTCATTTCTGCTATTTTTTTTTCATCATCGGTTCTATTTTCTGAAGTGCCTTCCTCTAGCGGAGAAAGAGATTTGACTTTGTTACCATCAGGACCTAGGGAGGATTCAAATTTAGTACAAGTGATGTAAGTCTGTGAAGGGTCTTTTACAGCTTCTGGGGTACTTGGGAAAGAGCGATCTTCAGCGCTGCCTTCACTCTCTCTCTCGTAATCCTTCTGCACATCCAGCTTACCTACATCGCATTTCTCATCTAAACTGCCTTCTAGTTTGCCATCTGTCTTACTTCCAACACTGCTCAGTCTCTGACTGGCACCTTTTATTTCCCATATTGGCTCAAATGGTTTGAAGTCTGCATATTCTTCCCTCCTGAGAGGGTCTTCTTTCAGTGCTCCTTTTTCATCATAATCACCACCTCTGTATTTGTCTTTGTTGTAGAAGAGGTCTTCCTCATTTTTCTCAAACAAATCTTGAGGACTTTCTGGAGACATCTTCAGCTGCTGTGCAAGCATTTTCTCCAGATTAGGTAATTCTTTAGGGCCCTCTAGCTGTGTTTCTTCTTTAGCTTTAGATAAAATGGCTGCTTCTGCTTTAGCAAATGGGGGTTCTGAGTATTTAATCTCTGAAATGTCTTTTTCATTTCCTTCTGCAAGAAATGGATTTCTTGCATTTTCCAGAGTTTCTTTATAAACCTCCCTTGCATTTTCTTTGTAAATGCCTCTTGCAGGTAATCCATCTGAGAGCGTATCAAAGGCTGCGTGCTCTTTAAAGGGATCAGCTGAGATAGGAGAGAAGGAGGGAAGAGAAGGAGCAGTATCAAGCGGGACTGCAGTAAAATCCTCTTGACCAAGCGACTTAGTGCTACCTGGCTGCTCCTGCAAGTCCATAACTTTTTCTGTGACCGTGGACAGAAAGGAAAGTTAGAGAATGCAAGTGCTCTTACAGTCAATGCAAACTTTCAAGACAGGTTCACATCATGTTAGTTATTAAGAGGTTCTTCCAAGTTCTATCACAAATACTATTAGCCATTAAAACAAAGTATCAGTTAAAGTATGCTATTCTATTTCACCTCTTCTAGCAGAGAAGTAATGCAAGACGCTAGAGAAGCAGCAACTTTATGCAGCGCAAAGATCACAGTAAAGCTGAAGATGCCAGACAAGTACAGCAGGCAATATTAACAAAGGGAGATAGGGAGGGTGGGGAGGAGGCAAGGGGAGAAGACAGAGACAGGGTACGTGTGTGTGCTTGTGCACAAACGTGCATGCCAGTAAGCAGTCTTTTTTTTTTTTGACACTTTAAATGGGGATTTGGTGGATGGCGTAGCTAACAAAAACCACTAAATAAATACTAGAGATACAAATTTTACTTATATACAATACTGCAGAAAGTTACTATGGATTAAATCTTTCTGCTAAATCTGTAAAGCAACTACGCTTTGATGTGTTAACCTGTTAATAGTATCATCTTCTCTCCTACATCAAGGGTCCAAGAATTCACAGATGGCTGTAGCATGTTTATAAAACAGCTTTGCACGTTAAAAGAAATAATAAATTAATTCTTATTAAAAACTTGAACAGATCAACTGAAACATGTGACAGAGGCTATTCTTGGACCCATGCTGACTTTTAGTAAAGGCAGACTAATTGGAAAGAGTTAATGAGATCAGAAATGCAGGATGTATTCAGACAAAGGTGAGCAGAAAGAACTTGCCTGCAGAGGAGTGCATCAGAGGCGCAGATGTAGCAGGAAGAGCAAAAAGGGTCTCATCTGAAAAACAAACAAATAACCTCAGCAGAAATAAAGGCTAGGTTGAAGAGGGGAGAAAGCACTCAAGTAGTCAACTCCCAGTAAATCAAACAGATCCAGAGCAAACAGGTACACCCACCGAGAACCACAGAACTAGACACAAGCTGGGTCATTTGGGAGAGGTCATACTCAGAATTGTCTGTTTACAGCAGGATCTTTACTGAGGCAGCTGAGGGATCTCCATCCTCCAAGCCAGGGACCACCTTAGGATAAAGATACACCAAAGTAGCTACTCTCTATTTTCATTCTCCAAACTTGTACACTACCCAGAAGCTACAGTGTCTCTCGCACAAGAAAAAACACCTGCCACTGGCTCCGACACACTGTCTTTAGCCAGCTCCCTTTGTCAGAGGGTCTCCTAACTCCAACTAATTTGTGTGAGAAGAGTAGTGATACGAGACTCAACCAAAAACTCTGAAGAATTAAAATTACTAGGGAAGCTTTGAAATTCCCCACGAACAGAGTGCTTATCAGGCATGCTGATACTGATCAAACTGAGAACAGTCATTTCTAGTCTACTCTAAATGACTGTACTATTTGCTTTATGTCTAACTATTTTTGTTATAATGTAGACAAGACTCCAAATTAAGGCATAACTTTTAAACCCTTCTTTGGCATTATCCAAGGAACATATTTTGCTTCAATGAATTTAACATTTCACAACACAATCCCAGCTCTCCAATTTCCATGCAAAGGACTAAGTAAATACAAGGAAGGACACCCTTCTCCGAAGCTGAGGAAGTCACCCTCCTTCACTTAACGCACCACAGAGAGAAGCTGGACAATCCCAGAGCTTCACATTGTGTATTATCTGAAATAAAAGCATACAACTATGACATTTTATTAAGCTACATGAAGCATTTAACCAAAAAAAAAATAATCTAGAAGCAGCAATACCAGGCAAATTGAAATCAGTCCTCCTCTGGATTTCTGTGTCAACAGCAGTATTTTTCCTCATGTCCATTGTGGCCTGTTGTCTTTATGTTAGTATGAAACCAGTAACTTTTAGGTAAACACATTTTACTCTGAAGACTGCACAAAGTTTTCAAATTAAGGCTGTGAAAGAGTATTTGCTGTTTACATCAAATGTATTAGCAGAGTGCGAAGTTAATTTAAATTAGATTTTGAATTTCCAGTACAGACATCAACAATCTTTAGTTTTGCTATTTGTCTGGACAAAATCAAGCAGTTAAAAAGAACTTACATTTTTTTTCCAATTAAAAAAAATAAAAATAGAAGCCATGGATTTTAAAAGATTAAAGACAAAAAGTGAGAAATACGGTAGACTCAGCAGCACAGCACATACATAATAATCCAGTAAAGAAAGGTATTAAGGTAATTTTTGTTTTGGCATTGAACCATGACTGTTTGCAAAAGCAATGCCACTTCAACATACTCGTGACTTGTCTGGATTACTCTGGATTAACTTAAAAGTAATCCCATCAGCAGTCTTCCAAACATCAAGTCTCCTCATAACATACATTTCCTGTCACAATATACAGCTGGGTTGGTTTTGTTTCACTGACCAATGTTATCTTCAAGCAATGTCTATAATTCACAAAACATAGCAAGATATTAGAAAACAGTAATAAAGTTGAGGAGTGTAGGATTCTGTATTCAGAAGCTTCCTCAACTCCTGCGGGGCCCAAAGGGATTTCTCTTCAGTTTTCTAGAAATTACATTTCCTATTAAGGACCACCAGAAACCTCAATTCCAAATTTAGAAGCCATCAAAGCAGTGTTACAGTTCAGTGGTGGCAAAGGCTTTTTAAGGACAAAAAACACAGTGGAGGACAACTCATCAATGCGGGACATTAAGTCGCAGAACTGCAACACTCATCTGTACACCAGGTATCACCATATGCCCTTTATTTCAGAAGATGCTTGACTCCTGTTGCCCTGGCTCACCAGAATCTCTGCAAGCAGACTGTTCCCAAGGGGCCCACCAACCCAGGAGACAAGCAAGCAAGTCACATCCTTTCGAGAGTGAAACAAGTTGTTTCAGTGAGAGCTCAGCTTGGGACTCATCAGTCCAACAGCTGCTCTATCTTGCTCAAAATGAGGTTTTTAGCAATAACATCAGAGGTTTTTCTTCAGTTTCTAGTGTGCCTGGTCCTTGAGGGTACTGCTGACCTTTAGATTTTAGGTCAGCAAGCCTCAGGGTTTGCACAACGAAGCAGCACACTTCCCTTTTCTCTCATGTTGATACTTGGACCAAGCAAGCAACATCTCTTGACCATAACTGTAGGACTGTGTCCCCCTCTGTGTGTACTGGGTGCTGATCCTGCTGAAAAACCTCATCACTTGCTGGTTGTAGTAGTGAAGACTCAGCATGAAGACAGAGACCCCAAACAGGCTGACAGAAAAGGATCTCAGAGGGAAACCAAGAACAAGTTAGCAGAGTGAGGGTGAAATAAAAGACAATCAGAGAAAGAAGATAAGAGTCCACTGGGTTAAGGAGGCAAAGAGGCAAACGCACAACAAGCCCCTGAAGGTGCAGTACATTTAGCCTCCATAAACAAACCACAATCTCTACCAAAAATTCTAGACTTAAAATCTTTTTATTAATACTTCCCAATCCCAGAAAGAGGTTGCAGTTTCTGGTGAGGAACACTGGTTTCAGGAGCATGAGCACTGATTTTTCAGTGCTCCATTAAGACAGCAGAATGCAGAAAACTCCTTCTCAGTTCTGGCTTCCATTTACTCAACACAGGAGCACACAATAGCTGTGCCAGTCACTGAGCTCTCAGGTTCTCTTAATGGAAAGATATTATGCCCACACCCAAACTTTATTTTCCACACATATCTGGACTGTGAAGTGATTACATAAAAGCAGTGTTTCCCAACCAGCCAAGGAGAACCACCCACTTTCCCTCCACCCACATCAGAATGGCATTTTTCCTGCTGAAAGGAAGATGATACAAGGACTTTTTCCTGCTGCAGGCCCTGTAAAACACCTCCAGGCAAGCAGGGAGAACAGAGTAGGACCTCTACAACTCCCACATCAGCATGAACCAACTATTCTCTTCAGACTGCAATTCAAATGACACGGTAAAAGCAATGGTGTTTTGTTCCAGCAATGACATTTGCACTGAGAAATCCTGACCTCCAACGCTGGAAGTAGAAACCTTTCAGAAACAGAACTCTATGGGTGTTTTGGTAGACAAAAAAAAATGTTGCATCTATCGGACTGTAGCCTGGCATACAGCAAGACTACCCAGGGTCAAAGACAAGGAGCCCACAAGCCACTTCAGCCAACACTTGCAGAGCACTCTAGAGAACGAGCTGCTGCTCCCCACCCATTGCTCCAGTGGTAGCTCTGGGTAACAGCTGACAACAAATGTAGTAAGTTTCGCAATAAACTACTACCTTTAGCAGAGTAACCTTATTTGTAAAAGAAGTGAAAGGACAACAGATCACTGAGGGAGGCTTTTCTTATTTGCATATCAACGGCAATAATTAAGTGATTGAACAAAGCAGTAGTACACTAGTACTAGAATCAAGTAAAAAAAAAAATCAGACTGTATTAAGCTCTAAACAAGATTATTTTCAAGTGAAGGTGCATATTCAAAACTCTTTTCCTGACCTATGAAAGGGGCATTTGCTACAGCAAATCTTCACCCAAAAATACAAGAAGTAATCTTCAGGTTTTACAAATCATAAGAAAACCCTAATTCAGTAAGAGAAATGCTCAGTTACTGTTTCCACCAGAAGACAGATTTTGTTTCATGAAATACAGAAGAACAACACCTCAGAATTAACACTAAACCTCCAGGTGAAAACAGTTTTTACTCCAATTTTATCTGTCAAAAATCTGTTAACAGTGAAGGTCAGTAACCTAATTGCAGCATGACAGTTCAGAGAGACAGACCCCCTATTTGTGAATGGTATTTCTTTATATTAGTGACTGAAGTAGTCCAACTGATGGTTTTTAAAGAGAACTTTGTGAACGGAACTCAAACTTGCCCAGGTGATCTTACAACATTCAGAAAAACACTAACATGATATTAAAACATACACACCCACACATCACCAAACCGATGACTGCTGACTAGCACACACTGATGTTTTTTGGGTTTTTTTTAACTATCCATGTATATTAACATGTCTCCCTAATGTGACAGGAAAAGCAATTAACTAAGTGATGCACAACATAAATAATTCTGATTGCATCCCTATTTTTAACCAAAAATACTCTGCAAACTTTACCTTGGCTTTTTGCAAATTAAAGACACCTTAAAAAAAAAACAAACCCAAAACCAAAACAAAACCACCAACAAGCAACCCTATAGCTTCTCTCATACTTTAAAACTTTCTATTATGGTTTCAACTAAAACATAAGCTCCAGTAAGAAACATATTTGTTTCAACTAAAAACCTGACACCAGCATGACAAAGAGGTGTCATTTTAAACTCTTCAGTTTTTCCTGATTGACTACCAACTACTGTTGTTATGAGATACTGTTATTACCAGCATAAAAATTAAATATCAAAGTTTTCAGATAAAAGGCAGAGATATTAACTGAGTTTTCCCAGACAGCTAAGAAAGAGAAAGTAAAGTTTGCTGCAAAGATTTTCCGAGAAAAACAGAAGAATATTTACAATGAAAAAAGTAGTAAACTGACAATTCCAAGAAAAGCCATTTATGAGAAAACTGCCTTTTTTTCCCCAGAACATACTTAGCAAAAGAAAGCACAGACTTAAGTCTAGTCACAAAAAACAAGACCTCAGCAAGAACGTGCTCTGTCCCTCGTTTGCTGGGTTTTTGGTAACTGATACACCCTTTCATCTGCTCTCATGTGACTCCCTCCAAGCACCAGCAGCAGGCCTGTTTATTGTTCTGATACTCTCCTGTATTTTTATGGATGAGCTCAGCATGGGAAAACAAAAAACAAAACCCTAAGTATTTTATTTTCTACATATAAACACTGAGTAAACTTCATCCTGATGCAGTTTAACTTTGGTAGGAGACTGTACTAGGCTGCTAGATGGCAGTTTCAGTCTTCAGAAAATAAAAAGCATTTCCTGGGTTAGTTTGCTTGGGAATGTATGCTATTCTTAAAACAAACTGAACAGTTGGCAAAAATAAAGTTTTTAAGAATTACCTTCACCTTTGCATGTTTAGAAAATGAGTAAAATGCCTAACAAGACAGGGACTGCTTTTCTCTTACAGAATACCACAATAGGACACTGATTTTGAAGGGCCTCTCTTGTAAATACAAATATTTGTAACAATAATAATAAAAAAAACAACAGTAGAATTAATACTCAAAAGAATGGCATCTGTGACATGACTTGTATGTAGTGTAAAAGTTACATTTGCAGCACTGCTTCTGGGGCAGGCAGGAAAGAGAAAGTGAGTGCTTCTTCAGAGCACCGAGTTGTTAACTTGTCCAGTGAAGGTTGCCTCAAGCAGCATTTCTGATCTCAAACCATTCTCTATGAAAAACACATGGGGTAACTACCTTGACATTTTACTCTTTAACAGATTCAAGAACTATAAAAGCCTCAAGGCTTTTGCAGAGCAATGCAGTACCCTCACGCTTCATCATCATAAAGAACTGCCATGTTGGATGTTGTTTTTTTTTCCTTGGCACATGTTGATATCAAATTATTATGAGTAAGCTGTTACCTCTTGGCATATAGTGTCAAACACAACACACCTGGCCATTTACAAAGTAATTAAAGTAGTTCAAGAAGAATCAAGTTCTTGGAAGCCTAATTTCCTACTGTGGAATAAACAAGAGTACACAACTTCATAAGAATTTCCTGAAAAAAGCAGCTACTTGCACAAACTCTACTTAAATCATCTCCTGTTATGATGCAATTGTTCTAAATGTGGTATTTCACCAAATACTTGAGCCATTTAAGATGAACATTGACTATTAATAGCATCTCTTCACATCATCAGATCAGGCTACGGAGCCACAGCAAGTAATTAAGGTTTTCTCATTTGGCTCTTTAGTTACATGTGTAAGTTTAAAAAGAGAAGTTTCCAGTTTAGGAAACTCAGACTGTAAACTACTTAGAAATCCTTGAGGAAAGTATACAAGCTGCTACAGAAAATGGAAAATGCTGAAGATTTACATGAAAACAGGAGCTCCATTTTTAACATCTTGAGGGGATCAGAGCTAGGATCACAGAAGGATCCCAGAGTTTTGATTATTAACAAGGGCAGCTGTAGGTCATCTCAGGTCTTCGTGAAAATTACTGCAAAGTAGTATCATGCATCAGCTGCAGAGCGAGTTGCACTATACTGCACAGCAGACTTCCCATTTCATGTTATTTGAAATAGATAAATAAAACAAGTTTAAAACAAGCATTTTGAACAATTATTGCTGCTTTAAATATCCTGTTTATAAAAACACAAGTCTCCAGCAAGAAGCAAGTGTTTTCTTGTTGTCCAAACACAAATCTATAACCAAACTGCTTTAAGCAAGTTGTTGTTTTGGGGTTTGTTTTTTTCCCAGTATTTTATTTACATGGTCCTACTCGTGGCAACTTTTCCTCTTTTGGAAAAATTATATTTGAGGTGAGTTGCTCAGCAATGTAGATAAAATGTGCAATGACAAAGGTAAGGTATATGCCATTTCATTTTTGTTTTCACTCTGTAGCTGATCAGAAGACAGACAATATCACTGATGTGCAATATCCAACTGCAAACAGAAGCAAGAACAGACGGACAAGGAAGATACATTAATTCTGGCTCTATTCCAATTCCTTCCATTCCAATTCCAAGATTGCCAAACTAAATACCCACTATACAAGGGTGGTTTTAAAAGACCATTAAATACTTCAGACAAAACTGGTGGCCCCACATCACTCTTGCAACCAAACGTTTTGATCAGTAACACTATGGACAGGATCCAAGCAGCATTTCAGAGGTGGTTTTATAGTGCCACTTCCTATTAAATGACCCTCATCCATATGAGCATCACTGTCTTCTCAGAGAAGGGGCAGAATTTTATCTGGCATATTTTGTTATTAAAAGTAAACAAACAAGCAAAAGAAGAAAAAAGTCACTCAGCCCCAAAGAAACTTCTCATTATTCTTAAACCAATTATAAGAAAAGAACAAGGAATTCCAAGGAACAAGATGCACATAGCTATCACAGACCCACAGTCCACAGAGGCTCACCATGAGGAAAGTTACGTCCTCTGAAGAACAAAGATAAACTTCTCGGCTTCTGAGCATAAACAAAGCTCAGGGACCAGTAAGTGATACACAAGAAGTGGCTGTGCCTTCTCCCCCACATGTATCAACTTAATTAATCATATAAATTATGCCTTCTTACAGGATAAGCTTTAGGTGGTGGGTAAATACCTCCCTTTATTAACATCAGATGGCCACAGGAATCAACTTCACTGCTCACAGCCCATCTCTGGCTTGAAATACCCACTTCACAACCACTCCTATATTTAATATATAAATCATAAATATATTTAGTAGCAAAGCTTAGAATTAACCTAGAATTATTTCAGATACGAATATTCACAGATCCAGTATTTATAGTCACCAATTTAAAAATTAATACATTTAATTAAAAAAAGCCGAAAGAAACAATCTAGCCAATTGTAAACACATGTCCAGCTACACAGGGCTTTGGAGAGAAATATTCAGTCTTTGGCAATACTTGTAACAAAAAAAAAAAAAATCACTACAGAATGCCTCTAAAACTAAACTCTGTCTTAATGCCCAGACTCTTCAACCATATGTTGAAGCAACAGAGAAATTTGGGTTCTGGCAGTGCCACAAAGCAGAAAAATATAATCATTATACCAGAAGTTATTGAAATGCAAGAGGTCTAAAAAAACATGCAAATCCTATGATTACACAGACATTATCCAATTTAATTTTGGAGATTACACCAATCGTAAGATTCTCTTTCACCAATTTATACAGATGGAATTTTTCCGATTTCCCCACAATTAAACAAATTAAGTAGTATTTAGATTAGCAACTTCATCATTGCAGAAGAATAGATTTATTAGCTAAATTAATCTTTAAAGAATGGAGATGCTACTGATTCAGCATCTGTTCCCAACACATTACCTTGCATGACAAGCCTCTGACATAAGAGCTTATAGTCTGCAAAATAAAAACAGAGTGATGTGTAAGATATCTTCATCTCAAAAGAGGGAAAAAGAATATAGACATTCATCAGAGGGTTCACTACAGCCATTAGCATTTTTATAAGAACATATTTTAATGCAATTAATAAAGCAGTGTAAAGATGACCCACACTGTCCGGGTATCCTCCTCATCAACAAAGATAATCAGATATCAAGATACACTGTGCTTCTGGGTTGTGCCAGATTTTGATCAAAACAGGTTTTAGGTCTCCAGTTTTATGACATAATTCACACACACGGGATTTTATAATCTAACCTAACCTTTTACAGAAAACTTGCATTTAAAACCTTAGAAATTCATCCTTTCGAACAGCATTTCCAAGGCTGAAGGCCTGAATACTTGAAGACCTGGCTGAAGACCAAGAAAGCAGCTACCTTTCTTCTACCACTACCACATACATTTTTCTGCTTCCTCCAGATCTCATTTGTTCCTTTCAGTTCTGCAGCTACAACCTGCTTTTGAAGGCCTCACACGTGTTCTTACATCTGTTTTGTTTTTTATTTGGCATTAATTTCCTTATCACACAGAGGACAGAGATGGACAGGCATTAAGGAATTTTATTCTTCTGTCAGAAAAGGCAAAATAACAGAGTTTAAAAAAAACTGTCACAAACCACTAACTACTGGATCTTGACGTTAGACCAACAGCATCTAATAGACTGAGAACATTTTTAATTGGCAACAGAAAAGTTTATATTTATCTCAGTCTTGTGTCTTATTTAAAGACGTCTCAATTAACATATTCTTCATAGCCAATTAAGTTGATGATGTGATTGCTCTGTTCATTAAAAAGCTGCAAGTAAAAGTTCACAGTACATTCCTAAGACATAAAGCAAGCCTTCCAGTAAAACTAGGGCAAGTCAACCCGGTATTCCTAACACTGCTACATGGAGAGCAAGGTGGAAATAAAAGTATTATTTCTTTATACATCAGAAAGCAGCAAATCCATTAAAAACCATGAGGAAGCACAGTAATTAAAAAAAATCTCTAACTTAAAATCTTCATATTTTGACAGCTACAGTAAGCAGCAGATTGATTATTTCCACTTGAAAGATAAAAACATTCTACTGAGATAATTTTATTTTCTCAGACTTCGAGAATATTAATAAGCCCATTATTTTATTGCTATTGTAATTGTTCTTATTGATGGAAATACCAATTAAAAAAGCTGTCCACCAAGCATGTCATATGGCCAGTATTCCAGTAATCTCAGTGCTAGCTGTACTGTGCTGCCCTAAAACCAGTCTTAATAAGTAGAAAACATTATGCAGTATTTTCAAAGCATAACAAGTTATTTCTATTTCAGATCATAAAACAAGAAATAAAAAATAAAAACCATAAAAAACATACTCAACTGTTCTACTTAGGTCTCTCAGCTCACTATTTTTTACTTGATAATAATAGCTTTTCTTCACTCATTTCTACTGCAGCTTGTTGCTTTACATTTTCCAGCCAGCAAAAGACCAATAACAATTTCCTTGCTTACAAAGTATCTAGAACCCAAAGGACATTTTCGGATTGAACTGTGCATTGCTAATTTTTGTATCTTAATTTCATAGTTACTATAGTAACACACCAGCTCAAAAAAAGGAGACTTATTTAATTCAAAATATTAGCAGAAAACAAAGAAACATAACTCAGGCACACCAAGACGTGCCTCAAGTTGCTGGTTAACTGTCCTTTGTTATTCTAATACCTTCCCAGCACACAAAGCTGGTGACAACCACCAAGCAGCTGGGTGTGGCAAAATGGACACTGGAACAGGCAAAGCCACAAGCCTTCCTCAAAAAGGGGTGGCCAGCAACAAAGCCCCCACAGAATTCTAGCAGCATGGGAAAACTGGTCTCCAGGGTTAGAATAATTACAGCTGTGTGCCTTCTGTCAAGCAGTAAGGCTCCCAGACCGAGTGCTCTCCAAAATCCTCATCCTCCCCCATCTTGGGTACTGGAGGAGGAGCAAGGAACAGTGAAAACACCCTCACAATACACCAACCAAAAAGTTACACTAGAAAAACGCATGACAAGTTACTGAAATAACACAAGATGCATCTGCAAGCCACCTAGAAATAATATTTTGTCCAATCACAGATCTACTTTTAAGATTGCCCTTTCACCATGCCAGCTGCTAACAAACCACAGCTTCTTCACCCCTTGTGAGCTGCGAAGTTTGAGTCTCCTGACCATGGGCCTTTATATGCCAAGGACCACTCATTTCTAACCCATCTCTAGATCAGTTGTTGCAAAAGGATTTCACACTTCCCTACCAACTTTGTACCCATCAGCAGGGGAAATGAGAGGCTTGAGTGTTGTCCTCAATTTACAGGAGTGCTCCAAGTGGCAATCTATGAGAAAATGGTTCAGTGGTAATGCAGCAGGGTGGACAAGACAGCCCTCGCTTTGCACACTTCCTTAAGTATGGATGGGGAGGAAATGGGAAAAAAAGGGAAAAATAAACACAGTAGTTCTTCATTGTCTCCTAACTTGTGGTTTTAGGATTTCATCTTCAAGGGGAAAACTCCCAATGCAATTCAAAACTTCCCTGAGGGCTACATCATTATATGGGTAGGTGGAGGCTGTGCGGTTTTGTCCTGGAAAGCAAGTTAAAGGACACAAACACAAAGCAAATATATTATCAAATTTGGCAGGACTCTCCTTGCACATACCTCTGGTTAACAGAAGAAACAGCTGTCTGGCTGTAGAAACTCTTATACCAGCTGAATCACAGAAGCAGCACTGTGCTAGACATAGCACATGCATACAACAATAAATAAAACCAAATAAATAAAACCATCCCTTGTTGAATCAACCTAAATGGGAACACAAAATGTGAAAATGAAGACATTAGCTTTACTAACACCAGTCAAATTGCTAGTTACTCTGCTCCTCATATGTCACTATAATGGAAAATGGGCAATAGAGGAAAAAAAAAACAACCAACCAAACACATTCTACCTTTGGTATACTTGGGTATGTATCAGTATATACCTAGGTAAGTATCCCTTACAGCTTTACTGACTATATTTGGGAGGGTGGAAGAACAAAGAGTCTTGCACCTCAAAGAAACACACTGAAGATGGATGGGAACATACTTTAATAAATGAAGAGTGCAAATGAAAGTCGTCAACGGTAGCATTCAAGGACAGCTATGTTTTTTTCCACATCATGCTGCATTCTGTCCTTAAAATCCATACAACTCCTCTGTATGAGTCTGCATACATAGCAGCATACCAGAAAACTCAGCAACATGGAAAAAAAATCTCAGGAGCTTATACGCTGCCTTAGAATTTGTATAAAATGCAAATTACAGGATCTGTACATCCCCACCACACGATGAAAGCACAGTGAGCAGAAGCAGATATAGATCAGTCTGTTTAATGACCACCTACTACTGCAGCTGGAGTCAGCTTGGTGAGAGTGAGAACAGTTTCTGTGCTCCTGGTACAGCTTGGGGCATCCCAGCTGACCTCTTCGTGACACTGTCTGGCATGTAAGCAAACTGCTTATGAAACCTCTCCTCAACATTGATGAGCTAAAGCCAAGTCCTATAAAACCAAATGGAAAAAGAAGACTAATTAATAAACTGGCCTCTCAGAACATTTGCATGTGTACTGAACTGTGGCTGAGTTGCAGGCAACTGACATGCGAGGAGGCATCTTCATTCACTTGGGATGCTGGTCTGCGGCCAGCCTGGTGGGTTTACTTTATAGGTTACTTCTAAGAGCATGGTTTAACTTCAGATCACAACAGCTTCTTCCAGAAAAGTGCCATATAGCCTGCCTTTATAAGCAGCAGTGCATGCTGCTGGGATTTAGGGCTTTAAAGATGGAACGCACTATCTTCTCATTGTATTTTACTGGTTAGTCTTACTTTGGACATCTAGCAAGAAAAGAAAAAAGTGCATTACTTTTACCATGCACAAATACATCAAATTTACTTTTCTTTGCCCTGTATAGAAATTTAGATAATCAAAATACTTCAGTAGCAATCTTTCAGGAGGAAATGCAGTTTTTGCTACCTACATAACAGTGAGTAGCAAAAGGAAAAAAAAAACAAAGTGTCCAGGAGAAGTACATGTTTTACTGCAGTCCTCTTGCTTGTTTTCTTCTCCACCAAATATTTATGTTAGCTCTTAAGAAGGTAGGCTGCTGATACACAGCCAGAGACTTGTACTACATATAATTATGTCAGTTTCTTATAACAACGATACTGAATACACTTAAGTATATAACTAATAGCAATTACAAATATTTACTTTTTAAACACCTCCAGATACATAAATAATACATTATAATGAGCCATCAAGTAGCCCCTACATTTTCTCTGCTGTTACAGTGACAAAAAGCAGCACCATGGCCTATTGTTGCAAATAAAAGAATCCTACTATTCTTCACATCCTTGCTACATGCAATGCTTTCTCCTTCCCTTGGAAACAGAATTTCAAAGTTCTTAGCCTCAAATCCACACTAAATCAACACCTAAGTTTTCAAAATTTTTATAGTGTGATCTGCATTTCTACACTTATACCTTAAACTTCTAAAATAAATAAAACCTTAACCCTCCAGAAGTGAAGGAACCATGCCAGACACGGGTCTGTCTGTGCCACAGTTACCCTGTCACAAGTTGTGGCCATCAGTTGGATTTTGCCATTTCACAGCAGGACTGAAAGTGGACTAATCTGAACCCAAGCTCTGTATTTTGACTGAGATAGTTTGAACACTAACTGCTAGATGCAAAAATAAAAAAACCCTTCATATCTAAATGGATACTTAACAGCTCAAAAAGAAGTACTCTTGCATCTGAGAGGACCGAAGTAATCATGACATAACTAGACAATGCTTTTATCAAAACAATTTTCTCATCTAGTAGGTTCAAGTAATTAAAATACAGCCTACGATATTCCCATCGTTAGATGAGCATTATGTTTTACAACATCTTGTCTTAGGAAACCTGGCCTCCCAAAGATGCCCGTTCTCATTTCAGAGCTCTAAATTAAATAATAATTGATAAATTATGTCCCCTCCAATTAAGTCTTAGAAAAGACCTCTAGCAACACTCCTCAGCTACACTACCCAATTCTCTCAGTTAGGTCTCCTCTACTCTAATGAAGAAGATGCATTTCAGATATTGCTGTGCTCTTTGCCTTATCCTTCAGAGGTCAGGGAGTAGCAAAACAAATCAGCCCTAGAAATCACACTTTTATCTCTATTTTTCCAAGCAATGGCAAGATTTGGTTAGTCCTATTCCTTCCATTCTGTTCTGTTCAAACCTTCCACAGCTCCGCTGAAAGAACTTGCTGAGAAAAATATCTGTTCATCCATCATGCAGGATCCCTCATCTTCCATCTGTTGCAAGCTTTTTTTGTTATCTGTCCTCCAAATGGTGGAAATAATCATAATAAAAAAATCTCCTTGGCGTGTTACTACACAGAGAGCTACCAGAACCACAAAACAGCAGGCTTCATGAACAACAACAGCACACCTAACCATGAAGTCATGACACATGAACTAACCATAAAGTCTTGTCACACGCACAAATATGTTGTGAACCTGTTCGCCCAACAAAATTCAGGTTGAACAAAGGGCCTTTTTTTTTTTTTTGTCATTGTTCCAGGTACTTTTCTTCTTTTAATTACATCTTTAGTATCGCCCTCAGCCATACCATGACATCGAGTTATATCTGAGATCCTACATCTTTAAAACATACACGACATACCGACACAGCAACAGCAAAGGCTGCACCATCGTTTATTCCTTTTCACCCTTTTAGTGACCTCGGGTGAGGTTCTGTCTTCTGCCCTAAGCGAAGGCTGAGCCGCGGCGGGAGCGCAGCCCGCACGCAACACACCAGCCACGCCGGGCCGGCTCCCGGCTCAGAGCTGGCGAGAAGGGAAGCCGGGCGGCGCCGGGCAGCGCCCCGGGGGGCGGGCACGCCCTCCAGCACCGCAGCTCGGAACCGGGGGTGCCCCGACACGGCGGGACCACGCTCCCCTCGCTCAGACCAGCCCCCGGTGACCGCTGCGGCCACCCCCCCCCCAAGGCACGCGCAGGACAGGACGGGAGGGTGGCATTTTCCTCCCGGCACCGCCACACCCGGGGCACCCAGCAGCCCTTCCAGCTGCCGCGCACGCTGCGCCAGTCGACATTCCCTCTCGGGGTTTCAGAGGGAATGTCGGGGAGCGGCGTTCCCCTCGGCAGGCAGCTGCCCCGGGCCCTGCCGGCCCGCCCAGCCCTTCACCTTCCCCCCCAGCTCCCTCCGGCAGGCGCTGCTCCTTCATTCCTCTCCCTCACCCCTCCCAGCCAGGGGATTTGTTTAAAATAAGTACGATTACAGCGACCTGCGTTCCCCTCCTCCCCCACGGCCGCCCGCCGCAGGGCTGTCCGCCGCGCCCCACGCCCAGCCCCGCGCCCCGCCCTGGGGGGCGAGCCGCACCCGGGGGCCCGGGATGCTGCGATGCGGGGCCGGAAAAGCAGCGGCTTCACCCGCGGGGTGGGTGAAGGGTCCCCCCGGCCTCACCTCCGGCCCTGCCCCCGGCGAGGCGGCGGTTGCCAGGCGGCGGCCTCGCCCCGGGCGGCCCGCGGGCCCGGCGGCGCTAACCCCCTCCCGCCATTACACCGAGGAGCGAAGGAGGGAAAGAGCAGAAATCAATCAAACAAACGAAAAGATATTAAAAAGAAAGGGCGGCGGGGGGAGGAGCGGGGGAGGGGGGGAAGGGAGCCCTTGTTCCCCGCATGAGCTGGAGCGGGGCCGCGCCCCGGCGCGACGGAGGGGCGGGAGCGATGCCGCAGGAGGCGGCCGAGGGCCGGCAGACAAAGGGAGTCTCCCGGCGGGGCAGCGGGGGAGCCGGAGCCAGGGCGGCTGGGGCGGGGGCGCCCGGCCGCGCTGCCCCCCGGCGCCCTTCCCGGCCCTGGGGCGGAGGCACTCACCGGCAGAGCCGGAGGAGGACCCCCTCCTCCGGGGGGCGGCGGCGGGCTCGGGCTTGGACGGCTGGGGCTGAGCGGGGGCCGAGGGCTGCTCCTGCGCGGGGGACGGCGTGGTGGCGGAGGAGGAGGAGGAGGAGGAGACGGCTCCCGGGGGGCTCCAGCCGGGCTGCGGGGGCTCCGGAGCGGCGGGGCGGGGCGGCTCGGCGGGGCCGCCGAGGTCCAGCAGCTGCGGCGGCCGCTCCTGCAGGGCTGCGGCCACGGGCGCCGCGGCGGGCTTCCTCTCCATCACCTCCAGCTGCTCGTCGAAGTCTTCGTCCTCGTCTTCTTCCTCCTCCTCTTCCTCCTCCTCCTCCTCCTTCTCGTCGTCGAGCACAAACTGGTAGTTAAACTGGGGCTGCTGGGGCCGCGCCGGCCCGGAGGTGGAGGTGGAGGAGGAGACCAGGGGCAACTGGTCCAGCTCGTCCATGGTGCCTGGAGCGGGCGGAACAATGAGTTGCTGCGCGGCGCTGGGGCTGGGGCTGTGCCGGCTGCGGGGGCAGGGCGAGGGCTGCGCTGCCGCTGCGGGCCCGGGCTCCACGCCCTGGTGAGTCACGGCTGGGGGAGGCGGCGGGCGCGGCAGGGAGCACCGCCCCGCCCCCCCCGCGAGCGGCGGCGGGGACAGCCAATAGGCGCGGGAGCCGCGCGCCGAGCGGCCAATGGGGAGCGGGGCTGGGCGCGGCCGCCTCATGAATATGCAGCAGGAGGGCGGGACGAGCGGGGTGGCGAAGCGGGAGGGAGAAGTCGGGTAAAGTTCAGCGCGCAGAGCGCGGGGTGGGGCGGGGGTGGCCGCGGGGTTCGGGGCCCGGCCCCACCTGCCCACCGCCCCTGCGGGATGGGCCTGTGGGGGGGAAGCCCGCAGCTCCCCTCCCCCGCGTCGATGGGGCGGCTGCTCCTACCCTTGGTGTGAGCGGAGGGTCCCCGCGCCGCGGGGAGGCGGGTGAGGAGCCTTCCCCAGCCCGCTCCCTCTGCTCGGGCATCCCGGAGGTCGGCGCGGGCAGGGACATCCCCCCTCCCGGGGCGGGAAGCGGGGCCGGTCAGCGCCGCTCTCCGGGAGGAATGGCTGTGGTGACCGCAACACGGCGCAGGAAACTTCCCGTGTCTGGAGAAAAAAAACAAGAGGAGGCGTTTTCAGAATAGGCACGCTTGTTTAACCACTGGTCTGAGTTGAAGCCAGCCATCCGAACAGATCTAACCATCTGTTTAAAACTTGAATTGGGATCCATGCAGCTTGTGCAGGGAGAAAAAAAAATAATAATAATTAAAAATGGCAGCTTGTTCCCAAAGCAAAGATCCGCCTGTCTCTGTGTGAGGCTGGTGTGGTCTCCTGCTTCCCGCTCAGGGGTGGAACTCTGGCCCAAGCCCGTAGGGCGGCACTTCATTTAACTCAAATGGCATCTATTTGGATGTGATGCCCACCCACAGCTACCGCAGTTAGACCAAAAGGGCTTATAATTCTATATTTAATATCTCTCCATCATCGCAATGGATTTTTAACCCAGATACCATTTATTCTCCCACGTGTGCCTCTATAAAGAGGAAACGTTCATGGAAAGGTTCAGAGCAAACAAACTGAGTTGAGAGAGACAGCAGGACTTCAGGAGGAACAGCAGCTCTCCCGCTACTTCCCTTCTGCCACGTAGGACACAGTGTACACAGGGACCAGGTGAGGGGTCCCATTCCTGTGCTCCTCCAAGCAGCCTTTCCCTGCACCCGATCCATGCAGAGTTCGGGCACAGGGAGTTCCAAATGAGATTGTGGTTTTTTTCAAGACATCAGTATTCCTTCTCTCTACCCAAAATGACTAGAAGGAGTGTGAAAAGTATTCGTATAAACACAGTGAAGGTGACACTGATAACCTGATGGAGATTAAAGCATCACAGCACCTGAATAAGCACTTAACAACCTGGGAAGTTTTTAGACTTCAGTCTTTTCCCTTAAGATTTTTCTGTCTTCTGTGGACAAATTACTTTCACGTCAGGCCTTTTTACAGGGATAAAAGGGATGTAACAGTGGCAGCAGGATAGATGGATTAAATTTCAGGTGTTGATTATAAAACATGGAAGTTCTGGCTAAATCCTGTTCCAAATTTTGTCATTATGTCTCTGCATATACCCAACTCGAGACCGAATGGGCTCAATGGCTCCCATCATCCTTACTGCAACGTGTCTTACACCGCTTAGGACAGCGTGTACTCGAGGTTTGGCTCAGCCAGCTTAGGTACCAGCCTTGAACTTCACCTTGATGTCAATTATCCCTGAATTTCAGCCACGTTTTTGCACTAGTGGGAATGGTAGGTCCTGACAGGGAGGATCACAGCTCTGAGTCTCTGCTCTAACTCCAGCAACCGCACTTCCGCTTCACCAAACCATTAATTTGGTTCATGATTTAAGATACAAACTGATACCCTCAGCCTTATTTTTACTTATTGATGGCTGTATCTACCCAGTATCTTATGCCAGATGCCACAGTGTAAGCATGTGCAACAATACTCTTCAGGGTACTTCCTGTCTTTGCCTACCAGCTACTCAATTTGGAGAATGTACACGGGTAGAGCACTCAGTTCTAGGTAATGTGGTTTCTGAGAACATTTCCACTCTTTGACTAAGTTTAATGTACTGATTTGCATCAAGAAATTAGTAGCAGTCTGGCATTTTACTCCATTCACAGTTGATTCCCAGGCTTGAAGCATTTCCTTTTCCTAAAAGGAAAATTCAGGTTTTCTATGTACTCATTTACTATATACCAGGAAAATGAATATCATTTCATTTTTGTACTGTAAATTGCACTTTTTGTATAGCAAATAAAAATATTTTGATTGAGTAAAGTCTTTATAATTTCACCAGCCAATCTGGTTTTCATATCTCTTGGTTAAACAAGGAAATGGAATTTTAACATTCCTTTAAAATATACAATAAAGCAACAAGGTACTTCTAAAAAATTGTAAAATTCAGAGGACAGACCCAGTGCTGAAACTATTTTAACATATCACACTGCAGTGATTTCTGGTCATCTACAAGTAGGAAAAATTTCTGTATAATTCAGCTGATTTATCAGAGTGCTTTTAAAAGAATCCATCGTCAGTCAAAGACAAATGAAAGGGGTTTTTATTTAGAGAAAGGAAGTGACTAAAGGTCTTGGAGGGAAACAGGAAGGGAGTTCCAGATAGCCTGAGCAAGTCAAATGTACAAGTGAGAGGAAAATGCAGCTTTCCAGTACTGAAATTATACTAAAAATCACCCTTTCTTTTGGCTCTTTAGAAATACATTTTACAATTCTTATATGAAAATTGTCAAGTAGTATATCTGTGCAGATACTCAACAAGTTGATTTAGAAAAGTATGTTCTATGAGGTGTTCATATGGCAAACTTAGGAAGAAGAGCATTCAGCACTTGAAAGAGAAACACCCATTGGCATGTTTCTGAATTTCCACAGCAGAGCTGACAATGGCTATGGACTGGTGGGATTTCTTTTCTGTCCACTGTGACATTCTGCTTGATCTTACACAGAAGTAATATGATATCATAAACTAGGAACATTATTGTGATGGCACAAATGCAATATTATCACTTCATGGTGGGATCAAACAGAAAAAACAAACAAACAAAAAACCACATTTGGTCTCATATAACGATTGTAAAAGGATAAAATTCTGCATTTTTTCTTTTATTTTCAGTTGAAAGTGCCCAAGTGCTTGGGCATCAAGCGTCTTTGCCTAGCAGGTTTCTCTTCATCTGAACACCCACTCAACTTCTTTGCAGGATCAATAGTGGGATATTGTGAAAAAATCACTGCTTAGTTCAATAATACCGATGCAGCATATGGAGGGAAAAGTGTTAAAGCACTAGTGCAGAGGAATTGCCATCTCTGGATGGTAACTGAGTCAGGTACAGCTTTATCAGAAACTTCTGTGGGGCCTGCCTTTCAGCCTGGTCCTCTGCAATAATTAACATTTTCCTGACAGTAGCTTTTTAAATCTTTTATGTTCCTCAGTGTTCCAAGCAGTTCCTATTCTGGAATTGTTTCTAACCTCCCGTAGGCCAACTTAGATGGAGCCAATTTTTCCACTTCTTTTTTATCCCCCCCCAGCATCATCTTGATAAATCAAACCAGTCCATTTCTACAGTAAATCTCCTAATAACCATGTGGATATACAGTGTTCTGATTCAGATCTGCCCCAAAACATTATTTAAAACTTCCTTCAGCCAGCCAGCTGGGTGCTGAGCCAGTCCATCTGCATCAAGGAGAGTGGTTTAAGGACGGCTCCAAATGACACCAGCTGCCATGAGGGCAAAGTTGCCATTAGCTGTAGCTTTAAATTCCTTCATCCAGGTCATTCCTTCCTAAGCCACAACTTGGTTTGTTTAAGCTGACATTCAAAGGAACCAAAGCTGATGCATAACATTAAAAATGATGCTACGAGAGTGATAAGAACATATTTGCTCACCATTAAAATATACTAGTGTTTGATGGGAATCAAAGCGACAACTGATAATACAAGCAGTGCTCTCCAGCAAATGAGACTGTGGGGTAAGAAATTCACATCACTAAAACTACACAGGAATCCACTCTTAGTTGGATTTTGTTGTGACTACTCTCCCTTGCAAAGAACCATTAGATCGTAAAAGACAGTGCACAGCTAAAACACCAGTTTTACATCTTTCAGACATTTAGGACCCTAAACAGCGGAATTCTTCCACACCCAAAGACATGGTTTACACTCAAGAGAGATGAGAATTCTGAGCAAAAACTTCAAATACT
This sequence comes from Apus apus, assembly GCF_020740795.1. Lineage (NCBI taxonomy): Eukaryota > Metazoa > Chordata > Aves > Apodiformes > Apodidae > Apus > Apus apus. Next base: position 44,892,312 of record NC_067284.1, read on the forward strand.
TCCCGTAGCATTTCCATGTTTCTGGATAAACTTCTACTAAAGGCTGCTTAACTTGTAGGACTAACAAGTTCCCAACAAGCAGATAGCGGGGATATAACATAAATATTTTCCTTGAAGTCCCTCCCGCTCTGCCGAGTCAGGGGGGTGGGTGTTGGATGCTCTGAGGGAGCATGCAGTCAATCAGAGAAGTCCTTAAGTGAAAATAAAGACTAAAGAATCGTCTTGAGTATTACAAAGATGCAATATATTAATTACAAAATTGAATTGAATGTGTCCATTCACATGTTAGTGTATTAGAAAAACAAAGCCATAGGAATGTGGCAGAATGATGTACACTAAGTGATCCCTCATTACCACTTTCTAAATTAATCAGGTGATAGAAAGTTTAAACATACAAGAATGTGAAGTCTTCTGAGACTCTCTATGAACATTGCTAAACTTTTCTAAGGAATCAGAAAGAATAGTGAAAATTTTTCAACTTACCCAGAACACAGGTAATTCCCCACTTCAGGCTTAATATTGCTACTCTTTAGCCCCTCACACTGTTAAGAAAAACAATTAAATCATTCATTTACCAGTTTGGCTATAATACTTTTCACTCCCAAGGAACCACCAGCTTCACTGGACCTAGACACAAAACACCCATTGTCTATTAATACCACTTGCAAACAGATCAAGGTAGTATCATAACTACTTTTTCTAACAATGTTCTCCCTTCCTACTTTTCATTTAAACATGAATGCTTAAAATCAATATTAAGTTTAGATCTCGACACCCCTAAATCTATACCCCTGGACATGTGTAAATTCAAAGTTTTCAGCCTTGATACCTGGCTTTTTTTTTTTTTTTCCTTTTTTTTTTTTTTAATGGTTTTATTATATTTCTGCTCTATCTCATGTGAACATTCACAGACTCTAATTAAAGTAATGAACCAGCAGTGTTTTACCCCTGTATGTCTGGGGGTTCAGTGGAGGAAAGGATGCCCAGTACTGCCATATTTGCAATGTTCAGTTTCCAGGGAGTGAAGAAATGGGGATCCACTCATTACATCGCAAACTAGAGCACGGACAGAACACTTTTACAAGTGTAGTTTTCAAGTGGAAACAGAATTTGGATGGCCTGTTCAGGGCTCAGAGCATCTAACCTCTCTCTAAATCATTCTAAATCAGGGTGCTCAGCCTCTGAATTCTTAACTTGGAAGGTACAACTGACTGAGCTGAATTAGCTGAGCAAACCAGTCACGGGAAATACGTTCCCTGCATATTCAGGGAAGGTGCAGGTGAAAGAGCTGATCTGTCAGCTCCACTGTTCTGATTCCAGATGTTGAGCCAGTGGTGCTATGAGCTCGGTGGCTAGAATTTACAACTCCCAACAGCAAGAACGAACTCTGAGGTCACAATCTATACCTACATTATTTTAATAGCTTTTTTAAAACTTAGGAATTTGTAAATGCTAGAAACATTTGGAATTTCACTTTGTTTGCTTTTTTAAAAGGAAACTTGCATATAATTTAAAATAAATCAATTTTTGTTCTTCTTCAGCATTGATATTTACCCACCTAGGAAAGAAACAGCCTGGTAACCAATATTCAGGTTTATTTCCTTGGCTGCCAGGTATATGGGTATGAAGATAGATAGATAGATAGATAGATAGATAGATAGATAGATAGATAGATAGATAGATAGATAGATAGATAGATAGATAGATAGATATGGATAATAGCACCATTTTCACCATTACTGTAGAGAAGGCTGGTGGCATTGCTACTGGGACTATAAAATATAAATATACTGGCAAAGTTTGCAGTGGAAGGAAGAGTACTGATTTTAAATAGCTCACATTTGAAAGGTACCAGCCCACCATCTTCTAGCACTTTGCTCACTGCTTTGTAAATTTTATCTTGTAAGTGCTTTTATGAAACTACAGCAGCTGGAGTCTTCATCTGAGTTATAGTGTTTTGGGATCACAGTGCACTGATGATTTCCAAACACAGAAGATATAGCAGCTGTGGAAGACGCTACCAAGACTGTAACTGCTGCCTCTATTATGAGTGTTTAGGGAGCTCTTCCTTTTATCTGGATCAGACAAAGATAGGACAGCTAAAAAAAAATTGACCATGACTACTCTGCTTTCTCAGTGTTGCATCAAGCTGGTCATACACTGAAGCCCTTTATCTCCCTCACCTTTCCCCGCATAGAACACTTCAGCATTTGAACACTTTGAACAATTTTGGTTAACTATGGCAGAGGCAGAAGATTCAGGGATGCTAAATTCCTGACAGTTCTGTAAAAATCAGCAGCTGACTAAAATACAGAGAGCTGACAAGCTCTCCTGTGGAGAGGGAGCCGTGAAAACTTGGTTGTTCCCATTCCATTTGGGAGCCATCAGCTAGTATGTAGTTTTTATAAGCATGTCTGTCTTTTACCCAGATGGCAAAACCAAAAAGGAGGGTACGGAAGATGTGAGAATGATTAAAGATCTTCCAGGATAGAGGTGCAAACACTGCAAGACCTGAAGCTATATGAAACCTGAATTTGCTAGTTTTACTGGGTTTGGATAGGGATGTGTTTTAGGTGAGTCATGCCAGTGAAACTGTGGTGAAGGCTACCTTGATGCAGCCAAAGTTTTGGCAAGGACAGGAAAAAATAGGGAGACAAATCTTGTAGGCTGAATTATCTCTGGTACATCCTGTGAAAATGAGCAGAAACAAGATTGATTCAATTAAATTGGGCCAACAGAGTTCTTGTAAATTTTGCATTGTGCTGTTGTTATGTTGAACAGATCTCTCTGATCGAACATTTTACAACCTTCCTGAGGCTAATGAAGATGAAGTAAGATGGCAGGTGGGGTATACCCTCAGGAACTTACTTCATTCTCCATTTCTCTTTGCTTGCAATTTTTATTTTTAGCTAATCCCTGTTCACTTAGATTTTTCATGTGAATAATTACTTCCTTAACAATTTTTTTTCCCCAAAAAAAAGTCACGTGGCAAATTAGTTTCAAAAAACTGCTGCTGGAAAAATAAAATCCTATAATGATTCAAATGTGTCATGTGCTGTTAAGCCAACCTCAGTGAGAGATGATAAGCAACTTTTTGACACTACACCAGTAATAATTTCTTTTACCTAGACTGTAATCTAGAGGAGGAACAAGTCAATAAGGCATACAAATATATGCATACTTACAGGCTGCCACTGAATTGATGTCCATTTTATTTATTCTTTCAGCACTCTGTATTTCTTGCAGTGTAAAACTGGTTTGTAAGTACCCTCATAAAAAAAAGAGTGAAGTTAAAACAACAGGCCTGTTGATTGCCATTTTAAAATTATTTTGATGCCGTGAAGCCTCCTTGTTACTATTAGTTAAATCTAAAAATTCCTCGATTTTGCTCAACAGCTGTGTGGTCACAGACCATATACAGGCAGTTTCTCCATACATTGGAATGCTCATGTAACTGATGTGATGGTAAGATGCACCTCTGATCACTCCTGTGGTCTCTTTTCAGCACTTAAGCAAGTGCCATGCTTACTTTCCACTCTTGTCTCAGAGGAGTCCTCAAATTCCATCCACTTTTAGACAGATCCCCTCACCAGATCATCACGGTCATCATGTTGCTGCTCATCTGACCTGGTTTAGCCCTTCTTACAGCTTCAAGTTCATATAGATGTTCAACAGTTGTGCTGAACTTTTTCTTTGAAGCAAAGCATCAAGAATATAGCAAAGAGAGGATGTAAGACACTAAGATGTATATGCATTTTATATTAACTAAACATAATACTTCATCAAAACTTCTAACCTGGCTTTTCAGCAAAGTGGGTGATGGTTACAACCTCTGTAGCCTCAGCCTCTCTGCCCTGATCTTAGGCACTTTTTTTTTTTTCCCTTCAAAATCCATTTCTATGGCTGCCCCAGGATGCTGAACTTGTAAAAGTGATTTATGTATTGCACTGTGGAATAATAGGAAGGACAGCTGGGAGCAGGCAAAACAGGGATGCTAAAATGAGCTAGACCTCCAACTGCTGACCCACAGAACAGAAAGATCAGCACTGGCAACTGCCACAACATAGAACTATTAACTTTAGTTCCTTCAGACTAAAACAGCTCAGGACTGGTTAATCCTTACTTCTTCCTATAGAGTCCATCTAACTGCAACCAAATAAAGACAAACATTCCTAAAAATAGTACAGGGTATCATCTCCCAAATTTTTCAGAAATAGCAAGTGCTATTTGAACTGCTTTAACAATAAAAGCAGGTGCCCCTATATAAATACATAGTATATGATACATTGGTTTCATTTTTAGATTGTTTTATGGCAACTGAATGACACTTAAATAGTTATTGCATTCCTACCAATAGGTAATTTTTAAACACACTGTGTTTGGGATTTTGTCTTCCTTTCTGCTTGGAAATTTCAGCTCATATTATGGATATTCCTTCAGCCTAAGTGTTTGTGCATGTATAATTGTGTGTGGCATATATATGCATGTATATATAAACATACATGGAAAATGTGAACCAAAATAAGCAAGATATATTGTTTCTGGCCTGACTGGCTGTTTGGCTTTAATTAGGTTCATGTTTACCCTATGGAGTGCTTAGGCTTCCCAGTCAAGTAGCAAGGCTCACTGTGTTATGCAATGTACTGGCATGTTAAGTCAACTCCTCCTACACACAGTTCACAAGACACAATACAACAGGTGGATGAAAGATATGTTGCCTGGGGGTGTTTTGGAAAAATGAGGCAACAACAAACCAAAGAGGTCAGTGGAAAAAGAACAGTCAGTTTGATACCTACCATTATTGGCCAGTTGATTTCTCTTGCAGATGTTCTGGATTATTTGAATGACAGATCCATCAGCAAGCAAGGAAATAGATACATACATTGAGGGGAAAAAAAGGGTAAAAAAATTATCTCCAGTGAGCTAAGAATAGCATTCCATAATACTAGATTTAGATACATAAGCAGACCAGAATGTAACAGCATATACAGGCACTATATATTATGATATAGCTAATTGCACACACTTATGAGAGTTCTTCTCAAGTGGAAGCTTCTAAGACAAAGGCTACATAACCAATTTACAGAGTATAACACAACAAAGCCCTAATCCTGATCACAGCCACAGTGTGATATGTAGGTATTATAAATACCTCCATTTTCTTCCTTTTTTCTTTTTCAGTCAGATTTCTCACAACTCCACAGACAGGCCAAACACGTCAGCTGGAAGCATGGCTGAACCAGGTGCTGGTAACCCATGCTGTGGAAGTTCAGAAGAAATATTATGCCCATTAAGTTAATAGCACAATAGACAGAACAATTTAATTTCCATTTATTCTGCTTCATGTCAGGCTTCATGTCAGCACATGACTGATTTGTTGTAAAATCCTTTCAGAGTATTGGCAACACACAGTTACATGGAGGATGTATGTACGCAATGTTTGTAGCCATATCACCTGGGGCAACATCACATGGGATTTTACAAGACAGGCAGGTTTGGGGCTTGGCAGTACTTGGATAAGGAGCCCACAAGATTACTGCAAAAGATAACTTTGGGTCTTTCCTGCTACACAGAAACTCTGACGCTGCCATAAGCTGTGTGGTACTCTTCCAAAAATAATGGTCATCTAATAGAGCAAGCATGAAGAACATCTGGCTGTTCCTGTCCATGTGTCTGAATGAAGTAATTTTCTCAGGAAGAACAAAGCAATACTGAGGCTAGGAGTTTTGAGGCTTGTCAGCGATGGTTCTGTGGGAAAGAGATTGAAATGGCAAATGAGAAAGGTGGGAATTTGTGCACAGAAGCTGTGAGTGATAGCTGAGCAAGCTCCCGGTGGTTTGCAGACTGGGTGGGAGGACAAGCCAAGGAGTGTCAGTCAGCAGCAGCTGGAGAAGGAAGAAAACAGGCAGAACAAAATGGAATCTGTATCCCTACTTTTTTGAAAGAGTGGCCTGTGGACAGATATGAGAGGGTTAGGAGAAAAAGAGTGAAATTTATTACAAGCCCAAAATACCGAAATTATAAAAGATGGAGACAAAAAGGAAAGGGCAAGAAATCCCCTTCTCTAGCACAAAAAATAGATGAAGCAGAGAAACAGCAAAAAATGTAGTTTCAGGTTACCTTGCTGCACTGCATGTATTAATAGTTTGGTTCAGATCTTTTATCTGAAGTGAAGACAGAAGAAAGGAAAGGCCATAAAATCCTCCTTAAAAGCAGAAAAACAGATGAAGAAGAAACACAATGGAAAATCTAATTTCGAGTTACCTTGCTGCACTGAATGCATTTATAGTTTGCCTCAGTTCTGTTGTTTTAGATATTCTTCTAAGCCTATACTGTTCTCTGCTGTCCCTTCTCATTCAGAACTTATTTATGTGGACCAGCTTTTCTCTCAAGCATGTGCACAAAAGTGTTATTACAGTAACATGCAGTTGTTTGTGGGTATCTGAAGGTAAGAGGACTAAAATCTGGTGCAAGATAAATCAAGAGGCAGTTGTTAGTGTTTTTAGTATAATGAAGACTGACCTTTGCAGCCTGACCTTTCGTTCTAATTGTATAAAGATATTAAAATAGGAAAGTGTTATCCTAAGACAATATTCTGAAAAAAACATGAATTCATTTAATGAATAATAATAAATTTGAGTCTCAGCATTTACAAATACCACTTGGATTAAACTTCTCGCAGACTGAGAATTCATTTTCAAATTACTATTAAGCAAAAAAATCCACCCACAAATAAAAGCTGAAAAGACATTTGAATGTGTAATAACTAGCAAACTTGTTATGATTAAACCTTTAATGTGATTAAAGCATTTTAGAAGGATTCCACCTAAAAACTAGAAAGCACACAAGAGCTGGGTAGAAAAATCAGGAAGTATTCAAACTTGGAAATGAACAGGTCGAGAGAAGTAGTTTTTTTTAACTCATCACTTCTTCAGCTGAAGAAAGTATGACTCCAGTATAGCCACGTCACTCACAGGGACTGGTGTGATGAGTGAGAAACACAGGCTGAACAGACAAGAGTTTGGGAAAGCAACATGAACCACAGCTAGTAGGGGAAAAAAGGACATTTAAAAAGAAGTTGGTGTTATCCTAACAAAAAGTTATCAATGTTAATTTAATCCTCAGTGCTCACCACGGTCTGAAGTACCACAACAATGGGTCTGAAATTCTCCTGCATCAATTTGAGGATGGTGGATTGTGGACCACTTTCTGGGCATGCAGCAGCCCTGCAGAAATAATCTGCCCATTTTTAATCCAGAGGGAGCTTTTCTTCTACTCAGCTCTGCAGTGTAAGGAGCACAACTTCATTCTAAGAATACCACAGCACTTTGTCACAGCTTTACATCCTAGTGACATTGGTAGACTATACTATTTTCAAAAGATAATCCCAGAAATGTGAGATCATACAAAGGTATACTTGCTTCTGAGACAAGTGAAGTGATCCTTAATTTTGTTTGGGTAAAGATTAGCTCTAGAGAGTTTGTATTCTGTATTTAAGAAAATTGCCACTAAAATCAGATCCAACTTTTTAATGCAGAGTTGCTAGAATAAATTCTCAACTTCTGTAGATTCAGACTACTTCACTGAAATCAACATGCTGTTGGGAACCAGCATTAGCTGAAAATCTGGCCTGTTACAGTTAGGCTTAAGAGGTTCAAAATTACCTAAATGAAATGTGGGCTACATGAAAAGCCAGTATCAGAAGAAATCTCTGTGCAGAATAACACTCCAACTTAAAATCTGATACCAAATTCACCCTACAACATGGAAACATCCAAGTGGATGAGATGTCTGACTCCCAAAGTCTGCCTTCCTAATGTTTAGTCCAGAGAGGTCAATAGATATCTGAGCTAAAAAGTACTTCCCAATACCCTACTTGAAGCTTTCAGCCCATAGCAAAGGGGAAAATACAGATATTTTTTTTCTTTTTTTCTGGTTTTTTTGTGTTTTTTTTTGTTGTTGTTTTTTTTTTTAATGAATGACAGTGTGTCTCTTCACAGGTGAACTTTCAAAATACTCTACCTCCAAAATTAGCTACATTCCATTTCCTGTCATCATCTCTAATGCCCTCTAGCAATCTTCCTCTGTATACTGGAAAAAAACAAAACCAAACTGGGAATACTGCTATTCAAACTTGAGCCCATATTCCCATTGCTTTAGTAACACAGTTTCTATTTGGGATGGTATGCAACACTGACACCAAAGAAATCAAGAGATGGATTTAGCAGGACCATGCTGCAATCTCAGACTGACAGTTAACAAGCCATAAAAGGGCTCTGCAAAGTCTAAAAAAAAAAATCAAGAAAAAAGTCTTTAAAACAATTGTTGTTTACAATTTTTTAATTTTTTTTTACAACCATATATTAGTAGTTGTGCAACATGCATTTTTAAATCTGGCTTGACTATATGAACTGTGTCTTTGAAAACAAGTGAAAGTTGTTACTCCCTATATTTTTCAGAAATTAATTGAATGGGATGTACCCATAAAATTATCTTTAAATGTGTCCATTTTCTTGTATCTGCAGATTTCATCTCATCTTTGTACTTGATTCTAAGCTGAAGATTCTCCTGAATAAAGTCCATATATTTCTAAGAACAAGCAGTTCAAATATTTCTATTCTAGTTACCACCATACCACAGGAACTGAAATAGCATCAATTAAAATTGTCATTGACCTCTTCCAGAGCACTCATATAAGTGCTGCTCTCCCTGTGTCCCAGCTGCTTTTTATACAATGGGGTATTTTATTTCCTCTGAACATTTGATAGAAAGATTAAACTCTCCAATATTTCAAATTAAAACCAGTTTGTGTTCTACAGTGGATTTAACTACTTCATTAAATCACTCATTAAGGAGCTCCTCACAGCACTGTTTTCAGTCCTTTCCTTCAATCCGTAAATTTTTCACTTACAGATTTAATAAAATCATCAGGAAGCTTAAATTCCATTCGTATGCCAAGTATCACGAAGATGTAATTAAAGATCATGACGACTGTTCCATCTGCCACTTCCGTGCATTGTCAGTGCACCTGACTCCTCTGCATGCAGAGTGTTAAGAAGCCTGCAAAGTGGTGCAACATGAACAGAGAAAACGGCCATGTTATCTAGATACAATTTAAACACTGCACATTTTTTTACAGCATCTCACTCGGCTTTTTCTCACCCCTAGGAATCCCTGCTCCAGTGCACAAGCAGTGTGCCTTCATGGGAGTGAAATGTCTCTCCTTTCCTTTGGGAATATTGCCAACATGCTTCCTTGCCTCTTTCGGATGCGACTGTCCTTCTTCCCATCGAGGTTTTGTTCCATGGAGATCAGCGTAATGTTAGACCCTTCCTGCTGATGTGTATGCATGCAGAATTAATACACTTCATCTACTACAAAAAGATGTTGGCAGGAGTTTTGTTGGCAGCAGACAGAGTAAGCACATAACTCCCTCAGTGGCTTAGTTACCCTGGTTGCCAACCACATTCAATATTGGCCTCAAGGTGCTTCCTCTTGACCTTTAAAGCCTTGTGGAATCTCGACCTGAGTGCCTTCTCCAAGGCAGTGATTCCCTCACCTTCCCAAGTGCCAAACAAGCTTGTCTGAGTCCTCTCAGTCTCACCAGTGGTACACAAATGTGTCCAGCTAACTACAACTTGACTACATCTTTTTCCTGCAGAAATGTACAACCTACTGTGATGATCACCAGAAACTGTCGTTGAGTTTTTTGCCCCTTTTTTCCCCCCCACCCCCAAAAAATGCAGCTTTCGTATCCAAAGTTACACTGAAGTCCTTTATTTTTAGGTAAATGCTTTATCTCATTGTTACAAATTAAAATACAAATTAAAGTTGTCACTCTGTGGTCACCCTTGTCCCTTAATAAACAATACTGAGATTTAAGAAACAGGCAATGAGCATACATTGATCCTGATGGCAATTCATCTCACTGGATGAAAATATTAATTTTTTTTCTTTTTTATTTACTTTGCCGGGAATTTGCACATCAGTCCTCTCACACAAATGTTTTCATAGATAAACATTTTAAGCTTCTTTTTACCCAGTCCATGCTTCAGCTTCCCAGCAGAAGTTCAGCTTTTCCAAATACCACCTCTTGGGAAAAAACTTACAAACATTGTTTCCAGAGAAACACATAGTTGTGTTTGAATGGAGGCCATAGCTTGTGTTTTCAAAATCCTGGTTATACTTAACAAAGTACTGACACAGGCCTGCATTGCAGAGGGCTTATTTCTGAGCATGAAAAGACAGCATAAAATGAGAAAGCTGATCCTGGCCTCTTTTTATCTTACTGGAAAGTTTGGCTCGACTCCAATCTTCTCTTAGATGAGGGGTAGTTAAAAAAATACTTGTCAGCATAAGAAAACAAAACTATTCATCCACTTTACCATTCAGAAATCATGTTCCTTGAGGTCTGTTTCCTACTCTTATTCTTTTGTGCCACACCTTTCAGTGAAAGCCACAGGTTATCATAAAGGGAATGTGATAAAAATGGGAAGCAGTGCCTTCCCTGTAATTGCTGCTGCAGTCCACTCTAATTGCTACAAATAAACAATCATTTTTATCATAGTAGAAGGTGGGGTTTAGTTTGTGCCTGTCGGAGGGTCTGTAGGAGTTTTCACAACCGAGAATCAACACTACTTTTATTTTAGCAACAAGAGCTGCTCAAGTGATGGTATTCAAGGAATGAGGTCACGTATTCAAGCTGTTTAGATACAACAGTGTTCAGAGATGTCAGCTGGGCTTCAAGGAGATAAAAAGTGCATCAGCTTATCAGCCAGGCACTTCTAGTGCTGCTGTGCTGCTGGCGTCTAATAAAGCAAGGCGTGCACAGTGAACTCCATCCAGGCACAGAAAGATGCTTCTGCAGCCCTTGATACTATGTAGCACAGTTAGGAAACACAAATTACAAAACTTGATGCCTGTCTCTGAATGCTGACACTGCAATGGTTCCAGAGAAAAAAACGAAGCAAAACAAAACAAAAAGCTAGTGTTCTTACCTGAATCAGTAGTTTTTTGTCTGTGTCAGGAAAGTTTTCTGTAAAATGTTGTAGCAGGAAACCCTAGGCAACCAAACACGTTTCAGTTAGTATATTGGTGGAACTTATTCAGCAGTGTAAACTACTAATCTGGTTTTATAACTTCATCCAGATACATTTAACTGACAGGGAAGATTTGGCTCAAGATTTTTGGCCAGTGACATAATGTATTTGAGTCTTCCCAAGCATCCATAGAAAGATCAAAATCTGCTTCTTCATGTATCTCATCATGTAAAAAATTGTCTTAACATGGTCGAGTTTATCTGAAAAATCTAAATTTTGTCTCCCAACATACATGATTCTGATGTTTTTACACTTGTACAAATATCTTCTGAATGGTTGATAAGTGATATGTCCTTTCTTAAAACACATTTGAGAAGGACTATTTGCCACTGAATTTTTTATAAATGTATTTTTGATACGTGTTTAAATTATCATCTATTAAAACAGAACAAAAATTTAGGCTTTATAATCACTTCTCTGAAGGATTTATACTAACCAAGACTGACCATGCAGAAAATATTTATATGCATGAGTTCAATAAAAGTATTCACATAAATAAAATAATTCACATGTATAAATGTTGCAGACTTCAGCCAAAAAGATGAGAGCACTGAGTACAAAAACACTGGAGTTGTCTTTAATAGATGAGGGATAAACTGTCAGGCAGTGATCTGTATTAAATTTTTATGAAACAGTTTATGCCAAATATATTTCCTCTGCCTTCATAAATGGAAAACAATTTATTTCCAGGCCTCCCACATCTAGCAAAAACTTTTATTAGGCTTTAGTAATTGGCAACATTACAAAGATTGGGCCTTTGCACTGGTAAATATTTCAATAAATCTCATTAAGTTTCTACTCCCCCTAAACTGTATATTACTGTTTGTGTATTGAAGTAACAAGATCACAACAGTGATGAAAATATTTACAGCCTAGTTTCATTTACACTGCTTCCTGTCTACACAGAAGCCAAAAACATTCAGCAAGCCTTACCTGTACACGTGAATTTTACTCAAGGAAGCAAGATTGTGTTGGTAACAGCAATTCTTTGGTGCATAAAGAATTAGCTCCAAAGAGAGGACCTGAATTTCAGGAATTAACCCTGAGAACCTACTGAGACGCCTGCTCCCATTATTTTTGTACAGCCCCAAGGGACTGTAGAATTAGCCCCAGTATGATAACAGGAATCCAAGAATATTTAAGTTTGATTGAAAGAGATCTCAACTTCAGACCTTTCCAAATGTGATCTTATTTAGTATTTGTTATATTAAATAGGAACAGAGGATGGATGGGTAAATCCCTTTAATAGGGACTTGATTCACAGTAGTCATGCACACCACATGATATAATCCTTCCCCTTAAAATATTCTTCAAGCATAAAGAGTATCAAGCAGCAAGTTAAGCAATTATCTCACTAAATTCTGACCAAATGAAACTAACAGTTCAGTAACTATTGCTTTCCCAATTTTAAACTGGACAGCAACCATCTAACAGTAAGATAATTTGGTATTTATCTCTAGACAGATATAAGAAATGAGGAATGTTCAACTGTAGAAACGATCAGTGAAATTACTGCCATAGAAAGTGAAAGTACTGAAGGAAGCAGACAATGAGTAAACTGAGACAGTTAAAACTGAATATTTTAGGTCTGGAAAAAAAGTTTTCACTGACATGACTAACATTATTCTTGTTCACTTCTGTGCTGTATCAATCATTCTTTTTGTTCTCTCCCCCCACCAACAGTGGACATAGATAATTTTTCTTCTTTCCTTGTTTCAAAATGAAATTAAAGTCTGTCTCCAAAAGACTGATTTTTCTTTCAGGAACTTTCATCTTGCTTTTTTGGCACTAGTCTTTGTCTCATCTGTTTAGCCCGTGTATGCTGTCTATGTACCTGAACCTGCCCCAAAACAAAATTATGTCTTAGGCTAAAAATAGAAAGTCAACTATGTCTGGTCTCCCCGTTGGAAGTATAAATCATTTACATCCATTGAAAAAGAGGAAAACCTGTTGCTAGTCACTGGAAATATCTTTCCCATAGACAAACCTGATTGTACCCCTAGACAGTGAGTCCCTGGACAGCCTCCCTGCTCTCTCAAGGCTCCCAGTGGATATTCTCCTTCCTTTTGAACTCTCCCCAGGGTGGAAGCTGGAGCAGAGAGGCACAGAGCTCTTACTAAGCAGCATTTACATGAACACTGGTCTACACAAAAATTTCACTCACATAGGCTAACAATAGGGAGTTAGTCCTCCAGTTAGTACAAGCTGTCATGGCAACCGTTTTGGTTTGGGTTTTGGGGGGTTTGGCTTGGTTTTTTGTTTGCTGCTTTTCTGGGTTTTTTTACAAGCATTGTGGCATTACACTGAATATTCATGCTGAGATATGACGGGCTAGAGGTGATAATTGCTTAGTGTAAGAATAATTAGAGTCATCCTAGCTGCAGAATTGTATTGGTTCTGCAAATGTGGTTCTCAGGTTCAAACTGGACTATCTTATATCACAGCATCAAGGCTCCATTAATAAGGATTCCAATGAGCATAATTTTTTTCCAAAGTTTTTGACCAAAACTCCCTTGTCTGTACAATACAATAAACAACTCAATAACCTCCCAAAGAAATTAAACCCATCTTAAGTTGTCCATAAAGCAATTTTCAACCAAGGTAATTTACTTCCATCATAACCAATTTATAGGGTAGCAACAGCATTTTACCATTTCATTATTTCGTGTTATAAAAACGCAGGGTGATCTACCATGTTTAAACGCCTCATTTCATGGCTGAACAAAAGCTTTTACAGTCATTTTACATATCTGATTCAGAAAATCTGCCATGCTTCTTACAGATGGAGTTCAAATAGAAATGAATGACTGAGTCTATTTCAGTTATTTACCAGATATACTAGCAATTACAAGAGTTTCTAATTTTCTGTTAATTGAAGTTACATTGCAATTGTGTTACACACAGTACTTATTTTGGCCAGATCCTCAGCTACAATAAACCAGCAAACCCCAATTACGGTAATTAACCTGTGTAATTTAGGCCAACTGAACGTAACTGCCTTCAGGATTTTTCTATATTTTTATGCTTGCTGATGTTAATACACTTGCTTCTTGTGGCAAAGCCAAATTACTAACTGGAAATGCAAACAGAGCAAAGTCCAGAAGTGGGAGCCTGGAGCAACCTCTTCATTTCTCTGCTATTATTGGGCAGACATCACACAACAGCTTTGAAAATAAAGACTCCAAACTGGAATGTGTTGTCATCTTTCAGTCAGCTATAGTATCCATTACCTCACAAACCAAAACCATCCTCCCCTTTGGCAGCCCCAGGAGAGCTTTCTCCAGTTTGAGCCTTCAGCAGCTGATCTTGAAAAATGGTGTCAGGGAGCGGATTTGGCCCAGTCAGACAATAATGCTGAGTAACTCTGACCCTCATCAGGAGTCATTGCTGCTGCTGCCACCGCTGAGCCATTACATTTCCTGAGGAAGGAGCCTCCTCTGCTAGCTCAAACTTGCTTTGCTACATCAATGCTGAGCTCAGAGTATGCTTGGCAACCTCCCACAATAAAATGAAAGGTCCAAATAAGTTCCTTTGGGGAAGGAACAATAGCCAATCCCTTGCCACGACTTACTAAATACTTCTGCCTTTCTTTTGTTTCTTTTCTTTACAAAAATTCTTTTTTAAAACTATACATCCAAATCCTCAACATGAAAACTTTACAAATGCAATTTCTGACCTCAATTCAACACTCTCTTACTTCATTCCCTTTGGTCCATTTCATCTTCCTCTTTTCCTCTGTAGTTACTTCCATCTTTCTATGCTTATTTCCTGCAAACACTATCTAATATTTTAATGTTTTTTTATACAAAAACGTATGCTCTTTTAATATTTTTTTTGGGGGGAAGCAGTGATAAAATTAATTCCTGAATAGAAAAGAGGACACACAGCTTTGAGGTGACAGCAAATCTTTTCCCCCAGCTTTAGAATCCAGAGCACCCCAACTTCTTAGAGATTCTTTCCACTGAGTTCAGCAGACATTAAACCTTCGTTGCTTGTCTTTGCCATCTTACAGACACATCTAAGGCAATATTCCAGACAATTACATGCTTTACTGTTCTTTCTGGCTTATTTCTGGAGTAATAAACAGCAGAATTCATTTTCTATTACTTGCCTTCCTTTGTAAACATAAAATTTATCTCCATATGTTACCTAGTTAAACCAAGTCAATTTACTGTGTATTTCAAGACACGGATTTCTTAATCAGTGCCAAGAGAAATGATTCTGAAAAGTCTGTGCCTACAGACACTTTGGTGGCAAAGGGGAGTAAGACAGGGAAGAATGACAGCTTAAAGCTGTTTGGTGCTTTACCTGTGACCTACCTATTGAAAGTAAATGCGCTGGGAGGCCACTTCCAAATAGTAGATATTTACAGATTTCGTTATTTTGTAGGCAACTGAAGCCATTTTGCAATCTATAAATACTATATATCGCTCTATACTACATAAACTTTTACATATCACTCATTCTATGTAGGCTGCCAACATTTATATGTCCTTAGATGAATGACGCATTAGCATCTGCATCCTTGAAAAGAAGGATATATAAGCATAAACCAAGGAAGAATCAGCCTTAAGAAGCTTTTTTCAGCTCTGAAAATACAAAGTCATGCTCTGCAGACTGCTGAAATGGCATTTCTTTCTCAGTCAGCCAACGGGCAAAATACAGTGAGGCTTTCTATAACAGCACCTTTCTAAAAGTTCACACATCTATGAGAGTCCAAGTAGTGGACCAGTGTTGTGCCACTTGAGTCTTGGTGGGGGGAAGTCTCTCTCACATGCAGTGTGCTCAGCGTCAGGCACCTCCACACAACACAAAACATATTTCTTTGGATTGAGCTTCAAACCAACAATAGGCTTATCACAGAGTATTAACAAATTTAATGGGTTTTGTTAAAAAAAAAAAAAAAATAAATGCACACACCAGGTTATCATTCAACTTTAAGAAACACGTCATGTAAAGTTACCTCAAATATTTCACACGTGCTAAGCCAAAACCTGTAGCTTAAATTGCCTACACATTCATCCTTCTGTGAAAGTAGGTTTCTCTTTTTCATCCCCCATTGTCCCTTCATACATTTTCACTGGCCAAAGCACATTTTAAAAAACAGCATTGGGACAATTTCTTCCCATAGACACCCCAGTAGGAATCCACAATCACAATAATTTCTGCATTCTCTCATTCACTACAGTGTAGCAGCATAACCATATGGGGCTTCTGGAAGAAGCTGATGGTGGCACCTATTTGGGGACTCCATATACTTTGAAAAAAGCTCAAATCTTCTCAGGTTCTTCAGCTCTGAAAAAAGCTTCCCTGTTTTAGAAGGGTTTTCCTTTCCTGTATTACAGCCTCACAAGAATAAGGACGTACTGTTGATATGGACAGCATTTTTTTTTTTTCTAATTGAGTTATAAGGGTTTCTTTTTTTTCCCCATAGAAGACAGTATTCTCAGTTCATTAATCTCCCTCATTCTTTTTTTCAAGACTTCAGAAGTGAAATATTGACCCAGCACTTCCTACAAACACGGTGACATTGTGTATGCCAAGCTCTCTGCAAACAAAAGTGCAAACGTGGGACATCAGGGAACACACTCCACAGCGTTTTTCTTGAAGCTGGAACTACGTGCTAAGCCTGAAGGATAAACTAAAATTTTACATTCCTTAACCTTATCAACAAAAAAGCTGTTTGTTGTGCATATTCTAGATCATGAATTTCTGAAAATCTGAAGCCTTCTAAAAATGCAGACGGTGGGCTTAAACAATGTAGAAAATGTGAGGCTTTGCAGTCCCTCCATGAAGTTTACACACCATGCTTGAGTTTGCATAGTTGTAGCTGTGTGAGGAGGAGCCAGCTAATCAGGATGGCTGCAGAAACAAAGTGTCCAGAGCCTGGTGGGTCACCATGGCTGTGAGCCATGAGGTGACCATGTCTTGTTACTGCCCTGGGGACAAACAGCATTAGGGCAATCTTTTCCCATAGACACCCCAGCAGGAATTCTCACTTGGTAACTGAAAGGTCTCCTTGTTACCTGCTGGTCTCATGTGGCTCCATTGCAAGAGCTGAGCACAAACCCTGTAGATAATAACTAATCATCTAGAAACACACCGTGCTGATTTTCCCAGCAAAATGTGAAAGCTACAGAAAATCCATTTACAGCCTGTTAAGGATGGATGAAAGGAATAAAGGAAAATCACAAAGGAGCTAATTCTTCATCTTTTTTTCCTTTTCAGTCATTAGTCAGAGTCCATTAAACCCAGCTATGAATCCCCTATTAAGGACAGAAGACCCCTGCAGATATAATGGGGGATTTGAAGATGAGAAAACCCCTCGGAGCAGCCATCTGCCTCCCACCAGCTCCCTGTTGACAGTGCTTCTTTACAGTGAGCATCTTCACTGAGGGACCTGTAGCCAGCTGTGCCCTCTTGGTTTGAGCCTTGCAGTGTGTCACTGCAGCAATACAAATATAGGCAGTCTCTTACTCTTAGCCTGTCTGACTAAGCAGCTTCTGGCTGAGAAAATGTCCTGTTACTTCACTACTGGGACCAAATTTTTATTTCAGATATAATCCTGCAGTCTTAGCATTTCTAAGTTAAGGCTACAGTTCTAAAAATTCAAGGACAACAGACTTGGCCCTTGCTGGGTAAATGCTGGTGAACATCTCAGAAAGGAGTCACCAATTAAGCCTCTTTCTTTTTCTTTTTTTTTTTTTTTTTTCCTCCCCCCCCCCCCCTGAGAGTTAATGAAGGGATTATAGGACATAAGAAGTGAACAGAAAACAAAATGTTAGAGATACTGCAAGATCAAATTCTACTCCCAGCAAAACATTCATTTACCAGAGAAATTCTGCAAGAACTTACTAAATCTGGCTACTTGCCTTTTCAAGGGTATGGAGAGATACTCAGTAACCCTGAGTCAGGTGCTCCTGGTTAAGAAGGTGCAATATTAGAGCAAACTCATGTGCTGTGAATTTAATACAATATTGACTGCTGCTTTGGAGCATAATTCACAAGTTAACACTGGCTTTTTGTTTACTACTTAAAAATATGGGATCCAAGTCTGTAGAAAAACTTTCTGACATAAAAGATGTTAACTGCAGAAAGGTTGCCTCTCAGGGAGGCAAATCTAGTGCCAAAAAGCAAGTAACTTTTTATGTGCATGGAAATAATGTGGCAAGCTCTTGCAAGCTGGCTACAGATATCTCCCTCTTTACATTCTGCACACACTCAGCTCTATACTGCATGAGCTGTTTTTGTTTGCAGATGACAGGGTTTCTCAGCAACGTAAGAATGTGAAGTAGGATCAGCATATGTCAAAGAGAACAAAGAAAAAAGTCAGTCTTGGTTTCCTTTCACAACCTGGTAGTTTTCCTTTCATGCATTTCCCCTACTATGCTTTTGTTGCCCACAGATTACCCAACAATTTTCAGAGCTCGTCTCAGGTGCACTCCTGCTGTGTACACAGAAGTGCCCCAAAATAAAAAAGCAAATAAAGGCCATAAATATAAAATATAAGGACACAGACAAAGTGGTTCTGCTTCACATGCAACTACATAGTACACACAAACAGATCTAGGTCTTAGCCTGCATTATGGGGAAAATCTCAGACCTGATGCAGTTTTTGGTCTACTGATAAGCAGAACTGCAGGTTCTTAGCTTAGCTCTAGTATTGACCCCACCTGGATACAATGAGAGGTTCTGAGTAATCATCCTGGCTTAATCTGACCCAAGCGCAGACAAGTTAAAAAGAGTTCAAAAAATCAGTTTTAAAGTTCTAGGAATATGTGTACTAGAAACCTTTTAAAGTTAGTTAGTTAGTCAGTTTGGTCATTGGTCTCTGTGGCCCCATCTCACTGCAAGTAACATTCCACAGGACTGATGTCACCATATTAATTAGCTTTTAAATGCAGCCCCTTAACTGCCTCTCAGAGCTGCTTCTTCACCGTCACTGAAATTAATTATCTTTTGCATAAAGCCTCACACTGAGAGGCAATGAGGCCATCTACCAAAAAAAAAACGGCCCAATGTAACCAACACCAAAACACTCTCTGCCATTTAGGCAGCCCCTCTTTAGCCTAGGAGAAGCAAGAACTGCCTTGAGACTCAGCACTTTTGGGAGGGTCCAGCAAACTATCTAAACCATATTCACTTACCAGCTCTAGCCTTGTTTGCAGAAGTTGAAACCAAGTGGAAAACAATACCCACAAAAACTCCTCACAGCTCATTTCCATTTGTCCTCTAACAGCTTAGCTTGGGGAAGGAAACAAACTTGTTGCTGGCCACCCTTCATGCCTTCACAAAAGGAGTATGAAAGAAGGAAAGAAGTCATCTCTCAATTTCACTGTTCCCAGCAGGCTTATGTCCTGCATACTGTCAATCCAGTCCTGAATATTTATATCACTACCAGTCAACAGACTGTGTTCTTTCACAAACTGCCAGCCAAAGTGATTTCTCACAGCCGGGCAGCTGCTTTTCTTCTCTGTCCTTCCCAAGGGCTCAACTTCACAGTCACCAGATAGAGAAAGATCAGGCTAACCAAGGGGAAATTCATATGTTCTTCTTAAGGCTCAAAACAAGAGAGCAGGCAGATTCCAAGGATCAAGGACACAAGAAGCAACCAATTTTTTGGATCCAAGATCTTTTGGAAGAGTTGTATTAGGAAAGTAGAAATATTATTAACATTTTGGTAGCTAGGTCTGTGAAGAGCGTGGTTTGAGTATCACACTTGAGATGACATTTAGCTGGCCACACTCCTGCTGGCTTGAAGGGACCAAACACTCTGCCTGATAGAGGAGGTGATGGATTTCAGACCAGTACAGCAACTGTAACTCAGCACTTCCAACACACTGGTTATCACCCTGATTGTTCATCTAACATGTTTGCCACATGAGTAAAGAAACTGGCATAGACATTATTTTTGCCAGTGTCATTCCTCTATTTTGTCATCTCTTAAATTGCCATATGACCAGATGGATAAGTGTCAAAGTTTTAAATCTGTAAATCTGTCCCACCCTTTCCTAGCAGCATGTGGGAAATAAAATATTTTTACTAGTAATACTTGAAGAAATTATCTTGTGTAGAGAGTCACGGACCTGTTCTCATTCATCAGACAAGGAAGGGCTAATTCAGCCTACTTAGAGTATGGGCCCAGAATCAACTTTGTTTCCAAAACTTCCTTCTTCCTACTTATTGAGGCTAGCTCAACTGTATTTTAAACAACTGTCTTCTGAAATTCTTATGGAATTTCCTCATGCTCTGCTGAAGCACAGTTCTCCTTAGTAATACCAAATATAAACCTTGGGATGTTGATTTGCACTCCTCTCCTAGGCTGTCCACAATTTTGACAGTGGGCCAGACTCAAGGACACTATAACTCATATAAAATACATTTCCAGATAAGCGTATACTCATTTTCCTGTTCTTTGGTGTGGTCCACAGACTATGGCAGTGGCATTTTCACAGGAGTGTGATTCCAAGGTGAATACAGGATCATCTTTGAAATGCAGTCTTTGAAAAAACAGATATTATTATATATGTTCTTCAATGTTCCCTGGATATTGAAAAACACATCATTTTGCTAAAACTGAACAACTGTTATGAAGACTTCGAAATGTTTGTACCACACAGGTCAGAGGAGGCTACCTCTAGTTCCATTAAAAATAAAAAAGAATTTTAAAAGTATTTTTGTCTCTGTCAATCAAGCCTTGCTCCAGCTGGGCATAGATTTACCCCTGAAAGCCAGTATTTCCTTCTGCCATGACCAGCTAGATCCTCTCTTCTGAGACATGACAGAGAACTTCCTAGAAGAGGGAAGATTCATGGTCCTTCTGTACTGTAGTCCTAGGACTCAGACAGCTATGTCCTGTTAGGACTGGAGTTTTGTTCGTGTACATCATTTAACTTTTTGGCTATCATCTTCTGTTATGAGGCCAAATATTTGCTAAACTTTATCCTCAGTTCAGGCCTATGATGGAGTGTGTATGTATTGCCTATGAGCCTTACCACCTTAGATTAGGTGTTTTGGAATAGGCCCTAGGACCATGTTTAGATCCAATGGTTATAATAGGAATTAGGAGAAGGTTATAGCTACCAACCATAGAGCAAACTGAGGCCTTTTTAAAGGTGGTAAAAAGAAAAGTCTAGAAGATAAACCTTACTTTGTTCCTGCTTCTGAAGCAAGAGGCAGACTGGGAATGAGTTCAACCTACTCCAGTCACTGCTGGATGATGGATGACTTCATTCATTCAAGTTGTAGCATTCCCCAGGGTTGCCAAGACTCAGAGAAGACAAAAACTGCTTCTGAACTTCCAGCACAGGCCCACAGGCTGTGCACCAGAACAACACAGCTCTGCAGACCCTGGTGATTCGTTACTTAGGAAGTACTCTGGTGCATGTGGGATAGATGCTACAGAAATTCTCCCATGGCCAGGTAGACCTTAACAGAATTGGAAACTGTTCATTCAAGAAAGTATTGAAGCTGAAAAGACACTTTACCAAATTTGGCCAAGTTAACTTCAGGCTTGGTGGCTGAAACCCCAAACAAACAGATTCCAACAATACTGTTTTTTCCAGCTCCCAGTGTCTTCCAGCATACGCAGACATGCAGCTTTAGGCTCTGGTTCTTTTATGCAAGGCAAACCTCTGTTATCCTGGTGCTACTGAAATGGAGAACAGTTTCTGCAAGCAAAAGAGGAAGAAAGCTGCAGTCACATGCAGTGTCACAAAGATGAAGTCATACACTGGCATAACAGCAAGTGTTGTCAGTTGTCAAAGGCCATCTGTAGCCAGCAGACTTAAACTGTCATCCTGGAAAAAGATGCAAACAAGCCTAATGGGAGATTGCATTATCCTCTCCCTGGCATTCAATCAGATAAGGCTTGTTCCCTGAACAGATATAGAAACAAAGGGCTACACTCTTTTCTTTTTCTTTTTTTTTTTTTTCTTTTTTTTTTTTTCTTTTTTTTTTTCCTAAAAAGAAAATATTTTTTTTGGCAGTTGATATGTTTTCAAAATGACAGGAAAAACAGGAATAACCACAGAACTCCTGAAGAGTCACTTGTCAAGTGGGGGTGGATATATTCATTTGCTGCTGCAGGGAAAGAGGGATTGCTCCACTCTCTGCTCTGCAGAATGGCCTCACAGACTTTTGATTTGAATCATTTAGGGGGTTGCTATGTAAGCAATGTGACACCCTGTTTGTGTGCTTGCTCTGCTTTTGGGGGTAAGGGGAGTTATTGTCACAGTGCTAAACACCATGTGGGAACTGTTTGAAAAGGAAACTAAACAAGAGATCCATTCCTTGGAGCTGGAAATGGATACACACTTAGAGATGATGCAATAAGAGCTCCTGAGGGAAAAGACAAGTGATGGCTCCCAGGACACTGTGAATCCTCCAGCTAACGTCAGAACCCTAACTCAACCTGCAACTGCCGATGTGCTCAAGGAGCAGTTCATGTTCCACCCCATGTAGGCCCCAACAATGTAAGAAGGGAAATCCTACTGTCCTGGACTTTTGGAGGCAAAGATAAATGTGCTTGGTTGGTTGGTTCCAGTGCAGGCAGGGGCCAAAGAAGAGGAGCACTGAAAACCGAAAAATGAGTCTTGGGATCTGTGCCTGGTACTGATGCAAATTAAGGTGAAACTATACAAACAGCAACACAATCAGACCATTCATCATTCCTTCATTAGCAGCTTTTTTTTTGCAGCACCACCACCAAAGAAAAAACCTTCCCTCTTTTTATGAACGACCAAGAGGATTGAAAAGAAAGCCTAACTGGTGAGTGTACTGTATGCACACTGTAAGACCATTTGTTATGCAAATAAGATAGCCTTGGATCCATAGGTGGTGTTAGTATAATTCAATTTACACAATCTTTGTGATACAGAAAGGTCCTGAGGATGTGACAGGGAATCTCAACTTACAGCAAAACCGTTGCCTGCTAGGGACAGAAAATCCTCCAGCCACAGTGCTAAGCAGATACAAACTCTACACTCCTGATGACATCAAAGACCTGTTATCTTGCTCAGATTTACAGGAAAGGTCAGATTTCCATAACAGATGCAAATCTAATATGCTAGCCTTGCTAACCCACATGAACACAATTAGTATCAGTGAAAAAGGATTAAATTGTTTTATAATACTTTGCATTTCTTTAACAGAATAAAAATCTTTCACCTTCTATTCACTTGGATGATATAACATTAACATTGTGCTTTCATATGTGTATTATACTCCAGGTTCCATGCTGTACAGCTCCCTGTCACTCCTGATTAAAACAACTTTACTTTCTTATAAACCTTGCATCAAAAAATTCCATGCCATTGGCTGAAAATTTTTGAGAGCTTTTCAGCAAGAAATGACTCAGCTGTTTCCAATAAACAAGTCAGAGAGAAAAATACACTGTCATAGCAATATTAAAGAAGAAATGCAAGAAGGTTGGATTTTGGTTTGGTTTGGTTTGGATTTTTGTATTTAAGAGCATGTAACTGGCAAGGTGTGCATCTTGTTGTCCCTGAAATAATTTTACATATAATCTTCAGAAAAAGTCTAACTCATGTGTACTTTGTAGAGTTTCTTGAATTTGAAGCTAGAATTTGAACTTCCAGAGACCCCAATGTCTTTTACATACAATGTCTGTATGTAATCAGACTGTGCCAGCACTGCCTATTGGCAGAGCGTGAGCTCCAGGGACTCCCAAGGACTTTCATCTATGGTTGCTGAACGCAGATGCTAGAGGGCCAGGCAGTGAAAATGAGGTCAGGAACTCCCCTGCCCTGCAACCTCTTCCTCAGACTAGTCAGCCTGGAGAAGATGGATGTTTTCTTCAGAGTTCACATGGGACATGCACTGACACAAGGATGCTATGAAGGAAATGAGCAGAATGGAGTAAGATGCCTTGCCTGCACAGCACCAGACAGCTGATTGTATCTGTGAGAGATTCTACCTATCAAAATAAAATACAAGATTGCCAGGTTACCCACAAAGATCACAGATGGGTCCAAGCACTGCTTGTTTCTTAATTTCCCCTTTTTGCTCCAGTTGTAATATTTGTAGCACTTATTAATGCATCACCCTCGACAAACTGTTGGTCTGTGGTATGATGGTGCCAGGAAGACTTCTGTGCTCAGTTTCCAATTTTTAACCACAGGGAGACAGGGAGAAATGTGGAGGCTTTGTGTTCAGCCCAGACACTTTGGAGGAGTGTCTTGCATCTCGTTGGGATACTGCCCCTGGCTGACAGAGTAGCACTGATGCAATTCAAAGTATGCTTGCATGTCAGCTGAAAGAGAGTGTTGCAGAAGCAGGATTAAGTGAAAAAAAGAAAGAGCAAAAATACCAAGAATCCATAAGTGATGTGAAGGACTGTTTCAGGAAAAATAGAACAGCAGTAGAAATACCATTGAATTCTGTGGAGGCATAAGGAGGAACAAAAGAAATTCAAGACAAAAAAGGATTAAGCCTTTGGAAACAGACCAACAGTCAAGGATTCTTTGGATTTAAGGTCAGCTTTAGCCACTGGCTGCATTGCAGAGATCGTATCTGAACAGATGAGAATAAATGCAGATTTCAGCACTGTGGTGCCTCAGCCTGAACACTTGCCAGCCCTGTCCTTGACTTGACTTAAGCTTAGCTTTGGGCCAAGTCTGAATAGCACTTTTTCAAATCATGACAGATCAATAAGGATCCTTAATGCATGAGCTGCCCTATTATAAAATATACAATACAGATAACTGACAGTAGGAGACAGATGAATTCACAGAAGAAAGATGAAATTCAGCATAAGATGCACTATTAATTTATGTGGTGCGTGCTTGTGTACCTGGATCTCACAGATAGCTGGTAATGTGGATATGCACATGTGGTCCCAGAATCCAATACTGTTAAAATAAACAAGGTAGATGGAAGCTTGGTTATAGCTAGAGGTTATCTGAGACATTTGTGTCAGACATAAAAGCCAGAGTAGCTTTGTGTATAACTTGTAGTATATAAAGATGACCAGGTCAAAAAATTAACAAGTTGTTCTTCCAAAATATCTTTTCAGTTTGGAAGGAACTGAGTACTTTAAATCAAAAGCTGAAGATGCAAACCAGCAGGAATCAAAACCAGAGAAACCAGTTCAGATGAACTGTCCATGATGTTCCTAAAGCATACAGGTTCAAATGGAAAATTTTAATTCCAGTTAAAATTAACACAGCTGATACTTGTCAGCCTGGATTTATTCCAGACTTTGTTTTTACATCTACCTTTACATGAAAATAACAAGCCTTTACAACAATTTAAAATGCACAGCTGCTGAACCTGTTTAAGCATGAGTCAGAATGAAACACAAACCACACAGTCGGAAAACATGGTCCTTGCTCTGGGATTTTACAGTCCTGGAGCTTGATTTTCTCCTATTCACATGGCTGTCATGTGACTTTAAGAAGACTATGCTTAGGCATTGGCCAACATGCAAGTGACCATTTTGGGGCCTAAAAGGACATAAACCAAGACCAGGAACAGAGCAGGGTGTGGAACATTGGACAGTTTAGCTCACTTCCTCTATAATTTAAGTCCTTACAGATTGAATTTATATGCAAGGTGCAACATATTTTTTGTAAAGAGAGGTGACAGGAGAGACAATGAAGCCCTTGACCACCCTTAGGTGCAGTTCTCAGAAAGAGGAATGGTACCAGCTGAGACAAGGTTTCACATGGCCTGGATGGGTGAAGGCCTGGGGGAAAATGAGTCAGTTTGGCCATCTTTATTCTGAAGGCTTGCTTTAATCTTAAAAAAACACAATTCCTAAGCAAAGGAAGTAGGGCCTTGCACATTTTCTCTGGAGGCTCTGCTCACCACCTTAGAGAGTGTGGCACAGTGGCCAAAGGTCACCAGAAGCATGTTTTTATCATTCTGTATTGTTTCTATACATAAACTATTCTCAACCTCAAAAGCTGTGAGATTTATTTATTTCAGATTTGCTTCTTTTTTCCTTTTTTTTTTTTTTTTTAAAGTGACATTATTGTAGATTATTAACAAACAAATTTTCAGAAATAAAAAATATTACCAAGAAAATGAATTAATATTTCAGACAGGCATTTCAACCTTAAAGATCACTCACAGAGAAGTCTGTGAGAGAATACTAGAGCCACATTTGCTCTTTGAATTATGAGGCAGGGCTAAAGCCACATGCAAACATAACTGGATTTGGAACTGGATACCTAATTAAAATACACAGATCAGACAAAAGTAATTAAAGCAAGTTTTTCTCATTCATCATTCTCAGGAATTTTGTTCAGTAGTATCAAAACAGAGTTACTTCTATTTTGATGCAGCTTCACTGTCTCTTTTCAAAGGAGAATGGATACAAGACAAAATCCCCTTTACTTCAGTGTGCTTTCTTGCCCCATTGCTGATGCTAATGCAGCCCTTAAAAAATTAAAGACATTCTACAGAAAATATTTGCCATGGCTAAGTTGTTATTCACAACTGATAAAGCTTTTCCTGTAGCACACATAACTTTTTCCCTAGATTAAAAGGAGAAAAACAGATGAGATACAATATATAGAAACCAAAACAAGTTTTGAAGCAGCCCAGTTTGTTTGCCTGAGACCTGGAAGCTCTCCAGCTACATCAGTCCCAAGGAGAGTCTGCCATGGGCTAATATTGCCTGTTTCTGGACAGTCTAGTTCAGGGTCAGGTTTGATAGCTCTAAGCTATGCTGCGATCTCCAGGGCAGACAAGTCCTGAGGGAGAAAAACAATGGCTTGCTACAGCCCATACATTCAGTCTACAGTCATCAAGACTATACCATCAGGATTTCATCATCCCTTGATTTACTTTTTTCCCTTTTAAAGCAGTCTTTTCAGATGCTGCATCTCAAAAATAAAGCAAAAGAACAGCGACAGAGATATAGTGGTTTCTTTAATTCAGGGACACGAACTGGGGTGAGACATCAACAGTTCTTATCAAAACCTGTTAATTTTTATATCCTTAAAAATAAAAAGAAATTTATTACTCAATAGCCCTTGTGGAGGAATTAATAATCATTAACTGATGGGTATTTTTATCATTAATATATCCTTGTGGAGCTCCTAGACAGTAGCCAAAATGCTCTGTCTGCAAACAAGATGTCCTTTGGACCGGATGTTCGGCTGCAAGAAGAAACCAATTTTAAGGTAAAGGCAAAAAATTACAATCATACTAAAAAGGAAGGGAAAAAGAGCATTATCTCAGGTGCCCAAAAGCTTGCCATATGTGTTTGCACTGCAACAGGAAAGCCTAATAACTTAGGTGCACCATGAGGTATTTCTGGAAAACGAAACATTTCCATGTACTCCAGTCCCCCATTTCCCTGAGTAAGGAACAATTTCTTATATACAATTTAGGAACAAAAATATGAGGCATGGCTTTTCTATACTCATGACAAACATTTTTCTCACATGGGGTAAACAGAAATTCCCTTAGCAGGCAAAATGAAAGGTTTTCTGCTCCGTCAAGAGGTCTGCCAACAGGGATGTCAAGGACAGAATACATACCAGACATCCAGATCGGAAAAAAAAAAATAAAAATCCTTATTTCTGGCCTGGGGAAAATTCATAACTAGAACAGAACTTCAAAAATTAAGCTTATAATGGGACTCACATGGATCTTCAAACAGCTCCGAGATGTGAGGAAAGATCAGATCTAAACTAAAGTTTCTCTTTTAGGTCCACCTGTATGCCTGAAGGTATCTGCTATGCACATATATAGAATTATTCTATCCTAAAGTGTGGTAGTTCAAAAAGAAGCATGAACATCTCCCAGGACCACATCAAACCAACTGAGAGTGGGTCTTCTGTTTGGAGGAGGTGAATTCAATGCCTGCCAACACCACTCTCACATACAGGTAGAACTGCAGCAGCAACTATTGAAACAATGGTGCACATCTTCCTTATGTTCAACTTTTACTTTAAAAACCACTAATGGTTATATTACTTGTGACTAAAAATAAGAGTAAGCCAAATGAGTAAAAAGCAGCAAAAATTCACAAATTTCCATTCATAGGTTGAAATTTCAGGTTAAATGAACCACAGATGCAATTTGTTCATGGCCATATTGTAAATTATGGAAAGACTGGAAGAGAAAAGCCCACTATCTGCCTGAATATTCTGAATGAATACAGATTGCCAAAGTAAGAGGATGCCTTTGTTGTCCTATGTACAATGTCAAGGACAGAAGTGCTTGGCACCTTAGCTAAATACTCTTAATCAATCATAAAAGACATACTTCTGTTGGATCAACATTCTCTCAGCACTAGGGAAAGATTTAATCTTCCCATTTCTTCTAAGACTGGTGCAATTATTATTCTAATTTTACACAGGGGAGAATGGCAATGGAGACAAATCAGGTCACTTAATTTGCATCCACCAAAAAACTGACAGTGTAGTTCCGGGTTAAAACTTTGTTCTGTAAGCAAATATATTTATTTAGCATTTATCTCCATCTTTATCCCAGGAGGCATGAGCAGCTCAACAGGTATGTTTGGAAACAGCTGCATGTCTGTATTTGAGGCTTCAGCAACTGCCAAGTGATGCACCCAACCAGGCAGCACAGCACTATGGCAGTCAGAGCTTCTAAATTGTAAATAATTCTTAGACAAGGTCAGTCAAAGGGACGTCATCAAGGCCACTGGGGCACAGCTTTTTACAGATAGTCCCAGCAACACTGACTTCAGGTAGAGACACACGTAGCACTTCAGGGTGTCATGCCTGGAAAACCGAGTTTCATTTTCTCTAGCAGCAAATCAAAATTGGTATTTACTGCAGAGAGCTACTAAAAGGGTTGCATAACGTTTGCAGAGTGCTGTGAGCATGAAATATGCCTCATATCATTAAATACGTGACAGATGTACCTGCAGAGAACTCATTAATTCTAATTTCTATTCCTGTTAGTCTAGAAATATTAGCATATAATTGTTAGTTTCTAAAATATTCTGGCAAACTTTTTTTAACTGAAAAACTGTGTCAGCATTTATTTTGGAATATCAGATGAAAGTCTGTTCTCTTGTATGCCCCTCAAGTAATGTGTTACAATAACCTTAATTACCTAACAGGAAATATTAGAGCCTCAGCAAGAAGGCTTCCTTCAAGCCTTTAAGTAGGAGCTCTGAGATTTCTTCTCAGTAAACCTAAATGAAGAAGCCTTCAGCGTGAGAAGAAAACTTACTGTTCTGAAAACGAAAACCAAAACCCAATGCATGTGTGATACACAAACAGACTGTGCAGCAATACGACACGTATTCTGAGATTGTACTGCGAGGCCCATCATGGAGCAAAAGGCTGAGTGAAGAAGCAGCCAGCTGTAGCATGCTGTAATTGCAGTCTCATACAAAGAAATACAAAGGAATGTGCCTATTTTCTTTCCTTAAAGAGTATGCTAGAACATTGAATTTATCTCTTCTGCTGCTTTTGTTGTTTGCTTGTTTGTTTTTTTCCCTTGGAAATACCAAGGTCAGCTCATTCTAGGTAAAATCAAAGCCTGTAAGTAATATCAGACTAACTGGTAGCTGTGTACAAAAGCCCTGCAGAAATGAACATATCCATCTTAGTGATAGAAACAGCTCACATTCACAAACCCTGCTTCCCTTGTAAGAATGGCAGAAGACCAATTCTTGTCCAGTATAGTAGCATATGGGAACCAGGAATTTATTATATGTTTCCCCAAACAGCAGCTTTGGGGACAAAATTTTCTATCAGCTTAGGCCTCTCAGCTGGGCTCTTTAGCATCTGGTGACTTGAAAGCCTGACAAAGGAAAACTTCATTTAACCAGAAAGATATCACAAGATGGATGTGCAAACAAAGCACAGCAGTACCTCTGCAAACACTGCATGAGAATACCAACTGCGTGTAAGAAACTAGACTATGA
Organism: Apus apus; assembly: GCF_020740795.1. NCBI lineage: Eukaryota > Metazoa > Chordata > Aves > Apodiformes > Apodidae > Apus > Apus apus. Next base: position 44,922,291 of record NC_067284.1, read on the forward strand.
ATAAGAAACATACCTTCAACTCTTTCATAATGCTTGAAACACACAGATTTGCAGCAGTTACAACCTCAGTCAAGTTGAAAGCAAACATACTGACCAACAGATCTTTACAGGAAAAAGCTTTTATTGAATTATTTTGAGATGAAGCTAAAGAGAGAAGAAATGCATGAAATAAATGTGTGGGAATGTAAACCCTTGCATAGTATGGTATCACAAGTGTGGACAAGAGAAATCACAATGTGGTTTTGCTCAGCTGTTTCTCACAGTATGTGATTATCTGATTAAAGGCTATCTAACAACCCATGTACACAGGAGGGATGAACTAAATTTACATAGGCAAAACAGGGCAAATTTCCCTCTCTGCTCACTCATGAACACATTGTTTCTGGCTATTTATTTTGTATTTCATTGTTCTATTAATCTAGAACACAGGTCTGCCTTACTGAAGCTGAGGTTTGACTTTGTTTATGGAATAATATAATAAAACCTATGCAGCAGAGTGCCTCTTCCAGTTCCTCCAAAAACATCTGCTACTCTAAGTGAGTGTCTTGCAAGGTTTTTCTTCCAGGTATGCACAGTGAGTTGCAACACTTTGCGTAGTATCTGAGATGTTTTACTGCTTCTGTTTATCTTTTAATCCCCCCTAAACATTTACAGACTACACACACTCTACACACACGCTACTCTGACTTCTTTTTGCTTGATTGTTTTTTTGAATCGGTGCAGTGTGGCTCTTACCATGAATAAGAGTTCACTGTCTGCTTAAGCTTTTCAGGCAGATTCCTACAGTATCTTGTACTCTGCAATTTCACAGGAACTCAGAGTCCCAACTGAGTAAGATAGGAGTCTTTGAGATCTGCTTCTAAGCAATACTGTAGCTCTTAGGCCCCTAATAATATTTGTACTTGGAGAAACCAAACTAGTTTTTTACCTTCAATCTAGCATGGAACTTCAATAAAACAATGATACTCAATTTATGCTATATATTAAACATACACAGATAATTTACACATTACATGCTACAATACATCAAGAACAACATGCTTTAAGCAACTTCGGTTCCATTTATTGAGCAGGATTTTATCTGTAGGACTAATGAAGGGTATTCATGCTACTCTCTCGCAGTAAAGCTATTAGTATAAATAGGACCAACTCCTAGTGTCACAGACAGCATAATGCTAAAAGGCTTAATAGGCTATTTGGCAGGAGACAGACAGAACAGATTCAGCCGCTAAAATTGTGACACTGACATTGTGCCCTTCGTTACCCATGTTCTTATCTTTCCCCACAGAAATATAAGTGGCATTGGATGGTGCAAGCTGTCAAGGCCATTGGTTTCTAGTGAGGCCACATAACAACAGCCCTGCTTCACAAAGAGGATTTGATTTCCCAGTAATATTTTCCTATTAAAGGTTTAATTAAATATAGCTTTAGGACACTAAGTAACACATAATAATTAGATGCTCTGACTGTCCTCCACACCCATCATCTAGAAAATACACAAGAACAGAAAAGTATATACATGTCACGGCCTTACTTTCTTCCCATTTAATTCATCACTAAAGTTCTGAAATTATCAGGCAGAGGGCACTGCCCTAGAGAATAAATTGTCGTAAAGTAAAATTTTGTATCTTAACAAATTTGCATTACACAAGAGTTTTAGTATTAATTTATAGGTCACAATTTTCTAGTCCTACTGACATTTTAAGGCTCATGGTATACATCATAGAAAGGACATCTGAATAGAACAGTGAAGACATAGGGGATACCCTGAAACAGTTAAAAAGAAAGACTAGGAGGAAAAAAACCCAACCAACAACAATAAGAAAGCTGTAAATCAGATAAAAGGTAATGTAAACACTGTGCTTTTCCAAACCAGAAAAGGGCCAGACAGCTTTTTGCATCCATCACAATTAATAGGCCAGAGCACTGCTCCCAGGGTTCTGTGCTCCCTCAAGAATGTTTATCTAATCCATTTTTAATCCCTCTGTGTGTCTAACCTGAGCGCTCAGAGGAAGGAAAGCTCCCACATCTGGGCGTCCCATCGTATTCTCTCCAATATTTATGAGAGTAAAGAAATGCTTAAATATATGTTGCAAGGGATGACTAAGCAAAAGAATTAATTCCTGACATACCATCATCATTGCACCCACACAAGCAATTCTTTATTTGCAATTAACTGACCTTCTTCAAGACTTTATGAGGGTTTAATTTCCCATATGCATTTGTTTCAGACAAGTCACTACTTTTGAAGTGAAGCCACATCTGGAACAAGGGATTCTTTTCCTCCTGCCATGAGCATTCCCCTTTGGAATCCGGCAGTGCTTCTCTTCGCCTGTCACCAGCACTGCAGAGCCACTTCTCGCCGCAACCCGCCTCCAGACAGCTTCAGTTCTTACACGTAGCAATGGGTGGTGGTCGATTTGGTGCATTACTTCTTGTGGTACGAATTAATTTAGGGAGATATACTATGTGGAGCTTCATCAGAGCGGCACGTAAAAGAATGTTCAGGTAATACACGAAAGGGAGAGCTGCCAGGTCCCAGAGCCCCTGGCCTTGGCACTCCATATTCTTGGGCGCCATCTGCCGGCATTCGATTAATTATCGACACCTAATGACATTAGTCCAGGTCAAAGTTGAATGTTTCCTTTCGAAAGACACCCCCTCTTCCAGAGGTCGAAGTATGTTCACCCACAACTTCCAGAAAAAGTCTGGAGCACACATATTCCTAGTCCTCCTCCGCTCCCACTCCTGGCAGCTGAAGGTGGGCCAGGAATTTCCACCCAGCACAGGACACAACTGCTCCCACGGGTGGAGAAACTCCAGGAAGCACCTTGGTCTTCCATGACAGGTCCATGATCTTTAGCCAGCCACCCTGTCTCTTACACCCTTACCCTAGAGGACAAAATTCAGCAATGCCTATCTCTATGCTCAGACATTTCCTACCACCAACATCAATTCATCACAGCAGCTGAATGTGACTTTTCTCCAAGCTACTAAAGCCTACATTATGTTCTATTTATATTGCTGTCATCAACCTATTACATGTCTCACACATTTAGCCAACAGTTGATCCTAAGCCACAAGATGTTGGTCTTGACTATGAATGTGGCTCTACGTCTGAGGTCATTCTGACCAGCAGTAAGGACTGTGATTCACTTTCTTAGTAAGAGCTCAAAGTATGCACTGTGCCAAGACCTGGACTCAGAACCATGAATACCCACTTCCCTGCAACTCAGAAACACAGGGATGTGAGATTCCAATTCCTGCCTGTTCCTGATCTAGACATATGCTCTCTTTGCAGACAACGGTACCACACACTGCCCTAGGAAGAACTGTTGTTTGTACAGGTCTCTGTCATCCAAAATCCAACAGAACAAACACCTCTAAGAGTCAGATATTTCCATTAGACTAAATAGAATTAGGCATTATTCATGTGTGACAAACAGAATCTAAATTTACAAGGGTATGAATCAAGGAGGGAATTTCCAGAAGCACTTTAGAATGAGAAGACCAGTTAGCTGTCCCTCTTCAAACAAAAGTCATGCCACATGTAGGCTCTGGAATGAGGAAGAAATTCAGCTCTGAAATTCTCTGCCAATGACACAAAACTCAATTTGGAAACATTACCTAATGAACAATACAAACAGGTTCCTACAACCATAGCTATGAAGACAAATTGAGTATACTCACTGAAGGGAAATTTGAAGTATTTTTAATAGCTGGGCTTAGCAGAAGCAAGTGCAGAACTCTTAAACCCTGTCATACATTTTTTTTTGCTGAAGGATCAATCCTAAGCATAACTAAAACCACCACTGTAAGTAAAGAGGACTCAGACATGTGCAACTAATGAGGTATGCATACATCCTTATGCATAAGAATATTTATGCCCATAGTTGGTGCTGAAGGAAAATTCTGAATATAACCTCCCTATTAAAATATTCCATGAGCAGCTGCCAGTTCCTGATTGCACTTCAATCCCAGGCTGGAATACAACTCTTGGGATTCAAATTGATGCAGCATTACTTGTCTGTGAGTCTAATTAAAGACACAAACCTGCTGCAAATGTAGGGAAAGCAATGCTGGTTCAGCTGTGTGGGACACAGCACGTCGATTCTGCATCACTCGTGTTTACACACAGGACAGTTAGTAAATCATCAGTCACCTTCCTGGTCTTCTGTCCAATCCAGTTTAAAATATCCCAAAGAATAAAACTGTAGTGTCCCTCAAATAACATTTTTATAATATTCACACTGTTAAGAAACACCTCCTCATAATCAGAACAGTTTAACTTTTCTGAAATTTCAGTTCATTTCAATGCTGATATGACTGTAAACAACTTCACACGTTCCACGTCTCCTCCTACTGAAAAGCTCAGTGAAAAGGAAGTATTAAAAAAAAAAAAAAAGTAAAAAGACAGACTCCTCTACAGGAATTAAAAATGAAAGGCTTAAAATCTATACATCCATCAGCTTAAGGGCCACTGGATGGCACCCTTTTCTACCTGAAACATAAAGATATGCCTGTCTTCTGACCTGCCTTCAGTCTTCTTTTTATGAACTTGTGGTTGCTTTCTTGAGCATTCCCTGCTGTTTACCCAGAAGCATCTGCAGTATTTGTTTTTCCCAGCTAAAAGATTGCTGGTGCTTCCTTAAATTTATGTATCTTCTATTCTTTCTCTCTTGTTTTATTTTTCTCCCATCTAAAAGCTTGGAAACAAATTTAAACTTTCTCCTTATCTTTCCTCCTTCCTCACTTCAGTATGAGTTTCCTCTTTCAGCTTTCCTTTCTGTCCAGCTTTTTCCTCTCTATATGAAATACACCCTCTCTGCTCTTCCTGTTCTTGAGCCATCCACTCCTCCACTTAGGAAAACAGCAGCAAAACAAAAGCAACTACTTATGTACTTAATGATGTGAAACAGATTCATGGTACAAAGCTGCAGCTTCCCACCAGTGTGAGATCCTGGATGTTCTGCCACTAGACCTTAAACACCAGTTAAGAGCCTTGGATTCCTAGCACAGAACCACCACACCTTTTGCCAGCTCGTCTCCTGTTCTTTCCACAGCGCTCTCATTACTGAGTTCTTCACTTAATCTTCCAGGTGACTCTTTACTTTTCTTCCCCTTCTGACACCTTTCCACTTGGCGCATCCTACCCTGATCTAATAAAACCTATTTATTCCTCTTACGAATTCTAAACTCTGCATCTCATTCCAAAGTATTCTCTCTACAATGACTGATACAGGTGGCATTTAGCCAACAGTTCTTTCCAGAAGCTGGACTTCAAATGAGAAGGCAAGGTGTAAAAATTTGAACAAGTATTTGTTCTGAAGCAATGGCAAATCCACTTCCATCAGCATTCTGCAGCCTTTGGAAGTGCTATGCAGCCTAAACAGCATTGTCTGTTAACATCATCGTTCTGCTGCTGCCATCTCTACCTGCTTTAATGGAAAAATACAGAGGAGGAGCTTGTGAATTCTATTACCACTCTGCACAAGAGCCCCCACCATAAACAAGACTTCATTTGCAGGGCACTATATATAGAACAAAAGGCAATCAGTGCTCCAAAGAATCTACCGTCTATGACAAGAGAAAACACATGTACATTTTCTACAAGGAAAGTAATGAGATAATAATATTGGCCAACATGTGAAGTTCTAATCAGACAGTTGTGATTGAGATTTTTTTGTAGGTATTGCTTAAAGAATTTATATCAGAACTTTCAAAAACTTAGTATGGAAACAAACAGGCTGATCCAAACAATATAATTCATCACAATTAAGAAAAATCAGGTTGTATATAGAAACTTTGAATGCAATGCAACTTCTAAAGATTGAAATACTTCTTTTTCATATGGATTGTGCCAGATATAATGTAAATAAAGCTTTTTTTTTGCACAAAACAGCAAATGGAGATCAGCAATAAAATGTACGTGAAGAAAAATCTGGATCCTCCATAAGATGTTACAAAAATAAAAGTTAGTTTGGCCAACCAATACTAATTCATTGGAAATCAGAATTGTGAAGAGAGAATGCAGTAAACCCTACAGAGTATTCACATTCTGTTACTGCTGAAATAAAAAGGAATAGCTATTAAAATAAATTACAATTAGGAGGTAATATTTAGAACAAAGAAACATTTATTTTTCATCAGTGTTAAGTCTAAAGAAATTTCAGTATCAATCTGTCACCTTTAACAGCTTTGACAATGTAGTATCAACACTGCAAATGCATTTGTAGAAATACTGATGGAAAGTGTGTGGGCTTGTTGCTCTTTTCTTTTTCTTTTTTTAAATATTTTCTCTGGTTCTAAAGGAGGATGATGATAGACACTATCTTCTCCTACTGGGTAAGCCAGTTGCCAAAAGCCTTCATATGGCAAGAGCCCAAAGATTTCCTGAGAGCCAAGGGGAGAAGATGCCCTGAGCGCTGACAATGGTAGCCAGAGGCCCTATCACTCCCCTGACAGATCCAAGTTCAGCTTTGCTGTTGGCCCAGCACAAACCTTGGCTTGCATTTGACTAGATCAGGTGCCTCATACCAAGTTCACCAGTTAAAGGCACCCAAATGTCTCCTTATGAATGCTGTTCGAGCATACAGGAGGATATTAATATTATCCAGCACCAGGCGCCTCATTCCATCTGCTCACCTCTTTCAAAAAACCAGGAGAGGCAAATAAGATACTCCAAATGGAAAATTTAGAAAGAAACTTAACTGAAGTCCTTTGAAGCAGCGTCTGGCATCCTTTTTCCATTGTTTATACAACAACACGGGCAAATATCTTCTCCAAGACACATACCAATAATCTCCTCTCTCTTTACTCCGCCCTTTTCTATAGCCCCTGGGAAATCTCTCTCCTCCCACACCTTACAGTTTCCTTCTGTGCCTGTCTGCTGCTGAACCATCTTGTTGCCTGAGCAACTGCAGCTGAGGAGGGGAGCAGGGAGAGGGTCCTGGTCTAGTTGTGTGCTATTAGAAACTGTGCTGCCTTCTGACCTTGCCATGCACAATGGCAGTGACAGCAGCCTCAGGAAATGAACAGTTCAGCTGAGTTAGGTGTCTCAAGTTGGGTGTCACCTCCTTAGTAGGTGCTGGGGATCTTGTAGCCACCTTATATTTTTGTTCGAGTATGAATAAGATAACCTAATACTCAAGACTGTTAAACATGTATTGGTTTAGCTTATCCACACACCCAGATTACATTCAAAAAGCAGACACATTTGTTACACCATAATTCTAGTCCTATATAGAACTCAGAGGTACAAATTAACTAGTAATTCATTTATAGAATCAGAACAGTCTGCTCTAGAAATTTCAGATTATTATGATGTGTCCCTCTCTCCATTTGCTCTTTTTATTGTATGTTTTATAATTCAGAAAAGTAACCAGAACAAAAGCATCTATCAATGACCTTTCCAGATCCCCTTCAGGAGTTGTACTTCACTTTCTTTTCATCTTTGCTGTCTGTCTCTTGGCATTTGAACAATATCTGGTAAAATGAGAATGTAGCCCCCATGCTATTGCTCTACAAGAAATAATAATCTCTGCAAGATATCCAGCAGAGATTGGTTTTCTAATATTGTTTTATTGAAAAAAAATTCCCTTTTTTTTTTTTTTTTTTTAATAGCAGTCTGCTTATAAGGTTTTGTGTTCCTACAGTATATGAAACACTATGGGTTGCCTCTTCCCTCCAGTGATGGTTTATGGACAAAATTAGTGTAATTGACTACTTGCTGCTCTGCTGATTGCAGGAGGAAGGGCTGAGCAGTTTTTCCTGCATTTGAGCAAAGTATCACTTTGAACATAAAGCATGGAATCATCTGTGTTGATACCTCTTAACAGATGTTAGGATCAGTCTTGTCAAAATTAAACAAAAACTATCAGGGATTGCAGACCTAAGTGAGTGTCTCTACTATAGCATTTTACTCTGATTTTTATTATTATATAGCTTTTATTTCTGAAGTAGAAGCATAGTTATTTAGAGGTTTCAGTTACACCAAGGGTTAATGGTGAGTTACTGGAAAATGACTTGACCTTTCAAATTTTATATCCACATGAGCTTCATCCAAAATTAATGTACTCCAGCTTATCAGCAGCTGCTTGCTTGCTAATTCTATCCCCTGTACTGTGTGCATCACACTTTTTAATTTAGTTTTTGAACTATGTTGATTTTTTTTGAGCATAAAAGAGGTAACAACTGGAGTTTAAGCACAACAGAGCCCAACCACAAAAGCTCAAAAACTATTATTTTGGGTTTTGCTCTGTTACCTTCAGAGGTAACTTACTTCCACTTCCAGCTATGCAGCAGAATAGTCAGTATCACCGGAGCAAAGCACAGACCAGAATTTACAGTTTACTAAATTCAGTGAGAAGTTTTAATGAAAGAATTCCAGAGCACTGTGACTAGAGAGCAAAATTCATCGATCCATTTGGGTTACAGCTATGAGGATTTCTCAATGTATCTGAAAGTTTCAAAACCATCCATCAAAACAATGTTAATACACCTTGGACATCAGTAATTGTGCTTGGGAGAGCCTGGTTAATTGGTCAGGTCCACCCAGTGCTGCCTCTTCAATAGCTCTTTCTGAGTAATGGCTTCAGCAATGATTAAAGCAGATGACTGTAGGTACAGCTCAGAGTCTCATAAACGTAGTGAGGGAAAAGGCATAAGGCCAGACCTCCTTTGTGGGACTCATGGATTTCAGTGGGCTTACAGAAGGATAGAAACAGACCACATTTACTATATTAAGTCACCATGCTAATATCATTAATCCTCTGCCAGTGAAAGACTGCTCCCTAACATTCTGTGATTTAAGTATAAGGATAATGGAGCCACAGGGATACAGAAAAAGAAGAAGTAATGGGAAGAACCTGAAAAACAGCATGAAAAAACATTTCAAAATGTATTATCTTAATTTTCTCTAAAAGGTCCTATGGACTCTTATCAATATAAACCCTTACCAATATCTTTATCATTCATCTGTTTATCAAGACAAACTCTATTATACTGATAACCCTCTACCTGTGATTTGCATTTGGTGAAGGCTGTATCACAAAATTCTGCTTTGAATAACTTCAGAAAACCTAACTCTCACATCATGTAAGAGTTTTGTTACCAAAACATGCAAAAAGCAATCTAAGTTACAGCCATCTCCTTCTCTCCCATAAAACTGGCTTGAGGAACATAAAAAACCCCACCCATCTCACAAAGACCAGAATGCAATAAAATAGTATTATAACTTCTTTAAGCACTAATGCTTTTTTTTTTTTTTTGTAGTTTGGCAGGATTTGTCAGATTACCTTAATGATCTAACTTGTACTATGCCTGTCATGGTGCAAGCCTTCTGTCCTGTCAGGAAAAAAGACCAAGGCCTCAAGGTATGGGTACACTGCACAATGTCCTTTGTTCAGCTCCCTCGGAATGATGATCCACTAGGAGCAGCTTCCCTTATCCATGCTGGCCCTAAACCCGAAGCAGTATCTCCCTCCAGCACTACACTAGAGGACAGATATGATGGAAAGTACATGCATACCATTACCATGCCATTCCAGAGTACAATACGCCAACCTTCTTCTAGACTGAGAATACATTTTCAGTTAAACAAAATACAAACACGCACACGCTCTCACACAGACATATTAAAAGGGTCAAATAAAGAAAACAGAAAAATAAAAAGTAGGAAAATAATCCTCAGCACCGTTTCTCAGTGTTTACTGCGGTTCACGCAAAGAGCCAAAAGGCTTCTCCCCTTGGCTGCTGTAAGAGCTCCCTCTGTTGTTACACGGAAAAACTTCCAGAAAACGCGTTCTACTATCCTTTCATCTCTTTCATCTTCAAGCGGCGAATTCTCAAACGCTGCATCCTGTGAGGTGAGAATCGGCACGATTTTCTGGTATAACTTTTCGTGATTATTTTCTGTCAAGGAACTGCCACCTTATTCCAATCTTCCGAAGTGCAAACCATATAATTTAGGATTTGTTCCCATGTATGTAAGAAAAAAAACAACTGCTTATAAAGAACTGCATTTGTCCTAACAAGCTTTGTGCTATTCCTATTAAGCATACGGCACAATTCATTCCCTGCTTTTACAGATGGATTATAAACCCAAAGAATGGGTTAAAAAAGAAGAAAGGTGGTCAAATCAAAGACCCACAAGAAAAGCAGTGTTATTTTAATTTTAAAACCTGGAAGGCCAAAATCCCCAACTGCACTCAAAATCAGTTCTGAAACCCCTGAACGCACTGACTTTAAGGGGAATTTATTGGAGCAAAACACAGTAAGCACAAGAGATGCAAATAACCAACCATCTGTGGACACTTAGAGGGAAAGATGAATGTGACCTGAATCAAGAAATCTTCATCATGGCATCAACAGTGTGTATGTTCATAATTGATCCACATATGGAACCTCAATCTGTAAGCCAAAAAAGGAAGTCTGTGTGAAATAATGAACACACGTAAATGAAAAATACTTGCAGATTTGGACTTGAACCTGAACTTCATCTTTTCTTTCTTCACTCCAGCTGCATCTCATAAGCCCAGTGCAGGAGTTCTTGTTCTTATTTTTTTTCTGCCAAGAGATACACTTTTTTCCCCCCTTTCTTTTTTTCAGTTCCAGCACCTAACTGAGTGAAATGTTTAGGAAGAGAATCAAAGCTGAGTGATTCTTCTACACTCAGACCCGTGGGAGAAGAAAATGCCTTTCATGAGGTCTCAACTGTGGGCACTAAAGCTGCCTGGTAACCCTAATGCAGGCTGTACCTCTCCTCACACGCAGCTTCCCACAACACCAAAGACCTTTTGAGTCCCTCATTCTTCCAAGTCTACACAGCCCTGTTTCTACTGGGTCACTGTTGTTCTGTGTTCCAGCAAATGGATCTGAATTTTGTTGATACGTTGCACTTAATCTGAGTTGCTTAGTTTTGGGTTTGGTTTTATACAATTATTTTTACAAAATGTGTAATCTAGAAGAAACTCTCAAACCAGCAGAATACCAGAGCATGAAAACCAGCTAAAAATACACCAGTCCTTGATTTCTGCAAAAACACTGATCGGTTGCCATTAGTCTTATATTTACACAGATGATAAAGAAGCACCAAACCACCTTTTATTCATTATTAATTATTGTTCATTAACTCATTTACCTGAAAAATGTTTGTTATCTTGTCAAATGCATTACTCTGCATAATGTAACACTCCTCAGATGGCCCTTGCTCAGCACAACCCACTTTCACAGCTCCTGCCAATGTATGTATTTCTATGCTCCCGAGAAATCTGTCCTTCTCAGCCAGGGTGGAAGCCAGAATGTTTCTCGGCTTTCTTGTCATGATTTGGTATAAGGACCTAGCACCCTTCTCACACAAAGCCTAAACCTCTTCCCTCGTTGTTCAACAGCTGCCTCGGATCAAAAACCAGACGCTGAAACTCGATAAAACAGCATCAGCTGATTCTGCTTTAACCCCTCCCATCCTCAGTTTGTAAGGAGAAAACCACCTAACCAGTGACTTGCAAATCAACGTGACTCTCAGCGCCCCTCCGTTCCTAGCGGACCTATGAGAGCTTTTCTAGCGCCAAACACACTCGCCCAGATAAACCCCGGTTCGACCCGAGGGGAGCTGCAGGCGGCAGGGCGCTCCTAAGCGGCCTCCCAAGCAGGCCTGCACTCAGGCGAGGACTCCGACGGCCGGGATGTCGCGCCGCAGCGCAGACACGCGGAGACCCAGCGGCCCGAGGAAGGGACGCAGCGCCCCGCCCCGCGCACCTGTGCCCGCCCCGCCCCGCCCCGCCCCGCTGGGCGCACCTGTGCCCGCCCCGCCCCGCCCCGCGCAGCGCGGCCCGGCCCGGCCCGCAGGCCCGGCGGAGCCGCCTCCCGCGCCTTCCCCGCCGCCGCGGTGCACGCTGGGAGCTGCAGTCCCGCTCCCCGGCGCGGCCCCTTCCGCCTGCCGCGCCCACAGCGGCCCGGGCAGGACTACAGCTCCCAGCATGCCGCAGCGCGGCGCCCGCCGGGGGGCACGCCGGGAGCCGTAGTCCGGCCGCTGCCCGCCCCTCCGCCGGCGCGGGGGGAAACCCCGTGCAGGCCGGCGCGGCGGCCTTTCGGGAGCCGCCATTCCGCGGGCTGGTCGCGGCTCAGCTCCTCGCTCGGGTGCGGCCGCGTCTCCCCTCGCCCCGCCGCCCCCCGCCCCCCGGGCGCCGGCCTCGCCATGCAGATCTTCGTGAAGACCCTCACGGGGAAGACCATCACCCTCGAGGTGAGCCGCCGCCAGCCCCTCGCCGGGCGTGCGGGAGCGGGGAGGCGAGAGCGGTGTCGGGGGAGGGTCTGTCCTGCGGGGCCGCGACCCCCGGGCCGGGGCAGGCCGGCCGGTGCCCCCGCCGCGCCGGGGTGCCGGGATGCGGGGACGGGCGGCGGCCCAGCCGCAGCTGCCTCGCCGGGCCTACCCGGAGCTGCCCGCCCTGCGGGGCCGCCGCGGCCGTGACTGCGTCCGTGGTGTGCCCGCAGCGCCGCGTGGCTGCTCTGCTCTTCTGGGGAAGTTAAAAGGCAGAGTGCGATTTTACTCCGTTTTGTTTCATAATAGGTTGAGCCTTCTGATACTATAGAAAATGTAAAAGCCAAGATCCAGGATAAGGAAGGTAAGCTTAAACTGCAGTCTTTACTCTCTTGGTCGGATACAGGCCCCGTGCAGATGTGATTGTCTGCAGCAACTTCTTTTAATACAGAATGTCACTGCCAGCATTCCTCATTTAATCTTGATTTATGTCACCATCAGGCATTCCTCCTGATCAGCAGCGACTGATTTTTGCGGGGAAGCAGCTAGAAGATGGACGCACGCTGTCTGACTACAATATTCAAAAAGTGAGTAGGAAAGGTTGAGTTCCGGCCTACCAACTAGCTGGCTCTGCAGGAGCAGACCGACCCGTTCTGCTGGGTGTAAGAAACGCTGTAAATGGATTCCACCCAAGCAGTTGGTTTAGGGGTGGAGAGTGCTTCTGGCTGGCACGTGCTGATGCTGGGACTAGAACTGGAACATTTCTACCAGCTTCTAGTTCCAGCACTTCCCTGTGGCCAGCTCTGGTGCTTGGCATGCTGCTCAGTGAGCTGCTTTGGAGGGCTAACTTGAAGACTCCTGCTCACACTTTGCCAGATTAACCTGTTTGGCTTTACTACATGATGAAACTATAATTGAACCTTCTGGGGTTTGGGACACAGCAGCCCACTGTTCTCTCTACTCGTTTGCAGACTTAAATAATCCCTTTTAGAGCTTTTGTAATTGCCTGGCGCTCAAGATCTACTTTCTGTAGATAAAAGAAGCCTGTTTAAATAACACTTGTGTCTTGTGAAGGCATTCTGAGTCTATTTCTTGTGCTTTAAAATAGGAATCAACTCTTCACCTGGTGCTGAGACTTCGTGGTGGTGCCAAGAAGAGAAAGAAGAAGTCTTACACTACTCCCAAGAAGAACAAGCATAAGAGAAAGAAGGTTAAGCTTGCAGTGCTGAAGTATTACAAGGTATGCAGAACTTAACTGCGAGGAGAAACTTGATGAAAACTTAGCTCTGACCAGGAAGGACATGAAGCCTATTACTAGTCTGCATGTAGCCTGGCTTATTTAAAGTTCTATTTGCAAGTATCCCATCTGTTATATAGAAGAGAAACTAACTGTTGCAACTGGGCACTTCTGAACTTTGCTTCCAGGGGTTGAATGTAGTAACAATCACCAAAACTATCTCGCTAAAGAAAAATGCTCAAAATTGTCATTGGTGCTAAAAGGTGGCAAAGTTTATCTGAGATACTGCCTCTTTGCCCTTCCTAGGTCGATGAGAATGGCAAGATCAGTCGTCTGCGCCGGGAGTGCCCCTCTGAGGAGTGTGGAGCTGGAGTCTTCATGGCCAGTCACTTTGACAGACACTATTGTGGCAAGTGCTGTCTGACATACTGCTTCAATAAACCAGAAGACAAGTAAATGTACTAGACAATAAAAATCTGAAGTTCTGTACAGTTTTAAGATTTATTTTTGCTTCCTAGGGCACTGTTTCCTCTCTGCTGATAAGTAAGAATAAGTTGAAATTTTGGATGCTGACTGCCATCTAGCATGAAATACTTTGATTCTAGCTTTTAAAGAGTGTCTTTAGTTAGTAAAGTCTCCCTGACATGAGATAAAAAAAACAATCTAGCTAACCTTAAAGTGGCCTCTTCAAACATGAGAGGAGTAGACAGTACAGTAGTTCCAATCTGGAAAAATGGGAGATCAAGGGGTCTGAAGTCATGCCTACAAGTGGACCAGTGCTAGATAAAAGGGTAGCAGAGTCCTGCTCAGAAAATGCAGACTACATCCTGAATAACTACAGAGCACAGAGGGCCAGCAAGATGGCTCAGCTGTTTTGAAACCAATAGACAACTCCAAAAATACACCGGGATGGTTTTAGACACGTGGAAGTGCTTGCAGTTAATTGTAGCTTATCCCATGTTTCAGTGAGGTAAACCAGTTGCTTGGCAAGATTTAAAAACAGAACATTTGTTACAAACATCAGACATAAAGAAGCTCATGTGCATCTCAAAGTTCATTTAATGTTAAGAGCTGAAGGCCAGCCAGGAATAATAAATGTCCTTTAGTGTTAATGTTAAAATCCTGGATCCCAGGAAGTTGTCTGTTGAACTTCTTTTTCTTCGTAACAGATAATTTCATCTCCAATATTGAATTCTATATACTTGTCCAAGCTCAATCCACAATCCATACCCATTTTTATTACTTGGACATCATCTTTATGATGCTTCAATGATGATAAAGATCCTACAAAGAGAAAGTGCGTCAAAGATGAGGGAGCCCACAACATCAGAGCATAATATTGTGGTTTGCCCTTCTTACAAGAGTTAAGTGTTTCAGCTTGTAGCTACAAAATGAAAGCAAGAGAGGACTGCAAACACTTGCTGCTAATGAAAAATGGACATCCTTTCTGGAAGGTAAACACTGTGATGCTACTGCATTTCTTCCAGAGTTGGTGGTTAGAAAAAGGTCTGCATTCTGCAGCTCTTTAGTTGGAGCAGCTCCGTCCTAAACAGGATGTGGGATTGATTGCTCTACAATCAGATGTGTGCATTTTGCACCAGCTTCACAGGGGACTGGCAGTGCCTAGTATTGAATGCAAATACCTGTTTTGTGGCAATTACACTTACCTTTCCAAATAACATCCCCTTTACGGATTAATTTAAACTGAAGTTTTTTGTCTAGTATCCCCTTCTGTACTCTGCATCCAGCTACTGGAATTTTGTTTTTTCCTACTGTTACAGAGAAGGTGTCAAGAACAGAAGCTTCCCCTAAAAGGAAAAAGTTGTGTGAAGAAAATGAGAATAACAAACTGGTAGTAAGTAAAAGCAAGCTATGCTCTTCCACTTACCAAGCTCTCTAACAAAAGAGAGAAGCAGCTACAATAGGAATATCAAATATTTGATAAAATAGGAGGTACGATTTCAGAATACACTTAAAAGCCACATGGAAAAGCAAAAAATTAACAGAAAATGAAAACTCACCTACTGTGTTCTCCTCCACAGCTGGGGGCAGTCTGCTGTTCAGCTCATCTTTCAAGTCTTCAATAAGTTTGTAGATGATATTGTGAAGCTTAATTTTTATTCCCTTTTTAGCAGCCATCTTTTTAATATTTTCATTGGCTTTCACACTGAATCCAAATATAACACCTAATAAAACCAACCAGCAACTGATGACTACAAGAGATCACTCTAGACAGTAACTGAAAGTATCTGCTGTGTCTATACTGTAATGCTGGACTTGTATCAAAGGTGAAAATTAGCAGTCAGCAATACAAGAAACAACATTTTATTACTGCTTCCCTTTTAAGGAAGGACCATCTACCTCTCCCATTATTGCATATCAACTGCTACTAACCTTGAATCAAAACAACTGGTTTAAAAAAGCCCTTGTAGAAAGTTCCCTGATGGCAGAAGTGGAGGTTATCAGAAACTAAAGTTTCAACGCCACAGCTCATATAAAGGATGTCCCATTTTGGTGCTGGAAAAACAGCTTGGTTGTACCAGATAAAGCTGGAAGTGAACTCTAAATCATACTTAGCCACCTGTGTCCAATGACCTCACACCCTCTACAGCAGGTGAGAATTACAATATACAAATGGGAAGAACTAGCTGTTGGCACAGCCCTTCCAACTACTTCCCTCAGCAAAATACAATGCTTTTCCATGCTACCATCTGGCTGTGTGCTGTCTGAACATCATAAAGCAGCCTGGGTGTGGAGGCAAGAGTTTAACCCTAACAATTCAACTACTGGCAACAGCTGGTCAGAGTCCTTACATTCTCATGACATTTCCAGCCAGTGCCCCTGCACTACTGTTTGATGGTAAAGGAAACATTTTTAAGATAGATTTAAGTTTACCTTATTGATGCTAATTATTACTGAGAAAACAACACCAGAATGAGACTCGCCCATTTCAAGAGTTTATACTAATAGTAAAAGGATTTTAAAACATACTCACCATTAAATGCTTCAGCAAGACTTATATCACTTTCACTGATATCTCCCATTCCAAAATGAAGGATATCCAATTTACATTCCTCATCAGCATCATAGCTGTCCAGAATGTTCAAAATAGCTTCTACAGATCCATCCACATCACCTGTGTGTATAAACAGAAGTACTGCCAACTTTGTATACTTCAAACACATACTGAAGAACTGAAGGTATGACAACTCCACACTATGCAAAATAGCATCTTTTGACACCTACCGTATTTTCAGTACTATGTTAAAACATGTAACAAGTCTTATTAATGCAACATATGCACTGAACAAACACCACAGGACCAGAGGTTCCACATCTGCTGTCATTTTCAGGTCAAGTTTGCAGTTTTTCAGCTGCTACTGTGACTGCTGGTATATCAGTAATGTGGGGTCAAAACAAGTTCTGCCTGTCCCACTTGAACTAATGCATAATTGTTCTTGTCCTCCATTTTGCTGATGCAGTACTGCTGCTCATATAGATAGTATTGGTTTTTTTCAATATATATTTCCTTAAATTTACATGTATGTACATAGGCACTTGTATGAGTTTTTCTCAGGAATTCCTGAATAAAGTGGTCAGGCTCATAAACTCCTGTTTGCTCTGGCCCTGCTGGAAGTGCATCCTTCTGACCCCTCTGGATGTTTGATACCCCTCCCCTTACTGAGAGGTTCCATCATCTGTTCAGTTTTAAACTGATCCAACTTCTGGTAACACAAATTTTGTTAACAGTTTAGAGCTACACTTCAGTCTGACCACTTGAGAAGCACAAAACAATGGAGTAGCAAACAATTGGACAGCACCTTTGACAATTACTGACAGCACATTTTTGTCCATTTCTGTTCTCTCTTTAGGCTTTGAAAACATGAGGTGCTTATTGGTTTTGTACAGCACCGCCTTCCTCTGTCTCCAGGTCAGATGGGCAAACTTCTGTTGCTTCTTCTCATATTCTATCCTGTGTTCCTTCTGCTTTGCTTCAATAACTTCCACGTCCTTTTTCATCTTCTCCTGTTGTTCAACATAGGTTCTCCAAGCCACAACTTCATGTGCCCTTTGCTGAGCAGGAAGAGACAGAAACATTACCTTTCAAAGCACTGCATCAGAAAACTACATTAATGCAGCTTCATCCTTTTGCATCTTCCCTACAGGCTCACCTCTCACATTTAAGAATAGATTTTGCTGCAAGGACTGCTGAGAATGAGCACGACTGTAGCCCAGGGAGGAAGCTACAACATGACTCAAGGGCTGTTTTTATGGTATCTCTGCATTGAAGAAGAGAATAAATTATTGTTCATCCCTTCATATGGTATTTGTCCAGCTCTCACAACACCTATTTCTAGCTATATTTAAGGGTACTCTTTTCTCAGAAACTAGTTCTCTCACTCTAAAATTAAAACACTGATACCATTAAGTACTGGACTGTTCTCCAAGTAAGGTCATAATGATCATGTAAAAGAGAAAAGTCTCCTGTGCCTTTAGAAAGGGAACACATTAGAACATATCCCAGATAACCTCAGTAGAAGGCATTCCGGATTGTTCCTCTTACAGAACTTTGCCTTTCAGCAGATTACCCAGGTTATTTAGAATGAAAGCCATCACTTATTTTTAACTCTGCTCCTTCCCATCCGTCTTACTGCAGTGTGAGTTTTCCATTAAACATTTATTTGTGTACCTCAGATTCTACTTCAAGGATTTCATCTCCTGCTGAAGGAATTTCTTTCCAGCCCATAATTTCCACTGGGATGCCTGGAGAGGCTGCATCTACAGACTTCCCATTCTCATCAAACATGAAACGCACTTTTGCCCATGTCTTCCCTGCAACCAGAACACAGCCTTTTCTCAGAGTTCCTCTTTGGATTATGGCTGTGGTAAGTGGACTAGTGAAGGGCAGAGGAGAAAAACAACACACAAAATTAAGTGACAGTTCTCCCCATTTTCAGTCAGTGTAAGTAAGCAAACACAAAACCAAACATGCTTGTGATCCATCACAGGCAGAATATTCTTCTGACACATTTTATTAGAGTGCTAATAACATTTTAAAGTTACTTGCAAGAAAACCCAAACCTGTACTGGACAATTTTCATTTCTGCAGATAATTACAAAATTTGGCATTTGTTAAATCAGCAACAGACTTATTTTACTCATTAAGTGACCCACCAAAAAAAACACCCCAAACTTCAACAACTTTCTAGAATTCAGTTTGTTTTTAAAGATGGAAGAACACAGTTGACAGAGAATCTACAAAAGGACCGAAATTACTATTAACTTAATCATTCTTACTTTTCAATAACATTTTAAATATAACTATTTCCTGTGCTTACAGGATTTTATTTCAGTAATTAATTTTGTCCTATCAGTTTATCACTTCTTTCTCCTGGCTCTCATGCTGTAGAGTAACAGTTCAATGCTTTAGTTACAAACACTGCAAAGAAAGGGTTACAGCTATATCTAACAAAAAGTTCAATGTTAAACATAAATATTGATGTACAAACCACCTGAACAGTATGTCTGCATTTTTACAAACTGCCTCATTGAGTTGCAAATGCAGCAGGCACGTTACTTACCCTTTCCCTTTATCTTTTCGAGACTCAATCACAGTCCCCTCTACCAGACCTGTGGGATCTCCCTTCAGTTCTAACATCTCTGCTAAAGCAACAGTTGCTTCTGCCAAAACCATCAGGTTTTCACCCTGTATAAAACCATACACACAAAAAATATATAGAATACAGGAAGTGTCAAAAGATTAGAAGTTGAAATCTTAGTGCCAAATTCCCCTATTTCATTCAGAACTTCTAACAAGGCAATACAGTCCAACTGCACAGATGCCTTTGCCTTCAAGCAAGATGGCACTGAAGCCATTAACTTTTAATGGCTGCACAGCCAATCAAGAATGCATGGAACATTAGGAAGGACAGTTCCCTTGCTCCTCTGTTCATAGCCTTCAGGTTAAGATGCAAAAAAAGAAGACCATGCAATATTCTGCTACAAGTATAGTAGGAATGCAAATTAGAAGAAAAAAAACAAAACACCCACACAAAACACCTAAACTAGCCAAGCTGAAACTAACACCCAGTCAAGACACCAGGATATCAGAGTCAAAACTATTGGTCTGTTTTCTTTTCCCCCCTCTTTGTTCTAACTACATTTTGTTTTTCAGAATACATACAAGGAGCTAGCTGCCAGGTAGCAGACCCAGATCTACAGGAATCAGGGCACCAACATCTGCTACCGATGTGAATGGAGATGCCACTTTTATTTATGCCTATTTTGAAGTGTAAGGGCATGACTTCAAAAGGTCTTGAACTTGCCTAAAATCTTAGAAATTTACTTGGGATCCATTTAGAAAGATAGCAATAAGGTTGGGATACTGCTGCATCCATTTGGACAAAGCTGCTCTGGCCACCACAAAACTGAAGTTCAGATTTTAGTTTGGTTTTTAGCTCTCAGTTGTTTGCAAGGATAAAGTGGTAAATCTTATGAGATCACTACAGACCATGCTCCTGTGATTAGGCACATTTAAAAAAAATATTTATTTACCCTCACTTGAATTTTTCTCTTCACGCATAGCATTATCACCAACTTTGATTTTGCACTGATTTCTTACAATGAGCAAATACATGAGGAAACAGCAATTAGGATTAATCTAAAAAGTATCCACTAGATTTCCAAAAGAAAATTCAGATAATCTTGCGCACTGAAGGTCTGAGCCTCAAAATATGATAGAAGTATGTCTCGATTCTAGTGTGAGCTAGCAGCCCTTGGTAGTGTCAAATACCAGGAAGATAAGCACTTATTTTCCAACTACCAAATAAAAATGCAGCTGTATGCACGAGACACCCACAAACACCATCATTTTCCACCAGAATTTTACCTTGAGTGCAGAAATATTTACAGCTTGAACATCACCTCCCAACTCTTCACAGACCACATCATGAGCCAGCAATTCCTTCTTTACTCTTTCCGGATCAGCTTCAGGTTTGTCACATTTATTAATGGCGAGGATAAGAGGAACTAGTAAGAAAACAAACAAACTCATTACCAACCTAACCAAAACTTGCTGCTATTAGCACCACTGCACCTTGTATGAAATTAGTGCAGGTTCTGACAACCTAGGACAAATCATCTCACTTGATATTGATTTGCTGAGCAAACTCAGGCAGCCATTGAGAAGTGAACTATCATGAGTAAGCTGGAGGATTTATCCTGGTAGGGAAGGATAAAAAAGCAACAATAAACCCACACACACACACCCTATGTGAGCTTTTCTTGCAAACCTGCCGGAATATCAGTATTAAAATATCTTAATGTATTAACGCAACACTCATTTTCAAACATCTTCCCTGGAGAGGAGGAGATGGGACTATGACTGTTACTTCCCAATTTCTGTGGATTACAATTCAGTAAGTTTCTTTTGAGAGGGGAATAAATGTTTGCAAAGGAACATAAACCTTTTATGTTATGTACTGGGATTGGCACTCACTTCAAAATGTAATATTAACAAATTAAACACTGTACCTCCTGCATTTTTAGCATGCTGAATGGATTCAATAGTTTGTTGCATCACTCCATCTTCTGCTGCTACCACCAGAATGACAATGTCAGTAACATGTGTACCTCTTGCTCGCATGGCTGAAAAAGCTGCATGTCCAGGAGTATCAAGAAAAGTAATCCTTTCCCCAGAGGGCAAATGGACTGTGAACAAACATATACAGGGCATTTTAAAATCAATATTTCACATAGCTTTATTTGATCTATTGTAAACCAAGCATCACTCCTCTGGGAAATATTTTAATACTAATGACATATTCTAGGCAGACACATAACTGTGGGCATGGAGGTCAAAGATGCTTTTAACTCCTCGGGAAAAAAGAACATGTCCGGGTATCTTTCATAATCCAAAATAGTTTAAACATAATTTCAGCTGTACAGACAATCAATTTTGAAGCTACATCCAGAGTTATGACAGTCACCGCAAGTTATTATTTCATTTTTCACTGCTTACATATGACTGTTTATATTGCAACATTTCCCCCCAATTCACTGGCAAGTCAGCCCATTACGCAAGATAGAGAGTAAAGTGTTTCATACACAAGCACGTACACGTAGCTCATACCAAGAAAAGCACCAATGTGCTGTGTGATGCCTCCTGCTTCCATTGATGCCACTTGAGTCTTCCGGAGACTGTCAAGTAAGGTTGTTTTCCCATGATCAACATGGCCCAAGATAGTTACAACCGGGGGCCGCGGGGTTAGTACTGCTGGATCTGGAGGAGGTCTACAATCAGAATAAAAATGTGTTTTGTAAAGACCAAAAATGTTCATTCAGTGACATGCATTCCCACTATGGTTAACAAAGAGCCATCTACCAGAACTCAGTGATGAAGAGGTGAGGGCAGCTTCCCACTGCCAGCACAAACCCTAGAAACACCACACAGCCCTCTCAGTGCTGTCTTACTGCTCCATCATGTCAGACAGCAATTCAGTGCACCAAAGAACTGGCTATTCCTTCAGCAAACAGCATAGAAAAAGCCCACCCAGCATAAATCCAATCCAAGTATCAGTTTTATGGCCAAAGAAATCAAAATAGCAAACTTCACAATTTAAAAATTATCAGACTGTGACTATATCAGGTATTATCAAAACACTGTCAGAAAAAAACAACAACACAGTGTATGAAAAACACTTGCAGAACAAACAGGATAAAATAAACCCAGAAGAACAGTTCACACTTTACCTCTTCACAGCATCTGTGTTTACTCTTTCTTTTTCCTCTTTCAGTTTTGCTGATTTATACTTCATTCCTGATTTTTTAACAATTAGCTTGATTTGGTCTTCATATAAGACAGAATCTTGTTCTAGTGAATCAAGGTCAACATCTGTGTACAGCAGTGCTTCATAAATATGATCTGAAGAAAAGATAAAGGCATTTAACAATTACATCCCTAAAATCATGCGAGACCAAAAAAACCCCACTTTGAACAGTTTAAGGCTTTTTCATTAGTAATTTATAGTGTGCTAGAAAGTTTCATTCACCAAACATTTTTCTTCATTTAGATTTATCTAAAAGATCCTGTTACACTACTTATGGAGAACTTGATTGAGAAAGGTTTACTGAAAATTAGATGCTACAATCTCATTTTTCACTCAGATTTTCATAGCCTACTTTCCCATTAACCCCTAACAAACAACTGAAACTTATCCAAACTGAACAGCTAAGAAGTGATTCAAGGAGGAAGGAAACTTGATAAAACTGTTCGCATGCCACTGTCTTTGATAACAGAAATACAGAACATACTGCAGTAGTCAAAAATTGCTACACATTAACCTAAGAACCATTACAAATCTACTGCAGAAATATACAGCAAGATGTGACAGACTTTTCTGCTCCTGTCCTTGTTGCTGAGAAGGAAGTTTGCCAGAAGAAGCACCGAGCTGGATAAACAGAGCTTGGCAATTGGTATTATACAGAGGGACTAGTAACCACTAACTACTGCCATCGTAGACATCTTCACCTTTACCACTCCTGAAAGTGTCATGACTGAATGAAAAATGACAGTTAAAAAGTATCTCAAACAACAGAGTGGGCTCTCACCTACATCTTTACCCATAGCTTGTGCAAGTTCCCCAACAGTCATCTTCTGCCTTATCTCCACTTCACCTTTTGTCAGTGGGATCTTTGTTTTCTTCTTTTTTGTCTCCTACATGGAATTAGACATGTATATAGGAACACAGAGCTGGCATAAACTAAGGAATAATAAAAACAATATTAAAAAGACAATGGTCTCAAGCTTTGTGATGTAAACACATCTTTTTTACTACAATAGTAGTGAATTACAATAACTGAATGACTTAACATGTCATACTGAATATTTAAAATGTATAGCATACTACACAACCTTTTTTCATTTTTAATTGTTTAAAACAAGGAAAAAACCTCAATAAAATAATTTTCATTTTTGTTTGTAACAATTTCCTCCTGGCAAGATTCATGATGCTGCTGGTACAAGCACATTAAGTCAGCATTTGAAAGGGAGTCAATACAATCATACATTAAGTACATTTTGTCTTACAACAAATTCCCTATGTTCATCAATAAAGCTTCTTATTTTGACCTCTAAATGCTCAAACTGAGCTCTTCTACTTTGAAATTTCACATAAAAGCAGAGAGTATTGGATTATGTTAATTACCTCTTTTGTAGCTAGATGTCTGTGTTGCAATAAGGCAATAGTGGCTAATTTGTCTTTCTGCCAGAACCGTGGATACAGCAGCAAGGACCACACGGGCTGTGCAGAGGCCTGCACAGGCTTCCATTGTGCTCTGTTCACCCTTCGGTAGGAGAGAGTATGCAGCTGTTGGCAAGCACCACGTAACTGCACCAGATTTTCAAACCTTAGTATCAACCCTCGATTCATTGCCTCACTGTAAAGACAAAGGACACACTGAAATCAGCCCTAAAGCTGAAAGGTACTCATTCCTGTGATAATACAGACAGGAACACGAGGCACAAATGTTACGTTTCAAAACAGGCTTTTTAATGCTGAAAAAAACATTTGGTAACTTCCAGTTTTTCAGTCTCCTTAAGCTCTTCACCATTTTTCACTATCCCATTGCAGACTTACAGACCTATCATATCACCACAGCTTACAACTCCTTCACTTATCTCCACTAATCTTTAATAAAACCTTTAATATCCCAATATCAGGTTTCTTGACACTATCTACAAACAAAATGAGCATCTGCACTCTTTCTGCCACACTGGTAAAAGTTATTCAGGTGCAACCTACTCCTCTAAGCCAGTAAAACACATCTGCAAAATGATGCTCACATGAGGATTTACCACCACTAAGAGGCTGTAGCAGAGGATTTACCACCACTAAAAGGCTGTAGCACTGCAGTAACACCTGTGTTGTCACATGGACAGAGATGTCCTTTGAGCCTAAGCCCTGCCTTAGCAATTAAACTTTACCATACACTTCTGTCAGATCATCCCACATCTTGTTTTAACCATCTTAACTTTGGTTTGAGTAACTTTGCTAATATCCTGTACAACAGTCTCACACGTCAATTTCTCTTCTTGTTCAGAGCCGCCTGTTTTGTCCTTCTGCTCAGGGATGCCTTTATACCTTCTACGTTTTTTCTCAAAGGTGGCTTTGTACCATATCCCGAGCAGCTCCAAACGAGTGAACTGCTATCAGCTCCTCCCAGAACGACTGCAGTCCCTTTAAAAACTTTAGGGTATCCAGGTTCTACAGGAAGTGAACAGATGACAAACTAACCAACCAAAACCAACTACCGTGTTTGTTTTTTTTTCTCTTAAGAGAGAACTTTAAAGGGGCAGAATCAGCAAAACCCAGGAACACCCTGGAGCTGCCTCAGGCTGCTGCATACGTAACTAACACGCGGCCAAAAAACTAACACAAGGTCAAGGCGAGACCGGACCAGGCCACAGAGGAGAAACCCACGTAAAGAAGCTGCTCCCGGGGCCCGCGGGCCCCCAGCGGCCAGGACAGCCCACCCCCGGAGGCCGCACTGCGCAGCACAGCAGCCCCCGGGGCAGGAACCCCATCCGCCACAAACAGCCTCACCCCGCTGCCAGCGGGACTACGCCGCAACGACGCGCACCGCCAGGCCACCGAGCTCCCCGCAACGGCCAGCTGCAGCCCTCCCCGCGGCCGCAGCCCCCTCCCGGCCCCCCACACCCTTCTCCCGCTGCCCACCCGCCGCCCCGCAGGGGCAGCACTGGCTGATGTGACCGCCCGGCCCGGCCCGGCCCGGCCCGCCCCGACAGACGCACTGAGGGGCCCAACGGCCGCTCCCCGCCGCCCCGTGCCTGGCGCCGCGCGAGCCCGCTCTGCGCATGCGCCGGGGGGCGGAGCCTCTTCCCGCCTCAGGGCTGGGAGGGGGGGGGAGCGGGGGGGGCGGTTTCCCGCGTCCTGCGGCTTCGGTTTTTAAAAAATGTTTTAATATTTATCTATATATACACACATCTGTTTTTAATACATATATGCATACTGTGTCAAGACAGATATATATATATACACACACACAGGCAGAAAAAGTGTTGTTTTCTTCAACCTTCCAGGAGACAGGAACTCTTCTTCGCCATGTCCCCCCACCCGCCTCTGGCCTCAAGCGTTAACACGGCTGGTTTTTAAAAAGTTCTCTAGTTTGGCACCTCTAAAATAATATCGCTTAATAGACTAGGAAAAAAAAAAGCAAAAAAAAGCTGAGAGGGAGCTCTGTAAGTGGTTTTTGAAAAATCCTGAATGTTCCCTTGTTAATGCTTTTTGTAAAACCCAGAGATAATCCCAAATTACATCCTTTGACATCCTCTGGCCTTGGGGTCCGCTTGGGACAGCGCTACTTTCACAGCCATCTCCATCGGGCAGCTGCCAGTTGCGTGATACAAGTAATAGCAGGAATTTCCTCTGCACGTATGTTCGAGCTGCGTATGGCACGTGCTTTGCCCATCACGTGGGGCCTGCGGTAGCTCACGCAGGTGGTTTTCTCCACACTTGCTAGGCATAGCTATGTGCTTTCCCGCCCTCGTTATCTCGCTTCAGCAGGCATTTGGTCATTTGTGCTGAATATTGACCAAAAAAAGGTGTCCTGTATTTTAAAGGCACCATCTGCTGACGAACGCACCAGGTACAAACGGGTATCTTAAAACACGCAGGGCACACAAGGGTTCCTGCAAAGGTCAAACGGGAAAAATAACCTCAGAAAAAGGCTTAGAAATCAAAGGTTGTGGGAGGTGTCCTCAATGCAGTCTGTGCTCCTGCACAGAGGGACCAATCTGGCAGAAAGATGGGGCAAGCACACAAACAGAGCTGAGCTGCCATCCTGCAAGCTGAGGGCGACGTGTCCTTCATGCCATGGGACTCTGGTGAGTCCGGGATTGACCTGGAAAACGTTTTATTTGAAAGATAAATTTAGCATGTAAAACAGTCACTAGAGTTTACTGCAAATCTGCTTTTTGAGTTGATCTTCTGTTGGATGCTGCCTGGAAATCTTTCAGTGTGTTGCTGTAAGGCTCTGGGAATTAGTGTGGGATCACATTTTATCTGCATGTCTCTTAACCACAGATTCATGCTGGTTTAATTTCAAGCTTTATTATAGGTTGCCTGTTTTTCTGAAGGGCAAACTGAAAGGAAATAATTTCTGCTGTCACAGATCAGGACAATGGTTTGGGGGTCGGAATATATTCCGCTTAACTATGTGGCCATTAATGCTTGGCTGTGTCCCTTAGTTGCAATTCTTGATTATTACTGGTTGCCTTTAAATAAACTAATTTCATTATGCAGATCTTGTTTTTAGTGTGCATCATTAACTAAATAGTTGATTTGATCGGTTTGATTTTTCTAGCTTTGACTTTTTCTTAACTTCCTCATTTAGCTGCAACATTTTCAGCAGAACTGTACATCAGCAATGCACCTGAAATTACGGTAAGCATATACATGAAAAATTTAACAGGTACATATTTGGTCCAAATACAACTCACACGGGAGGTGAAATGTCACATCCACCTATTATTGTAAGGTCACTACTTAACACGGAAACAGTTTTATTTTTAAAGAAACATTAAATATATTGAACTGTGTGGGAGGGGAGGTACAGAGAGTTGTAGGGAGAGGTGTTCTGGATGCACAATTCGTTCTCCAGCTAGGTGAAGCTGGAGGAGGCCAGCTGGCAGCCCGTGGAGCTGGA
Source organism: Apus apus (assembly GCF_020740795.1). Classification (NCBI taxonomy): domain Eukaryota; kingdom Metazoa; phylum Chordata; class Aves; order Apodiformes; family Apodidae; genus Apus; species Apus apus. The sequence continues at coordinate 44,949,512 of NC_067284.1, forward strand.
GGACCGAGGGACAGCCAGATTTCTCTCCCCGTTGGCTGACAGCAGGCACTGGCCTCTTGGGATCTGGGAAGCATGCCTCTGGAGACCACCTCAGCCCCCAGCCTAAGCAGGGTTGGAGGGAGCTCAGGCTGCCCAGAATTGTGTCCTCTTGGGTTGTATCTCCACAGATGGGAGACCGTAATGCCCCTCTGGGCAGCTCTGGTTACTAGAAGGCAAGGGCATCAGCAAGGGCTCTGAATTGCCCTGCTTTGGTTTAACATGATGGCCAAGCCTGGTAATTTTTTGAAGTGCACTCTGTGTTCACACACTTCAGATCCAAGTTAGAAAAAAACCCACAAAACAAGAACAACAAACCCAAAACAACTTCCAGAGTAGAAGCGCAGCAGCACTAACTCATTCAGCCATTACATCACGTCCAGGTCTGAAGGGCTTTTTCCTTATCGACACCTCCTGCACACCTGTTCTATTGACCGCTCGCTCCGTGCTCAGAACCTGCTCCCGCACCCGGCTCCCCGCTCCCCGCAGCTGCCCCCGCCGCGGCCGCTGGGCAGGAAGGGGCGGCGGGCTGGGCCGGCCCGGCCCCTCCCCGGCGGGCCCGGGAGCGATGGCGGCGGCGCCGGAGCTGCGGGAGGCGCTGGCGGAGCGGCTGCGGGACCTGGGCATCTCCACCGTCACCGCCCAGCACCCCCAGGTAGGGCCGGGGCCGGGGCCGGGGCCGGCTCCTCGCCCCGCGGGCCTGAGCGCTGCCCTGGCCCGGCTGCGGCGGCACCGCCCGGCCCTCCTGCGGCCCCGCTGCCCCCCTCCGGGGGCTTTACATGCGGAGGTCACGTTCTGCGTGCGAATAGGGCTACCGGATAGATTTAGGCCCTGCGCGGTTTTTTGGGGGTTTTTTTGTGTGTTTGTGGGGTTTGTGTGTGTGTGTTTGGTTTTTTTGTGGTTTTTTTTGTTTCTTTTAGCATACTCAATATGGAAAGTGTCAGACTTTGCATTTCCTGCTAAACAGCCCTACGGATGCTGGGCCCGGCAGAAGGCTTTGAGGCTTTTTTGGGCCGTTTTGAGCACAGCCACCAGGTTGTTGCCCCTCTGCTTCTGTCCCCCGGGCCCCCCTTCCCCCCCCGTTGCCCGGCAGTTTTCAGGAGCTACGGCCCATCCAGTTCTTCACCGTGAAGCCCGCCGCATCCAAGATGCTTTCCAGACTTTTTCTCGCTCCCAGTTAAAAGTGCAGGTCCCGCCACGTCATTCCAGTCTGCGGTGGAGACGCGAAGAGGCGTGTACTGCCGGGGCTGCCTTTTTGCATTTTAAAAGTGTGATATTCTTGCTGTATTCATACGATAGAAATTACTTGTAAAGCCTGCACATTGTGTGTTATTTTACTATTTTCTCAGGGTAGTTTTTAGGCTGAGCGTAGCATTCAGTCTTTCTTAGGGATTTAACAAAAGATACCTGCCTGTGTGCATGTGGAAGTCTAGCAGGATATAGTCTCACACCACACTGATGGTATTTTCCAGGTGTTCACTGTTGAAGAAATGATGCCCCATGTCCAACACATGAAAGGAGGTCACAGTAAAAACCTTTTTCTTAAAGACAAAAAGAAGAAAGGGTTCTGGCTGGTGACTGTTCTGCACAACAGGCAAATCAATTTAAATGATCTTGCTAAAAAACTGGGTGTTGGAAGTGGAAACCTAAGATTTGCTGATGAAAATGCCATGCTGGAAAAACTGAAAGTGGGCCAGGGCTGTGCGACACCTCTGGCCCTCTTCTGTGACCAGGGAGATGTGACTTTGGTGCTGGATGCTGGCTTTCTGGAAGGTGGCCATGAAAAGGTGTATTTTCATCCAATGACAAATTCTGCAACCATGGGCTTAAGCCCCGATGACTTTTTGAAGTTCGTGAGATCAACAGGCCATGATCCCATCATCATACATTTTGATGAAGACATGAATTAAGTTAATTTTTCTATTACTAAGCATAGAATTTGTAAAGCAGAACTGGCAAAAGTCTCATTACAAATAAAATCTAAAAAAAAAACAACAAATGAACAAAAAACAGTCTTCCTCCTTTATTTTTTCAATTGTGTGATTGTATAATCTGGTGAGAAAAACCACTATCCTTGGGTTATTAGAACTTTAACAGAGTAATTTTTAAGACATGTTTGCAATCTACCACTAAGTAACCAGTAAGTAGAAAAGGCATTATTTTAATAATGTTATAGTCTTTATTAATAAAATGGATAAAACTGCAGCTTTCTATGTGTGGGACAGGTCTTGAAGGTTTAAACTTACTATCATGAGGAAATAACTTAAAAGTTCTGAAAGATTTGTCAATACACACAGGAGAGACATGTCTTTCTATTATCTTTGCCTACCTTACAACTTGGCTACACTTCAGAAAATGCATTTGATTGTCTATGTTTATAGTTGCATTTTCTCTTTCACAGTATCCTCAGGAAATGTTAAGTCTTGTAATTCCCAGATGACATGGCTACTTATTGCCCATGAAGACAAGCATGTGCCTCCCCCATCTCTAGGGCCTCTCCAAAACCAGCAGGACTTGAGGGAGCCTCCTGACAGCTGCCAGGCAGGGTGTGACCCTTGGCTCAGTCTCTCCTGGCAGAGGAGCTCACTGCAGGTTCCTGACCAGGTGGGTGTCCTCAGTGACACCTGGGAGGACAGTTAGTACAACCTGGAACTGAACTTTGTGCATGATTTCCGGATTGAGGACCTCATGGAGGACATGGATCTTCTCTGCTTCACTGGACCTTAACCAGCACCTATAGAAATAGAGAGAATGTCCCAACAAGTAGCTGTGCTTGAGCTTCTCCCTTCAGAAGGGGACTGCATGTGAAAACATCCACGTTTAAGAGGCTGAGGTGAGGCTGATTTGGCTTTCAATATATTAAATACATTTAGTACAGAAAAGTCCTATCACCAGAACAAGACCAATATGTTCTCAACATGAAATTTGTAATCTAATTCTTCCCCTCTCTCCTGCCTAAATGAACAAAACCCCCATCAAGCAGTCTGTGTGTTGAAGAGAAGCAGCAGAGACTCCGTCAGGTCTAGTAAGTGCAGTGTGGCAGTGAGCACCCACACAAAACCCAGAGACAGGGGAGCAGTGAAAGTGAGGAACAAAACCTGGAGATGTTGGGAAAATGGGCTTTTGAACACAGCCTACGGGAGCAGTGGAAGTAAGGAACAAAACCTGGAGATGTTGGGAAAATGGGCTTTTGAAAACAGCCTACTGAACACATTATGTACAAACAATGCCTAAAGGTGAGCAAGAGTGTCCATGCAAGGTGAGAGAGAGCAGAAACAAATTTAGAAGCATGAAAAAAAACAGATAAAAGGACTTGCCATCTTGTATGACCGTTTGCTACTGCATCACACTAGCGGGTGCAATACTCGCATGGATTAAGGGAAACACTTCAAAAGAAATACAAGAAAAAAATCAGCCAGTTTGACTCCATTTCATTCAAAATGGCCGAGACAGTTCTATGAGCTGTGAATATCATAAACATTTGTGTTAGACTGCATTTTTTCCCTGTAAGAAAGTGAGATTTTGATTCTACAGAATAAACAAGGACCATAACTGAGTAACAAAAAGCACCTTCTAGGGCAAGACGAGTTACTTCACAAACATCCTTACCAGGGTTTCCTTCATTTCAGAAAGATCTGGCACCTACTCTCAGAGATGTGAACTGAATGACAGAACACTTCATGTTACAGTAGTTTAAATTCTACCCTCCACCTTAGAAAGACACAAACCTGCTCCATCCATCATCTATCATCAGTCATCTCAAATGGGAAAGGAGTGACCTAAAAAGGTTGCAGCTGTAGGAGAAGTCAACAGAAAGATGTCCAGATAGATGTGATTTTATATTTGTTGTTAAAGAAAAGGCTGGAAGGGATATCTGGTATTTGGGAATACTGGGTTGATTAATGAACTCTGGATTGACAAATGTGTTACTAAATCGGCTAGATATTAAGATAATTCTATGTGTCTTTAAAATGTATTTTACTCTCTGCCTGCCACTCACTCTCCCTCCCCTTTAAGGTTTCTTCTTTGCAGTAACCCAAAATCCTTTATCACTTAAAAAAATATTAAATTTGACTTGGCAAGTTTTTTATATCAAGAAAGCTTTAAATGTGAAAAATTGTTTTAAAGACACATGCACAACGGCAGTTTACTATGCTTCACAAATCTTAAAATTTGTACTGCCTAAAACTTAACTTTTGTCCTCAGAAGAGACTGAGTCTTGTCTCAACAAAAATAACAACCAAGCAAAACCAAAGCCTCAAACAGTACATTTGCAAAAGCTGTAATCTTACTGTATTTACTTATGGAATTAGTGAGTTTTTTTTATAATATCAAGATAATGTATAGTTAAAAGCTAGATGTCTACACAAATAACACAAAACTACACACTATCCAGAATAAATTGCTTCAGTTTGTGTTTCCTTCCAACAGAAATACTCTACACATCACCCACAGATCACAACGCCATTACTGAACACCAACATCCTTCCAGGAACATCAGCTTCCAGAAAAAGTGTGTATAAATGTATACACAAAATAAGAATAAAAATTATTTGGTTTGGCATTTTAATAACATCATTAATAAATGTATACAATGGCAAACATTAAAAAAATCAATATGTAAAGGAAATTACAGTTTTAAATAAGAGCTTTAAAAGTTTTGTTTCACACCCAGGTACATTCCTTTAAGGCAGTTGTATTAATATCAAAGCATTATTTACATATACACTATCATCTAACTCTAAAAAGTCATACATGAGCTCCTTTGTTGAGGCTGCATCATGTCTTGGAAAAAGTTTAGAAATAATACGTTGGGAATGTTACTAAAACCTCAGCAGACCATCAGAAAAGTAAATAAAAAGTATACATTGTGTAGTACTACAGCCTCTTTTGTAATCTCGAACCAGCAGTGACAGATTTGGCAACTCTTGCAGTAAAAAGCTGTGTGTGTGTAGTCCTGTTGTAGGTGTCCAACAGCTGCTGGGTTCTTCCTCTGGGAAGTTGCGTTTCAGAAAACGTGAAGTGGCTCCCAAATCAAACTTACGTTTTTATATTAAGGACATAGATTGGTAAGATTGAGAAAATAATTTTTATATCAGCAGAGCACAGAGAACCTCCTGAGTGCTCTTCTGCTCCTAAACTTCTTTGCAAAAGAAGGTGGTGGGAGAAGCAGGTTCTCATCTCTTAAATGCAAATGTATCCCTGGTGTTGCTTTTGGCTAATTTTGCAAATGCAACCCCAAGTCCCATTTTGGCCTCTGCCGTGATGCAGCCAAAGTGGGTCAAAAGCTGCTTACTATGGCACATACGGCCCAGCACACAAACCTGACCTGTGCTGGACTTGCATCTACCAGGATGGATTTTGCCCCCAAAATCCTGCTGATTCTCCAACAAGGAAATTTTGCCTCAGTTTTTGGATAAGGGAGGTTCATTTCTAATACACGGCATCAGTTAAATAGTACAGTTTGTGTCAGCACCCTGCCTGGGTTCTGTGAATACAAACAGCATTTGGCACTACCATTTCAATCTGCTCATTCAAGATGTGTGTGTTCTTCTAAAAATAGTGATGCTACTAAACAATTAGGGTTTAATAGCCTGAAATGCAACAGTCCTCTGTTGTCAGAGAGCTAGGAGGATAGAGTCACAATCAGACCCTGAAACGAGCTTGAAAAGCCAATCTTCCTAGTATTTGTGACATTGCAATTCTTTCATAACAGCTATGTCTTTAGTAAGGACTACTGGCATTCCAGATTTCGGATCTCCACTTGTGAAATTCTGTGAATGCAGCTTTTTCTTTAGTTTCTATGGCTCTGCCTATGTTGCAGGACAGGAATGGCACAGAAACCAGGCTTGGCACCAGATTTTTATTGCTTAGAGTACTTTTAACCTGGAGCATGTCTGTCTTACCTGGTATGGGGGGAGAAACTGCTAGTGTGAGCTGGTAATCAAAATAAACCAATGATTTAATGAAATGCCAGAAATGTCTTCAGAGTATGAACAGGAATTCTATATGGTGGGAAAGCTGCAAAATTTGCCGTTTTCACTTAAGAAATAAACAAAACCAAACAAAAAATGTTTAAAATCTCTGTGAAAACAATCCCAGGCTGACCCAAGTATTTATATTACAAAACCCAAATATTCTGTCTGGAGCTAGATCTTTTTGCACATTTTGTACCATAAAATGTATTTCAGAAGGAAGTAATCTGAAGGAAAATAATTTAAAAAAACCACCTCACAAGAACTTTTATAAAGCTTATTCAACTTTCCTATTTTTTCCCTTTTTGAAAAATTTCAGGAAAAAAAATATATTACTTGCCAGTATGCTTTTGAATCTGCTGAACTGCATTCTCTCTCCAGTGAAAAATGATTCTGTTCCAACAGTCCCTGACAGTTTGAGGATTTGTAACTGAGAACACCTGTAAGCCTCGAGAAACAAGTGGTTATGAAGGTGATGAAGCTGCAGTGGCTCTGTCACACAGCAGGGCAAGCAATTTACAGATAGTCTACAACCCTATTTCTGCAAATATGCTACCCTTACCTTTAAGTATGTGAATAGAGATGGCTGCAGGTGAAGTTATCTACACATCTGGCTGGAGGACAGGACTCTAGGGGATTACATGTTAGCTTAACCCTTTAAACAGGAATAGGAATGTGCTGATGGATTTGTAAGAAAATACAGTTATGATCACTTGTTTTGGATCTGCTTTTAAGTTTATGTATACTTCCTTCGAGCTCTCTGCAAATGCTTTTAAGACAACAAATATATGCAACCACTGAATGTACCAATAACATTTGCTGACTTTAATATAAATCAATAATTAACAAAACGTATCTTATTAATAAAAGATAACCTTAAGGGGAACTGATTGTAAAATGCATATGATATTATTTACATTTCTTTTTGCCATCAAGAAACCTCGTAAGCCACAATCAGCTCCTGTCAAAAGACAAACAATTAAAAAGAACCCAAACAGTCAAATACACAAACATTGTAAGACAGTCTTATCCTGGAAACGCCATTTGTTGAAAACAGCCTTATATCAAAATAAAAGTTATAGAAAAATCATACCTGACAATCTCCTGTCAGAAACATTTGAACATATATATGCAGAATAGCTTGGGAATGTGAAAAACACAAAAATGACAAACAATTTCTATGTAACACAATTATCCCATGACTCCCCCTTTTGTTAGTTATCGAAATTTCTCATGTATGTAAACAAATTTTTCTCTTGCAGTATGCAACAAAAATCAGCATAAACTTTTTAAAGAGCAATTTCATGCAGATTATGCTAACCATATAAGGCAGTGAAGTGCCAGTAAGCTGTGAGGTTTTTGCATCTGTATATACAGTCAATTTCAACAAAATACTACAGCATTTATTTTAGATTTAAAGAAGTAAATATAAACTGCTAGTTATGGTTTGTTTTTTTTTTGTTTGTTTGTTTTTGGCTAATTATTAGCAGAAGCTTAAGCAAATCAGTGGCTAATTAATAAACAGAAGATGAAAGAAGTTTGTGGTGTTTTTTTTCCTGGAGTAATTCTTGAGACCTTAACATTCTTGGTCCTTAGGGAGATGAGAACTGTCCTTTATTCAGTAGATCTTAACAGTGCAATGTGCAATAATTCCTAAGACCATCTACAAATTTTCGGCAGCAGACTCCAGTAGAGCTCCTTGATTCAAGGAAGGAAGGTAGAAGGTAGGTAGGTAGGTTTTTATTTCTTGTCTGCTCTAGTCACGAAGGATGTAAAAAATTCCCTTAACTTTATTAATGATTCCTACAGTCGCTGTCTTGTTACTTCAGATACAAAGGCTTCATACTGAGATAATGAAGGACACTTTTCTCTCTGTGTTCAGTTGAAAGGTAGAAAGAGAAAAGAACATAAGAAAAGCTTAAAGTGTGGAAGTATAAAATACAGAGTTAAGTCACTAACAGAACTAACAGCACTAATAGCATGCACCAAAGATGTTTTAATGAAGTCAAGAGGACAGAATGACAAAGACAAGCTTTAGGTAAAGGTTGTTTCCTTGTAGTATAGAATACTTCACATGTTTTGTTAAACTATTCTTTGAGATTTATCTGTCCCTTTCTAAGAACTGACTTCAATATTACTTGTTAATGTGATTGATTGCTTTGAACTTTCTTCAAGAGATTTGAAAAATAAAAATAAATGTAAGCTTTACAGGCAAAAGGCTAAATGGGATCAAGTTCCTTGCCTACACAGGCAAAATAACTGCTGTAAAACAACCTGTTCTGGCTTAACTAATAGGCAAGATAGAAGCCAGTTAAGCAAGCAATATTTACATCTGGTTAATGCAATGTGCACTTGTTCTTATATGTAATGCTGTTAGTTTGTTGTAAATGAAATTAATCTCATTTACATTTTGGGCAGGAAACTCACCACTTGGCCCACATCTCATGTAGTGGGTAATAGAATTAGGAGCTTTGTTGCTCCCTAGACCTGCTTTTTGAATTTCTGCTTTCTGGGATAGCTTCCACATCTGCAGAGAAAAGCATTTAATGTTATTAATTTTGTTTACCAGGACACGAAAAAAACCCTCATGCATTAAAATACATTCTACTTATTAGTAGAGCAAAAGGATAAACACTTTCTTGTTTTAGAGGAAAGGACAGAGGAGAGGGACAGAAGAAACTCACTGGAAATGCCTACTCAACTACACTAATTAAAATTCGTCTTAGCTTTTGGAATAACCAGCTACTATTTGCAAAGCCACAACCAGATATACTTAACTTTTAGATACACTAACCCTAAGTTTCTGCCTGCATGAAAAGGAAAAAAACAATCAGATGTAATCAAGGCTGACTGAACCTAGCAGACACCATAACTCATCTTTGAATTTTTTACCTGCTACACATTGACACAAATGTTCACATTTAATTCTGCAAAACAGAAAATAATCTTTGCATGCAGCAGCCTGAACATGCAAAATGCAGCATCTTAAGCATCTTTACGAGTCACTTAAAGCAAAGCATCAAGCAAACCTTTAACTGCAAGCAAATTACTGAGCCTGAAAAACAAAACCATTTTTGGCCATCAGCCACATATTGAGTCTTTGTAATTACCATGCAAAGCCCTAATTTATAATTTTTAAAGGCAGCAGGGACCAGGGAATGACCAAGTGCACCATGTGTTTCACAGTTGTGAGGAGCAGGAGCCACTGGGTCTGAAAGGAATTTCACAGATCCTTCCACTAGTTGAGCAAAGACCAAAAGAGACATCCATGATATTATTGCTAAAGTGTAAAGACCAAAAAGTGGAGGAAAAATAATCCTTCTGTATGGGAAAACAAATGTTTTCTTTCATATATAATAAAAAAATGTTGAAGATTTATTTTTCAGAGATGCTAAAAATATGTCTAACAGCATCCTTTCACTACTACACCTGAACTCAAAGGGACAAGAATAGGAGCATGAAAAGTTACCCTCAGAACGGAAATGCAATTAATTACAAATTTATAAAACAATGATTCCCGCAGAAGATCTGAGACACTAGTGTTCGAAAGACACTGACAGTCAGTTATTCTGAAGCTCTTTTTGTTCCAAGAGGAAAGCTGCCTTCCCCAATGGAGTAAGGTAAAACACAGGCTAAAAAGGCATTAAATATCAGGCATAAATATTCACTCAAATCAGATTAGTTTTGTATGTGAAAACCTGGTACTATGAAAATAAATTAAATAATGCAAACTTAAGTGCCCCACGGGCAGTGGCTGGAAAAAATGTGTTTTATTGCCTTGGTAGTGAGCTTTAACTTCACTCCATAGAGGCAACCTTTGCAGTTTCTCTTTAGATCTTGGTCCTGCTCACGATTACAATGGGGGAACAGTGCATGCTACAGGGTTCGTAATAAACATGTCTGCAGACAATAGTGCTATTTTTTTGTGGCTGTGACATTCTAAGGACCCAAGCAAGACAAGACTGGCCAATGAGTTAATAGCGTGCCTGAAAATTTATCCCATTTCTCCAACAACAGCAAATAATGTGAACAGCAGCTACCACACCTCTAGCTCCAAACCTTGTTCTGCTCGTAAAAGCATTCTTGCTGCAAGACACAGGCAGTTATGTAAAATACAGATATTGGTAGCACGGTGTGAGTTTGTACTAAGTACTCTAAGAGCTATGAAGATTTTCTCTGCAATTCCTTCAATAACTTGCAAAATGTGTTATGAACATGTTGCTTCAGATAACAGAACTGCTCAAGCCAAAGCCAGTTCAAACACATCTGCAGGTTAATGAAAATGAAGTCAAATGACATGACCCAAGATGAGAACACTGATCTTGTGGTGTAAGAGTAAATGCATGTCAAATCAAGATTATATTTCAGATTTGGGGAAGAGTTTTTTTAATGGTGAGACCATTCTAGAGGGAATTCAGCAATAACTAACACTGTTCTGTGAACAACATTGAAGAGAATTGGGAAATGTGTCAGGCCAGTAGTAATGATGCCTGCAGGATGCTTAACATTTTGAAACAGTATTTTTACCCCTCTCTTCTTTTCCCCACCTTGAAATGTAGCTGGAACTCTTGAAAGAGCCACCTCTGCATTTAATTAACAATTCTCTTGGATGAAAACGGAGACCATACAGATGAACATATGGGATGTCTACTGCTTCTCCTTGAGGAACTCTGTGTTTGCAGCACTTCTCCCCCTCCCTAGTTAAATACTAAAGAATTAAAAGTTCAACCCACACAGCAGTACCCTGCCAGCCAGAAAACTCCTGGCAAAATAAATTCAATTGTAAAAATCAGAATATGACATTCATTATTTTCAGTATTTATTTGCCATCTAGCATATTTTTCCTTTAGATACGTTTTCATTCGGGTTTTTCTAGCTCATGTAATTTTGGCCTACAATAACTATCAGTAACTACTTCCTCTTGCAAAAAAGTGTCAATTATAGTTTAAGCACAATTCAACTCTATTTATATTTACTATTGAGAAGTTTCTAGCAATTGCAGAGTAAGTTGCATATTAAGTGTTTACTTTTCAACTTTTCTCTTTAGCTGGTCATCTGGGAGTTACTGGCTTAATCCTATACTCCTATAATTGTGCAAGTGAACTTTTTGTTATTTTTTTCTTTTATTTAACTGTGTTAAGTGTTTCTGTTATTTTCTTACTCATCATATTTTCTATTATGTTAGTGTTACTTCTATTAAGAAGAAAAAATGAACTTCCACCATAATCAAGACAGGTTTTTATTACCATACATCAAAAGGAGCCTCAAATAACTCTGTTATTTGACTCCTCATAAAACCATACATTTCACCACATTTGTACACCAGACGTGGAAAGACAAAGCATACAAAAGGGAAAAGGTGGAAAGGGTCATTTTTTCATTACAAGTGCTGCATATCATGTGACTATTTATTACCTCTTCGTAAGAATTATCAGTTAAGTTTAGGATTATGAATGGTCTTTGCATTTATTAATGTCCAAACACTTTAATAAGCATGAACAGTAATTCATATTTAGTGTGCAAGCTAGGGGCACTGAATTTATTAGGCTGTAACTTGCTCCTTGTGCAAAGTGCATTTATGCCAAGACATGGCATAAATGGAAAGGGTAAGACACTGAGATCTGTAAATGCTTCTTGGGGGGGGGGAAGGGGGGGATATTTTTACTCCAAATATGCAATGAATGCGTTATTGATACATCTGAAAGCATGAGCACAACCAAAAAGTACTATCTTTATACTGGAAACTATGTTGCTCGCTGTGCTGTTTCTGGCAATGTAGCATGCGACTGGTTTAACATGCATTCATTAACATACAGAATAAAACCAAAATATTTGTAATGTGTTGACAAATAAAAATATAGCTTGTATTATAAAGACTTTGAAAGGCATGCAAAAATATATATACACTGCAATTAATGTTTCATGCAAACTTTGGTGAGGTTACATTTTACATTCAAACATGCTAGAGTACATATCTGAGCCCTACGTCATTGTTCTTCGAAAACAACCCACAGATCTAACAAAAAATTGTTTTTTCATTGTAGAGAAATTTTCTCTAAATCCTGTGGACATTGGGAAGAACACCTTTGTCTCATATTAGACTATATTTATATTTAATAATACAATTTATCATACACAACCATACTCATACCACACAGTTTTTGTATCTTCAGAAACCAGAAGTGGGGATTCAGCCTCACTAGTGGTGGGAACAAACTCACTGGTTAGAACTGACTGTAGTTCACCATGATCATATTTCTGATTAGCAGAAGGCTGTTCTTGGTTTTTCTGTATACATCTAAATGCTGACAGATTTGCCTGATCAATTGTTTTTGATGTAGATCTTTGAGGCAATCCACTTATATTACTAACTAATTCAGTGTTAAGGGATAAAAATGGCTGAGCCACAGTAAACGAGCCTGTGCTGTTATTGCCAGATATACTGACTTTATCATTAAACACACTGGTGCTTAGAAAAGTTCTCTCACGGAAATTTGATCTTTCCATCCTTGAAGTCTTAGGCACATCAGAGTGACATTCTAAATTACGTGGTTTAATTATATTAGCTGCACTGCTTTGTGGAACACAATCTACTCTGTAAGCCACACAGTGAAAAAAATTAGAGGATAACTGGTGTGCTGGGTACTCACTAGAGGTTGATGGAACACTTCTGTCAGTGGTGGATGGAGCTGGATCAACCGACACAGGTGGCCTACTGTCCTTAGACAAAAAATCGTGAATGCTTGTCCTTCGAGTAGTTCCTTCTGCCGTGGAAATGACACTGCTTGCTCGAGGTAAGGTAGCGTAAGGATTGCAGTCTCTTGATTGTCGCTGGGATATGGGTGCTTGTATCTTCTCTTTAACTGATTTGGTCTTCCCTGGAGCGCCGGATGTAAATTTTATTGGAGAGCTAGTGCAGTAGATGTCTTCAGTTTTACGAAAGCTGGGCCTTACCAGTTGCTCTGGTTTAACGGATCGTCCATCTGAGAAATCAATTGTAGTTTTTACACTTAATGATCTCACAATACCACAGCCAGCAGACGGCTGTTTTCTTAACTTTTCCTTTCCTGTCATCTCTGCAGACTCAGATAAGCTTCTCATGACTTCATCTAAAAGATTCTCTTCACTTGCAGATTTCATCTGTCAAAAACATGAAACAAGTTATAAATTGTAATGCTGACCTTTTCTTAAGCAATCTTTGTGGAAATAAATGAAGAAAACTTGTAAATGGTATTTTAATTTCTCAGATCTAAAAGCAGTATTAAACTACTACGGTACATACTCAAGAGTTTCCTGTACAGCTTACAAGCAAATACTTTGCAAACTAGGTGTCATGCAGATCATTAACTATCATAACTATCTGGAATTAGTTCCTGTAATACTGATTAACTCAACAAATCGGATGATCAAAACTTCAAATTCATCTTCTCACTCGCTCTCTGCCATCACTCATCAATACTTCCTAAGCTGGAAAGGGTCAGTCTAGATTCTGTGCAGAGGGATTCTGTGATTCATGAACAGCAGTGGACTAGACTTGAAGACTCAGGTGGTTTATTTCTATTGCTGGAAGAGTATTGTCTAATGCTTAAATAACAAAAATCCTTGTCAAAGAGATCATAGGTGAGAGGTCAGTTTAAGAACCCAACAAAAAAACCCTACAAACTTAGTCCAGACTCAAGTCACAGACTATCTCAAACAATTCAGCTATGAATTTTGTTTTTCAGTTTCAGTCGTGTTAGTAAGACTAGATGGAGTCTGATCCTTCCTCTTGACAGGCCTTAATCACAGTAACCAGCTTGCTTTACCCTAAAGCACTTCTAGGCTTAGGACACATCTACTCAAGAACTAAAGACATTCAAATACTAGCAGAGACAAAGTGATCTGGGGCTTCTAACAAACTGCCATTGCATTAGAGAAACACTCTGTTTAATTCCTCTCAGTTGCCCAATAGAAATAAAATGATGCAACTGAAGCAGACAAGAGTCTCTCCCCAGAGAATGAAGTGAAGCATCTTCCTTTCTGTTTCTGAAAGACAGAGCTAACAACAGCTCTTACTCAAGCCAAGTGGTGAACTGGAAGACGAGAAGTAAACCTACTTGGAGCTGTGAAATTCCACATGATTTTGTGTGTGACACAGCAGTTTATCACACTGTACTTTTACACACGAATACAGTTTAACTCCCACTATTTCTTAATGTAGGTGTAACCAGTATCTCCATACAGTTTTAAAGCAGTTCTTCTCACTGTAAGTCTTTTGTTAATTCTGTGCCCATGTAAGAACAACACGTAGGTAAAATATTTTTTTAAACTAACCTCACTTGAGGTACTTTTGTTGCTTTCTTCTAAAAACTGTTGCAGGGTCATGACTTCACTTCCAGGAGAGCCAGTTTTGCTCTGTTTTCCACGACTCTCCAGTGTATCAGGTGTTCTTTGCTGGAGCACAGGACTCGATCTTGTAGGACCTTTCAGATACTGAATGGGGCTGCTGCTGCTGCTGGACCATGCCTCAGGCTCGTGGAGCAGACTGAACTCTCCACTGCTGTGACTCTGCGGCCTACTTTGACTGTTAACTGCACCTGCTGTTGGGGTCAAGGGTATTAAGTGTTCCAGAAGAAAAAGACATAAAAGCTGTTAAGCAGTAGAACCTTACTCAAATCTGGAACATTACCAGAATCACTTAACAATAATTTCTATTAAAAACACTTAAAAATCCAGTTGTCCTTTTAAACTTAAACCAAGTATCTCATTACTACAATTGCACTCCCCTGACTTACCTCTTACAGCTCTTTAAACATGACGTGATAGCTTCTGAATAAAAAACTACCCTGCACTTATAATCTGGGCCTTCATCTACATAATACTGTATTTCCAAGAAGCTAAAGATACACCTCCACTCTTGTTCAGCACCACTGTGAGGCACACACTAATACCATTAATGAGTTTCACATTAAATGAAACACAAAGGATGAAGTGGAAAGAAAATATTTTCTTCAACACAGCTCTTCAACAAGAACTATTTAGGAATGCTGCTTCTCCAACAGCTTCTGCCATTACTACTAGTTTATTTACAGCTGTGACCTGAAGGAAGCATATGACATTAAGTGCAAAGGATATTCCACAACACCAATTCTTTTTAATTTTTAATAATTGTAAATTGCTTTAAAAGTACCAATAAATAAATATTTCCTATTTAATGTTACTTTCCAGAGATGAACTTAGGTTTGAAAAAAGTTAAATTGTTGACATTAGAAATTTCTAATACTGTGTAGAAACTGGGGCAATGACTACCTCAAAGAATCTTTTACGGAAGGGTTTAAGGAAACAGACAGAAAATAAGCTAATATAAAAATCTTAAGCTAGCATTCACCTCTAAATTTCCAAACAAAGAGATCCTATTTACTAAATGCAAGCCATGAATATTAAATGAAGTCTCGAGTTGGCAGCATTCTAGTCTAGCATGTACAACAGTCTCCAGCTAGAATGGCTATTATTAATAAAAATAAATCAAGGCTCATAATATATGACATTTAGAGAATACTGTTATATCCAAGGACGTTATTAGTATTTTAAAAGCAAAATATAAAAGGATGGTACTACATATGCCATTTTGTCTGGTTTCTGTTGTACACTATACAGCTTTATAGCAGCAGTGCACATATAGCAGGATGCTAACAGAAACAAATGGAGTAAGTTCTCTGCTTAAAAATAAGCAATTTTAAAGTAATTTGGGGGAAATTCTTATTTTATAATACTGTTACTTGGATTAGGTTTAAATGTCACTGTTTAAATATTTATTACATTTAATATTTAATAAAATTTAATATTTATTAAAAACATAAGTTCTATTAATACTTGTATCCTTTCCTAATGAAGGCTCTAAAATGCTTAAAGCAAAACATGCTATGGTGTGTGAATTTTTTGGGTTTTGTTTGTTTGTTTGTTTTTTAACCTATACAGATGATCTTGAAGAGAAAATAGTGGAAATTAAGCACATGTGTAAATTCACCTACAGCATACCTTTGACTTCATGGAGTGAAGCATTGTTATTGCTATTGCTAGTGGATGTTCTGCCACTATCAAGGCTGGCTGGTCTGGAAGCTAAATGGAAAATTAGGAGACACTATGATGAACAAAATTGCAGCAGATGACACGGTACCTTTACATTCTGATCACAGAATGCTCAGAGGCAGGAATCATGCACTATTTCACAGGCTGAGCATGCCCATTGTCAACAAAGTGATTTCTTACATATCAGAAAGCGAAGGGATTTCCAGGCAGCCCAAGAGGACACTTTAGAAAAGGGCACTAGAGGAATAGTAAGGTACAAGGGAGAGGAAGAGAGAAATAGAGTGTACATTTAGAACTGGATCTGACTGGTTAGTGGGAAACCAGGATTTTACAGATGAAAGGATGGGCATGCAGAAAGCTGCTCGTGATTATGTCACTTACAACAGATTTGACAAGGAACCTTGCACATTGTTGAAATGCCACGAACAGGAGCAGCAAGAGCATCTGCACAGATTATGTCCTGTACTCCTATCCAATACAAGGGAAATGCACTGTCATTATCTTAAAAAATGTTTGTTGTTCATACTAATTTCAAGTGTTTACACTATACTTAAAACTTCAATTCTAAATAATCTATTATAGCTTTCACTTCAGAGCTTTGCTTGAAGGAACATGTCATAATTTTATAAAATACAGTACATGTTCAATTAAATTGAACAATAAACACTGCAAAATCAGGCCAGGTTTGTTTTATTTGTTTGTTTTGGGTTTTTTTGAGGATTGAAATTCTAACTTCTTTTATTTTACTATTAACTCCAAAAAAAATTTAAAGGAAATTAAAGGAAAAATGTTTTGATCCTGTTCAGATGCACTTATAGATACTTTCTACTAGAGATATAGCATATCTGTCTGATGCAGTAGTTAAGAAAGAAAAGGACAGTCTGAAGAAATGATACTATACAGTCAAGAGAAATGCAAATCACATAAAACATGCTCACTTGTAACAATGCCATTCACTTTTTTTTTTGCAAACTTTGTTAACATTCACATAATAGATCCTTAATTCATTTAGTTAAAGTTCACATCTTACCATGAACTCTTGATCCTGTACTAGAATCATCACTAATACCTTGTGGACTTACATCTTCAAAGGATGTAGTATCTATACATAGAGATATAAAAGAAGATGTAAAACAAAATAAAAAGATTATTGAAATATTTGTCATCTGTAAAATATACTAAAAATCTTTTTCCAACCAATCCATTTTTACTTAAGTAACATTCTGTAGGAAAATTCCTGAAGCATTGTATAATTGCACTTATTAAACCTATTCAGTATCTCAGCACTGCACCTCAATTATTAAGGTTGCTTTTTGCTGAAAAAAATAAAAGTAAAACCAATACTTATACGAAATTGCTGTTACACAGTCACATCATGGTGCAAAAAGCTTCTGCCTATACCTTTATTATTTAGCAACTGCTTGGATCTGAAGCCTGTAGAAGAGTTGCCAGCTGCAAAGTTGATAGCTGTAGTAGAGAAGGCCATAGCTCCCAATTCTGTCCTCCTTTTACCCGTAGATATATCATCAGGACCCTCCAGATGCTCAGAACTACCTGTCCATTGTCCTCCTGCTAGGACCATGGACTGCACCAGGTCATTCATGGCTGGGATGCAAATGAAAGCAAATGATCAGCATGGTCAATGTATTTGCTTCTGTTCTTACTTTGTACTGCAAACCGCCGGACAGTTTTCTAAGCATTAAAGCACATTGAATACTGGAAGATACAAACACAAGATCATCCGCGTTATGACATGCAATCAGCTCAAGGCATGAGAAGTGCTGTAAGCCAGAGACTTGTTGCAGCTCAGTGTGGCTCTTAAAACTGATTTGATTAGGTCTAATCGCCATGCTTGCGCCACACTGATGTGTGATATGTATGTTAGAAGCTTTGATATACTGTTTGCAATGATAAAATGGAATGAACAAGGATAAAATGGGCAAAGGTGGGAATACAATACAATGTCAACAATGATACGGGATCCTTGTACAGTGCAGGTTACTGCAGGGATTATTGCATTTTACATAATAACAAAAGGATCTGAAAAATATGACATCTGATGATATTCACCTTTACTCCACAAAACTAGAGAAAATTATCCACCCCTCCTTATAAAATAAAATAAATCAATACAATATTTTGGCAACGACAACTGATGAATAATTCAAGAGTGACAGACCACTAGACAGCCTTGCACTATTTTCTACACTTTCTTGAAACAAAAAAATACAGTAGTTCTTAACAAAAGGCTTATGGAATGTGTAATTCAGAACTATGTAGGTTAACACAGTGCACTGTAAATTTATATACACATAGAGACATGTGTATATAGACAACTATGTATACAAATATATGCAATCACAACGCACTGAATGTATATATGTATGTGCATGTGCTTGTGCATGTAAATGTGTGCCTGTGTTTGTGTGCACATATATAAGGTATTCAGTGCCAAGGTTTAAAAAATAAAAAAAAAAATAAAAAAGGAAAAAGAAAAAGCTCCAGCTCCTTGTATTGTAGCAGGACTTGCACACTGCAAAATAGGAGGAAAAATACAGCGCAGTCCAGGGAGAGGTTAGTGAAAAATTAGTAATGGAAGCCAGTGTAGCCATTGAAAAGAAGCTGAACTGTCATAAAGTCTTACACATGGAGCGACGGTAGAAGGCCTTCATTTTGTCTTTTTCCTTCGGTCTGTTCCTCAAAAAGGGCAGTCTTTTCAGTGCAACCACTTTTATGTCATAGCATGAGGAAAAACGGAAACAGGGAAATGAAAGAAAAAAGGGAGAAGAACAGATGGAAGTTAAATGTTGAAACTAAGGACAGAAATGAATGTCTGAGTTTAAGCTATGTATGCTATGCTAAAAACTATCATTCTCATGCTTCCGTGTGATAATGAAATATGAAAACTACACTGAAATATGAAACTACACTATGAAAACTTTCATATACTCAGAATGCACTGAAAATAATGAAGTGTATTAGTTTGAAAGTTCTGTCAAGCTACTGAAAAAATAAATGTAACTTTTTTGCAGATTATTACAGAAATTGATTATTATATATTTTTCACTGCGAAAAATAACATTTCTTGAGCATAAAGAAAAATGTGAAGCAAAAAAATGCTTAAAATGAAAGCAACTCTAAGTATAACTCCTAGTTTAAAACAAGTTCATATCATTATCTGTTGAGAATAACTTTTGTAACATTATGCCCTGCATCTCTAGTAGAACACAATCTATTATCAGTATTCTTTTGTTACATTTTGTGCTAATAATTTTGTGCATCTACTGTCCTGTAGAAAAATTATATGGACCTTATGTTCAATCTACTGTTGGTGTGCAGTGATTTTAGTATTTTACTGCAATAATCCACTTCAAATCTGTAATCAGAAAAATAAAGTCAATATTTATTGGTTGTAATGGTATAGACCAAATTTTTTAGCTGCAAAAATACCCAAGATTTAAAAAAACCCAACCCAAACAAAACAGCAAATATCCAAATGTGAGTGTTGCTGTAACATTTTGGGAGGGTTAGCAGAACACTGAGATACAGATCAGGAAACAGAGTTAAAATTACAAATAGTATTAAAAGATGAAGGGGTGAGAAATCACAAGTTAATCTGGTTCTTAGCTTCAGCTGTTCTGCATTAGTAACTGATTACTGGCAGACACCTGCATTTGGAAGCATCAGATGAATGTGCCAGCTGACTGCCAAGCATATAGAAGCCACATGCAAACAACCAGCCTGTAAAGATCCAGGCAGAAATGCATCATGAAATTACCAAAAAGTTCTTATTTATTGAGCTCTCAAAGCAGTGCAGTCCAGTCTGTCAGCCCAAGATCTGCTTGTTTTATCTCTCTGAAGTCACTTTTGGGACACTTGCTTTGTCATTTGTTTTGGTATTCTGCTCAACCATCAGCTTGTTATACAGCACTTTCTATTTTATTCAGCAGCACATATATACATTTACAAGTGCACATGAACTACCTTGAAAGAGAAAGAAACCTCCCTCTCCATCATGTTATTCTGTGTTTGCACTCACAAGGAAGAAGTTTACTATTAAACATATTTTACAGCTTCCAAGGAATGCGTGACTGGCACAGCCAGGAGTGCCAAAAACAAGCACAAAAGTTTTCACAGCAGCAGAATAAAACTCTAGCTTGACTGGAGGGGGACAGCAAGCACCCTCTTGTGTCAGGTCCTGCGGAAGAACAGGGAGAAAAAGGCACATGTGCTACCTACATAAAACATGACTACACTAATTACCATTTCACCTCTGAATTATTCACTACCTAAGTATACAGATTCTTTTTATTCTGTAAATATACTTGTAGGTACTTCAAAATAACCATGTGTTGGTTTTCTTTTTTTTTCCATATCAATAAAGCATTCCTTCTCCTGTAGAACCTGAGGAAATAATTCAAAACCAACATAAACATAGATGCTGGCTGGCTCAACAAAAGCAGAAATGCTGCTAAATCCCCTGTAAACATGTATGTTCTCTATCTAGTAGAATATAAAACACACAGCTTTGAATACCTCCCTGCCAAAGGAATATGAGGCAGACTAGTTTTCTAGCAGGTAAATAACTAATCAGTTTTGACACCAGTGGCAAACCAGAGAGGTGATTCTGTTCTATTACTTTTTGTCATCATGGTGGAGCAGGATTCTTTTGTAACTTCCATAACCCTTTATAGACAAGATAACTGATCTCTCTTCATTAAGTCCACTAACTGTTCACTAACACAGATCACCTCCAAAAAGACTGATTTATGGCTCTTGGCAACTGTACCAGACCTGACCACTGCAACCCCTGATTTCCTGGAAATCATACATTCAAACTTGTCCTTTGGCAAAATGCAGCCTGCTTGATAGACTACATAAGTAATATCTGCACAGAATATGACTAAATAAATGTCTTGCAAAAAAATACTGGAATGGCAGAGCTGCAGCTGAAACAAACAGGATGCCACAAAGTTTAGCATAGGCAGCTTTAGCTTTTATTCCAGCAGACTTTAAAAATCATAGAATTGTAGATTGGTTAAGGTTGGAAGAGACCTTAAAGATTATCAGGTTCCAAACTCCCAGCTGTGAGCAGGGACACCTCACACTAACCCAGGCTGCACAAAGCCAACCTGGCCTTAAACACCTCCAGGGAGGCGCCATCCACAACTTCCCTGGGCAAACTATTCCAGCATCTTACTACCCTCATGGTGAAGAATTTCTTCCAGATGTCTAATCTAAATCTCCTGTCTTTCAGTTTAAAACCATTACCCCTTGTCCTATCAGTGCCCTCTCTGGTGAAAAGCCCCCCCCCCCAGCTTTTCTGTAGGCCCCTTTCAGGTACCAGAAGGCTGCTATAAGGTCTGCCTGAAGCCTTCTCTTCCCAGGCTGAACAGCCCCAACCCTCTCAGCCTGTTTTCATAGTAGAGGTGCTCCAGACCTTTGATCACCTTCATGGCCCTTCTCTGGACCCTCTCCAACAGCTCCATGTCTTTCCTGTGCTGAGGGCTCCAGAGTTGTTGGCAGTACTCCATGTGGGGTCTCACAAGGGCAGAGGGGCTGAATTACCTCCCTGGCCCTGCTGGCCATACTGCTTTTGATGCAGCCCAGGATAAGGTTGGTCCTGTGTGCTCCAGCACACACTGGCCGCTAAGGTCGAGCTTCTCATCTACTAACCACCCCCAAGTCCTTTTCCTCAAGACTGCTTTCTAGCCATTTTTCTCTCAAGCCTGTATTTGTACCTGCCGACCCAGGTGCAGACCCTTGCACTTGGCCTTACTGAACTTCATGAGTTTGGCACTGGCCCACCTCTCCAGCCTACTGAGGTCCCTCTGGATGGCATCCCTTCCCTCTAGAGTGCTAACTACTCCACACAGCTTGGTACCGTCAACAAACTTGCTGAGGATACACTCAATACCACTGTCCATGTCTCGAGCAAAGATGGTAAGCAGCACAGGTCCCAGTACTGCCCCCTGAGGAACACCACTCATTACTTGCCTTCACTGGGGCACTGAACTATTGGCCATAACTCTCTGGGTGCAGCCATCCAGCCAATTACTTATCCACTGAGTGGTCCATCTGTCAAATCCATGTCTTGTAAGTTTTGAGACCAAGATGTCATGTGGGACAGTGTCAGATGCCTTGCACAAATCCAGGTAGATGACATCGGTTGCTCTGCCACCATCCACTGTCTCTGTAGCCTTGTCATAGAAAGCCACCAAAATGGGTCAGGCATGATTCGCCCTTAGTGAAGCCATGTTGGCTGTCACCCATCACCTCCTTATTTCCATGTGCCTTGGCAGATTTTCCAGGAGGATCTGTTCCATGATCTTGCTGGGTGCAGAGGTGAGACTGAGTGGCCTGTAGTTAATTAACTTTTCTTTCTCTTTTCAGTTTTCTATGGACAAGTTCTTGCTTTCTGAGCTGAGAATGAAGGACGAGCATTGCAGAATTCCACCACTGATCAGGAAGTCTCCCATTTCCTAATCCTACTGTTTGCCAGAAATATGCTGGGAAATTCTGTATGGTTAGTATTCACATCCTCAAGTAATTTTGCTCATGCATACAAGAAAATGTTACGCCAACATCTAGATGTTCTGGCAAAAGAAAATGAAGCCAAATATACTACTTTTTACTTCCACTATGATATGATGTGTTTGCTACTGCTACTATTTAAAAATGACAGACTTACTAATATAGCCTTAATTCCTTGGGATGTTTTTAATAATCTGAAAAGGCTAAAGGGGAAGCAAGCAAAAGTAACTTGTTTTTCTTTTCCACAGGAAAAAAAAAAAAATAAAATCCACTTGCCAGCCTTGGATTTTCTATGCAAACCACTATGCAACCACTGCCATTCCCAGAGGCCCGAGATCAGACTGAAACAGAACCCATCTTTCCCATACCCCAAATGGCCTTCAACCAGTGTGGAAAGCTACAACATCTGAGCTTTTGCATAGACAGGCAGCAGCTTACAGGTTTTCTTTCTTGTAGCTTCTTTCAGTGGAAGCTGCTACTGCTAGGACATTTCTTAAAGAAAAGGAGCCACAGTATCTTGATATTTAGGATTTACAGTCATTCTAAAAGAAGAAGAAATAAACTGCAAAATGTGCACCATTACCAGTACTTCTCACACCGAGATACTTTCTTTGTGAGATGCAAACTCATTAAGAGTCTCAGTAAGATTGTCAGCATTGAATTGGCACAAAGTCATCCAAATTCTACCAAAAACTGTGGTTCCCATGGTGACATGTAATGGAGGAAGCTTAGGATCCAGAATTAGATCAATGCTTCCAGTTTGTGGATAAATACACTGGGATTAAGGGGAACATGAGCAAGGCCCATAAAGTAGAAAATTAATGAGGTCTGAACAACTTCAAACCTCTTTTGAGGATGAGCCACCGTAACTCCAACTGTGGCTCCACGAGGAGGGTAACTGCACACTACAAGGTCCCAAGTGCCATGCAAAGAAAACTGTCACATAAAAGAGCCCTTCCAGAAGATGAAATTGTTGACACAGATGCAGATGATCTGAACCAAAGCGTGCATACTCGTGCTTTAAACAACACACTTGCAAACACATCCAACTATCCCTTCAGTCACTCTGGAATTCCACAAGGCTTCCGGTTTATATGTAAAAGCAACAGTTGCTGTTTTCAAAAGTCAAAAGCACTCTTTTTGAACCTTAACAGACCCTTATGCCAAATAAATGCTCAGCTTTCCAAATTGTCAAGTTAGCAATGAAAATGCTAAAGTATATCCTTAATATCTTTTTCAGTTAGTATTAAAAAAATTGGAAATCTGATTTTAAGTCTCCCTGAAATAGTGTTTTTAGATGTTTTTAACTTTAACTAAGCATCTGCAATAAGCACAGAAGAAAAAAATTCATCATAACAACTTCAGTCATTTCTGACACAGCAAATTCATAGCTGGCACAAAAACCAGAGTATAGATCTGCTGTCTTTTGAAACATTAACATTTTTACAAAAGTATTGCGAAGACTGTAAGTGAATTTTAATGCACATGCATTCTGATGCTTTTACATGGACAGCCAAAATGCTTTTGGTGCATAGCTATTACACAGAATCATTACAACTCGATAACTTGGCTGTAATATTATTTCTCCAGTTGTGGGAAATTGGGCAGTTTATGATTTATACCAAGAGCAGGTAACAAAAATATAAATAATAAATGTCAATTCTGCACAGAGTTTGGTTTTGTATACTGTGGGCATCCTGACATGATGGCTGTCAGGCTCTTTCAAGGTTAGCAAATTGTGCCTGGAATATTTGATGTATACACACTTCTGTAACCCTCCTCAGTCTCCCTCTCAGCCACTTCACTCTAATCTTTAGGATCAGTAATGATTCACATCATCTTAACAGTTCATGTCTCTACATTATCTCTTCCTATTACATATTCAAGTATTATCAAAATTCTTCATTCTTCGTATTGTGAGATGCAGGGGCAACACCTTCAGACAGAGAATCTTCTCAGCAACTAAAGGATGTTAGCACAGCTACAGCTTGGAAAGCACTTCCAAGACAAAGGGAAGGATTCATGCTGGGACAAGCGGGAGAAACAAAATAGGGTTCCAGTGGTGACATCTGACATTCTATGCAAAATTCTGCTTTTCTGACTGGTAACAGTGCCTGGTTCATCTTACCCAAGCACTGTAAATGTATTTTAACATTTAGATTTAAAGCTACTGAAATGCTAAAAACTAGTTCCTGCCCAAACACTCAAGGCATATGCAAGAAGTCAGTATAAATCTGTCATTAATAAATTAATTAAGGCTTCATTCCTAAAGACTTAAGAAAAAATCTTGCAAAGCACACAGCCTTTTCTGAGTACCCCTTAATTTTTAATCATATAAAAAAGAGTGTTTAGCCAAGGATTATAAAAAGAAACAAATGTTTTGCAGTACTCACTACTACTCTTCTTGGTCCCCAAGGTCTGACCATCTTCAAGAGAGTTGGAACCCACAGAGGAACTATCCTGACTGTCCTGGTGGGGCAGCTGAAGAAATCCTTCACTGGACTCTGAACGGGTCGGCGTAAGGGTCACAGACTTCAAACGTTCCCGATTCACATCCTTCTTAGATTTTATCAGCTTTCTCATTTTAAGAGTGATCCAGTTGCCCCTTCTGTTATCAATAATACAGTACATTTGTAATACATTACTTATGCCTTCAGACTTTTCCTCATTTGTATGCAAGAACACAGACATGATTCTGCTCCCCTGAGGTTTAACAAAATCTTGATCAGCTGGAACAGAATAGGTATGTCATATTTTAGATTTGTGTCTATTTTTATATAACGTTCCTAAGTACCTTCTTGGTGGAGATGGTTCATAAAATTTATACTGATCCATTATCTTCTCCTCCAATTTCTCTTTCTGTCGCCTTAATTCATTTAGCTTGTCACTGTAAATAGAAATGAATGATAAAGTATGCTTTAAAAATGTATATATAATGTGTGAGTCGCATATTCCTTTAGATACCTGTTATCTGAAAGTTGTCACTCTTCATGAGGAATTCTTATGTATTTTTTTTTTTAAATCAAAAAAGATACAGCAAACAAGCAGTGTTTTTAGCACTAAAATATAACATTGAAAAAAATCCCATTTGCCTTTATTACACAACAGAATTTCCTCCTTTTTAAAATAATAATAATAAAGTGCATATAGACTCTTAACAGACTCATTCAGATGAGCACATTTTCTCGTCTCTCAAATTCAATAAAGAAGTTTTCAGATTACAAGCCCAGGAACTTTGCTTCTACTAAAATGAGGAATAAATGACGTTTTTATTCCTCATTTGCATTGTTAGTGATGAACACTTAGGCACTGATCCTTCAGAACTGAAAATGTTCGTAGTTCATCTGCTTTTGATATAGAATTTAATTTTTTATTTTAAAAAGGGAAACACTTCAGAAATAGCACACACATTAATTTCTATATGAAACAGAACCTTTTAAAAAAATACAGGTAGTGTTAACTGCCCTAATCACAGTAATTTCATTGTTTTAAAAACTCACATGTACTGCCTTTGCTCTACATGGAAGAGATCCTTGCTTTCCATATTCTGCTCAAGTAGTGTTCTATTCTGTAGCATTAATGTCTGAATTTGATCTAGTAGATGTCTGTTTTCCTCCTCCAGATTTCCTTTAAGCTGGCTAAGCAGCTGTTAAAATAAATGAAATGGTACATGCATATATATGTGAGCATATTTTACACACAGATGAGATTATAGAGAAAATTTAGGTCTACAAAGGATTCTGATAGTCAAAATCAAACAGAAAACAACTAAATCACGACTCAACTGATAAAAACCTCTTTGATGCTTTAAATAACTTAAAACAGTTTACCGAACACAAGTCAGGTTTTTTATTGCTTGTACAAGCAAATTAATTTGTCTTCAGACCAAGTTTATTATCTATAAACCAATGACTAATTCTCAAGCACTTGATTATATCAATCTACAAATACAATTCTATAAATATTACAATATTATCAGTCATGAAATAGCATAATTCTCACCTACCTCACATTGATTATTTAGCTTTGTTGATGTAATATCCAGTTGTTGGTACTGTTCTTTGAGTTTAGAAAACTCTGCTTCTAATCGTGTTTGTTCTAGTTTGGAATTGTTCAATAATGTTTTTAAATTCTTATGATCAGTTTGGAGAACTTCATTCTCTCTCAAGAGCTGACTGTATGTATGAGTAAGCCTGGAATTAAAAGACGCCATAAAGAATACATGCAGATAAAGGAAGCTTATTCATGACCCAAATTACCTCCGAAGCATGAAATTTTCAGGGCTCTATACTACTCCCTGGAATATATATAAATATTTCTTAGCGTAGGAAAGTCATCTCTTAGTCTGATTTTCTGAGGTAGGCATTCTGCTTTCAAGCCAAACACTCCAGGTTCCCCACATTTAAAAATAAAGCAGGATTTCTATATGTAGACATCACAACTTGTTTTAAGATGACACTTTTCAAAATACAAGAATCTAACAAAATTGCTAAAATTTCTTGCCAACACAAAATAGCAAGGAAATAGGAATGATCCAAACTTTGACATGGAGGCTGCAGATATGATGTCTTGGGCTCCCTATGTCCCTACTAATCCTCCTCTAACAACAACAAATATAGGAGGCATTTAATTGTGAGCCTCTTTGCCAGATGACAAAATCTTAATACCTTTTTTTGAGAGGGAAAATACCACGCTATGCAAATATGACTATTAAACCCGACTATGTATGGCAAGTTATACCTCAGTATTTCAGGATATAGTTTTTTTTGTGGCTTTGGCTTTCTTTTCCCTCAGTTCAGTTTTTCTACAATGACTTTTGCAGACCAGCAAGAGTGGAGGTGCTCTAAGGTATGGATGATAAGGTATGGATCGTCAAGTGTCCTTAATTGCCACATCAGGTATTAAGGAATGTGAGAGGATAGACTACTTGTTTAGACTGTACTGGCAAGTGCTCAGAGCTCTACTAATACACACATCAGACTCTTGCTTTACCTTTCATTTTCATCACAGAGTTTTTTATACTCTGCTGCTACAGTTTCATGTTCTTCATTTTGCTGCAGCATTTTCTCCTGTTCTACCTTGAGTACTTTATCCAATTCTTCCAGCTGCACTTTCTGTTTCAGCAATTGATTGTACCTGCAAACAAAAAATCACATTTGAGTTTCTTGGTTTGGAATGACAAGAAAATATGGAATTTTTTTAAAAGGTGATCTTTTAAAGCTTGAAGATCTTAATGTTATCTTTAAGTAAAATTAATCTTATTCATACTAATTATACACCAGTTTTTGCTTTTTGCTCAGGTATAGCAGACACTCAGTTTACTAACGCATATTAGTATTTACCTATCTTCTAGGTCCTTATGCTCCACTTCCAGATTTTTGTGTGCAGATTTAAGACTTCCATGTTTAGCAATCAGGGATTCATACTCAGAAGCTTGGCGTTCATGCAGGTGTTCCAGTTTTTCATGATCTTTGAGAAGTGAATCATACAAGGATTTCAGATCCTCCCGTTCCTTGAGCACACACTCGTTTTCATTTTCTAAAGCAGACTGCTGGATCAACAGCTGTGCATTCTGATTCATTAGAGATGTACTTTGAGAATTAAGGGTGGAATTTTCAACCTGCAGTCATAAACATGTAACAAGAGTTGCAAATAAATTTCATAGTCTGGATTATTTTCTCTGTCTCCTCCTATTAGAAAATTTCTTGAGCAACCTTCTAGCTATTCCATTACCTGAACACCATCAAAGAAAATACTTTTTGTTCTTATATTCCAAAACATAATTCCAATTCAAATGTCCATTAAAACATTAAAGCCTTCAGCACTAGAGAGATTGAAAACAAACAAAGAACAACTTTACTCTGTGTGCCTCTGGAGATATTCGCCTAATCTAGTCCTTGGATACCTTATAGAACTGATGACACCTAACATGCCTATCATCTGACCTAGATTAGTCTCGTTTCCTTCTCTTTCCTATTCAAGAGATTAAAAACAAACTACTGAGGCTTCTCATACCCTCAGGGTACCTATTAAGGAAAAAGAAAATAAAAATCTATCACTCCAGTGCACACTGTTACTAAGGAACAAATCCCTTTCTGTTGGGACTGCAGCATTCTTTGTTACAGATGAGAAAGCTGAACCTTTCACTGGAAATGAAGTAATGTCTGATGGCATCTGTATCCTATGGAACTTCCCAGACTGGATCCCCAGTTTTATTTAGTTCAGAATTCCCAGTTAGCATTTAAGAAATCCTTTCTTCTATGTTCCTTAGGGGTATCAGAAGGAATGGCTGAATTACAGTTGCCTAAGAACAGTTTTGACATAGTCCACGTAGATCAGCTTAGTGTGCACTTCAGATTTAGCTAATAGTTAATCACCTGTATTTTTATGAACATATTTCACCTTTCACTTTGATTTAAAGTCGATGGAGAGTTGTCTTGCAACTTCCCTGAAGCTGTGCGCAAAACAGCTGCATTTTCAAGGAAGGAAAGGAACTCCCTTTCTCAGTCTTGTTGGGTGTAACATCATTCAGTCGCTCCAGGCAAAAATCATTATTTGGTGAGATTCACCATGAAAAAAGTAAAATAAATAAATTGAAAGGTAGAAAACGCTCCTCCTCTCAACTCTCTGTCTCAATACTTTCAAATATCTCCAGTTACTCAATTCTACAGATTTATCAGATAGGAAAGGCCTATGCTGTTGTGGATTCATGAAGCAAAAAAGGAACTACATAGATATTCCTGTGGGGTTTTTTTGACAAATGGTATTACAAAACTCTAGAGTTCTGAATCCCAGAGATATATCCTCATCTTTAAAATGGTGCATTTTCATGCCCACATGTACTAATTTTTAACAACTGGATGAGATACTGTGTGTGCACAAATGCTCTGTTTTATTCACAGGCTCATCAGCCACAAAGGGGAGGACTGTGCACTAATTTGATTTCCATGTGGCAGATAGAAAGTCCATCTGTGGTACAATCGTGTTCTGCTTTCCAGAAACAAACAGGATGCTAACTTGAGGCATTCACAAAATGCACTATTTGTTTAAAGGACTCCTTCACTCTTTAATTTCCACCATTCATAATTTCTCATATTGTTTACTATTTCTTTTTAACTGTGGATTCTGTATTCCCTCTTTCAATAGTTTTGATCCTTAGAGCTCCAAAAAGGCTTAGATCCACTAACAAAAGTATTTATCAGAGAGAGAGAAAAAAATAATTTAAAAAAATGTATTTAATGACCCTGTAAAGCACGGAGAATAACATCTGAATTTCAGCCCTAAGAGCTGTAAGACTCTGTGGGTGATCAATTTTATAATTTTCATGGTCATATATTACATATTTTTCCCTCTGAATAATGTGAATTCAATATTCACATATTTATGCAGTTTTCAATGTTTTGTTTGTTGGGATTTTTTCAAATCTTATGTACTTACTGACTTTCCTCCTAGGTATGGCTTTTATTTATTATTTTTTTAAAACTGTTTAAAACAGACAAAATACTGATGTTTTGAGTCTCTGGACACACTACTTCCTTGACCTAATTAAGAAGAAGTTTTTTAAAAATTCTAGAAGTCTGAATAAGAGAATCTACTCCTAAGTATAAAGGCAAGAGTTTAAACTGGACAAACATAAGGGATGAAAACAAACTTCTAGAAATGTTATTATTCAAGAGTAAACAAAATATTCATTGCTCTTAGTGCAGATTGTTTGCACATTACTTTCTTTTCCTTCTCTGTACCAGAAATGAAGTATGATTTACAATACTTTTCCATTAGCTTTAAAGCCTTCATCTGAAAAAAACTGTAATTTTTTGAAAGCAAAGTAGGAAAATATTACCTGCAGCTTGGCATTTTGAGTTTGTAGAGTAGTATTTTGTTCCTGTAGAGAAACAGTCTGTCTCTGAAGTGCAAGAATCTGAGCCTGCAGATTGCTATTCTGTGTCTCAAGCTGCTTTAATTGTGTCTTCAGTGCTTGCTTCTCTGCCTGCAGTGTGGCATTCTTCAAACATTAAGGGGAAAAAAAAAAAAATGAGTTCACAGCTGTTTACTGAACTTCAACTAAAAAACCCCATTTCTCCAAAACAAACAAAACATGATTTTGCAGAGATTTACAGGATGGAAAAAAACTAAATCACCTTATATAACAAAGTAACACACTGATATGATCCCTACAGGTTAAGATTGAAGAAACTGGTAACTAATATTGTATTTATGGAGAAACGGTAGAGAAATCTCCATGACTCATGTAAATAAGAATTATATAAGAGGGATTTAAGAGATATCTATGGATTCAAAAGGGCAAATTCAGGTTTCCACATCTCCTTTTAAATACTGGTTAAGTGCTTTACAGCATCTGTCAGTGTAGAATCCAGCTGCTTCATAAACTATATTTAACTCCCATTCAGCTTGGTACATAAACTAGGTGGTAAATGGCATATTTTCTTAATAATACTCTCATTTCTATTACTGGAACAGCTCACAGCAAATGAAATCAGAATAATTAAAAACATCTTACATTCCTTTCTACTTCAATTAATCTATCTTTAACTTTCAGTAATTCTCTGGTAGTTTCCTGATTTTCTTTCTCCCACTTATTGACAGATTGATTGTCTTCTCCAGTTCTTGGAGGTGAATTCTGAACCATTCTTTCCTCTTCTTGTCTTTGCTTAAGAGCTTCATAGTTCTTTTTCACCTGAAATTATTTAGGACAATTTACATTAGATTTAGAATTTTCCATTTTCTACATCCTACTTTATTACATGACCATAAAGCTTTTCAAAGAACAGAAAGGGATATATACGTATTACTGTATTTGTAGGTTTGCTTCTTGTATGTTTGGGGAGATTATCTACAAATAATTGATGGATAGTGACAGCTGAAACACAAACACTTGGGCTCTCAGTAATATTTGTCTAAAAGAAAGACACCTCCATTTTCTATTCTATTTCAGTGCTTTTAACTGTATTCCCCAACTTTTATGAAGTACAACAACCAAGGACATTGTATTTCTCTCTTTTACCAGCCCACTGAAGCTGTTCAAGATAGATCAGAAAATGCAACTTACTAAGAAATTACTATTTTTGGCATTCCAGATCAAATAAACTTCAAATTATTTCTCCACCTGACATATTCAATGACCAGTAAATAAACTCAGCAACAACTTTTTATGTCTTTTCAACACTGGACCCGTATTATTGAAATCTTAAAAAGCCATCATACCTTTGTTGTGCTTTACATTACCCCAACACCGTCCCATCTTTTGCTGTCTTACACAAAAGGTCAAGTGTACAAATAACAATAGCTGGTATAGGAGTAATTTAATCTGACAGAAAAAAAAATGCTGTTCTCCTTACCGTTTTAAGTTCCTGACGGAGTTGCTGGTTTAAATTTGTTGATTCTTCTAAACGAGCCTCCAAAGCAGCAATTTTTTCTTCTTTTATTTCAAGAGACTTCTTAAGTGTGGATTCTAATTTTGACTCCAAAAGCTTGTACCTACTGATTAATGACATCACACACAAAGAAGTCTGTATTTCAAAGAAGTATTTGAGGTATTCAAATTCTAAAATGTTCTGAAACAGCAGTCTCATAACTACATTCAAAAATTCTGGAATGCTGACCCTATTCAAAAACATGAGGACACCTCAGTATTATTATAAAGTCCTATGCCTAAACCAAACAGAAGATGAGAGTCAAAAACATTTTTTAATCCTTCCTTCTTTTAAAACATACTAGACATACAAAGAGCCATGTTCAGCCACACCAGTAGGGTGCTGGCTTTATTTGGATCATGAATGCATGTGATGCCAGCAGTCTTCCTCCTGGCTCCACTCCAGTGAATCCAGAGGGGACCTGAACTAAATTAGAATGTGAAGTATTTGAAGAGCAAGATTTTCATCAGTTTCCATTTCCTGCCAGCTCACAAGGAGGAGGCACGAGGGAAGGGGAGGGAATACAGTACTTCGCAGGTGCAAACTAATTTGATGTATGAATGTGCAAATTGCTCACTCAGCCCAGCTGCTGATATTTTAAGACTGTTACCACTCCTGATGTGTAAAGCTTCTATTTTTTACCATATTTACAACATTGTAGGGCAACTAAAAAACCTAAGCCACATACCTGGAAGAGAAGTGGTCAGATTTAGAATATATGTTTAAAACAGTATCTCCTGAAAATTGTCAGTGCAGGATATTCTAATTAATTATTAGCCTTTTTAGAAATTACTGAAACGACACTCACTAATAACTTTTAAAACATTCAGTCACTGTACATGTATCCTGAATCTGGAAAATATCCCACTTCTCTCCACAGTAGGATAAAATAAACCAAATCACTGATACCCCCACCTTTTAATCTTGACTGCTGAAGAATCTATCAGTTTAGTGAACAGAATACATTGCAAGAGACTCCTGAATGGACAACAGCATTAGATCTAGTCAGGAACTGGAGCAGAAGACCAATGCTAAGAGAATTATTAAGTAGAAAGCTGTCCAGTAGCTTCATGTAGTAGGAGGACAATCCTAGATTTTTAAGGTATGACAAGTAATTCACAAGGACATAAGAAATGGTAGGCAGCTTATGACTATTGGAATAGACAGCATTTTATCTTCTTGAGCTGAAGCATACATTCAGCTGCAAGTAAGAATTTCTGTTACTGAAAAGTTACACAAGTAAGGAAAAAGACTAATAGCAGAGACCAAATATCCAGTTTCCTTTGGAACACCTAATAATGAAGGATGGTACAAATTTTCTAGCATCACTGAGATTTGGGTATTTCAGATTCAGGGTCAAAATCCATAAATCTTTTGTCTACAGACAAGAGCACTTGAAAGGTGAGAAAAAATGGAAAACTTGTCAGAGTTAACTGATCAAATGTGATCAGCTTAGGCCCCAACAGAAAGACTCTGAAGGGCTGTCAAGAACATTCAACAAAAAAACCCACAAGCAGTTCTTTCCACTCAGGGAGAGAAAAATTGTGTATTTTTAATTTCTGTCATCAAAATGAGAGATGGGGACCAAAAATACACTTAGAAGAAATTTTGGCAATAATGAACTTAGCTTTCTACATACAGGCCTGATGAAACAATTGCTAATGTGTCTCCGAGGTAATAGCATAAAGCAAACAATCCAGGTACCTTTTGGAAAGGCAGGACAGTGGCAGAGCACAGTTTTAAACCAACCACTTTGAAAACAAATATTCCCCATTCACAATCACCCAGCTCTACACGAAGTTTTTGAAGGTAGATCTACATTCTGGTTTGGAAAGAAGCTCAAAACAGTAGAATAGCCCAAGTTTTTTCACCTCTCAATCTGCATGGTCACAAGCCTGAGCTCAGAGGTAGACATCACATAATGTTTTGGGTAAGCTTCAGGATATGAAGCTTGTTGCACACCTCCCCACAGATCCCATTATACCCAGCCTGACATCCAAATATCTTGTACCATCAAATATTCCATCTGCTTTCGTGGTGCTTTCACGTGGCCAGTGCTGGCCAAGCAAGCTTGCCATCAACACATTTCTAGACAGGCGTTATCTCCTGGTGAAAGGCAATCCCCAGAGAATTAAGCATGAGCTTCTCTTAGGACAGTGCATCTGAGCATCAAATGACAAAAGATCTAAGGCCAGCAGTTGACATGTGCCAAGTGCAGGTCAACCAGCATGCAATGCTTGAGCCTGCTCTCTGGGCTGTGCTCTTAATATACCATATATACATAGCAAAAACCATGCAATGATTTCTTGAAAAAGGAATACCCATTAGAAAAGCACTAAGGGAGGATGGGGGGGATGAAAAAGAAAATAACTTATTTGTATATTTCCCATACGCACCTAACCTGGAACCAAAGAAACAGGTCATAACAGGGCCCAGACATACGTTAAAAGTTAATTTATAGATTATAATTTAATGAAAACTGGATAAAATTCCCCATTCCATAGAGACCTGTAACTCAAAATTTTCTTCCAAATTATAATTTATAGATCCATTATAACATCATTCTTTCAAATGCAAAGGAAACAATAGTATTGTATGGCCCAAAGTTATAATTCATATATTGTCAAAAAACAACTAACCTATGGGAAGTGAACCCACAACATCCAATCTTTAGAACTATCAGCACCTCTAAAGGACAAGCACTACAGTATGGAAAGCAGTAGACAAATCTTTTCATGTAGTGTAACTCTGCAAAAGCACATTTATAGAAGAGTACTGACCCCCTTTGTGGAAGCATTCACTCCAACCACGTGGAATCCAGAACGTGATTTAGAAAAATGTTGCTTAATGTGGACTTACTCATCTAAGCAGTTTAAGCTTCAACTCAAGGATTAGCTCTTCTTTGCATGGTATACTCACCTAAGGACAAACCTAACACATACTATGACAGTAGTGCTTAAATTTGAAGAAATCACACTAGTCAAAGTTCTAAGGACTTTTCTTAACAGAAGTACCCCTCATCTGTGAGCTGAGAAAGGCAGATGAAAGACACCAGCAGAGAACAAGAGGTGGTGACAGTCTCTCCCTACAGGATGCTGGCACCATCCCAGTAACAGAGTGCTGGCAGCAAGAAAGGAAAAACTGAAGAAGAAAAAATGTTGTTCGGTTTTGTGTTTTGTTGTTGTGTGGTTTTTTTTTATACAGAATGCCCCAAATCAATCTACATGTTCATGGCAATCAGTTGTAATAACTGATCATGACAGCAGTTGTTCTTTTTATTGGTTGTGGGGGATTTTTTGTGTGTGTTTTTGGGTTTTTTTGGTTGTGTTTTGTGTTTTTTTTTTAAAGAGCACAACTGAATAGCATCATGAAATAAAGACTGGCTGGAAGCCTACACTAGTCAGCTTTTCTCCTGTCACAAATTTCCCCTAAATCCCTGCAGGATAAGACAGAACACAACACACGGGAGAGGAAACAGATGTCAGGGCAGCAGCTGCTTTACAAAGGCAGGTGTGGTGGAGTGAAAGAGCCAGTATGAAGTTTTGGAGACACTCAAGTATTGGATACTTCCCTGTGTAAGCAGGAACGCAAACAGCTTCCTTTTGGTAGGAAAAATTAGAAGTAAATAGTTGGAAGGAAAGAGTGAGACAGTTTAAGGTAACCACTATGTGACAAAAGTCAAACAGCCAAAAAGGTAAAAATCCACTTTGGGTCTATTAGCTTTTACTACTACTATTCCTGCTGCTAACTAAAACATAAAACATTTTAACTGCATATTCCCTTTATCACTGACATACTTCAAGAAGTTTCTTAGTGTATGTAACATAAAGTGGTAACTCACTTTTAGAGACAGCTGAACGTAAAAGCACATCAAGTACTTTATTCATTTTAAAGAGCAGCAAATTCTATTTTGGGTCTATTAATGCTCCTTAAAATCTATGAACAAAACCAGTCAGTAAAACCATTTTATCCTTATGAATAAAAAATGACCCTCATTCCTACACTGCTCCAGGTAGGCCTTGACATTCTCACCTGTCATCACTGCTCTGCTCATCATGCAACAGACGCTCCTTATTTAAGCCTATTTTTTCAAGTTCATGGGCAAGTTTTTCTAGATCATTGTTCATTTGTTGAGTCTTCAATTTTTCACTCACCAAGTCCTTACACAGAAAAAATGACAGTCAGGATTATCATATAAATAAAATAATGCACCTTCAATTCTTCAAGGGGTGTGATAAGAGTCCTTCATCTCTATGTGACTTGAATAACTCAACATTAACTCTCCTTCTAATTGTTGGCTTTCAGCTGTATCAGACATTACATGGTTAACTGTAATACGATCTCACTGTAGTTGTTTACTCTCTTCCTTGCTTTAGAACTTCCCTTTCAAATTTGGTTTCAGCCAGAACAAATACTAACATGAAGAATCTGAGCAATGTTCATTTAACAAAGACTCCATGACAGTCTGTAAGTGTAATATGTTTATATTATTATATAAATTTTCATTATCTAACACTTTCCCATCAATAACCATTAAAGGTGTTAATAGTCTACACATTAAAGTATAAAAAATACAAAATACAGACTTTTTTCAAGAATACAGATATAACTTATCTGCATTACCAACAGCTTAATGTGGGAATGGTAATCAATTTCTGTTTACCTCTCGTAAAGTGACAAGGGTTTTCTTATCGATGGTAGCTCTTTTCACAAGTTCTTTGTTTTCTTTTTCTAGTTCTTTCAGGCGTACACATGACTCTTTATATACAACTATTTCTTTAAATAGAGATTTATTTTCCTTTTCCAGATTGCTAATTTTTACATTGTTTTCTTCTAATGTACTATCCTTAATTTCTGCTTGTTGTCGAAGCCGCTTATTTTCTTTTTCCAGCTGTTTCTTATCTTTTTCCAGTTGAGAAGTCTCTTGTTCTAACAGCTTATTCTCCTTTTCCAATTGTTCTAGGCGCTTGCTAGAGATTTTTAACTCTTCTAAGTTCTTTTGGAGAGTCTGATTTTCAGACTCTAAATCCTGTAATTCACTTTCTAATTGCTGAATCTTTTTATTGCTGTTTTCAAGGGCTTTCTGGAGCCTTTGGTTTTCTGTGTCTAGGCCTTGGTAGCTGACTTCCAAGCGTTCAGTTTTCTTAAATGAGGCTTTCATGAGTTCAAGGCTTTTTTTAAGTTGCTCCTTTTCACTTTCCAGTTCCTTATTTTCTAATTGTAATTGCGCCACTTTAATGCTTGTACACTTCAAGGATTCAATTGTTCTTCTTAATTCCAAATTTTCTTCATCAAGTTGTGAATTCTCCTTCTCTAAGGATTCTAATTGAAAAGTGAGATTTTTTAGGCTATCCAAAGTTTTTTTCAGTTTTCTGTTTTCCATTTCCAGGTCTGAGTTTTCTTGCTCTAAGGCCTCTATTTTCTCACAAGTAATTTTTAAGTTAGTAATCTTTTTCTGTAATGATTCGTTTTCCTTCTCCAGATGATGCAGCTCATTCTCCAGCTCTTCTGCTCTCTCCCCTTTCTCTTTATAGTGTTCCAGTTCCTTCCTGACTTGCTTTTTTTCAAATTCAATCTTGTTTAACTTACTGCTGGTCTCTTTAATAGACTCATGAAGGATTTTATTCTCTTTTTCAATTTCTTTCATTCTCGCTTCAGCACTGATTTGCGAGCGCTGTCTCAGAGAAGCTACAGTTTGATTCAAATGTTCATTTTCTTGTTCTAATAGCTTAATCTAATTTGGGGGGAAAATTGTAAACTCAGGTGAGCAATGTGAAAGAGTAATTACTTTCATATATAAACTGAAAGCTACTAAGGTAATAAGATCACATTATATTTCCCTTTTCTTTTAAGCTTTAATAAAAATAATCTCTTTCTCTACTGGTATTTGTTTGCACCATGACAAACACTGCGTGTGTAAACAGGTGGAAATTTGACAACAAAATAAGTCAAAGTGAATCTTCAAATATCTTCCTCTTGGATATTAGCAGATAACAGAAAAATAAAACTACCAAAGTGCAAACTGAAACGAAGCTGTATCTATTTCTTAGCTTCATTTCATTTTTACTGGCCTTTACCCAGATTTAGGTTATTTTTCTTAAACTCTGTAATTTCCAGAGACATGTGTCCAAAAAGAACAAAACTGCAGTTAAATTCTAAACCAAACTTGAGATAAAGGGAGGAGTGGGAGCTGCAAAAGTGTATTTATTTCACTTGGAAAATACAGAGGTAGTCTGTGGGATATGAGGGCATCCTGACCACAGCAAGTAACATTTTGGGAAGAAACACAAAGTTACAATAATTTTTTAGTTAAAAAGAGAGCTCTTAGACATCCTGTTCCAAAACAGCTTTCAGAGAAAGCAAATCATATTAAACTGAATTAATTTTCCTAGGTAACATATCCCCAGACCTACTTCAAGGATAAAGGCTGCATTTACATCTTAATTTTTAGTATTCTTTTTTTTTCAGTTACTCGAAATAATGTCATTTTTTGGATATGTAACAACAGATAGCAAAATCCAGAAAACTGTTTAGATCAGTATTTAAGAATACACTAGTAACACAGCACAAGGGATGTTTCAACAAGAAACTGTTTTGGAGAAAAGCAAGTGCTAGTTGCAATGAAAAACACACTGATAAAATTATAGACAGCTCTTTCATATTTAAGTCTGAATGTAACTATTAATTACAGGATCTACAGCTCTATTCCCAGCAATGACAAGCTGTTCTAAAAAGGTTAACGAGAAACTAATTAACAGGTGTCTAAAAACACAACTTTGTAACACTTCTTTATGTAAGCTGGTATGTTACTGAACATGCATAATTACATCCCATGAGTTCTGCTTTTCTAATCCCAGCTTAACAAAAAATCATTAGCAATTCCTCCATAATTTCTGATGAAAACAAATTCAATCTTCTACAGTTGACTCCAGTAAGTTTCAGCACAGAATTTTTAAAAGACCTAAAAGATGCTGCCAACCCATCATAGGTCCTAAGTATATTATTTGTAAGCAGAAATAGTCCCACTGAAATGTCAGTCCTACTACAGACACAAAAACCCCTGAGGGCTGAATAGAGACTTAGGATTTATTCCAGAAAGTTTTAGGCCTTTTTTTTCCCCCTAAGAGTACCTTTCTAATAGAACGTATAAATCAATTATTGTAACAATGAACACATCTAAACAAAACACACTGGAACATTTTCTTTAAAATTATTTCTACTGCTCTCTTTAAATGTAAGTAAAGCTTCAATGCCAAGTACAGTTTTGGTGATTATTTTTATTTTCTAGAATTTAGTTTTATTATTAAACCAGGTCTTTAAAAAAATTCAGGATTTTTGAAATACAGTATTCTGTATTCTAAAATAGTGCCCTTTGACAAGATTGGCATTTTTAAATTTTAATTTCGATTTCAATCTCATCACGAAATATCAGTGGAATTTATGTAAGTTTACTACAGTCCTAATTCTGAAAGGACTTAATTACTGAAGATGGGATTTCCAGAAGTTTCTGTAACTCATTTCCTAGTGGTGCCTTTGACAGGTCCTCTGAACTGCTCTGCAAAGACCTCTGAAGCTGTTAGCACCCATTAAATACAGATACATCAGTGACATTGAGTACCTTCCCAACTACAGCTCAGATCTTTTACAGACCCAGATGTCAGTTTCTGGCAACCAAACATAAATTCTGCTATCTCTCTTCAAGTCACAGCTAGAATACATTATACTATTGGGGACTACCATGAAGCTGGATATGATGGTTTCTGCCCCAGATAAAGTGTGAGCAACACAGGAGGCACAGAGTGGGCAGCAGAGTCCCAGAGCAGCTCTGCTATGCTGGTCTCTGTCAGGTCCCTGCTATAATTCTCATTAATACTCTGACAGTACTTCAAACACTGACCAGCTGTCTGGAACCTGGTTTCCTCCACTGAGAGGTGTTTGGCTTACCTCCAAAGTTCCTCATTTTCTGTTTTGGCTCAGCTACACCCTCTAAGCAACTATACCAAACGCACAGCCCATGAAAGCCACAGAAGCATTACAGAACACTAAAAAGCTGTAAAACTAACAGTAAAGCCTCAGCTAAAAATGAGTCATGTCTGTCTCTGGGTGCAGGTCTTGGACAAGCTCTTTTGCCACAGATATGGCCTTTTGGCCAGTCTGCTGCATTTACAATCCCTTAATGCCTGCAAAAAAGTACAAAGGGAGAACAGTCCAGCACAATGCAGCACTAAGACTTTTGATTCTGCTACTCACTTGTCGCTCTGAATTTTCTCGAAGTGCTTCAAGTGTCTTTTCAAGCTGTGCTTTTTCTTTCATCAAATCTTTACTCAAATTTTGACTGTTCTGAAGACTTTGTTTCTCTTGGCTAATTTCATTCTCCAGCTCTTCAAGCTAGGGAGAGAGAAACACATTTTTGTAAAGTGTACTTAAGAAATGACGTCAGTATTACTCTCAGGTGGGTTGAAGGTACCCTTATAAAAATGAATACAGCAAGTTAAAGGAAAGAACAAAATGGAATTTTCTATTATTTACCTGAAACAATGTGTTATAGGAATAAATTTACTTCTGCCAGAATTTTCTTCCTGGCTTAGAAGATTATATCCACAAAGCTCATTGGCGTAAGAAAATTGGTCAGATTTTATTAGGCTCTCGATATTTCCCCAAACATATTTTTTTTCTTTTAAAATTCCATTTTAGTGAGATTTATACTGTTCCTCCAAATCCCTTTTAACTTACAAGGGTTGCATGGTGTTTGATCTATCTCAAATAGTCAAGGGATGCTGATGATGATTCCTTTGGAATGAAATAGATTTCTTTTGAGCAACCTGATCTAGTAGAAGGTGTGCCCATGCAGAAGGGTTGGAACTAGATGATCTTTGGGGTCCCTTCCAACTCTATGAATTCTATGATTCTACAATATTAGGTCTGTATGTGAATTAAATTTCTCTCTCAGGATGAGAATACTAATGCCTGACCAGACTTTTGCTTTCCTCTTCCTCTCCAACTGAAATTTTCCTGGCCACTTGCTTAGCAGACCAATGCCTGCTTTCCAGGGATGTTGGCACTTTCATAGATTTTTTGCAAAGGAGAAGTAACTGGCTGAACAGCCCCAGCAAGGATGCAGTCTCTGTCTGGGAACAGTCTGTCAGCCAGGCACTGGGAGTGGAGTTTCTGTGGCCAGTGTCTCTCTACCATATTTTTAAGACTCTATGGTAGCATTGTTTTTTTAAAACAAAGGGTGTCCACATAGAAAGACTACATTCATGGGGTTCAGAACAGACATTCTGTTCAACTTCACACTTTTTGCTGAAGTGATCACTGTTCAGAGCACTGTTTCTAGGGGCAAGTGAGAAAAAGGACATCACCAGACATTCAAAGTGGTAAGAACAGTATCAGACAACCACAAGGACCTACTATTGCTTGCTTCTTACACCTATTCCTTTCTTTTGTACCCTCCCAGCCATCCTTCTAGCACAGAAAATACCATATTGTTAAGAAGTCAGGAAAACATGCAAGTATGGAATACAAAAGGGATTCCTTTCCATTTATTTTATCTAACTATCGCTTACCAGCTCTTCTCTAAGAATAGTATCTCTAACACCTGACACTGGCTGAAGTAAAAGCTATTTCAGAAACTTCAGACATTTTACTCCACTGTAATTAATCCCCATTTTTTTTCAATTTTTATTCTGTATAAATTATCACTGACTGAATTGCTCTATTTGATATGCATAATTTGGAGAGTAAATAATTGTAGATCAGCACAGATAAATCTGACAAACTCCTCCCGTTCACCTGCTTATTGATTCGTTGGCCCATCTTCCCTCAATTAAAATGAGGGGACACAACCAAGTTTTCTGCTTAGGTGGCTGATACATCCATGTACACGTACCTTCCCCTGCTTAAATACAAAATTAAAATAATATTCTCAAGTTTCATAAAATATTGACCCCAACACTAACATACTGATTTTTTTCCTTCACTGGCATAAGACCTTTCTGAATACAGTGGCCATTCTTACATCATTAATAAAATGCATAATTAAAGAAGATAAAAAACTCTCTGAGGTTGTTTTCTTTTTTCACCATAAACTTAGAAATGTGGTAACACTTTTCAGATCCCCAGTAACACTACACTCAAACTAAGGGCAATTCATAAAACTACACATAAAAAATGGCAAGCAACATTAGGCAACTCACACAATTCAAACATACATTGATCATTACCTTTTTGCTAAGTCTTTGGTTTT
Organism: Apus apus; assembly: GCF_020740795.1. Taxonomy (NCBI): domain Eukaryota; kingdom Metazoa; phylum Chordata; class Aves; order Apodiformes; family Apodidae; genus Apus; species Apus apus. Next base: position 44,991,802 of record NC_067284.1, read on the forward strand.
CTTTTTCCATTTTCAGAATCCTTGAACTACTGCCTTCTGCAGAACCCACTGCACTTTGTAGTTCCTCCACTGTCTTCAGCAAACTTTGGTTTTCCATTTCCAGCTTCAGTAACCTGCTTGATGTCAGTTCATTTACTTCATGACCAAGAGATTTCTGTGGCACTGGAAGAGAAAAACAGCATTAAATAAAATAAAAATAATAATATAAGAAAACGTAACTTACTACATTTAGTTTTGGACTTTGTATTTGCAGACTTAGGGGATTTAGAAGCTTTTGATGGTCCTCCCTGGTGAACAGATTTAATTAGGTTAAATGACCTATTCTCCTTACCCAACAGACAACACCGCAGAGGCATAAAAGGAAATGTTCTACTCATTCTACAGTTCCTAATTACAGCAGATATTTTTCTCCTGCAACTGAAGATTGATCTCTAAATCTCCACAAATCCTTTGTATTGCTTTCAGCGTATGACCAAGCATGACATACTAAAAGAATAATATTTTTTGTCATAGCTATCTCTGCAAACAATTACTCTGAGAAGTCTTAACAAATCTTTCTCAACTCTGAGAAAAGTAAGAAGTCTCATGATCTGTGCTACTGTGTACAGAAGTTGGAATGGCAACACAATGTAACTCCAAGTGTTTGCAGGTTTTAAATCTCTGTTTAAGTGAACAAGTATCACAAGAACAGAGACTTTTCATGTAAGGTGTATGTCCTAGGATACAAAGGACTTAGTAAAAGAACCAAACACAACAAAAACAAGCACAAAAATAACCCCCTAACTGTGACATCTCTCCAGGGGATGAAAGACCCTGCACTTCAGAAGTCAAGAGCTGTAGTTTCTTAATGCTGTCCAAAGTCTGAGCTTTCAATTTTCCCATTTTATCAGTTTGCAATATTACTACATTTACCTTCAGAAATTTCAGTAGTCCTATTTATCTGTTCAAGTTCCCAGCCAAGATGCAATGATTCATCCATACTTTGCTTCTGAGCCATCTCTAGAGTCATATTTTCCTCCATGAGTTCCTCAATCTTCTTTCTGTCCATATCACGCTCCTTAAAAATTATTTTGCATATAAGTTTTTTTAAAAAATATGTCTCAGCATGTACACAATATTTTAGTATCTAGTATGCCACAGAAATGCAAAATGCATTTTCTGATTTTCTGAGACACAGTAAGACAAAGAGGAACAGACAAAATTATAGAGAACTCAGAAGTGTTACAATCAGTAAAGAAAAATATGCAGAGAACCTCTTCTCATCGTAACGTATGGCAGTGACTACTTATTCTTTCAAAATTCACTTCTCAGAATATCAGGAAAGAAAGTATACATAAGCACAGCTTGGCAGCACACACAAAAACCAGAGAGAAGCAAAATTTCATCTTCTCTAAACTGTCATAAGACTGCTGTGATGCAAAAAGCTGTAATAGGACTGGGTCCTCCATGTACGTGTCTCACCTGACTCTATAAACCACTCTCCCCACACATGCTATTATAAAAGGAGTAAGTTGCAGGTATAACTCTCAATATTTTGCAGAAAAAGTAAGTAAAGAGAAGGTAATAATCTGTCAGTCCTTATGGAAAACTAGAAAAAGACCACTCAGGTAAATGATGACTTTTTATTTTGGAATACTTACTTTTTGGAGGAAAACTGGTTGAAAACAGAAAATACTTTGGGAATAACCTTCTGAAAAATATGTCACTATATTGCCAGACTTTGAAATATGAATAATCTCTTTTATCTAAGTACTTAAGGGACAACAGACTATTTTCACATTAAAAAAAAACACCCAATCCTATAGTTCTGACTAATGAGTCTCTTTATTTCTTATAATATTTTAGCTGTCTGATTAAACACTTCACTGCCTTTAGGAAGAACACTGCCTTTGCAATTTTTTCTTCGCTAGACAGAACCAAAGGAAAAATGTAGGAAAAATGTATCTGAAAAGTGTTAGTAAATCAAGACATCCCTTCCTTCTCTCCCCTACCATTTTCAGTTGAAGTTTTCATTTTATTAAAAACAAAAATGACATGTAATGAAATGTAATGTGTTTCAGTTAGCCTTGTTATCTTCCATTTACACTTACCATCTCCATATCATGTAATTTAGCTTTTAATTGTAGATTCTCCTTTTCTAACTCATGTAATTTATCAGAACGGGCTCGGGTCCCCTCTAATTGATCCTCCAACATAGTCTTTGTTTCCAGCAACACTTGATTGTCTTCTTTTAACTCCTGTAAGAGTTAAGCAATAAAAAAAGTTCATAATGAGAGATATTTTCCTATTCATATAAACTGATACACATCATACCTAGTTTTAGAAATGCTGCTCTAATGATATAACATTCATTTGGAAGCTGTATCAGATTTTAAAATAAAAAAGATTGACAGCAATTTCGCAAAACTGTAACATCATAATTTTTAAAGAAAATGATACACAACGTAAGATAAATTAAACAGAACCTAAACAACCAAGAATACATAAATAACCTCAATCAAATCATTAATATCCCTGTGATTTGAGAGGTGACCTGGCAAGAGTTATTGCACATATATGGACAATAGCTAAGGAAACGGCTGACATCAAAATAAAGACTACAGGTGTCAGGCTCAAAACAAACAAAAAGCAGTGTGCCACAGCCCACGGACTGTGGAGCTTACTGCTACCTGATTGTGTAGATAACAAGGCTTCTGTATGTCAAGAAGTTATCCAATTCATGCAAGAGAAGGCAAAAAAAGCTCTTAAGTACCACCTCAGAGTGCAATTTCCCTGAGCAGAGACTGCTGGAGGCTTGGTGATACTTCCCCATTGCCCTCTCCCAGGGCTTGCCTTGTTCTTTTACTCTCCTCTAAGCACCCACTACTGGCCATTGGTAAACACTGGAAATATAGATGCTACTTTTCAGTCCTTCATTTATCTTATTATCAGACTGAACTCCCTAATCTTTGAATTGCAAGAAATGGAAAACAAAACTTATAGAAAATAATTTCCTACAGGCCATAACTGGGTTTACAGGGCACTGGGCAAACATACTTAAGGCCAAAGTCAGGACATGGTTCTGAAAATGCAACCACATCCTTAAAATACAGCCTGCCACGCTGATAAAAGATCCAGAGCTGGCAAGTAGTGACCAGCCTTTGTTTTTAAGCTGCATGCAAAGGCAGCTGTGGAGCCTTCTCAAGAACAAATGTTTCAATGACAGCCTTTAAGGTCTGTATTTAGTGTATCTTAGGGAGTTTCTTCAAATTTAATCAGATTATTTCACATTACACAGCAAGATGAAAAAATGAATTTCCACAAGCAAGGCTAAGAACACTTAATCTTAAAAAAGTTTTGGAAGCCATGTTTTTGTTTGGGTTTGTTTGTTTGGGTTTGTTTGTTTGTTTTGTTTTGCTTTTTAATTTCAGAAATGTCTAAAATCCTTTTAACAATGTTTAAATCTGCACCATGCATCTTATCTCTCACTACAGTCATTTGTTAACTTTTTTACACTGTAGTCCTCTCGGAAAAACTACTAATCTCATTTTCCATTAAAAAGCTAGTAACTCCCATGTCAGCTGACATGCTTTATTTCTGACTAAAGCTATTATTAGAAGTTCTGGATGAAGGATCTACAATTGAACATTAAAAAGATTTGGGTTTTACTTTGCAGTTTTTCAGTATACATCCATTAAAAGGTTCTAATTTTGAAAATTTAAAAGAAGTCTCTTCCAAAGGATGCTGTATGTATTAGGACTGTGACGTTTTTCAGATATAATTACTACAATACCAGGGAGGTTACCACAGATTAAAAATTGAGATGTTGCTTAGGATTTGCTCTTTTAGAACATGTGGAGAAAAGTCATCTTTCCAGTGTATTCAAACTGTTAAACCATAATCAAGTGAATGGGATCCTGTCTTAGGAACTCCATTTTAAGGAAGATAAGAATTAAGACAGAACCCAGAGAAACTAAAAAGCACCTGGTAACACAGACTGCTGTGGGGCTGCAGAGCACAAAGAGCTAGGAGAGAGGACACGTGACACACCACAGGCTGCAGACACTTCCTCACTTGAGTCTTAAAGTACCCATTAATGCGAAGCATTCATTTGGAATGGCATGGATATACAATTTTTTTTTTTTTTTAAAGCAAGACAAAATGAGTTTCTGAGATCCAATCCAGGCCTGTGACTCCATGAGGCCACAGCAAATAAAAAAGTCATGTAACACTACTGTGTATTAGAGTTTAGCCTAATATCTTGGTTTTGCTTTTTGGTTATTTTTACCCTAAAGAAAGGGTTTAATACCAGTATCTCAACAAGTACATCTAGGCAATATAAAGTATTTTCCAACAAGCATTAATTTCAAGTTCTCCCTGCTTTTCTAGGGGGTTTTGGTGGGATTTTTGAACTCCTTGAAAGTTTCTTCAAACTTTCATCAGTTTTCATTCCCACAAGTAATTGTTTCTTTCACAAATTCTGTCACCTAGGCATTTTCCCAACAAATTTTCCATTTACAGAATTATGGCCTAATAAGATCCTGCATGTTGATTATTTTTTCCTAAACTTCTAATTCACAACAGAAGTGTATGTCTCTCTCTTGCTTGATGTCAGTGCACCTTTTTTTTAGTATATCCATGGAATGCCATTGTCCTATACTCATTTCTGTGTATAGCCACTATTTCTGCAACACTTTACTCAGAAAAATGCCTTCTTTAGGAGATCCACAGGAAGAGAAAGGAGTTACTACATTTATAGCATATTTTAAAATAATTCCTCCTTGCATTTCTCAATACATAGTATATATCCTAAACGAAGGCGCTTACTGGTCTTGCTGGCTCACAGTTATGGTGTGTGCCCAGGTGGCCCAGAAGGCCAATGGCATCCTGGCTTGTATCAGGAATAGCATGGCCAGCAGGAGCAGGGATGTAATTCTCCCCCTGTACTCAGTACTGGTGAGGCCTCTCCTCGAGTACTGTGTCCAGTTCCGGGACCTTCACTTCAAGAAGGATATTGAGGTGCTGGAGCAGGCCCAGAGGAGAGCAACAAGGCTGCTGAAGGGACTAGAGGGAAAGTCTTATAGGGATAGGCTGAGGGAGCTGGGTTGTTTAGCCTGGAGGAGACTCAGGGGGCACCCTATCACTCTCTTCAACTAAATGAAGGGAGGTTGTAGTCAGGTGGGGGCTGGGCTCTTTTACCAGGCAATTAGCAACAAGACAAGAGGGCATAGTCTCAAGCTACACCAGGGGAGGTTTAGGTTGGATATTAGGAAGTACTTCCTCACAGAGATGGTGACTAGACACTGGAATGGACTTCCCAGGGAAGTGGTGGAGGCACCGTCCTTAGATGTGTTCAAGGAAAGGCTGGATGTGGCACTTAGTGCCATGGTCTGGCTGATGTGGTGGTGTTAGGTCATAGGCTGGACTTGATGATCATAAAGGTCTTTTCCAGCCTTGGTAATTCTGTGATTCTGTGAATACTGCCGACTTCAGAAGAAACTGCATGGTGTTAGACACAGGAACTTGTACCTAAAAAGCTGTTCTTTAGCACAGAAGACTATAATATATCTGAACTGGTTGAAAGGAAGAAGTCAGAGAGTTGTGGTCAATGGGACAAAATCTAGCTGGAGGTCTGTGACTAGTGGAGTCCCTCAGGGGTCAGTACTGGGACCAGTACTATTCAATATTTTCATCAACGACCTGGATGTGGGAACTGAGTGTGCCCTCAGCAAGTTTGCTGATGACACTAAACTGGGAGGAATGGCTGACACACCAGAAGGCTGTGCTGCCGTTCAGTGAGACCTGGACAGGCAGGAGAGTTGGGTGGGGAGAAACGTGATGAAATTCATCAAGGGCAAGTGTAGAGTCTTGCATCTGGGGAAGAACAACGCCATGTACCAGTACAGGCTGGGGGCTGACCTGCTGGAAAGCAGTGTAGGAGAAAGGGACCTGGGGGTCCTGGTGGACAGGAGGATGACCATGAGCCAGCAATGTGCCCTTGTAGCCGAGAAGGCCAATGGCATCCTGGGGTGTGTTAGAAAGTAGGTGGTTAGTAGGTCAAGGGAGGTTCCCCTCCCCCTCTATTCTGCATTCGTGAGGCCGCATCTGGAGTATTGTGTCCAGTTCTGGGCCCCTCAGTTCAAGAAGGACAGGTAACTGCTTGAAAGAGTCCAGCACAGAGCCACAAAGATGATTAAGGGAGTGGAACATCTCCGTTATGAGGAAAGGCTGAGGGAGCTTGGTCTCTTGAAGAAGATGAGACTGAGAGGCAACCTCATCAGTGTTTACAAATACATTAAGGGCGAGTGTCTGGAGGACAGAGCCAGGCTTTTTTCAGTGATGTCCAGTGACAGGACAAGGGACAATGGGTGCAAACTGGAACACAGGAGGTTTCACGTAAATATCAGAAAAAACTTCTTTCCTGTGAGAGTGACAGAGCACTGGAACAGGCTGCCCAGAGAGGTTGTTCTCTGGAGACATTCAAAACCTGCCTGGACATGTTCCTGTGTGATGTGCTCTGGGTGATCCTGCTCTGGCAGGGAGGTTGGACTGGATGGTCTTTAGAGGTCCCTTACAACCCCTAAGATTCTGTGATTCTGTGTGATATCCCAGAGCAAGAAGCTCTAATACCATTTTCATGTCCCAATGTTTAAGCCATCAAAATAACTTTGAAAAAGCCACAGCAGACAAAAAATGATAGTTATTCAGATTTTCTTTTCCTTCATATACCTCCACTCTAGCTTTGTAGAATTCAATATCATGCAGCCTCTCTTTATACCGGCTGACTTCACTTTCAAGCTTGTCAACTCGAATTGCCTTCTCGCGAAGCGCATCCAATTCATCTCTGTACACTCTGGCAGAACGGGCATCTGAGAGCAGATTCATATTCTAGAAAAATCAGACAATATAGAAATTAAAAGCAAGAATAATATCGTAGTCAGAAATTAATCAGATGTTCTCCCTCAGTAGGAACACAGACTCAAAGTATAAAGAAAACCAGGCAAAATTTGAGTGGATTGTTCTTGGGAAAAATTCAGCATATGTACACTTGTGGGGTATGTTGGTGCTAAATTGCTTGAATGTGGAAACAAAAAAATGCAGAAGAAATACTAACCTAATTCAGAATATTTTTCCAGCATACAAGGCCAAATAAAATAATAAATTATGCAAGATCACATTCAGAGTGCAAAATAAAAAAGAATGCATGAAAGCACTCCTCCTAATAAAAAAAGAAACATTATGGTGGTGGCAACTTTTTTTACCCACTTTATTTTAAACAATAGATTTACAAAAATCCATACCTCTTGCTGAAGTCTCTTCAGTTCAGTCTCCATCTGTTCAAGTTCTTGTTTACAGTCAAGCAACTGCTCAGTTTTTTCCTCACTTGAAAGAGAAAACACAAAATGAATAAATATAACTACAATACTTGATAATTATCATCTTGTTTGAGGAAAAAAAACAACCTGAGACTTGTGAGAAGACTTCCCTTTTTTAATTCAGAATTTAATGGACATCAGAGTGTAAAACTTAGGCATGCCAGTATGCTTTAGGCATTCTTTAGGTTTAGTCGGTATCTAATCTTCCAAATTTGGCCAGATTTTTGGTAGTCCTTTACATTGTTGTTCACTAATATTTCTTCTTCCACAGGACAGAAAACATCAGGGTGTAATACAGGATTTTTATGTGATAAGGGATTTTAATAAAACACCCTAGACAATACACATGAATGTGTACCTGGGGATTCACACCCAAAAGTAAACTTAGAATAATTTCAAAACATCTATCCAGAAGACCGAAATATTTTCCAGGAGTCAGACAAGGACTACTGATGTATCCTGTCACAGATAAGGTAAAGCCAATTTGAAAAGCACTTTTATATTTTCCTATTTTTACTTTTTCTTACAGAGAAGCATTAAAGTTTCCAGATGCCTTTACTCATCAAAAGAAGATACAGCTTAATCGAAATGCATAATGAACTTTCATTTTACGGAAACAACACAGTGTCTGCTTTAGTCTATTCAAAAATTTGTAATAAAAACAATTTTACATCAAATACTTCAGTTCTTACAGGTTTCATTCTTAACTTCCAGCTAACATTTATTTCTCAATGCTCAAAAAATCAGTTTATTGAACAATGAGTAAGTGCAAGGAAAATACTCTCAAAGACACAGAATACCTAATGTTCAAAATCAAATTTGCATCTCGGAACAAATGGCATTAATTGCTAAAAAACCCTGCCATATTCAAAATTGGATACCCTTAAAAGATACATATATTCAAATATGCTACTATATAATTTAATATTTTGGAATTCAAGTATGAAATGAAACAGAAGCAGAAAAGGAGGAAGTAAGATAGTTTAATAGACTGAAACGTATAATACAGTCTAATCATACAAGTAAAAAATACATTTGTTTTAAACAAAATTAGAAGAGTTGTTTTTTAAAATGAGCCAATTTCACAATGAAAGACCTTTTTGCAACCATGCACTGTTTCAAAAAATGTCACTCACAGCCTACAGGTACGCAAAGGTTCATCCTGGTATAGGTCACTGCAACATCACTGTCTGCAGCAGATAGCAAAGCTTTCCCTCTACATGAATGTTCAGAAACCACTCAGAAATATAAACGCATTCTGTAGTATTTTAGATAACTATAACTTCTCTATTAACATTCATATTCCTATATTATTCTTCTATACCGAAACAGAGAGGACTTAATACAGAAAATTAGAGTTTCTATATTAAGCATCTCAAATCGTTGTTTTGCAACCAAGTGTTGGTATATGGTGCTGCAATGAGAAACAATCCTTACAGACCTTTTGTATGAAATTATATTAGCTTCAGTATATATTGAACAGGATATGAAGGTTCATCAACAAAACCAGATTATAAATAAATTTTAAGCTGAATATTTTCAACTCTGGAATGAATATAATTTAAAATTTATCAAATACACAAAGCATTTAATACCAACAGATGATACAGACGGGTTAATTTATCAAAGTCTAGTATTTTAAATATACTGCTACACATAAAGGAAAATTATTTATGAATTTAACTCAAATAAGAGTGCAAAATGTGAAATGTTCTCAGCCATCACCGTTGCCCTAATTGCATGCTTCAGCTACAGACTAGAGAGGATTGTACTAAATTATACAGAACATACCAGTGTTCACTGTTTAGGCTATCTATTAACTGTCAGTCAAACTAATAACAGCAATTTTTTCACTAATTTTCTTCGTGCAGCTGTTTATAGAATATCCTGGGCGGGCTCATTTCAGTAGATACATAATAATACAGACATCAGAAAAAATAGCCCTATCTTTTTGTCCTCTATCCTTCCAAGACCAAGTTGTAGTGGGGGGAGGGGATCCTCTGAGTAAATCAACCAGATACTTAATCCAGCCAACTAGAGATGATCTGATCAACAGACCAGTAAGAGCAGACCAGCGAGCTGATAATTGTGACTTATGCTACCTTCAACTTTTAATTTAATTTTACCTGTCTTCTCTCTCCACAAGATGTGTTGGATTAAAAATCTTTATTGATGCTGTTTCTAAACTATAGGAAAGCTCCAATATATATATGGAATGTCTCCAACTTTCACATCTGTATTTTAAGTTCAAATTGCAAATACTTCACTCTGCTAATACAACATGACACATTGCTAAGGGGAGAAACAGATTCTCCACTGGCCTATTGTTTTCTCTTTGAATAACTCTTCACTACTGTGCAATTTGTTCCTACACTACGAAGACAGCCTAAGTACCCACTGATACTGAATCAGCTTTCTTCATAAAAGAGAAGGGATAAAAAAGGTTTTCATTAGAATATGAAAAACAAAGAAACAAAGATCTTTGTTATAATGGGACTGATTTTTCACAGTACTTCGATGAGGTGAAGGAGGGGAATATATTTCTTAGCTAAGGGGTCAGCACCAGGGGGAGAGCACTTCTTTCACTGCATGAACATAGCAAGTTGAAAACTGTAAGAAACCATGACTGATCCAAGCTGTAAAATTGACTCATTTTACAAACTACATTATTCCTCAGGCAGAAATAACCACCCCTGCCAGTAAACTCGAAGTCTTTTTCCCTGCATCCAGATTTGCAGTGGGTCAAGAGATTTAGAGGAGTTTGGTTTGCATAATTTCTATCTTTCTCTGTAGAGTGGCATGGTAGAGAGAAGTGGAACAGTATTGAGAAGCATGAATAAAAAAGTGTTGTGCAGACAAGGAACCTTCTACACAGAAAAAAGCAATGGAGGGGGGCAGGGCAGACAGGAAATTATTCTAATGATAGTTTCTCCTCCTATCTGCAACAAATTAAAATGTTTCATCAACCACGAATGAACCATAGATTACTACTGCTCACTGTATTTCCAACAAGAAACAGGGAACTTAGTGCTGTAGTGATTCCTATTGGCAGCAAAATTATCTCTTTCTAAAAATGCACATACTTGTCACTACTCCTTGAATGGTCAGCACATATCTCTTACTTCCAGTCCCTACCTGCCCGCACCATGCACCCGCTCTGAGTGTATCACCCCATAATTTATGTAGAACAAAGAACCTATTACTGTACTGTAAGACGCTCAAGAGGTTGCTCAAACACAGTATTTCAGAAAGTTGAGAATACAAAAGGTACAAAATTACCACAGCACTAATGTACTGATTTCAGCATGTTTATAGTTAAACATCAATAGAATTCCTAATACAAATATAAGACAAATACAGATGAAAAGCTGTATTTGTCGTACTGGTCCACAAACACACTTACGTGCTAAAAATATGCTTCCTGGGGTGCAGTAACTAAAACCAGCATTCAAAACTGTAATTTAACAGTGAAGTAAATTAACAGAGTGAAGAATTTGTCTGCAGACTCCATGTACTCACAGTTCTTGCCTAAGCCGCCTTATCTTTGCTTTGGCATCTGCCAGCTCCACTGAGAGGTGCTGCCTGCTCTCTGTGCGCTTCATGCCGGGGGAGCCACATGGTGATTGTGCTGCCGACGCGTGAGGTAGAAAACGGAGACAGTCCCGTTCTTCTGAGAGTTCTATGATAGTCTAAGGAATTAAAAAAATAAGAGAGAGAGCGAGAGAGAGAGAGTCAGCCCAGAATTGCACTCAAAGAGCCATTTATATGTCAGAAACAAGAATAATTTACTGAAATGAAGCAAGAATAATGGAAAAGATTTGCCATATGAGAAGTGAGCAGCCCTACATAAACCTCTGTACCTAAAGCAAATAGCCACAGCTCTTTTACAGTACTGTTTGGCTATTCTTCAACTACTCAAAGTCAGACTTTTAGTCCACAAAATTATCAGTGCTTCAAATGGATTGGGTAATACAATGGCATGAATTCCTAGAACGTGAGGATAAATATAAACTTCTGAAGAAACTGGTATTCCTCAGCGGGCAGCAGTGTCCTTGCCAACTGAATAAAGCATCAGACCTATAGGAACATTCCTATTTCATTATACAAATAAAGGTGTTATCCTAATGTGAAGACCTCTTGTATTTTTAAGTCACTTCGAAATATGTGGAAGAACTGCAACATTAGCATATCCTCACTCTACTGTGGGGCAAATCTGAGACCACTAAGAAGATTCATAATTTGCCATTTTTATTAAATATATTTCCGTATCTTGATTCTCATGCAGTTCAATGATTGTGCTTCAGGGTAAGCTTGTAAAATCTCCTCTCCTACTATGGGTTCTGCTCCAGTTCACTCAAAACTGTACAACAGGACATAGTAGCATAACGGGCATTTTTCAGTGACAGGCTTGCAAACTGATAGGTTACTGATTTCTGGAAAGCTCAGCTGATGCAGCTTTGGATTTTCTGTTTTCAATTACAGATTAATGTTACTTAAAGTTGTTTTATACTGTGGTTACTACTTTTGGGCAGTAAGATGTCCTTCCTTAAATATACTAACAGAACATACATTAAACTACTAGTTACAAAATTAGTAAGCTGTAAAATTTTCAAAAAATTATTTCTTACATTTCTCTTAGACAATGAATCACATCCATACCTCTGAGTGCTCATCTCTTTCATCTATAAGTCTTTTTAAATGCAATGCCATATTTTTCAAAAGAGGTTCAACATATTCTTGTGTCAACACAATGACATCCATCCACTGCAGATCAAACACATTTTCCTGGTTGTGAGTAACCTACACGAAATGAAATGCAAGAGAAAAACCATCCTCTTTAACTTATGAGAGTAGAAAGGAAGAAAAGAAAGCTGAAACTCTACAGGTTAAATTCTCTAGACAAGACATGAAAAAAAACATTAAAACAGATTAAATTGTATGTTATGGATTTTTTTTTTGTTACTCTTCCTGAACCCAGTACTTTGTACTTCCGGCAAAATAAAAGTAAAGAGGTGACCCATGACAGAACATGTATTATGCATCCCATACATGGGATTTGAATTCTATTTAAAAAATAAATTTTCATATGAAAATTTCACTAAAGTAAATTTGCTGTAATTCTAAGAAATTTCTGAAGCAACCTACTTGCTCCCTGGTATTGTTTTAACAATGTAATTCAAAAGAGCTTGATCATTAAATCTTTTTGTGAATGAAGTTATAAAATAAAGGTATTTTTTGCTTACTGAAAACAGTAAGATATAAAAATAATGTGTTTCATTTAATTGCTCTTGACTAAATACAATTAATCTTCTTGGGATACCATACTCCTGCTCAAAAAAAGAAAAAAAAAGCACAAAAATTACAATATACCTCTTGAATATGGGCTGCCACAGCTGCTCTGGTGTCAAAATCCAGACCTTGGATTCTTTCAATAAATTCTTCTTTTTTCTGACACTTGAAACAAAGGTAAATATTTTATATACATACACATCTATAAAATCACAGGTAATTTCATTCTCCTTTTGTATTTCTAAGACTTAAAAATTATAAAATTGAAATTACAATGATCACATTGTTAAATTATTATCCAATACTTTTACTGAAGACTAAAAACTTGTTTTACACCATTTTAGAGTAATTATAACAACTGTCAACACTAATAACATGATTAAGAAAAAATAGCTATTGAAAAGGAAGAGGTTTCTTAAAATAGCTACTTATTAAAATTTTATGATAGGTATTTTTTCAGTGTCCTCCTCTAATACTCATGTTGCTTATTTAAATTGTTGAGAACATAAAACTGATCTATTTTTTCAGGTTAATTAGCTGAAAGGTACAAACTTTGCTAAAAAGAAATCCATTTTAAAAAAAAGTGTATTAAATATGTGATACGGTTTCAATAAGACACATTAGTAAGATAATACTTCAGTACTTTACCATTTTACTCCTTTCTTTACAATATTGGGTAAATTAGCCATATTACACTGAATAAATTATTAGAAATCCTCATACACAATTTGCTATGTTCATACAATAAAATGAAAGGTGTACAGTTGTTCCAATTTTATCTGTAAGAATAGCCAGATTTTCAAGGAATGCAGTATTACCGACTTGAGGAAGGAAGGTCAAAGTTATGTTATCAGGTATTAAAATTGCAAGAAAAGAGATTGGTAACACTTAAACCATTTCATACAGATATAAACTTATATTAAACTTACCTGAACTGCACAACCAAGCAAAAGCAGGAGAAGCTTTTTTATTTCTTCAGTACCTGGCTCTAAGAAGAAAACAAAACAAAAAAAAAAGGTAGATGTAAAATAGTAATTTGAATTTCTTTCCCTACCTTCAGAAAAAATTAGGTTGTCTCGTTATTTTCATGTAATTTAACTTAGGTTAGAAACAAGATCAAGAAAACCTCATCTTTCCAGCATTCAGCTTAGTCCTTTTAACTGCCAACTTTCACTGTTAACAAATAGCTTAACATCTTAATAGTTTCAAGTGGAAGAAAACCCCTTCCTTTCAGTAAAGCAAAACTTAAGGGTGATATTTTCAAAAGCACTTTGGAGAACTACAATCAAGTTTTCAACTGTAATCTCAGGTATCTCAAGATATTAACAAACATGCTTAAATTACTTGCCACTCCCAAGCTGTAAGAGTTAGGTGACAAGTTCATTTAAATTATTGCATGTATCTGTATTAGACATTTATCTGCACATCTAAAAAAAAAAAAAGTGTATTCAAATCTGGCCTTAAGCATCTTAATCCCCTAAAGAAGCTTAAAAACTCTGTTTACAGATTAGTAAAGTTGTTGGTTTTTTTTACTTTTTACATTCAAAAAGTCCTGATCTTGCTACTAAATATACGCTATACCTAGAATATACCATAAAGCAAACACATCAAGGATGGCAAAATAGCTTACACTAGTCGGTCTTAAACTCTATATGGTCGTATATAATTTTGCTTTACTAAAACAGAAAACACTAGCTGTTGGGCTGTCTAGGAATAAAAGGGTCCTAATAGCATCCTTTCTACAATGTACTCTGGATTTCAGCCAATAGTTTATTTCATTGCTAGCTAAGCAGATGAAAGCTATGCTATCAAACATAGTAACGTTGGGTCTGGCTATAAAACTGACCTTTATTCTGTGAAAATGTACTCTGCAATACAGCTGGTATAGCTGCTGCCATCACAAAAGATCCACTCCCAGTCCAAACAGCAAAACACCACACTGGATGTCTAGCACACAGTAAGGTGTGCTCAGGCGTTCTTGAACCTGACTTAAGTTACTGAAGTTCCTTTTTTTAAAGGGCTCTTTAATTACAGATTATCTCAAATAATTATAAGACATTTTCTAAAACACAGTGTAACCAGAACCTTCCTTCTGAAATGGCAGTTTGCAATCTTTGTTTATGTTGGGCTACTAAATCTACTTTGGATGAACCTTCACATAAGAAAGACATAACTATTCACTTACAAGCACTTGGAAACCTGTCCTTTGATTAGATCCATTACAATATCTTTTAAGTGAAGCAAATGCAAAATCCTTCTCAAAAAGTTAAAGATATGACTTAATCTTGATCAAAAGAGGAAACCAAAAAGAAAACGGGGGAAAAAACCTAGAAGTATACATAATTCTTAATGATTTTGACTAGCTCTTAGTAAAGCCTCAAGCCTTCTGGCATAAAGCAGAGAAGAGAGAGATGCTGAGCTTCTGCACCTTCCTCACAGTTTTAGGAGGTCTCTGTGCATTACAGTATTAAGTAGAGAGCCTTTTTTCAACATAGATTCAACCTGCTGCTTTTAGGATATACATATAATCCCAATGAACGTGCAATGTTTAAGTTTTTCAAAAGAGGTTGTCAAGTAGATACATTACAAAGAATATTAACTCAAATGGGAGACTTTTATCCTGAAGACTCAAGCTGTGAAGTCTTCTACATCAAAAGAGAAACCAAGATCAGAAGGGATGCTATTTCAGCTAAAGAAGGGGAATTCCATCTGGCTAACTCTTTAATCAATAAAGGCTAATTGGAATATTGTAATAGAAGGAATCCATCCCAACATAGTATATCCTACATTAATTTATGTCAATAAATTTGTCACATTTTACAATTTTATTTTTAAAGCAATGCCTGACCTCCTCTTTGGATGCTCATTTACACATGGCTTCAGCATCTCCCAACTGGCTTTCAAAAGTCTACCTGAGTATTGTTTTCATGTGTCTCCCACGTATTCCCTGAAGCAGCATGGCAAAACATTGAATGACCTTGAATTTCCACTGCTACCAACCATCTTCTGTGGTTTTCTTCCTATTTCTGAATCACCCAATACAGAAAGATCATTCTCTTTTACATCCTCCAACTCACTGCTTGAACTTTCTCCCTATACTTTCATCTTCCCTGCACTCATGCTTATCCCTGACTTTCATGTCCTCTGTAGCCTTCCATCCTCCCCTCACTTGCTCCCTCAGAAATATGAACTGGTTTTATCATCTTTCCTCTTCCTCCTTAAAGAACATTTGCCTCATCATTATCTTCTTTCTCCTTTTCCTCTGTAATTTAACTTAACATTTACAATGACAGGCTTTAGCTCTTCTGCAGTTTTCTCCTCAAACTGGCTTCCTGCCAATTAGCTCAACTGAAATGTTTCTTGATGAAGTCTCTGATGACCTCTTTTTCACCAAAGCTCAAATCCAGTATTCTATCTGCATTGTCCTTAATTAGCCAACTGCCTCTGATACAGCCAAACACGTTTTTCTTCCTGAAATCTTATCTGCCCTTGCCTTCTGCAATTTGTCATCCTCTGGTATATCCCTACTAATCATTCTGTCAGCACAAAGTAGGGGAAAACTGGGAGACATTCCTGTGAAAAAGTACAGCTACAGCCTAAGCTTTAGTGGACCAAATTCTAATCGTTATCAGAGAATCAAACTGTACTACGGGACCTTGCCTTGATGCAATCAGATTTACACATCAAGTCTCTCAACCGGTCACTGAGGTTTGATTTCACTACACTCGCCCACCAAAGAAAAAAATCTTAAAAATCCCTCTAGGGATGAGGTCCTCTTCATGGTGAGACAGCAAGAGCAGTCTTAACTTTCAAACAGGAAAGGGTCTGGATGGAACGCAGAGGAACAGGTCTACCTTCTGATTCAGATCCAACTTCAGGATGAACTCGGACAGGAACTTGAATCTTCAAGAGTATTTTCTGTACATAACAAATTATTTTAATACGTGGGCTGTGCTACAGTAGAGTTGGTATTTTCTCACAAATCCAACAACAGCCCCACAGGAGAGTGATGCATACGCCACCAGAGGTTCCAGTTGCCAAACCACAAAACCTACATACTTAGCTGAGGTCCCAAAACAGGAAGTTTTCTTTTTAATGACCAAAGCATAGGTTTTCATGTGTACAATTGAATACTAAATTATCGCTACAAAAACAAACCCATGACCTGTATTTTTAAATCTGTTTTTCTACTAAATCTGGTCTCTAGGCAAATCCATGGAGTCTTTTGAAAACCTTAAGAAAGTCTGGATTCAAAACATTCTATTCTTTTGCAGAAGAAGAGATCACATTCACACTTCTTGGTGCATATGATAGATTACAACATCTACACATATAAAAACTTAAAAGACTGTGACCTCAGAAGCAAAAGCAGCAATATCCAAAAGCAGAAAGTAAAAACAAAAAAAAAATATTAAATCAAGATACCTACAGAAATGGGATATATGCAGATGGGATATGGAAGGTATCAACATTATGAACCCTGGAATTGAAAAGCGAGGTAACACAGATGGTTCTTCTTGCTCATGAGAAAAATCTTGTCTCACATACACAGAAGCATAGCATGTAAGACATCTTAAATAAATAAAAGAAGCCAGGGGAAGCTACACAGCCTGTTAGAGTAGTTCCTAACCTCTCTGCTGAGGTGCTAGAACATCAGAAGAAGAACACATTAGACCCAAGTAAATAAATTCTGCCCAATCCATAGTGGCTCCATGCAGGCCAGGTGTGTCTGCTCCGTGCTTCTGGAATTGAGAGCATGGTGCAGATTCCCAAGTAGCTGTGGATAGTCAGCTGGGTCCATAGAGGCTAATTTTCTTGGTCTGAAAATTGCAATTGTCAGAGCTGGAAGCAGAGAAGGTGGGAGCATGGAGAAGACAGTATCAGTTCAGGGGAGAAAGCAAGAAGGTAACTGCAATATTTTACAGGTAACCATGAAGAAGCAGGAGAGTTTTGGGGAAGAAAAAACAAGGATTAGGAGTTGGATCAAGTGAGATGCACTGAACTGCCCGTTTTCTCAGGGGTGGCTTAGGTAAAGAAAGTTGAAAGCATAGTAGCTGGGAATACATGAAACTTAATACTTTGTGGTATCAGTGGCTCACTGGTTGCTGGGAAATACCCCTTCATTTCATTATAAATCCTAATGACAGCCAGTGCCGAAGTTTGGACAGAACACATTTTTGTGAAGTGTGGACCTTTGGTGTGAACAAAAAAAATATGTTATTCATCATTATTAAACCACTGATTTGCTAGAGGTATTTACACAATCCTCTGTTGAAAGGCACAATCCTATATGAACTACATTTCCCGTGAAATAATACAAGTTATTACATCAATGTAAATTTTCATCTTAGTTAAAAATAAACTTACCGGAAAAAGGATTTTTGCCAATTATTAATACATTTGGCAAAGACATCATGATCAACTGCTGCAAATTCTCCTGTAAAAGTTAAATAAAATGTTATTTAAATAATATGTCTTGAACAAAACTAAACATCAAATGCTAACCACCACTAAAGAGAAATTAGTATTACACGAGTTTAAAATACAGTAGTTTCAGGTCTTAATACATACATGTTCAACACTTAATTATTTGGACTCTAATAAAAAAACCCCAACCACCTTACAAGTATTAACTACTAGAAAAGCCTTGTTTTATTGGTTTGCAAAATCATCTCAACCTAGTAAAATCTTCTCGTGGCAATGAGCTGGCTTACGGATCTTAAGCCAAACAGATCCTGTGTCTGAGTTTGTAGCAGAAGTTTAAATTACTAGTGTCCCGTGTTTCTCTGACTAGCTTATTGATAAATGTTTATTTTATTTGCTCCAAGTTGCATTTATACGACATTTTCCTCTATTTTGTGTCCTTGGTGCCCTTGCCAAAACATGGATGTGAAAATTACAGGGGTTTTGCTGTAGTTAGTCTGGGACAATCCTGAATATAAAGGCACAAAATCCTATTTGCATGATGAGGTGGAGTTTTAGTTTGGCAAGTCCTACAGGTTGAAGCAGCAGCTTTGCCTATCTATTCTACAGATTGTATCAATGGATACTTTCTGTCAGCCAGTAATGGCTGTAATCAGGTCAAATCCTCAGTCTAGACAGAGCCTAATTCTCCTGAAGCAGAATAGTCTTTCCTCCTGTTCCCAGATGTTTATCCACAGCAGATGCCATCCTATCAGCAGCTCTGGAGTCATGGCTTTTGTTTTTCCACAGTGACATATTAATACATAAAATGTTCATACTCTAAAGCAATGTATACTGGAACCATCACTGCTTTACATCCAAAAAGCACATATTAAGTGACACATTATAAGCTGAAAATGTAATACAAGAAAAGTCAACTTATTTATGTTAAATTTGAAAAATGACAATATTATCTTAAAAAACGCCTGTAGAAATTATTAGCTACACCTATACTTAAAAGTTCTCACCAGTTAATATAGGACAGACAAAAAAAAAAAATCTATCTGAATTGATTAATACAAGACTGAAAAATATGTACTCCCACTGCACATGCTGAAGACAAATTATAAGGAGAAAATAGCTTTAACCCACTCAAATATAATTAATTTAATCTAACCGTCACTCATACTTCTGAGATCTTGATAGATAATAAAAAAAAAACCCAAACAAAAAAAATTAAGTGCACCACAGTCTTAAATCAGTAAGTAACAGATAAAACATAAGGAATTCAAGGAGCATGTACAGCTATTACAAAAAAACAAAAACAAACAAACAAAAAAAACCCAACCCAAAACACCTTAAAAAGTGGGAACTTGGTGGCCTTTTTCCTGTGTTGTTTTGTTTTGTAATTGCTCTAATTATTCTGATGCTATAATAAAGTTTTCCTTACTGTGAAGCCGAGTACAAGCAGAGGTAAGCAAGAAATGTCCTTGATGGACTAATGAGTTATCATTTCTTTTCATACAACACCTCTGCCTTGCTTCAAAGATGTCTCCCACCTTTTCTGTCACATGGTGCTAACTTCTTCAGTAAGCTTGGTGCAACTTCTCGCAATTTGTGTTTACTTTTGAAACGACTGCTTCTATTAAAAACCTGCAATTGGAACCTGTGTGTCACAAGGTTCACATATTTAAGTTGTTTAACCTGCAAAAATAAACTAAGTCTATTTACAAAATTCTCCCTTGTACAAACTTTTAAGAGTTCATTAGCATTTCTTTTATTTAAGACATTTTATTAAATTTATGTATTTTATTAAAGCCTCATCTGTCAAATGAGTCTGACAGAGCACCCATGGAGCCATGGAACCTCACTGCATTAAACCTTCCAAGCCTGCTGAATGAGTTCTCCTGAATTAGCTGATGAGAACAATTCCAGTCTTATGCTGCCAGGAAACATACAGGCTCAAAAGACTGGTCTGGGACCTAGCAAGAGTTTGGTGACACTGTAAAGAAGGAAAGCAGCTTCAGTGGAAAAAGAATACAGTATCTCAAAATATTAATCTTATTCTAGTAATCCTTACAGGCATAACTATAAAAGAATACTTAGAAACAATTCTAGGGAAAGCATAATACAAGAAACAGTTACTGACCTGATAGTAAGTTTTTATTTGTTTCACCAAAATAGACAAATTTTGAATTCTTACTGATGCATCATTGTTTACTTTTTTGTTTATCCTCTGATTACCAGACTTTGGATTACTGAAATAAAAATAAATTAAAAAAAATTAAACACGCTGAATATTAATCTGTAAAATTCTAAGTATAACAAGTGATATAGTTGATGTGCCAGCACATCTTCTTGACTTGGTTACTATGCCCATTTTTCCCTCCACAAGCAAATAGAGTTGTGAAAATGGCTGCCAAAACAGAAAGAAGTAACTTGAAACATCTGTTTCTGATGCAGATGGTCAGATGAGCACCCATCACAATTACCAGAGAATTAATCTAAAAAGAAAGCTTTTGTGGCTCTGCACTTCTCCAAAAGCAGCCCCATCCCTGATGGAATACAGAAAGCAGAACACAGATACAACGTAAATATTGCACTGCAGACATCAGGAGTCATTCTTGCTGATGCAGACAATTGCAAACAACGGAATTCAGACTAGCTACATTAACCAATGTCTATACACTGAAAAAATATATGATGCTGTTTTACTATCATGAGGCACAAAACCAGAATGTAAGTTTTCACTTCTAGAACAATGAAGACTACAAGATATATTATGCTAACACACACTAAATTATTTTAAGTTTATTTACAGATGACAAAAATCTGTCAACAGAGGGGTTATTAATTGGAGGTTTTGTCATGTACTCTCACATACTACCAGATTTTTCTCTGGTTTATCTTGGCTTCAGAAAGGAGATAAATCCCTTTTTCCTTCAAAAAGTAGAATCGATCTAAGGAAATGCAGATGAGTTACTCTTCTTCAGTATCTTGTAACATGCCAAGTTATTAACCATATAGAAGACAGCATGACAACCATTCATTGTAATTTTTCAAGGGAAACAATGCAGAACCCCCACAACACCCTGTAGAAGGCTTAGAGAATACATTAGAGATGGCCAGTGTGAAGTTATTTAACTTGTACAGGGATGCTCAATACAGTTACACAACACAACTTTTGATGTTTAATGAAGTCGTTGTATTGTTTAATTACATTATTATCAAATAAATGTGCAGCTGGCTGGAATACTGCACTCAAACAAGAAACTTAGCAACTTCTCACTGTCAAACAGGAGGTTCTTGCAAGGGTGTGTGCCTCGTGGGTCTGGTTTTATTCAATGTTGTCAGTAATTATTTAGACAGTGGCATACAGAATATACTTACCAGAACCACCACTGGAAAAAAATGGGAGGAATAGAAAAAAACTTGAAAAACATTATGATAATTGAGAATGGTTCTGATAAAGTGCAAAACTGGTATGACAGCAGCACCAACTATTTAAGTAACAACAGTTAGAGGCAAATGCAGAAAGAGGAGTAACTTGCTATAATACTGAACTGACCTGAATACTGCAGCGCATGCAATCAACTACTGAGGGAAAAAGAAATGCCACCGCCAAAATAACCCCTAGTTTTTCAGATTTTATTAGTACAAGCATTGTCTAGAAGACTAGCAGCTATTCTATGCATGGTGCAGATGGTGTTTCCATTCCCAGAGAGTCATACTTCGGGGCAGGTCTGTATTTATACTTTTTCCTGCACAGTCTCATCACAGGCCTTCCCTCAATTCTTTGGGCATCCAGTATTGCCAGGTGACATACAGGTACACCTGCACCAGGAAAGCAGGAACTGTCTAGTGAGAAGCACAACCATCACAGTGTATTCTTGCAGAATTCCTCAGGAGAAGACTGAGCAGGTTACAGGTCATTATGAATTGTCTTGCAGGACACCCAGGACTTGCAACCTGAAAGCTAGGTGCTACTGCTGCACACAAACTGCAGGCTGGGCAGAGGACACCAGGAAAAGCATATGCAACATACAGAACAAACATATCTTTTATCTAAAGAAATTACATATAAGTAGTCTACAACATCATTGATATGTTATTAATATATTTCCATACAGATATTCAGTTCAACTGTAATATGTAAGTTTATATAATGAAACCCCCCCCCAAATGAGCTATTCCCTCTGTTCCCACTGAAGACAGTAGTATCAGAATTTATTTTGATGGTAGTTTCATCACATGCTTTTTGTATGAACATTGCTATAATGAAAATTTGCATTTTTAAATTTATGCTACCTAAATAAACTTTTATTTGCCTTTTTTCTTAGTTTTTAGCATTTTAGAATTTTTAAAAGATATACTTATGTTTTTTCTTCCATTTATTGCTACCTGAACTTCCTGGCTTGTAAGCATTAATAGAAATGACATAGAAAAAACATTGCTGGGAAAGCAAGTCAGATAACATATAAAACACTCTCCCAACACAGTAATTTTTAAAAGAAAAGTAGTAAGCATAGCATTTTTTTTCCTCATATATGTGGATATAAATCTAGCAAAATTAGGACATGGATTATTACATGGGTAATTGCCTTATTCCTAAATGTTCATCACCATGTTCATAAAAATATTATAAACTATTACAGTACATTTTAGAATACATTAGCCAAAATTATGTGACGAAGATGTCACCTTGGATCTATCAATTTAGCCAACCTGTAGCTGCAAAGGGAACTAAATGGGCTAAAAAAACATTATGCTTTGCAGATGTGCAGAACTGAACTCCTTTCCAAACTGAATTCATTCAAATTTGTTAAAATCAGAAGAGAAAAACCAGGCTAAATCCTGCTGACCTAATGGCATACAGAGATGAGCTGAAGTCTCCCATTTCTACACTCATAACTCCAAAAGGCCGATTTGGGCTCTTAATCTTCATCTTTAATCTTAATGACTATCAGATTATCTCCAGGCTTTTTCATCATCTTCAGTAGCATTTCTACAACCATACATTTTGGATGACTCGCCCCTTAGAGCACGCAAAACAGAGGGCACTAGAGTTTCCTGGATATTGTAATAGTACTTGTTTTAGTATCAACACAAAAATTAGTGTGTAACCACAAGAATTCAGAACACAAATGTCATAAAAGCTCAGACTTCACACTCTCTCATTTCAAAAGCTGTACTACAAAATTTACAGAGATCTTGTCAGAACAGAAACTTTTAACATTTGCACAGCACTGTCTTCATAATGGTATGTAAACATAAATCTTTACACACTTTCAAGACAAACTGTTACTATCCCAATACTAGAAATGGGAAATGAACACGGAAACAAATTCCTGAACAACAGCAGAAACAATCAGTGCCAAGGTGGGCAATTAGAGCTCAAGATTTCTTAAGACACAAATTCTTAGTTCTACACCTTTGTCACCAATGCCAGCTTCGTGTTTTGCAGGACAGTATTTCACTACTGGGACTTGCATACACCACTATGCAGCATTTAAGGTTTGTGTTTTATTTGATGCTATGAAAACAAATGTTTGAAACCAGAAGTCATAACATCTGGGCAAGATCAGGAACTGTCGAGTATCTTCATTCTTGTACCTGGACTTTGCTCTGGAATACCAGGATTTCTCCTCATGGTACAACATTAAATTATTCATATCTCTCAAATGATGCAGATACTGGCAGAATCGGAGCACTTTTCAAACACTTTAGCATACACTTGGCAACCACACAACAGCAAACCACTCTTACGTTTCATCCACCCCATCTTAATTGTTAGAAATCCAACAGGGCATGGATTAGCTCTACCAAATTATGCATTAACAAAGATAATCAGAAATTCTGTGTTTAGTCTTGTGTCAAAGTTAATGCTGATACATACAAAAGGTTTTTTTAATCTTTCAACTGTTATTGAAAGTCAAGTAACATCGCTTTATTTACACCAATTCACCCCATGTATCCCCTACCCTCATTTTAATGTTGTTTTTAATTATTATTTTTATTTGTGGTGCATATCTTTATCTGTCAAGACCAACTCAATGGCTGACACATATTCCTTACATGTTATGGAAATTCCAGGCTTCTTGTTTCATAAAAATTACACTGTTTTGGGTCAAAATGATTCATTCCTGTAACTTAAAACAGAAAATATTCAATCTTGTGGGTTTTTTTGTGGCATGAATTGCAGGAAACAAGTTTACTGAGACTGTGAATTTTGCTCAGGAAACTTGGGCTGCAGATGTGCTCTGGAACTGTATCTTTACCGCTCGAAAAGTCTCACAGTCCTATTACATGATACTCTGCTAGTGCAGAATACAATTAAGATCAGAATGTCAGCCTCAGGACAACTTGGTGCACTGAAGATATCTATCTTGATATTCTTAATTTTTTCCAAAAAGATTGTGGTGACAAGTCCATCAGAAAGCCGAAACTCAAAAGTTCCCTTGATATTTTTCAGCAGAACTTAAAAACAGATTATGGTAACAAGAAGTTTAATCCCTTGCTCTTGAGGACCAATAAAATTAAGTTACTTAAATATCAGAACTAATACTACTAATCTCTACCCATAATTTTAAACGTAATTAAACACATAGCATAAAAAACTTCCTATAGCTAGTAGGAAGTTCTATTTCTTTGATTTTGTCACTTTTTGGTAAAGATTGTCATATTGGTTCATTATTCTTCAAACAGGGAGATAAACTGTCTTTGACACTCTCAATCTATATATGTTAGCAATGACTAGGGTGACTTTTACCTCGAAAAAAATTGTTTCTAGCTCTTCTCAGAGTGAAATCCTGCTCTCAATACCTTCCAGTGCAAATGGGACTTTACCTCTGTATCAAGGAAATTTAAATCTCTCTAACCACATTATCTGATTAAATTATTATACTTTATAAATAGGGAATACTAATAGGCTACCTACTAAAATGACCCACCCATAGTAATATAAACATTTAAAATGTTTATATAAAATAGAGGCCACCTGGTAGAAGAATCCTTCATTGTTCCCTAATCATCAGTCACTTATTTCTAGCTTTCTGATTATGTTTGAACTGTCAGTTTCAACTTGTGAAGTGTATTGAATAGCCAATTCAGGCCTGACAGATCACTTCTCACACTGTGCAGTTACCAAAAGAACTGTGATTAGGTTCTTCAGCAGGACAGTAATTATTTAAAAAAATAAACCCACCTTTATTCCCATTACTGACAACCAGACCTCATTCTCTCAAAACTTCCAACTTTAAAACTCAGTAGACTCCTTAGTCCACAAAACACCATCTTAAATAATCTTAAAAAGATGGACTATATTGACTAAATTAAGTCCTGGTTTCTTAACTCATGGATCTCAAAGAAGAAATAAAATAGCATGGTGTTAGCTACATGTCTGTTATGTGTGTTTGTATAACTGTGTTTTGTCAGACTGATCCAAGCCAGGAGCAAATGTACTAATTTGCTTATCAAGCACTTTGAAATAACTAATGAGAAAGATGAATGAAATATAACGTGCAAATATTTTTCAGACAAATAAAATTCTAAACCTAAATCACCAAAATTAATAATAATCTGTACTGCATTCAAGAGCATGCATCTTTAAATTAGTTTACTCTTTTGTCAACTAATTTATTAGGGATTTTAATAAACTGTTATGTCTATAGGATACAATATTTATTTTATGACCAAGAACATTTTAATAATAATTACATGTTCATTAACACTAAACAATTCTGCTTATACATTTGTCCAATACCACTGATATAAACAAGTACACAATGTTGTGAAGAAGATGCAAACGAAATAATTTTGAAAATAAATCAGTTCTAAAATAGACCTTTGTAAAAGATAGCTTTAAAAATCAAGTTTTTAAAAACGTACAATTCTAGTGGCCACTGTGCTAGATACAGTTAGCATTTTTAAGGCAATACATGCTCTGAACTCTGAACTGCTCCTTTTATTTAGGTGGAGATCCTGAACTGCTTCAATGGCAAAAAGCCTAGCAAAATAGGGCAAATCTATCTGGAAGTCAATAGGAAGCAGAGCAGTAAAAGATAGCCCTAAGCAATTTTACATTTAAGAGCAACCTACTTATGACAAGATACATTAATTTCAATAGCAATAAAAACAGACAAGAACATCTATCCCAATACTGCATTAGTTTAAAACTACTGATTACAGAGAGAACTTCAGTGATTTTGAAATATTACCAGTGTCATAAATTACAGATTGAGACTTCATATAATCAGGGATTATGTGTCTTTAATTTTTCATTGACCAAAATCTATCAGAAATGGGAATGTGATAACTTAATGGCTTCATGCTTAAATCTATGCAGACTGCAAACCAGTTGTGTCCTCTCTTACCATCTGTTCCTTGATGGTACTTAATGATCAAGTCTAGTATTATAACGCACCCTAATTTTAAATATATCATTGTTTCAATGTATTTGTTAAGTACAGTGAAATGCTGTAACAAGCACGTTGGAGAAAATTCTACACAAGTGTACATCTCAAAATGTAATAAATATTGATTGATACTCTGTATTACTCTGTATTCACTTTTACACATAAATGTTGTTTCCCTAATCAAGCACATTTTTTGCAAAGTCCCTTGAATTGGAATGATAAGGCTCACTCTTGCTGTGTGCCAAATATTATAATAATTACTGATATCAGAATTTTTTCTAAACTTCAAGTAATAAAGCAGCATTTCTATTATTTACTCTTAGCAAGAAAAATAACACACACAAAATGTTTTTTATGAACTAACTGAATACAGCTATGTCCTTTCACTGTGAAAGCTAATGTAAAACCAGGGCCTTCACTGGAGAATAACTGATAATCTCCAATTTGCTTCAAACATTTGAAGCAGCACAAGACAAAGCCATATACTAAGGCAATGAAGTTATCAGCAGCACCTTTCCATATGGGACAAAAAGAGCACTGACTTTCACCAGAGTATTGCTTGATAAGTTTTAAAATCATCAATCATAGTCAATCACTGTCTGCAGGAGTTACGGTACCAAAGAATGGGGCAGATTCTTAAGTACAATATTGTCAGTTTCTGAACCTTGTGATCACCCACATTCTAGAAACGATGGTACAAGATGCCATACTTCTAACTTCTCCTGCATCTACCAGTATGACTAGTTTTTGTCCTCAACAAGTACTTCCATGCTAAATCTATCAAAAAGGAAAGAAAAACATTATTTTTTTCTACACCTCTGGCACATATTCATCAGGATTTGTGTTGACAGACATGGATTTAAATGGACGACTTCCTTAAAGAATAACTCACGACACAGACTATCCACTGCTGAAGCGTGCAGAGAACTAGGCACATTCTTCTCTGAAAAATAGATGGCAATAAAATCCTTCCACCTCTTGAAGAGCATCATGCAAGATACGCAAACCCCGAGGTTGTGATGTATTGATGGTATCAAACGACAGGATGGCCCAGTGATACTATTACACATCCACACACGACCACTACAGTTGAAGAGCCGTGGTCAGACTTGTTGGAGACACCAGGGATGTATGTTCTGGAGTTGCTCAGGTGTTGACTTCTGAATCCTGCTTAGCCACTGACTCCTTATGCCCTTATGCGGGATCCAGTGAAAGGATGCTCTGGTCCTGACTTTGAATAAGCAAGCAAATGTGCTTTACACTAACGACTCTTCTTGGTCTTTGTAGTGGGCATTTATGACATTCTACCTCTTACTTGAAACAATACTGTTGGAGCAGCAAACAATGCACAGTTAAAATGTTCAAACAGTTCTGCAGATATCTGCTCGAGCATCGTTACAAATACAGAGATATCCTTTACCATAAAATAAGGTGCATGGTGGTAAGTCAATTTAAGGACACTTTGCTAACTCTGCACTTTGCAAAGATTGACTATATGTGCCAAAATTTCAAAAGCTGTATCTAAGTTTTTTTGCCTCGTGCTAAAGTGAGTTTTAGAAGTAGGTCTAACATCATAAGCCTTGCGCAAAACAGCATTTCCTAGGATTACGTTCAACATCATAAATTAAGGAGGCTGAAGCCCTATGCCTATTTAAAAAGAAAAAAACAAAACAAAACAACCAAGTGGCCTACAACAAATCAAGTGGCTGGGGGGGATCATGGAAAACACTGCCAAGAACATATGAGTAGATACTGAGCATATGCAGACAGCTTTCCTACTCCCTGCCTTAGCTCTGTGACATCTGACCAGGCTGAACTACTCACAGGGTAGCTGCACAGTGCTTAAGCTTTCTTGTTGGCGCTCACAGCGGAGGAGCTGCCCAGTTACTCATGGTTGAAGTGTGATAAAGTAGCTGTATCTGAAGCAGTGCCACAAGCCTTTGTGCCAAGTAACCCTGTCTCTCCCTTCAATATGAACCAGCTGTGCCTCATGACCTCAGGGCTGACCTGACCAACAACTGTCCTGCTGGGAGGTCCCACCGTTAGGGGTTTTAAGTGCATGAAGAGACATCCTCTCACATCAGTAAACTCACAGGTTTACAGCTGAATATGTAAGCAGGTAGACAAAATCATAGTATGCTCAAGAGGTCTGGTGACTGATACTTGTTTTCTCCCATCCCAAGGTTTTAAAAAAGCAGAGACCTGACCAACCTAAATTTCTTTTTTGTCCTTTCTTTGTTCCTTAACAGTAATAAGGAGGATGTATGCAGGTGAGCAAAATGTAGAAGAACGTAACAGAGGAAATAAAAGAGCTCACCTGTCATTTACTAAGCACACACTTGTATCACTGAATTAACACCCCCAGAAATCCATACCTTCCAAGATTACAGAGCAGCAACTGTCTTTATCATCACAGACTATCAAACAACTTTACTACTGTTTCAACTTGACTATCAGATGTACTATTTTTCTATCACACTAAAAGGTACTATAAAACAAACAAAACCCCAAAACAAAACAAACCCAACCAAGCAGCTTTCTGTCAAAGACTGAAAATCACAGATCAGTGCTCACTGCACCGAGGAAGCCAGGTAAGCTCCCAGCAGCAGTGAGAACGTGGAGTACCTGCTGCTCCACAGATAGCAAAAGGTAAGCTGGGTTCCACTAATGCCACCAAAAGTTCCACTGATAGAAGGGAAAAATCTATAGGATTCAGAGCATCACAAAACACTTCATATTTTCACACAAAAGAAACACTCCCAGGTATTAAATAATTGACAATCCCTAGAAGAAGCAACTTGACAAACAAAATGCTTTTTGAGCAAACAAACCAGAAGGTCCGATAAACATACCTTACTACTTAGATATCTTACAAGGGTCTTCTTGCTCTGGGTTTTTAGGGATCCTTTTTTTGTTTGTTTTTGTGGGGGTTTTTTAACTGCAAAAGGCCTATTAGTGAATATTGTTTCAAAAGGCAGAATTAGACTGAACAATACTGCTTGCAATATACTCCTTTCCAAACTGAACTACAACAAAAGGGCAGCACAGGATCCAAGACCATACTGTCTACAAAGAACAAGCAAGAAGGAAGATGGACATACCACAGAAACAAAGTATGGAGGATAATGAATAGTTTTGCCTTGTACTTTAAGCACTGTAAGTTACTTTCCCTCTCAGGGTCAACATTTTTTTACTTCTCAAGTGAGTTCAAACTTTAAGATCTATTCAGTCATATACTAATTAACAAAGTAACTGAACATTATCTGACTTTGTCATTAACACCCCAATGTAACTGACTATTAAAACACTGCAAACATTTACACCCACAATAATCCTGTGACAACAGTAGGATTAGCTTTATGTAAGTAAGCACTCAGAGATCTGGATCACAAGATGCAGCACAATTTGATACCAAACATCAGAGGGCATGGAAGTGAGAAACTTTCTACAATCTCCCTTAGAAAGAACATTCTGCAAACATACAGGTAGTAGTTTGGAAGAAACATTAGAAACACTTATATAAGAAGCAGAATAGGGCCAGAAAGATGTCAGAGAGGAAGCAGCACAGAAGAGAAGCAAACACTCCTTGCCCTTAGCAAATTACATTCCTGGACTAACATGCTTTATAAGATATTTAAAATATTAATATACAGGAAAATAACATGTAGGATTTAAAAGCAATACACGTGTATGCAGTCTTATTAATTTAAGCTTTAAAAAAAGCCCTCTTAAGATATTAAGTTTGTACATTAAATTTTTTCTCTTCTATCCTAACCAACTTCCAGCACCAAAGCAGTATGTATTTTATTTGATAATCATAGCACTACCAAAAATAATTTATCCTTTGGAAGACTTAGAAAAATGTTCACTCATTTTATTCTTTACTTTGAACTTTGCTGAAGCTATAAATTCTCAAAAATGGTACTTTAGATTCAAGGTATTCTAACCACTGGTAAACATCTCAGCACACAGGAAATACTGATGTGAATTCAGCCTAGAGAGATGACACCAAAGCTACCTGAATAGTGCTGTTTTAATGACTAAAATGATCCTAAGTTGTAAAAGTAATGCCACGTAGATTTCCATTAAATACTTTTAGTTAGAACACTATGACTCCAGAATTTCCCTTTCTTATGAAGTACAATAAACCTTCTATAAGTAAATTAACAACAAAATACACATCTTTATCTTTTTATGTACCAATTTTTGGACTATCAAGTGGCAGATCTGAGCCCTTGGGTACAGATGATTCCAGAGAATGAGACAAATCCAAACGCAAGGCTCCTGGATATAAGCAGATTGCCACAGAAAATAAGTTTCACTTCTTATAATAATTTTATCTATGTGAGCAACTTCACTGCTTCAGCACACTAACTGAAATTTGTTGCAAATTTTGTATGCACATCAATTCATGTATAATCCCCTAATGATTTAGATATAAATAGAGCAATACCTGAAGGACCTTACCCCTGTTAACTACCTAAAGCTACAAGATAAGCATACATATAAGGACCTGTAAAATAAGTGCATTCTTTTCATCTTAATACATTAATATTAATATTCTTTAAAAGTGCTTGTTTGCATCTTGGCAAGTGTGACATTTGTCTACATTCTATCATACATCAATTCATATCTGTATTTTATTTCTGTCTGCCATACACAATACTCTAAATATACAGCAAGTATATTCTGAAGCTACCAGGAAATTACATCAGGCATTTTTGCTCAAGTGCTTATTTAAGAAAAACAAAGATACCACCCAAACAAAAACTAGAGCAAATATTCCCCTGCAGCTTAAAACAAGATAAAATTATGTAATAAACCTAAGTGGACACTATCTCCTATCACTATATAAAAGGAAGCAAACTTGAGTGTATCCAAACGTGCAACACAAAGATTCAGGAAACAGTCAGGAATATAACACAAGGCACTTGAGAGTTCATCCCTTACTAATTCCCAATCCGAAAGTACAATGTCAGAAAATTTTTGCTTTTTCCTGGAGGTAAGACAACAAGAAAGCACACAAACTGAGTTTGGGTCAAGCAGTGCCATGCTTCGAATCAAGGCCTTGACATCAGTTAGTCCAGTGAAATGAAGCAAGGGCATTTTGTAAATTCTGCTTTACAACAACTACCCAAGAGGCCACGCCTCTTTGGAGCATCTTAAGGCATAAATACAGGACTCTTTGAAATAAAGCAAAAGAACAGACTTCCACATAGTTAGTACCCAATAATCTCTGACCACTGAAGTCATGTGCTCTAACAAAGCAGCATTTTGAAAAAATGTCTTGATCCCTAAATAATTACTGCATAGAGAAAAGTGGTACAGTATGAAAGAAAAGGAAGGCAACAAATTGATACTTGGTTTAAGAAAAAAGGAGGAGGAACCAAAACCAAGAGGAACATATGAAAGAACAGAAAGCTAAAAAGCCCCCTTCTTAACAGAAGAAACAAATGAGGAAAATCTAGAAGTAAGCTTCTCAAATTTAGCATAGGATTAAAATGTACTCGATTTAGCAAACAATTTGTCAGTTAACGAGATTAGGTTTTAAAACAAAAATCAGAGCACAGCAAAATACTTTGCAAAGTATTGCGGTGTAGAGATCGCCAAACTAGCCATGGAAGCTGAGGAAACCCAGCCTCGACAGTGAAAGATGGAAGCTGATCAGCCTGGATAAGATCTTCTAGCTAACCCAAAACTCTGGAGTTTACTGATGAAAATACTACCAAGAAATATGGCAACACTGTAACATGGCTCAAAGCACCTCAGCCACCCGGGCAAACTGACCCTTCTGGTGTAAAAACCAGAGCAAAACAAGTTTGAGTACTGTCTTTCTTCACAATACAGGGAGCCAGGACTGCAGCAGCACAGCACAGGTACAGAGCAAAGTCAGCTCCACAAACAGAAATATTACAACCAGCCGTCACTGGAAAGCTCACCCAACCTTTACGTTGGGTGCTGCTAAGGGCAGATGATGATGCTTAGATAAGCACAACCATTATCCCTGAACTGCTAAAGCACTCAGCACAGTCAGTAGCGTGAAAACCAGAGGTGATTTCCTCTGGCTCAAGGTCACTCTTGCGGCATTTCCCACACAACCCTGTGAGTTCAGCTAAAGCCAGCTCTGCCTTGTGTGAGAGCAGCTCTGTTCAGTAGGGCCACCCTGTGCTCTGTGGCTTTCCTGTCACCTTGCTCAAGCATCTACGCCCTGTAGTCTTCAATGTAGTACACGAGTCTCTACACCTAAGACAGCCTCAACCAAGCTACATCATAGAAGGAGACAGCTTGTCAGTACACTCTTATCTTTATTCCTGACAATGAAACACCTAAAATATATGCTTAGGGAGCTATTAGTAAGTTTATTTCATTATGTTTATTTCAAACATCACATAGAATGTGAGTGAAATGCAAAATACTCTGAAAATAAAACTCCAAAGCTGTAGCGAATTGTAGTGTTGTTTCCTTGCCAGTACACTGTCAATGCTGAAACAAGTTATTTTGATTTCAACTAAGATTGTTATTTATGGAACAGGCAGAAACTCAATACAGCACCATTGTAGGTATTAAGAAATGTTTTGTAACTCAACTTTTATTCAGCTAATAGCATAGACTAAGGACAGGATAAGTAGTCGTAGGCTACCAAAAGAAATAAGCAGACAGAGTCAAAGAAAGATACTCAAGATAGCACATCAAGGAGAGCAACAAAGTGATGCATACAGGTGGAGGAAGATTAGGTAATTTACCTCCTGATCTTTGAAATACTGCAAGAAACAAGACTGTACCACAGAATAGCTTACTGCATGGAAATAGAGTAGATAGGATGAAGGAAAGTGGACATCAACTGTTAAAAAGCATGCAAAAGTATTAAAATACAGTAAAACACAAAGACATAAGCACAGATCAAACACTTTAAGCTTTCCAACTTCAACCCACACTTTTTACTTCTGAGGTGCTGGGGTTTTTGATAGTTAAGTATCAGCCTATGTCCACCTAATTTGCCCAATTCAAAGCTCATTGCAAGCAGATGTTCACGTCTAAAATTAATCATAATGACATTGCAAGAACTACCTTTCCCTTTTTTATAATCAAAAGGTTTGAATTCCATCAGTCTTGACCATGGTGCACATTCTGCTGGACCATTTATTAAATAATTTGCTTCTTTACACAAAAAATGAGTGTTATAAATTCAGCTTTCCTTAAAAAAAACTGGGCCCTGCTGCTGCAGAACCACTCTGAAGAGAACAACTCTCACAAACTACCAGTGACACCTACCTTGCTTTTGTGGAAGCCTGACAGAAAAGTGTGAATCAAATCCATTCACTTCAAGAAAGTGAGAAAGGTGCAGACTTCATAATATCTTTTTTTTTCCTAAAGCATGTGGTCGTATTTTTACTACCAAACTCACCAATTTCATTTTCCCCAAAATGTGGGGTTTTTTTCATTTCCCCACCCAACCAGAACCTGTCTATTGCTATTTGGTCTTCTTCACAAGAAGGAGTTAATTGGACTGGAGTGCATGTTCCTGCGCTCTTTCTCAGAGCCAGGCGGCTGGCTCAAGCACTAGAAATAGAGTCCAGTTTTCAGGAAAAGATATAGGCAAGCCAGAAGTATGGGCTGGCAAGCTCAACTGTTTGGAAAAAAGTGTACAACTAAAGACTAAGAGCTCAGAAAAGGAGTCAATGAAGCTGTCTACATATTCTAGGCACACACTACCAGAGTGGTGGAAGAAAATAGTCAGCCAGTCCACCTGGAAAATTCTATGGGTGTGAAAGGCTTGCATGAAGACCCAGCTGCTGAAAAACAGTGGGAGAAGAACAAAACGGAGAAAAAAAGGGCAACAATAAAATACTTCATCCTTTGAAGTAGTTTTTAGCACATCTGGATGAAACAACTGATATGGGTAGCATCTAATAATACATTCAATTAACACAAAAGTTGTAAAGGGAACACTGTGAGGAAAGCAGATAGGTTTTCCACACTAAATTAACTCAGTTTCACAGTTTGGTTCCATACACTACTGATTCTGTATACTCTGTCCAATAGTTCATTTAAAACAGATCCATTTCCACAAATACAAAGCACAGTATAATAAAACCATTAAAACTAAAATTCAGTTTCAAGACTTTGTTACTTGACCAATATTGATGGCAATGTTAAGTGTAATAAAAGTCCCAATCTTGTAATTACTTCCAGCTGCCTATTTTGATGCAAAGAAACTAGTAAGACTGTGCTCAGGACTACACGACTTCCAGCATTTCTTAGAAAATCCTATTAGAATTCAATTAACAAGCATCAGAGAACAAGATCTATCAGAAATTAAAATAAAAACCACTCAGAAAATTAGTATTTCTATAAGAATGCTTTGATTTTCTTGAATCAGAAGAGTATATAAACTGTACAATACTAAGACTAAAAAAAAAAAAAGTGAGGTTCTGGAAAATATCTCTAGGACAACCACATTTTACCGTGTAAATTCACCTAGATGGACTAATCCATTGAATTAAGCTGTTTCATTTATTTTAATAATATACAAATTTTACTCAAGTACACAAGCACTTCATAACATTAGAAGAATTTACAATACAGAGGTACGGTAAAGGTATGAAGTATTCTTGGCATGTTCCTCCCCCTCTCTGCCGTGGCAGAACACAAATGCATCTATTGCATTCTGATTTATTTCCAAGAAGCTTGACCCCTTTTTGTATCAAAGAACACAAAGATAAAGGCTCAGATTTAGAAAGACAGATGGGTTTCTATCCAGTGGTATCAGATACTGACTGATCCCAGCAGAAGGTAGGTAACCTAATATTTTTGAAGAACTGAACCTAAATTTAAACAAGAAATGAGAGACATTTTCCCAAGTCAGGAGCTAGTATCATAACAATGGAAACCTCCTTAATAATAATAATAATAAAATAATAATAACAATGTCAAAATCAAGACATACAAAGAATGTAATGAATTCTTCTCTCATATATGAAGTACTAATAAACTCAATGTTGATAAAACCTAGCCATCTTGGTACCATTATTCTGCAACTATTTCAATGCCAGCATCTATTTTCTCTAAATCATTACAACTAATGAAAGTAAACATGGTCTAGACAAACACAAGGAGAACCAAATACCATACTAACAAACTCTCACATGTAGCTGACAGAGGGAGGGATTAACTCTTTTTTTATCTGAAGAAAAAACTTTCTCTAAGTAACAAAACCATTTTTTGATTCTGTAACTGTTTACAAACCATGCCAAATCTAATATTACATTCAGTTTTATGGTCACAATTTTTTTTCAACACTTGACAAAAATAAAGTATTAAAGTGTATACAAAGAAGGAACACAGCACCTCTAACAGCTTCCTCTTGTCCATGCTTTTTAACGCTCTTTTAAGCAGCTAATGGTTCCAACTATAAGAAACACCAGCACATCACAAAGTCCTTCTCTGACAGGTATACACTCTGCATTCTCACACCTAAACACCGACAGCCTTAATCTCAAATATCTCAAAACTAGTATAAATAGTAAGCCACACGTAGCAAAACTCATAAAAAAAACCCACCACCACAAAAACAACTACGTGTTTTCCACATATTTCTACAAACAGAACTCCTGGTGACTTCTGCAAGAAAAACATTTCTCTATGGCTTCTAAGAGTGCCATAGCTCCTATGCACAGATCTCTAGTTCTCATGTGAAATAAGTCATTCAGAGCTTTAAAAAACAACAACAACAAAAAAACAACCAACAAAAAACATTCCAAAGAAAAATACTTTGCTTTTGAAGCCATGTGATATAAATTTTCCTGCCACATTTCTTCAACATAGGGTAGTTAAGACTGAAAGGAAAAACAAAAATACTAATAAAATAGAAAATATTGAAATTATTAAGTAATATTGACAACTAGTTGGAGCTGTATCTTTTAAATATTTTTTCAAAAGAAGATACATGTTTAATAGGTGGATATTCAAAGTGAATAGGACTAGGAAGTTAGCACAGGTTTCCACAGTGACTTCACCATAGACAGAATCCATTTGCAAAACATGAAACATTTTTTCCTTTCAGTCCTGGCAAAAAAACCCAAACAAATGAAAAACCTCCAAAATAGGAATATAGTTCTGGAAACTTCAATTCTAAGCAGTAATCAGTTGTAGCACATTTTGGTCTCCTCAAAAATGGATTTTAAATAAAATACACCTTCCAGTGTAGTTAAAGTTTGTGCACTAGTCATTTTACAGACACTTTAGTTTAAGATGCATTGGAATTGTTCTGACTACCAAAAGATTTTATGTTAAATTCACATCTCCCATATGTATTTTTCCCAAATGAAGTACAGTAATCCCACTATGGGGTCAAAGATGCATATACAAAGTGAAAGCCAAATTCAACACACAGTGCCTTAGAACTGCCATTAAAATGTTCCCTCTCTTCAGCTTTCCATTTCACATACACGTACACCACATAATGTATCAGGTATCAATTTATAATACTAGTATTCCAAAAACTTGCTGTGATTTAAATTACATTCTTCAAAATCGCCTTGTGCCAGTTCCAGTACTAAATTTACCTCCCAGCTATTAAATAATTTTACCAAATAGAAGCTCTACATCTTAAACACATAGCCATAATGGAAAAGTTACTTAATTTACATGTAGTCCAAGAAAAAGATTTTTAAATGGTAAAATAAAAATAGTGTGCTTCAGTGAACACATTACTTAAAATTCTTATAAAAATATGCCAGAAATACACGCAAGAACGTTTTTCAGGAAGTTCAATTCCATCAAGTTTTCCACATTTCTCAATATTACAGAAGCAAATACTTGAAATTTTAGTTGCACAAAAGTAGGTGTCAAAGAAATTCCTGGTTTCAAAAGGATGTGAATTAAAAACTTAACTGTAATAATGTGTAGATCTTTTACATAGATTAGCTAGACAAGCTGAACACCAACAGCAAAAACTTTTAAAATACTAAATATGACTAAAAACTATAAACAGAGTAAAAGGATGCCCATCGCCAAGCAGTGTTCCTGAGGAACAGCTGCCAACACAAGCTGCTCACACATTGATATACCTATCCAGCCATCCATAGGCCTACAGTGCTTCATACCTATATAAACAAATTACTTATTTATCTGTAAAGACTTAAAATACAACAACAACAAAACAAATCTGTATGGAGAAGTTTTATCTATTAGTAACATTTTTATGATTATATCACTAGATACTTGACAAAAGTGTTACTCTCTAGCAGAACAGTAGTGGGCAACATTCCAGTCAAAACTATGATTAACAAAAAGTCACTGTAGTTCTTAAGAAATTTTTATAACAATCAGAGCTTTCAATGAAAAATTTATAAAGCCATGTAAAAATGTTTCTTCAGTGGTTCATAGCCAGAAAACATCCTATGCTCTCAATTAAAGTTCCAGCTTTACTGCACAGCTCTCTAATTTGGAAGTGTGAAAAATGAAGCAGAAGGAGTTAAAGGATGGTCCATTTGCTCAATAAACAACGTTATGTGACTCGCATCCCATCCTTAACTTATACCTCACATGAATTAAGATCTGTATTAGAATCTTATCAGACAGACAAATTTATTTAAAAATTTGTTTATGAGCATGACTTACAGTAGAGTACACTTTTATGCTTCTCAGTGGTAATGTGGGAAGCTACAGTAATCCAGTTTTCCAGTAAATTCTATATATCATGATTCAGCCTGCATTACACTACATATCCTGCAAACACATCACTGGGACATTAAGCTGCAAAGAGCATCTGCTATGCTCCAAACTCTCCTCTTGACTGACCACATGACTACTTCAAACATAAAAGACATTTGCCAAGGTCAGTAAGAGTTTTCATAAGGAAGCAAAACACACAAAAGAAACAGGACAACAACAAAGAAATAAAGGCAAGGCACAACTTGCACACACTTACATTTGCAGCATGACTTCGTTCAGAAACACGCCATCCACTAGTGCCACATATTCTTCCAGGTTGGTCCCATTTCCTCCAGCTAACGGTCCAAACGTCTTAACCTAAAACATAACCATCACCACCGTGACACTAACTCCACCTCACTCTCTACGGCAAGACATTTATCCTCAAACAATGAGCAAATAAATGAATGATGTGTCAGGAAAAAAATGAGTGCTTACCCAGGTGACAAGAGGGCTAGACATGAACTGCTCCAAAAGGGGTGTGAATATTTCGTTCTCCATTTTACAAAAGAAAAACCATCAATGTAGCTCCTCTGATGCAAAAAAATATGGGAAGTCCTTCACTGTAGCAACTCTGAAATGCTCCGAGGATTCAGCTAGAGTAAGTGAACCCCATTTTTATGCAACAGTGCAACAGCAACAAAAAAAGTCAGTGCACTGGCAACCGGGGTTTATCTTCGTCTTTCAAGAAAAAATGCATTTGAAAGTCCATCTACGCGTGTCTCAGCCTCTCCGTTGATGTCTTTCCCTTTCTACATACCGAGGGGCAGAAGCAAGGGAGGAGGGAGGCTGCCTAGCTACTGGGATTCTGCATCAGACAAAAAAATATAAAAAAAAAAAAAAGGAAAAATCTGCTTTAGCAGCGGCAGCTCCTCAGAAAGGAAGGAGAAATTCCAGTAAAACTCCGCATGCTCATCCAGACCCTTCCCCACACACAAAAAAAAAACAATCAAAAATTTTAAAAAAGAAATAATCCCCAAACCCAGAGGAGGGAAAGAGGGGGAGAGACCCCCACCCCCACCCCCAGCTAACCGCCCCCCGGCTGCTTCTGAGCACAAGGGGATCTTTCTGCCCTCCCTCCCCTCCCCGCAATGGCACAGGCAGCCCACCGAGAGGGAACCAGCCCCGCGGCAGGGATCAGAGGCTATTTTAAATCAGTTCCCTTTTCTGACCCCTTCCCTTTTCCACCAAACTGCGCCGCAAGGCAGGGACGGGACCGGCACACGCCGCCTCGCCCCACAACCTCGCCCTTCCCCCGCTTCTCCGGTCCCCGCCCCTCAGCCCTCTCCTCGCCCCTCCTGCACCCCCGACCCGCTGCCCAGCCCTAACACGGGCTCCAGCTGTTCGCCGGCCGCTCCGCCACCCCCCGCCGCCGCGCCCTCGGGCGGCACCAGCTCCGCGCCGCAGCCCGTCTCCCAGATAACGGCCACCTCGCCTCAGCCAGCCCAGCCGCGCCGCATCACTCCCCCCTCCCCTCTCCTCCCACCCCGACGGCCGCTTCCAGCGTACGGATCCCTCCGCCCGCTCTCCGCGCGCGGAAGCCGGTTATCCCTCCGCCGGACCGGGTCCCCCTCAACCGCCGCTCGGGGATGGCGGCGCGCGCGGAAAGGGGGCGGGGCCTGGGGCGGGGCCGGGGAGGAAACCGCTGCAGGAGGCGGCTGGGCGCGCGCACGGGCGCTGCGGCGGCGGCGGCCCCGGCCCCGCAGCCCCGGGAGGTGCGGGAGCGGCAGCGGGAGGAGCGGCGGGCCTGGCACGCAGGGGCTGCCCCCCGCCCCTGGGGCGTGCGGGAGGGAGGCGCGCTTCCGTTCCCCTCGGGGAAGAAGGTGGCCGTGAGGAAAAACTCGTCGTGAGGGAAGAAAGGGGGGTGGGAGTGGGGAAGGGGAGTCGCTGACGCCCTTGAAGGGAAAAACCGCATCATCCGCACCCCGACCACACGCTCCCGCCCTTCGAGGGAGAGGGGAGGAGGAGGGGAGGTTTTCCTCCCGGGGAGGTGAAATCCAGGCACACCCGCGTGAAGGCAGGATGCGGCTTTCTGGAGAGACTGAGCGGGGAAAGGAGCGCAGGGAGGGGGGCGACCTGGTTACAGGAAAGCAAACGCTGACGAGCAGCTCGCTGCCTAAGCCATTGTCTTTACGCTGTCTCTAGCCCCTCGTGTTTCAAATCTCAAATACTGCGTTAACATACGGGACCGTATCTGTTTGATAGATCGTGTAGTTTATTGAGATTTTACAAAATCTCAAAGCAAATCCAGCTTCTCTTCCATGTAGTGTACATTAAATTGCAGAGCATTTTCCCAAATACCTCTAGCTCTACACACAGTTTAAAAATAAATAAATAAATAAATCCCACCACAAAACTGCAGTAAAAGTGACTAATTAAATCCTTTTGAAAAACATGACAGTAACAGCGAAATAAATTTATTTTTTGAACCCAAATTCTGGATATAGTATTTGTCCTAGTGGTCCAAGATGAGAAAAAAAAAAAAATCCCAATCATTACATTTTTCCCACATGTGAAACGGAAGAGACTGTCTAAGTAAAATATTAGAAAACTAAATTATGGACCTGGAAAAATGTAATTTTTATTCCGGGGATTATTTTCTTTAAACAAAGTTGCATAGTTAATCGACTTCATTTTGATTCTCACAATTACACATTATCAGCAAAAGTCAGGTTTTTCCCTCCCAAACCAGATCTTTAGAATGAACTCTGTCCTCCTGTGAAATAATAAATAAATAAATAAATAAATAAAGCAAAGGGAAAATCTGCAGCCTTGGATCTGAATAAAAATCCGGTGATCTATGGGTGAAGTAGCTGCCAATAAGCTACTAGCCCTAAAAGGCAACTACAAAAGCATTTTTGTAAAAGCCTGACTAACCAACCGCTAAACTCCCGGTATCTGGCAACAGTTTATAGAATGCAATTGTGCATGCAGTACTAGGGAACCTCCCTGGTTCATCAGTTTGTTTCTTGTGGGCTTTAATTAGGCAGTAATGGCTTTGGCATAAAGCAATTTCTAGGAATTAGACACTGGCTAGCAGAAGTTGATAGCCCATGTAGTAGTAGTCATATGTTACTAACGCCAGCTGGCTCGTGAATTCCTGAAAAATATTTTATACTGAGATTTCATAAAATTGAGATAAATATTTGATTAAACAATTTTAGATGAGTTTATTTCCATTCACAGCATCCACTTTGCATGCGTTCTCGGCACTACTGTTGGTCACTGTTCCTGCAGCAACACTCTTCATTGCTTAATATCTTTATGAAATACATGGTAAGCTGGTTTATCTCAGATGTTTTACAATTCCTTGTTAGTACTGCAGATTAGTACAAGAGAAAATTAAAATTTCAGAGAAGGTATCCAGAAACAGTCATACCAGTTGTTATTGCTGGGCTAAGAGCCCTCAAAATGAGTGAAGAAGCTCTGTATTCTCTATAGCTTACATTTTGTCAAACCAAGTGTCAGAATATTTACCTCATCTTCAGGTATACAGACATCAATCAGAACCAATCGCTGAAAGGGTCGCTATTTCCAAAGCAGTAATAGAAGAAATGGGGCAAGCTAGAGACTGTTCAGTTGCCTTTAGCACCATTGTGTAGGCACCAGCAGGACACCTATATATGGCAGGGACATTGCTGGTACCTCCTGGTGTAGCCAGACTTGGCCCGTTGTGGCCCTCCTGGACCAGCTTGTGCTCAGCTGGGGAGCAATGCAAAACAGTTATTGAAAACACAGCCATCTCTGAGAGGTGAGGTAACTTGTTGTAGGACAGGAAGCTGCCTACTTCTGATTCCTCAGCCCTCATTCAACAGACATCCCTTGAAAGGAATTAGAAAGTAGAAAGCAACATTTGTCTTTCGGGTTGTTTTTCTGACCCCAAACTGAGTATGGAAGGCTTCCATTTTTAGTGTAGCTGTCAGGAGTCTTTAGGAGTATTGATCTAGGAAATACATGGAAGTCACAGCTCTACTTCAAGTTGCAGGGCAACATTGCTGTAACCTGTAGCTTGTGATGGATTTAGCTGCATTGTTTTAGCATTTCCCATTTAACATGGGAAGACTCCTAAAAGCACAATTGATGACTACACTGAAAGTAATACATCCAGGAACTTTGTTACTACAAGTCAGATGAGGAAGTTGACACCTTGAGGTAATTGACTCAGAAAGAGAGGAAGCTGGTAGCACGTCATTGCTTATGTCTCAGAGTGTGAGCTGACTGAAATCCTCCTCCCTCTACTCCTTCACCCTGAGGATGGAGGGTCTGGATTCTCAGGTGTCTAGAGAGGTATATGCTTAGACCAGTACTGCTTCCTCAGTTAGCAAACTGTGGGCCACCCGAGATGGTAAGAACCCATCTTTGCTTCTCACAATCCTAGCACTGTACAGCTCCTAAAGATCACACTCCTAGCTTTGAAATTTCATTACTGTGTGTGTAGCTATCCTAAATGGTATGATTAATTTTGAAATTATATAACGTCCTATGCCTACTGTTGCAAAATAAAAATAGATAAAAGTATAACTAGAACACAGAGGGATGACTTAAGTTTTCAGGCAGCAGGAAAGCATAACTGGGTACAGCCCCATTTACCTCGTCAGAGTTTGTCAGAAGATTTCTGGTGAGCCCTGCCCACAGTGAGCCAAGGGAGGGGACTGTTCTGGGAGGAGAGCATAAACAATCTACCCATCTTTAGCTGATGCAAGAGGCAGTGGTTTTCTTTTCCTCTGCAACATAAGCAAAGGAAAGAGGTGGCAGAGAAAGTCTTGCTGCTGTTTCTGCCTACTGCTCTCCACTGCTAGGTTGCTAGGCCTTTGCCTGGCCTGATGAAAACTTCAGAAGAGGGCGAAACAGGAACCAAGGATGGATGCTTAAGATCCACAGTGGGGTTATGAAAGTGCAGTTCAAGCTAGAAATTTCTGAATATGGGCTGACTTGACAGGATGGTGGCCAGTGAAAACTGCATGCTAATGACAAGGACAATCACCTTCCTTGTCCTATGTTTGCTCCCAGAGGAACCTGTTTTCCTTTCAGACCAAGGCTATAGGAAGAGATGGGGCAATAAAGGAAAGAATAAGGGCTCCGAGGGGTTGTCTTTTTAAGTATGCCTAGGAATTTCCAGAGGTTCCACAAGTACAGTAGACTAAAAGTTACTTCTTCTTCCACTGGAGCAGAAAGAAGGGAAAATCCCTCTGTGATGTGAAAAAATAAATGGAAATTCCACAACAGTTCTGTAAGATTTCTTCCCTGCTACTGTGTCTGCTCTGATGTGATGAAAATTCCCCATCAACTTTAAGGGAATTTTCTGAGCAAGCACTGTAAGTAACCTCAGGATAAGAGCATTTTGAGTGAAAAATTAAAAACAAAACAGTAGGAGCTTGGGGAAAATGGCTGTTGTCCATTCAAGGATTTTTACAGATCCCACGCATTTTACAGTTTATGTCCAAGTATACTAACTAGCAAGAAATAAGTATAATACAGTAGACAAGAAATATCCTGCATGGATATCTGCAATCCAGGACAGTTCTCTGCATCAGTGTCAATGCAAATGCATCAGAATTTCCTGTCAGGCAGAATGCTAGTTGCAATAATGGGTAGTTACCATTCCCAGCAGTGCCTAGCTAACATAGCCACATCAATCTGATTCTTTGTAGCCATGTGGATACTGAATCCGTATTTTTCAACTTGATTGCAATTAAAAGTACAATCTAGCACATTCACACAAATCTAGCAGTGACTTCCAATTATGATTTGTCGTTAAAAATGAT
Source organism: Apus apus (assembly GCF_020740795.1). Classification (NCBI taxonomy): domain Eukaryota; kingdom Metazoa; phylum Chordata; class Aves; order Apodiformes; family Apodidae; genus Apus; species Apus apus. Next base: position 45,035,743 of record NC_067284.1, read on the forward strand.
GGCTTGGTTATTGTAAGCTTAACTTTAAGAACTTAAGTGTTGTTTTTTTTAGTACACTGCATCTTAAACTCAAGAGGAATCAATGTATTTTGACAGGGGTAGAACTGCAGCAGTAGAGCCAGATTGTAACTCCTACTATATCACTGACTTGCACATTAGAGAAGTCTTAATTTATTTGAAGAACTACATGGGTACTTAAACCGTGAAACTGTTGGTGAAAGTATTCTATTTAATACTGCTATTCATCTGAAGAGGGAGGTGCTTACAGCTTTTTGTTCCTTTTCAATCAGTTGGGGTGACAGGAAGGATGTTACTGTGGCAAGTCAGCTGATATGATAAAAAAATAAACAACAAAGTATTTATATCAATTTTTAAATTTAGTAGTAATTCCTAATATTTCCATAGGCTTAGACTCCTAAGAGAATGTCAAAGAGTGACTTAAAAAAATTAATTTGAACTTAGTATTACAGTTTAGATCTTTTTACTGCTTAGCCAATAAAACATTTATATATTTCAGAGTTTCATCTGTAAAGTACAAGACTGTCTGATAATGTTGTCTATAAACTTATCTTTGCTATTTACTGCATACAGTTCTGCGCCCCGCCCCCCCCCCAAAAAAAAAAAAAAAAAAGCAAGCTTGGAACATTACAGCAAGAACAGCAGTTATCTAGGACAATAGCTTTGGTACTAAGTTGTGTTGTGGCCAGTGGAGTGAGACTGAGCAAAAACTCTTGCTGTCATGCCTGCTGTCAAACAAGTTCCTGCCAGTATGAGTAGTGTTTCTTGTGAACTGGGTCAGAAAGATGAATTATAGGGCATGCTATGCATTTCCTCTGACACGGAGCAAAGTGCAGCCCCATCTGCTAATTGTCAGCAATTACAGCTAGCTGTTTATATGCAGATAGGTGGGTAGGAAAGCAAGCCACTGTAATAGTATTAACAGCACTATGCCACCTTGGATCCTTCATGTACAGAAATGCTGAGCTGGTTTTCTTCCCTAGTGTTTTCCTTTAGCATAGAGCAGTCTCGCCATTCAGCTTAACACAGAAGAGGTTTTGTATCCCCTGTGAAAGACTTGTTTACCTCTTCAAACTCTGCTTGCCTCAGTTTTGTTTTATTATGAAATTAAGTTTGCTTTGCTTCACACAGTACCACACTTGTGGTAATTGCCTCCGTATCTTTTGCCACAGATTCTTCCTGGTGCCTCCCCACTTTTATCCACGTTTTTGCAGTCTTGATGTCTCTTGACCCCAGAAGTTTGGACAATACTGGCATGAAACCCATATCTATCAGTTTAGCAGAGGTTATTAGCTTCCATTTCACATAGAGCCCTGCATCACCTTTGATGTTAGCATGTCTCATTAAAGAGGCTGGAGATAGTGTTTAGGATCTTCCCAAGGTCAGTAACTAATGAACTGGATTGAGTACATTTCTGTGTTTGAGATTCAGTTCGTGTACATGGACTTAGTTATGCACACAAGAAGAAGGAAAAATACACAGCACTAAGAATATAATTGTAGTAGAATAATTTCTGTACAAATCTCTGTTCTTCTGAGCCCAGTCCCTCAGGATTATCTATTCATTTTCATGTTTGATTTTACCTCTGGTTATTTGTCAAATTATTTACTACTGAAAACAGCTTTTCTCTCTGAAATACTAGAGAAACAATTAAAAGCTTTTAAGAAATCCCTATTTTGCCTTTGGAAAAAATTCCTTCTACAGCTTGCAGAGCAAGAAAGCACAAGTTATTATTTTAAATCGTTACATTAAAAAGACTGATAAGAAATATTTTGAACTAATTAATAGAAAAACAAAGGTCAAGAAAAAATAACTAATGCTGAATAAAAAATTGTAATTACACATACTAGATAGCATTCCTGATGAAGCTTCTTGCAAAGAGTGTGGATCAGAAGCCATCTAAACCTGGGAACAGCCTACTCATTCACACCTCTTTCAGAGGCCACTGTTAACTGTAAGACCCCTTTGTTTGCATGATGTCCAGATGGTTCAATTCACTGTGATACCAGTTTAATTGTGAATTCCATTTAATTGGGGATTAACACAAAATGGGAATTCTTACCTACTCCTTCTCATCTCTGGAAAATATGCCATAATGGTTTGTAAAGGCACCTCAAAATTCCAGAGCACTGATTCAGAGCGGGTTTAGTAAATCACAATAAACGCTAGAGACTGTTTTCCATAGCACACAATTTCTGGCACATTCATATCATCTTCATTTCTGTTACATCTACTGAATGAGCTAATGGTGTATGGTAACAAAACTGAGGTTATTTTCTATAGTCTGTTAGAACTAATCTGGAAAAGGAGCTCTAAGGTTCTTATTATGTATACAGTCACAGTGTGATAACTACCATTATACTAAATGGAAAAAATATGTTACTTAGAAGCTATTAAAATAGTGACCACTACCATACATTAACAAATCTGAACTTTGTAGCTATTTCCCTTTCTCTTATTTTCTGATGCTTTTACCCTGTCATTTTGTACCCAGATCTACCCCATTTTTTAAATTTTTATTCAAATATTTTTCTGACAGCTAATTTTTTTCTGCTGAAACCTACCATTTGACCATTCTGTTTTGGTTTTTCTGAACAAACCATCATTTCATCAGCCGTTTCCTGTATATTCCTTTCCAGTGTCTAAGTATCTTCCTTGGATGGATGCTTCTTGCCAGCTTTCTATACATCTAAAATGCTATCTTTTTTCTTATGTGTGTATGTAGTCATACAACACTGACATTCTCTAGGACTTTTACATGCTGAGATGTCAGGGTTTTTTTTAATCTATTATGAAGCAACTTCACATAACTACTGATATTTTTTTTAGTGCTTATAGTAATAAACAGTCTACTAAAATTATTTCATCTGTATTATTTTTTTTTAATAACCTGGATAAGATTAGAATTCATATTTCTGTGCACATTGGTCTTTATTCAAGCTCAGTAACTCTTGTGTGGGATGAAAAGGGTTTATTTTTGCTTATGACGATGACTTTTAAATATTTGTAGTAGGTCAGAAATAACCATAAGTAGGAAAATATTGTAGACCTTTTCACAGGATTTTTCAGAAAATGCTCTATTAAGATAATTCATAGCTTGAAATTTTCTCCTTACAATTCCTTTCTGCTACTATGACCTATAGGATGGTTTTGATCACAGTAGTAGTCCACCTTAACAGTCTGCCTTAAAAAGATGAGATTATTCAGCTGGTTAAATCTGTATCTCTGTAAAAGGAAAACACCTTAACAAAGAATGGTTTGTTGCTGACCTGCAGCTGGTTATGGTATTTCATCTGAAAGCCTATTTAAGTCCTTAATGGTAACATTTATTCCCTCTCCCTCAGAGGAGTATTTTACAAACAAAATTAATTAACAAACGAGGATAGACAATTTTGTGCTATAGTTTAGGCTGACAGTCACCCAAAAGGGGTGTCGGCAGTAATAATAATAATTATCTCAAAGTATCAAAGGGTCTTCTGACTGATGAGATCCCTGCTAGAGCTGCAGCTTTCATCCTGGGCTGATGCATGTGGAGCACAGCAGAACAGACAGCAGCTGGCGGAACAGCAGAAGCTGTTGCAGAGGGCACGGGTACTAATCGTGGAAATAGCATACAAGTAACCTCTGACTCAAATTATCAGCATCTGAACCCTTGATTCTTTACCCAATTACTCCATTGTTCCATTAAAAAGATGACTGACACGCCTCCAGCTTGTGAGGCTTTTTTAACGTTTCAGAGCTGATCTTTCTGCACTGAATGGATATACACTCTTGCAAATGATTCAGACTGACTTGACTTCACAACTGTTCTGCTCTGAGCTCACGTCTTTTGCTCTGCCTAGTTCTTTTACTGCTGTCTTGTTTTGATGCAACTAAGTGGAAGCATATAACAGTAAAGTATTAGAAGTACTGTAGTTTCCTTTATAGCAAAGGGGTCTGTGTTTAAGAAATTAGTCAGGCATTTAGGAGCTGCTAATCCTTTTTGTGAAGAATACAAGGCTTGTTTCTTCGAGAGAATTTCTCACTCAAGGGCCCAAGAGGTAGTTCAGTTTTACCAACTAAATGCTCTTGCAGCAAGACAAAAAGTAGAAATAGTTTTAATGTAATTTTCTTTCCTTCATGCCTTTTTTGGGGCTGTTTTGTGATGGCATGTCTGCTCTTTGAAGAACTAATACTTATCCCAGTGCTTAATAACAATGTTAACAAAGAGAAATCCAACTATTCAAGAGGTAGTAAAAGAAGCTTAATAGCATAGCGGTTTAGAAATAAATTGCAGTTCAATTATAATGGATTTGGGAAAGAGACACCAAGCTTCCTCTAGATTACCTAATAAATTATTCCCACCAGTATCACATTTTTCACTGTCACTATGGGTCTGCTCAATTTATGTATCCTAGTCTGTAACAGCAGGAAATCCACAATGTCACATATAGTGACAACTGATTTTCTCCCTGCTTTTACACCAAAAAATATAGTAGCTACAGAAGGAATAAGAAAAACAATTAAGCAGGTACATCAAGTAAATACGAATTTTCTAAATAATCCTTTATTCCTAGTATGATCCTATTTTAAGTAAAAATAAAAATTCTGGCTGTGGACATTATATAACTAGATTTAGTTTATACCAGAATTATAGAATTGAAGATCCTTTACCTTACATAACCCTTATTTTTGCTTATTTTAACTGTGACTTGAAAGTCATTCGAAGAGCTCCTTAAGCTTTTTTGTTAATGCACTACAAAGACAAGCAAGATGAAACGGCACCTACTCTATACTGTGCTTAAACCAATAGTGCCCCCTCGAGGAGACTGGTTTTTTTTAAACATGAATAGGCATAGATGGCTTGAGGATGACTGTTCAACTGGAGTGTAAACTAAACATAGTACTTTTATCTACAAATAAGGACCCAGAACGCTGCACACTTTTATGATATTTCTGCAGATTTCCTATTAGGCTAACGTGGATGCAAACAAGTCTTGTTGCTTCCAAACGTCTCTATAATTTAGGCTCTGCATAAAAATGTGTAACTAAAGTGTGATATCCAACTACAGGACAAATTCTGCAGTGTTACAGTGAAGATGATACTTGTAAGACCATTAAACTTGACAACGCTCTTAGATTCTGCAAACACAAATTTCTGAGGAAATTACATCACGATCCTGCTTCTGCCTGCTAATGCCAATGAGGCACTCGTTTTACTCGGGATACATCTGTCTGCAGACCTCAAGTGTGTCTGCAGCTCAAAGTTCTGTCCAAACTGGAAACCAATAAGCCAGTTAAAATACTAGCAGCATAGCTATAGCAACTCTGGATTGATCTGCTGTGTATTTACTGAGAGCCCCTAGTGGGTTTGCACAGGCTCTACTATTACACCTAATTTCTACAAGGATCTGAGTAAACTAACTTAAACTTCTCTCAGCACATCTGCACAAGCTATTACTGCTCTGTATAGATCCATTGAGAAATACAGGAAACAATCCTTGAGATAAATTATTTCCCCCACACACATTTGCCATGCTATGAAATATGAGACCTAAAGATTATGGAAATATACTTCTAAAATATTTTTCAAAACTAAAAAGCACCCTAAAATGCCATCCTCCAGACAGCAATGTTTTCTCAAAAACAGAAAGGAAAAAAGTCAAGTTTTGAACAAAAATAATGACGCTGCTTTGCAATAAAGATCAAAATAAAAATGCTTTGCTTCAAAAAATAAGAATGGAAAAAAAAATAATCAGAAATTTGGGGCAGGTAAGAAGGATTTCAGAAATAAACTGCTAAGATATAGTATGATACATCAGATTATTAGAAAGAGAAAACAGGCTAAACCAGAAGTTTCCTGACATTAAAAAATTCAAGAGGCACAGCATATGAGACATTTTGAAAGTGTCATGTAAAAACTTCAGTAAGGGAACTGCTGCTTTTAAAATCAAAAGTTGCTGCTGTTACAGAGTTTGCCCACATAGGGGAATGGAACAAATTATTTGTACTGAGCTCAGTTCCTACTTACTGAAATGATCTCCATCTATATGATGTGAATCTTAGTTTGCAGCAGCTGGCAAGATATTACACGTACTTCTGGTAGAAAGTAGTTATTTGATGGGATAGTATGTTGGTACTAACTTTGCTATCAATGCCTCAGAGCTACACATTATTTTGCAGCTCTCCAGGTGCTATACCACACAACTTGCCTTCTCACAAAACCATGCAGGTTGCTTATGTGATCCAGTATCACACTTAGAGCTCCACCACTCTTTGTGCTTACAGGATTCATGTTAGATTCACGTTGTCTTGTGCAAGAGACAAATCTCTCAGTGCTTTTATCTGCCAGCTGTCAATTCCTACACACACCTGAAGATCCAGTCCTGCAACTGAAACCTTGGCTTTTTGGCATTTATCTTGTGACTCATTACAACTGCCATTGCTGGATGCCATGATTGTTACACTTCATGATATCAACTCAATATGCACCTTAAATAAAAGAAGAATCCTATCAGATACTAGCATAATGGGTAGATGTGAGTTTTTCCTCCCCTAATCAAGTAAATAAAAGGTGACTACAAAGGATTCTGTTTAGAATCAGTCTTGCTTTGCTTTTCTCAAGCCACCTGCTCCCAACCAACCAAAACATCATTCAGCCTGTCACAGACTATCACCTTACCTTTTTGAGTACCTCCTGACTTTTTAGTGTCAAACCTATGTATTCATGTATTCACTGGTGAATGTGCTGAAGGCCTGGCACTGTGGAGAATAGCCATGGGAAAAGAAAAAGGGCCTCCTCTATCTGTAAAGAAGTAGATAGAACAATATAAAACCAGCAAAAGGCCAGGGCTTTCTGTGAGCAGCACTGTGAATGTTGACAAAAGAACACTTTATCAAGTGTACGGTGTGTGGTTGTTTACATCCTGGGAACCCAAGGACTGTATATGTGCCAAGGAGCAGGTGTGAGTGCTGTTTACACTCTCTGTACCCCAGTTGCTTATTCTCAGTTCCCATTGTAAAAGTATATAAGGCAGAATTTTTCTCATAATAAACGATTCCATTGCTTCTCACCCTGGAGTCCATGTCTTAACCAGCACATGGCACAAAACCCATCAGTACAGTCTTCAGGATTAAATAGGGCCTTTTGCTCTATGTCTTAAGTCACCATCCCATATTTTCATGTTGATTTAGCTTCAGAGTTTGCCACTCTGGAAGTACTTGTCTTTCCCATCCACTATCCCTTCTGGCATCTCGGATTTACAAGTGAAAATTCTACCACAGAAAGTGTTCACTGGACACATAGCAAGGAGCTAAACATTTTGTGAAAGTCAGTTTTAATCACTCCATCATCTTATGGATTAATATACAGTACAGAACACCACATGAGGCCTTTTGGAGGCATTTCCAAGTAAAAAGTATTGCATTTCATCTGTGCAAAAGCATTCAAGGCATATTTTTCTCATCTAAAATTATTCTGGCACAAAAATGCACACAAACAGCAAGGAGCCAATAGTATTAATACTAAACATATTAATACCAAACACGCTAAACTGTATTTATTTCACTGAAAACCATGTGTATTTCTGCAGGGAATGTAAAATTGAATTTTAAGTACAGGAAGTGCTCTATTACTGCTCTGGCACTACAGTGCAGAGCTGCTTTGTTGTTTGCTCTAAAATAGTAAGCTTATTCTGTCCAGCCAAGTAGAGTGTCAGGAAGAAGTCTTCTGATCCATAGCACCAAAATGTATCTCACTGGTCTCTTGTCAGCTTTCCCAAACAAGGACTTTTTCTGCTTTATCAAATTGAACACGTTGCCAGTATCAGGACTCCCAGCAGAGTCTCAAATGCAATTTTTAACCTCCCTCAAACCCGTGTCATTCATCCAACTCTCCTTATGGCCTAAAGTCCTGCCAGGATTTCTGCAAGAGTGCAAAAGCATGGATTAGCTTCAACCCATGAGCCTCAAAGCCCCGCTTGCCAGCCCCCTATGGTAATATGCAAAACAGCAGAGCACCACAAAACCTTGCAGAGAGCCATCTAGTACAGCTAGTTACGGCAAACATCTTAGGAACAGATACTAAGCTCTGAGCAACCTCGGGTGTGTTAGGAACGAACTAAGAAAACATAAGTACAAGTAATTCCCCACCACCCCACAAAAATTAAAAACAAAACCCAAAACAAAACCAAAGAGAGAAGGACTTCAAAGCCTGATCTTACAAGATCCTCAAAGTCTCTTCATATTGGGAATGGCAGTTTATCTCAAAGACTGTCCAATCAGCCTTTCTACCTACAAACTACTGAAAATAAAAGCTAGTTGCTGACCTCTGACCCCTTCAGATGAAAAGCAGCGTGACTTTCAGCCTTCTACCCCTGGAGAAAAGTACTAGTACTAGAAAGAAAAGGCCACAGCAAAAAGCTGTGTGCACCAATAACTTCACACTGCCTTCCTTCCATTGTTAACGCTAATTTGAAATCACTATTTTTTGTACCACTCATTTAGCTTCATCTTCTGCATTTGTTTTCTACAAAATCCAAATGGTCTTCTCATTTACACCTTTGTAAAGAGTGTTGAGAAGTTTCATACACTTACAAGGTTAAAAAAGCATGAGTAAAACATACATTGGGTGAAGTAAGTCCTATGCAGTAACAGCATAGGTTCCAGCTTTGAATTCTACTGTGAGGTAATCCATGACACAGTCACAAAATAACCCACAAAGTTACACACAGCATCATTTGATAATGAACAGTCCATAAAATTTGTTTTTAAATACTAACTTTAAAGCACAAGTAAAAAATCTCATCTCCAGAATACATAGTCCACAAATTTAAACTACTTAATAAATAACTCATGGTGCTTTCATAAAAATTAACTACAAAAAGTTACACAAAGCTTAATGAAAACCATGCATGCACTGGAATTCAACATTCAGTCTATCCTCCAGGCAGAAACACAAGCAGCCCTTCTTATGCTACTGTCATTTAGTGTGTTTAGAAATTGTGAAAGGCTCCACTCTTCATCTCCCAACTCTGCTTAATGTGCATTCCTGGTCTCACATGTACTGGTATGGCAGCTGTATTCAGATACTCAAGGAAATACTGCTCAGCAGCTCCTAGCCATGTACAACACAGCCTCATCTCTCCCTCTATTCTAAATTGAGCCTCTGGTATAAGCCTGATTAGGTGGCAGACAATGAAAAGGAAGTGTCAGAGTAAGAGTGAAGTAGCAACTCCATAGCAACACCATTGTTCTTCACAGTGCTGCCTGTGGTGGCAAATCTTTTCCAGAGTTGCCAGAATCAAACAGCTCCTTTCACCTGCCTTTGTAGTGGGTAATGTCTCACAAGTAAACCTTACCAGAGCAAAGTAACAGTGTAGCTTTCTTCTACTTTAAAAATTGAGACACCTAACAGAAACAGAAACACTGGTTCCATCTACTGTCTTGTAGCAACTGGAGAGCCCCTTAAAAACCTTATTGACCAGTGTCCATCAAACCTGCAAGCTTTTGGGAGGCCAATTGCAACAGTGATGAGAGCTAACGTGGTGAGTTTATAAATTCTGAGCTTTGCTCAGATCTCAAAAAAAGTCACCCCAACACTATTGTGTCACCCTGAATGTCCACGTGGCTTATCACAACTGTCAGCTGCCACAGCTAGAGCATTAGTTGTTAGCATGGAATCTCTTCTACACCTGCATGACAGGTAACACACATTAGCAAGTGGGATAAAGTTATGTTCTCTAGCATATGTAATTTGCTAATCTAATTTGCATAATACTTCCAATATCTGACTTGCTACAAGTTCTATACATCTTAAAACTATGAAATACAGCAGACTATATTCTATACAAAAACAATGCCATCTGTATTGCCACTAAAACATTGCTTTCTTGTATATCAAATTGATTTTACTGTTTCAGAAGTACAGAGCACATTTCTGTGACGCACCCTAATGCATTGTCTTTTTTGTTTTCCTGGCTTTTATAATCAACAACACAATGCAATTAGCCAGAGTTCTTGGGGACAACTGAAACATGTGGATCATAAAAATTAGAAATGCAAACTCTACTTTGCTTCTTCCAAAAAGCTCCCAGAATAATTTTTGTCTGTGCAGTACTAAATGCCTTCTTGAAAGCCAAGCTCTGCAGTAAGATTAAACAACTCAGAACAAACTCTTGCCCATAACCACTGCCTGTGAGGTTTTTCCTTGCACTATGCAGACTATGAAACTTGAGGGCTGGGCAGCCTTCAGATCTACTCTAGTTTCACTTTCCATATATCCTCAGGTAACACTTCAGTAATCCTAGTGTTGAGAATACTTTTTAAAGGGAAATTTTAAAAAGAAATTAAAGTGCATATTTCCTAAAGTGTTAAAAATTGAAGAGAAAACAAAACTAGCTCATATGTAAAAAGTTTCTGCTTAGCTTGAATGACACTTGGCTGAAGACTTTAGAGATTCAAAAGATGGATCTGGGACTTGCATAGGAAGCTTCACAACCTCAAAATTATACAAGGTCTTCCCCAAAAATCCATATACAACTTCCAAGGCTATGATTTTTTTAAAAAAGAACAACTATCAATGTCAATGACTTGTGGCAGTCATGTTCCTTGAACTTTTCCTTCTCTTAATCTGCAGTAAGAAAAAAACCCTAGCATCTGGCAATTTATTCCTGCACTCTTTAGATTAAAACATGGGACACAGTAAAAGTTAAATCAACTTAGACCAATTTATCTTCTCTTTAGTCAGTTATGAGCATCAGTTTTCTAGTTATGCAAAAATCAAAACCAGGGTCATGCTTCTGTCAACTTTGAAGGAGTTTAAATACTACCATGTCATCAGTAAGGTTAACAGTGCAGACTGTGACCAAAGATAAGGCTGTATTAGTTACTAATTTAGTACAATAAAATAAAAGCAGTAGACGATGCTGAGGATACCCTGTATGCAGTTTGAGAGTTTTAGCTCTAAGTCATTTTCGGCTGCTTCCCCTGAACCAGCTCACCCATGATTCAAGGCTGGCCCAAGGACCAGCTTTTGGAACTCTTTAGAAAGTGATGGGTATTTGGTGCTCAACTGTGACAAACTTGAGAGACTAAACCAAATCAACATGCAGTAGGTGGGCAGCCTGGAGATTCACTTCAAAACTACAATTATGCTCCAAACCTGAATACTTTCACAGATTAGACGTTGTAAAAGACATCTCAATGTGCATCATACAAAACTGACAGACATGAGAGTAAAACTAAAAAGAAGTGTGTATTTTACCCACCTGAGAAAAAAACCCAAACAAACCACATTTGCACCATCTAAAGAATTCTGGCACAGCCCAACAGTGAGCTTGTAGCCTTTACTACATACTCATTTTCTGCTCTAATCTACTTCTAGTGTTCAACACTGAATAAAGCCTGAAAACCCTTGTACATTGTACCTTGTATATTTATATGTATACCTTGTATATTTAGCTTGTAAAAGGAAGGTCATTCTGAATATTTCATAAGGAATAATGCTATGTTAGCAAGGCATCATGTTTGTGAAAGGCTTTCACAATACCAATAAGCAAAAGTTGCATTAGAGTTGCTTAGAATTTTACTTTAGATACATCTAAAATATAGAAGTGGGGCTGCTCTAGAGGAGTCAAAGGCAGTAACAACACAAGGAGGGACACAGACCTTACCAACCAGGGTACAATGCTGCAGCAGCCAAGCAGGGCAAAGCTGGTGACAGTAACAGGTGTTGTCATCCCCCCAAAAATGCCTAAGACAAGGCAGGACGAGCAGAAACAAAATGTCCAGAAAGCACCTCAGCACCAACAAGAGACAGGAGCAAACACAAACCTGCCTACAGAAGAGCTCGAGCACAATGGGTAACCACCTGAGCATGCTCAAATGGGGCTGGGGGAGTAGAGGGAAGGGGTGGAGGCTCAGGTGAGGCTGGCAAGGGGGATTAAGGTGCACCCAGAGTGCTGGCAATATGGACAAATCAGCCGAAATCAATCTTATCTACTGTGAAGTTGTGATTTGACAACATCTCAATACAAAATTAGAATGTAAACCACATTTTTCCATGATGATGGGTAAATAAAAGGTATTAACACATCCTGAGAAAGTAAGATACCTAGGAGCATCTCAGATTTTGTCACCATAATACTGCATTAGTCAAATGAAGAATTTGGTTTCTGCCTTCATACAAAAATTTTAATCTGAAATTCTTTAAAGTATGTTTTCATTTGTTATCTTCAGACTACTTCAATTAGGGTTACATATATGATTGCAAATGCAAAACTAGACAGTTCGCTAATAGCAAAATGAATTAATAATCAGAATTTGACAAAGTGTATTGCTGTGTTATATTGAACCACCATACTGTGCTATATCCAGGGGCCTTTGATCTGTGTGGTGAGATTCAGATAAGATTTCATCCCAAAATTGAGTCCAATAGTAACTCCAGTGAAAAATTATGTCAGGAATAAATCTTACCAAGAAAATATACAGTCGCTATGTGAGCTCAGGATTCTCATTTTAATTTTTATTAAAACCAGCAAAATAGTTTGAAATCCCTGGGACAGTATCATCCTGCTTCCAGATTCAGAATGGACTTTTGGGGGTCTGAATTCCCACAGGCGGTAACATTAGCTTACTGTCTTTCTTCTGACAGTCCCCAGCAGCTTTTTCTATTGCAGAGAAAAGCAGATTCTCTGTCTCAGTCAAATTCTTGCTGAAAGAATCAGCACTTTATGAGAAAAAACATCCTCTTTTAAACTTAAAATATTTAAAAATATCACAAATAGTATGTACATTCAGGATTTAGGTTTAAATTTAAAAGGAAAATGGCAAAGCGCCAGTCAGAGCTACCTTCAGAGCCCTTGACTGTAACCCATTACACAATAATCAATCCTAATCTAATTATACTGATTACATGAAATTGCTGGTGAGACTGAAATACAGTATTATCTCATGGAGAAGTTCTACACTGTTTACACTGCTATTTTCCAGCAGCTGTAAGCATGGAGTGAAAAACTACTAATAAATGTCAGAAATTCCTTTAAGACCACTGGATACCTTGCTGCACGCTACAAATTTTTATTGACTATGGTTTTGTAGGCCAGAAGCTGCTGCTTCTGCTTGTGTAATATCAATGCTCGCAGCAGACCATGAGGGTTTTTTTAATTGGCAACAGCTACAACACTTTGTGGTCAGCAATGGTGTGCTGACAACATTCCTGGTCATGGCAGGACAGTGGAGGACACTTCTGAACTCCAGAACGGCAGGGAAACTCTTCCATGTGCAGTCTAATTACGGGTCATGCCTTAATTTGTAATTAAGAATGAAGAGTCATGAGGGAACATTTCCCAATTTTGTGAATGCCTGAGACTGGTTACTGGCTGAACAATGAGACCAAGTGTAACCCTTGCGAGAAAGAGGTGCTGCACATGAGAAGAATAAAACACTTCAAAATGCTTAGAACTATTCTAGCAGCAGTCAGCTTCCACTTGATGTATGTCTGGAATTTAGATTTAGACTCAGCTATGATTACACATATTTTTAGGTTGGAATATGGCAACAGTACAAAGTAGTGGAAGCATTAGCCTTGGAAGTACTGCCTGATTTGCAGAACAGTGAAGTGTCACAACTGCAGGGTGAACTAATCTTTTGTTCCACTCTGCCTCTGGCTGCAATTTCACATGTGACAGCTTTCACCCCTTTCTCCCTCCACTCTTCTGGCTGCCAGCATCAGTCAGAAAAACCTTTTGACAATTCAGAGAATTATTTCTTAAATTTTCATTGGAACAACTAGAAGATACCAATTTGTTGAGCTGGTAACTTCAATTTCTATTAAACTTCAGCAATTTTTTTTTCTGCTTTATGATTAATTTTCTTATCAGGTTCTTCTCTTCTTTTGAGAAATTGCCACTGACGTAAGGGACAACAAAAAAAGTTTTTACAAACACATCAACAATAAAAAAAGAACCAAGAAGAATCTCCATCTTTTACTGGATGCGGGGTGGAACACTGAAACCAAGCATGAGGAAAAGGCTGAGAGACTTAATGCCTTCTTTGCTTCCATCTCTAATAGTCAGACCAGCTTCCTCCAGGGTGTTCAGCCTGAGCTGGAAGATAAGGATAGAGAGCAGAACAACCCCTCCATAATCCAGGAGGAAGTAGTTAAGGATCTGCTTCTGCACCTGGACACACAAGTCTATGGGGCCTGATGACATCCACCCTAGAGTGCTCAGGGAGCTGGCTGGGTAGCTTGCCAAGCCTCTCTCCATCATTTATCAACAATTGTCAGCAAGGGAGGTCCCAGATGACTGGAGGCTGGCTAATGTGACACCCACCTACAGGAAGGGCCGGAAGGAGAATTCGGGAAACTACAGGCCTGTCAGCCTGACCTCAATACTAGGAAAGATCATGGAGAGGCTTGAGTGAGCTCTTGTGGCAAGTACAAGGCAGCCAGGGGATCAGGGCCAGCCAGCATGGGTTTATGAAAGGGAGGTCTTGCTTAACCAACCTCATCTCTTTCTGTGACCATGTGACCTGCCTCTTGAATGAGAGGAAGGCTGTGGATGTTGTCTACCTGGACTTTGGTAAGGCCTTTGGCACTGTCTCCCACAAGATTCTCCTGGAGAAGCTGGTGAATCATGGCATAGACAAGTCTACCTTTCACTGGGTAAAACTGGCTGGATGGCTGGGCCCAAAGAGTTGTGGTAAACATGGTCAAGTCTAGTTGGCAGTGGGTCACTAGTGCTGTCCCCTCAGGGCTCAGTTTTGGGCCCAGTCTTGTTCAGTATCTTTATCAATGATCTGGATAAGGGGATTGAGTGCACCCTCAGTAAGTCTGCAAACACTGAATTGGGTGGAAGTGTTGAACTGCTAGAAGGTAGGAAGGCTCTGTAGAGGGACCTGGACAGGCTGGATCGATGAGCCAAGGCCAATTGTAGGAGGCTCAATAAGGCCAAGTGCCAGGTCCTGCATTTCGGTCACAACAACCCCCAGCAATGCTACAGGCTTGGGGAAGAGTGGCTGAAGAGCTGCCCAGCAGAAAAGGAACCTGGTGGACAGCTGCCTTAACATGAGCCAGCAGCATGCCCAGATGGCCAAGATGGTCAACAGCATCCTGACCTGCATCAGGAATAGCATGGCCAGCAGGAGTAGGAAGGTGATTGTGCTCCTGTACTCAGCACTGCCGAGGCTGGACCTCAAGTACTGTGTTCAGTTCTGGGCTCTTCACTGTAAGAAGGACTCTGAGGTGCTGGAGCATGTCCAGAGGAGAGCTACCAAGCTGGTGAAAGGTCTAGAGAACCAGCCATACATACAAGGAGCAGCTGAGGGAACTGGGGTTGTTTAGTTTGAAGAAAAGGAGGCTGAGGGGAGACCTCATTGCCCTCTACAACTACCTGAAAGGAGGTTGTAGTGAGGTGGGTGGGTGTTGGCCTCTTGTCCCGAGTAAATAATGACAGAACCAGAGGAAATGGCCTGAAGTTACAGCAAGGGAGGTTCAGACTGGTTATTAGGAAGAATTTCTGTACTGAAAGAGTGGTCAGGCACTGGAACAGCCTGCCCAGGGAAGTGGTTGAGTCACTATCCTTGGAGGTATTCAAGAAACATGTAGATGTGGCACTTCAGGGCATGCTCTAGTGGCCAAGGTTGGGGGGTTTTCTGTGGGTGTTTTTTGGTGGAGCGTGTGTGGCTGTTTGTTTGTTGGGTTTTGGTTTTTCTTGTGCTGATGGTTGGACTTGGGGATCTCAGAGGTCCTTTCCAACCATGACAATTCTGTGATATCCCAAGTTAGTGGTAGCAACCTATTCCAAAGGTGTAGGAGAATAGTTTTCCTCATGTAGTACAGGAACTTTGAACAGCCACATTTCAGATCTTTTGCATAACCTAATGGTGAAGCTATTGACTATTTGCTGGGTGTTTCCTGCTGGACCTATCTTATGTTGCATAAACAAATATCAGCCAAAAGTGAGGACTGGACCCTGGAAACCTGTGGTCTCAAGATTGTTGCTTTCTATGTCCTTCAGTTCTTCTGAATGTGTGACACAGATACTTTTACAATGGCAGTCTAGAGCAGTCTTTTAAATTGTAATTCTTAAATTTTCCAGCACTTTTGCAGATTACAGATGTGTACACATTTACATGTATGACAGCTTTTCTCACTTGCACAACTTCCCAAAACAGCAGTGTGGCCATTTTGGCATCAGAATATTGTCTATAGGAAGGAAGTGGAACAGAGAGGAGAGAGATAGCCAGAAAAATGTCTTATTTTGAGCTATCATTCTTGGATTTGCTCTTTATCTGCATAGCCTCCTATTAAATGATTTAATGTATTCAGGTAGAAAAGACTGCAGTAACTCTAATAACAGAATTCATTACTTATTTCAGAGAATTTCACTTTCTGTCACACACAGGGAATAAATGGGAGAATAAATAACATGTTCGTGTTCTGCAGCAGCCAATTGATTTCAGTTTTTTACTCAGAGTTTCTAACCATCTCATACCCTTGTTGGTGCCATTTTATACTCCACAGTTACAGCTTCCCATGCTACCTTTCCTGGTTCAATGGAACTGTCTACTTCAGAATTACTGAGACAGGGATATTTTATTTTATTTTATTTTATTTTATTTTATTTTATTTTATTTTATTTTATTTTATTTTATTTTATTTTATTTTATTTTATTTTATTTTATTTTAACTTGCTCATGGCTGCAGAACTCTCAGAACTCTGTCAGAAGAGATCAGAATAACAAACCTCACAGGCTTCAGATCAAACCATAGAATTCACCTTGCCCTAATTTGTCTTCCCTTGATAACAATCAACTGAAATTATACATAAAAATCTAAAGCATGACAAGTCTTTTTAGAATTCAAGATGTGCAGACACCACAAAAAAATTAATGGTAAAAGCATTACAGCAATTAATAAAATACTACTAAAATACTAGTTAATGTGTGCAGCTTATATTAAAAGCTTAAAATAAGAATGATAATGGTTCTTAAAAACAGAGTTAGGGTGGTTGGAGTCTGCAGGGTCAGGTTGTTTCTTAGTAATAAGTCAGCCTGCTCATTTTTTAATACAAATATTGAGTTGTCATTTTCGACATTTGTATTGGAGAAGACAGTTAAAAAATATGGCAAGATAAAAGAGAACAGGGACTGTTTTAAGAATATTTTAATGTCACTATTAAATCCTTCTTTTGGACTTACGCAGATTTAGTAGGAACTAAGTAAGTAAGCTGCTACTCCAAACCCTGTGCTAATGGCAGAAGACAGTTTTGTTTCCACCCTTCAGCATCCCAACAAAGGGGAGGTGTGGAGAAGTGATCACCAAAGGAGACTTTGTACCTGTACCAGAGCTCTCAGGTGTGCTTGCTCTGCCCCAGAGCAAAAAGGAACTGTTTGCTTGACAGTAACACTCTTGAATCTGGTACCTAGGAAGGGCATCTAACATAGGATGAATTGTAGTAGAACAGCCTTACATCAGTACAGAACATTCAAGTCACAAGAGAAAAGACAAGCTTTATAAACGAAAGCTAATGACCTAAATAGGAAGATCTTTAGAAGTCCTGCAGGAGTTCAATATCCCTCAGGAGAGGAAAATGAAGATAACTCATGATTCTTTATTTGACTTTAAGCACCTCTTCAATGTGTTTGTATTCCTCAGAACCAATTTCACTTCTATTTTAGCTTTGAATAAAGTACAATTAATCCTTGAAGTACACCATATTTGACAAAAAACCCTCATCAATAAGTAATTGCATATAAAACCAGTATTTTAACTCTTGACTTTTTATCCAAAAGTCACATTTCAGTCTGCCAATTAGACTGAACTTCATTACTGGAGAAAAAATGAGAATGTTAATGTGTTAAATTAGGTGCCAGAGGCACACTCTCTTGTACAAACTTATTAATACTGGCAAACAGCTTAATTAAGCATTTTATGTAAGGACTGCTGATTACAAAGCACTTTCCTAAGTGCATGTTAAATTGTGCACATAAAACCCTCCACACTTGCTAGAACATACTCAATTTCTGTCTGGTGAAAAACAGAGTAAGAACATGAGCTTACATTTTTAGTGTATTTTTCCATGTGCTTCTGTGTAGGGGAAAAAAAAAAGAGAGGGAATGAAAAATACGTGCAAGGAACTGCCAGGGAATACATATGTTGACATTCATGTGGGACCAATGTATGACAAACAGGATACAGAGCTTTAGCTCTGACCGCAATGTTTGCACTGTGAATCAAAATACACATAAGAAGATAGCACTTGGTAGATATTTCTTCTACTGCTTTATGTAACTATAGATTTATTTTGGAAGAGCAGTCTTGCTGCCATAAAACAGACTCCCATGGTTTCTTTTTTCTCATAGTAAATACTTTGCAGCTGGGTAGTCAGGAAAAAAATCTTGACTGAGTTCCCAGACAAAAGAAATGTGCTGCTCTCTAATCATCTGGCTACTGATTTCAGGCTGCTTTTCTCTGGAGGGGTCAGACAGAAGATGAAGAGAAAGCACATGCACATCAGCACACCGATATGAGCAAGAAAACTTGTAGTCGTGACACTTGACCTTACAAACAAATACTCAAGGGAGCTACACCCTGCTGACATGAGCAGCTCTGCCCATTTTCCTGTGACATACTCATAGTTAATAAACCTTCTGGCCTGCAATTTGCAGAACTGTTCATGTTTTCCTGGCATAAAAACAACAGCTTAAAAATTTATGAACCGCACATTTAGAGGCCTTAACAAGTCATACTTTGAGCTTGAAACCTATTCACAATTTTTAAAAGAAACATGGGAGAACATCACAGTACTTTATACATTTTAAATACAATATAATGTACCTTTTTCCCCACACTGTTGTTACACAATATAATTGCACACAGATATACAATTATACTGTGTTCCCATACGTGTTCCCATAGCCTTTCCATTAAATTTAATAAGCCTGTATTTATGGGTCCAGTAGGAAAAACTGGATAAAGGAAAGGTTATAGAATATCTTTTATTAGAAGTTTTGAAGAACAAATGAGATAAAAATATGTCAAGGACAGTCTAAATATACCTTTGCTAAACAGAAAAAATGGACTGTTCTACAGCTTCTCAGGGTCTGCTCGTCCTACAGGCCTATCATTTCCACAAAGAAAAAGGCCTTTGCACCAATTTTCCAGGAGGTAGCTTGAGATCAGCGTTCTCTTTGAGGTCAGATTTATAAAAACAGGCTAGAATTTCCTTTAATAGATGCAATTATTCCCTAAAACAATGCCTTCTAAACAAAAATTAATGTATTTACCAAAAGATAAATAAATCAAAGAATGCAGTAACAGAACAACAATGGCATTCTCCAATGTGAAGTTTAATATCCTAAAGATTTTGGAATTTCAGACTTTCTTGTTATTGTGCAGACAGAAGACAGCATTAGACACATCAAGATTCAATCAGAACAGTTAACAGAACTGCTTTCCTCTTGATTTTATATGTTTTTTTTCAAGGCCATTTTCTCCAGAGGAAAGTATTTACAAGTTGTGCTGTTACTATAATGTTGTATTTTGATGGCAGAGTGGAGTTAGGCCGTTAAGGGCATTAGCCCCTTAATGCAGGCTTTAGTTAGACTGATTACATGCAATCCAGTAAAATATTCATGGACTGACAAACATTGTTCAGATACAGGGCTATACTTGGACTATAACTGTTCAATATTTCTGTTCTAAAGACACACATAGAACAAATGGTTTTATAGGCTTAATTTTATACTTAATGTCTTCAGATAAGATATAACTTCTAGGAGGCATTAATAAAGAAATAGAAATTATATACTAGCATATTTTTTCCAGATACTTGTGGTAAATGAAAAACTAATCTATCTATTAGTGCAAGAATTATTTCATGAAAGAGAATGAAGATACTTCAGGCTTTGTGGTTTTGCTGCATTAGGCACGTGAGTGGAACCCACTGATGGTGAAAAGGATTTGATGCTGACATAAAGAATTCAGTGCTACACAGGGACCAGAAAGGCTTGATACAATTTGCTTGTCAGTATATACATAAAGCAACGAACCAAGAGTAAGTAAAAATGTCTGGTATAGGAACTTGTACAGAGAAGATAAAAAACTAAGGAGTAACAGCTCCTTTGTGAGTCAGCCAAGAGAGCATTTCCTGCTTCATCTTTTGTGTTATTAACAACAAAAGCACTAAGTCAAATGTTCCCGCTGACATCTAGTAACAGAACATAATAATATTGGGCAGTTTCATAGGAGGTGACAAAATGATTTTGATTTTAGTGGACAGAATTCACTCACAT
The DNA here is from genome assembly GCF_020740795.1 of Apus apus. Classification (NCBI taxonomy): domain Eukaryota; kingdom Metazoa; phylum Chordata; class Aves; order Apodiformes; family Apodidae; genus Apus; species Apus apus. The sequence continues at coordinate 45,056,038 of NC_067284.1, forward strand.
TTATTACTCTAGCAATTTTTCTTGTAACTATGATGAAAAGCTTTTTTATGAAACAGATAGAAAGTGAAAAATAAGATTACTTATGCTGAAAGAACAGGCAGATTTTTCTCAGTGCCAGAGCTGTGTGTCAGAGATATCTCAGCTGACATTAACAGAGACAAGCATATTGCTACCAGAAGCAAGAAAAGTCAGATGTTCTCGGCATGTCCTACAGTACAGCAAAGTGCCCTGATACATAAGCATATGATGCAAAGAACAAAACTGTTGTTTGTATTATAGCCTCTTTATCACAACTAATCTCAGCATCAATAGTGATTAGAGAAATTACAAGACTCTGAAAGTTTCAAATTAATTCTGCTGCGATGTATGCATTGAGAGCTCTCCAGTATGATGTACAAAACACCCCGTGTCTTGAAATACACACTACCCTTTTTGAGAAGTCACATCCGAATGTTTGATGCTCTTCAGTTTACAAGCATATGTTTTGGTTATAAGTTTTTACCTACTTTATTCAAAGGAGGAGAAACATAAAACTCCAGGATTTTCTGGTCTGAGCCCACCCCATTTATTTCTCCAGTTTTCCAGTTTGATTTCATATGGCGTGCTTGTAACTTCTCATGTGAAGTCATCATCATCAGGGCTTTTCTAGTACAGTAGTGGGTGGAAGAACAGCTGACCAGGACTGCAGGGGGGCCAGGGCAGCAAGGGCATGCAGCCGCACATCCCTCCCACTTACCTGACACTTGTCACATCCGTGTGCCCAGCAGGAAGGGATCTCTTCCTTGTGGGTATACTCACATCCCTCACTTGCTGGGGATGCGAAGGGGAGAAGAGATTACTGTGGTGCAGAGACTTACACTAGTCACATGGCTGTGGCTGCAACTGCTGCTGCGAAATGGGGCCCCAGCATGTTGGATGGTTAGGTCAAAGCAGCCTAGGAAAAGATAACACGGATCTTAGCCAGCCTTATCAGGATGTCGTCAATAATACTTGTGAGTGAAAAAACATGGCTGGAAGACCTCTGTGTGTGAATGTGCCGACTTAGAAGACCGAGTTAGCAAGAATGAGCATGTCACGTGAAAACTGCATGTTCAAGTATTATGAAAACATCCTGCTGGCTGATTAGCTAGATCTGTTTCTGTATGGATATAAGAGAGGATGCACAGAACAATAGATTAGTTGCTTTGCACTGCAAGACGGCTCGTGCCTTTTCTTTCAGCTACGTCAAATGGTGCCCTGTGTGAGGCTGCTGCAAGAGGATCCAGAGGTAGCCCCATAACCTGACATAGAGACATCCTAAGTGGCCACTTCACTTAGATGCTTAGGAATCAGCTCTTGGGTAGGAGCCAGTGATCCTTGTGGAGCACGTGAGGTGCGATATCGCTTAGACAAATTCACTCTCAGATATAAGAGCCAGCAACCCCTACGGAACGGGTGAGTTGCCACATCGCTCAGACAAATCTGTTCTCGGGGAAAGAGCCAGCAGCCTGTGAATTGTGAGGTTACGGCAGAATGGGTCAAAGTGCATCTCTGGAACATAAGTTATATTTATGAGTTTTGTGGTGTTTGATAGATGCTTCGCGGTTTAAACTCTCAGATGCACAGATTGTTCAATTATTAGTCTGGGTTCAAGAGGATTGTACATAGTTTCCAAAAGATGGAACGTTTGACAGAGATATATGAAAAAAGGTTGGACAGGAATTACAAACAAAGAAAAATTTGCAAATGACTGTTCCAGATGATTTATTGGTTACTTGGCAAGTACTATACACAGTGCTTCAAGCCTTACAGCCTGCTGAAAAAGTAATGCAGGGAAAAGAATCAGATCCACAAAAAATTGCGGAAAATATGCATGCAGATGTTACAATTGATTGTGGGGAACCTGAATTGACTGTATTATGAAATAGAGATAACCCTGTTGGACCATTTTGATCCAGGGTCAAAAAATCCCAAAAAGGAGCTGGATCTCTATCCATCACTTACACCGGTAAAGGCAATGACAGCTACTGCTCCCACAATTTCAGAGCTATTACATCCTGCTACAACAAATCCCTGTTTCAGAGAAACTCAAACTAATTTCCCTGCAGCCCCTGTAAATCTTGGAGAGCCAGCCTCTGTATATAATGCTGGTTTGTCTGCATCATCGACTCTCACTTTTATGGATAAATGTTGGGCTGCAGCAATTCAAAACAGGGATTTGGACTTGCTAAAAGACTTTCCCTTTATATATCGTCCGCAACAACCTCCACAATATGATGGACTGCCTTATAGCATGATACAGGAATTAAAACAGTCAATTAAAGATAATGGATTGCAAAGCTCTTTTACAGCGGAACTCATAGATGCAACTGGGAATATATATGTAATGACTAGCTCTGATTGGAAAATATTGTTTAAAACTGTACTAACTACTGCACAATATTCAGTATGGCAAATGGAATATGATGATTTGGCAATGGAACAAATATAGGACAATCTCGCAGGACCTCAGGAACCTTATGTTTCTATTGTGGATAGTTTGCACCTCACAATTTCTAGACAGGTTGAGAATGCTGAAGCTGCTAAAGTGCTGTTGTTTCAGATGGCTTATGAGAATGCTAATGCTGACTGTCAAGCTGCGCTAGCACCGATTCGGGCAAAGGCCACTGACATAGAACAATTTATTAGGGCATGCCAAAATGTAGGAACTGAGAGCCATAAAGCTCAAATGCTAGCGGCAGCACTTGCTCGACAAGGCACAAAGAATACTAAGTGTTTTCATTGCGGAAGACAGGGGCATGTAAGGAGGGAGTGCCCTGATAAAAAAGGCAGCAAACAGCTACGACCTTTGCAGCTATGCCCCAGACGCAAAAAGGGTTATCATTGGAAAAATCAGTTCTATATTTGATAGCAACGGCAGTCTATTGTCGGGAAATGCCCGGAGTGGCATGCAGCCTGGTGCCCCACAGTACAACAGAGCTTATACAGTTATGACCCCTCCAGGACAAGCTCCCTCAGTAAGCCAAAATGAGCAATTTCAGAACTTCAAGCAGCCACCCCAGGCAGCACCAGGCTGGATCTAGCCATTGCTGTAACTATGACAATTTCTGATACAAAAGTAACTTTGGTTCCCACAGCTGTATTTGGTTCTTTTTCTGTTGAATATGTAGGACGTGTTTTGGGGCAATCTAGCTCGACTATTCAAGGCTTATTGATTTTGCCAGGTTGATTCTGTCTTTGAAGGAGAAATACATGTAATGGTAATGGCTCGAATGATACCCTGTACATTAATGGGAGGACAGCGAATTGCTCAGTTATTGTTGTTACGTTACTGGGTACCTGGTACTCACAATCGAATCAGAGGAGCTAAAGGATTTGGTAGCTCTGGCCCGGCGTGTGTTTCGCGGGCACAAAAAATTACTCAAAATCAGCTTCTACTGCAAATTCAGATCAATGGATGGGCATTTTGTGGAATTGTTGATACTGGGGCAGATGTGTCAATAATTTCACAAAATGACTGGCCAAAGGATTGGCCTTTGGAGCCCGCAAATGTGAAAATTACCGGTATTAGGGGTACCCAATTGCCTATGTGAAGCACAAATGTGCTTATTGTACAGGGACCAGAAGATAAAATTGGACTTTTTCAACCGTATATGTTAAACAGTCTCCTGACTTCTGCAACAATGGCACCTGTCACTCGCCACTGAGAAAAATTTAGCAATATGGTCACTGATCTAAAACCCCTGCTCAAACTTACTTGGCTCACAGACAAGCCAGTTCGGGTTGATCAGTGGCCTTTGAAAGGGGAAAAATTGATACCGGCAAAAGAATTGGTGCAGGAACAATCACAAGCAAAACATATTGAACCCTCAACCAGCCCTTGGAACACCCTGATCTTTGTAATCCCAAAAAAGTCAGAGAAGTGGAGACTATGGCAAGATTTAAGAGCAATTAATGCTGTCATGCAACTGATGGGAGCAACGCAACCCAGTGTCCCATCGCCGACAGTGATCCCTATGACTTGGCTTATACAGATCATTGATCTTAAAAATTTATTTTTTACCATTCCGTGACACCCTGAAGATGATAACATTTTGCATTTTCTGTTCCGGAGATTAATAACAGCAAACCAGTGCAATGGTATCAATCGGTAGTGTTGCCACAGGGAATGATGAACAGTCCCTACAATACGTCAAATTGTTGTAGATTCTGCCTTAGCCCCCACACGACAGGCTTATCCATCTGTATTGATTTATCATTACATGGATGACATTCTTTTTGCAGCTGCAAATTCTGACATTAACTGATGCAGCAGCTCACGCCCTCTGATTTTTAAAAGTTTGCCTTACAAATTGCCCCAGAAAAAATACAAACAGTATCCCCATGGAAATATTTGGTTTGGGTAATATCTGAAACAGATCTGGCCACAAAAATTAACCATCTCTCCTAATATTTCAACTTTACATGATGCCCAGAAGTTATTAGGTACTATTAATTGGGTCTGGCCTCTATTTGACATAATGACCCATGAATTTTCACATCTTTTTGCAGCACTGAAGGGGGATTCTGCCTTAACATCCCCTTGTACACTATCTCAGGATGCTCAAAAGGAGTTCCAGGTGGTGGCAGAAAAAATACAACATCAATCAGCAAGCCACATAGATTTGACACTGCCTGTACGCCTGCTAATTTTACATTTGAAATCACATGTGTTAGCAGTAATTGTTCAAATTCGTTCAGATAATGTGTTGTTTCTTGAATGGATCTTTGTACACAATTTACAGCATTAAACCATTCTGACAAAATTAGAGCAACTCCTGTATCTTGTTCAACAGGGTCGCCTATGGGTACAACACCTCATAGGGCATGATCCTGATCAGATATTTGTTCTGATTACTAAGGATCGATTTGAGTTCTTATTGGCAGAAAACTTGGATTTTCAAATAACTTTTGCTTATTATCTTAATCCAATTGATCATCGTTTACTTGCAAAGCGTATTTTACAATCCTTACAGGAACTGAATTTACAACCTATAAAGGTTATTTCTTGGATTCCTATAGAAGGAGCATGAACAGTATTTGTGGATGGATCAGGCAAATCACACAAAGCTGTTGTTGCATGGCTGGAAAATGGCCAATGGCACACCATTGGTCAAACTTGCTACTGACTCAGCTCAAACTGTAGAACTTAAGGCAGTTTTGAGAGCTTTGAAGCTCTTCTCTGAACCTCTTAATATAATTTCTGATTCTCATTATGCTGTTATGTTAATCACACGTTTGCCTTTTTCCTATGTTAAGGAGCTTGGTAACTACCACCTGTTTACCATCTTCCTGACCTGGCAGACTTTGATCTAAAAGATTTATCGGATGGCTTATCACATTTGTAATTTCAGCTATAATTATAGCAGCTACTGCCACTATAACCACAACCACATTAGCAGAGTCTGTGCAGACTCAGTAGCTTCACTGTTGACTAATATAACCAATGAATTAACTATGCAAGTGGATATTGATCAGCAAATTTTAGCTCATTTAGATGCTTTAGAAGCAGCTGTGTCTTGGCTTGGGGATAGACAGGCTGCTTTTGCAGCTCATATGCAATTGTTATGTGATTGGGAATTTCAACACAAAGGGCTCCCTGTTACTCCTCTTCACTGGAATCAAACAACCCGTGACTGGCAATAGATAAAGAGCCATCTGCAAGGCACATTCATAGTCAGTGTGGATGGGGAGGTGCAGGATTTGGCACAAAGCCTAGAAGGACAATTAAACCAAATTCAAGAGTTATCCCAACAGAATGTTCTAAAGGAGTTATCAGATAACATTGAATGGCTCAATCCCAAAAACTGGTTCACAGGGCTAAATTTACGCACGTGGCTTTTTACTGGCTTTGGTATTATTGTGTTTATGATTGTGTTTGTTGTACTCAGACTGCTATGGAAGATGATCATGGGACTGCAGAAGAATGAGGCCGAGGTGCTGGTTGCCTTAATTATGAACCCTCTGCAAAACAAAGAACAGGGAAATGTGGCTGCTACCGCTGCTGCGAGAGCAGGGGCCCCAGCATGTTGGATGATTCGGTCAAAGCAGCCTGGGAAAAGATAACACGGATCTTAGCCAGCCTTATCATGATGTCGTAAATAATACTTGTTGTGAGTGAAAAAACACGGCTGGAAGACCGCTCTGTGTGTGTAAATGTGCCGACTTGGAAGACTGAGTTAGCAAGCATGAGCGTATCACATGAAAGTTGCATGCTCAAGTATTATGAAAACATCCTGCTGGTTGATTAGCTAGATCCATTTCTATATGGATATAAGAGAGGACTCATGGAACAATAAATAAGTTGCTTTGCACTGCAAGATGACTCGTGCCTTTTCTTTCAGCTGTCTCACAGGGTGACTTATTTTCTAAAGCCATTAACTATGCAATGTTACAAGCAACAGGCTGTGGGGAAAAAAGAACAGATTTTTGAAAAATATTGAAGATACAAGCATTATTTTGGCCAGTGCAAATAGAGCTGACACGACACAGAGTGACTGCTGGGAGCTACTAAGCAAACTTAAAATGATGCTACTCCTATGTAATAATTTAGAGCCAATTGTATAAACACAAGTGAATGTACTTTACAATCATGTAAGCCTGAATTTTTATCTAGATCATGTGAACAATCAAATCTGAAGTAGCTGTCCTAAAGCAGACAAGTAATAGTCTCAGACGACAAAACTGGCTGGAGAAATGGAAGCACTGATAGTGTAAAGGGAGTTAAAGTGATCTGCAAAAGGAAAAATCAAAGGCTCTCCACTGCAGTATCTTACTGAAGTGATTAAATTAAGCACAGATGATCAGGTATTTCTCTGTAGTGATGAGAGCATAGAGTTGTTACTGTTGATATGAAAATAAATTAGTCTGCACCCAGCACTGAACCCTTATGCAGGTAAAATCTCATTAATGTCTATGAGAGTTTTTCTTCAGCAAGAACAAGAATAGAGCCTGATGGAACTAACTGGAATGATCACTGTACCACTTGTTCTTTGCTTGCATAAAAGCCCCCTCTAAAAGGATAGATTTAAAAGAGGATAGACAGAATTAAGAGAGTTTTGGTTGGTGGGTCATTTGTTTTTCTAACTTACCAGTAACACGCACAAGTAAAGCAAGCAGTCACCCAATGTTAGAAGAGAATTAAATGAAAACATTACCAAATTTTTTTTTTAGTCTTTCAGCAGTGAAACAGGTGAGGACAATGACCAAATTACGTTACTTTTGGTGGAGAAAAGGAATGAGTCCTAAATACCAGCCCTAACAAAGAATACCCAAGCAACTCAGCTTTAATGTAAAGTCTTATATAGTGCCTTTTGAATTACTTCCTAATTCTTACACCTTAGGGTGTTTACAGAATTACAAAGTTACAAATTATGCTGAGTTACCAGAGTTCCCATGAGGGCCCTATGGTTAACATTTTAAGCTCAGGTATCTGGAATTAGAGAACTAGGTGCAACAGTTAACAAGGAATGTACAAGTTATTGTTGGCTATGCAATGCCGTGAGAAAACATGGCTTAATGAGAGCTTTTCCACCATCCAGGATCATTGTCCACATCTTTATTGTTACAGAAACCAGGTATACAAACCCAACTTTTATTGTATGGTAAAACTGTGATTGACTGAAGAATTATAAAATAATTTGAACTCTCTGGTGAGCACCAGGCCATCTTAGATGAGGTTTCTTAGGGTCTTGTCCCATCACATCCTCATTATCCCCAAAACCATGGGAAGCTACAGCCTGGCTGGGCTACCTGTTCCTACGCTCCACTGCTCTGACCTTAAAACTGTCAATTAACGAACACCGCAATTAATTACCAGTCCTTTCGGTTCTCAGCGCCACTGAGCACACGCGTGGGTTCACGCCAGACGGGCGCTGCCGGCCGCTCCCTGCACAGCTGATGCCCCCACCCCGCCACCTTCCTGGCACTCGGTGCGACTGACCCCGGCCTTACAGCACCCCTGCCGTGTGCCACGGGCATGCCCGCCTTCCGCCCCCGGGGCTTACGGCGTCACTTCGGCGGCGATGCCGCCGCGGGGGTGCCGCGCTAAGCCATTACCTCCCAGGGGGCCTCGCTTCCACTCCCATCTCTGGATACCTACTACGTCTTGCTGCCGCCTCACCGGCACCTCCCGTAGCGCCGTGCGCTGAGGACACGCAATACCGCGAGCGCAGCCCTCGCCCCTCTCGCTCCCCGCCAGCGCAGCGCAGCCGTTAACGGCCGCTAACGGCGGGCGGCGCGCGGCCCACGTGACGCCCGTTGCTGCGGCGACGGGCGGGCGCGCTCAGCTCCTCCCCGCGGCGGCCCCGGCGATGGCGGCAGAGGAGGCGGAGGGCGACGTGGAGTGGGTGGTGGACACCATCGCCGGGTTCCTGAGCGGGCCCGCCTGGTCCATTCCCATCCTGGAGTTCATGGAACAGAAGTGCGAGGGTGAGCGGCGGGGCGGGGCCGGGCCGGGGCGGCCTCCCTCCGGCTGGGCGGCAGAGCCGGGGGATGCCCTCGGCTGAGGGGACGGGACGGGGCTGCGGCCTCGGCGCGGGTGCGGGGCTGCAAGGCAGAGCCGGGAGGTTGCGGGGCGCAGTGTCACGCCAGCCCCTGCCAGGTCCGTGGACCCCCACCCGGCAGCGGTCAGGGCCCGCTCTGCGGCAGCCCCGCGGTTCTGGGCTGGCGGCTTTGGGGACATCGGGCTGGTGGGGGTGGCGGTCCCCGCTGAAGGCTCGCCAGGCCTTGCATAGCCAAAGGCTGCCCTGCCCCACCGCTTTTATGGAGTGGGTGAAAAGTCGGTCTCCCCTGAGTAAGCCAGTTCTCGGCATGTGCCAGTTTGCGCTCATTAGCTCGCACAGGGGATTATGGCACAAGCTTACAGTGTGATACCTAAACGAGTTGGCTCCGCTGCCTCTCGTAATGCCCTGACCTGGCTGGAAGGCAGCTGGAGGCCTTTAATACTTTCAACAGCTAGATGCTTTTCCTCAGGAAACGGGACAGCACACAATTAAAATTGAAGTTTGGCCAGCAGACCAGAATAGAAAGCCCAAAGTTTAATTCCTGCAATTTTGTGAATGCAGGTGGTTATGAGATCACACAGAATCTCCAAGGCTGGAAAAGGCCTTTAAGATCATCAAGTCCAGCCTATGACCTAGAATGAGAAACCGTAAGTCAGTACAAACTCTAAGTTAGTACCTCTCAAAAAGTAATAGTACTAAAAAGTCAGCCGTTATTGGTTCTGTTTTGGAGGTGGTCCTGTGAGTGAGTTTTGCTCAGGAGCAGCTCCCCTTTTATTCCTCTAGAAAGAGCTGAGGGAATCATGGAATAATTTGGGTAATGCCCTGGGTAAACTGAAGTATAGGCAGTGAGAGGTGGACTGGACTAGACCTGTGCCTCTATGTAAAGATGCTGGAGGACTGTACATACGTGGTGAGGAAAGGACAAAATCGACTTTCTGCAGTAGAGATTTGGCTAAATTAGTTCTGCTACTTAAAGAACAAATTTATTACTGCCAAAGAACACCTGGATCATTCCAGTAGCAAAATAATTACAATTTGAGCAAGTGTTAAAACATTGCCTAAGACCTTTAGAAAAAAATGAAGCTTTCCTTTGTGAAAAAAAGGTGAGAATATGATGGCCTGTGATCCGTCCTGGCTTTGTAGACATTCATGCAAGTATTATAGCATGTAGCCATGGACTTAATTTAGAATGATTTTCTGTGGCTGCTATAAATTAAGTCTGTTCCTTTAGTATCACCTGACAGGATGTAGGATTTATTAATAACATTAACTTGAAAATACTGAAGTTGTAAAACAGAACAGCTACAGAACAGCTTCTGTCATGGTTGGTGTCAGTGGGGTCGGCCTTGTCTTTTCTTGTGCAGTTGTTCTTGTTAGGGTCCGTTAAGGACTTTTATTTCATATTCAGTGAAACAGTCACATCTGACAGCTTGCAAACCAGTTGTTTCTCAGTTATCCTGAATTGTTTCTCCCCTTCCCAAGCTTTGCATGAGGAAAGATCATTGTGAGTACATACACCTTTCCCTAGTACACTGGGAAATGAGAAGGGTAAAGCTGCTTGATTCCTTACAGCTAGAAAGCAACAGAGAAATCAAGGCTTAAAGTTTTCTCTTGGAAAGTCTGCCTAAACTGGAGGTTGGTTAAGCATTTTGATTGTCATACAAAGGGCTTGGGTTTAGGAATCAGGGGAATCAATTATCCCTCTCTAGAGCAATGATCTCTCTTTAGAAGGTTGAGAGGAATTTACTGGCAGTAAGAAGATTTATGGAACCTCTGTAAATTTCCATGTAGTGTGAGACAGGCTTATATAATGGTTGCCTCCTGCAAGTTTTTTCCTCCATAAGAAGCTGGAGGGAAAAAAAAGTAGAGAAATCACTTGCAGTAAATGATCTTCCAAGGTATCATGTATGCTACAGAGTGCTGTCAGACAACTCTCAGAAGCTACTGAGGAAAAAAAAAAAGGCTAAAGAACTGTAACTGTGATGCTAGTGTTGCTAAGCAGCACAGTTATAGAAATCTGAAGTTTTACTTGCAGATATCTGTGCTATTGCTTTTATTTTCTATAAATGTACAGTGCTGATTCCATTGCCTTTTTTTGTCCTATTTTGTCTGAGATATTTTGTCAGGACAGAATTTTTTGCCTTCTCAAAACATTTAGTCTTTGAGCTGAAGAAGCAAATTAGCAACATTTTGATTAACTGACAATAATTTGTGATTCCTAAGAAATAGATTTTAAGTGTTGGTAATTGGTATGTAAGGAATTTATTTTTAAACTCTAGTTACTTGTGCCAAGTGTTTGCACTTCAACTTACAAACAATCCTAATGGTTTTCTGTCTATTGATAATTGTTTGCTTTCTCTCTCTCCCATTTTTGGGGGACTTCATTCATTTCTCATGACTTGATTAATTTCCTTTTATGTGTCTTTGAAGCTGCAGTTAAATCTGTGGATAGGTATTTAAGGCCAGAGGGCTTATTCAGGTGTTCCAAAGTACTAACTGAAACATCATTTGGACTTAGATAAGATTGACAGTAGTTCTGAGCACCAGAAGATAAGGTGCAGAAGAAATAGACAGGTATTGCTGCCTCTGACTCCTCTCCCTCCCAGCACAGAGCCATCTCACCAGTCAGTGGGGACAGGGGGAGAAAGAGGAGAGTTCCCTCAGGTTTGCTTACCAGCTCTTGTTCATGAGGTGAAATGAGTCAGTAGCTCAGTCTAGTAGGGAGAACTCAAACTTGACTTAACACCCATCCCCTTTGAGGGGTCTTAGTGAAGATTTTCAGTTTTAACTGGAAAATGATGAGTTGGTCTCCCAGGAAATCTGGGTTCCCTGGCTTATCTTGATACAGTGGTTCCTCAAATCTTTGTTCCTGTGACCAAAGATTTTGTGCCAGAATCTTTAGGCAGATAATGATGACATGATTTAGGAGCCCTGACTCAAGAAAATCCAAGGTCTCTATTCAAAGTACTCCTTAATGCCACTTAACTCAGAGGAGATGCTGACTGCAGCTTGCTTTACTTGGCACTTCATCCTCTTTTTGTTCAGAGCCTCAGAACAGAGAGCAGTTTGTGCTGGTTTTCCACGGTGCTTTCCATGTTGTCCTGCAGCTGTGGAAGGAGGAGGAAGACTTGGAAGCATCCCCTGGCAGTGTGAGGCGAGCTGTCAGCATGGACACTGACTGAGGAGTAACATCCCTGTGCCACCCCTATTTTGGGTGGCCTGGGAGGGAAAGGAGCAGCAGGAGATAGAAGGGAGCAGAGAAACCAAGACAAAGGTTAGGGTCTGCAAGAGATGTTGGGGAGGTTCCCCAGAGGGGATGAGATTCAGAAGACAACAGAGACAGCTAAATGTCTTCACCCTCTTTGATTTGGTAATATGGTGGTCACCATAGGAGCTGAATTTTGTTAGAGGAAGATTTCTGGTACTTCTACCATTTGAATTTATTCCTAGATATTTTTAAAGCTTTTCTTTTCTAAATCCCATCACTAAAAAAATTTCCCCAGTGCAAAAAGGAAAGAAAAGTGAGTACTGTTTTTCCAGATGATGTTACTGAAAAAGCAGGATTCCCTTGCTTATTTAGAGGGTCTGAACTGTTTCATTAGATTTCCATTATTGCATTGCTGTAAGCTGTTAGAAAGCGATGCAAGTACTTTCTGTTTTGGGAACACTAAGATTACACTAATTCTATGTGCATCAGCACTATCTTCCATCAGAGCTGTCATATGAATATATGAAGAATAAATTGCACTCATTCACCAATTTAAGCAGAATTCCCATTCTTCAAATAATTTCAAAGTGTGCAGATGGGAAGTTACTTGTCCAACATATAGTGGCTAATCTTGAAGGGGACTGAGTGAGTCTTAATTCTAAGCCTCTGCTTTAATTGCTAGGTTTTACATTACCTCTGTACATTGTTGACATGATAAAAATATAAATTACCCCCCCCAAACCCTAGTTCTCAGATCCTATTATTTTCTGCTTCTTCCATCTGTTTTGCAGTGTAGAGATGATGAGCTTGATATTTCCAGTCAAGAGTTCTTAACACAAACTAACATGAATATGATTAATGTGGCCTATATTATACAGATGCCCATTTGTCTAAATTAGGATAGATATAATTAAAAAGTACATACTTCCACCAGATTTCCTCTTTGGGGTTATCAGTTTTTATTCAGGCAGGGTCTAATTTTCCTGCATCACCTTAGTTTCTCACTAAATGAATGGCATTTAAAAAAAATGTGGTGTAAGTCATTAATACATTCTCCATGTAAATACATGGAGAAATTTCCTGGTTTATATATGTCATCTGCCATCTTAGAACAACCTTACACAAGTTCATGTTCATGCTCTTATATTAAATCTTACTTTTTTGTGTATGCATCTGCTGAATTCTCAGCTTGCTTAGAAATCTGCTTCTTTTATGAAGATACGTTTTCCCAGTATTAATTATGAAATTTAGTTACCAAAAGTACATGCTTAGCCTGAGTATGTGGAAAAATACATTATTATCCATCATGGCCTAGATTTTCATAGGATTAACTATATTACCTTGTAATGGTTCATCTTTCCCTTTAAGACATAATTTAATTTGTAGTGTGTAGTTAATGTGCTAGCCCTTAAACACCAACTCCAAAATGTGTGTGTTGTTTTGTTTTTTTTTTTTCTCTCCACAGTTTTTGATGATGAAGAAGAAAGCAAGTTGTCTTATACAGAAATTTATCAGGAGTACCAAGCTTTGGTGAGCATTATTCACTATTTGTGGCAGATTTCTGAAAAATCTCTACAATGTTAATGTAGTATTTAGATGAACTTCTACTTGTGTTGTCTTTGTGTGTTAGAATTTTATAATGCTGCCTGTTTTAAGTGTTATTTAGAAATCCTTTGAGTCATACTTGTCATATGCGTTTTTATGCTTAAACACCATATACATAGAGAAGAAACTTTCTCACAAAGTGATCCCTCTTATGCTGCATTATGTATAGTTCATTAGCATTACTATATGTGCTAGCTAAAATATTGTACTTAAAAGCTTGATAATGTGAATATTTTCTGTCAAGTTAAAACAACAAACAGCACGATGTCTGAGAACGCGTACAACTTGTGTTCATTAATGCGTCTGGTACATCTCTTTGAATTAACTTTCAAGTTACAGAAAAAACTACAGGAGATCTTTGGAGCATGCTTAAAATACCTATAAACCAATGCACACAAATTCCTAATTGGTTTTCCGTTTTTTTTTTTGTTTTGTTTTGTTTTTTGTTTTTTGTTTTTTTTTTTTTTTTGTTTTGTTTTTTTAAAATAAGGCTTGGTAATAAATATTTGATATTAAAAAAGCATCAATTAAATAAATACAGACCAACATCCAACCCAAGGGGTTTCAGGCACACAGTGTGAAGCCTTTTATCTACGAGGCAAAAAATGACGAGGAACACCAGTCAGGAACCTGGTGAAGAGGTAGAGAAGTGAGATTCTTGGAAATCAGAGAAACTAACTTAAGTAGTAATCAAATTTAGCAATAAAAATGCTTATTTTTAACAGTTCATGAAAGTCAGTAAAACCTGACCTATTGGAAAAATCAGTTACACTACTGCAGTGATTTTTCTTTGAGTTTAAAAAATACAATGTCAGCAGAAAAGGATAAACAATTATTTAAATAATCATATGATTCTTAGGGAAAAGCCTCTTAGATAGTAATACTTTCTTACAGGTTGAAAAATTATTAGAAGATTATCTTAAAGAAGTTGGAATTAATGAAGAGAAATTTCAAGAAGCTTTTTCATCTCCTCTTGCAAAGACACACACTTCACAGGTAATTTTTCCTTTGTTTAGGGATATATAGATGCAATTCTTAGCTTTATATCATTACTAATATAGCAGAATGGAGATGAAACTTCAAAAAGGTTTTTTGTTAAAACTGTAATTTTCTAAAACATAATGTATTTGTTTATATTATGAACTTTGACCAGAAAAAGGTGCATCTTGAAATTAATGACAGATGTTTTTGTGGTGTTGAACACCTTTTGAGATTCATCTTCTATTTTCTAAAACAAACCTCTAAGTTTAGGCTATTTCTGCCACCTTTATTTGCATTTTTTTCAGTGCTATGTTAGTCTTTGGTCCCTTTACAATAGCAGACAAACTTGAAAATTTAAACAGTAGACATTTTTCCATAAAATAAAATACGTTTTCCTCTGGTTTTATAACAAAACAGTAAAATCTGTAAGACAATCATTGATCTTGAGAAGACAAGGCATGGTTAGGCAGCCCTTCACCTGCTCAAAGGTAGTTTTCAGAACTGTCTCAGTTATATTGGGCAGAGGAGTGGGAGATTCTGCTGCCAGTTTACATTGAGCTTTGCTGACAGATCTTCCCCTAGGTGTGTAACAAGCCCCTTCATAGTGCATATTCCTCACTCAAGCGTATGAATTTGTTCAGGAACTCAAATGAGCTGCAGTTGTAAACTTACACTGGGAAACCCTCCAGGTTTTGTGATAATATTATTGTAGGCACATTGTTCCAAGACATAAACCATCCAATTCTGTTCATGACTATTAGCTCAACTTGTATGTCTGGAAAAATAAACAGATAGGAGAATTAAATATAGTGATTAAAAATGTACTTCACAGGTTTTAAATCTTAATACAATTTCAGGCATACTGAGATGGTTATGATTTCTGCAGGGTTTTAAATTTTGTGCATATCTTCCCTCTTACAGGCCATTTTGCAAACAGTGTTGGCAGCAGAAGATTTTAGACTATTTAAAACAATGATGGTACAGAAAAATATTGAAATGCAATTGCAAGCAATTAGAATAATTAAAGAAAGAAATGGTAAGAAGTGGTAAATGTGGGATTTCACTTTTCTTGATCTTTTTTGCATTATTTTGATGACTATGTAATCCCTTCATAAGTGAGTATAGAATACTGGTTCAGTTCCAGTTCAAGTTAATGGAAAACATTCAGTTGATTTTACTGGGTCTAGGATTTCAGTACTTAGTCCTTGGCTTGTATTCTCAGTGAAAGCTGTCTGTATTACTTTATATGTTTTCAGATACTTCAGTTCTGGTTTTATATCTAAGTTTTTCTGTGAAACTTGACTTAGTTTTTTTTGTCAAAGAATTTGGGTGATGATTTTGAGTGTTAAAGCAATTCTAGCAGTTCATCAACAATGACAGTTTGAATTATGCTACTTGAATAGCAGTGACACTGTCCTATCTGCTGTGTTTACTTTGCAAATCACAATGTAGAGCTGCATATAGAAAATCCATGTAGAAAGCAGAAGTTAGGGCCTTCATCTTGGTCATACATACACACTTTTAAAGAAGAGAAAATACTTTACACCCAACTTTGCTGCTCTGTTGGTGTTGCTGAAGGGATTTTCTTTTACCCACTCCTTTCTTCCATGTCTTTAGTTTTGCCTTCTATTTTACTTTCTCCTCTCTGCTCGAAGAATGATGCCAAACGGAGGAGTTAATTTTCTCATGAGTAATGCATAAATTTTGCCATCTTTTTCTTATAGGTGTGTTGCCTGAGTGTTTGACAGAGGGTACTGATGTATTCAGTGAAGTTGAACAAGAAGAAATGAAAATACTGAGGGAGGTGCTCAGGTAAAAATGAATCAGTTCTGCTTCATACATTATTTTAAAATAAAAAAATGAAAGTATGAAGGGCCTGACTCTTCCAGCCTTTTTCAGGAAACTGCCTTCATCTTACAGATGACATAGATGTTCTTGTCAGAATCCTGCCTAAGAAAAAATTAATGGTGCTAGACGGTGGGTGTATTCAGGAATATTTAAAGACTGAGACATAACGGCTCCACCATGAGGAGTGGTCTTGGTGATGCATGGAATGAAGTGCCATCATTGCCCTTCTCCCCTGAATCTCCCAGCAGACCTAGAGTTAGATCTGGGCAGTAGGAGCACACTCACCTCAGTCCTGTGAGGGAACACCCTAAACATTAAAACCTTGGAAAAGCCAGTTCTGCTTTTGTGGTAGGCTTTAATCCTTTCTTTATTCCTTACATTCTTAGTTGTGTTCAATGACTGTTGCTATGATCTAAGAAGATGTGTGAGGACTGATACAACTTCTATAGATTCTCCTGCACTCCCAGTTCACACATGTATAAATATAATCTTAAATAATAGCAGAATAATCCATTCAGGTTATATTAAATTATGCTATTTTCCCTCTGTATTCTGGAAATACTTCCTGTCTCTAAACCAGCAAACGGAAACATGGGACCCATAAGCCCTGGAAATTCTTACACAGTTATATTTGCACAGGGAATGGTAGACTGAGGATGGTGGGTTCTGTGTGCTTATTATAATTCTTTATTTCTTTTAAGAGACCCTTGTAATTCAAGTTATGGAAGTATTCAGGAGACTAACAAATTCACATTACCTTGTAATTGTTTTGATAGTGCTCAAATATTTAAGCAGTGCTAAATTTACCTAAAAGTTATTGATGCTAAAAATGTCTTGAATATTTACTTGTATTTTGTGTTACAGGAAATCAAAGGAGGAATATGACATTGAGCAAGAAAGGAAAAGGACTAATGAAGTGAGTATCTTACCTTTCCAGATGAATTATGCTGCTGATTAAGAAATACTCTGATATCACTGTCCTGGATTATCAACTGTATCACTCTTTAGGGCAATGTGTAGCAACCATCCTAAGCAAGCAAAAGGTCTGTCAGGAAGGTCTTACCAATATTTCTTTTTGAAAGGTCTGTTCTGTTAATGTTTTTTGATGGTATCATTGACACTAGTGCTACACATGATACCACTGACCACCAGCCATGTGGTGGAGCTCATATGATAAGCATATTCCCTCCTCAGTATCTGAATTGTAAAATCCTGGTAACGGATGTCAGCCTTTCAGACCCAGAGAACATCTGAATTACTAATATTGTCAAGATCAAAGAGACTTCGAAGTATAAGCTTCTTAGAGATTACAGCATTCATAATCCTTCAGGAATTTTAAGGATCACGTCATCCTCAGTGTAGTTATTAAGTCTGCACAGTACTGTCAGAACCTAATCATCAGGAACCAGAAATCCTTTCTGAGTTAGACCATCACTTGGTCTCCACCAGACTAAGCCCTGTAGAAAGGTAACTGAATGTAAATGGGGACTGGCTGAATTGCCAGTTGTTCAGCAACTGAGAAAGAAACTGAAATGGAAATTAACTACAGTGGAATCGTGGCAGTAAACCCTTTCACTGGAAAGACAAAAATAGCTGGATTTGTAGGCTTTTCAAAGGGGAACAGAATCACTCTTCTGTCATTAGGAAACTGAGCATACTGAATCTGAAAAGAGAAAGGGCTGTTTCTGCAGCCCGAGCTGACAAAGGAAACCACTTGGACACCAAATGTAGCTACTGCAGAGGTCAACACTATTTCCAGTTCTACTCCCCAGTTCAAACCCCTGATAGGTGCAGGTGACAGCTGTGCTGCTGAGTGCAAGTCCTGAACAGTTGAGGTATTCTACCAAATTAAACCTTGCCCCCAGAGTCTGACACTATAGAAAAGTGGTGACAAAACTCTTATTTCCCATATTACAATGATAGATTCCAGGAAATGAGTCACCTGCTCTACTGGATTTCTTACAAATCAACAGGGAAACCTGAGCTTTGGCTTATTTTAAGAATTCAAGTTCTTTTTAGATGCAGGCTTATCCAAATCTTTATAGACCAGCCAAGAATATCAATATTCTTGACAAACAAGCCAGATCGATAGGCCCCAGTCAAGTTCACCTGGACAGAGAAGGTAACAGTTATTGTTCAATAATATGTTTTTGTTAGAAAATGGTTTAATACCATTAAGATAATGGTAATATTTTGATGAATGTTGGGGGGGTTCTGATGTGAATTAGATTTTTGACGAACAAGCATAGACATTTTCTGGGCAAATCCCATCTAGCTTTACTACTTTCAGATGTGGGTTGCATGCCAAGACAAGTGTAGAAGTGTAACAATAGTGTCAGAGATTATCCAGATCCATTATTTCCATTCAGCTGTTTATTTGTCTGTTTCTGTGGTAACTTCAGTGTATGCTACTGGTTCTCTTATTGTATGATATTTTTCTGGTCGACAGACATCTAATTGAAAGTCACAGGCAAAGTGTGACAAAAAACCCCTTACATTATCTATTTTAGCTGGGAAACAGAATACCAATTTACTTAATATTCTAAATTTTCACTGTTGATTAGGGAACAGGTCTTGGACTAAAAAAAAAATAAAATTGCTGATTTATGACTAGATCTAGTAAGAACCTTCCTGTTAGTAAAACAAAACAAGTACTTTGCTTTTGTTCACTTTGACACAGCAATATGTAGTGTAAACAACACAATTTTAACTGAAAGTTCTTTTGGGAGAAGTTGTTCTTTATGGAGCTTTCTTTGTGTTGAC
Organism: Apus apus; assembly: GCF_020740795.1. Lineage (NCBI taxonomy): Eukaryota > Metazoa > Chordata > Aves > Apodiformes > Apodidae > Apus > Apus apus. The sequence goes on from NC_067284.1 coordinate 45,074,965, forward strand.
AGTTTACTGCCTGAAGTACAGTGCCAGGAAATGTAATGCTTGGTTTTGTTTGTTTTTTAAATTTAAGGCACGTGATAAACTTAAATCATCAGATGTAACCCACAGTTTTCCAGGAAATTCAAGAGAAGCTGTAAAAGTAAAGGCATCCTCTGAGGGAGCTGGTGGTTCTGAAGAAACTCCAAAAGTTTCATTAGGTAATTTTATGGGGAAGTGCAGTGCTGAGTGTGGAATATCATACTATTTTCCAATCATAGAAGAGTCCGTTCATATCAAGATTTTCAGAACTTGGCTGGATAGGGCTGTGAGTAAACAATCCTAGCTTTGACATTAGCCTTTGAGCAGATGTTTGCAAAGGGTGACCTGCCAAAATGCCTTCAAACCTGAGTTGGTTTATTACTCAATGATGTTATGAGTCATCTCCAATTGGATGAGAAATACAGGAGTCTAACAGCAGTTTTCAACTTTCAATTTACTGTGCTTATGGTGCTGTTGCTGGTATGAACCCTATGTTCCCAGTAGTTCCCTTTTGAAATTATGCTTTCTCTCCCTGTATATGGCCTTTATAGATTTAATATATAATTGTACAACATTTCTTGATAGTAATCAAGTATTTCTGAAGGAACCAAACTTAAACTGTTAGTATTCATTCAAGCTGAATTTTCAGACCACCAAACTGAATCTTTTTGCCTTTGGTTCACTCATTTTAATATTTTAATTTTGCATTTTTATTTTTGGGTAGGATTGTGACACTTAAAAATTTAAAATACCGAATAGAGCTCTTTTAAGTAGTCTTGAACTTAACCCAAGTTATGTATTGAAAATTGTCTGAATTGTTTTATAAGTGATTATTTATGGGAGAACAAGCCAGTGCTTTTACAGAGAGAAAAAAGGAATCACTGATTGTGATGGAGGTGCTCTTGGGATGTTTGTGTTGCAGCTAAAGCACAAGGGTGCTGACCTGATCAGCAAAGCAGGAAAATTCTTAGGTGATAAGAAGCATGTATATGTGTGTATACATGCACACACATCTAGGTATATATGTATATATACAGACATGTATCTATGTCTATAGGTTAACATAGGTAGTCTTCAAAAAATGCTTGCATCTCAGTGGGATTTGCTTTCTTACGAGTTTGTGAAAACATTGTAACTTAATTTTCTAAGGTCACTACCAAGAATATAATTCCGATGTTGGGAAATAGTAGTCTGGGCTGGTTTTAGTTGCAATTTTTTCTGTGTACAAGTCTTTGTACACATCCACGCTGGGAGTTTTCATATCACAGACACTTGAGCTGGGTACTTAACAGCCTTGGTAGTACCTTTGGGGCATACTTGCTCCTTGGTTTTTCGTTTGATGGCCATTAACAGATGAAGTGGTTGTAGGAACCTCTGTTCTTTTGAACTGCATTAGTGTCTTTCTCATTACAAACATTAAAAAGAATAAATTGTGTCACTGATCTTTTAAGTATCTTTTTTTTTTTTTATCCCTTCTGTCATTTTGCTGAGATTCTGTTACATTTATTTGAGCTGTTCTTCTCTCCCTTCCACCCTTGGAAGCATGCAGCAGGCCTTGTAGGTGTACTCATCCTTCTCTTCTCCCAGCCTGCTTTTACTCCTCTTATTTTTGCATAGTTGTGCCACCTTGCAGCGGCACCACCAAGCTACATCTATCCTGCAAATACTCTGCCTGCAGGACTTAATCCTGTGCTTGAGAGACAGGAGATCTTGGCTCTCAGGACTCAAGCCTTCTCAGCAGCGAGTGCAGCTCTTCCATGTTGTCCAAGTGCCTGCTTGCCTGGTGCTCAGCATTCCCTTGCTCTTTAAATAGCAAATAGGACACAAGTCTATAAAAGTTTAGCTCCTTGGAAATCTTCATTGACCTTATAGAAATGGCACCTTGAGGCATCGTAGCTGTCTGTCCAAAGAGGGTACTGAGAAAGTTTGTCACAGCTTATCCTCTGCTATCACCTTTTAGAAAAGTGGTTTTGGGTAGTGATGGCAAAAATAAAGAAGTATCTGTTCTAGGAATCTACTTCTTCCATACCCTTTTCAAATCAAGGACCAGCCTTCAGACCAGTCTGTTACTGCCTGCTTCCAAAACATGGGCTCCCAAATAAAGGTTAATCTTGAATAATGGGATCATGTCCTTTGCTTGACTTGCTTCCTCTTGATGCTAGATACAACTCTGGAAAAAGAAACAGCAAGAACTTTCTGCTAACACTTTGTGACCCTTTGGGGTGGCAGAGGATCTGCTCTGCTCTTACCTCGCTGGGTCCCTGACCCTCCCTTCCCACCAGACCTGTGCTCAGATCCCGGCTCCATGTTCTCACTCCTTGGGTTGTGTTACCAAGGAACAGGACAGCTCACCTTTCTTGACCCAAGTGTGTGGAGGAATCCCATATCTAGGGAGTGTCAGCTGTCTCAGCAACACAGCCCTAGCGTGAACCAGTTCTCATAGTCAGGAAAAGGAAGAGCTTTTTTTCTTTGTTTTTCATTCCCTCCAGTCTGGCATACATTTTTCTTCCTTCAGACACACAGAGGTTTCATTATCTTTTGCTCTTTCCCCTTCCTCTTCAGACCCAAGATTTCAGTTTGTGGACCCCTTAAAGTTTTCCACTCTATAATAAATTCAAATTTAATGGTAGCTGCCTTGATTTTCTTAATTTCAGTTTGGTGAGCCCCTTACAAATAGTTCGTAGAATAGAGCTTGCAAACCTATTTCTCCTGTACTTTGACCACCCAACTTGCTGCACTACAGAGAAAGCAGAAGGGGGAATTTCATAGTAAAGGTAATTCTTGATCTTTTCAGCATCCTTGGAGAACACTTCCTTTCCTGATACCTGCAGAGCTGCTTCAAAAGTTCCACTTGTGTTTGCAAGAGCTGCATGTATCTCATGGAAAAGAAAGATGCAGCATCTGCTGGAGTCACCCTGCTTCTTGTATTTTGAGAAGATTCTGAAGTAACTATCCTCATGTCAAAAAGTGTTCCTTAGTCACCTGCAGTGTGAATGTACATATGGACAAATTCTCAAAGGAGAAACAATGTTACATGGCAGTAACTAATTCTTTGAACTGCGTTGTCTTTTTGTACATTCATTGTCCACCCTCCTTCCCTTCTCTTCTCGGGAACTCTGCAGGTTCATGGGTTAAGTGACACTGAGGGTGCTGTGGTCACAGCTGCAGGTACTGCTAGGACACAGACACCTCCAGCTTAAGTGTTTGCCATACAGACAGCAACAGTGTAAATTCACATACACACCACACATGTCAGAGAACTGCTTTCTGGTAAGTGGCTCTCCTGAATCATCACGTTGGTGATGGGGTAGGTATTTGGCATGCAGTCTGTGGGTTTTGGATTTTTTTCCCCTCTGCTTTTTAATCAGACAGCCATAGTGTGAGGATTTTCTCTATCAGTTTTAACTCTGACTTCTCACAGAGCCTCTGAGAACTTTTATCCATCACACAAAGACATTCTTTGGAGCATCAAGACTTCCAGCAGTTACATATCAGTGAAATGCAGATTTTCCATCTTGACCTTTGTTTTACTTGTCCTGATTTGTTTTCCATTCTTTGAATAACATTTCCTCTCCTTTGCTTTTCTCCCTACCTTTTCAGGGTCATGTGTCTTGTAATTTTCTGTACTGAAGAAAGCAGCAATGTTGAAACAGCTAAATGTATATCCCTTGCTCTAACTTAAAGAAACAACCAAATGGTATTCACCCTGCACTAGCTCCAGTAGAACCACTTTGCCATCTATCTGGTAGAGACCAAGGAGAGTACTCACACCTTTATACTTATGCAAGTTATTTCTCAGCATTACAGCAAAAATCCATAGTCTGGCACTGTGGAATTGTAATCAGCTGCACCCTGTTACGTGGATCAACTTGGATGTACAGGATAGGCTCAAACTTGACTGACACCGTAAAATTTATATTTCACTACCTGTATTCTTGGATATTTTCAGGCATATTTTTAAACAGTCAAAAGCTGCCTCATTTTTACTAAAAGTATAGTAGGAGCAGCAACTTACCTTACTCAAGCCAAGGCAAGTTGTAGTAAAGTTCTGAGAAGAGACCCAGCTTTACAGTCTGGTGAGGGGAGAGGCTGTGACTCTGACGTCAGTAATGGTGATCAATGCCACCGCAGACACCACGGAGTTGAGACATGAAGGGCACAGCTGGAATCGGTATCAGGCTACTTTTCTTTGTCAGCACAGGCAGCATTGGTCCCAGAAAGAAGCAAGAGTTGAACAGGTTATCATGCAGGACTGTTGTCTTGCACAAGGTGAGAGGTTTGGTCGGCAGAGGGAGGCACCAGAAGCTGCCCCATCCTTGTTTGTGCCTGGAGCTCCCCTAGTAGCCACCAGCCTGCCCCTCTCGGGCCCTGAGTCCTGCCAGTGTCCCAGACCTGCTGGCTCTGCTCAAGAGCTCTTGAGCTTCCCTTCCCCTCTTCTGTACAAGTTCACTTACAGTATCTTTTCCATTCCTTTGTTGTGAAGCTGAACCAGGATACTTGTATCTTGGAGTTGGCCAACATGCATCTTACGGCTGCTGCTGACTGGCTCACCTTGCCGAGACAGAAATTGGAAGTACTATCTCCATAGGAATTGACTGTTGGAACACCAGATATGAAATTAGATTCCAAGAATTTAAAAATTTATAATTCACTGCAGTACAGGCACTTACAATGTAAAGCATTATTTAATTGCATTCACAGTGCAAATACAATATCTATGTTTTTTCAACGTTTTATTAATAAAAACATGATATATGTGATTTTTTTGTTTGTTTTCTGTTTCATCAGAGGAGACATCTGGCTATTGGAATAAACACCAGGTTTTGGGGGTTTTTTGGGGGGATATTTCTATTATTTCTAAATGTTTTCTACGTAAAATTGTTACTTAGAGGCATCTCAGAAGTCTGTGAGAGACGACTTAAAACCACTACGCCCATCACCAAAAGGAACAGAAACCACCCCTCAGCCATCTTCCACCCAAGGGAAGGAAGACAGCAAGAAAAGGTCAGCTGGAAAATGTTCAGAGGACGCAGCACAAAAGTGTGGGATGAAAGGACCTGTAAGTTGGAAACAAACAAACAAGAAAAAAAAACCCCAAACATAGAACTAGAATGCAAAAAGACAGGATTACCTTTGAACATATATTTTCTATTATTATAATCAGGTGGGGTTGGTTTGGGTGTTTGTTTTCTTTGTTGCTTTGTTTTGTTTTTTAAACCAGCATGCAAACACTAGTTAGTATTATTCACCAGTTTAATGTTCATAAATTCAGATCATCATTCTAGGTTTAGAATCAAATCCAGTTTTGTCCTGTGATAATTTCTCAGCTCTGGCTTGAGACTTCCATGTGGACTTTTTTTCTCAGCTAGTAATTTTGGAGGCAAACATGATGTAAATTACTTTATCTCACATAACGTGCACACCAAAGCTTAAATTAAAGATGTATTTAAAAAAAAAAATAATTGCAGGATTTATCAGAACTTGAAAAACAGGAGCTGAAGCAACGAGAGGAATACCTAAAGAAAAAACGAGATACTCTGATGGCTACAAAGAAAGAGTCAAGAAACAACGTCCTGTTACCAGCAAACACTGACCAGAAGGAAGAGGAATCATCTCCAAAAGAGGTGAGGGATTCAAACGTTTTTAATTATCCTGGCCATTTTAGGAAGAAACACAGGTGATTCAGTGAAGATGTCAATGTTGCCACTGAATATTGTGGCAAGATAAAATACAAATGGGTGGGGAGGCAGAGGCAGTATTTCCCAGTTACTGTTTTTGCACAAGCTTATATAGGTTAGAAGTTTTAGTGACTAAGTTAGCATTATTTTGCTTCTGTGTCATCAAATCCTCATGATTAATTTAAGTTTATATATGGCTAAAATGCTGGTTTTCATCTCATCTGTGACCCGCTGTTTGGATTCCCTTAAATCTCTGGCATTTTATTTTTTTTCTCCAGCTGAAATGGAAAAAAAAAACATTTTTCTTTCGCAAAGTCTTATTTTAGGTAAAAAATTTGTTCTTTTGTTGTCTTTTGAGAGCTAGTTTGGAAAAAAGGATTAAATACTATTGGGGAAAGAAAATACAGCCATTCAAAAAAACCCAGAATCCTATCACAGGATAAAGCCTTACTGCTGTAGAGGTCTTTATCAGAAAAAAACCAAACCTAAAATCCTTTTTTTTGTTAGTCATTGTTATGGTTAATATGACTTAATACATTTACCATAAATAGGTCTGATCTATGTTTATATGAAATGAAATACTTGAAAAGGCAACACAAATGAGGAAACTAGTAGAAGGCCTTAAAACCCCCATGAAACAATTGACAGTTATGTTTAAAACAAAAAAGTCATGACTCTTGTTTAGGGAGCGTGTACAGAAGAGCAAGGACCTTCTGTTCCCTCAGGGACTTTTCAGAGTTGCAGAGCATTTTCTTATGCTCAGAACATGCCCAAAGTGCTGTTAATGGGGAAACTTCCAGAACAACTAAGCACCAGCAGTTCAAGCAGCTGAGGTCAGTCCTCTCAAAAAGATGGCTGCAGTGTGGCAGAAAAAAGGCCAATTGATGTAAAGAGGAAGTTGTCTGCATCCTGGGATCCACTTCTCAGGAAGCGGAATAGTGATACTTGAAACAATTCTGGAGAGCATGTGAGGTTGCATGGCTGGCTCCCTGTTGGAGAAGCCGTGTGTCAGCTGGGTCTGGCTCCCACGCTTGGGTAGCAGTCAGAGTGGGAGGTCAGGGCACCTCCAGGACAGCCAGGCAGGGCACTGCAGTGTCTGTTCACTTTGTTTTTTAGGAAATGTCAGAAGAGAAGCAAAGATTGCTACAGAAGAGGAAAATGCTTGCAGAAAAACTAAAAGAAGAAGTTATTAATAAGCGGTAATTTTCAGCAGCTCATCGCAGTATAGTTTTAGAATAAATTACATAATCAATAATTGAATGGATTTGTTTTCCAATATCACACTTAGTTTTACAGAAGTTTCAGACAAGCATCTCTGTATTTTATATAAAAATATTTAAAATTACACTGCAATACACTAAACCCACTTACTTTTTCAGAATGCTGGAAACTCACTGACTTTCACAGGGACATGTTTGACAGTCTGGTCATTAATCACCACTGTGGCAAACAGCTTTTCTGAACTACTGGCCTCAGCCACTTGACAAAGCTGATACTGAGACCTGTTAAAATAATATGTAAACAGTTTTGAGTTTTAATTTTTTTATTTTAAAAATTATAGAACTCTGTTTCTTTTATTAGAATGTTATTAAAAAAACACTATTTTTCAGCTGTGCAATGTGAATAAAGTCTAATTTCACAAGGAAGTACAACTGTGATGCTCTCTTTTTGAGAAACAGGTAACGCAGCTTGAAGCCAAAGCATTAACACATCAGCTCTGGATTGTTGTTTTATATACTTTTGGGGCACTTTACTGAGTCCTTAGGTCCAGTTTTGCTATAAATGCACCTTGAAGTAAAAATAAAAGTTGAAATTGGCAGTATTTCCAAGTTTGTTTTCGCACAAGCTTATAGGCTAGAATGTGATTAAGTTCGCTTTATTTTGTTCCAGTATCATCAAAACCTCATTATTAAGAAGAACTAAAATGCTGTTTTTCTCCTTTTTCTCCTCATCTGTGACCTATTTAGACTCCCTTAAATCTGTACTATTTTCTTCTTCCACCGGAAGTGGGGAAGACATTTCTCTTTTACAGTGTTATTTTACAGAGGTTAACAGATTTACTCTGTTGAAAAAGCTGAAATACTTCCAGTTGCAAAGTAGCTCAGGATGTCACCAGCAACTCATTTTCAAAGAAGAAATCTTTAAGTCCGCCAAAGCCAAGCCAGTCAACAAGGCTTTTAAAGTGAAGCTACTTAAAATGAATGAGGGGCTCCTCTGCATGATGATGTAACACCACTGAAGGCAACACTACACCAACATTACAAGAAAACACCCAACCCATTCAAGTTTCATGTAACTTTTTATTAAAATAGCATTTGTAACTGATACATGTTGGCAGATGTTCCGTCCTTTTCCAAAAAGAGCGGGTGCAGGAGGAGCCCCAACAGGGAACACCTGCAGGCAACAACTCCAGGCCAAGGAATAGCATTGAGGGGGGCAACAGCCCCAGACAAAAGCCAGTTAAAAAGAGAGCTGCACGTCACCTTCTACAGGGATTTTAGGGGGGTTTTATTGGTTTTAAAATGGGACATCTATGCCACTTTACAGTCTTTTTCTAGTAACTATAAAAATTCATGACATTCTTGTTTTTGCTGTAAAAAAACCTTGTGTTGGTCTGAATGTGTTTTTAAAATACTTCAGGGAAGAGGTGGGGTGGTGGGGAGGAGTAGTTGGAGACCCTCAAAGACCTTCTTTTGGGTGGCTGCTACAGAGAAGCAGGACAACTCGGATCCACAAACCAGGGGACAGCATTTCAGCCCCAGGGGAATAAAGGCACATACTCTTAACTCGCGTGAGTGGCGTGTGCGCTGCTGGAGGAAGTTACTCCTGGTTACCAATGGGGAGCAAGGACTCAGCAGGAAAACCAGATGTCAGTGGAAGAGTGAGGAAATGCTTCCTGGGATCCTCTGCGTTGGGAGCGGATGGGGCATTCCATCACACAGATGAGAAACACGAAGTCCCCTTCTTGGGAGCCCACCACAGGCAACACCACTGTCCCCAGGTCCACGCACATCAGCTGTCACTGTCCTCAGCACGCTGCTGTCGAGAGAGCTCGGGCCTTCCCTTTGGGATCTCGTCTAGTGGTATACAGTGACTTTTAAAAGCATATGGATAACTAGTCTTAAAAAAATCCTAAAATGGCCACATTTAAAATTCTGAGTTAACTTACCATGTACAATAAACCAAACCAAAGCAATAATTATGGAATTACAGGGTCACATTTTAATTCCTGAATTTTACAGTTCAGCATTAATATCACCACATGTATACAAATGGTGTAAAACAAGTACAGTGGTATTTTTAATACAAAATAAACTTCTGTTTTATGGAAAAAACTATACTTCATATCTACACAGACATCCCATCTTTTTGCAAACAATAGCTAAAATTAAAATTACCTACAAAAATCTCCAAAACAGAGAAACTGCTTCAGTTTAAACTATTCCAGGAGAAATGGACCCATAACACATATTACAAGAGTGATCTATGTGGTGGATTGCAGCTGGTTTCGAATTTTAACATTTCTGACACATTAATTGTCATTGGGACATTTCCTCTCACTTTGCAGTGATCTCAGATCACATATGGGCAAACTAACATTAAAATATTTACAGTTCACTCGCTGCTCTTGAAAATAAAACCTGGACTGTTTGCCTCTATCAACTCACCTATTTATATTGCAGTTTGCTCACCTACTATGTGGAATGTGCTTTTGTTTTTTAAAAAAGCAGCTTTCGTGTCACACCCAGACTCAGGTGCTGCTTGTTGGTTCTGCCTCAGAGACCGATGTTCTGTTAATTCCAGCTTGGTCCAAAATTACTTTGGTGTTAAAACGCCCTAAATTCACTGTTACGCAAAACTCATTAGTGTTTCTTATTATCACCTCAATGAGGCAACTGAAGTTCAGGAGCAGGAACTTTCCTTGCTGCTCCAAGGAGACAGCTCATTCCACAGCACAAAGCAATTCCAAGGTGGTACCTTCCACCCTAGGAAGCCAAGGGCCAGTCAGATGTGCCAGGTACAGCACTGCTTGGACACCAGCAGCTCCTGGAGAAACTATGGAAGCCATTGCTCCTTGGCATAGATCTTACTGGATGTCTAATAGAAAAAAAAACAACAGAAGAGCAAAACCATCCGTTTGAAATCCAGCTTCCATTTTCTCCTCTTGAAAAAGACAAAACTTATTTTTAACTGTTTTAAACGACTGAACATGCACTATAACTGCAGTGTCCCTCCCTCCAACCATGAGAAATGCGGTTTCATTGGTGATAAATGGTCCCCAAAACTTGGATTGTTCTTATGCAAAGTTAGTTTTCCCTTAATTTTTTTTAAAAAGAGGCATTGCTAAAATAACAACTGACAGCACCATTACAAAATTAAGATTACTGGGTTCAAAATTTAAGCTTGAATTTTTTTCCTAGTTCTGTTAAACACTGAGGAAACCCTGCAATATTTTTTAAAAAGTGTTTACCATACCTTTCCCTCCCCCTGCCCTCCCAACACCTGAGACTTTCCTTGCTAAGAAGCCATCATCCAGGTTCTGTGAATACTAACCCACTTTTTTTTTTTTTTTTTTTTTTTTTTACAGCCCGAATGGCAGACTCCTTACTTACTAGAAAGATATTAAGTTCTTGGAAGCTTTGTGTTTACAGAACTAACCCTTTCTAGCTGATACACCGAGTTTCTTTTGCTACTCCTTGTATTATCTTATATACTCTTGGGAGAAAGCTTTCAGAATCAGACTCTTTTTAGCTCTTAAAACAGTTGCAGCATTTGAAACCCCATAATAAAAGTGTTTATTCCAAAGTTTTGGTTTCATTTATGAACCCAGACGAGGTCTTTTCCTTGGAGATGTCTCCTCCTCTTCATCATCATCTTCATCATCAGGATAATCCACTAGGCCAACTAGACTTCCCTGCCAATTAAAAATAAAATTAAAAAAATCTCACGTTGACAAACCCAGGAATGTGCAGTTGTAGTACAGAGCCCCCCAGCCAGCCCATCCAGGACATGCCAGCCTGCGGAGGGTTTCTTGGTGATGCCTCTTCCATGCAAACTTGTCTTCAGAATGTTTTTGAACTCCAAGGTTAAAAAAGTACTAGAACTGCCTTGCTCCTCTGGATCTGGCCTCAGAGTTACTTAAAAATCACTTTTTAAGCCCCCAACTGGACAGTTGCAAAAATGTACCATGATTCACTGCACATCCATTTGGCTGGGAAGTATTAGCTGTGTGCAGCACAACTTTTGACCACACTTCTCCACAGCCTTTCAGGAACTCGCAGGCTAAAGATGAAATGAATGCATGACCAGGTAAGCCATAACACAGGCACCACTTACTGTACTTCATCTGCTTAAAAAGACCTTATTAATTCCCTGATGTGGGGAGGCACTAACATAATTCAGAAAAAAAAAAAAAATCACACACACAGCAGCAACTGGACAGTTAAAGCTGAGGAGTGGGAGCAGTTAAATTAGGAAGAGGATGCAAAATGAAGCCAATGGATGTCAGTCCCACCTGATACTTCCTTAGACCTTCCCCAAAACTAGTAAGGGATTAGATAAGTTTATAAGTAAAGAAGACACCCTTCCTAGAGGCTAATGCTAACTACCCGAGCACCACCCGTCAAGTCTTGGGACACCGCTGCGCTGCCCAAGCCAGGCCAGCAGCTTTTGTCCAGGTTCTCCCACCTTGGTGGCTGTCACTGCTGTGGTCAAGGTGGTGTTCTTTGAGGAGGAGCCGTTGGAGCTTGCTGGTGACGTCTGAGCTGCCACGGATTTACTGTTTGCACCGTTTGCACCATTGGCTGTGCTGGCTGAGTGGGAAAAAGTGAATTTGAATCCCCCAGCTGAAGTCCTTTTTGGAAGATTCTCTTTGTCTTCACTCTCCTTAGCTGAGGGACAAACATTTTCATACTTAAGTATCAGCTGTACACCAGGGAGTACAATCTACAGCACAATCACAGAGTAAAAGCTGCCTTTTTTAAAAAAAAAATAAAAAAAATCAGTTTAAACTAAGAGCTCACCACCTGACCTCATCCACAGCTCGCCAGCATTCCAACGAAGAATGGGACACAAGTACACAAAGTTTTGCTTCTGAATGTCATCTAAACTAGATGCACATCTGAAGCAATATAACTTGTTATTTTAAATCCTAAACTAGCTTGAAAAGACATGTGAGGAATTAATTACTTACTGACATGGAACACCCTTACTCCTGCTTAGGATACAAAGCAGAAGCAACTGGTTTCTTTATGTAACACTCCACATATCTAGCACAGAGCACTGCTGCTGCTGACAAGCTGGAAAGAGTACACACCTTTTTTAGTTTCCATAAATTTTTCATAGCTATCTGGAAAATCATCCTCCTGTTTCGACTTCTCAACTGGAGGTACAACAGCTTCACCTTCTTCCTCTTCGTCTTCATTGAACCACATTTCTTCATCTTCCTCTAAGGCTCTGGCATCTCTGCGGAATCTATTGCTACGCAATATAGATGGAACACTGTAAGAGACACACGACACGTCATTCACATTTTGCTGCTGGCTCAGACTCACCCAGGGGTCAGAAAGGTTTTCTAAGGCTTTGAAGGGAATTCAGAGTGTCTGAGAAGATGGTCCAGCTCTGTCCCTGCTTCTACAGACAATGTGAGCTGCCCCCAAGAAGCCCAGCTGACAACAAGGCAGGCTGAACACCAACTCTGAACAACAGAAGAGGATTCTGCTGTTCCTAAGCTGGGAGTTTTCCAAATGAAACATTTAACACCACAGAATACACCAACTGGCTCATACCTGTTCAGTTTCTGGTTCTGTCGGTCTTTTTCTTGCTCATATTTTGTCTTCAGTCCCTTGAACGTCTGAACATATTCAATAGATTCAAGTGCATTATAAAAGTTTTCAACTATATGTGCAATAAGGGACTTAATATCCTCCTGTGTAAGAATAAAACAGTACTTCAGTCTTGAACACTACCATGCATAAGTTCAGCAAGCTTCAGAGTTTAGTTTTAAAAGGAACTGATTCACTGTTCAGTCAAAACATTGTAAAGAATAAATGTGAAGTCAGAATTTTCTTTAATAAAAAAAGCTGAAATCTCAAAATAATTACTGAATTTCCTACATAGAGAGAGAATACACTCAGTACTGTCTCAGTTCTATTTGTGATAGTTTGACTGAACCAGGATGCGTGCTGTCTTGGGTTAAGCCTTCTTGAGACAAACAGGAGTGTCCCTGTGCCCCGCTCTCCCCACATTTATGCTCTTTCTAGTCCTCAGCAACAATAGCAGCACCCATGTGATGAGGCACCTTTTAGCCAGTCTCCCTTTCATGAGTCTCACCCTATCTCAGATTTCAACTTCCATACCCCACTGGCAAAAGCCACCTGGAGACACTCAGCATTTTCTTCCTGCTGGAAAAAGACAGCTGTTATGACATCCTATGACTACAAACTGCCCTTCGTTTTCACAGACCAAAGATTCCCTGAGAAGACTCCCACACATCAAGGCATTTACAGCGAGGAGCTCAGGAGCTGTTGTAAGTCCTTGTTTTCTGCCTCAGCAGTACAACAAACTGGGCGCTCCTGCTTGTCCTGTCTGTCCTGTCCATATAGACACTGTTCCCACAAACTCTGCCTGTGGAAAAGCAACTGATCCAAAGCAGACACTGTCCGAGAAAGCACGTGTGGGTAATTTTAAGGGACAAAGATAAATCAAATTTGAACTTAAACGAGTCTCATTTAGACCAAATAATACCCAGATTTACTCACATGTAAAACATTTCACTTAACTCCTCACTTTTGAGTTTAGTCCAGAAACACTGTCAACCACTTAAAAGACATTAACTTACAAACACCACCTTTTTCACAGATGTAAACAGAGCCCACACACTCTCTGGAGGGACAAGCAAGTCAAACAAGCATGAAGCAGCTTACTGGCTCGTTTCTATTTGGATATTCACCTATGGGATTTTTAGTTTGTGATTTTAAGTAGTAACACACTATTTCACGTGACAGATATGCATTTTGTGTTTCTCCCTGAGATGCCACAGACACAGGAGCTGACGAAGCTGCTTCACTCACCACTCTGATGAACTCAAACAGCTCAATCACAGCCGAGTTGAGCAGATTGTACCTAGTTCCATTATCCAACAGAGCATTTATAACTGGTTCGAATAGGTTGCCCTTGGTGATGTAACGGTTATAAAATTCATCTTTTAAGCCAATTATCCTCCTCATAAAGCGAAGAGCACCTGGGTGAAGAAAGAAAGGCAAGTATTTAATAACTACGTGCCAGGGCTCCAATCTGCTTCTCTTGGAAAGAACTGAAAAAAACCCCTGATGTTACTGAGAAGATGCACCCAAAACCCATGAGCATTAAAAATCACTTCCTGAGAGTTGAGAAGGAACATTTACTGGCAGGAAATCTTCCTTTTAGTCTCTGCCTTTTCTGTGTATTTGAATGTGATCACAGACCCTTAATTTCTTTTTGAAACCCAGTAGCAATAAACTTCAGTGCACGTGAGGTTAAATTATTTGCTCATTCCTGTGTTCTTCTGCACCTCCCAGAGACAGCCCCTGTTCTTTCAACATCATGGTCCACAGAGTTTCATCCCCTCTCCACAAGGAGCACTAGATTTATGGTGTAATTTAAAAAAGACAGTATTTCCATTTAATGGAAGCTGATCACGACTGATCCTTACTGTCATAAAGGCTTGAAAAGATGACTGTGGACTTCAAAAGATTCAATTCTCCTCCCACCATAAACTGCACTGGTCAACATTAACCAACATCTGCTACCTATTTTTTCATAATTACTTAATAGCTACTCATTAATAAACAGGAAATTAACATTTATTTTTCATTTAAGCATACATCTCTACTGGTACACATTCCACACAGTGCATGCAAAGCCCTGAAGACAGAAATCACAACAGCTCCATACTCACACAAGGCCAGAAATGTGTGTTTTGAATTCATCAAGACCAGTACTCTTCTTAGCAAATCTTTGTTCATAATGTAATTCTTGATGTGATATGTGTGGTGTTCCACACAAAAAGTAAGCAGCTCCAAAATTAAGGCAAGTAGTTGCGCTGTTTGGTAATTATCTACAAGAAAAAATAAGGCTTTAAGTTACACTATAACAAACAAACCAAACCAACAAAATAAGGACTGTCATACACCAAATCACCACCAAGTTCAGCTGCCATTAGTTTCTGACATGTTTTGAGTGTCACATGGGGTTGCTTTAGGAAGCAGGACACTGGGGCAGAACAGAACACGCACAAATTTGGCTTTTCCCCTCCCCAGTCACAATCAACACCCTGGATGGGCAGTGGGGCTTCTCCCAGGAGCAGCCAGTTAACTAGGTATGGCAACCCAGATTAAAGGTATGTAGTTAAAAGAAGAAAGCCAGGCCTGTATTCATACAAGCCTAATTAGCAACGTCTTTTCATAAGAATCAAAAAACCCCAAAATGTAAAAGATCAGCTGTGGATCTTCAGTACATTTTCCACTAACACAAATTTAAACTTTCAGCAGCAAGATAGGGGGAAAAAAGTGAAACCCATTAACTCAAAAGCAAATAAGGATGCCCCTTCAGCTTCCTTTTGTCTTAAACAAAGCAAAGCACCTACTTCTATTACAATAAAATAATTTTAAAAAAGACCTAATTATTATTTTTTTAAATTAAAAAAGCATACACAGCACTTGAACTTTTGTCAGCCCTTGAGTGGTCAGGCAGTTGGCCTAGATGATCATTGTAGGTCCTTTCCAAAGGAAATATTCTGTTCTATTCATTCAAAACAACTTTCAAAACTCAAGGTCAATTAAAACTTACCTGGACAAATTGTATTACTTTTAGTGGACCCAACTACTGCATCTGATAAATAGAAAATAAAAACAAAAATTAGGAAAGGTTCCCAAAGCACTGTAAATATTTAAAAGATGGGGATAAACAATCAATTCTACCAGCTGTCCAAACTTTTCATGAAATCAGAAGTTTCTGCAAGCTATAGGGAAAAAGCCACGCAGCAAGAATGTGTGCCAGCTGAAATTTCTATATTCAATTTATACGACAAAGTTTCCAATTCAACTAGGTGAAAAGATGTAATCTAATACTTAGGAATAATCCTAGACGAAAAGAAAGTACCTATTCTAAATCTTTGAAATTAGTATTACAGCTATTCATCAAGTTTTATTTTTGTATAAAACACAACATTTTTATTTATTTTTACTGAACACTTAATGTAAGAGCTGGCTAAGATGAGACAGTTGCTTTTACCAAATATGGATTGGTTTCCTTTAGCCTCTTGAAGCACTCAGAAAAAAGTTTGACTCAAGAGTTAAAATTCTGTTTCCACAGCACTAGAGACAAACTATTAAGAGTTAGCTGTGAACTCCAAGGGGAGGTTTCCAATTAATTTACTGTTACCAAGAACAATAAAAAAAGAAACAAGATAAAGGAGCTCCAAGTTGTATTTCTTTGAACAGGTATCTTCCAGCATTTCTATACTGCAGCCAAGTGAAAACTAAGTCTCTGGAGTCAACGACCCAAGCACTCCCGATGCCTGGAGTCATGTAAACACCAATTAATATAACACTGCTTTTGTAAACCTTTGAAAAAAGTAGCTGCCAACTGGTCACTCTCTGCTTTACAGCAAATACTCTGTAAAATTATACTAGCAAAACTAGTACACAATTAACAATACAAATCAAGCAGATGCGCATTTTACAGCATAAAGATAGATACTCATTCAAAACTGCAATAAAGGGCTACTAAAACTTCTGTCCATAGAACCTCCACCTCTGGGGGAATAACAGCTTTTGGCAAGCATATTCCCAGCTTGCACCATAGCCTTGTTCCTGCTACCAGGATTGCCACTCACTGGAAAACACTGCAAGACTTAAAAGGGAAAAAAAACCACATTAAAAGTTAATGTTACCTTTTTCACATTTATCTTCTGATGTATTGGCCAGAAGTGGTGCAGTAAGAACATGCATACAATGGTTGTAGAAGAAATTGAGAAATTCACTTTTTTCCGTTTTCTAAAACAAATATAACTTTATTAAATACTCACAGTTGTGTATTTCCTTTTAAGTAAGAAACAGTAGCAACATAAAAGATAGTCTACAAACAATTCTATCAACTCCCTCAGGTCTGCCTGTATCTTTTTGGTTGGTCCTGCAACTTTATCTTCACTCAACTAAGACAAATTTATTACTTTAGGGAAAATATCCAAGACGCATCAACCCAACCTCTCTCTTTCACCAAAACCCCCCCACCACGCTGCAGACACGCCGTTTCCCTGAAGCATAGGACCGCTCAGTTTAATGAACACGTGCACAATACCACACACACACACGCCCCTTTTATTATCATCAAAAGTTACTGACTATTTTAGCTTATTTTTTTGCTTAAGTTCACTATCAGACCATACAAAACATTGTCAAAAAAGAATAAAAACATCTTTTGTTATCCTCCGATCACAACAACAGCAATAAATACAAGGCTTTTATTTTTGCTGAGACAGTAAAGTGTCTTTACCCCTTTGCATTTTCTTACATTAGCTGTGGCCAACATGTTCTCTGGGTCTATCAGCGTGCGCAAGAGCCCCATGAGCTGAACGGCTCCCCCGAGCTCAGGGTCAGTATCACAGATCATCTGCTCAATCACCACGTTGATGAGGAGAATATCCTGCAAAAAACCAAACCAGACCCAAAATAATCAGACACGGTTTCAGCAGGGGAATGATTTCATCAGCAAGACCTAAGTGACATTGAAAAATGGGAAGAGTTGTGTTTAGACACTGAAGTTGTGTCAAGCACAACCCTCCTCAACCAAAATCCCTGTCAGGCAGAGCTACCATTTTATTCCTGTAAACTCATGCAACACCAATATGCTCAGAAACTACAACTTAAATCTACTTTTTTCCTGTTTCTACTACCAACATTTTTGGGCTAACTGTATTCCAAATGCTGCAGAGGTTTATGTTGCTGGTTTGTGGGTTTTTTTTAATGTTTGCTCTAAGATGAGCACATTCAACAAACTTCAAAACATTTTTACTTACATCATCACTCTGCTGAGCCTCTTGCATTACAAATTCTCGGACCATGGATGGACTAAATTCTACTAGATAAGAAAATATATCTGTAGCAGCAGATCTAACTTGCAGATCATCCATTCCCTAATTAAAACAATAAATAAATAAATATATTGAGTAAATAAAATTCTGAATTTATCATCAAGTAAAGCTGCAAAGAATAAGGAGTTATAAGTTTTGAAGACATTTTATTACAAAAGTTTCTGTGAGAGACACAGTAATACAGAAGAAAAAAAACCAAACAGCAAAATCTTTTCCTCCCCGTTTCCCTCCTTAAGAAAGAATTCAAAGCTTTCTGTGAATTTGATAGCCCTAATTTAGGCAGGAAACATTTGTATCATGCTATTTGTTAAAGTCTCTAAGACATAAGTGTTCTGTATGTGTTATCCAGTTTATTACTTTGTATAAAAGGATCAACTATACAAACCAATTTGTACAAAAAATTCTGTACTCACTTACAGGCAACACGATATAATCATTTTTATTAAGGTTTGGAATGTTCTCTTGATAACTGTACAATTTCTAAGGAGAAAATATTAACCTAACTGGAACTATCTGGACTGGCCTAACTCTAGGAAAGAATAATGAGATTAGGGTTCATCTAATTACTCAACATCTATATGACTTCTGTGCCTCTGTAACAGTCAGTGCCCTTCGGTGAATTCACAGGTTGTTACTCTAGAATATAAAAAGTCCCTTGAATTTGTAATTTCTGAGTAACAACAGGACTGACATAGGAATTGCAATGGTCAGGCAGCAACAGATGCTTCAATCAAAGGAGTGAAAAAACTCATGTTTTCACATTGCTGATTAAGACAGATTAATCTACTTTATGCCTCTGAAAGGACAGGATTATGTGATCTTTCAGATAGCAACAAGCTAACAGTTCAAGATTATCTAAAAATACTTCTTGACACTGGTCCAACTACAACAACAAAATAAAAAAAATGGAGCAGCCACATGAAAAAGACCATCTTTCAATTTTTACACTACGTTGTCAAAAGCACTGCATTGGCCACAGACTTTTATCATGCAAAATAAAAAATACTACAGCAATAAAGTCAGGCCGCTTCTGAAAACTGTGGACATCTTTTGGATCCTGAATGTTACAATAAACTTCAGCTTCCAGCAGTGCAAAGCTGTCCAATCAAACTTACACAAAAATGCTCAGCACATCTGAAAAGCTGGTTATATGGCTGTGGGGTTTTAAAAATTTTATTAAAATCAGCTTTAAGTTTTCACTTACCATTACAATTTCAAGAGCTGGGAGAATTCCCAACTTTGCCAAAGTTTTGAAAAATGCATCTCTGTTCTGAGGTTGTAACGTCTGAGAAAATGCACAGAATTCCTTGAAAAAGTTAACCTATGGGATGGGAAAAAAGATAAATTAAGGTGTATTTGATTCAGAAAACCCTCTGGAAGTAGGAAACCGTTCCAATTTGTATCAGAGTTTGTGTATGTGCTGGTATGTGCTTCCCTAGAAAATTATATTAGTCCTTTCTCCTCCAACCATTAGCAATACCAATAAAGCAAAAGGAAGTAAGAACAAGCAAAACAAACAAATTCAAAAGGTTGAAATTTACCTCAGAAAGACATAGTCACCTTGTAGCTATTTTATCACACCTAGCACATGAAGGATTCATAGTCTCATCTGGTATGCCTACTGTTTGAAAGAACAAAGATGCTTCCCTTGCTGAAAGCAAGATTTGAACAAGGCAATTTTAACTGATAAATATATTCCCAGGATAAATAATGATTGTTAGATATATGTTAAGGGACTACTGGCAACCCTTGGTCACAGGACTGAAAAGGTCTTTTTGAATGAGTAAAGCACAGTGAACAAAAGCAGTGTTTATATGACAAATATAAGTGATATGGCACGTTAAAGAGTACTTGAAAGAAAGTGTACCTTCAAGTCCAGGGTATCAGCTCAGTACTAGTACTTTCTCAACAATAAAACAATTATTTAAAACAAATAAATAAGAGCTTACCTTGCAAGAAGTATTTAATGAGTACATAAACAAAGAAAGAGCTACAATGGAAATTATTCTAGGGTTACAGAAATACCTCAACAACTGCAGAATCAACAGAAGAGTTTTAATATTTCTACTCAATCTCTGTGGTTTAAAACACTCAAAGAACTACCAAGACCCCTGACTTACCAATTCACATCGTTTGTCATCATCTGTAGCTTCATCTGTTAATTGTGCAAAAACTTCAGACAAAAATTTCTCATCTTCCTGTGTAACACAAGAAGAATATGACTTACACAATGCCTCTTAAAAGTAAAAGCATCCATCTTTATTGGCTCCCACAGTCAAACTTAATTTAATCTTAACTACCATGCTTAATTACTGGCTCACTTGTTAGAAACAACCATGCAACAGCAGATTTGGTAGAAAAGCCTTTTTTTTTTTCTTCTCTTTTCTTTTTTTCTCCACACCTAGACTATCACAAGAAAGGGAAATGCAAGAGTACACATTCAGGAGGGTAATTTCCAGCATACTGTTTCAGTGCTTATTCTGGGCAGCAGAAGCAGGCCCGGGAGAGCAGGACCACATGATACACTGAACATAGCTGGTGATCATTAAATCTGCTTTCTGGACAACCAGTCTCCGAAGAACCTGTCACTTCCACCTCTGGTGATGTACATCACTTCCCACCCTGCACACTCCCCGTATGATCTGCCACGTATCCCAATTAATCAAAATCACAGAAAACAGGTCCTTGTTCCAGGCACTGGGACATTCCCTTTCTTGTTAAGCATTTCAGTTACACCATTGCTTAATACTCAAGAGGTACAAAAAAAAACCAGGGTGAATATCATCATCTCAACTGTTTGGGCACTTCCTGCCCTCTCTCTGCATCAACTTCTCTGCACTCATTAGCATTGAAAACAGGATTCGCATTCTCTCAAATCAAATGTCTGTTACCTTTTAAATACAAAATAAATCTTAAAGCAAATCATAACACTATGCTACACCATTACAAAGTTATGCATCACTGTACTGATTTAACTCTCTAAACTTTACTTATGCATTGAACAAACATGAACAGGATAGCGGCCGTCCCAATAAATATACATATAATCATTAAGTTGCATAATGTAGAGGGTGTTTACTTCTCTACTTTTCTGTGTGCTTTATTAGGCCAACATTATACAGAATTTTTACAGTTACAAGAATGCCAGCAAAAGGCTCACATAATTTCTTTCCTGACAATTTTAGGATGTAGGGAAAGAAGTGCTTCACAAAAAATAATACCTGGAATGAACATTAGAGAGAGTATAACATACATTCGCTTAGCAGTTTATTCTAAGCTTCGCTGGCTTTAACAGCTTAATTAAGCCTGTAAAAAAAAAATAACTGTACCACAAGTAACAACAGATAGGATAGAAAACCCCCACTACAGAACACTGGGCACCAGAGAGATTTCCTGCCTGGCTAAGGCTGCCACAGTGTAGTCCTGATGTCCTGAAGCACAGGATGGCTCTGGGACTGTTTTCCAGGTTCCCACGTGCTGCCCTTCATCCACAGCAGCACTGGGATCTCCTGCTTGGGGGCACATCTAAAGGAGCTTTACTGCAGTAGTAAACACAAGCTGTTACTCCTGTAACTGCACTCTTGAAGAGAGCTTTGCCAGTGTATTCAGGGTAACAAGACTCCCAACATGTTCACCAATCCCAAAGGAGCTTTAGAGTTGTGCCACAACAAAAATCTGATTTACACCAGAGGACTGCAAAAATGGTCCTGAACCTGAGGTCCATGCTACCATGGATTGTACTGAGTTTAGACGGTTCAAACAGTCTGCACTGATAAAAAGCTTCATTCCTAAAATTAATTAAAATACATTGTGTATAAATCACATAATTTTGTGTGTCGCCTATCAAAATAGCATGATTCTCCTGAATGTCTGGACACTTAATACTGACACAGATAATACTTTTACTTGGTGGTTGTCATTCTCCCAACTGTGGAAGTATTCAAGGGCAAGTTGAATGGGGCCCAAGCAACTTGATCTAGTGGGACACATCTCTGCCAATGCAGGGGGGCTGGATCTAAATGGTCTTTCAGGTCCTTTCCAACCCAAACCATTCTATGATGATGGTATTTTCCTCAAGCATGCTATCAACATCCCTTCCATATACGTTTCTTTTCTTAGTTTGTAGTTCTCAAGACAGCTCAACTGATGGAAGTATCAATGGTATTTGTAAATCATCAATTACAGTCTTTAAAACAGAGAGGCAAACCTATGTGCCATCAGATACTCCCTCTACTATGGCAAAGACAGCAGTGACAGAGTAGGAAAAAACTGTCAGAGGATTTCAGAACTTTCTTCAAAGAGTACTAGAGGTAACAGGAAACTGCAGTTTTCTGTTAAGGCGCAATTAAATTTTCAGTACAGTAAAGCCTAAATGAAAAATAAAAAACTTTACAACCTTAAAAATCTCTAAATAAAAGAGGAGTGTGGCCTCAGGAGAATCATACTGACATTTTTCTTAGTTTTTGAAAATATGTGCAAAAAAGTAACAAGGAAATCTGTATTTAACGCAAAGTAATTAATTTTGCAAGTGGGATTTACATTTTAGTTTCCTTCTGCTGTTCAACCAAGAAGAAAGTATAAAGGAGTCAAAAAGCTTATTCATGCAATTCTCTGCAATTCCTTCATGTCGACTTTTTTTCCTAGTCCTCTATTGCATTCTTTAGAAATATTCCCTATGGTAATGCTGTTTCTCCAGTGCCTGTATCTTTCCACAGTCTTAACTACCCTCCTCTTCTCGATACCTCTTCCTATTTTGGAGACTACCCACACTCGACAGGTTTGCGATGTTCTGTTCTATACAAACATACCATTTTCCTAAGGACACAAGTCATGAACAAAATAAACCACATTGTTATTCATCTGCACAACAAAACATGAACTGAAAATACCCAAAATGTCATGAAGTTCATCCAGAGCTCCTTACCAAGGCTTCTTCCACAGTCCAGCTAGGTTGTCACACCCAACGACTTTTAAGCCTGCTTCTGACTGCAAAGTACCCAGTAAGTTTTTTTATATAGTAACATGTTGGTTATTAATTATTACTTTTGGATATCAGTATGAAGAAAAAGCTCCAAATTACTTACTTTATACTACATCATGAACGTTTGACATAGCAGTGTAACAGGAATGGTTCTGAACATGCTCTTTTGAATTACAGATTAAGAATTTTTTATAAAGATGCCACAAACATCCCTGATAACACAAAAAGCTTGTTGTGAATCAAGAACAACCTTCAGCTGTTTACAACCCATTTAAAAATATGAGCATACTCACCTGAAATGTCTAATTTTAAAACACAAAATAAAAAGTATCAGAATAGGAAACATTCAAAACATTGTGCAAGTAAAAAGCATGTATGATTACCCTACAGAGCATTAAAGATCTGTAATCAACTTTGAAACTACAGCTAGAGGTATCTGTACACAATCCACCTACACCACATTAAAAAACACTTACCTGCAACATACTGACAATCTCAACTTTGTTGAAGAAAATAAAGGAAGTGAGGGTAGAAAGAAAATTCTCTTCAAAAACAGATGGTGTTGGCAAGATGATGTCCTGAATATATTGTACCCTGTAAGTCTGGTGTATTTTTTGCCTGAGTTCAGAGTCTGTTATAGGAATAACCTCCTTAAATTTTGCTGTTTTGGTCAAGAACTCCCTGTGCCGTTTTGGCTGAGCCAAAGAAGGATCGTACTCAAGGCATCCAACAACATCCATAATACACTCATCAGAAAACATCACCTCAAACAGAGTTGCTTTGTTGAGGAACAAAATTCCTCTAATGATTTCATACAAATGATGCAAGCCTTCGGTGTTCTCTAAATTCTCACAGACTTGGAAAAGCTGTAGCAGTTTTTTAATATAGCCTTCATTCTCCAAGGCCAGTGCTAGTTTTTCTCTACGGATGGGTGAGGAGAGAACAGAGGTAACTAGGTCAGCAATCTCTTCAAGTTTGTTGAGTTCACAAGTAGGAAGGTCGATCAAGGGACTAGTTTCAGGCATTTCTTCTATGTGTTCCTCTTCTGACTCAATAAGGTCCTGTGTGACTTCCACTGAAGGATCCTTCCCTTGAACCTAAGAGGAGTTGCACAATTACTGTCTCATCCCAAAACATACATAAAAATAATAAGACCAATAACTGAAGTAATGTGTGTAAGCACTTCATACTTTCAGTTGCCCGGAAAATGCCTGGCTGTACAGAGGAGTAAGCTTCCTGCCTCTCAATTCTACAATCACCATTATCCTCAGCAGTACATTTGTCATAAAACTAAAACAAACCAAAGCCCTAACAGCATCTGTGCAGCCAAGAAGTCTTGCCATGTGAAGATCACCCTCTCAGATCGAGCATCAGCTTAGCCACTGTTTATGACGTGCAAATGTTTGCAGTTACTAGGATCACTACCTTTCAACAACAGCACTTAGAACCCAAAACATGGTAAGAATGCATCTAGATTGCCTGGTTTGATCTAGGAAACTGCTAGGAATTCTGAGTTCTATGTTTCATCAGCTTTACACTGCATCATAAAAGCTGCGAAGATTAAGATCAATTCCAGCCCAGGTTTCCTCTTTTAAGTTCACATCAGTGCAACTCCATTGACTTGTTGCTTTCAGAGTTGAAAGTATAAAATCTGAACTGTTTTGTGATAAAACAATGAAAGTTGAAATATCTGTAAAACACAAACAGTCAATAAGACCTAGGTCTTGATTAAAAAAATATCACTGCAGGTTTCTGAGCTCATACCGCACTGCCACCTTTCTGCTGAAATATCTAGCTCCTTATGCATTACAACACATTTTCAGTTCCACCACTCTCCAACAAGTCAGCTCCCTAAGGCTGCCTGGGAGGACAACTAAAATGTGTTATGCTTTTATTTAAAACAAAAAAAATCCTCCAAAAAACTCTCCTAAAATGCGTAGCACCTGAGCTTCACCTTACACTGATTTTTCAAAAGCATGAAGTTCAATTGTGAAAGCAACAAATTCTGTTCTAAACAGTGGCAACTTAAGACATTGCAACACAAACAGATGACGTCATAGAAGATACTAAAACACCTGGAAGAAATAGTATTTAAAGTGAACTGTACCTGGCAGATTTTTTCCCAAATTTCATCACAGCCAGCTTTTTCTTGAAAACTCAGTGCTAAATCATAGTTTTCTGCTTCCGACCAAACAATCAGGGTGTCCTGGTTAAGACAAAACCAAAATTGTTTCTGAATCAGGTCTACACAGCATACACATCTGTATTCCCTTAGGTCATGTCTTAAGAATGGTTTTAATTAAAGTTACACTTGTCAAAAAAGAAGGTAAGACACTAAAATATTGTATCACCTGTTCTACCATAGGGGATATCAGCTCTCTTTTTTGCTATTTTCTGAACACTACCTTACATCTTATATATTTAAATATACTTTTTTCATATCTAAACCACTTATAACAGCATTTTTCTGCAATCTACTTCTGAGCTAACAGTCTTGAAAAGGGAATGCAAACATTACAGATCAACCTGCGATAACAATTTAATTATTTTCATATTAAATTAAGTAAAAACAAAAAAACAAGATTGCAATGTTTTCTCCTCAGAAAGGGTTTAATACAGCTTCAGACATGTGAGAAGTAAGGCCAAATGTTAAAATATTCTTTTCTGAATTAAAAGACAAACAGCCTAAATTCCTAGTAAAACACCTAAGTTCCTAGTAAAGTCACAAACATCTTGCTAATAGGTATTTCTATTTAAGCACATTTTTTTCCTCTGTTACTCCTGCCTCTATCAATTCAGCTTGTGCATAGTATACCTGGAAGATTCACTGGAATTTCTGGACAGACTGAAAAGGATTTTTTAACAAGGTTTTATTAGGACACTTGCTGCTGTACTGTAAGGAATATAAGCCTGTGCTCTGACATTCAAATGTATAGTTCAGCATCCAACAGTAAACTCATCTTCATAATAAAATGTTCAAAGGGAACAGCTCTCTGCTAACCCTGCAGTACATTTGATGAGCTTCAGAAAAATGGTCCAACACTGCCAAGCCTGTTGACTTCCTGAGCTGTTACCAGACCTTTATTTATTTTTTTAAACACCAGCAGGTCCTTGCTTAATGGCCAATACAGTAATTACCACATTTATAAAGGTCAACAGTGTAGCTTGTGTTTACCTTATGCATCACTTATATTGTAAATAAAATAGTCTAAGTGGTATCTTTGTCTTAGCAACCAAAACCAAACAAATGTGTGACTGGTTTACAGACACGTGATACAACTTAAGAAACCACAGGGGCAACAAGAAACAGACCCTCCTGCTGCCCCCTCGCATCTTTACCCCAAAAGGACCTCTGGGTTCCCTTTGTGGGCAGCAATAGGTCAGCTCCCAAAAGATAATCACATGCCACACTTAACAACAGCATTACCACAAGCTCAAAGCTGGGTGGTTTTTTTGTTGTTGTTGGTGTTGCTTGTTTTTTTCCTTTCTCATTTTTATGTATTCCTTTAGAGAAAAAGTTTTTCCTTTCTGGAAAGAACTGAGCTCACTGCACTATGGTTTTAATGCTGCTCCTGAGAGCTGTTTGTTTACACTACAGTGCCCTGTATTACACTTGCACTTTTGTTCTACAGGCAGGAATATTAATAGCTAGTGTCCCTGATTTCAGGCTCCGATTCACGTGCACAAATGGCACAGCTTCATATAGCTGAAATGGTTTTTGCTTACAGCTGTCCACCCTCATCCTCAGCTCACAGACAGCTGAAGTTCTGTGTGCAGTGCGCCAAGTTAGAGTGAGCAGTGGAACTGGGACTCAAGGAAACTGGGAACTGAAAAGACTGATCAGCTCCATGATCTGCTTTTCTTTTGGAAGTCAAAATCTGAAATGTTTATCTTGAGATGTTCTGCGAAATTACTGACTCCCCAACACTCAAAATCATACACTTCCAGGTGAGTTGAGAACAAACAAAGAAGGACACATACATGAAAAAGCCCTACTCATAGCCCAGTGATTAAAATAAGAGATATACTGCAGTAACTTAAATGACTGCATGCATCCAGAGACTGCACTCAAAAATTTTGTGAGAATTCTCGAGTTACTGAATGGTAATGTGTTTCAAACCGCACTGCCCACACAAAGCAGAAGTTACGTAAGTTCCTCCAAAAATATTTCTGAAAGATAGTTTAATCAGACAATAATTGCCAATACTAGTATCAGACCTACTCATCTCATATACAGTTGCTGCATGGCCTAAGACAAACCATGAAGAGCACAAACATATTCCTCACATGCGAACCAGGCAGGGAACGAAAGTCCATAAAAACTACTCCAGCAAAATGAGGTATTTCAATTAAATCGGTCCCACATCCAGCCTGTCACACATCAATATAAATATTTGTGCTGGCATGAAAGGGAAAGAAGTCCCCTGGCAACTACTCAGGCTGGCTTTAGAGCACCCCTGCAAATGTATTAAATCCTGGCCTCAAGTAACTCTGATTTTACCATAAGCAAATTGCTCTGTTGTCACGAATGATGGCAACTCTGCAAAGTCAGTATTTGCACACATTCTTCACCTGAAATCTGAAAACGCATAGAGCTCACCTAAAGGAGAGTTAACATCTGAAGGCAATGCTAACAGTAGGATTTCTGTAGCAGTTTCAAGTCTTAGAATCATAGCACTGAAAATTACTGCTAGAGGAGGTGGAGGAACAAAGTACATGCGCGGATCCGATTTCTCACTGAAGACATGTTCTTCTACCAGTTTTGCCAGGGAACAGTAACCTCAAGCAGAGGGTGGAACAATAAATGGGTGTGGTAACAACTTTTTTAAGTTCCTGCAGAATGCATGTGACCCTGCACTTCAGCCAACACAGGGTGTCCAGCAGAGGTATGTAACTCTCCAAAGCCTATGCCCCAAAATTCAGGGGGGTGTAAAACTCTTTGGGCTCTCATGTTCTTTGTGTACATGGAATTAAGACATTCCTTTATGCTGCATGCTGAGCTTTTCTGGTGTATGCTGAGCACCCTGGCACCTATGTCCTGTTTCTCTTGAGAAAGCATGTTTCATACCTGGACAGAACCTAATTCTGCACAAAAGTTAGCAACCCCAAGCATGATTTCGGAAGGCAGATAAAGCCTGCCCTGTTTATAGTTAGTGAAAAGTTGCAGTACTCTTAAGCACAAGCAGTTTAGCATTGGCACGCACAGACTCATACACAGCAACTAAAAATCAGTTGGTTTTCTTTCTTCACAGGATGCTGTTATGCAAATCACAACAAGCCATCACAGTCCTCTAAGTCCACTCCAGTAATTTCTATGAAGACAGATGTTCTTCATGCATGTTTCCATCAAGCTGCACAGTCTTGTGGCTTTCCCCAAACCCAAGATGCTCAGTACTTTAATGAAAATCTGCAACTAAACTATGGCAAGTGGAAGAGAGAGCTCTTCTCCACACTGCTGTTCACCTATAAGTGTTTGCCCAGGGCTGATCAGGACAGCCTCTGAGTCTTCAAGCTACCTACAGAAACAGACTTCAACATTCAATAAAGGATTCTGAGGAACAATTGCTTCTCTTTCATCTCTGGTGGATCAAAACATTTTGCCCTAAATCTTCTGAGTTTTTAAAAAATGGATCTGCTCCTGAAATATTGAGGCTTGAATACTACCACCTTCTAGAGACAAGAGCAAACTCTTACAAACTGAGAAGCATGGGAATGCTGTATTAAGGTCTGCTTTTTGCTACTCTACTCAGAGGAAAGCACAAACACTTGAGAAAAAAGTTCTGTCAACTCAAAGCTGTACGATTTTAGAGGTTAGACAAACCTAGAACTGGTCTCTGGAAATCATCAGTCATTATTCCCCTTCAAAAAACATGAACATGAAAGCAAGCAAGCAAAAAAAAAATCAACCCCAAACTTCCTCAAAAGACTGAAGAGTGAAGCAAACTCTTTCAGCCACGAGGACATAAAAGCATTAGAATCAATAATAAAAGCCAACCAAAACAAACCTCATCTTGAGTTTTACAAAACTACAACTTACAAAGACTTCCACAAGAAAAACTACAAAAAAAGCCACTTAAGTCACTTGAAACTTTGCTACCAATTAAGTAAAGAAGGCTTTCAAATCATCAGTTGTAAGAAGTTTCAGAAAACAGGCTGCAAAGGGAAGAAATTTAAAACTTTACAGCAACACAATCTGCATTCATGGTTCATTATGTATTAGTTTCCTCTACTAAACAGGAAGCAGTTCAGGGCTCTTGACTTTCAGAACCCCGCAGAGCTCCACAAAGGCTGTCCTCCTTCCTCAGAGTGGTCTGCCCAAGGAAAGCCTTGACTGTCACCCACTTGACTAAAATCACCAATATCTAAGGAGGGAAAAGTGGAAACCACCAAAGCCAGCCTTCTGAAAAGCTAGGCCCAAGAGTCTGACTCTCTCCTACACTAAAGTCAGCCAGCCTGTGATCAGGAGCTAGATGAGTCTCTTCCCTCAAAATCCTCCTAAAACAGCTTGTCCCCTTTCCTCTAGGGGAAAAAAAACAAACACAGACAAAACAAATGAAAGCCTTAAAGATTCATCTCTTCATGATTTAGGAAGCTACTGTTTTCTAGTGCTGAAACACTTCTGGATACCACAATGACGAAGAGCAGTATAAAACACTGAACAAAAGGAACAGAGAATCTACTGCAGAACAAAGGAATAGACAGAAAAAAACCCCACTAATAACCATGAGAACAATGTAGGCAGAGACACCAAAAAATAATGCAGAAAAAGGAAAAAAACAATAAAAGTGGTAAAAGCAAAAGGGATTTAGTAAGCTAATTTTTTTAGTGGATCAAACAAAAATGACCTATTAACATAGCTCTCAACTGTTTCACTTCTGTTTTGCAGCAGGCTTACCCCCAGGAAAGGCAACCCTGCAAGTAAGTCTCATCATGGCTAGTCACTTCACTGAGGATAGCAGAAATTTTCAAGGCTTAAAACAAACAAAAAACAAATGTCCCACAATTTTCTTCATGTTATTCCCAGAAAAAGAATTCAAGTAGTAAATACCCTGTAAGAGCTGGCCAACTTTTTGCCTTCCTAATGTGGCAATTGCTTTATACAGCCTGAGATGGGAGACAAAAGTGTCACATGTATATTTCTAACTTTTTATCCTGTAATGGCTTCAGAATTTATCCAAAATGCATATATTCTCTTCAAAGCCTGAAGTCCGAGAGGTTTTTTTTAGGAGACTCACATTTTAATTTTTAGAACATTAAGTATTATAGCACCGACGGCTTCTATCAGGTTTTTCACCTCTGTGAAAAATAACGCCATGCTGCTTCGCTTTTTTTTTCTTCAGACAATTAAGACGAGCTTGAGCATACAACAATTACTCAGCATCAGTAATCAGAAAAAATAAAGCCCAGGAGTAATACTTGCCTGCTGTTTTTGATATGCAGTATTTGGATTTATCTTCGATTCTAACAGTAGTGAACCTGAAAAAGGCATGAAGAGATATTTACTGAGTTTAACAAATTAAGCATCTCCACACATCTTACAACACCTGCCCACGTGCCAGCCAATATACGGCTCAACTTAATCTGTATCTTCCAGAAAGCACAGAAGAACCATCTTCTTTAAACATATTTCCATAATGTAAGACAAGTAAGGACAACATTAAACAAAAGTATCTATAATAAAATGTGCTTTTATTTTCTAATTTAGACCAAAATTCTCTAGTACTGTTTCTTCTCCTGACACCTGGTGTAACAACTAGCTTGTTTAAAGGCTGTGTACTAAATCTGTACAGATCTGCACCAGGCAGCATGCTACCCAGCATAAAAATGTTGTTGCTCACAGAAGACACGTGGGCCGCTTGCTTTTATTTCCTTCAACTGCCCTTCAGAAGTGAATCACCTAGATACTATAAACCCAGGGACGTTATCTTATGTATGCAAGCAGTGTATGTATCCTGGCAACAGCTACAGACTAATTTATACCAGTCTTAGGTGGTTTATTTAGCACATTAGCACCTGTCGGCTGACAAAGTGGCAAACCTATACCCTCCCCCCTCCAGAAGAGACCCTTAAAGTGACTTTAAAGTACAATAAAACATGAAGAACGCCACACAACTCGAATAGAATCAGTGAAATTCTGGGGGGAGGGAGGAAGGAACCACCAAATTAACTTTTTACAGTAGGAAGAAGGGGAGAAAAAGAGCACTTCAAAAGGGAACAAAATTACTCTGAAAGGAACAAAATTACTCCGAAAGGGAACCAGACGCCGTCACATGTAACAACTTCATTTCTATTCAGTCAGAAGTGCCGCAGCCGGCTAGGGTATGTGTAAGGGGGGAAAGTGTAAGGGCCACCACGGTGGTGAACACTGCTGCGGCTATCGGGGGAGAGGAACACGGCACGCAGCCGCGAGCTAAAGGAAGGAAAGGAAGGAAAGGAAGGCAAGAAAGGCGGCGGGTGGGGGTGGGGGGGAGAGGGGGAATTCCTCCGGGGTCTTCAGGGATAAACGCGGGGGAAACGGGGGGTGGGAGCAGCAGCCAAACCCGACGGCGGCGGGTGCCAGCGCAGGGTAGGAGGGCAGCGAGGAGCACCGGGGCCGGGCGCGGGGAGCAGGAGGAGGAGGCCCGGGCCCGGGCGGCCTAGGCCTCCGCACAGCCCCGGCCACGCTCTCACCATCCGACTCGGCGCGCACCAGCAGCGACATCCCCTTCAGCCGCTCCACGTAGGTGGAGGAGACGTGCCCGGTCCCCCTGTCGTCCCATTGCCGATCCTCGTTGAGGGTGTAGACCTTCACCCGCCGACGGGTGTCCGACATGGTGCAACCCCGGCCTCGGGCCTCCGCGCCGGCACCCGGGCCCAGGCCCAGGGCCCGCTCCGCCTCCGGGGAGGGGGCGACGAAGCGAGGAAGCGGGGCCGCTCAGGGGCGCGGCGGGGCCTTTAACGCGCCGCTTTTCATGGCTTCCCCGCCGGCGAGAGAGCGAGGCGGCGCGCCCGGCTTCGGGCCCTGCCTGGCACCGCTCCGCAGCCTCCGCAGCAGCTACCGCAGCGCCGCCGCCATCTTGTAACCCGACTCCGGCCGCCCCTCTCCCTCCTTCCTCCCCGCCCGGCCACGGGCTCCCCTCGCAGGGGCTACGGCGGCCGGGAGCGGCGGCGGCGCCGCGGCGGGACGGCGGCCGCGGGGCGGGGCGGGGCGGGGCGGGCCCGGCGCTGCCCCCGCGGCTGGCGGGGCGGGAGGGAGGCGAGCGGCGGGATGGCGGGTCCCTGCGGTCGCCCGGCTCCGTGTGCGCTGCTCCTCGCCGGCGGCGGCGGCAGCGGCGGCAGCGGGGCGTCGCGGTGTCACTCCGTAAAAACAGGCTTAACAGCCCTAGGTAGTCAAAAAGATCTCTCCCCAAAGGTGGTACCAGCGCAGACGAAGCGTTCAGAGGCGCGGAAGGGGCCACGACACAAAAAGAGTAACTTGTAGGACTACAACGACGCAGCTTGCAGCGCGCACAGGGCCTAAAGGTCTGGAAGAAAAGGTTTCCCTCGCTATACCAAAAAAAAAAAACAATAGCAGCAAGGTCATTCTGTGGCGTCTCCTCCAACCCCTTACCGCAGCAAAACCTACAACACCCTGCCGGGCACTGCTCGGCACGTTCCCACGTTTTGCACAGCTTTGTAGAAGGCTCAGGAGCCGAAGGTGAAGCCGCTGGGCCAGGGAAGCGCCCTTCGTCAGGCCCTTTCAGCCTACGGGGTCAGACCCCTTGCCAGGCCGCGTGGAGCCTGCAAATACTCACGTTCTACCTACTAAGAACCAGCTACACATTTCCTCTGTATGAAGAATAATAATAATAATAATGATGATGAAGAAAATAATTACATTTCAGCGTCGGCATGGGAAAAGGACACACAAAAGCACGCAAGAAGTCAAGCTGTGTGAAACAGAAGGGACTTTGGGGAGGTGGGGAAGCTTGAAAGTCTCTCTGAACAAAATCTTTCATGCTAGGAAGGGCAAGGGAGATGGGAGGGCAAGTGCTCCCCAGGCCAGGGTGTGTCTCATTCCCAGACAAAGCAAGACTTTTCTAGCTCTTGCTTAATGGCAAAAGCAGTTACACCGGTATAGCACTTGCTTACAAGATTGGCATTGCCCTGGTGTAGGTTCAATCTTGTTCCAGATAAAGGGAAAATAAAAAGTTTACTACAGAATAGGCCACTCTAAGTAACCACGTGCAACTTTTCCATGTTAGGAAAACATTCTCCACGGAGATTTAGGAAATTTACATCTATGTAACATTTAAGTCTCAGCTCTTGCTCTGACAGTCGTTTTAACAGGCTTCCCAAGATTTAACACCATTCAGTGCAGTTTTAAACCAGCTGCACTGGTGTAGTAGCTCAACAGCGAAGAAGTCTTTTTACATTCCTGAAGAGGCAGCCTCACGCATCTGAGGACAGGTCAGTCTACTTATTTAACATCTCCAAGAAAGCCCACCTCTAGGAAAGGTTGAGAGAGAAGCACCCTTTAATGGGGTTCTGCAGAACTAGGGTTCAACCCCATCAAGCCCTTATTTTCATTTTTAACAGGAGCCACTGAAGACAGACACTAATGAGTTTTCTTAGCAGAAGTGGCAGCTGTAAATAGACCTCTGAGAGCTATAATATACACTTCTCTTTAGCTGAAACAGTATAGGAACATACTTTAGGTTATGTGCATCATATCATTATGGATAAACAAGGCAGTTAACTGTACAAAAGGTCACACTATGTTGGTGATTTCACTAACCCTAGTTTGAGAGGCACATCAAGCAGTTTACAGCCGGGTTCCACACAAACCTTCCCTGCTGCATTTTGGCAGCCTTTTCTGCATTACATGGCCTGATCCCCTCAAGGTTTTATACATCAAGCATATTTTTGCCTCAGTGAAAGCTTAGGAAAAAAAAACACAAAACCACACAGAAAGAAACACAAACCCCAATGGCCACAGCATATTGCTGCTTCAGGACATCTGCCACTTAACATTTCTCTCTCCCCTCTTCAAGACTTAGATATGCTCTTTTGCTCTTCAAACCACGTGCATAAAACCAAGTATGACCTGTCCTACTCAAGGTGCAATGCAGTACTTCTCCCAAAACACAGAACAGCAAGAACTCACTGCAGAATATTCTGGAGCAAATTCTTATCTATCACAATGAACAGCTACAGTAGGAGATACACAAGCCAGAACTGGCACAAAAAGCAACTTCTCTGCTTAAGCTGTGAAATAAATCCATGACTTCTGCAGGCAGGAAATCAATGACCTCTGTGGAAAAAGGCCACCCCAGAACACATGCAGATTGACTTCCTTGGACACGTGGGGCTCTTTTCTGCACAGAGCGGTGCCCAGGACTCCACAGCCTGGAATGTTAGAAACAGCAGCATGATCTCGTCATCCATACCAATAAAAAACAAGTAAATTCTCGGGGGCTTTGTCTGAATAAGATATGCAAGACTTCCCCTAACAGCTCTTACATATCTGATTTAAAACCAGATTACAACACAAGACCAGGAAAGTGATACATCTGAATCCCTGTAGTCTAAGACTCAGAGAAAGCAATGGCGTTAATACCTGCCAGGAGCTCCTCTCTCCCCATTACCACAAAGCAACAAGCTACAGCTGTTAGATAGAGTTCCCTGTTTTCCATCAAAACAAATAATTTTGTTAGGGTAGGCTGCAGATAGAGCCAGTCATCAAGTGTCACAACATGGAGCAGCAGGGAGCTCTAATTTTTTTGTTGTTTTCAGAAGCAAGACAGACAACTCATTCCTAAATCACTTAAAAATTTATTGGGAGTGAAATTAAGAGACTGTATCATTCCCTCTGGCATGTAATACTACAAGAACAATTAGGCTGGCTCTGAACGCTTTTTATTGCAGTACTTGTAATATTTATTGCCAGCATTTAGATACTCCAGCTCCCAACACTTTGCACCTGTGTGAAAGTTTCAGACTTGTCAAAAACACATTTCTGGTTCTCTTGACCTGGTGTAACGCTGCAACTACCCAGCTTCACTTTCCAAAGCAATTCCTTTCAATGACTCTGTTTAAGATGGGCCATTACAGAAACTAATTACCCAGAGCAGTAGAGACAAAAATCACGATTCCAAATATGAAAAAACAGTGACTACAATAGGGCTGAGCTCCCTCTCTCAAGCACCATTAACCTACCTGCTCTCTGATCATAGCTGATATCACCTGAGAGTTGAGTATCTCTTGCCGCGATCCAACCTGCTGCTACTACTGACGGCTCTCGGGTGAACCTGGGATGTCTGAAGCCAGAACTGCCTTCCCTCCAGGAAGGTTCAGACTACCACACACTTACTCAATTCTTGGCATCGAGCTTCTCTCCTCAGGTAAGAGCAGCTGGTTTGTGCTCCTCCCAGACAGTTCCCAAGCGTATTTTTTTTCCGCCCCTTCCCATAGGGCCTAAAACTTGTTACGAGCACAGAAAGTCAGGCTGACTGTACAGGTTCTGCCACGGGAATGTAAGTCTTTTTCCTGCTTTATAATTTTACAAACAGAAAATCCCACAGCACTTTGATATAGTTGATTTACTGAGACCATCACCTATCATACAAATCATTAATACTCCTCTTACTGCAGGCAAGAAAATACCTTTACAGGAAAGAATGGGATTCTTCTAGCTCCTAAGTAATTGATTTTTAGATTCAAATGCAAGCATCCTACTTGCAATGTGCTAGCTAAAAAAAACAAAAAAAAAGTTTCTAAAGTTAGTATTTTATGTAGTATTTTAGTAACTAGAGTATACATCTGGTCGGCTAGAAAAAAAAGAGCCTTACAGAAATTATTCTTCATCAAAAGAAGCTAAACCTTGGAAAACCACTTAGACTGGAGTGTTGTTTCTGAGAACAGTTATAAGAAATGGAAATGTTTGAGTTTCTGTTTAGGAACTTCAACATTGGCCAACATTTCATTAACTCTACGCAGGATATGTAACAAACCAGGTATCACTCAGTTAAGTCCTAGTAAGCAAGGACATTCAAATTCTTACCAAGAAATAGCAGAACACAGTCCTCAAGAGGAAAAGATTGCTAGGGAAAACATCAATCAGGCAGACAATTACAAACATGTGGGTCAGTAATTTTTTCTTCTTTAATATTTTAAGTTAACATAAAAAAGAGGCAGAACAATTTTTACTATACATTCACATTTCTCCTCTCCCCAGGGTTTTGTTTTTTCTTTCAGGAGGTCCAGAGGTCACTTGTCATCAGGTGGGAAGTTCATTTTCTTATTAGGTCTACATACAAATTGGTGAACATCAAGAAGGGATACATCTTTGATTTTCTAGGTCTGTGTATCTCACAGTAGAAAAACAAGTAGTTCTTGCGAGCTCCTGGGAAGTGTTCTGAAGTCGAAAATACCAGTGAATCCATTGATGGAACATAATCAATAGAGGAATTCTGACACTCTCAATGAGGAGGTTAGGAGGATGATTTATCACATTGTTTATTTTAAAAAAATACTTAAATGTTTTCATTTTATATGTTAAAATTCAGTTTCAATGAATGCAGGTAACAAACTATGATGTTTCAGCCAGCTTCTTTCTCTTGTCCCCCTTCTGCTCAGGTATTTTAGTAAGTCTGAACACTATGATAGTAGATGATGTATTTACCTGAAACAGTGTCAATCATGTTAAAGGTGATACTTCTAAGTCTTGAGCAATGTTTTGCTCAACATTTCAATCTTGTATGCTGGAAAGCCAGTATAACTTCACCCAGCTGTGCCTCTCAACTACTGTCATATCTCATCAGCCAACTATATGGGAGAATTCCTTCTCCCAGGAAATAATTATTAAACACTTGCTTCTCATCTTTGCATTTTTTTTGAGTTGAT
The DNA here is from genome assembly GCF_020740795.1 of Apus apus. Lineage (NCBI taxonomy): Eukaryota > Metazoa > Chordata > Aves > Apodiformes > Apodidae > Apus > Apus apus. The sequence goes on from NC_067284.1 coordinate 45,111,635, forward strand.
GGCGAGAAGAATCTTAAGCACTGAAATGTAACCTGCTCTTCAGTCTACACATTCCCATGCTCTTAAAATCCCACTCTTGCTACACAAGATAAGAGCATTGCTTGTTTTTCTTTCAAATGAGTTTTTAATAAATTTGAAGACTTTGAAGTTCTACGTCACCTTTAAGCATAAATAGTGTCTGTTTTAAAGACATGGTTCACTACCATTGACCTGCAGATTCTTGCGAAGACATCTACAGATTCTAGCAAGGGTTGCTTGTATCTCCATGAACTTTTTTCCTGAAAGAGATTTAAAATACTTTGTAACCAACCAATTATTCCATGGCATGAAATTCAGAAACACTTCTAATAACATTTTTCTTTAGTGAATTTTAATTTCTTCTAGTGTTGTGAATCATTCCTAAAAGATTCCCATAGACTGTCTTTAAGTTATCATCCACACACTGCAATTCAATTTGCCAGTCTCACTGTGCCACTGCTCTTGATTTTACAATTGGACACCTTCCTGTTCTAGTAGCTTCCTAAAAGGAAAAAAATGGTACACAACAGATTTGGTTAAAGTTTAGGCATAAATCTATTGACAGACAAATACATGCTGGGCAACTTGTTCTAGGGAAGATCTTTGGGCATTCCATTAATTGACAGGAGATCGACTGAGAAGTCTTCACTAACTGACTCAAAACTTTCAAGAAAGCAGCTCATTTTCCTTCTCTTCCCCTACCCTGCTTTTTTTCCTCTTTTAAAAAAGTAGTGGCAAGGTAGAGAAGAGGGAATGCCTACAGAGATGCTGTAGACTAACAAGTAAGTTTGTTTTGGAGAAAGCAGGCTGTGTAGGATGCCTGAAACTGTCAAGGTGTTTGAACCAATTTTACACAATCAAGCTCTTTAAAAGAGCAGCACATGCTAACTTACAACAGGGTGCAACAGAACTGGTAAGCAGTACCTGCACGCCACTGAAGGGCAGCTATGGTATAAAACCCAGACTGATACAAATCTGCACAATAGTTGTAAAGAAAGTACAGCAGAGTTGCCTTAAGCTGTTCCTATGGCCTTACCTGTCACCGGGATGAAGTAGATGACTGTGGAAGGGTACCTCCCAGGACAATGCTGTCTTTGTCAGCTAGGGTTTTAAGCACAGTTGTGGCTGGTGACTGCAAAATTTTGCGCGAAAGCCTCATTCTACCATCAGTCGGATCACGCCCAAAGTATTTAACCTGTTAAGGAAATAAATCACTGACTCAACAACTTAGAGAGCCAGAAAGAGCATTTTCCTTAAAAAGTGGTGGATATCCCTCCCCCTGCCCCACCCTGGTTTGATATTAGAAAAGCCATGAACAATAGGCACTGTTTAGCCTATATTGCTCTGTCAAATTAATATAGTGCCTGGATAGTGAGATTATGGCACTAAAGACATTTGAAATGATCGAGCCCTTAACCAGCACAGAAAGGAAATCTGCTATGACAAAATATTTTCCTCATAAATACAAAATAAAAATTTTGCTCAGATTCTAAAATATGAACGGCAGCTTTTTAGCATTTTAAAGTTAAAAAAATTACCTGAATTTCTTGTCCAACTTCCAATCCCAGGGCACTAGGATGTTTAATCTAGAACACAGTGTTTTTCAGAAATTTTTATTTCAGTGTGATTAATTTTGTTAAGTTAGTTATAGAAGTTCATTCTTCTAGGAATGCTTCATGCTGCACTTCAGACAATCATAATGGCTTAACACTACCTTACAAATAACAGGTTTCTAAATGTTCCATAGGAAAGGGTATTGCAGATCTTAAGAACCTGATGATGTGCATAAAGGCATTGACAATAGGATTGCAGCAAGCATATAGGTATAGGATGTTTGCAGATTTAAGTACAAGGCTTAAGTACAAGTGGCTGAACAAAAGGGTGTTGCTAATCTAACACAGCTTTCAACATGAAAATGAACTCTAGAACAACAGCATGTGTGCTCCAGCTATGGCAGACATTGTTTAGTAAGAATTGATTAAAAAGAAACATAAGTGTCTAGTTTATATTGTTTAAGCATGTATTACCTTTCTTTGATCAAGCTGTGAATTATGAAGTAACACTGGTGTCATGTTTGGATACAATTTTACCATCACTCCAGAATCTCTGCAACAGAAACCGGAATGGTTATTTCAAAATACATCACTGACCCCCAAGAAAGCATAAGCAAACTTTTCATAAACAAGATTTTACTCCTCCCTTTTAAAAAAATCCTACATCAACCACAACTTGTCCACTCATTCTCCCTTAATTTGAAGTGGATGGAAATTACTTATTTCAGGACAGTATATTTCAGTAAGAAGTCCCATCCAAAAAGTGCATCTAATTTTTGCAAGACAAATAATGGATTGATCAGTGAATAGCAAATACCTGCATGTCTCTCAGATACAAAGATGAAAAACAGCCTTAGCTTTATAAATTATAGAGACATTCTAATAACTAAACAAGCAGAAAAAAATAACAGCCTTATTAAAGAAACAGTATCTTCAACAGACAAAATACTAGGAATGATGCAGGTGTCAGTGTTTGGCATCCTTAAAAATACATTATTTTACATTGTATTTAGGTACCAGGAAAATAGCTATGCAAATAAATTAATTTCTACTTCAACTCCAGAGAAGTTTTTATACCTTATTTCAGTTATTGTTGCTGTGTAAACTGCACCAAATTCCAGATTAACTTCCTGCTGTAGGAGGGGAAAAAGAAAACAGTAAGACACATATTCACAAAATGTAAGTTGAAAAAGCTAACAACAAAAGTCTGTCCTTACATCATCTTTGCAGATTTCACCAATAAATTCTCTTGCTTCATGCATGGCACTAGGTGTGGGGGCAAACACAGAATAGGTCTCTTCATCCAGCTGACTTACAGTTACACCTTAGGAAGAGAATTTAACCAGAGGATTTAGGTGAACATTGATACTATTTCAGAAAAGTTACATTCTGTAAAGACCTTCCTACAGGCAACTGATTTTGCACAGACTCCTTATGATCTCAGAGTCTGATTAATTCCAAATACTCTTCAGATTAGGCATCAGATGGCTTTACACATCACTGAAAGGAAACACGTTACAGATATGTTTGCCAAATGCCTGGACAAACCTGTGTTCCATGTAGGAACACAGAATTATTTTTATAAATCTTTTATGACTGGAAAAATTCTTGAAATAATTCAATTCTTATTAGAGGTTCTCAGCTTCCATGAATGAATTTCACAGAGATTGTTAATAAAACTAATTTACATCAGCTATTAATGAAAGCTGTAAAGTGTTTCAGAACCGGAACATAATAAGACTGCATGATGAAATTATGTGCACCTCTAGACTGACCAACAACTGCAACCAAAGGGAAGTAGGATTTTTTCTTTTTTTAAACTCCTTTTCTCTACTCCAGTCCCCTGAGAGATGCTAATCAAGCCAGACAGAGCATTACAAGTTTCAAGTCCAAAACAGTTGAAGCAGAACATCTACTTGATGCTCTACAGATATCAGTTTGTTTTTTTTTGTTTGTTTGTTTTTTAAATTTTTAGCTTGCTAAAAGCAGGGAACAAGTGAAGAAGTTTTCTATACTAAGCAATAACGGGAAGAATTTGCACTTTCAAAGAAGTCCGATGCATTTAATACTATCATAGCAGAAAGTCACCTCTGCTACCACAGCTGAATTGGTTGCATATTGCCTTCATCAGGTTGGAGAGATGCTAAGGGGGGGCCATGTCTACTTTCTCTGGTTTGAGTAATTTGAAAAAAGGTTTTTAGTAGTGTAGCCTCTCAGAAACACTTCTCACTTTACAAATTAATTTCTGAGGGCAACCACATCAAGCTACAGATCTAGTTCTAAGTGACCCATCAGTCTGTATTTACCTTAATCAAAGCAACAATTGTCCTATTTAGGAAATGGTAGTGAAAAAGGCATCAACTCTGAATTGGGCACTTGAGCGAGGCAGGCCTTTAACACCATGTAAACAAATAAAATTAATGATTTCAAGAAATGTAAGAAGGTCAGGAAACTTGTGCTGCACTACTCTCTACTAGTTTAAGCCCTTGTACAGGTCACTCCTGCAGTGTGACAGCCAGTTGGGTTTCTAACATATGCCAGCATGTTAACACTGTATACAGGCTCTTTGCAGAATCCTACAAATACAGTTGATGAGCACTGCAGGAGAGAGCTTAATGTTGTCTCAACCACAGCAAAAAAGCTTTAGCTTATAGGAAAAGAATCTGCATAGATTTGATGTCACTTCAGCACACTCATGACCAGACTTGCTTCACTCCACATCTTCCGTTCAGCACTATCTGCAATACTGTTCCTCAAAGAACCTTTAATTGCTTCTTCTGTAAGCCCTGAAAAACATCACCTGGTGTTCACCAAACTTCTGGGAATTCCTGCTGCAAGAAAAACTGCACACACTTGATTGTTGCTGCTGAAGGACAAATGCCAGATCTATAGGTGGTCTATAGGACAGTTTGGGAAGCTTAACTTTCTTACTTATAGTTTCTGAAAGAGCATGAAGATGGCATGATTCAGCAACAGCTGTGCCAGTAATACCTGTGCTACCAAGATCCGCTAATTAAAACTCCACACTAGTAATATTCATATAGATAAGAGAAGCTAGTAACACATTAGGATAAATTATCAAAGGAAGCAAGAATGTCTTACCAGTCTGTGCTTGAAGTTTTTTCAAATTATAGGCCCCAGGACCAACAAATCTTAATCTTTTTGATAATGGAACGTGGATAGTTTCTGAAAGAGCATTTAAACACGGTTTGAAATGCTAAATTTAATAATCTTGAAAGCTATCACAAAAAAAAGTCACATTCATTTAGGTTTTAATCTTATTTAGCTACTTGTATGACTTGGTTAACACTGATGTAATTACATTCAAGAACTGAAGTAAATGAAAATACAGAATGCAAGTGTTTTGATGAGTGTAAACTAACTGAAACCATACCAATACTGACATCTGCATCCATTCTAGTGTTGGGAGCTTCACATAACTCCAGTTTGATTGTTTTCTGGAGAACAGTGAAATGGTAAAGTGCTGCCCCACATGGCAGTAAACCCCCAAAAATTCACCTCAAAAATCCCAAAGACAAAAATAACCCCAAGGGGCAGGGGCATTTATTAAAACAGCTGGTTTAAGCTGCAGCTTATTGTTGAAAAGGTGACTATAAGTGACATGAATTAATATAAACATAGAACTAACATTACCTACAACTGGTCCACTTTCTTTTCTGTTAGGTCTGGGTTTTGCCAGTGTTTGGTTCATAATTTGTAAGATCTCCCTCTTGGCAGCTGTGAGGAATAAAAGGGGGCAAGGAGAATGAAAGAAAAATACAGCTTTGTGTAAGATGAAAATAAATCTATGCAGTTTTTAAGTACATAAGAATCTGTTCACAAAATCTGCCTGCTGCCTAACTAAACACACATCAGGTTGTGCACACTTGCTCCAGCACAACATCCTGCTCTGTGTGTAGGAAACGTACACATCCAGCACATTTATTGATTTTATGCAGCCTAGAACACTACATACAGTTCTATGCTTCAGTGTATTATTTAAATAAATCAGAAGGCTGATAAGAGCAACAGGGCGTGGCTTTGATTAGTTATGATACACTGCCCTAGAACTGGAGTTATTCTGCCTGAAGTGATTAGTAGTTCTTACATTTTAGTAAGGGTTTTCTCATTCAAACCTTGCTATTCCAATCAAATTGAAAACTTTATCTTACAGTAAGTTAAATCCATATTAAAGCTTGTAGCTTCAGTTTTTCATATGGCTCTGTACATGTCAGAACACAGACAGCAGTATTTGTCAATAGTAAATATAGATGAATTTATGGTAAATGAGAAATAGTTTGTTGTTCACATTATACTGCTGAATTTAAAAAAAGGTCATTTAATAGGAAGTTTGTGTGTTAGTTCAAATTCATTTTGGTGTCATGGTAACTCTTTACATATGTAACTAGCAACAGATGCCTCCTCCCTTTCCCAGCTTTCACCAGTCAAAAGCAATCCAGATTTTGAGGGCATTTCAGCCTTTACTGCCTGTTTTATTCACAGGGTATTGAGCTGTTAAGATTTTAACCATGAACTCCCTGAGATGACATGGACTTTACTGAAGTTTTAAGAACTCACTGCTCAAGACACATTTAAAAATTGGTCTGAAATTACTTTAAAGTTAGCTTGGAGCTAACCACCACTTTTACTGCTTGAACAATAAAGAAAAATTTATTTTCCCAACTTACCATGTACGGTTTTAATAGTGTGACAAAAAATTTATAAACCAACGTGCTTAGTAATACTATATTTGCATCAGTCAAGTCCAAAATACTGCATGTAAATATTTCATAATATATTCCCCTGCTTTGATGTTGCTCTTTTGTATAAATTCCCTCCCTCGCCATTTTGCTCTGTCACTAATTTTATTGCAATTTTTCAAAATGAGTTACCCATTGTACTCTACTGGTGACCATTGGTATCACACCATTATTGTTCTGTTTTTATAAAAGCAGGAAATACTTTCACTGACACTAGGTCCTCAAGTGTGGTGGGAAGGGCCTGGATTTTCCGAGATTGAATGCTCTCCTCTGACACAAAAAAGCCATTTATTTCTATGAGGTGCCCATATTGACACAAACATCCAAACCAGACCAGTTTTTTTGAAGCTAGAAGGTTTCTTCCACAATTAGAACAAAAAGTTTAATAAATTACTAATTTAGTTTCATGAACCCTAGAATTTAATACAATATATAATTTAATATGATCAAATGGGTGCAAACACTAAATATAGACCCACCTGTAGCTTGTTGAATAGCTTCCATGACAATTTTTATTGGTATTCCTGGCAGCTTCAGATCAACCTAAGGTGAAAAAGAGGTAACTGACAGCGTGTAAGGAAAGCTTTTTAGATACAGTGTTTCATTTTAGGAAGTTTCAATGTTACCATACCTGCAAGGCAGTTATTCCTTTATTAGTACCTGCCATCTTGAAGTCCATATCACCATAATAATCTTCAATTCCCTACCAGCAGAGAAAGAAAGAAGGCAAATTGGAGTAACTTTATCCCAGCAGTCTCCAGTCTTATTTTACGAAAAGCACACTCTGTGTTTCAACAAGCCACAAAGTAGTTCTGCAGACTTGGAATTACTTCTGAGACTAACATGTTTCCTTTCAGCCTTATGTTGCTGCTCATGTGTAACATTGCTCCCCTTACAAATTAAGAGCTTTAGTGGACTAGTTCCTGAACAAGAGATCCATGGTTGATTTTGTATTATCAGTGGCTGCCACAGGAAGAAGCTGCAACATTAGCATAATAATGTAAATTTTTTTCCTCCCAGTAACTTTGCTCATTCTCCATCCAGTGTAGTGTTTTGCAGTAAAAAACTATTCAAGAATTATTAATCTATTTACCCCAAACCAAAATTCACTGGAAATAATGGAATAATTTAAAAAATAGAGATATGAATGGATGTTTCATGAAGACTTTTTGAAACAAGGGAGCAGTTTGGGAGACAAAACAGAGAATCATAGAATCACAGAAAGAACTATTCAAGTTGGAAAAGACCCTTGGGATGACCGAGTCCAACCACCATCCCTACACTACAAAGAGAAGACAAACTATTCAGTACTTCCAGTAAAGTGTGTTACAGAATTAACAGGGTAAAATGTTACAAAAGAAGGTCATAGAGGGTATTTTACAGAATTAATCAGCAATAAAAGCAACAATGCTAGAAACACTCACCAGGATGTCTGTCAGCAAACGATAGTCCTCAATATTTCCTTTTTCCAGACCACATTTAGTAATGAGACCTATTGCTACACCTGCTACTGCACTTGATACTGGAACTCCTAATAGTGGTGAATAAAAATACATTTTTATAACCTTTTGTCATTTCCAAATTCCCTAACACATCATCATATGAAATGTAGCCTTATAAGTGCCATATTAAGTACCTGCATCCATCAATGCCAAACTTCCACCACATGCAGATGCCATTGAAGAGGACCCTGTAAGAGTTAGAATACAAGTAAAAAAGAAAGTATTAAACATTGGTTAGAAGTATCTGAAACAAAACTTGCTAGTGATAATTCTTCAATGACAGTTTGACAATTAACTTGCTGCTAGCTAGCAAATACTGTGCAGCAGCATACATACAATAAATATTTACAATTAGAAATTATCTGCACTGAAAGTATTTTTAACATGAAATGGGTAATAGTTTGAATCTTTTATGATACCAACACCAAAAAAGCTCAACAAGTATAATTATTAACATTAAATATTCTAGACAAGGAATCTGTGGGTTTTGCAGGAAGCTGCAAATGGAACTCCTTCCCTTTCTCCACTAAACCCTTCCCCCACCCAACTAATCTCCCTACAGTGCTAGGAACTGGGATGTGGACTTCAAGGGAATTTGCAGAGAGGTGAGATGGAGAGCTCTCGTCCAAAATGGGGAGATGGGAAAGGGACAAACACAGACAGCTGAGAGAAATTCTTTCTTAAGTCAGTGAGGATACTGGCTGTGATTAAACCCTGAAGAACAGATCTCAGTACATGCAGATTTATTCTCCTCGCTCTGTAGCATAAAAATGCCCTCAAATACCATTTTAAGCAGCTCAGAATTTATGTTGACATCTTGTATTGATACACTGCTGTTATCCAAATGGAAAGAAAGTTCCATTGTTCATGACCATGTACATCCTTTTAAGTATTTCAGGTAATAGAGCTATCAATATCAATAACATTAAAAATGAAATGCATTACCTAAAATGCCTACAGCTCAAGTTGGTGAAACTCAAGCTTTCATTAAAAACAAATTTAGTCTCTGGCAGTAGGTTGAAAATAAGCAAATCATAATACCATTTGACTCTAAGACTTCAGAAGTAACTCGTATTGTGAATGGGAAATCCTGGGGAATAATTGGTTTCAAAGCTCTTTCTGCCAGTGCACCTGTGTAAAAAAAACAAGCCACAGAGTGACTCATAATTAAAAACCATCAGATAAAATATTAAAACTTACAGCACAGGCCTTCTCTACTCCGAACTTACCATGTCCAAGCTCTCTTCTATTCATACCAGTAACTTTGCCAATCTCATTAGTTGCATAAGGTGGAAACTATGAAAAAAATGTGTATACAAAAAATTTACTAGCTTTTTTTAAATTTAAGAACGTACACTTAGGAAAAAGAAATATTTGAAGTTTGGGTGCATCTCAAGGTAAAAACAAATTAAAAGAAAATAAAAATCAAACCACCACATGACTCTTATCAGTCCCTCAGTTTGCAAACCAGGACCAGTTTGGGTAGTAATTAGTAAATGTTTTACTTCCACAGAACAAAAGAGAATAAAGCAGTTGCAAGGTAGTTGAACAACAACACAACAAGCTTATTCCAATTAAACTTGTCAGACAACATATAAGAAGTCTTGTTTCTGTCATACAGATAATGGAACAAGATATGCTTGTTGCCTGTATGAAATACTTTGGGTGAGTTCCAAAGGCTGAGAGAGATCCAAGATGTAAAAGCACTTTCTTAGTATTGGTGTAGTATGTCAGCTGAACATATTAATAGAGTTTACTAAAAATAAAAGAGCAGGTTAATCCTGCTTTTAGTAAGAACCCATTCTCAAGGAGCCAACATAATGTTAGGATACTACAAAGGCTGCATAAAATAGCAGTTTATGAATTATCTAGTGCTTTTTAGCAAACCAGTGCTTTTGCCCATAAACTGTCGTATAAATTCACATGCAAGTTAGAATTAAAACATTTAGCAAATATAGACAATTTATATCCTCAGAAGTGATCAACTTCACCTGTAAAAGCAAGACATGAAGCCCCTCTGTGAATCATGCAGAAAGCTGTGATACAGTAAAACTCTCACCTCATAATGCAGCATGAAGTTTTTATCTTTTATTCCACTATTAATTAAAAACAAGAACCATGTCAAAAAGAGCAACCAAAAATATGCTACATACAATATGTAATACCTAAGAATATATTCAGATATGCTTACAGACCCAGCAAAAACAATGAATCAACAGATTTTCTGATCACCCGCATTTTCCTTCAGGTTTTCTATGTAGTAAACAAACTGAAAAGCATAGTCTACAAACAAAAAACTTCATGGGTTAATTGTTAAAACAGTTTCCCTAGCTGTTTAGAATAGAACAGGCCCTATCACTTTTTCTTTAGGCTGGTTTTGGTGTGTCTGAAGGAAAAAACCCAAACTTCAAGAACATCAGCATCTTACTGCACACACTGCAGTAAGGACTTTGAAGTGTAAGAGCATAGAAGGAAAACTGAAAATCTCTACCTGCAAAAAACCCTCTCATTTAATTAAAGAAGTGTGCTCAAAAAAGTACCACAATACTTCATACTCAGCAATAAACACAAAAAACCTAACCTGTAAAGAAAGTTGTGTCAAGACTCACATAGTTTCTTACGGTGGCAATCTCTCATTCATGAAGCAACCTACTGACTGCTAATTAAACCCATTACTTAACACAAACTCACTTCCAAGAATACCAAAACTAGAGAATATAGACAAACACCTCCAGGGCAAAAAAAGAAAAATTACCTAAAGCAAAGCTGACATGCTAAAACGTAAAAGCTCCCACACTGGTGGGATGAGATCACTGAACTGGGAAGGAGTTTCCCCTCCCCAAAAAATTGGCCCTCAGCAATAAAAAAAAAATAATTAATGGCACAAGGACTTGCTACATCATAAGTTCAAGTTTCCTATCTCTATTAAAAAAAGAACACAAATGTTTTCACCCTCTGAACATTTTTGTTTTGAGACAAAATGAAAATATTTAGACAGGCTGATTCTGTTGGGGGGAAAAAAAGCCAATTCAACCACAGTAATATGCTTTTTATTTGTCAGCCAAACTGGACAAACACAGCAGCACTTCACAAGCTACATGCATCAAACCTATCCAGCAAAACTTAAAAACTCTGAGAAATAGATTAAATTAGTAGAATACGTATCAAGTTCCAAATGTGATGATAAATACTTGGAAGAAAGAGAATCAACTTTTGTCAATGGTTTTACTTAAAGAAGCTTGATATATGGACACAGTTTTACAGATTGAAGAGTGAGTCACTATTTTCTCTTGAAATCAATTTTAATTTTACTTGTAATACTCTCCAATTTCAAATATGCCTCTATGGAATTAATATCACCTTAACAAAAAGCAAACGCCATTTTTCAGTCCTAATGAATATAAATATATTGAAGTTCAAGAAACTTCAATCAAATGTGCTTAAATGCTCACCTTCTTTTATTGCTACTAACAAACCACCAAAAGATATACATACCTCACTGCTGTTGAGATAACATCTGATTTTACACTTGATTCTATGGAGTCAAATGTAACGGTACAGAGAACCTAAAATAATAAGACAGAGGGTAAATAAACTGCTTTGAAACACTTCCATCTTTCACAACTTTTACTTGTTTATGAAGAATCAGAAAGAATTATTTCAGCAGCAAATACAATGCCATCACCTACCACTTCTGCAATTTTTTTTTCCTTCATCATACAAACTTTTATTAATAACCTGTAAATATGATAAAATCTTACAAGCAATCACATTTAAAAACATTAATTTAATGCCTCCTAACTAGGTAGGAGCCTAGAACAGTTTGTTCATTAAGTAACCAAACTGCTCAGTTCAAGAGCCAGGGCCAGATGCAGCCACAGTGCTGTGCAAAAGAGCAAGCCCATTTATCACAGGGACTTGCAACACGTGTTATTTTTAGTGGATTATGAGGGGACAAAACTGAGGAGTAAATCATTGTTTGCAACTACCCCTGTAATAAGTCAGGTCAGTGGCTGACAGTCTGCTAGAAAAAGAAGCTCTAAAATATCGGAGACCAAATCTTGAATACAATCTTGATTCAATCCACTCAACATTTGATGCTTCTGGCAAAAAGGAGGAAAAAAAATCCTCATTAATGTGATGTTTTGGTTAAATTTCCCTTTTTAGTCCAGATTATGTATTTGCTAGCAAGTAAAATTCCTTTTAAATTATTTCTCATGACATGCACGATTTTGCACTGCCTGACATACCAGGGACTCATTAACCAAGTCACCCATTTTTCTAAAAACAAACAGGATTGTATTTTGCATGAAAAGCTTTTGTTCCAACAACTATATTTTTTAACAAAAATCTACGTAGACAGATAAAAATAGATATTATTTTGGATTTATCTTATTAACAACCAGTTTACTTTAAGCCATCCTGAATTGGAGTTTTCTTCTCAAACCACCTCCCACCAAGACAAAACCCAACCAACCAAAAATGCCCCAAATCTGCCAACCTGAGCTGAACAAGGAGAATCCTTACAGCTCCTAAATTTGGTAACTAGATGTTCTTCAGGAAGTCTGAAGGCACAATAATGCATAGCAGACTCTGGACACATACGCTTAGAATATTATCTTAACATCTGTACTGATCGTGTACCAAGGAGCCAAGCTTTGTCTACTGTCTTAACAGACTAAGATATATTTTAATTAAATTGAAACAGTTTACTAGTTACTACTATTTTAATGCAAAGGAAAATCTGTATTTGAATGAAAAATACAAGTATTTTTGCTTGTGATAAACTGATCTATAACTTCTGATGTTTAAAGATACTACCTGTGTTTGACCTCTCTGAAATAAGGCTGATCCATGAAGCATTTTAAACATGTTCACTTCACATTTAATATCTCTGAGGGAAGTCAAGTCTCTCCCGTCACACCTAAAGTTACAAGCAGAAATTATGAGGTCAATTGAACGATAGTCTTGGATAAAAAATTGACAAATATTATTCAGTAAGAGTTTGATACACGCACCTCCTATATTCATTCAGCACAAGATTTCTAAAAATATCCTTTGAAACCACATTGAAAGATTCCATGATTTCATAAGGCTCAGCCTCTGGAAATTTTTCTGAGTATAAAAAAGAAAATGCACATTAAGTTGAAAACTGGATGTTAAAGAAGTTTTACAAAAATAGCTTGGCCAAAGGGCACAGTGTAACCCTAAGTAGCCCTAGCACTATTTAAGCATTCTCTAAATATTAAGAAAGCAGAAAAAAAAACATACCTTTCAGCTGTTCTTCTGTTTCAAGCCTTATTTTGTTAACTGCTTCATCTCTAGAAATCTAGAACACAGGAATTGCCAACAGTTAACGTTACAGGGCAGAACAAAAGAGGTTTGGGTTGCTGGGTTTTTGTTTTAAAATTGTGTAGTACTCAAGGAATAAGGGACAGGATCACCACGCAAATTCAAAGATCAATGTACTGCAAACAGTAGTAGTAAATTCTTACTGGTAGGTAAGAATTTACAGCATAACTTATTATTACCTTTGCACATACATGCAGAGGAAGAGAAGAGCTTTTATCAATGTTGGCTTAAAGAAACTAAGTCGTACTACTGTTTCATTATTAAAAATATATCATATTTGAATTGATTACTTACTTTATCATGGCTAGAATCTGTGAACACCGCATAGATCTTGTTAAAAGCAAGTCTTTTGAAAGAAAAGAAAGAATTTTGGAAAACAGCTTAAAAACTACTTCTATAATTAGATGATTTTGAGGACTAAACATTTGTTTTCATAAGTAGTATGAAAGCACTAGACTGACACAAAAACTACTAGCTCCAGCTGTCCTTCCTGCCTGCTTCTCCTGCTGCTTCTCTGAAATTCGTTATCACTTTCACAGCAAGGCTCACAGAAGCCAACATACCCTGATCTCTCTCGTTCCCACTCCACAAGAAGGGCATATTAACTTACAATACTTTCACTAAGTACTTTTAATAAGTACAAGAGAGCTGAATGCCATGTTTCGAAGTTTCTATAGCAGACACAGCAAGTAATCCTGATTATTCAAAACAGGCCAGTTTATTAAACAAAACCATCAAATGATCTGACCAGAGCTCAATTAAAAAAAAAAAAAAAAAAAGAATTTTGAATCACTTCACAGAATTTAGATCAACATTATTTGTTCTGAACTTACTTCTTTGCATATTCCACAATCTCTTCAGGAGCAACAAATAACTTCTGAACAGTTCTCTTGACAACACCTTGCTCCTTCACTAGTTGTTGAATTCCCTGAATTATTTGCTGGGTATGCTTCACCCCTACTTTGATGGCATGACAGAAGTCTTGCTGCAATATATTCTCAGCAGTTGCTTCCAACATAACTATCAATGGAAAGTTAAAAATCAAGTAAGTAATTTTATTGTTCAATAGAAATCTAACTCAACTGAGGAAGTACAGATTACCTTTAAACTGCATAAATATCATGGAATATACTTTACCTAACCAAAAATCAATGATCAGTGTTGATTACTCCTACTCTTGTGTAAAAGTACGAATTTCAAAATATCTGCAAAGATGCATCTACTTAATTTTCAAACACTCAACAGATATTAGTAATTAACTTACTTACCAACTTGATTTTGTGGAGCTCCAGCAACAACTAAATTTAAAGCACTAGAAGACATTTGTTTTCGAGTTGGATTGATAATAGCTTCTCCATCAATCAGTCCTACCCTCACGGCACCTACAAGGAAACTCCAGGAATTTATTATTATAATAAGGAAGTTCTTTAAGGCATCGTTTTACTTTGAAAATTATACATCTGAAAACAATAATTAAAGCCATGGATTCATTAAAAAATATTAGCACATTAGCTACATATTAAGAACAAATCTGTAAGGCAAAATTACCTATTATTTAATTTATTTTGGGAAATATTGCTGGATGGGGCATATAATGCCAAGTACTATTATACCCAGGTCCATATTTTTTTTAATTCACATGAGCACATATTTTCCAGGAACAAAAAGGCAGGTGAAAACAAAATACAGCTAAATAGTTGTTCTTAGCTAGATTATCTCTCTTCCCATCAAATATTAAAAATGAAGAAGTAATATCGCCATCCAGCTATTGTCATTACAATATTCTTCTTTAAAGAAAAAGTCTCTATACTATTTCTGGATTATAAATCTTTCCAGGAGCATATTTAGTCCAGGAAGAAATTACTTGAACAGCAACATTCCTATCCATTGTACAACTACTTTCAATACTTGACACAAAGATCAGTGGACTTCAGATTCAGATTCTTGCTAAAAAAGAAAGCACAAACCGCAGTCTAAGTTTTCCATTATGTTCAAGTCATCCAAAATTTCAGAATGTTTACTTACCAATAGGACCATTCCATGGGATATCAGATAATGCAAGTGCTGCAGAAGCTGGAATGAAGAGAGAAAAATCTGGGTTAAAGAAACCAGATCATGTAAAATCACACATAAGCAGTAATTTGCAACAACCCTCTTACCTCCATTAATTGCCAGAATATCAGGATCATTGACACCATCTACTGCTAAAAGATTACAAAGGATCTGGCATAAGATAAAAGACAATGAATAATTTTGACCTATACATTTTTATTAGCTGTCAATACAAAGCTAAGGACAATAAAGCAAAACATTCCATGTATTGATACAAGCTTATTCTGCAAATGAAAAACTGTTCACGTACCTAAACCAGAAAATTCACTATAAAAACACTAACATATAATATATAGCATACATGATTAGCCTTTATCCTCCTTTGTTGTACAGAGGATACTTTATTTTTTCCTGTATCTTTGCAACAAAATTTGGAAACTTGCATGTAATAAAAATACTTTAAGACAAGGAGATGACAAATTAAAAAGCAGCATTACACCATTAGACCCTTTTTCAAACTGTAAATGCTTCCTGGGTGCTAACAAAAACAACTTTTCTTAAAATAGTGCCCATATCAGGTGAAATTTTCAGGGGATGTACCTAAGTCTTCCACTCTACAGGTTAAGAACACTGAACATGACCTACCTGTGTATCATAAAAGTAGCCTACTGGAAAGAGTGGTCTGATCGACCGATCTGCAAAAGAAATATTCAAAGTCTAAGGACTTTGGTTTTCAGTAGTTAGTATTCAGTTTGCCCTGTAAAGAATCCACAAGAAACTAACAAAAATGGTTTAAATGAAAGAGCCAAACAAACAAGTCAGAGAACCCAGGAGGAAACGGCATGAAATATAATAAGCTGTAAAATTTCAACAGCGCTCAGAGTAAAATAAGAGGTATTTGGGTGAGCAAAGCCACTGCCACGTAACACAAGGTAAAAACATTGGAAAAGTCTTCTGTTCTTTAGGATACAAATAATCTATGAAACAGTATTTCACCAGAAGTATCTTCAATGAAGAGAGACAGTGCACCAAGAAAGAAAAGCAACAAAAGCACGTATATTCAAAATGCTGCATGATTTCCTTGACATGTAAATTTCCTTTCAACTTGATTTCCATCTGAAGTGTACAGGACTCTGTAATAGCCTGGGTCTCACAAGCTCCTCCTTTTCCTAATTACTTTCATTGCTGTCTTAAGATACTGATGTACTTGACATCCATTTTGTATAAATGCTAAATTTCAAGGTGTTATCTTATTAATGAATGGAGATAGCCATGAGGAAAATGACTTTTTGAGCAGAATCAAGAGGGAGAGAATGAGAATATACCAAGCAATAAGTCTGCAGAAACAATTAACTCTGCAAATGACAGTCATAAATTACCATCTCTTTTCAAACATTCACAAGGATGTTGCAAATTATTGAAAATACTATGTGACTAAAGTGTTTCAGCCTACCTATTACTCTGCTTGTAAGAATTTCTTTGTCAGTGGAACCAAGTTCTCTCCTTAGATAGTTTGTAGGAATTCTTCCTGCTGCAGCAGCTTTCTGACGATAGTCGACCTTTTAAAAACAAAATGGAAATTCTTTAAGACAACAGAATACTGAATTTAGAGCCACAGAAGCATATGGGTTAGAAAAAACACCTCAGGAGGTCTATGGTTCAAATTCCCACTCAGAGCAAGGTCATCTCTGAATTCAGAAAACATTACTTGAGGCTCTGTCCTGATGCCCAAAGAGACCTTCATGTTCTCTATCACATATGGAGTGTCCAGCCAGTCAGTCCCCTGTCTGAACTGGTGCAGAGCACTAGCACGCCCCAAGTTCAGGACTTTGTGTTTATAGAATTTCAGAAGGTTCCTGTCAGCCCATTCCTCCAGCCCCTGGTTCTTCCCCTCCAGATGGCAGCCCTGCTTCTGAGTGCATCATCTGCGACCCCCAGTTTGGGATCATCTGCAAACCTGATGGAACAGAAATTCCAGGTCACAATACAAGTATGAAACAGGCTGTGACCCAGGACAGACCCCCTGAGGAACTCAGCAGGATTCAGCCTCAAGGTAGAAGGTGAATCAATTAATCCTTAATAGCCACAACACTTCAAGCCTCATAATCCAACCAGATTTTCACACATCTAAAAGATAATGTCTGGACATAGATGTTGTGGCAGACAGAGCTCACTAGGATTTTCTGGAAAGCCCTGCTAAAGCCAAGGTAGACACCATCTGCTGCTCATCCCTCCTTTGTAGGTTGTCATCTGCTACTCTGAAGTGCAAGGTCTGTAGCTTGCTACTTGCATTCCCCACTCCCCCCAGCATCTCGAACTCCACTATTAAATGATTCCTGCTGCTAATGCTACCACTGATGATCACAAAACTCATTTTGTCATTGGCACTTACCACTAATGGCATGAACTGAGATGCAGAAGGCTTAGTTTTACTGACTGCTGTGACCATCACTGCTGTGTCACCTAGCTGGATTAACAAAAAAATAAAATAAAATTGAAATTACCTGCAATCAAAACACTGTCTCAAACTAAAACTCCAGAAAATTCTTGGCAAAAAACAGCCACATAAATCCACGCTTCACACCATTATTTTTGCTTATCAAACAGGTTTTTTTCCTACAAACCAGCTATGCATTCATTAGGGATTAAACTGCCATTTGAGGCTCTATATCTCCTTAAGAGGCTCTGGTGTCCTAATAATGGCTGCTTAGAACCAGAAACTTTGAACCAATTTATGCACAAATTTTAACTTTTTTTTTACCTGAACAACAGCAGATCCATCAGCAAACCTAGCAAGTTTTCCAGAAGACAGTTCCATCTTTCTATGGGAAAGATACAATTATGTTATCATGAGCAAATAAAATGAAGTGAAATAAAGTAAATTTTCCAGTAACTTCTGCATCTATCTACAGCATCTACTGTACAGAATGGTGGCTACACTTCATATTAGAGACAAAAATCCTCATTAGATATGGAAATTTACACTCTTTGATCATAAGTGAGTGGCCAAATCCTCTTACTTTCATGTGCTGTCCTGTGTCTTTCACCTTGAGGCAAAGACTTGCAACCACATCAGAGGTCACTTGAAATTACACCTAGGGCTTTGAGGAAAAATGCTTTGCTAGCACTAGAAGATCAATCACCCACCTGCACAAGTTTGGGTTTAGAGCCTTGTCACCAGAAAATGCAATTTCACACCTGCTGTGCTCTCACAAGAAAAGAGGAGCTGTTTCTCCACCCACAAAACACCTTCTCATTGAATCATAGAATCATTTGGGTTGGAAAAGGCCTTTTAAGTCGTCAGATCCAACTGTTAACCCAGCACTGACAAGTCCAACACTAAACCATGTCCCTTAGCTCATCAACACAGCTTCTAAATCCCTTCAGGGATGGTGACCCCACCACTGCCCTGGACAGCCCACGCCAGGGCCTGCCAACCCCTTGGTGTAGAAATTTTCTTTAATATCTAATGTAAACCTCCCCTGGAGCAACTTGAGGACATTTCCTCTTGTTCTATCACTTGTTCCTTGGAAGAAGAGATCAGCCCCCCCTTGCCTCCAACCTCCTTTCAGGCAGCTGCAAGAGCAGTAAGGCTTCCCCTCAGCCTCCTGTTCTCCAGGCCAAACACCTCCAGCTCCCTCAGCCGCTCCTTGCGCTTCTGACACTTCCCCAGCTCCGCTGCCTTTCTCTGGACTTGCTCCTTATGGCGAGGGGCCCAAAGCGGACCCCAGAATTCAAGCTGCGGCCCCACCCTAGCCCAGCACATGGGGGAAGATCACTTTTCCCACCACAGCTGCGGAACACTGTCTTTTGTGCACGAAAGGGAAGAAACTACACCCGCTCTTCCGCCGCCGTGAGCGAGGCGCGGCAGACACAGACACACACACAGACACACACAGACACACACACACACCCGCCAGCGGCAACTTCTCCGCAGGCCGAAGCCCCCCGCCCCGAGAGGTGACCCCACCGCCCGCCCAGCGCCAGCAGCGGCTGCTCCGCCAGCGCCGCGGCCCGCGCCGAGGGGGCGGGGAACAGCCGGGACGCGTCCCCGCTGCTCCCTCCGGGCGCCGAGAGCCCCTCACCTGCCCCCCACCTCCACCGTCACGCTCCGGCCGGGCCCGCGCTCCGCCGCCCGGCCGCGGGCGGGCACGGGCCGCAGCACGAAGCCGTCCGGCCGCAGCAGCCGCCGCCATCGCGCCCCAGCCCCGCCACCGACGGCCAAGCCGCCCAGCGCGGCGCGGCCGCAGCCCGTGGCGGCGGCCATAGCTCCGGTGGGTAGGAAGGCGCCGCGCGGTTGGCTGCCGGCGGGGCGGCCGCGCAGTAAGCTCGAAGCGGATTGGTTGCGGGGCCCGGCCGGTTGGTTTCGATTCCGCTGCGCCAGCGCCTCCCGCGGGCTACGGCAGCCGGGGAGGGCCAGGCGGCGCCGAACGCGAAGGCGGCGCGTCCGGCCCCTCAGCGGGGCGGGCTGAGACGGCTGCGGCGGGAAGGGGCAGCTGGGGCTGGGGCTGGGGCTGGGGGCAGAGCCCGGGCTGGGGGAGGGCACTCCGGCGTGCCGGGAGGCTCCGCGGCAGCAGCAGCAGCAGCAGCAGCAGCCGGGCCCGGAGGGTGAGACCAGGCCTCAGGGCCCTGCTCGTCTCCGGCAACCGAGGGATCCCTGAGCCAGCCCCGGGGTACGCGGGGGTGTAATCGTCCTTAGCGCCCTCCTAAGCCAGGGGTGTCAACGCGTTTTTTTTCAAAATGAGAGAGGAGCCTTACGACAGTTGTTGCTGGTCACAAAGGCTTGCCAGTTTCAATATTTGTTGTGCTGTTACAGGGTCAGAGTGCAGCAGAATGTTATGCTTACAGGACAGTGTTTTTGTTCTAATACTAATTGTTCCTCAGGTTATTGCTCAGTTGTATAAGGCAAAAGGGATTAGTAATTACTTTTTTATTATTTATGCCTGTAAGCATGAATGAACAGCAATGGGATCACTGGAGATCTGATCACCCCAGCAATGAGATCCATGCAGGATTAAACTAATACAAACTGTCATGCTTCATCTTAAACTCATCTGCCATCTGGAGTTAACAATTTATTTTTGGGTGATATTTATTAAAAAAAAACAACCCATCTATTGCTAGTTTGATTCTAATGCTATTTTGATATTGCTTGTTGTGTACTAATCTTTTCTGTTTACTTAACTGAATTTTTCTGTTAAAGCTGCATTTACAGAGAACAGATTCCTTGGCTGGGAGAACAGTCCGAGTAATAGTTTTTCTTCTGTGCCAACATGTTTCTTATCTTTTTGGCAATACACAAAGGAGAGAAATAAGACAAGTCATCCAGAAACGTAGGATCTGGCCCGGGCAAAAGGAGTGTTAACTTCATCCAGATTCAGAATTTGTTGGTGCAGTTTTATTTGGTACAAAAATACATTAGTTGGCAAAGCAAGAATGTTCACCATGTTTGCCTGAATTCACATTTGCTTTGCTGCTGACAAATAGGATTGTTCACAGAATCACAGAATTTTTTGAGTTGGAAGGGACCTTAAAGATCATCAAGTTCCAACTCCCCTGCATGGGCAGGGACACCCTACACTAGAACAGGCTGCTCAGAGCCCCATCCAACCTGCCCTTGAACACCTCCAGGGATGGAGCCCCCACAACATCTCTGGGCAGCCTGTTCCAGTGTCTCACCACCCTTACACTGAAGAATTTCCGCCTGATCTCTAACCTGAATCTCTCTTCTTTCAGCTTAAAACCATTACCCCTTGTCCTCTCACTGCAAGTCCCTGTAAAAAGCCCCTCCCCAGCTTTCCTGTAGGCCCCTTCAGGTACTGGAAGGCCACTGTGAGGTCCCCCCGGAGCCTTCTCTTTTTCAGACTGAACAGCCCCAGCTCCCTCAGCCTGTCCTCGTAAGAGAGGTGCTCCAGCCCTTGGGTCATTTTTGTGGCCTGTCTCTGGACACATTCCAACAGGTCCACATCTTTCTTGTGCTGGAGCCACAAGAGCTGGATGCAGTATTCTAGGTGAGGTCTCACCAGGGCAGAGTGGAGGGGCAGAATCACCTCTCTTGATCACACTTCTTTTGATGCAGCCCAGGATGGAGTTGGCCTTTGGGGCTGC
Organism: Apus apus; assembly: GCF_020740795.1. Lineage (NCBI taxonomy): Eukaryota > Metazoa > Chordata > Aves > Apodiformes > Apodidae > Apus > Apus apus. The sequence continues at coordinate 45,132,980 of NC_067284.1, forward strand.
AACTGCACATTGGTGGCTCATGTCCAGCTTTTGATCCACTAGTGCCCCCAGGTCCTTTTCCACAGGGCTGCTCTCAAGCGTGACCCCTCCCAGCCTGTGTTCATATCTTGGGTTACCTCGGCCCAGGAGCAGGAACCTGCACTTGGCCTTGTTGAACCTTGTGAGGTTCACCTGGGCCCACTTCTCTAGCTTGTCCAGATCCCTCTGGATGGCATCCTGTCCCTCTGGCATATCGACTGTACCACCCAGCTTGGTGTCATCAGCAAACTTGCTGAGGGTGCTCTCAATGCCACTGTCAATATTGTTAATGAAGATATTAAACAACACTGGGCCCAGTACTGACCCCTGAGGGACACCACTTGTTTTCCATCTGGACTTAGAGCCATTGACCACTACCCTCTGGACACGACCATCTAGCCAGTTCCTTATCCACTGAACAGTCCACCCATCAAACCCATATCTCTGCAATTTAGTGAGAAGGATGTTGTGGAGGACCATGTCAAAGGCCTTGCAGAAGTCCAGATACATGACATCCACTGGTTTTCCCCTGGTCTACTGATGTAGTCCCTGCGTTGTAGAAAGCCATTAGGTTGGTCAGGCAGGATTTGCCCCTGGTAAAGCCATGCTGGCTGTCCTGCATCACCTCCTTTTCCTCCACGTACTTTGCATGTCTTCTGGGAGGATCTGTTCCATGGTCTTCCCAGGCACAGAGAGGAGGCTGAGAGGTCGGTAGTTCCCAGGGTCCTCCTTTCAACCCTTTTTAAATATGGGCGTAACATGTCCTTTCTTCCAGTCACCATGGACTTCACCTGACTGCTATGACTTTTCAAATATCATGGACAGTGGTTTAGCAGCTACATCTGCCAGTTCCTTGAGGACTCTGGGATGTATCTCATCAGGTCCCAAATAACTCTTCAAAGGTCTGTACTGTTATAAAAATGTATTTGATTTTGTAAGTGTGATAAAGGAGTGGTTGGAAGCATTCATATAATACAAGAGACATGAGCAACACAATTCTTGTCTTCTGTTAAGCACAGAAGGCAGTTACTTAGGGCTTTCAAAGCTTAAATTCAACTGGGGAAGCCAACATACTTAAGGCAGAGAATTACAAGTGACAAGCAAAGAAGTGACAGCAGGGTGGCATTTCATGGAAAATGAACACAAAGTGATGCATGTATGTTGAGGCTGAACAGACTGATGTTGCAGACTTTGGGAAGAAGCGTAACACAGGTGTAGAGGAATATGTAAGGATGACTTAGAAGTGATCTAGAAGTGAGTATCTTTCTAACAGGCACTGTTCGTTCACCACAAAGGATAAAACCACACAGAAAGTGTTTTTCTTGATCGGTTGTGCCTCAACAGGGACCAGCATGCAACAAACACTTTTGCATTAGCACTGGAGATCTGACACTTTGTCTCAATAATTTCTGTGTAAAAGAAACCATGACATTCTGTGTCCTCCTGTCTTCTGTCATCAGCAACATCACACAGTCATCATTTGTATTCTAACGTGGTTCTGAGATCTTAGAAGAGTACCATGACTTTTAAACTCTTGAGAAGTAACCATGCAAAATTTATCCTTCAACTTTAAAAAAGCACATTACTTGTACCGAAGAATGAATTCTATAGCTAAGATGATGTATGATTGTATGAAAAGCCCAGAATAAACATAAAAAAGTTTTTCAGATGATGCTTTTAAAGATAGTGATTAACCTTGTTATATTTTCCATTTGAACATGCATTAGAAGAGTTAAATAGTTCACAAACAGCAGTGAACATTGAAAGTAGATCTTTTGACTTAAACCAAAATTAGTAAATAGCTTTTTCCACGCTTACCAAAATGAGAAGCCTGAAGTTTGTGTGCTTCATAACTGTCATGGGCTAATATGTTATGGCCACACCACTGTAACAGGAAAAGGATATGAGAACAGAGATATAGTTCAAGGTACTAGGCAGCAAACAAAATTCATGTTTAACACCATGAAAAAGCAAAAATATTATTAATTTAGTCATCAAGATTTGCACTTTTATCTGCCTCCATTAAATTTTTTTCTCTGCTGTTCTTTTCTACCCAAGTCCATATTTAGTTTAATGATATGTAATAATAAACACCACCCAAGAACACACATCACTTTAATTTCCCCATTCACATTTCATTCATCTAGTTTGGAAGTAGTTGGGAACTGGAATTCCAAACTTCTGCTTATGCATAACAGATGCCAGTAAACTGGGAATAAACCTGTTTTGCACTGGAACTTAAAAACTATGGCTTCTGAACCATCCACCAACATTTCAGGAGGCAAAAAATACTGAGAAGGTGTTCTTACAGTCCTGCTTAGCACAGCTGCTTGGTCTTTTCATACTCTGCAGATTGGACACCATGCTGACAGGATCACTTTCTTTAATTAACCCCCACAGTTACCCTTACTCAGGTCTTACTGGGGGAGATCATGCTGTACTGACTATTTCCCATGCTTTCTTTCTAAAATAAGACTGAATGTGGCAAGTAGATGGTCCACGTATACCATGCTCTAAAGACCAGCACATTTGGATTCCTCCTCAAGAGAAATAACAAGCTCCTGAGCCAAGGGGACCTCTGCTGTGAACACCCTACCCACAGATGTTCAGCAATCATAAATAAGGGCTAATCTCAGCTCTGGTGACAGCACATGCGGAGCTAGATTTCTCTTTGCTGTTTTATTGAAAATGTATCCATCCAAAGTCTTAAGGGCACATGGAAAATGGTAATTAAAATTTGTATGCATACTCCTTGGAACAATATCCAGTATTAAAACCTCTCCCGGAATCTTTCTCCACCCAGAAATTAGAGAGCACCAAGTAGGCTTTTCTCTCCTGGAAGCCTTGAGGTATCCAGGCTACCCTCATAGCAAACCCCACAGAGAAGGAGCCTGGAGGTCAAAATCTCTTTCTATGGTGGAGGTTGTTCCCATTGTGCTGCAATATGAGGCACATCCCCCCCCGAACAGCTCGCTCAGCCACCACCAGGCCCTTTTCCTACATTTCAGTCTCAGTAGCTGCAACTGCCAGCATTTATGCCATTTCTTGCCCCATTCAGGACACACACAATACATGTTCTGGTTCCATGAGCTATGGCTTTGTGCTTACCTAGCAGTTATCCCTCATCAAGACCAGTGTGGAAACCTGTAGCTATTTAGCATAAAAAGCTTGAGACTGATAATAATTTTAAAGTCCATGCTTAGTACCTCTTTTTTTGCGAAATGGGATTTCAGAGTAGAGATTTCTTTGGTCTGTTTGAAAATTTAACCTCCATAATAATGTACAGATGTAAATTTCTTAAAGAACATTACATTGCTTCTTCACAATATTTGTGTATACACATACATGTGTAAAAACTTGATGTGCGAATGTTTTAAGTTTTGGTTTTGTGTTACAACCAACATCTGCAGCAAAAAGCAGCTACCATTTTGCTTACGCTCTTTGACTGGATGGCTTCTTGTGCCTCTGCTTTCTCCTGGGCTTAAGTTTATATGCTCCCTTATACTATAAGATTAGATGGAGCTCCTTATGTAGTTCTGGTGTGAAGTTATATGCACTTACTAATATGTCTGTCTGTCTGTCTGTCTATTAAGTGGGACCCAGGATATCTGAAAGCAACTCATGGAGAATGACAAAGATAGCACTACTTACTTTAAATGAGAAAAAAATACCCTGACAGGTTGGTGTGGTGTTTTGTTGTTGTTGTTTTGTTGATTTTTTTTTCCATTATTCCAGAAAAGGACAATGCTGGCAAGAAGCTATTCCCATTACTATTGCAGTACAGTTTCCCAGTAGTGCTCCAGCCATACCACCATGCTGAGATAGGACATCTTAATCCAATTATTTCATTACAAGATAGGAGGGACAGTTAGATAATGTAATTGCGACCAGCATTAAATAGCCCAAGGAGCCTGTTCATATGCCACAGATGAGTAACTTTTTTTTTTTTTTTAACTTGTTTTAGTATGATACATAGCTGTTATCCTAACTTTCTAAAAAAGCCATAGGATTATACCTTGAAATAGAGATTTTACAGCAACTTCTTTTATCTTTCACTTGATCCTCTCCTCTTCTTCCCTGTCATGTTAAGCTCTACTGTACTCCGTGCCATACCTCTTGTGATAGCTTTTAGATGCTGTTAGGTTTCCTTAGCTTGCTTTAGCTTTTGTGATTACTTGAGTAGATCCGTTTCCTCCAGAAAACTAATTTAGGATGAACTTAGTAATCAAACCTCCTGTGGCAAGTGGATAAAATATTTTATTTGAATGAAGGTTGTTGGAGGAAAAGTAAGAAGGTGGGCTGATTGCATTAATCACATTACCTTAGGAAAAGCACCTGTCTCTCATCCAATTTTAGGACACCACTAGTCCTACTTCCTTCCTCTCTTTGGGCATCTGTGGGCTGGACACTGCTCTGCTCCCTGAGTGGGTAGAAAGTGTCATGTAGCAGCACTGTGTGAACCTTGATTATGAGAACAGGGAATTAGTTCAAGCAGAGGATGTGGGTAACTAATTCCAAGCCTGTGATCCTCCTGAGTGTTGCTGGCCTGCTGAGTAAGTTGGAGGTGTCCCTAACCAACTGTCTCTCTTAGGTGAGTCTTTTAACACATAAGAAATGGTTGCAAATCATATTTTCCCCCCTCCCCCCCAAAAAAAATTCTGAAGAAGTCAGCATATTTTTTTCTTTAGAATTGAGTCCTGAGGACCCTATAAATTGCAAGTAAGATGGAAGACTGAATGATTGTCAGAATAAAATGTTTTCTTTTTTCTTCAGGAGAGCTATTTGGATGTGGCAGAGCTCAAACTGTGTGTGTATATATACAGCCAATATGTTTGCAGAAAGTATATTGTACCTGCAGTGTAATAGTCATATACAATCTCTCAAACTTTTTTTCTTTTGAGTAATGGACTTCCAAGACATTTGAGTTATTATGTTTGTTAATGTGAATCTGAAAATTAGAGAAAGACTTCAAGAAAATGGTTGCTATTTTTTTCAAATTGTCAGTGAAATTTAAACAGGCAAAACAACAAAGAAAAGACAGGCTCCTCCCTTGAAAAAGTGGAGCAAAACTGTTTCTTGTTCACCTGGGCTCTCCTTTGTCCTGTCTATTGTATTATGTTGAGAATAAAAAGGTCTTGTGTTCAGCAACCTGTTTTCAACCAAGGCTGGTGTATGGGATGTGATGCCTCTCCAACAAGACTGCTTTAAGATATGCTTTGTTTGGAAAAACCTGGAGAACTGGGTCTCTTGCAGTATTTTGGCAGGTTGAAAATGTGTTGAGTGGGTGCACAGGATAGGAGCAGTCTTTAAAACTGAGGGTCTCTAGAGAGAACTTGGGCTTTTGGATGCAGGGACTTGGTAGCTACATGCAGGCTTTGACTAGCACACATTAATGTGAGCTGACAAGAGCAGTTCTGCAGCGTGATGGTGAGTATCTCTCTGCTGCTAACAGAAATTGTTATATATGCTGACAGGAAACCCTCTGTTTTACTTGGAAATAAAGTCATGGCTTGTAATTCTTCTTTCCAGCAATTTTAACATCCTTGGCCAATTACTGAAGTAGAGCTAGAATGGTTTCTGAAAGTTGCAGATTTGGGTGCTTTGTTAATTGAAGTTACCTCAATTCATTTAATCTGATGCTTTAAGTCCAGGTTCTTCTAAAATAATTATCTGCATGTGCTGCAAGATTGTGTAAAGGAAAAATATTCCCTGCAACAAAATCTTTCTTCCGAAAGGGGTTACCATCATGTCTTATGCCACTTTCTGTGGAACCGTGTTCTCTTTCACCAGCTGCCCTGGAAAAGGAAATTATTTCCACTCAGTGTTTGGGACAGGCGGTGGTACTGCATGAGCATCCTGGTTTTTGTGCTAACACTCCTGTGCTCTGCTGGTGACCTGCAGCCTGTGGCTGGGTGTGCAGGAAGGTGGGTCACCTCTGCATAAGCAGGATAAGGCTGGAGAGGGCTACTTCGGGTACAACTGAGGAGGGATTAATATAATTGAATGGAGTTTGCTGTAGTTGAATAGCAAAACCTAGATGTACAAAGGAGAGATAGTTGCAGAAACTATTTGTATTTAACTTTAATGTGAGGGGTAAAATATAATCACTAGGTATTTTCTTTGTAAGTTCACACATGGGCCCATTTGGTGTATCATTTGAGATTCTGCAAATATTTCTGACTGAGGGAATGCGTTACAGAGCTCAGTAAATGGCTTTAAAAGTTTCCTCTTCTGACAACAAAGTTTCTCTGTCTTTAAGATGTGTCAATTAATCATCTTTGGCCTCTGGAAAAGCAGAGGTGTGAGCAACTACAGTGAGAGTTACTGGTTTAAACAGTCCACCAGATAACAATGTGTTTCCTCCAGAGCAGTGTGAAGTGTCATGTTTTCATTTTGGAGATGATCCTTTGTGCTATGTGTCTTTGCTGGAGTCTTTTTGGACTTTATCTTTCTGGAAGACCCTAGGGGGTGATGTCTCATCATGCCTTGACCCTTCGATAGTGAAGAAATGAAGACTACCTTGTCCACATTTGCAGCAAGCTCCCTGGACAGAGGAAGACCCTAAAATGAGTTATTTCACGCGTCTTCCTCTGTTTAAACTTCTGCCATACGATGGCACTGGTTAGCTGACCAAGGGAGATGCTTCTGTTGCAGTCCAAGCTGGGTTCCAGCTCCTTTGCAGGGATGCCCAAAGAGTGCAGCTTCTGCCCGCACAACTCCTCCACGACTTGCTTGGAAACTTCAGGAGATTGCGTATTTGTGCAATAATATAAAACAAGTTTGTTTTTAATCACATATTATTTCATAGCTCTCTAATCCTTGAGATAATCCTGAGCTTGCCTCTTCAGTGTGATCAAATGGAATACGGGCAATATTTAACTTGCAGGGGTGAATGAGCAGCACAGAAAATATTTTTAATTTGAAGTGAAGGGGGAAATCTAGACAAATGGTAAATTTTATAAAATATACAAGAGACAGTGCTCTCCCCTTTGTATGTGTGCAACAGCCACTAAGTCCATGGCTTAAAAAGGAGGACCTAGAGGTGTGATTTTAAGTCTTTCCAGGCATTTGCAAGAACTCTGAGCTTCAGTGCTGTATTCTTAGCAAAACAGCCATTGTTTAACAAAAATAAAGATAGAAGCACTCTGCCTGTATGGGATAATTTTTAGATATGTCTTCTCAAAACTAAATTAGCACCACTTCTAACACTATAAATGACTTGGAACCTGTATCTTCAAGTAGTTTAAAAAGAAATGCAAGTGAATATCAAATGCAATGCACAAAGCTTCCAGATGTGTGTGCTAGTTTACTGTCAATTCAAGTTTTAGGTGCCCAAGTTAAAGTGACACGTATTCCAGCACCTTTTCCCAAAAATCCCAATAACTGGCTGAGCACTACTCAGGGCTCCTCTATGTACCAACCTATGAGGCCATGCAGACCTTTGACTCTTTCCAGTCTAATTTTATAATGATTCTTATAGTAATAATTTAAATCCAAATAGGTCTGAAATGACTTGAGGCCCTTAATTACTTGCCCAGGGCTGGAAACTGAAAATGCCAGTGGCAGACGGAGGGTGGGCATCCTTTTGGGAAGATGGTTTCTAAAACAAAGCAAAGACTCTTGTTTGATGGGCAAGTAGCTGTCTGATCCAGCATGAAATGCAAAGAAAACACATGCAAAAGAAGATAAAACTATTTAAAAATGCATTTTAAAACCCATAACTACTTATTGTCAGATTTTCCTGTGTGGCAACAGATAAGCTAGTGGGGCTGCACTCACAATTGCCTTAAATCTTTGACAAATTTTAAAGTAATTACAACTTTAAGGCCCAATGCATTTCCTTCATTGTGTTCCTGTTTCTGTTAAGGATAAACATGAGATGTCTCTTGCTGTCATGTGAGGATGCGTTTCCCAGATTAAAATGCCTTTGGCCTCTTCTCTTCTTGGGAGTGTGGCTGTGGATTTGGGGTCTGCCCCTGTCCTGCAACACCTTGTGGGACCATTGTCTATTTTAAGGCAAAACAATGGGGAAAGAAAGGCTTTGTGCTGGGTATTAGTGCACCAAATAGATGAGTAGGGGAGGTGGTAATAAAACAAGGTGATGAGATGGAGGGAAGTGGCAATAAGGATTGATGACGTGGCTCAAGTTGGCAATGGAGCATGGGATGAAGGTGATTTGAAGGTGAAGTGTGATTGATTTGTATTGCATCAGATTATGGCACAAAACCAATCAAAAAGTAAATTTAGAACTTTTCAAATCTTTTGAAAAGCTAGTTTTGAGTATTTAGCTGTGGATGTGATGCTTTGAAATAGCTATTTAATGATTACTTAGGCTTTCATGTTGGACATCCTTTCTTTTAACCTGGTATTTTAATTTTAAAAAGCATTTTCAAGTAAGAGAATAAAAAGTCAAGACCGTGATTAACAGGACCTCACTCATCAAGAGCAAAGCTCTGGTTATCTCAGAGAAAAACTGGAAGATGTAATGTAAAAAACAGAATAAAGGCATGGGTTGTTTGCTTGCCTACAGCCTGTCAATAATTAAAAAATCTTAGCCATGTAATCCTTTTAACTTCTGCTATGAAACTCAAGGAAAAGGTCTTTAAAGCTTTGTCAAAAGTTGGATGTTGGCAAAGTCTGAACTTGCAGCAGTGCTATGTGAGTGTGGTGGACGGCTCACTTGAAGTAAAGCAGCAGCCTTACAGCTCAGAGTCCTACAGCTCGTATCTGTTCCCTCTCTTTCCCCTTTGGCATGATGGTTTGCATTTTTCACTTTAATTTCAAACTCAAAACTATAAATAGCAGTTGGGAACTGTGTGAATGTGGTGACTGATACGGGTTTTGTTTGCTGTTCTCACCCACTCGCCTTATAAAGGAGGTCTAAGCTGAAATTGAGAGCTAATGATCGAGCAGTTTGTCAACCCGCGCATTGTCCTTGATCTGTTTCCAGCATTAGCTCCATCCTCTTGCTGTGACAGATGTAATTGATTTCAGCAGGGCTGGGTCAAACTCTTTGCATGAAGCTTTCAAATTTTACCATTAACACATCTGATAGACTCAAAATAAACTTATTTCTCTAAAATGACTCCTTGCAATACCTAAATGTTTACGTTATTTTTTAATTATTATTATTATTTTTTTCCTTTTCTTAGGAAAAGAATAAAACCTGTTTTCTTTTGGAGGATGTAAAAATCGCTACACCTCCTTATAACTTCTCCTGATCAGAGGAGATAGAACATATTGCTATAAAAATGAGGGATAGAAAAGGCAATAAAATGTTTCTAGGGCTGATAAAATATGATTTATAGCCAGGACACAGTTATAAATCCCATCAACACTTAACTATAGTTATACTTGCACGTTGCTGCATTGTTGAAAGAAAGGTTAGTAAAGGCATTAGGTATGTGCTGTTTAATTCATATGGTTACCTACACAAGTTGCAACTAGCTTGAAAAATGCCAGCATTGTTAGTAAAATAGTAAGATAATAGTAGTATATGTTAATAGTCGTAAGAGTGTCTGCCATCTAAAACTAAGTATAGTCAAATGTGTTTTGGGACCTGAAATGTGTGGAACATATACAATTTTTAATAGGGTAACAGCAGCTGCAGAAGCCAGAGTAGTAAAGAAAGGGGGGATACTTCAGCTTGTGGTGGCAGGCATTTGCTCCATAGCTAGTGACAGTTCAGTGATTCAGTTTCAGCCTCTGATTTTTCTCATTTAACTTTATACATGTGTTTGGCCTTGAGCTTTTTTAGGTGTTACCCTGTTCTAAGAGCATCTCACACTCCCATATTTAACTTTTTAAAGTTATTTATAACTCTGCCTAGTGGGTGTAAAGAGCAAAAGGAAAACCAAGAAATTCTCTATGGTCCACTCTGGATTTTTTTTAACTCTGCATGACTGGACTGATCATTATTAACAACTTTCAGTGTATTATGCCCAGGAAGGATGATACTCTATCCATTTGGCTTCAGAGGTTACAACCCGGTTCTGAAAAAAGCACCTATTATTAACTTATTTTTAATTGTCACTGCTCTTCTCAAGATACTAAAATGATTCTGGGTGTACAGGCATGTATATAAACACACAAACTCAGAGCAGCAATGTCCAGTGTGTCATGCAAGATCTGTACTCCTCTTTACTTAAATCTTTTCTGTGAATTTTTTTTTTTCCCCTTTAGAATTATGTCTGTTTTTTCCAATTCCAAGCAGTTGTTGGGTAGTTTCTACTTGCAAAATCCTCAAACAGATATAATTCTGTCCCTGCCGTGATCGACAAACAATCTGTCAGCTGGAAATCTCTTACATTTTCCTCCTGAGTCTGCTCTGGTCTGATACTTTTACTTTTCAGAGGAGTAGTTGTAAAAGTATGCTAATAAAAACTTTATCCTGCTTTATCCAAAGCTCATGCCATGTAGACCCATCTCCTGGTTGTGTAGTTCATAGCCTGGCTGTTCCCATAGCCCCCTCACATCACCCAGATGTGTGTGAGCTTCCCTGCAGAAGTGACACTGGGAGCTTTGAGTTTTGTGGCCAAGTGTGCAAAAGGCAATGTAAAAAATCCAGGTTACCTCTGTAATCTTGCCTTTGTGGGTACATGTTACGGGCTTTAATTGCCCGACTGCAAAATGGTTCTCGAATGCAGTATAATCAGCATTTTCTAAAGGCTCAGTTGCATGAGTTTTATCTCTCTTTTTTTGAGCTGTTTTACTTTCTGCATACTGTGGCCTGTCAGTGGCGTGTGGTCGGCTGTACTTGCACCACAGCAATTTCTACATTTAACAAGTACAAGATGCTGCTGGGCACCAGCAAACACACAGCCTCTAAGGAGGCTCTGCAGGAAAAAAGCATGGAGAGAAAATCCCCTCTTTTCTCCACTTTGTGCTCTGAAAGGGAGTTTGACTTGCCATGCCACAAAACTTTGAGGTCAGGGCTGATTTTTTGACCCGAGGAAGGATTTAAAACCTCTGTGAGGTTGTCAGCCTCTCGCCTTCAGTGGCTGAGCTGGAATAAAACTGAATTTCTTGGCTGACTCTGCAAAGTTTGGGGATTGTTGGCCTTCGCAGCGGGATCCCTGGCCAAGGCTGGCCCTGAGTGCTGGTGGCTTCTGTGCCTTGCTTACATGCAGGAGAGAATATGCTTTTCAGGATTGTGGAAAAATACTGCTGAGGGTGCCTCTGTGACAACCTGGGGTCTCTGTTCAGGACCTGCCTTTTACCAGGCATGCATTAATTAATCCTTCCTGGAGGGGATATCTCTTCTATGCCAGGCAGCTGGTGATGGCATCTTGTATCCTGACCCTTGTAGCTTGGCAGAACACGTGCTGCCATCCTGAAATGCCTGAAGGAGGCTGGTGGGAGCCCCCCTGTGTGTTCCCTGACTTGTGTTGCTGATGGCAGAAGGATGGGTTGAGGCATCCTGTGTGCCCAGTTGTGCTGGTTTTGGCTGGGATAGAGTTTGGTTTCATTGCTGAGAAAATGTCAGAGCAAAGGCTTGTACAGATTTATTCTCATTCAGGGATATCTGCAAATCTTGGTTACAAGATTAGAAGCACAAATGTTTGAGAGAAGGAAAATAAAGTCTTGGTGCACACACTTGCACCATAACTGTGCCTCAAATGGACTTAATTATGGATACACTTCCTCAGCCCTCTTATTCTCCCCAGATTTTCTTGTACTAAATTAAAACATGCATCTCATTCCTAAAGTCTAATTTAGGTGGAGTGAAACCTGCCCTAAGTAATCCTCTGGAGGAAGGTTTTAGTTGTGATTTGTGATGAGCTTTGCCCAGTAGCGTCAATAAACCCTGTTACTGCAACTAAGTTTGTTTTAGATTTTTATGCTTTTATTGGCTGTTTTGTTCAACTGATTCACTTAAGTGGAGTTACTGAATATGGAGTTTGAATGTTCCTGGTTTTGTCAACCTTTTGAAAAAAAACTTCAGTAGGTGTCTCGATTCCTGAGAACTTCAGAAGTGCAAGGAACAGCACTCTTCTTTTCATGATGAAGACATTGGAGTAAACTAATAATCTGTATAGTTATGGTGTAGGTTGACAGGCAAACGTTTTGCAAGATATTCCTCACCAGTTGTTGTAGAGCCAGTGCTTCCTGCCTTGCTGATCCAGAGATGTGGGGATGGACTCTTTTCATGAAAGAATTGATTACAGTTGCAAAATTTTCTTGTACATTTTTTTTTTTCCTTGTAAATATTTTCTTTCCACCAATCCAATGCTGATTCAGTAATAAATGTTTTTGCATATAGAAGAAACTTTTTCCATGGTATGAGTAGACTAGAGCCGTTCTTGTGGATCCCAGCCCTGGTCTGATACAAACTCATTATTTAGGCAAAATCTGTGTCTAACTGTTGCCATCGTCATGATTTCTGGTCTTCGATCTTTGTTGTCTCTGGATCATGGCAAACAGATGGTGTTCAAGTTTTATTTGAGTATCTGATGACGTTGGAAATAAGGCAAAGTGAATTCAGCCACCACTAATAAGAATAATGCCAAACCCTGAAGAAGTTTCTTTCCTCCCCTGCTTTTCCATAGCCTTGTTTATAACTTTGTTACACAATTGTTTCATCTCAGTGGTTTAACCAATGCCTTTTGAGATGCACCTGCAAAACTTTTGTGAGCTGAATCCCAACAATGATGGTTGCTGTGCACACAAGTACCCCTTTAGATCCGTCCATCTTGTTGGTGCATACAGCAACGTAGAGAAATTCGATTTAATGCAGAAAAACACATCTCCATGAAATAGAGTTACCCTTCTGGCTAGGTAAATGCAACATTTTTAATGTATTTATAATTTGAGCCCAAGCAGTTGTGCAGTAGTAACTGTTTTCCTCACAGCAGTAACCAGCAACAACCACAGACACTGAGCTTTATATTTAACCTAATTTTTGGAAAAAATGTTCAGCAATTAACACTAATAGCTGGCTGATACTTGCATAGCATCCAAGGTCAACTGTACATTTGCCTTTCACAGAGCAGACTTGCAAACAAGATCTGGCACCTGAGCAGGCCTGTGCTAGACTGGAATTATTAATGTGTAGTTGGATAAGTAAACAAATAAGGAATTTGGAGACATTTTAGATTATTGGAATTTTTTTCCATTTGGTATCTGCCTTGGAGCCATCCAGGATAGATTTGAAACTAAGCTTTCAGGCTTAAAAGCTCATTTATTTATTTCTAGGATATATTATTGGTACTTTTGTGGGAAACTGTTCTTCTTCCCCACATAAGTCTAATAAACTAATGGGATCTGTCATAGAATCATAGAGTAATCCTTGTTGGAAGGGACCTTGAAGATCATCAAGTCCAACCACAATCTAAATCCCCCTACCATAACTTAATTTACCCAGATAATAAACCCAGAACAGCCTCAAAAGAGGCAAAATGTTCTTTGGTGTGATGGGCATATCTAAGCAAACAGGTCCCGTACTCTTTGCTGTCTGGTTGATGCCGCTACAGAGTTGAGATGTATGGCACTGATGGCTCAGTTCTACTCTTCAGTGAAATATTATTTCCTTGAATTATCCCTGTGATTTTTCTGAAGTCCCAGAGAAGGTGTGTGAGCACTTAAATGGGAACAATTACCTTTGCCAGGGTGACGTGAGGTGAAGCAGGGAAGTGGCAGCACATGGCCTGAGCCAGCTCCTGAGCTGCAGAGCAGAGAAAATGCTCAAAATATCAGATGTGTAAGTTGAAATTGCCTCAAGGCAGCTTAATCTTATATGGGAGGAATTGGCATGGTGCATAAACCAAGCAGAAACGGGCCTTGGCAGCGGCAGAGGAGCAGCAGCAGCGTCTCCGGGACAAACTGTTCTGAACAGTTTATCACTCGTGTGAGCTCACGCTTGCTGCACTGCTGACCTGGGGAACATGTCTCCCTGTTTGATCTCAGCCTGGTATTGCCCTCGGCAGAGCAATCCTGTGCTTTCTTCCAAACCAAGGCGGCCTTTCAGGGAAATCCTCGATGGCTGCTTTCTGCTGGAGCTTTGTGGTGGTAGGGAGGGCTGTGGCACCACCCCCTGGGTGGTGCTTCTTCACTGCAGAAGCAGTGATTGAGCTGGAAAGGTGAAGAAAACAGTTTAACAACAATAATGCTTTCTCACATGTAGGTCATCTCTTGCTTTTGGTCTCTTTCCCCCTGCCCTCTCCCAATCAGGATGGAGCAAGCAGGTTTTGCAGCAGTCTGAGTACCCCCATGTTCAAATCAACTTGGGTGGTTTGGTGCCTCAGGGCTCATTTCTGCTTTGCAATTGCTTCATGCTGGGACATTGCGGTGGGGTTATTTGGGGGAGAATTAAAAGCTTTTTTTTTTTTCTTGTTGTTTTAGATGGTTATTGGCGCTGAGAAAACCTGTAGCTCTTGCAAAATGTTCAGCATCCCTGAACTTAAACACTACTGTAGCATCAGACCTCACTGGATTTTGGCTTGAGGCTTGCATTCGGAAGTATTAAAATGCTTGTGTTAGGAATGTTATCCTCAATATAAATTTCCATATAAAAACCTCTACTTGTCATTTCTCCATATATTCCCCCTGTTTGTCTCACCCTTAGTTTTTTTTATTGCTGTTTCTGCTTGGCAAACACCACTGTGGTCCTTTGAGGGAGCTTCTGCAAGGCAATGATGTTTTAAAAGTAAAATGTTTTTTAAAAAGTTATTTTTAGGCTTCCTATGGGCTCTGTGGGGCTTTTTGCCCCTTTGTCTATGCCTGGTGGAGGAAATATGCAAGCAGTGGGATAGGGCCCTGAAGGGGTGTGATGTGTGGAGGGATCCTATGGATCTCTCCCGGTGCCTGGGTGGCCACAGTCATGGCTTTTTCCCTGTGGTGGGGCACCCTGTCCCTGCCTGGTCTCTCCTGCACTTTCCTGGTCCTGCTGTGATGGGTGGGATGACATTTACATCTTTAAAACCTCCTTGGCTCTGCACTGGCGAAGGGCTGTGTGGTTGTTGGCTCCAGCCTCAGTGCTCCAGGGCACGATTTCAATCATGTCTATGGAGACCAATTTTCAACATCAAAACAAACCAGTGTAAGTGGAATTTATATTACCTTTTAAAAACGCAAGTCAACAGAGCTGAGGACTCTGCTTCGAGGAAGCCTCTTGGGTTTGTTCAGGGAATTACTACAAATATTTTACATCCTTTTTGAGACTTGAGGCAACCTCAGGAAGCATATGCTGAGGACAGCTGTTGAAATACCCCACGTTGCAT
The DNA here is from genome assembly GCF_020740795.1 of Apus apus. Taxonomy (NCBI): domain Eukaryota; kingdom Metazoa; phylum Chordata; class Aves; order Apodiformes; family Apodidae; genus Apus; species Apus apus. The sequence continues at coordinate 45,148,216 of NC_067284.1, forward strand.
AGCTGATCAGGGGTTTTTTTGGGCCTGTGGTGTGAGAAAACAGCCCCCCCCCACACCAAATATCCTACAGTGCTTGAAAGCGCTGTCTAGTTTTCAGAGCCAAGCTGGTCTTTCTAAACATCTAGGTAGTATTTTCCACCCTGGAGCACTGTGTTTTCAGCTTGGGTGACAGTGGTCAAGAGTAATCAGAGCAAAAACCTGCATCCCAAGTGTCTTGGTGTGTGCCCCCAAAGGCAAAGAAATTCTGCCATCCAGAGATGGAAAATATCCCTGCAGTAAAAGGATTGAATTCACATAATAAAAGGCTGTGGGGGAGGATGTGTTGGGATGCTGTCCAAAGCCATTTGAAGAGGCAGGTTAAAGATGGGTGAAAGTGGGCTGGCATTGCTCCACCCCCATCCAAAATGTGCCTGGAGGGCTCAGTGCTCAAACTGAGTATTTTGGAAACTCAGGAATAGAAGCTTAAAACCAGAATCTGGAAAATGTATAAAGGTCTTTTGTTTTTTCCCCAAGCTGGTTAGAGCTTATGCCATCTCTCACAGTACAGGGAAGGGAAAGGCATACCAAGCTACTGGGCTTAACACTTGAAAATAGCCCAGTATAGAGATTTTGGCCTAGGCACAAGCATCAAATTGTATCAAGATGAGTAGTGACTTCTATGCTAATTTTATGGTAAGAGAAGGCTGTGCCAACAAGCTGCCAGCTTAGAGATGTGTTTTAATTACCTTGGTACCTTGCAGGCAGGTGGATTTGAGTGAAATTATGTGGGTACTGGCTGTCTCATTGTTTTGTTAGATCTCAGCATGGCATGTATGTATCATACATTTGTAACAAGTATGTGTGCATAATATTTCAGGAGACCTTTATTTTCATTGACCGGCATGGTGTGCATGTGGTGCCTTTCTAGAATTTCTTTATGCTCATATGCAAACAGCCTTTGTGCAAAGTACAAGTTGAAGCTTCACAAGATTTTCACTGTGGTCTCTTAATCCCTGCCAACTCCAGAAATGGGGGGGAAAAAAAATCATAAACTGAGCAAGGAAACGTATTTCTGAAAAATATTTACTTGTGATAGAACTGGGCAACTTTCAGCCTGGTGTGATGGACATTGCAGCAGCAGTAATGCCTCTACTGTATAGCCTGGGGAAAAAAGGGTTGTTTGAGAGGGGCAGCTTCCTGATAAGAGTGGGAAGCTGAACCCTAGTCAGTTTGCTCAGAGGTGGAGTGGAATCTCAAAATGTGATGCTCTTGCAAAGGTTTCCCTGTGGTTTGTCTGATGTTTCCCAGTACGAGTGGGGAAAATTATGCAGGAGGCTGGCTTGCAGTAAGACGTAAGCATTTGTCAGCTTGATGTGCTCTGTGTTCACAGAAAACAGCAGCAACTGTGGCCTTTTGTGATAGATTAGAAGAAACTGCTGCTTGATTGTCCATGAAATTTTAGTGCTTTATTGGAGATGTTCACTGTATAATTTAGGTCTTCCTTCTTCAGCATACCAGAGCAAAAGCAGAAATCTTCTGATCCCATGAAAGTTTCATGTTACTATTTTCATCCTTGTGATTTGGTTTTTAGTACAAAATCACCAGCCTTGCAGTGAGCACTCGGCATGTTGCTTCACGTTTTCCACTGCCTACCCACCTTTGCCAGTTTTTAAAGCTCTCTCTCATGGAAAAAAACAGCCCTACTAAATAGCAGAGGGTAGTCTTTAGAATTATCCAGGGTTGCAAAATTGTCAGAACTTGGTTCATTATGGGAGGAGACAGCAGAAAACACAAACTTCAGTCTCAGGCTTTGAATCAGGGTCAATTCATGTCTAGTAAGTGTGTCCAGAAACGGCGTTCCTAGAAACACCATTATTTGCAATGATCTGGTTCCTGCTACCTTCCCCCACACAGTGCCTTTAAACTGGACAGAAGTTAATTTTTTTCTCCGTTGAAGCTGCTGTTTTTCCATGCATTTGCTGCTCATAGAGTTTGCTTTCATGCTTTTGTGGCCACTGCTGAGCTGGGTGCAATGGTGTAATTTTCAGTTTTTAGGCATTTGGCATGGTAACACACTGCTGATGGCAGAGCTTCTGGCAAGGGTGTGTAACAGCTTTGGAGCTGCTAACAGCAAACTGCAAATGCTTCCCCTGTGCCCACAGGTGCCAGGAGAAGAGGTCCTGTCCAGGAGAGACATGTATTTTAAGGCTCTCAGGAGGCTTTTCTGTGAATTTGTTCAGTTGTTTTTCAGGCTGATCTGAGCTTTAACTTTGCCAACATCCTGCTGTCAGTGGTAACCAGAGGAATGGGACCCAAAGTGCATGCTGTCTTTGAGATGTAGTGGATTTACACGACTGTGTAAAGGTTTGGCTTCGTTCCCTGCTCCATCCCCAGTTATTCCTGATGCTGGATTTGCTTTCTGGAGCAGTAGTTTCCTTTGAATGGTCTGTCATGACCATTTTCCTCCATGACACTTTCCTCCTGAGAGGTAATGGTCAATTGATAGGCCTGTGCTGTTCAAATGAAGCTGGCGTAACTTTTCCTCCATGTGCATCTCTTTACATTTATCCCCTTTGCTTTTATTTGGCATTTTTTGCTCAGTATTTGGAGCACTGTAAAGGCCATGCTTTCCAGAGGATGTTCACCTGAACAACTGGATATTATTAGCAAGACTTGCTGTTCCCCCTCTTCTGTCCATGTCTTATTTTGGGGCAAATCCTTTGATGCATTGCCTGTAAGAACAGCTTTGGCATAGTCGTATTGCCAAATTCCTCTTCCAGGAACGCGATAGAAAGTTTCACTTTATTTTTCTGCCATGGCATTATCCTTTTTGCTCATTCCCCTCATGTGTGGGTCACCCCTTGGCCCTGTCAGCCTCCTGGGAGAGCTGCTTCTGCTGTGATTGGAAGAGGTTTAATTTGCTAGTCCGGGCGTTTGCAAGTTGCTCCTTTGGCCTGCCTTGTTTGTTTTTACGTGTGACCTTTCAGATCTCAGGAACATTTCTATTTTCCTCACTTGTATACATCTTCAGCTTCTCAGAGGATGACTTACTGATTTTAATAATGCCTTTTACCCTGCTGTTTTGGTATGTTGGCTTCCCCTCTGCAGCCCTTACTCTGAGCTTCCAAAATCTGTTTGTTTTCCTAGTTTCCATGCCGCCTGCAAGAATTTAGCTCTTTTGACTTCCCACTTGGGTGTTTGTTGTATATATTCTGTATAGAAAACATTCCTATATATTGCATACAGATACACCAGAAACACTGAGTGCAAGAAGAAAATGTGACCCTCAAGAGGAGGTGGTCACAGGTTCACATGTTTCTGGAGTGGCAGCAGCAGGATTTAGACTTATGTTGTCTGTGTAACTTTAGTGATCATGATTTCAGAGTTTAACAGCATAAATGTTACTTTTGTCAACCCAGCTGGCAGGCTGCTAAATTTGAAAGCTGTTCTGTATGCCTGTTTGGGTGTATGGATGGGGATGGTGTGTGCCTTTGCATATGGATTTTTTGTAGACCAGGACTGCAGAGGCTTTAGGAATTATCGTCTTCTTGGGGGAAGAAGGAAAAAAAAAAAGAATATTTCATTAAAGCTATGCAGTAAAGTGCACCAGAGCATGTGTTTGCAGGGCAGGAGCTGCTGAAGTGCTTCACTGAGAGCTGCACTTTTCACTTTCAAAGGTGTGATATGAAGCATGTTAGTGGGAATATCCCCTGTTTGAATACATAAGTATTGTGTGGTTATGCAGAAATGTAAAAAAAATTATATTAAAATAAAAAACTACTAATTATCCAGTTGTATTACTGTGAGGGAGCAGAGATGCAGAAGGCTGGTGGCCCTTCTCGGACTGTTGGCATTCTGGATCAGAAAGTGAAATAAACTCTCAAGTGAGAGCAGAAGCAGCACGTGACAGAGCGTAGCCACATTTACAAACAAAACCTGGAGCTCACCTTAGTGTTGTATTTTGATTTTCAGGAAGCTTTGCTGTGTCTTTTCTGAGATACCAGAGAATAAATCAGGGGAAGTGTGTAATACTGCTTTGTCATACTGTTGTGACACAGTATGCAGGCACAGTTTGCATGTTTTTTGCTGAGCAAACAAGCACAATAAATGGGAAGCATTAAAAAGTTAACTTTGAAATCACTTAATTTAAGAAAAATTACTTGCTTGATGTACATAATCTATATCAATATAAAATTAGGCTATTATTTTCCCATGCAAAAATGGCAAAAGCCCTTGTACTTTCCTTCAAATTTGCTTTGGCAACTAGAAGCCAACCCCATTTTATTAAAGAGCTCTCTTTCCTCCTAATGTATACAGAAATGTTTGCAGTATAAACATCTTAACTAGACATCTGCTTTTCCCCAGATATAAAACACAGTTAACTTTTGGCCCTCTTTCTGCTCACTGGGGCTGATAACTTTTTTTTCTGCTGGCCAGATGAAATAAGATTGGTTTTTGTACCAGATGCAGCACAGTTCGGTTTTGCATTACGCAGGTGTTCCCCCAGCTGGGAAGTGTGGAAACGTGCCATTTTGCTGAGATGATGGTGAGGTTTAGAAATGTGAGGGCGTTAAAAATAATTCTCCCTGTTAACAGTGGGCTTTGTCCCTGGTGGGCTCCATATGCCGAACAGCTGACTGGGGCAGCAGCTGTTCTATATTTTAATAGGAGAGTTATAAAGTTAGAAACATGGATGATCATTCAAAACATAAGCAACTCTTTGCAGTCATGGAAACGGGATTCAACAATAAACTTGCATTTGTGAGCTTTCCAAACAAAATAATCCCACTGCACTGTGTTCAGGTGGTCTTAGGGAAGTGAATGAACTTGCATTTCTATTTCCTCAAGTTCTGTTTACTCAAAGTCCTATTTTTTAATTTCATTATTTTTTTCTCCCTGTTTTCTGTTTCTGAGAAGATAATTAAACTTTGCATATGATTCTCATTTAGATTCTTCTCCAACAGTGACAGAGATTTATATGAGAAACTTTCCTGGAGTGTTATTGATAGGATATAGCAAAGGCTGGGCAAACACTTTGCTGTCGTATAATTTCTTGGGATTTCAGTGTCCCTTTTAAACCAAGTAGCTTTTAAAACTCTTGCTGCATGTTTGCTGCAGCTCTGTATCCTTTGCAAGGAACATCCAAAGTCCTGCTTTCCTGGAGAATCAGATGAACCTGCAGGTTTCTCTCTAACAGCACACAGGTTTCCTGGCACAGCATGGTGTACAAAAGCTTTTCCTTCTTCAGGCTCTGAACCATCTTCTCATTCTGATGACAGGCTTCTTTTGGAAACTCTTACACTCAATCACATACCCCACCCCTATCCAAAACAATACCAACCACCTCCTTCCCGATTCTGCACAGTTTCTGTAGTCCCTGACTTGTCTTTCTTTTGTTTTGGTTTGGAGGGGCTGCTGTTATTTCAGCTCCCCACTTCTATAAAAGCACTGTGATTAATGTCATGCTCGGAGAGTGGTGCCCAAACCCAAGGACTGTGTTTAGATCTCAGCCAGCATGTTGGCTGGATCTGTGCTCCTGGGCTGGATGATAACCTCTGGCTTCGCTGCTGTGGCCTGTAAGTGGTCTTATGTAGGCCTGAATATTGCAAACAGATAGGGAGCAGGGTGGTTGGCAGGTCAGTTTGTGTGAAAAAATAGGTTAAACGGAGAATCTGAGCACAATGAGATGTGGGGGAGTGAGCAGGCTGAATATGGGGTAAGCACGTGTATGAGCCACACCTGCCTCTTCTGTTTGTGTCATTTGATAAGTATATTGATGTTATTTTTCACTGTATATAAAGATGAATTTCTGACAATTGTCAGATGGTTTAAAAGGAAGTAATGATGTGATGTCAGGTCATCACTTACACAACAGCACACACACAAAGTGATGTTAGATGATTTAAAAGGAAGATTTAAAAGTACTGGTGACAAAATTGGTGTAAATATTGGCAGAGCATGAAGGTAGAATAAATCCGTGGGGCAGAGGCTGGCAGTTTGTGGATGATTTGTGCCTGGTTAATTCACTGCAGGCACCTGCCTGGTGCCCTGTAAGTCACAGGACTAAAGGAGACAAAGGCACTTCAGCCTCCTCTGGACACCTATCGAGAGAACTGCCCATTTTAAACCTAAAAACAACAAAATGAATTGTTTCTTGGAACAGGCAATACTGAGTTACAGGATTTGAGAAGTTTAAAGCTGGTGTAAAAGCCCATTGTTGATGCTGGGGATAGAGGTGGATGCTTGAGGGTCAGCACAGCTTGTTTGTGAGGACAGTCTGTGTAGAGAAAAAAATGTGAGTTGACAAATTAAATATGGAGTGTGTGCTGCTTGCCACAAGAGTTGCAGGGAGGAGGTGTTCTGCTCAGTACATGTGCGGGATGAGGAGCTGCCTTTCAAACCAAGCAGATTTGTAGCGATGATGAATGGGGAGGAATCCCTCTGGGGAGAGGAAGGAGCTTCCTGCAAGCCAAATCTGTATATCAGGGTTTTCACCATGGAAAACACCAGTTAAATCCCTCTACAAAGCAACTGGGGTTGTGTTGGTGAGCTCCTCTCTGCAGAGAGGGATGCAGGCTATCCCACAGCTCCAGGGCCCCAGGCAAAGAAAATGTGACCCAGAGCCAGCACTATTTCTTTGGCCTTTGCCACAGCCATGTGCTCTGACCCTTTTGGCAGATAAAGTATTTGCTTAAAGCCACAAATGACTGCCTGAAGGAATGATCATTGGATAATAGGGTCCTGCTCTGCAATTTCTCTGAGCATGGGGTGTATGTCACCCTACCCCAGAGCGGTTGTGGCCTGTTCTACATTACATTCTGGAGCCAATTTCTTGCTGTCTTGCCGCGCACGACCTCTGGATGCCAAGTTCTCCATCCATGCTTGCTGCTTCTTTAGGCACATCCCCTGAGAACAATTGCTGAGCGTGACTGTCATAATAAATACGAGACTGTGGGCCTGCACCAAAAAAGGGTTGTTTTTTTTGAGTGTGTAATGTATGCATTATTCACAAATATTTTTTATATAAAATTACTTTTGAGTGGAAAAGAGGCTCTTTCTTGCACATCAGCAACTAACCAGTGATGTGTGTATGTTGGTATATTCTTCCTTTTTTAATGTCAGCAAAACTAAAACTCAGTGTGTCATATGTTTGTCCTGCTACAAAGGAATTGTGTTTTTAGTCTTCCATGAGCTAATATTGTACAGACCAAGATCTGGGTCATTCTGACTCAGCCGAACTTGATGGGGCTTTGCTGACTCCCAAGTAGCTGACAATTCAGTTCTCTAATGCAGCTAATAAACTACCTCAAAAAAGACTGAATACCATATGATAGGAGATCTTTATTAAAAATTTTGTACATCAAAGGATTAACTGCTACATTTTAAACAAGAAATAAGATTTTACATATTACAAAAGATGTTATTAGTTCTTGAATTAGAAAGAAGTTCTATGAACACTGTACATGATACATCTGAGTTGTACGAGCAGAAATAGGACTGACTGAGTGCCTGAAAACAGTATAACTTAGTAAGCAAAAGCACTCAATTCTTAGTATACAACATAATATTTCTGGAAAAATAACATGTTAACTTCTTTCTGAAAATGCTGTATCCCTCTAACGAGTAACTACCAACAGTGTTCTCAGGAGCAAGCACAGACACATGTACCCTGGGTGGTGATTTTCCATTTGGAGTTTCTTTCATTGTTGGAGAAATTTTCTTCCTATGGCCTATTTTTCTTGGAGACAATGTGATTCCGTGGTATGGTTAACACTATCTGCATATAAAAACCCAATGCAAAACATTTCTTACAATGTAACTTTACCTCCAACCCAGATTATAAAAACCAACTGATAGCACATAAATGTCTACAGAAATAGATTTTTATTGACTGTTATCTTTTGTTACAGAGTAGTTAAAAAGAAGAAATATATCTTAGCTTATCAGATAACCATTACTTTGTGTATCATTCATACTATATAATTTTTTCGTTTTGAGATTGTCAGTGTAGCTGCATTAGAATTTAAAAGAAAAACAACACAGAAGATCACCTTTTAATTGCATGACCTATTTGGCTAGGAAGGGTGTGTGAAGTTTTACAGGATAGTATGAACATACAGTTCTCATACGAAAGTGTAGTATGTATCTAGTCCAAGAAAGGTAATAAAAAAGATTTAAATCTTTATACAGAAAGTGACAATGCCCATGTTATACTATGGAACACATCTACTAATTTTGAATTACAGGTGTAACGTGTGGATTAAAGATATCAATTTACTAAACAAATCTTAAAAAAAAAAAAAAAAAAGAGAGCAAAATCTATAAATAAAATAGTAAGTGCTTCTTTAAGATAATATTCTTTGGCTGCTTTAAGTGCCAGTGAAGGGTTACTGAAAACCACTAAAATGCGTAAGGTCCCACTATTATTGTTAATCTTAACACGGAGCTCGTACGGTAATTCAAGCTGTTGACTGTTAGCATCTCCAGATCCACAATGTGTTCCCTCGGGCCTGAGAGTGACTTCACCAGTACAAGCATCGCACTGACAGCACTTGTTTGCTGAAAGAACAACAAAGAAGTTTAATTTGGTCAAATCTAAAACGATTCCCTTGTTGCACAAACAGAGTTTGTGTTACGACCCTTAAAAATGCTCTGTCTCAGCACAGATACACAATGCAAGTGTTCTTTGAACACTTTTAAGTGGTCATGACTAATCTCACACCTGGCTTTGCTGCAGGGAAAACTCTACCTGACTGGGGCTCAGAGGAATAAACTGCACTGCAAAATCTGTTCCTGGTTATGCTGACTCTTCTGAAGGATGTGAAAAGTGGTAATCTATCCCAGGTTGGTCTTTGCTTTTTATCCCCATCTATCAGCTTTTAAAATATATGGAGAATAAGTAAAACAAGAAAGAACTAATGTCTTTAACAGTGATACAGCTTGCTCAATGGAGAGAAACTCTAAGTCCAACTTGTGGCTCATACTCCAGAAGAAGTCATGCTCCCCTTGTAAACACTCGGTATTTTTGCAGCTGGTGTGGCTATTGCCATCTCCAGCCTGTACTGCTCTTTTCCCAGTCTGGGATCATGGTGCTGGGGAATGCTGACAGGCCTCGCCATGCCGCTAGTTTGTGAAACACCTTTGTAACTTACAAATGATAATGAAAGGGTAAACTCCATCTCTCCCTTCATCTACTGCAGCAAATGTTTTTCTCACCATGTCAAATGAGCACAGTATGCAGATGAATCCAATCCATCTGCTGTATCTGAGACCCAGCTCAGACTTTTCCTAAAACAATAGGAATAACTTCTAAGTAAGCCTTTGTTTACTGCAGCCGCTTGGCAGGAATAAACACGTGCTTCCTTATTTAAGGCCTGCAGTTCCTTGTCAGGTGGCAACAGAACACTGGAATTGTTAGTCTGAAAGTCAGACCAAAGGCTAGACTGGGTTCTAACCCAACCTAGAGTTGCAGTGATCTCGTTCTGTTTTCAGCAAGTAACTGTTTGCATTTTGGGGGTAGATATGGGGTTTTGATATGCAATAAATCCAGGGAAAAGCACTGGATTATAGGTTATACCAGAACAACTGAGACACAGATGAGTAAGTCCTTGTTTCCACCTTGGGGAAAGATGGTGTAAATAGGCAATGTCACATCTTGGTACACTTTTTGGACGTGTTATCAAAACTCCTTATCTTCAGATTTGAGGCAAAATAAACAAAAATGAAAATTAATACATTTCTGATTTTTTTTTTTTTTTGGGTGCTGATTCTATTTACTGAGCATAAAGCCACATATGAAGCAAAAAGGATTTCCCAGGAATCTGTAAAATTGCAAGTGTCCAAGAAAATCGGATTTCTTCCCAAAACCATTTTAAAAAGCAGATGTTATAGATACTTTCATTCATCTGCATCTACTTGAATGCATTATACCAACAGGAAATACTGCTGTTGTAAGTCATCTGAACTTTCATAGCTTTCTGAAATAGTTGCAGCATGCAGGGAAAATAAAGGTTTAAGTATGTCTCAACACAAAACCTCTGCAAGCTGGCCTGAATTTAGCACTCTAGAAATCAGTGCCCCATCCCAAGCTATTATTCTTTACTTTTTTCACAAAAAATAGAAATTTAATGAAAGTAATTGTAAAAGGAATCTTTTTATAATTCTCTCCTGAATACATATATATGGGGTGTTGGTAGAGAGCGTGAAAAGCATAGAGGTATCTCATTGGTATCTGATGTGGATGTCACAGGATTGCTAAATATTCAGGATTGACACTTGTGTTCATTTGAGAGAAACAGTTTGATTCTCAGTTTAGAGTTTTCAGGTAGAGACGTGAAAGGCTTTGTAAAGCTGGGAAACCAAGCACATTTAATAAGGCAGTATTAAAACGCTGCTGAACTCTGGGATGGTGTGATACTCACTCTCAGGTAAAATTCTCCATTTTCATTTCCAGACTTGATCCGGAATGTGTTAATAGTATTAGGGTAGATAGTGGTTGCCTGAATCTGGAAGATGTCGGAGGGCACTGTTCTGTCTGAACGGATGCTCATGTATTTGTACACCACAGAGTAAGGCAGCTCCCGGCAAATGGCATTTGAAACAGGACAGACACAGCGGCTGAAAAACAGAGGTGGATGAAACTGGGTTAGCTGGAAACCATTGGTACTTGCTTTCTGTTGCATTTGATTATGTTGTTTGTTGGGGATGATCCTAAAAAAAAAAAACCCACAACAATTTTTCCCTTACTTCTCAGATGTAAGGACATAGGGCTCTTGACAAGGATTCCTTGGGTAACAGCGAAATCCTCCGTGGTAATTCCAGCAAATTTCATCCTCTCTGCATTCATTAGTAGTCTCACACTCATTTATATCTAGGAGGAAGAAAAAGGGACTCTGTCAAAGGAGATGGAAATGAGTTTGCTAGAAAAACAAGCACAATTCCCCCAAAACAACAACAACAACAACAAAAAAGCCACCTGTTTATCTGTGGAAACCCAACAGGTTTTTGTGTTCTTTACCTGCTGAGGCCTGGCTATAAGGGATTTTTCTATGCAGAAATGGAAAAAAAAGTGTTTATTGAGTGTTAATTAAGTCTGAAGATTTATTTAGATGACAAATACAATGTATTAATCATATGTCATGCAACTGTAGAAATACTGTTTTCTAATTAGCAAAGAGTGGTTTTATACCAGAAGGTTTCTTGTAGACAAAAGAAAAAGGTTTTGAGAAGGAATTTTGATTTCCTGCCTTTTGCAGGTTCTCATTTTTAATTGCCAGAGTTTCACAATCTAACTAAAATGCTTAGTTAATGGCTACATTTTAACTAAAATAGCTTTGAAAAGAATAACAAAGATTTGTTTATTCTGCAAAGCCGAGCATCCTTTTTTTTTCTTTTTTTTTTTTTTTTTCCCCTGAGAAAATAACCCTGAATGGAGGTGAGGACTGTCAGACTTGTGCTATATTAATGCTCTATTATCCTCTTAGTGCCAGAACCCCATTAATATCTACCTTCATGGTCTCCTGAAATTAACACAGTCATAGAAAGGGTTTATTCAAATGTAATCTCTTGGAAGGCACAAACAGATTTTTAGATGGTCAAACTACCCCGCAATGTTCACTATCAGTTGCTATTCTTAAGAAGGGAAATAAATTAATCTGAATTTTATAAAAAGTATTAATAAAAGTTAGTTATTTCCTCATCCCTTTGGGCAATAATTAGTACACCTATTGATTTATAAAAATAATTACTGTTAAATTGGTTTCTGGGTTACCTAAGGTTCTTTCACTTACTATATTATTCTGCAATATTCTCTAATAAGATGCAGAGACATTTAGCACCAGTGAGGAAAAAACCCACAAACTTAAAAACTCTGGCATTCGGTTGCACCTGATCAGAACATTTATTTTCTAGACACAAATTATCTAAGCTGATCAAGTCTTGCATTTTTTTCCTCTTGCTATCAGAAGAACCTTATCTCTCATTTCTACCATGGCTGGATTTAAGAACCTCTATAAAATGAAACATGATATAAAGCCATGCCTAGTGTCTGGCAAAGCTGATTTTTTTCAGAGGTATTTATCTCTGAAACCTAGACCTACTACCTAGATGTTTAAGACAACTTTTACCTAAGGGTTGCGAAAACCTGAAACCTTGTCCTAGGAATCTGAAGGACTTAAGAGTCTGAGCAGAAGGATTAAAAAATGAATTAATACAAGATTATACAATTAATGATCAAATGCTTTATCAACATCTCTTTTGCACACATAATGGTAATCCTGTCATGAAATATAAACACCTAGATAGCAAGTGTTCTTAGTCTGGCCCGAAATGGTGGTGTTGATAATGCAGCTGTGTTAATGAAAATGCTAAGATGAAGGCACTTACCTTGACATGTTCTTCCTCCTACTACCTGGTATCCTTCAGGGCAAACACATGAGAATTTTCCTGGTTCGTTGACACACTGATACTGACATATGTAACTTGAGGTTCTGCATTCATCAGTGTCTGGAGAGAGCAAAAGAGCTTAAAGGTATTGTTTTTTACAGAACTAAGTATAAGCTAAATGCTAGTTCTAACAGGAAAAAAAGAGATTGTTTCTATTGTGAAAGTTGTCACAAAACTGAAATTTACTGCTTAACACCTCAAAGCTGCCCACAGAAGAGATAGTTCTACTTGCATTTTATCAATAATCTTCCAAAATGAGAATTTTCAATATGAGGAAGCAAAAGCAAAATTAGACTTTAGAACAGGTTTGGGAAAATAACTCTTGAAGGAATTTATATTTTCAGTATTCCAGAATGTGATTACTTTCTGTCATGAACTGACAGCGTCAGTCTTATGTGGGGGGAGAAGGGCCGTTCTCCGCACTTTCACAAAAAACACAGATGTGAGATTAGTTAGTAAAGCAAAAATACTGCCTTTGTGTTTGTACCCTGACCTAATGAAGTCGCTCTTTGGGAAAGAGGGTAAGGCTTGTTTTTGTCTATAAATAATACTCAGTATAAACCATTCTCTTTTGCTTTTTTAATCCTTGTGTAACCATCAGCCCCTTGCTAGAGAAGTGTTGAGTGAAACACAATTTAACAGCGTATGCCATTAACCAGAAATTAAATTAAACCTATGGAAACTAGGGAATGGCTTGGAAAACAGTCTAGCTCCCTCCTACTACCTCTGAGGCTTGAGCCCAGTGCTTGGTTTTGTCAGGGATGTCCTTGGAGGCTGCATACTTGCTGCTCCCTGTTCTGTTTGCTTGCAAGTAGGATTAGTTTAAGAAGCTTGGAGAGGGAGCATCTGTAATAGCTCTGCTGGCTTGTTTAGGAGGGCAGTGGTAAACCAAAAAGACTTCTTTGGCTCGAAGACTGGCAGAAAGGATATGGGCTTTAAGGGTGAGATCATCATGTGTCCAAAAGGAGATTAGAGGACCCCTGTGGAGACTCTGGCAGAGGAAATAAAGTGTTGATTGTATAATCATCAGGAGACATGCTGTTTGTATACACAGGCTTAAAAGCACAATTGTCGCTTCCTTAAAATAAAAAATTTGAGGTTTTCTTTCCAGAGGAGCCTAACAACACACAAAATTGCACTTGTTTTTGGTTTGCATTCCTTTCCGATTCATTTAATGGTCATCAGCATTAGACCACACACAATTCAAGTGAGTCTGTGAAATAAGTATTTCAGGAGCCTTACTTTTCCCAGCAGTGATCTGAAATGCGGGAATATCTGTCCTATTTTGTGCTGTTAGATCCCTATATCTATATGTACTTGAATGCAGCTGCAGCTACTAAGGTGTGTATTAGCAATCACATTTGCAACATAAAAAAAGTCTCAAGGGTTTTGTCTACAAACTGCACCCACAGTGTAGCTCCACTTGAATTATATCCCTTAGTTCACAGACCAAGGGGAATACTTCTGGGAAAATAATAATAATAAAAAAATAGTTCTTCCAAGACAAAAAATTGCTTACCTTCACAGTTGATTCTGTCACTGCTTAACTCAAATCCTGGATTACACTGACAGATGAAAGAACCCAGTATATTGTAACACTGTTGTGCACACGGGTTATTGGCATCACATTCGTTTATGTCTGAAAGGAAAAATTACCAATCTTTATCTTGTGTAGCTGGTAATTAGGCTGATTAAGTGGATTAGTTCTTAGTCTGAGTCTGTTGCTTAGTAGAAGCTCAGGTGACTACATCAATACAGATCTGCAGTCACTGGAGTTAATGTCAGATCTATGCTTTACATTCCATGTAGAAAGAGTACTTTTCCAGGAATGAGAGTTATTCTAATGTGTGATGAATTCCTCTAAAAATGTTTAGCGTGGCTATTAAACTACACATTCCAGCCTCTTTTTTTTCAGGTATGAAATGCCAAGTCTCTATAAATAATTGATATAAAGAACACATACTGATAAGACCTCTTGGCATGCAGTGGTTAAGATTTATTTGAGCTATTTATTACTCTTAAAATTTGTTCTTTTAAATTCCATTACAATTATAACATGAGCCTTTGAGGCTGTAGAATTTTTCAGTGCTGTAAGGCCTAGACCATATTGGGGGAAGGTATGTTTCTGTGTTAGATTTTTTTCATGATATGCCTATCCTAAGTACACATGTGAGAACACTGTGGTATGAGAAGAGAAGCAATTTGTAATGAGAAGTTTATATAGCTGTAATCACCTCTGGAATCTATAACTTGGTATTCATAAGCTGTTGACTAACTGCTGATCCTCTGTCATTCACTCTGTAGATTTTAGTGTATTTTCCCCTGTAATCCTCCCCTGCATATTTTCCATTCATATTTTTGTGTATCAGATACAACCATTAATAGAGAGCTGCATTTGAAAAAAAAATCTTGAGTTCATGGCTTTTGCAAATGCTTGTAACTGTCAGCAACACTCAGGCATTTACAGATACAGTGGACAAAGCTGACCAAGATCAGGCATTCACAAAAACTCAACCGATGAGGAGGGTATTAATTCTCTATATGATAAACCTCCTAGTCCTGAAAATGAATAGCAATAGGGGAAAACTGATTACAAAGTTTTTTCTTCTCCTTTTAGTTAATTTCTGGCAACAGTGCAAAGAATGTACATCATTACAATGCTACCAGAAGGAATAAAAAAGCTAGCCAAAGCTACAATTCCGTTTGTTTTCCTTTCAAGAAATATTGACCCACTTTCAATCTATGCAAATGTTGCAACACAAATGTAACCAGTACAGCTGTCAAGTGTCACTTCTGCCAGATGACTGCTGCAGATGTGCAAGTCAGTGTTGTTGCAGCAACCATTCATTTACAAACTTTCTTCAACTTTCTTTCTTCTTTCCCGGTGGGAGAATGCCTTATTAGGCTGGGAGGCCAGCAAGTCAGGGAAAGGGGAGTTTTGGTGAAGGACCTAGCAAACTTGGAGTTACCATGGATTTGTGAGTGTAACTGAAAGAATACACCTTGCCTTTGGGCCCTCGGAAGGGTCAGAGAATTAACAACTTGTCACATGGTTATATTGTGTCCATGTGTTATTTTTTATCCTATAATTTGGTAAAAAACAAATTCAGTGCTATGTGATGTGCCATAGTTGGTAAGACAGGCAATGCTTGGAAGTAGTGGCAGAAGCTGGAAACCCAGATTGATTTACATGTATATAAATAGGTATACAATGTAGACTTTATCAATCTAAATTACAGCCATAAAGAACTTCTGACCATCTTCACCACCAATCTCTTTTTTTAATGGCCATTCTCTCTACACTTCAGCCTAGTTACCTTTCTGTTATCACTCCATCTAATTATTTTACAACAGAACTTATGACTTCAAAGTTAGCATTCTGAAAGTTTTACTGCATGACTTCCCTTAGTGTTTTACTTCTAGAGGGTCACTTTTCATGACCCTCATTTTAATTTTTAATATTATTTTTAGATATTCAAATGTGACATTTATAGATGCTTTCTTTCCTCACCACTTTTAGCACATGCTGAGGATAATTAACTGCAGAGGTATAGTATTGTTTCCCCTGGTTTCCAGCCTTTATGTTGCATGAACTGGGAATAACATCATGAAAGCCAGTGATAATACAAAGCAATCTGCCAGAACTGGAAGAATAATTAAATCTAATATTAATTAATGAAGATAAACCTCCAGGGTTACAGCTGCCAAACTAGATGCTCCTCAGAAACCTGCTATGCCAACAAAATAACAGGTTTTCAATTAGGTTCCAATTTCCTCTCTAACCCTCTTGTACTTCTCAGATCACTTGCAGGAGAGCCTCTCAATACAGCAACTGGTATGTCTTACTGGTTGGTATTTATTTCCTTTAAGTTGGGATGAATATATTTAAACTTCAGCCATGACAAGTCACGTATTACTATCTGTCTCTGTACTGAGTGAGCTTATGGTTAAGAACCTGCAGAGAATTTCTTACCTACACAGGTGTGGTTGTTGGATGCTAACTGGAAACCAGCATTGCACTGGCAGTAGTAGGATCCAGGAGTGTTGACGCAGCGGTGGTGGCAGTAGGGAGGCAGGGTGCATTCGTCGATGTCTGAGTTACCAAAAAAGAGAAATTAGTTAAACTGGAATCATGGCAGTTCACTGTTGCACCCAAAGAAACTGTAGAATCAACTACACTTGATTAAAAGCAGGAAAAACAAGCTTATATGAGCCAGGTACTGCTTCTATGGACATAAAAAAAAAAATAAAATTACTTTTCCTTTAAGTAACTTTTGTAAAAATCTGTTTTATGCTGATTTCCTTTCAGCCACTGAGATACTGAGATCAATATATATTCCAACTTCATTTTGGTTTTAGTTCCACAGTACTGCTTAGTCTTGTTTATTTTGTATAGGTAAAACCCATAGTGTTTTGTTCTGCTTTTCAACCAAGACTTCTCCTCATGGGGCACAACACAGTGAATGTGACTTGTAGCTCTTGTTTTTTAAAAAACTTGCATGCAGAACTCTTAGCACGTACTAAATCTTTTCAGCTTTTTAAGAGTCCAAATTTTCTGTGCAAGTACAGGGGAACTGCAAGGATTGAAGATTAATGGGCCTGAAAAGGAAACAGGTGGCTGTACTTCCGCAGGGATCCCCTAGATACTGTCTCCCTTCCCCAGGGGCTGCCCTTGCTCCCGCTCCCCTCCCTGCCTCCCTGCATACCTTTCCATACAGCAGCACTAGCACCTTCTGGCTGTGCTCTCTGCTGCCAAGGAAGGGATCGGACTGGCTGTGGTTGGTGCTAGCTCAGGCAGTATTAACTTTCCCCAGGCTCTCCTTGCATATTAGCCCTGGTTTTGAGGTGGAGCAGGCTGCCTTTCCAAGTTTCAGCATTCCTAATGTGCATTGGAGCAGGGTTTTCACCTGCCAACCACACAAAATGTGCAACAGCCCACTCGTTTACCTCGCTGCGTTTTAAAAGGTTCCCTTGCATTACGGAGGAGATCCTGCCTCTGTTTTAATCTAAAAAGCATATCTTGTTGTATTATGCCACGATGCTGATCGTGCGTGTATGTGCAGCAGCCGTCGTTAGTTGTGGCCTGCTTGAGCTTGGTGAAGAAATCCATGCTCTGTTCTGTACATGTACACAATGTGAGATTTCAAAGGCTCAACGCTCAGACAAATAGGACTAGTTTTCCCTGGAACAAAGAAAGGCACTTCCCATATCCATGCCAGATCTTGAGTTTCCTACCTCCAGCTGTTTCCACCATAGATGTGTTTAAAAAGAGCCCAAGACTTTTTTTTTTTTTTTAAATAATGAGGAAAGTGTTTGTTTTAATATCAAGTGAAAAAATAATCTTTAAAAGTTAACGCTTTCTTTGTCAAATTTGCAGTCACTGTTTGGGGCTAAACTTTGCAGTGGAGTGTTTTGGATAGTTCTGAATGAAAAGGCTTATGCTGGAAAATTCCTGGCTATCCGCACAGTAGCGATTGTCGCTCTAACTCTTTATTGCAGAGAGAAATTTGGAAGTAGAAATGGAATAAATTAGGAGGCGCATTAGATCTATTCCATCCTTGACTTTTACAGGACTAAGCTCTTACAAACTGGTGTTTAAAGATCTGATTATACAATATAGAACTATGAGCAGTGCTTTGCTGCTTAGGCACTGTGTTTATGCACATAAATGCTTTCAGGATCTGACTCTTAACTCAGTGAGAGTTTTCCCTGCAGGATTAGGCACATGAGCTCCATGCACATCTAAGGGCTAATCATTATCTAATCAATTTGGTCAAATCTTTTCTTTGAAGTAATGCTGGAAAATAATTATAGAATCATAGTCGTGCAGATTGGAAAAGACCTATAAACTCACCCAGTCCACCTTTTAATTCATTCTATCTGCAGTCCTGTGTTTCAGAAAAGACTAATTTAGCAATATGTGAACAAGCAAAATTAAAAAAATCAAAACCAAGAAAATGATTAGTGAATTAATTTAAAATCAATCAGTTGTTAGAAATGAGTCCTTTTCTCCCTTGACCTTGAAGCCAAAATAGTCTGGAAAAATTTCTTTCAAATTTGAGAAACATTTCCTCCCATATGGAGAACCTCTATCAAGATGTGGCCTCAAGAACATTTTCTGGCCAAGTTGTTATAAAATCCCCAAAGACAGGCTTTATTCTGAAATGCTGACAGTACTAAGTGTAGGGATGTACTTATAATTTAGGTCAGTGTGTAATATGTAACACAGGTGTTATTCTTGGTTTTGACCTAAATAAGAGAAAGAAATGTCACTTTCCAGACATTTTAATGCATAGAATTAGTTGCATAAATGAATTCACATGTAGATACAAGGGTATATCATTCTGCTGCTTTTCTTTTGGGTGCTTTAATATGTGACTCGCAGGTAGTACCATAAGTCTTGACATTAAAAGTGCTATTACATAGCAGTAATATACTTTACCTGCTCTAAAAAAATCTAGATAAACCCCAGACTAAAAAACCAAAACAAACAGAAACCCAAAAAAACACAATGTCAAAACTATTCCTCTACCTACATTCCAAACTGCTCATCCTACTCTTGCACAGAAAACTGAGAAAAAACAGTTACATCTGTGTTTATGTCACTTTTTCAGTTCAGGGCCTGATCCGCATCTTTTGATAAAGAAATGAGAGTCCTTGGCTCCAAATCCTAAAGAAAGAGCCATGCCCAGAATTTTAATTCAGTATAGATATGTCATGAAATTTCCTCAGTTTCCTTCCCGCTCTTGTTAGGCAGTGACTACCTATAGCCTCTGCAAGGCTTTTTGAAAGAGATTACAAAAATAAAATAAATCCTTAAACACTTTCCCATAATGCCCCCAAAAGAGGATGGAACAGGAAAGATGCAGTGGTTACACTGCACTTGGATTGAATTTAATGCTGTACTTCTATAGGTCCCAAAGGTGCTGATAGTTTATCTTGGCACAAAGAATAAAGTGGTTTAGAAGTTGCAAATATCATATACCTGTATTCAGAGTTTTCATCTCTCTCATTTATACTTATAAAAGTGAGTAGTGAGACAGTGTGCATGAGGGCTCAGCAGGGCAGGAACTGGGGCTGTGTGAAGGTCCTGCTTTGTCTTGCAGAGCTAGAGTGAAGTCTCACCGAGGTCAGTGGAAAGACAGGCTGTAGTTGCTGCTATAGTAGACTTATAACTGGGGCATTAGGCAATGCCCCAATACAAACAATAAACACAATGGTAACTATTAGGAAAATTAATTTTGGGAAGTTCAACTCCCAAGTGTTGATTATACTTCAAAGTTTCTAGTTCCATGTTGTAGTGATTAACTGTTGTGATAAAGTGATTACTCCATTGCATTTCAAAGTCTTACAGCTATTTCACAGTACACATACCTCTATAATCAATATCAAGTTTGAAACTGTAGGTAGTGAAATAAAATCTTTAGTCTGGAGCAACACTTACCGATGCATTGGTCCCCTCGTTTCTGATAGCCTGGAGGACACTGGCAGCTGAAGGACCCTCTTAAATTGACACATACTTGGTCAGCTCTACAGTTATGGGTTCCAGTTGCACATTCATCTATATCTGTATTTAAAAAAGCAAATGCAGTTATTAGTCATCAAGCTTACTTAAAATATTTAGCCTGTTGAAATGCTTTAGCCATCTTGAAGCTACCTGTAAGTGAAGGCAGCAAAGTTAAAATATACTCCAAAGATGTCATCTCAATGTTTATTCCCTTTGGAGGACATAAAATGTTAGCATATTATTTCTATTCTAATATACTGAATTTGGAAATATTTTCAGATATAGTTATTTTAAACCATTAGACACTTATTTGTGAAATACCATTAATATTTTGTACTTATTACTAAAAAAACTTTCTGTAAACTTCTTGCAACTTTATAATATTTTTATCATATTTCAATAATTTGACTTCTGGTTGGTTTTTTGTTTGTTTGTTTGTTTGTTTTCCCCCATGCTGGTTGTTTGCTGTGTGCTGAATTACTCTGGAATATTTCAGCAAACATAGTTCAGCCCTTTCTCAAGAATGAGATGAGTTAGAAATATGTTGGTTTGCTAATACCAAAATGACTCTGGTGATGTCTCTTGTACAGTTCCCGTGCTCCATACTTTGGACAGGGACTTGGAACTTGGTATGTGGTGGCCTTCTCATCAGAAAGATATCTGCCTCTTGTCATTCCCATGAAAATTCCCCTAATTCAGTCAATCTGTTAAAGTCATTGGAAACAGCTTGTGTATGTTTGTATTTGCACAGTATACCTAAAAATGCAAATAACAGACCAATACTTTTCAGTGTAATTCAGGCAGCTTTTTGGTCACACTAAAAGCAGGTTTATACAAGTATAAAAACATCATTTTGCTTTTGCCTGTTCATTATAACTGCTGGAGGTACTTAATTATAATTAAACTGCATGTGCTGACAAATAGGTTGCTTAAAATGGAATTACAATTTGCTTTCTCATCTGAACATCCAAAATGTTGGAAAGCTTTTTATGGCAACCTGACACAGTACAGTGAAAGGACTTTTTAATTTTGGCACTGTACACAGTTTGGAGACTCTAGGCTGAATAAACAAATTCCTTAAAACTTATGATCTCTAGTTTACAAATCTCAGCTGACCTCTCTATTTGTATAGGCACTGGGGACGTTAGAACATCACCAGTGGCAGATTCTGGGTGGTGCTTTGGAAAAAATGATGGATTCTTTCTCATAGCAAATGAAAACAATTTTGACCACAAGATTCAACAAAAAATAAACCATCAACAGTTTGAACTAATTCTCAACGTTTGCCCTTTCCCCAAACGTCCAAATATTTTATGTATATATCTTCTCTTTATCTGACAGGAAAAACGATGTCATTTCATGTTAGCCTGGTCTTTGCCTTTCTGGATAGTATCAGGGCAAAAGCTGCTGTGTTGATGCAGGACTCACTGCCTGCATTGTTCTGCACTGAGAGCTGAAGCACAACCTCAGGTGTAAAGACTGTCAGGGACTGTAGCTGGCTGCTTCATACCAACCCAACACATCATCAAATGCTTGAGCCAAATCATGGTGGAGTTCAATGCAAGTCTTTGCAGGAAGTTCACTGGGCTTTGCATGTACTCCTAGTTTCTACAAAAGTTGAAAACAAAATGGCTATAATGGTCATGTAGTTAAAATCCCTTTTGTTGCAGAGCCTGTTGGAATGAAGAAAGTTAATTTCTATGGAATAATAAACTACTTCAGCTCAAATGAAGCAAACTAGATTGACATATGCACTCAGGGTCTTTGATTTTTCCCAATAGTAACCTGAGTTTGAAAGAAAAACAATTATTTAAAAGTAGTGTTTGACTGCTAGCTGCTGCCTCATTTGACTGCTAGCTGCTGCCTCTGTCATAGCCCAGAAGATCTGTGTTTGTAAGAACAACCTGTTTGCCAGACTTGTTTCAAGGAATACCTTTAGAGCTCTCCTAAGCTTCTTACTCAAGTGATGATCCTGAACTGGGCTTGATAGTGGCTGTGACTTTATATCCTCTCTGTCTTCAGCATGTCAAGAAAACGTCTATCAGCGTGTGGCACACTCTTGGTGGACTTAAAAGAGCTTTGTCAGTGGTGTTACTCTCCGTGACCACAGTGATTTTTGGTAATTTGACTGGTTTTGCTGGATGGCTTTTGTTGAGCTGTGAGTCCCTAGGCAAGCTAAAGAAACAGATACAAGGATTGAAGTATTGATGGGAGTTCTTCAAAAACTCCAATTATTTTTTTTCCTTTTTGGTGGACATTAATGAACTGCCTAGGGTGGGAGGTGGACAGGAGAGCAGCCTCTAGCCTTCCCTGGGGAAAAGCAGTAGGTTGCTGTACCTGGAGCAGTTCTGCTCACATCTGCTCAGAGAAATCAATAATGTTAGAGGAAGGCTGATGGCCTGAAGATCATATTTAAGCTTTAAGGAAAATACTGTGGGAGGAGAACACCAGGCAGCTAGAAAGGTTTCAGTGCTGGAACATTCAGTTCTGAAACCTGTAGTAGTGCAATAGTTGCAGATATGTCAGCTCTTGTGACTGACACATAAGGGTGAGGAAGTGAGCGGAAGATTTCAGTGCTGAAAGCAATGAATTCCAAATGGGAATTGCATTGGTGTGATACCAGAGGCAGCCCAGCCCTTGTGAAGGATGGAAGGATGCACTGGTGGTGCTTGCAATGTGATGTTGCTGCACAGATCTCTGCATCAATGCCTTTGCTGAGTGAGACCCAAAGAGAAGTCCAGTTATGTCCCCTTGATATGGAAATCAGTGACTCCTAGGCCTGCATTCAATTATTCTAAGAACTTATTTTTCCAGTTTAAATCAGACTTATCTAATCCATTAGATTTCTAGTTTGTCATAGCACAGCTTGTTAATCACAGGGAACTTGCACAGTGCCTTCTGATTCCGTGACAGTGATCTGGAAGCTGCATCAATTCCTGCTTTTAGTCTGTATCAAATGCAGGAATACAGGGATGAGATGGTGGTTATATAAAGCACATGTTTCTCCTTAAATGCTATCATCTCATTCCAGTTGACCTTTCTTGACAAAAATCCCTGGATTTAAGTGTGAACAGTTAACGAGGGTATTGGGAATCTGTCCTTTTGGTTTCTGCCTACTGCAGACTCCCATGACCAGACTGATTTGGTATCTGAAGACAGCAACCTGGGGCAAGGGTGTGATAGGAACTCCTACAGGAACATCACAGAGCTCACCAACTTTAATCCTAAGAGCAAGATAAATTTGTCTGACCTTTCCTCTCCAGCACAAATGTTTAATAATGCGTGTTACGTGCATGTGTATTTATAATAATTAAAAAAAATTTAAAAAGACACTCCACTGCACACACTTGTCTCTCTGGGGAGAGGGTGAGAGAACAAACATGTGACAGATGTTTGTCATGTTGCTTAATGCACTACTGGAAAGCACTCAAGATACCACAGTGATGAGTGCAGTATAAGAAACAGATCTAGAAATAAAATAATGGGCTTTTACAAGCTCATTCTTGAGCATCTTTCCTCTGCATCCTCCTTTCCAAATTTAGTGTCATCATGATAAAGTTTGTTTTCATAAGTGTTGCAGCAACTGATGCTACAGCTGAAGCTTCTACCTTAAACAAGTATCTTGTAAGTGATACCTAAAACCACCCTCAACTCATTCCTCATTAACTTTGTTGAAATTTCATTTCCAGACGTTACACATACATTTGTTCACCGAGGTAAGCAATTTAAATTACACTGGTAACCAGTAATGAAAATTATCTTCTCTTTTAACATTACCCTTGCTTTTTTATTTGTATTTTACAGTCTCATCTTGCATTTTAAATGCTATGCACTACAGAGAATCAAGAGCTGTAAGTTTGCATTAAATTGTTAAACAACTTGAATGGTATTTGATTATTGATGCATGCAACCTGTAAAATATTGATTAACTCTTAAACTCACTGCATCTCTGAGTCTGATCTAAGATGTTAGTCAGATTTTTATTTCCAGTTATTCTCTGGTTAGTTACAGACTGTGTAGCTGGAAAATTTCCTTTGAAATAGCCTGGGTGTCTCTAACAATCCTTTTGCAGATTGATCATACTTCAAAATGCAGCCGGGTTTCCTTCAGTTTCTGGATCATTGTAATAATTGAACCCAGATAATTACATAGTCATTCAATAGGCCACTCAAAATCAAACTTATGGGATTTACTTGTACTTTATTTGTACTTAAGTAGTTTAAAAATCTAACAAAATTTGTATAATGTGTTTGGATTGAGTATCTTGATTTCCTTATGTTGCTTATAGGTGTTATGTCCAGAACACTACAATGACAGAATATGGCAGTTTCAAAGCTAAATACTTGGGGGAGTGCAAAACACAGACCTCAGGTTCTCTGAACAGTCTGAATTTAGATCCATCAAGCACCGTGACACAGCCTTTAGTGTCATATTCTGTTTTTCCCACAGGCTTGTGCACAGTCAAACCTTGCCATACCCAAAATGTGTTAGGTGGTGTGGTTCTCTATCAAGTTGCAATGATTACTGCTATATAAAAACCTTACACTGATGTAAAGAGGCAGAGTCAATAGAGAAAGGGGGAAGGAACATAAGAATTAAGGACACTGGTCTCTACATTAAATTCCATGTAAGCCACACTGCTCTTTCAGAAATGTTTATGGAAGTCCTCAACTGTACTGTGGTAAATATGGCCATCAAACCCCAAGACTCATCCTAATGTAAATACAATCTTTTGCAGCCATCTCCAGGGTTATTGTAGAAAGTATCTTGTAAGTGATACCTAAAAACATTCTCAGCTCATTCCTATAATTCGTAATGATAATTATCTGCAGGTTAAGATTATGCTCTGATTTGCAGAGGCTACTGTTGGAAGTTTGCAGGGTGCTACAGAAATAATGTGAGAATCATGGAGGGCAGCAGAGCTTGCTCCTGTATTCCTTCAAGTATATAAATCAACTTGCATTTCATAGTTCTAATTCCACAAGCCTCACTAATAACTATACCCAATGATTCCCTCATTTTCCAAAAATGTACCCACACTCCCTCCTGAAGTGATTTACACAATTATGTCCTTCCATTGCTGACTTTGGCAGCCTGCTCTATATTTCAACCACCAGCATGTACAAAAATTTTGCCTGACCTGCTTTTAGCTGTAGATTTCTCTAAATCTACTGCATGGTTCCCTGTTTTAAAGCTAGTTAATTTTTCTGCTTCTCTAGTGCAACCCATTCTGCCAGGCTCTTATCTACATCCATAAAATTCTTTCCTACTCTCTTTTTCTGAGCTACAAACCTGGCTCCATTCCCTTCATGCTGTGACTCATTTTCCCCAAACCCCCTGACTCATGCTGCCTGTTCACTTATGCAACAACTTAATCTCTGTATTTTTCTTTGTATCATTATGAGAAGTACAAAAATTCATAAGATGCATTTCACCAGTGCTGCAAACCTTTGTAGAAAAAAAAATGCAATCCACACCTCTCCTTCATCTTATTTAAGCCACCTAAACCTTTCTACTCTAGCTCATTCCTGTATGTTGCACTCAGAGCTGGAGAACTGTATTCTCACCTAATTCATCTATGTCTTACTCCTGGGACTGAAGTGCTCAGCTTCTTGCTGCTCACTGAATCTCAACATATTGCAATTTACTACAGCATCTTCAGGCTTTTCTTTTTTGTGTATATATTCATCTGTTCAAACAAGTTACAAAATGTTTGCAGGTTGCCTTCTCTATTCTGGTCTGTAGCAATCTTGTAAGCGGAGTCATTCCACCAGATCAGTAAGAGGGCTCTTAAAATGACATGATGGGATTCAAATTCTTATTTCTGCCCTCACTGAGCAGCACCAATGGACCAGCTTCTGAATGCTTTATAAAAATCTAAACCCAGAATGATTCCACTGATGTCAGTATTGCATTTGTCATTGACTCCAGATAAGCTGTTCTTCATTTGTTTTGAAAGTAAACGATAAATATTTTAGTTAATCCGTTTAAATTTTTTGAGTGCTCAGTGTGAGTGAGATGAGAAAATGACTTCTTGTATTTTTCTAATAGATTCATCTGAACTGAAAACACTGCCTCCCACGTAAGCAATGGCACCAGAGAGTCTGATATCAGACATACAATCATCTTTACAGTACTGCAGGTATCATGGACAGTTTACTTTAATATTCTGTAAGACCCTTCACTTTCTGTCCACTTCATTAGCTTCCCTTCTGTCTCTAAGACATTTTATGTTAGTGTTTTTCAGAAATAACCAGCTGAAGGTAAAATGCTTGAAGAAATTAGACCACCATAATTCTTCCATGAGTATGGGCTTACTTTATTTTACCAAATTAAGTATTCTGTCCCTTATTTATGTTTCTTACATTGTTCTTGCAACTGCAGCCAAGCTCACTGCTATGTCGTTTCCTGGATCCTCCCTGATCCTTTCTTACACATAGGAACAACATTAGCAACCTCCAAATTCCCTGGTTCCCTCCCCAGCCTTAGCAAGCTATCAACAATTTCTGTCAAAGGCTTTTTCTATTTCCCTTGCTACTTCCTTCAACATTTGGGATGTTATTCATCTGGGCTGGATGCCCAGACAACTTTTAACTCGTTGGTGTTGGGAGGCTGCGCTTTGCGGTGGTAAATACCAGCAGAAAATCAGTTATATAATATCAGGTCAGTAGGTACCAAAAGACTAAATATTTGGAGAAATTTCTCACTTCTGGAGTGGCAAAACCTGTTAATACAGAGAGCTGCATTCCCAACAGTGCAGTCACGATCCAGCAGTGCCATGAGGTAGCGTCTATGATTCTGTACAAGTCCAAAGCAGCCCATAAACTCCCTCTTTACTGCTGGGTTTTTTCTTTCCCTTTTAAATTCTCCTTTGAGCCTTTCATGTTAAGTATATTGGACTGATTGCCCTGGTAACAAGTTTTCACAGTTGAGCAAAGGTAACCTGCACAAATGCTTGTTTGCACAGGAAAAATATATGTAAGAGCCAAGACCTACATTTAAGCAAATACGTGAGGTAGGATGTTTAAATTAATGAGATTTTCGTGAAAAACAGCACGACTTCTTTTGGTGTGCCGAAACATTTCCCCTCTCAAAATTGAGAGTACAGCAAAGCAAGCTCCTTGTAGCTTTAGTCTTTTAGTACTCCTGGGCATCATGGCATGACAAAAAAAAGTAGTGCAAAGTATCAATGCAGAAAATTATACAAAAAAAAAAGTGAATGCAGTGCAACCTAGAGTTCCTCGTGTGATTTCTGCATTTAAACTGCTAAACTGTTAGAAAATACTATGAGTTTGGGAAAGGTACCCAACTACAGTGATTTCATGATTCTGAAGGTACAGGAAAAGCATCCTTCTTCTATCTTCTCAGCAGAGCTAACAAGGGATCAAGCTGTAATAATCAAGTCTGGACTGCAGTACTTTGTCACAATTATGTATTGTCTTTGGTATGTCCAAATTGAATTGACTTATCACATAGAATAGCTAAATAAAGGAGTACACCATAGCTTTCAGCACTAGAACATCTCCCACATGTTTGTTTGGGAGTGGCAGGCAGCTGAAAAGGGGGAAAAAAAAATGAATGAAGCTTTGAATTGATGCATTACTTCCTTTCTCCTCCATTCTGCCTCCATCTGTGATGCTACCTTCCTTCCCCAGTGGATGCCAGGCAGCCTGTAAATCACACTGCAAAAGGTAAAGGGCTTCTAATGCTGAGATTTTATTTATTCTTTTTTTTACTTTGAAGACTGAGATGCCACACGCAACTGAACATGCTTTTTTTCTATCCTGTGTCTTAACACAAGACAATATTTACAATCATTACATTCAGGAGAGCATTTCAGTTGTGACATGTCTTCTGCTCCTACACCTTCTGCACAGTAACTGACTGTGCTGTTAATGGTGAGTTAAGAAGCCTAAAAACAACTACTCTGTATTACAAATGTCTCTATTTTGTGCTCTGTAATTTTCCAGGACCCCACCAGGATAAGCCATGTCAACACCGCTTAGAGAAATGTGTTCTGATTTAAAAAATATACTTTGCTATCAAATAAAAACCACAGTGAATTAAATGAATGTGACACACAAAACACTGTTCAAGTATACAGTAATTAAAATGATTATTACAAATAGAAGTGGTGTGGCAAACATGACAACAACAAAAACTATTCCCAAAAGACATTTAACTATAGTGTTTTCTATCCAATGTTATTCAACATGTATTCTTACAACAAGAATATTGATATTAATATGTCTTTGCATTTAAGTTTCTCTAAGGGAAGACTACTTTTTTCCCCAACAGAAGACCACAAAGTTAACTATTAGACCTCCTGTTCATCAAAAAGAAAAATATTCCATGGTTTTGATTGATCTATATTAATTTAAAATTTGTATTTTTTGTTTTATTTCTGGTGGTGCCATAAATGAAGCCACACTTGCTTTCTAGTTACAATCCAATAACACAGTGCAATGTATCTGCAAGTCTCAGAGTGCTTCAAAATGTGAGTTGTCATAATGGCAAACTTTTGGACTTAAATTGCAATAGCTTATTTTTACTTCCAGTGGAGTATTTCCTGCTGTTGCTTTCTTGTGACTTTATGCTAGAGGTCTAACAACTTGTGCTTTTTGGTTCATGCCTGCCTAAGTGAGGATCACCCACCCATGATGACCAATACACTTGGACTATGCTCAAAAACAACAAGGGTGGATTAAACTATTCCATTATTGCAGATGAAAGAGTTCTCCCCGACAT
Organism: Apus apus; assembly: GCF_020740795.1. Lineage (NCBI taxonomy): Eukaryota > Metazoa > Chordata > Aves > Apodiformes > Apodidae > Apus > Apus apus. The sequence goes on from NC_067284.1 coordinate 45,176,894, forward strand.
CTGGCATATCATCTTCAAAACTGATATGGAACATTTCCATAAATTCAGCTTAACATTGTTTTTGAGAATGTTCCGAAGTATTTTTAACATGAAGAAATAGCATGCAAACTAATTTCCTATTTGAAAGTAAATGTCTTGTTCTTATTTCTAATTCACCCAATTATTAAAAAAAAGGAATAATAATAAAAAAAAAAGAAATAGATGTTCACTTAACTTAAAGCATACTGTTTTGTTTATTTAAGTTAATGGAAAACCTAGTCAGTGTTTGATGTAAAGCTGCCCCCTTGCTTGAAAGAAAACCAAACAACTGGTTATGAATTATGAATATCTCCTAATAGTTTCCAGAATTATCTGAAGGATGTATTTTTTTTTCTTAATTACGTACACTTAAAAGTTCCAAGTTCCCTATTCATTTCCATTTTGTTTATTTCTCTCCTTGGAAACCTCATAAGCATTTTCCTTTAGCTAGGCTTGACTGGACAAAATATTACTGCTACAACCTGTAATATTAGGGAAATAAAGGCCTGAAAGCACATTGTGGTTTTTAATTAGGAAGTTGAAGAACCACTCATTAAATCGTTGCAAGCCTTTTCACATCACTTAGGCTGGCAGCTTCTGGGTTCCTGCAAAGGAAAACACAAATTTCTACCTAAAAATTGTGCTTCAGAGCACATTTTGAAAATCAGCCTTTATTCTGAGACAACACAGAAAACAGAGAAAAAGAAAGAAAAATCTTGCTTTTCTTTTATGTTGGTACATCTTCAACTGTTTTTGTCCTAACCAGACTGTTCCTCTCTTGAGGAACCAGTGTCTCCTTACGGTGAGGGAGGCATCTCCACCTGGGAGCTGCTGGCAAAGGTACTGCCATGGGGGATGCAGGCTGGTGGAAACCTGGTCTGCCTGTGTGGCACTACCATAGTCTGTGTCTCCTGGCAGTCAAGGCAGCTGGTTATCCCCCAAGCAAAACCCAGACAGCAAGCAAACTGATGCTCTGAGCACAAACTATGTGAGAACCAACACTACCCTGCAATACAATAGTCTGAATGTTTTTTTTTTTTTTAGGGTAGTGAATGCACAGCTCAGCCATGCATGTTTTGCTAGCTTAAGAAACAAAAGACCTGAAGATGTAGGGGACTTAAGGCACTTAAAATATTTTATATAAGGAACTAATTTCCTCAATAAAAGCTTATTCTCCTTCAGCCTTTGCAGGCTGAATGAGCTGTTTTAGGAATTAAAACTGTAGTTCCCAAGCTGAGAACATTTAAGTTCAACTCAAGTTCAATAACAACCATCAGAAAGAGAAGGCTTATCTAAATGATGATATTGTTTTTAGCACTAATCATCCTATCTGTTGGCAGTACCAACATGCTACAATCTCCAGAGCTCCCTACGTAAATAAGCAGATTCCTGATGCTGTTCCAACTTCAGAAATGCCTTTGAAGGCATTATTTAGTTATGAATTTTTCCTACATGGTTATGTGATACTTTTAGCATGTTGCTGTATGTACCCACAGATGCCTTGTTTTGAAAAAAATGTAACTAAAACTTATTTACTTTCAAAGAATACTTGGTGGGCATTTGTCTGTATTCTGATGAAATAAAAAAATGAAATGGTTAAAAGAAATTCACTTTCATGCCTTCTACAACTTTTGAATGATAGAACAATAAAAACAAATTATGGAAATAGTACTTTAAAAAGACACATCAGTTGACTTGGTCCAAAATACACTCTAGGGATGGGAGGGGATGGGAAGAGCCAAGATAGAAAAAACACAATGTTCAGGTTGCACGGTTCAAGTAAAGTGAAGTGGATGTGCAAAAGTTAAGATTCCTGTGACTATGCTACAAACAAGTAGTATTAAGTGGTACTAAAAAACCCATCAGGAGCAGTATCTTGTACGTTTTTGGGGTTTTTGCCTTAAGCTGGCTCTCCATTTGAACATAAGTGGAAATTCCAGTTTTCCATGTAATTCTGAACATGAAGAAGGCTTAAAATGAAGTTTTAAAAATTATTTGTTTGAAAGAGAATAGACACAAGAGGCAAAGACAGGCAGGATCAAAAGGGGCAGAGGCACCAGAGAAAAAGAAATCTATTCTTTGGGGAGGAGAGAGGCAGGGGGCGGAAAAAAAAAGCAGTATGAATATTTATGAAGGAAGAAAAAGGAACATCAAAGTTAAAAAGATATATAATGATAGAGGTGACTAAGTGGAAGCTAAAGAAAAGAATGGGGGAAAAGGCAAAATTACATACATCAGAGCCCTACTAATATAGCTGCTTTCCACTTACAGAAATCGTGTTCATTAAGCACTTTATCAGTCAAGACTAGCAGTGTGATCTGGTTAGATCACCAAGGTGTTTTCCATGCTCACTTGTTGACTGGAGAACTGGTAAGCAAAAGTACCTGCAAATATCTGTATTTTGCTGCTGTTTTTCTGATTTACAGTATAACTGGAGCTGTGAGAAGAACATCTAAACAGCAAGTTCAGAGGTGGTGCAATGCACCCTGTGTAGCCCAGAAGAACGTGTCCTGCTGGGGCTGCACATGCCTGGGACATGGTGAGAGCAAGACATGAGCCCAAGGGAGGTGATGGTGAGCTGTGGGCAAGGGGGGGATGGACAAGAAGGGTGACTGGAATAAGCTGAGGGTGTGCAGCCTACTGAAGAGTGTAAGCTGGAGCGGTGCTTGGGAAGTATTTGCTGTTCTTTCAAAAACCTGACAAAAAAAATCTTAAAACTGAAAATTATTATTATTTTTGGCCCCAAGCTAAGATTTTTCTGGGGTTTAGCCACATTTTTTCTGTGTTCGGGAACAAAAAAGAAAAAAAAAAGACACTGAAAAAATACTTTGTTCTTTCAATGAGCCAGTAATAAATAAAAACTAACATTTTAAAAACCAGAAGTTTCCTTGGGAAGAGAGAGCTATTTTTTCTTCCAAAATTACTTTGCCTTAAAATTGTGATCAACTCTGCTCTCAGGCTAAGGATCTGACTTCGCAGCTGCTTTAAGCAATCAAGTAGAAGTAGCATTTGGGACAGGTTTTCTCTCTCTCTCTCTCTTTTTTTTTTTCCTGGTCTTTGGCTGGGAAACTACATGGGTTTGCCTCAGAATAGATGCTGTGCTACCATAATCCTGGCACTTTTCACTGAAATTGAGCTTTCAGCAGTGTTTCCTGGAGTAAGTAGAATACTCCTGAAGTCTGCTTGCAGGGCTGTTGGGATGTTGAAATGGAGCAACCTGCTTTTGTTTGCCTGAGCATGTGATTTCTAAAATTTCTTTTTAATACCTTGTGATCTTCACAGTCTTCTGGCGAAGCTTAAAAGGTTAGTTTGAGAAGGGAGTGGCTATCATTTGTTTAGAAAATAAATAGAAAAAAGTAGGCCAAATACCAGTAAAGTTCCAGTTTTAAAATATTAAACTAACACACAACATTGCTGGCCTGAAAAGGTCACATGAAGTGGGAGAAAGGATGTATTTAGAATGATTGCCAGGCAGGACGTGGGATCTCTCACTGACTTGGAACTAGATACTTCAGCTCTATTTGCTATTAGTGCTGTTTCTAATGCTCCTCATTTGCTAAGATCTTAAGTTTGACAAGATCCATGCTTTATTTTCCAGTATTTACATGTTATTAAGCAAGTGTGTAAATCCATTTAGAGAGTAACTAAGGCCTACACTGCTTCCTTTTTTTCTGCTTCATCTTTGGTTAGTAGGCAGGATGCTCAGAAACCTGGGAAAATGGAAGTTTTGAGGGGTTTTCCTTTGGGGTGTTCTATCAGATAACAAGGTTATTTGTAACATGTTTCAACTTGCTAAATATGGTGGAGCAGGGCCAACTGCTTCCAAATTTGTCAGAAAGAGTGAAGAAAGAAATGACTACTTACACTACAATGGAGCTGTTTCAATTTATTTGGAAGAAATATGAAGATTTAATGAAAATGTAAGCATCCCTTTCTCTGGTCTGACTTGAGGGCACTTGGCTAGCATAAAGCAGAAGACTTAATGCAGCAGCTAAATAATTGCTGCCACATCATCTACGCACATCATTATCACTGCTGGATGAGATGAAAGGTATTTACAAATGAGAGTCTGCCAGGAGAACACAGTCAGCACAAGCTTGATCTAGCTCCAGCTGTAATCAATAGGAGCCTTCAACTAAACTAGAGCTTGAAGAGCAAACTAACATCTTTTTGAAACTCATTAAACTTCAAATTTTGCAAAATTAAAGCTGGAGCTCATCAGAAGTGAGACACAGAGGAATTCAGTGCCTAACAAAGCCCCTTGTTTTACTCCACACATTGCCTGATGTTCTTCAAAATGATACTTTTCACTCTGACAGCCAAAGCCCTCATTTTTCTTTCTCCTCCTTACATCTCCCACTTTTACTTTCCTCCTGTTTTTCTTTCTCTATTCCTCCGGGTTCTGCCCTTCTAATTTTTCAAGGCAGAGAATGCGCCTTGTTTGTGAAGAGCAAAGCGAGTTTATGGCACCCTATTAATTATATTTATGAATCATATCTAAGTGAATTTTTCCCATAGCCCAAAGGTGGCTGTTTGCCCAAAGGCACAGCTCTCGGTGCCTCTGTTTTCTATTTATAAGGTGTATTTTCATTTACATCAGAAGCTGAGGGAAGGACTTCTGCTTGATATCACTTCTGCCAAATGAAACCCACAGAGCAGCTGTGGCCAAAGGAACTCTGCACAAAAGTGGTCTGGGCTCTGTAATTTTGTTCATGTGGGTGCATGGTAGTATAGGTTAGTTGCCAATAAAAACAATCTAAAATAGATACAGCACTGTGCAAGTCTTGAGATGATCTTAAAATGTACAGAATGCAGGTAAGTGAGCACTGGGAGAGAAACACGCTTTGTCAAAACAGGGTTTGGTGAGACAAATCTGCTTTTGCAAGACAGTCATGAAAGGAGAAGTTCCTCTGAGAACCCTTTCTACTCCATGCAAGTTGATGGAACTCCTGAAATAGTACTTTACAACTGAATTAAGGAAAACTGTTGTTTCTGAAACTCCTTGTGGTTTTGACAGAGTGTGGAAGCTCCCCAGAATGTGAGGATGTTAAGTAGGCAATACAGCCAAGGATGCTGAGGAATTAACCATTTCAGTCTTCGAGGGTTACACTAGTATTAGCAATTGCTCAGTGTCAGGCAAGTCTTTTGGTCCTGGGTCATGGGCAGGCATTGAAAAGCACCAGCAGCACTGAGTCTGGGATGCTCGGAGAAGGAGATCTACTGTGGGACAACTCTTAGTACAGATGCTCATTCAAACCAGGCTTTTTGCCTCTAGAGACCTGGAGGAATAAATAAGAATTGGCTTTGTAGCTAACATGGGGAAGGGAAGGAAGAGGTCCTGACAGATTAACTGGTCAAATTTTTGTAATACTTTGTGGCATGAGATGTTTCTTCTGCTCCTAGCTCCAGAGAAAGATAGATGAGTGGGAAGCTTTAGCCATCCTTCCTGAAAAGGCAGCATCAAGGCCCTTCCTAATCGTCATATATATAAATATATATATATATTTTTTTTAGAAGGTATTTTCCTTGGTTTTCAGTGTATTCCATTCCCACTTTAAAAGGCATAATATCCCAGATTTTTACTTTCTTGCCAATTGAGTGTATGAGCTAATTGCCAAGGACATGCACCCTGTCTGCATCTCGACATTTGTGAGGGATGTCCAGAACATTATCAGTACATTGTTCAGGACAACTCTTTCATTGCCTGGTTGTCTCTAGCTCTAAGTAGACAATCATATATATTTGATTAAAATCTAATCTAGCCTTTCCATCACCATTGCAGAGGTTAACTAATGAGCACAAGCCTACAAGGGAACACAAGGGCCTCATATGCTGTTGAATTCAGGCCAACATTGGTTGGTCAGAATGAATTTTGCTCATAAATTCTTGCAGGATGGGAGATTTCTCAATTTAGACTTCCATCAAAGCTATTGGAAAAAACTGTCAATCACACTCAACCATTTCATAGCTGTCTTTTCTTTCTGCCTCTTCTTTCTGCCTCAAATGCCTTCCAGATGGATTTAATTCCGGTGTGACTGATCGTCCACTTGGCTTCACAGCTGTGCACTTCAGGGGTGAAGTCCATGCCATGCTTGTTCATATGCTGGATGGCTAAAAAAAAGGACTAGTAGCTCTTTCTTCAGAGAAGTGCTATCTCCCAGTCAGGGATGAGACAAGAAATTAATCTTAGGGAGACTAACTATATCAAAGTAATGAATGCCAAGAGCAAACAGAATTAAAAGGTAAAGCAAAGAGATATGCACCTAAGCATTAGTAAAATGGCCTATTTATAGTGGAGGAAAAGTAAACATCTACAAGCACATTAGTTTCTTACCAACATGATAAGGGGGAGAATTCTGAACTGAAAGTGTTTTAAAGTAAGAGTTTTTTTAAAATTTTACCGATCCTACTATTATTTATGCTATTTATGCTACTATGACTTTGGTTAGCTTGAATAACCCAAACCACTGTTTGCAACATTAAGCTTTCTCTCAGGTTAATGAACTTCAAATTTATTGTGTAAGCTGAAGAGGTCTGATGTAGTACTTGTATTTCTCTGTGCTGCTAGCTTACAGAGTGCTCATCATGGATAAAGATTCCTCTGTTCTGCTGATATACAAACTCTGAACCGAAAGACAAGGTCACTTTCCAGCAAACTACAGACTAAGAGAGCAGAGTGGAGGATTTCAAATTATAGCAAGAACCAGTCTGGTAGGTAATGATATTTGTGGCCTGTAAAGATTTTTGAAAGCTTTTGCAAAGTACAAGATTTCCAGACAGGGACTACTGAAGATGAGGGAAGTTTTTTAACAGACTATAAACATTTAGGCTTAAGTAGCTCAAAAGCTTCCATATATAGTCCCTAATCAACAACACTGACTTAGAGGCTGGTTTTAATTAGTCAGATACTACCAATAAATATGCAGAACACTAGTGAAAGACCAATGACAAGATTGGTTTTGATCTGTATCTAAACTTACTTAGGATCTAGCAGACTATTAGTATTCTTTGGAGATTTCACAGACAGGCGAAAAGATCAATATGAAAGAAAAGAGACTTGATGTCTCAGATAATAAAAATATAGGGTCATCTGAACTGATTTAAAAGTTTCAAAAACAGCTCAGAGGCATGAAAACTAAGTCATGAAAGTTCTTGTATCCTATTAATTTCAAAAGGACTGGGAAGTGTTTGGTGTGTTTTAGGATCAGGTCCAAATGATTTTTAAGGAGTTAGGTCTCATTTTCAATGAAAGGAAAATAAAAAGGAAGCAAAGCATAATAGATAAGTAATGGCTGAATACAAATTAAAACCAGAAATATTTTCAAAGCAAAGAACAATGATCTCTTATCTACAGAACATCCAGTAAATAGGTTAATTCTGCATATTGACCTAAAACTCTTGGGCTTGATTTATTATTACTCTTTTTTGTCCAGTAGTAGAGAGCAAAGCTTCTTGAGCCAGAAAACAAATCTGAGTTGTTCATGGAAAGAACTCTCTGTGAACATAGAGCTACGTGTCATTCTGTCTCAAACCAGTCATGTCCAGTGCATCATTCTGCTCCTCATAATGAAGAAAATGTTTCTGATTTTTTTTCAGATCATACACATTTTGCAATTCAGTTTCTAGAAAGGATAAGATTTTACAGAGAGGACACTGAGGAGGCAATTATTTTAGTCAAGCCAGGCATCACTTCCTACAGGAGTGGCATGAAGTATCTAGTTAGTAAGAGTGACGATTTTTTTTTTCATCTGGCACTGTGAACTGTTCACAATCCTATTTAGAGTCACCATAAATCACAAACTGCGAAGTATCTAGTTTCCTAAAGGAGCAGCTTTATTTCATTAACATTTTGAAACTCACATTGCGATGTTGCTAATTGTATAGTAATTTATCCAGGATCACAGTGTGAATTGCTGTTTTCAGTCAGTTTTTGGCACTTGTTGCTAGTGTGAGTAAAGGAAAAAAGAAGAAGAGAGAATAAAGAATTAAGTACACACAAAAATTACATGAAGAGCATCCAAAAGGGACAAGCCAGGATACTCAGCAGAATTATCTGAAAACCATGTCCCAGCAATGTAACTGCAAGCTGAGTAAACAGCACCGTTCCTTCAGATCAAGGCTACTCCCTCCTATACTTTGAAGCATTTCCTACCCACCCGTGAATAGGACTGGGCTGTGCTTGGTATTGCAGGCTTGCTCTGGCAAGTTTTTTAAGTGAGATATTTTAAAATAAAAGTTCCTAGCAACAAGGTGAAGGACTAATTCAGGACAGCATTCCTATTCAGGACAGCATTAAGTAATTGTGTAAATTTAGGCATGTGCAAGGATGTCAGTGAAATTGCTGGGATCCAAATGTGCTTTAAATGCTGGAACACAACTAAATGTGTCTTAATATGACACCTTAAGGTACAAACAGTGGCTTTGTTTATTAAAATCAGTATTGATATACTTTCAGTACTTTAAGAAGTTCGGTGGGCACTAGCTATGAATAAATCTTTGCATTTTTTGAGAGCTTTGCACATTAAGTAGCATAGACACATTTTTTCCTGGTTTGCAGATACACATTTCACCTCAATTCAAGAGAGATATCAAGGTGCTGGAGCGAGTACAGAGGAGGGCAATGAAGCTGGTGAAAGGCCCAGAGAATAAATCTTATAAGGAGCACTTGAAGGAGCTGGGAATGTTTAGTTTGAGGAAGAGGAGGCTGAGGGGAGACCTCATCAGTCTCTACAACTACCTGAAAGGTTGTTGTAGAGAGGTTGGTGCTGATCTCTTTCCACAGGTAATCAGTGACAGGGAATGGCTTCAAGCTGCAACAGGGAGGTTTAGACTGGACATTAGGAAACATTTATTCACAGAAAGAGTGGTCAGACACTGGAACAGGCTGCCCAGGGAGGTGGTGGAGTTACCATCCCTGGATGTGTTTAAGGGTCATTTGGATGTGGTGTTGGTGGATATGGTTTAGGGGAGAGCTTTGTAGAGTAGGGATGATGGTTGGACTTGGTGATCCCAAGGGTCTTTTCCAACCTGAATGGTTCTAGGATTCTATGATTGGTATTACTTTTTTTATGGGGTTTTTTTGTTTGTTTGTTTTGTTTTGTTTTATTTTACAGATTGAAACTAGAAAAACTGCAGAGATTCACTTATAGCAAGAGTTGGGCCATGATATGCTGGGAAAGAAATTCAGCTTCTCACTACCTAGTCTGCTTCCTGTGAAAATGTTTTCAAACCCAGGGCTGCCCCAGAAGTGTGTTACTTTCCCTTAGGGAAAGCACTTCCTCACCTTTACTTTTTATAAAAAAAATTCCAATTTTTCCTATAAATACAGCACAGTTCTATTAAAAATTTAATCATGAAAAATCCAATAGAAAATAGTCTTAATGGTAGGTAAAACCCAAGAATGTGTATTTTTAAATTTTGTAGAAGAAAGTAAGAGTCAAGAAGGAATGCAAGCCAAATGTTTAAAAGTATGATGGAAGGTTTTCTTAGGTGAGATTTTTCACTGAGGAACTTTCCCTGGTGACTGTCACTCTCTCTGTGTCACAAAGGAAATAATAAATAATTCTAAATAGTTTGATAAGTAAAACTGAGGGACCAATGCAAACCAGCTAGAAGTGTAACGAAAAATTAAGGGAAAGGGTGGGAAAGAGAATGCATTGTTCACATATCTGTTTTGCCTGTCTCTATCAATCTAGGGTGAATTGAAAGGAGGGGTTCTGACTTGATCTAAGAAAAAACCTTCTTCACCACTAGGGCAGTCAGGAAGTGGAACAGGTTGTCCGGAAAGGTTGTGTGTTCTCCATCCACAGGGGTTTTCAAGACCTGACTGGATAAACCTTCCTGGCCTGAGGGTCTGATGAACCTCATCTGATCTCAAAGCTGACCCTGCTGTGAGTAGGATGTTGGACTAGAGACCTCCTGAGATTCCTTCTCACCTGAATTTTTCTTTGATGCTGTAAATATAATCTAAGCTATTAACCAGAATGGAGACCTGTACTATCTTACTTCCCTCTGAGCTTTTATAGATAGTGTTCTTCAGGCAGTAGTTAAGTGAGGTTTCTGATGAAAACATTTATGGAGGCTGAGTCACAAAACTTTTTTTTTTTTTAATGCAACCTAAGCACCAAGCTAAATAAATTCAGGACAGCTGTGAACTGAGGGGAAAAAAAAACCTCTAAGGAAGCCATTTGGTCATCACTTGGCTAAACTGTGAGATTAGTGCTAAGAATAGTTTAACAACGGGACATAAGCATTTAATTTTTCAAATTAAGGACAAATGATAGGAATGGAAAAACCTTCATATTATCATTCCAGTTTTTAAGGGCTGTTGTCTACACAGCCCATCCCAATAGCTTCCCAATGGGACAGTAATGCTGTCTTGACTCTGGATGTGTGTGACAGAGATGGTTCAGTAACTTTTTGTCCTAAAGCTGGAGTGCGTGTTGGTGCATTGTGTGAGCTTCTGCGGTGCTCTGCAAAGATGGGCTTGAGTTGATCCAGGCAGATCCTGTGGCTGTCCTGCTTGGAATGTTAAGACCAAATTAAAAAAACATTTTTTTGTGTTGCCTTTTTGCTGTTTTTCATATTTTTAGACACTTAGGATCGTTCTTTCTGGCTGAAACCCCTGAGTGGCCATTCAGTCAGTGAAAATCCCAATTGGTCCCTTTGGTCTCCTTAATATTTTACTTTCAGCCTACTGATCATAGCTGTCGTAGGAGTGTGACTCCACCCTGAGGACAAGGCGCTGTGAAATGGCTCCTTAGCCCCTGTTTGGTCACAGATGAGGCATGTGTATGGAGCCCCCGGGGCTCCCACAGCATCTATGAGCCAGAATTTGCTGAGGCCAGTTTTTGGCTAGGTTGGACATGATAGATACTAAAACAAAGAATGAAATGCAAAGGATGATATAAGCTGCTGCTGCTTTTGTCCCAGATACAACGCTAAACACAGCAATAGCGGTGTGTAAAGCATGTGCTTGTTAAGGTATGCAAATGCGTGCACCAGTAAGGTCTTCAGAGAAGGACAGACTTCCTTCTACATACATATGTTGTTCAGAAGAATGGAGCCTGAGTAAGGCTCCTGAAAGCTGTGGCAGAACAAAATTATGTCACTGAATTTCAGGATTGCATGCTTTTCCCTACAAAACTAAACTGTGATTCCTATGATGAAAATATTCTGATAATACCTGGTTTATTTCTGATACAGAAATGTCTCAATTGCATTTGACAGCTGATACTCAGATCAGACTATTTATACAGCTCTTTGTCAGAATTACAGAAAATTCTGTCTGAATTTCCCAGTGGTTTTAATTTTCAACAAAACTATACTGGTTTGTACTCTCTGTAAGAACTTGGAACCTTCTGCAGCTTGTAAGGCAGGGCATTATGATGCTGAACATCTGATGTCCACCAGACCAGTTAAAGCTCTGGAGGACATGCTCAATTCACCAAATGCACAAAGATGGAAAAATATAACAGACTAGGCTTTCTCAAATTGGGCAGCATGAGATACCTCAGAAGGGTACAGATACTGCAAATCCATTTGCCAACAATTAACCTCAACCTGATATTCTCTAATAATTAAATATTGCCTTAAATATATAAATTAGGTTTGTTATTCCTTTCAAAAGTTGCTCTTTTTCCACTTCTGGTCTTATTGTATAATATGTCCTGACCTTTGTTTAATTAAGTTCTTAAATTGCTGGCCTCGCTCCTGTCCCATAGCAGTGAGTTCAGGGAGTGTTTCCTCTTCTGGGGTCCTCTGCCTGTACCACCTTTTGGTGCCAGAAACCAAGTTTTAAATTGTTGTTTCACAGTGGGAAACTGCAGTTTCAAATCTACTTTTTTCAACCCCTTAATTATTTCTGTATGTTTTTGCCAGGCTTATCTCTCTGTTGTCAAAATCTCTCTTCATCCCCTAACTGTTGATTTCTCCTGCTGTGAGCTGCTCCTATTTTGCAATATTCCCCTTGGAAGGAGCTGAGCAGCCTTGCAAACAGCCCCAACTCCTTACGTGCTGTTTGATAGGTAAGAAAATGGAGCAAGTGAACTGTTTCTGCATCCCGAGCAGCCGCTTCTCTGCGAGCTGGGGAATCCCCCAGGAAGCTTTCACCAGGGTGGAGAAAGTGGAGACAAGATCAAGCCTAGTGCTCTAAAGCTGTGCTTAGGGGAAGAGGCCGAGGGTGTTCGAGGGTGTTGCTGGGTGGATCTCCTTGGCTAGTTTCTGGTTTTGGCTTTATTACATGGCTGTGCTTTCAAATTATTTCAAAGGTGCCTGGAGCCTTATAAATCTGCATACATAGTAAGGAAGAGATTCTCTTAACGGTGAATACTGAAATTTGAGTGTAATCATAATGGAGAGAACATTTGGATTTAAATACATAATGAAGCAATCTTTTAATAATAATATATTCTAGAAATGGATAAATTTCCCTTTTATAGGCACATAGAGCCACAGTTTCTGATAGAGGAACACTTTATCACGGAACACACAGAAAAACACAGCCCCTTACCCAAAATAATTATTTTCCACTTATGAATGTATTTTCTGGATTGTCTAAATAATGGTCAAATGGTGTTTATGATGGGCAATATGAGTGGTTTTCTCCTGCACCCAGCTTCTGCAGTGCACAACCCTTATCAGGAGAATGGTTACAACTCTCTTCCAACTCAGGCTCATTTGAGCTGTAATGCTCTCCGGCTCCTGCAAACCCCAGCAGCCCAAGAGGGACTCAACCAGTACAATGTTGTTGACTTAAGCCTCTTGTTTTTATCTGCCTCTACAGTGCCTTCTACAGTAGGTATAATAAATGCCAGGCCTCAAAATACTGGCAGTATCTTAGGGTCTTGCAACCATCTTGAATTTCTTTTCTACTCAAGTAACATACAAGGAGTGAGCTGGATAGAGAATCTGCCTTGATCCTTGAAATTAAGCCAGATAAGATGGAGGAAGATCTAGATGCAGAGTAAATACAACCAGAATTACTTCAGATAAGAGTATGTTGTTGTTGTTTTTTTTTTTTCCCTCAGGAAACGGGAATGACTTAGGGATCCTGCACACTTTCCTGATTCAATATCAAATGACTTCTGAGAGGGATAAAGTATCTTCCATAGTCTACAGGGGCAGATCATTGTGTGCTCCAAAGCACTGCTTATTTCTGATGTGATTATGCACTAACTGCAACGCTGCCTATTGAAACACCATGGCTTTTAACTAGCCTTATGTGTGACAGGCAATACTTTGTTCTATCTGGTTGACCTTTATAATTTAAAAGCTATGTGGAGGACTTGCTCCTGATAAGAAAGTCCCTCAAGAACAAATGCATCTACTGAGAAAGTGCTTTAAACACTATGAGATATAAAAGTACAGGAAAGATCTGGTAATGCAGGTAGAAGCCAAAATGCTTTCCAAATTGATGTAGAACTCAGTAAGTGTTTTTTTGAAAGCATTGACAAAGATTTTTTTTTTTCTTGAAATGATGCTGTCTTTATCAACTTTGATGAACCTTCTCCAAACACTGAAATGTATTTGTTGCTTCTAAATGTGTATTTACTCTTTTCTAATGCAGCCCAGATACCCAAAATTCTCCACAGAGCAAGTCTAGATAAGAAAGTGATTGCTTTTTCTCTCTGATCAAGACAGTCTTATAAGCTAGGTGAAGTAACCTAAAAACATTTCTGTTCACTTTGCCATGTTTTATTCCTTTTCTGTGTGCAAGTCTGTGATTACATGTTAGCTTACTGGCAACCCCTATAAAACCATACAGAAGACTGTTACCTGTCAAAAATCCTCGCATTTTCCAATTTTAACTACTTCTGTTAGAATAAGCAATTGCTAGAGTACTGATAAGGATTTCTTTTAAAATTGTTACTACTAAGAGACATGTGGTAACTGATTCTTCATATTACTGTTTTTTCTGGCATCATTGTATTTTTTCATCCCATATGGTATCTTATATTTTCCCCCTGGATTTCTTTAACACTTGTGAATTTTAACTATTGAAAATGAAACTTCTAAATCTTTGTATAAACACCAGTTTTACACAGCAATCTGACAGCAAAGTTTTTCTATTGGTGCAAGTTACAGCTGGTAGTGGAATTGAGGTGTCAATAGTACCAAAGTAGATGAGATATTTATTTACTTGGAGGCCAGCAGAAGGCCACTTCTCCTTTATAAAGACCATCTTTTTGAAAGAAAAGATGTCTGGGTAGACAGTGACCAATTCCTTTGACAACTCAGGCTGACGATTTTGCTTGTGCTAATGGACAAGAAACCTAAACATTACTGAAGCCATTCAGAATTGCAACTTTAAAATCACTGTACTTTCCACTGCTTTTACTATCTATAGAGGTTTGATTGCACACATTATGACCGGCTACCTGTTAACAGAAATCCCACCTGTGCAGGCATATGTTCTGTTTGTACTCAGGAAACTACATAGAACATCTGTTCAGGCATGGACTAAACATGCTCAAGTGCAATGTCAGATTCGCTTATATCATATCATACTGGGTCATGCGTTAGAATAGAAGTTTACTCCAGATTAAATTCAGCTTGTAAAAGAAAGCTCAGCCACGTGTCCTTCTTTTCAGATCTGTCTGAAATGGGCTTAAATCATGCCTAGATATGTCCACTCAAAGGCAAGTATTTTTCTAAATCAGAGTTTAATAAAGACAGATTCAGGCCTTCCCAAAGCAAACATATCTTCTTAGGAGATACACCTTCATACACCAAATTTTACATAATCCTATTTCAGAATTATACTTATTTCTGTGATTAGCCATCTATGACTATCACCACTATCCCTGTCCAAACAAGTACCATTTTTCCCACCTCCTGAAAATTAATGCTTTGTCAGTAAGAAATGAAAATAACAAAGCTGTGTAAAAAAACCCAAACAACAAACAAAAAACCCACCTCCAAAATAACAAAACAGCCCCTCACCTTCTAACTGCAGAATAGCTATGGGACATTTTTTAGTTAGGTGAAGTTACTTAATAAGTTACTTAGTAGCAGCATCAGATAAGGGTCTACTGAATAGCTAGTTCTAAAAATGCCTAATGAAGAATTTGGGATACATTATGCCAGAAAAAATCTAATTCATTTCTGAGCCTCGAGGACTTTTTCTTAGCACTGTAACTTACAAAAGTGTGTGTAACACATTTTCTTTTCTTAGTAACTTTTTTCAGCTTCAAAGCTACAGGCTTTACCATATAATTATACATAACAAAGATTAGACATTCTCCACTATACTTGCAACAGAACCAACTTTTAACATTATTTCACATCAACAAATAAAACACAAATGTGAATGAGCATAAAAGGCATTTTATAATAACTACATGAATGCTAAACTACTTCATAGCTCTGTAATTGGCAAACCCCTCCTGTATTTTTAGTAAAGTTAAAATGCAAATGAAAGAAGGTAAAAGCAGGACTCTTGTGCATTTAGTGTGTTCTTTCAGGTTACGTTTTGCTGCATGCTGAATTATCACAAATAGCTTTCTCTCCAAAACTACTGTTTTCTGGCTGCTATGAAAACAAAACTTAGCAAATTAAATATGAAAACAGATATTTAATCTGTTTTATCCATGAAACTTACATAGCCAATTACCTATTCCATGTCACATGCAGAGAGAAGAGATTTTACAAGGAAAACTCAGATCTTTTGACCTTGTGGATAGAAGCAACTGAACTTTATAACAGGTATGTGGCAAACCTCCTCTTGATAAGAATGTTTCAGCCAAAAGAATGCTTAAATCTTGTATGAGTTATTATAGTACATGCATAAATTATGATAGTCCAGGAAAAAAAATGCTCAAAAAGCATCAGAGAGAGAAAATGAGAATGAATACTTTTGAAGTATAATGAAAGCAGATGGCCAAGCTCAACTTGTATAAAACCTATGAATAAAAAGCAAAAGTTCTTACTCAGTTAACACACAGACAGAACAAAGGGATTGCCATGACTAAGTGCTGTACAAGAACAGTTGACTGTACCACAAAACACGCAGAATGTTTAAGAGGCAACCTGGTAAGGTGAACTCAAAAATTACTCTCATTGTGGTTTCCACCAGACCAGAAATATCTCGCTAGTATCACTCTATAACACTGTTCTCGATGATAGGAAGATGGCAAAGTAGCAAGCCTAAGCAACACACTGAATTAATTCAAGTAATGGTGGAGACTGGTCTGCTTGGCTATAATGCAGCAGTTATTTTTCCTTAGTAAAGGATATGCAAAGGAACACAGGCATCTCTAGGTGGTACAGGGAAGAATCAAACAGACCACTTCTGTATTTGCGGGAAGCTTTGTTCTTCCTTTAGGACTCTTTTGGCACACACAGAAAGGAAAAGAGAAACAGTAGCTATCATCTTCCTTTGCCAGCATGAAAAAGAGGTGAAGAAAATAACTTGGAAATAGAATAAAATAAGGAAAGTAACAGTCTGAGCTTCAGCTCTTGAACTAGTTTTCCAGCCTGCTAAATTAGCATCCCATCATTGGAGATGCTTGACAAATGTCTTGGACCTTTAAAAAGTGTGTGTCTGTAATGCTGAGATCCTTTAGAAATGTTCTAGGGTTAGAAAAGGTGACTCGGCAACCCAAACGTCAAAAATAAAAATAAAACATATATAAGAGTATTTCCATTATATACTAAGTAATGTGAAGCAGGAATCAGGTTTGAAAACAGAGAAAAAGAAGTGTTGGTTAAGAGAAAGCTACCTTGAATAAAAATTGGAGAAAGAAGGAACATGCAACATTTTGCAGCAGGCTAAAGTACCATAATGCAGTAGTCTGGGATGAAATAACTGCAGACCTGCTCAAAGCAAGCACAGTGAGAACACTGCTATAATCCTTCCATGGAAGTATGGGAAAAGCGGAAACAGTATCACTATAAAATTATCCAGGAAGGGTGCTAAAAGTAGCTGCCAGGATCCCTTCACACTGTTGTTACTGCTAGGGAAACATTCTGTAGTGCTGCAAAGCTGCAGACCACAATTCATGGACAGTAGGTTTTGAAACTGGGAACAAAAGCCAGCCTGTACTCTCACAAGTCATGTTTTATGCTACCTGATGCTACTTAATGCAACAAATGACAGTTATAATTCCTTGCAGGCTTTACTGACCTTTAAGATGCTTGTGTCCAAGTGTTTGCAATGGCTACAGGGAATTCCTTGATGAGATAAATAAATACTCTGCCTTTTAATGGGGTGACAAGTATACTGGGATGCCCAATAAGGATCAGACATAAGCACATTCTTCCCCTTTGCTATCTGGTGTTATTCCTGGTTGCATTATAAAAAAGACCTCCAGCTTAGACAGTGAAGGTCTGAGGGAGGACAGATGGCTGGAGGTTTGGACTTTCTGCAGGCCATGTGCCTTCTGAATACATTTGCAATGTTTTGTCTGTCAAAACATCAGCCTCCTCAGAGCTACTAAGCAAACAGCCTTTAAAATAAAAAAATCAAACCTGAAAGAATGACAATTCTGGCTACTGTATGATCCCATTTTTCTTGAATAAGCCAAGAGAACTGCTAATGAGTTTACCTGAACTTGAAGTCTAGTGCTTGTCTGCACAATCACAATTCAAGAAGCTAAGGTAAATATGACTTTCAGAAGCTTGCCTAAATTTAAGCCACTTAGCGTGATTAGCATATGGTATGAATCTTTTGCTGCACTGTATGGAGCATATTCCTGCAGGGGTCAGAGTAATGGAAAAGCAGCAACTAAGTAAAGGAAGTGAAGCAGCTGCTAGTATTTATGCTGGTGATGGATGTTCACAGTAAAATGGTCAGACAGAACAGAGAGTATCTATCCAAGGTCTTGACATGACACTTGCAGCTGTGCAAATAGCACAGATGGGAACTTGATTTAGAGTGGCCGAAGTTTCAAAATGCCCAAAACCAGGTCCTCAGGCCCTCAAAACAAGAGTTTTTTTGTGACCTTCCCTCTGGTCCCTCAAGGCTATTGAAGACATGCTCCAGAAAGGGCTCCTTGCAGCAAAATGCAGTTGTTTCACAGATAAACAGCCTGAACCATTGGTTCAGAATGGGCTGATGAAAGATGATCTCTGCATGATGTACCCAAATTTACAATAAATTAATTGGCATTTTTGAACACTCAGTATGGAGAGCTGCAAAAACGTTAGCTTGTATCCTTCTGTGGACTCTCTTAGACCTGCAAAATTCCTATGGCTTTTCCAAGTAATTAGTATTCAAATAGTATGTGTAACCAGGCCAGTCTCTTAAGGTGGCTACTACTGGCAATGAGTATTCTCCACTTTCTGAAGCACTGCAGCAAATGTATTTTGGAACTGTGCCTGAGTCAGCATTTTGATGAACTAATGGCATCCTAAAACAGATAACTAGACCTTATTTTTCCTGCCACAGTTGCTATCCTCAAAGTAAACAGGTCTTGCGTTGTTAAGAACAAATCTGGAACTAAACTTGTCACAATCCAGGCTCTTTTAAAAGTAGCCCTGAAAGCATTTTTTTAAGTACTCCTTAAATACAAGAAATGGGAAAATTTGGGATGATGCACTCTCCTAACTACAGGCAGTATTTTACAAAAGGTTCTCCAAAACATTTCTGGGGCCAGCCTAAAAAGCTATTACAGGTTTATTTTAGGTTATGTCTGTATTAGCAAATAGTGTGGACTCATAGGTAAGCAGATCAGAAGTTGGGAGGCTCCAGTGTCCCAGTACATGCATTTCTCAGGGTTTCTGGGCTCTCTTTCACCTGGTCCTGAAGCCTGAACACTCAGTGTTTGTGGTGTATTAGCAGCACTCCTGTCATGCACTTCAAGTTTAGTTTCATCTGAAGGGGAGCTGGTTTGCCTGTTCCAAGGCCGCTCCATGCAGCAAATCAAAGTGGGGTGAGTGGAGCTCATTAGGAGCTGCCTTTCAGGAGTGCAGGCTGCATCCCAGCCAAAATGTCCATGTGGGGGACCCTGCCAGAGGCACAGCCTCACTCCTCAGCATGAACAGGTTCTGCAGAGAGCTCAGTGCACCTGCACTTACCCCACTTCTATGTGCTTTATAGGCTAGTTGCATATCCCTGATATATATACATATATAAAAATAATGTAAAGTGGTTTCTGTATGGAAAACCAAAAACCATTAACTGCTCCCCCATGTCTCTCCCTCCCCATTAAAAAAAAAAGGAATCTAGAGATGCAAAATTGAGGCTTGACTTACTTCCACTAAATTAACTTCTTGAGGTAAAAAGCCTAGATTAAGCATGGCAACTTACTTTGAAAAGTACCAGAAAATTTAGCAAAAAACCCCCTAACTTCTATCAATGAAGAAATCCCTAAAATGATTCTGCAGGGGAAAAACAACCACAGGACAGAAAACAAGTTCATTTATTTTCTCCCCCAATCAGAGAAAAAAAACCCCAACAACCAACATCCACGAAATCCAGGCAGAGCTATCCATAAAAAGTGTGCCTCTTTTCCATGTAAGAAAGTATTGACATCTTTTACTACAGTCTGTCTCCCCCCTATATTTTACAGCCACAGTAGCAAACAGGGTTATAAAGTCACTGGAGAAAATACAGAAAGCTAGTCTAGCTGAGGATCAAAAAAAGTTTGCTTGTACTGCCAGCATGATAGGAAGGCAAGAAAAAGTTATTTTTCCTTATTAAGTTTACAGGTAATTTGGTACCTTGCTTAGCCTTTTTTCATCCAAGTGTCATTAACATTCTAGGAAAAGCTAGCTGTTTCTTGCAGACTAGATTTGACAAAATTGAATTAATTGGGTGATTTTCTTTTGACTTCAATAGAAGCAGACTCAAATCACAGGGAGCCTAACAGCAGTAGAAGTGCAGTTGAGTCCTGTATGCAGGCAACACAGTGCAGCTATTTTTGCTTTACCCAAATTGAGTGATACTCTCACAATGATAGGTCAGAACATCCCAGTGGCTTCCTGAAAGTGCTGGTAGCTACCACATATGGGGATCTACCTCAGTGACCAACTCAGCAGCCCTTTGAGTTAAAGGCAAATTTAGAAGCAACAGTGAAGTGTGGACTAGATAGAGACATAGACAATTAGCTGAATTAATAAACTCAGACTTTAAGTGTTTTAAGTTGAAACACAAACCTCAGTGGTCTGTACATATTCTGTGTAAGAGATCTTCCTCCAGAAAATACTCTCCTCATCTTTTCATCTGCTTTGGGGGTTCCTGGCACTTCCTGCCCATGTACAGTATCTTAAGAATTTCTCAGTACATTTTTGCAACCCACACTTATAACATCAATACAATTATACAAGAACACGTTTCTGTTCACTAGGAGGGACAAAGATGATGTGTATCATAGGAAACTGCAACCATTTCCATGGGGTTGTCTTCTGCAAGGCAATATGCTTTGTTATCAAGCTGCCATCAGGGCTATTAGTCTCTCATAGATAACCACATTAACTGCAGACAGAAAACCCTCAACACTGATCAATATCGCAGTTGTCATTTGTTTTCTTCAGGTCAGAAGTTAAGAAGTTATTAAATACCTTTTGGAACTCAGGCATATAAGCCATGTTTTGGTGGATTAAGCAACACAGGGTATCATGCGCCGCCATTAATGTTTCTCATTCTTGTCCATAGAAGTAGGATCTGGCCACGCTGCATTGTGCTTTACCTAACAAAGCTCAGCATGTCACTGAAGCCTCTGGAAATCCAACAGGGCTAGTGCCATTTCTACACGTTTATTCCAAGGAGGGAAACCAACATCGGTGTGTTTGGCCCATCATACCCTCACTATTCAATGTTTAAAAAGGGAGTGGACATTTGTATTAAAAGAGAAGGCCCCTCATACTCCAGTATGATGTCAGTAATGCAGGTCCTCAGAGCATGTTATTGTTTTAAACAGAGGTCTCCACACTTCTACATTAGTTATAAAATACTTAGTGCTGCTGGACTGGAAGGAAAATGTCATACATCTGCAAACAATTAGAAGGAGCTGGACTTCATATTTGATTTACTAAACAATAAAACAAGCTTAAGTGTGACTATATGTGTAAGTTACACTCCCTAGGAGCCTCAAGCAGTTATCATAGCAAAGTCTTTTAACCATAATTAAATAAATCCACAGTGGGACCATTGCTGATCAGGATTATCTTTTATAAGATACTTTCAACAGTGAAAAAGCAAGAAGATCATGAATTTGAATGCATGCTTTAAGTGCTCCAGAAGTATTTTATCCTTTCTTTCAAGCACACTGTCCAATACCCTTTTTCCAGCTGGCATTCATTCAGTACAATACACTTCAGCTTTCAATCACTAGTACTTCCATGCTTTCTTCATTTAGATTTGAAATTTTGGCATGAGGAATTTAGTAGCGAAACTCTTAATTCAGTCAAGCCCAAGATTTCACCATAGTTTGTGTGTCTCCTAGTTTAAAAGTTCTGGTACTATAACAACAGTTAGTTGTTGTTATAAATTAACCAAAGATTTGTGAATTGAATATAAATATTTAGTGGCAAGCTTCAGGAAGCCAGAGCATGGAGTAAAATAATGCTAATGTATCATCACCAATCTTCTCCTAAACAAAACAAAAACCTCGACCAGCTGTCAGTCTCTGCATGAACTCTTAACTCTCAACCTTCATTTGGAATATAAAGTATTGGAACTACACACTGTTCAACTTTCCCACACTATCCCTGATTTATCCACCTAAAGCCATGGCTACAAAAGTGATGTTCCTGTTTGGAAATTTTCTAGCATTGGTTGTGTTTTTTTTTTTTTAATCAAACAAAAATGTTACATGCTAAAGTTGAAGCAGTTTATTGCAATTCACCAGCAAAGATGAGTGCCAGCCACAATAACGCAGCATCACCTGAAGGAGGGAGTGCTGGATCAAAGACAGGAGCCTGCTATTCCATTCCTGGTTCTGCTGCTACTTTGCTAAGTAAAACTAAGGAAAAAAAATAATTTGCCATCCTTGACATTGACTTTCCATTGATAACCCTAAGTGAGCACTGAGGGTTAAGGGGATTATGGTACTGACCTCCTGTGGTACGTTCTTTACTTGACATTCTTTAATTGCAGTGACAGATATGTTGAACATTAACAGATAAGCTAGAAATGCAACTCTGAGGCTTTGCCTACAAAAATAACTTCTCCAGCCTCCATGATTACTATGCTTCAGAATGACAGGGAATTTACTTACTAGTGATAAATAATGTTCTGAGTACATGGATACCAGGGAGAAAGGAACTACCACTGTATATTACAGCTTGCCCTGATTATAGTCACTCAAGTACTATTTTATATGATTATACTGTTACAGGCCACAAAGTGGAAAAGATGAACCATGGGGTCAAGTTTTGCCCTCTGTTTGCATGGATATCCTACTAACATGCTTGGAAGCCAAGTTTGTGAACAAGGAGTAGAATATATTTTTATGAAAGAAAACAAAACACTGGATGAAGCATTTGTTACTTCAGCAAGTATAAGAGTAAACTATTTATATAAAATAATAAATGAAATGGTCTTAGTTTACAGTAGTGCTTGAGAGTCTGGTTCCTGAATGCCTACAATTAACATTGCTAATACCCTGAGAATTTGGGCACTGTGTGTGGCATTTGTACACTCAGATGAAAGCTCTTCATTGCCATAGTTTCAAAGACTGACTAGACTATGACTGGAGGGAAGCTGGCAGGGTCTGCATAGGACTACTTCCATAGAGATCAGAAGAGCACAAGCTGTTCAGATGTTTGGTTGCTGCTACTTGGGAAATATTCCTCATACATAGTAAGAACACTGGATTCTTCTGCATTACAGTCTGGTCTAAGCAAAAGTTCATATGGTAGTTATTTTTTGTTCCATTCAGCATTCACTTACTGAAAATACATAGTTTTGCAAAATTTTAGACACTGTCTATGACTTGCTGTGTTGCCTATTTTTTTTTTTTTTTTAAGCACTGCCTCTCCTGGACATACTTATTACAAAATGTTTGACTAAAGGTGCTTACTTGCATTAAGGGTATTCTGAGAATCTACAGACACCAGAACCAATTCTACTCCTTAGCCTGAAATGGATGGAACAGAATGTATGGCTGAAACAAACTGCAAGTTCTGTTACCTTGAACAATAACAACATGCATGTATTTTATTTACAGACTTAAAGTGTGTAGGTGCAACAATATATTCTAGTAAATGCAAGAGTTCCGAGCTGTCATCTTCCAGGCATTAGATTTGTTATCACATACACTCCAATTATACTGAAAGGAAAACAAAGGGCAGCTTGCTTACCTTGGCACACATTGTGATCACTTTGCTCATACCCAGCTGCACACTGAATTTGATGAGTTGGGTTTGGAGGAGCACGCTGAGGGTCAGCTGGAGTCCGTCGAATGACATTGTTTCGACCACTAGTGGATTCAGCTGCTGGTTCTTCTCGCTCATTTACAATAATTTGCGCTGTTCTAGGTAGACAGAGGTATCCTCCATAGTGGTTAACACATTTCATTCCACCTTTACATGCATCTGGGACTATTTCACATTCATCAATATCTGTGGTTAGCAACAACACAAGTCATGCTTTTAACAGTCAAACCTTCTGCAACAGCCATTAATACAAATAACACAATGAGACATGCAAGCACACCTCCTTGTTCACAGCAGGGGTGTGGAGTGATAACAGTTAAAGAATACCAATGACAGGTCTGTCTTTGAAAATTATTTACTGTACCTTTGCACCGTTGCCTAACAGGATCCCATTCATAGCCATCTGTGCATTGCTACAGAGAAAAAAATAAATTGACTATTAGGCTACTCAGGATTCTTTTGGAAAAATAATCAAGCATATTTCAATGAACTTGAGGTTTGACACTACGGGAAATGAAATGTTTGCACACCTTGGGAAGTTAGAAAAATGGCCATGGGCACAGCATTGCTGTGCAGGAACAACAACAAGTATATACAGAAAGAGCCTCTATCTCAGGAAGTTCCTAAGATACTGTTTGCTGTGGGTATGCAAGTTTTATTTGGGCTGGAGAATGAAGTGAGAAAAGCATCGCTTTCTCCTTGCCTTGCTCCAAGACACTGTTTTAAAGCATCTGTCACTGCCTGAATCTGAGCATAAATGAACCTCTGGACTGATTCAGCTGACCAGTATGAAAATCTTCTTATGAAACGAAGCAATTTTGATCTTGTTCACTGTCTTCCAATAGGTGAATGACTTTCATTTGTAGGGTCGGTTTCCCAGAGGGACTGATTTGGTCCCTATGCCCCTCTACTCTATCCTGTCTCCCATCAGCATGCTAGCAATGGGGAAGGATCCCGTGACAGCTGGAAATTCATTCACATGCTTTTTTAATCACATGACACCAGGAATTGCAATCTAGGAAGAACAATTTATATTGAGGGACATACAATAATGGTTAGAGTTTATACCAGCAGGACTACTTATATAAATACTTTGCAAAATTTAAACAAGACTATACTCAGCAACTATTCACATCAACACAGACTACTAACTTCAGGAAGAATTTTAAATATTCTGCCCTGCAGTTAGGTAGGCATCTTCATTATTCCTCTGCCCAAAAGCATTAAACTGTCTGGAGGGCAGTAATTTTAAACCGCAGGCAACAGTTACAGAAACTGATTAGCAAAGTATCACAGTGCTACCAACTGCAACAGACATATTTTAACGATAAATGAGTCAATTGAGCTGTACTGTGTAGGTGCATATGCATGCTATGCTGCTTAGGATATTACTTTAATGACCCTATAGAAAAAAAGAATTGAGTTGGCTAATGTAATTAGTCACAGTGAAATAGGCTAATTCTTGTTGCAACTCCTCTGCTGCAGAAGTGACAAATACAAGTGACAAATTTGACCTTCCTATGCCGAGATCCACTTGTTCCATGGACTATGCTCAAATTCTTTTGAGGAACTTGTTACTAATGGACACTGACTCAGCATTAGGATTGAAAATATTTTCTTCACTTGCAGGTGACAGCAGCCATCTGCCAAGTGTAGCAGCGAGTTGTAATCTGGAGACTTTCTCTTCCAAAGGGGTAAGTGGACAGTAAATTGTATTAGAATTCTCAATCTCTAAAGGAATGACTACATGCTGAGTTGACAACACCAAAGTTACTGTAGCTATGAAAACACAAACCCAAAGGAAAACAGCTAATTCATGCATTTACTGGATCACCCAATTCCTGTTAATGCACAACAGGAGTACTGTCTATTTAGCTGTAAGGAGCCAAGTCCATTTATTACTGCAGCTGAAGGCATTTTTACAATAGAGGAGGATTTGGCCCTAAATGAATACAACGTAAGCATGAGAAACAGTAGCATCCTAAGAGCAAAACTTCCAAAAGCTAAGTTTTTTTGTTAAGTAGTTCTACATGATTAGAGTCTAGCGATCATTGAAGCAGCTAAATGCTAAGACATCTTTGAAAATAGAGCGTAGGAACTATTGTATATGAATGACAGAAATTTTCCACTGGTATAAAGAGAGCTATCTAGGCTTATAAGAACATACTGCCTAAATTTATTTTTAAATAACATGTGATAAATGCAGAAAAGGAGGGGGGCGGGATCCGCATGTTAGTCTGGATTTTCAAAAGGTAGTTAGATCTTCCATTTCCCCTCACATAGAGAGACTTAAAAAAAAAAAAAAATCACAGAAGCCTCTGTGATTGGGAAGTACTCCCAACCTTCAAAAATCTATTGCTTCTAAAGCCCAGTGTTAATGTATTTTATGAGTGACTTCTGATGCTCACTTGAGGCTTCTTTGGGCCCTGTCTTATACAAGAAGGTCCAACTCTGCAATATTTACTCGCTTGAGCCATCCCACTGACTTCAGTGGGATTACTTGTATAAGGCACAATCTCAGTCTTTGGCTGTGGTTCTCTAACTTTTTGCATGTGTGCAGAATTTTCTGCTTGTGTGGCATTGCGCTAATGTCTGTACACATATCCAGAGGTCCACCCATATGAAGCAAGTTGCAGGGATTACAACTGTAATCAGATGTGAAAATGCGGGTTTTTCCCCAGCCCAAGCCAATATAATTGCCACTCCTTCTATGACATACATTATACAAGCCAAAGACTGAGCAGAAGCAGATTAAAAAAAAAAAAAAGAGCAAACACAAACAACAAACAAAAAGGCCTTTACATTTCTTACCCTGTCACTTGGTTACAAGCAGAACCTATTTCTGCTATTCTTGTATAATTTTATCAAGCCACCCAAAACAACTGCTCAAAACCACCCCATGATCACTCCAGGACTTAAGATGCTTCATTAAGAGCACTGACTTTATAAGTACTTACATATTTTTAAAAAAACAGCTTGAGACATCCAAAAGAAAACAACAAAGAATGTTTGACTTAATTATCTGTCAAATTCCATATATTTCAAATGAAGGTCCTAGGGATCCTGTCTTTATGAAAATGGATTAGAAAATATTAACAACTCATAATTCTGTTCAGCTCGTCGAGCTGAGGACACAGACAAGCTTTTCAGAACAGTCAGTTGTGGCACATTCTGCTCAATCTTGTCAACTTCAACTTTAAAAGACTGTTCTAGTGCAGGAGCAGCTCGTTTTATGGTTAACATTTGAACTCACAGAACTTTGCGTCGCACGCCGTACACTAGCAAGAAATTGGGGGTTTCTTAAGGGTCGTTTAGAAAAGAATCCCTACGAAGCAGTAATCACCTCCAACTCTATCAAACCTTACCGTGTACGTTATGGTTTCCTCAGTTTCCTGCGAATGCACTGTAATAAGAATGAGAGCAGCCAAGAACATAGCTGTCAACATGGTGAGCCTGGAAAGAAAAGAGAAACAAATCAAAAGGGAGTGTTTTTAGCTGGAGGACGTGGGGTCAGCGCCGCCGGGAGCGGCTCCTGCCCAGCCCCTACCTGGACGAAGCGGCCGGGACGCTGCCCCTTTGCTCCTGCACCCGGAGGGGGAGGTTCCGTGGCTGCCGCAGCCCGTCCCGCTTCTGTCCAGCTGGGGGGAGAGCCGGGGGAAAAGCAGTAGGTCAGAGGAGTTTAAAATAACACGCCGCTTCACGCCACGCCGGACTGGAAGCGGCGCGGGGCAGGGAGGCAGGCGGCGCGACCAGCACGTTCTGGGGTGGCAAAGGCGCTTCTCGGTCAGACTCTCACCCTCCGACAGCAAAGCGGGCGGAAAGGGGAGAGCCGGGAGGGGGAGAAGGCAGCGCCGGGCCGGGCTGCGCTGCCGCTGGGCACCTGCCGGGCTCGGGGGGCCGCCCTGCCCTGCCCTGCCCTGCCCTGCCCTGCCCCGCTGAGCGGGCTCCTACCTGCGACGGCGCCGGTGCAGGCGGCGGCAGCTCCCGGGGCGCGCTGCCGCGGTGCCCCGTCCGTCCGTCCGTCCGTCCGTCCGTCCGTCCGTCCGCCGGCTCTGCTGCGGTGCCGGCGCTCGCTCGCTCTCCTTCTACCCCCCCGTCTCCGCCGGCCTTCGGCTAAATAGAACCGGCCCCGGCTCCTACCGGGCCCCCGGACGCCCTCTACCGACCCCGAGGCGGCCGGAGCCGCCGGCGCGCCGGGCGGGGCGGGGCGGGCACGGCCCTCGGCCGCTCCCGCAGGCGGGGCAGGTGCGGCGCCGCCGCCATCTTGCGCGGTGAGGGGCCGGGGCGGTGCGTTCCCCGGCGGCGGCCGCAGGGGAGGCCGTGGCCAAGGAAGGCACCTCGGGGATCTGCTGGAGGAGGCAGGTGGGAAGGGACACGGGATCCTCCCGCCATCCTGGCCCGGGGAAGCTGCGAGGGGAAGGCTGCCGCGCCCTGCAAGAGCCGCTCCCGCACACCAGCCGTGGCGGCCCCGGGTGCCTGGGCGAGGGTCACCGGCGCTGGAGCAGCTGATGCCGCTGCGACAGGGCATGGCTGCCATCCTTCTGGGCTCTCTTCTGGGTGCTGCGTGTCAGGCTGCAAGTCTTGGCAGCCAAGGGAGGAGGTCCGCGAGGCCGAGGTGGGAAGGAGGGGAAGACCGAGGCGACGCTTGCTGGATCCCCTCCTGCACGCCGGAGCAGGCCTGCAGCAACCCGCCGGTGCGCGGCGTAGCCCGCACCAGGGCAGGGCTGCGCTCCCGCATGGTAGAAATGAAATGTAGTGTTGATTTTGCATTCTAGTGTTAGAAACGTAGTGTTGGTTTGGTTCACACGTATATATTCTAGTGTTAGGAATATATAGTTTGTTTGAGATATATATTTTAGTGTTAGGAATATAATAGTTTGTTTGAGATAAGTGAGATATCTACACATTCCAGTGACACCTGGAGTGGTTTATGGCCCAAGAAACTGAGGGACTTAATTGGGCTCCATCTGGGGGATCTGAACATGGAGAAGGATTTATGGCCCAAGATAAGGCCGAACAAAGCTGCTTCTATGCTGCTCTTCAGGGCAGGATGACACCAGTAGATTGTTAATTGGGAAGACAGCCAAGGGGGCAAGAAAGGTCAAAATTTTACCTTAAAAGGTAAAAAGTAAACTGCTAGAATGGAATGTGTAAACAGGGGCGGGAAACTTATAGGATAATTTGAAGCATCGGATAGGCTGTAAACCCTGGAGTACCCAGCCAGTGGGGAGACAGGGGAGGGAACTTTGCGTCGGGAATAGGGAATATAAACCGTTATTCACCTTGCTATAGGTGTGCCTACTTGCTTAGGTCACCCGTTCTTGCAAGGATGTAAATAAACTGTGCTTCGCTGAAGGATCGGTGTGGCCCTGCTCATTGGCGCGACAAACGTTTCTCACGCGCAGCACCGAGGCACGGCTGGGGTCTTGCTCCACGACAAACAAATCTCACTGTCTTCTTACCCGAGCTTTGGATGAAGTGGCTCGAACCAGACGCTGGGCTTGCCCCTTGGAGCGCGTGGGCGAAAGCCTGCGCACAAATACGTATTTATTTGTTTATTTACGCTCAATTGTGACTTCACAAGCGATAGTATGGAGGGTTTATCTGGCTAGGCAAGCTATTTGGAATGCAGAATAACATGACTGATGTGTTTTCTTGCCCATTCTGAATTCAGTAAATAAAAACTGCAAGGTTCATAGGGGCATGCCTGTTCCTTTAGACACCACCTAACTTCAGCAATCGCTACTTGCCTACCCAGTGAGAAAGCCACTGGACTGAAGGGAGGATGAGCAGGCGACACACAGGTTTAGAAGCTCTCCCAGGTGGTGTGGTTATGGTGAGGAACAGTGTGCAAGGGAACTCTTTCAACAGAGGGATAAGCTGGATCTTTATTTAGTTTTTTACATCCTTAATGTCAACCATGAAGGATCTGGAGAACTTCAGATCTACTGGAAAACATGATGCAAGGTTGCAGACCTCTGGCATTGCTAGCCTAGCGAATAGCTCTCCTAGATAGTCCCTTAAATTCTTAACATTGCATTAGATTTGATTTTATGTAGAGCATCAGTTCTCTTTTGAGTGGCCATACAGTACACATTAATTTTGTCTCTGAACCAAGTATTTTGTTTTCTTATCTGTTTTAGAAACAGCAAGTTTCAGAATACGTTTAGCTGCAACAGCGTGTCACCTATTTTTCCTTTTCTTTTAGGTAGCTGTGAGAGAAGGCAGGATTTTTCCTCTCACTGCAATTTCAGTGCTTACAGGCAAGCGGGACTCTTAAAAATGTAGGGCTTAGAGTGCACATATCTCACTGGTAATTAAAGTACAGAAGCAAGCAATACCAAGGTGTAATACAGAAAATGTAGCTTGACTGTATTTTTAAGACGTTTTGCATGTACTTTCATGTGCCAGCCTATTTTACAAGCTATCTTTTGACACCTACTCTCACACTTTAAAGAAGATTCCCTGAAAGCCTGTATGTAATTTTTTAGAAATACACCTTGCCTCTAAGTTATTGACTCCTGGTAGTGTAAACTGGATTCATATTTGTGACGTGCCTCTTAATGTATTTTGAAATTTTACTGTTTCATGCTTACAGAAAGCAGTAGACTTTTGTAACCTAATGTGTGCAAAATAGTAACATCAGTTGCTTCTATCTACTGGCTTGAATGCATTGTCATATCTGTCATGCAAAAATAACTCAAATTAACTTGTTTGATTCTGGATTAGGTAACAATTTCAAAAAGTTTTGCTCTGGTCTACTACTTAGAGAAACGTTACCTGTGTCACAGAACTGCAATTGGTTGTTTTCACTCTAGAAAAAGCAAAGCAGAGAACATAAACATCATTTTGGAGGATGTATGAACACTGGCAGGGCACAGATCCTATACTTGGCTTCATACAGTGCTATATATTTGCTGAAATGCCATATTCTGCCAAGGATAGTTCTCCATCCTTTAAATGGAAGTAGTAGACTCGGCTCATGGTTTTGTAGTTCTGGTATTTCCTACTGAGGCAAATGGAAATTTGCCTGGTGTAGGCTAGCAGGATTCAGACTCTTGAGGAGAGTGTGAGGTATGTGACTGAGCTGCTCAGCAGTAGGACGACTTATTTACATATCTGAAATATCTGAAGGCGTCATGTAAGAAGTGGTCAAACCATCTATTCTTTCTCGCTGACAGTACGACATGGTGTTGCTGAGGCCAGCCCCATACAACACTCACTGACAGTGCTTCCTATTGAAGCAGCCCTGGGAAGCTGGCCCCTAAGTATTTGCTTCTGGCTCCTTCTGAGAATGGTGCACCCTATTTCCTACTGCTTTACTGAACCCTTTGTCACATCCCAGTTTTTTGCTGTCTCTAAAAACCACTGTTTGCATACATTCTTTAACGCTAATGTGTTTACAACTTCAAACATTAACATTTTTTCTTCCTGGCAGGGCTTCTTGCCACCCCCCATTGTCCTCAAAAACCCAAGGATAGGTAGGCAGGCTGAAGAAAGACTGTGTGTGGTCAAAATGTCACTGCACTCCAGCTAATTCTGGCTGCTAGAATTGTCCCTGGGGGCAATAGACAGCTGGACATAATTTAGAGCAGGCTGAGATTGATACTAGAGGCTAGCCTGAAAATGAGCAAAACAAAATTACAGTTTAATCTCTTCTACTCCCAGATCTGACCCCCTTTTCCTGTTTCAAACATAGCTCACTAGAACAGAAAATCAACCACATAGTGAATTTAAGCAACTTGTATTTGTTAGCTAGGGGACTATCAGTGTCAATTTAGGATGATTTCTTTTCCCGAGCATGTCATATCAAGTAACTCTGGAGTTGTCTAAACTAAGAGCTGGAGTGGTGGAGATGTTATTTTCATGTTGGACTCACAGGAATTTTAGAACATAAATTATTTTGATAACATGGCAGGCTGCCTTTCTGCCACACTGCCTGCAAATGTCAAAATTTTTTCTTAATTTCAACTTGGAAATGACATAGTGTTGGTGAAGGATAAATTGTGAAGAATGATGTGTCTGAATTTATTGCTGATTAAATGTGACAAATGTTGAACTTATATTTGAGGTAAGATTTTACAAGTTTATTTATCTTCAAGGGAGGTATTGTGAACATATTGCATGTGGCGTGAGGTGTTACTTTACTGCAAACTTAATTTGAAAGAACTGTGTTAGCAAATTACTCTCATTTTTCATAGAAAGCTGACAGTGACAGGTAAAACTGTGTCATAACAGTTTGTGATCATAAATGCTGAAATTACAAAAAGTTAATGTGGACCAAAATGTCAGTAGTAAAGGAAAGAAAACATGTTCTGTTCTTTTTCCTAGGCCTCCCATTAAAAATAAAAATACATTTCTTGTTGTTACTTATTTGCTGCTTTGTATTACAGACGTGACAGATGATACAAACACGTAAACTCCTGCCTCATAATTCTTGCTGTTTAGTGTGGAAAAAAGCATGAGAATTTGATTACAAAATATAGTAACATAGAATTTCAGCCTTTATTTTGCTAAAATTATCTCCTGTGTGAGAGATCTTGCATGAGTCTTGTGTCAAGGCCTTTGGCTACCAATGCTGTGAGGATATGGAAGTATAATGTTGTTGCTGTTTTGTATTTTTGTATTTGTATGTGGTTTGCATGCAATTTACTTCTCTCTGCAATTTATAGGAATGTGATCTTACATTTTCTATGCTCCTGTAAACTCCAGCAGAAATTTGAATGCCCAGAAGTATGTTTGAATTCTCACCAGATTCCTTTGACAGTGAAAGAAAATGTGAGTGAGAGAGGACAAGCGTCTCCTTAGAGGATCTCCGTCTTTTTCATTAGGACAGTTGTACAGCCGTAATAAATTAGAAAGCTGAAGGGCTTGAGGAGTGTGGGTACTTTTCTGGTACAGCTGAAAGCAACAGGTGAAATGAGGATGTGATAGTGTGAGGGAAGGAGGAAGCCATTTTACTTTCCATGTTCACCACCTCTTGTGTCTTGCAGAATCAGTAGTTTTCATGACTGTGAAGCACTCCTGTTGATACTTAGATGGGAGGTTAATTTCAGGCCTCCCTTTGAATGAGAGAATAGGTTTAGAGATGCTGTTTCAGTGTTTTCAAGTGCACAGCTTTGAGGCCCAGCTTAACAAAAGTTTACTTGCAATCCCAGAATATCTGTTTTTATAGATTAACTATACAGGTAAAGACTATTTAATATGGAAAGAATTTCAGTTGTGACAGATTTGGGCTTAAATTGCACCGCTCTTTCTGTGAAGGTTTAATTTTTTAATTTTATATTTAAGCAATTTTATCTGGAGCTTGATTGGCCTTCCTATCTTTTGCTTGCATGGGCATTTCTAACTAATTAAATCCTTTTTTTTCCCTGGCTAGCATCTCTTTTGCCATTGATCTCTCTACTAGTGATTTTCCTTCTGTTTTTCTTTTTCTCATGCCAGATAAGAGAAACAGCAGACTGGGAAACATGCGTCAGTGTAGATATGTGGCTTTCTGACACTGGAGTCATCATTCCTTCTTTCATTTTTCTGCAAGCAGGAGTTTAAGTTTGATCCTGTACTGGTTTTCAAGCAGTTTGATAAAAATGAGAATTGCCTAGAACCTTTTCACAGAACTACAACCCATCTGAGGAACAGACAACCTACAAGATACTAGCAGGAATATATAATTTTCCTCTGATGAAGCTACGTTGGAGCGGTTCCTTGCTCTGGCTAAAAGGCAAAATAGAAATGCCAGAATTCAGATCCAGTATTGCCCCGAATATGTTCGAGACAGTTTTCATCCCTGGTTTAGGCTTTGTGTGACCCGTTTAATCTATTTCTTGGGCCACTCTCTGTCTGTGAAATGAAGAAAATACGTGATGCTTGTACAGGGAAGTGGGGTGAATGTATTTACTGGCATGTCTAAGATTTCCAAAGACACTCAATTCTCTTAGATACTCAGCTTACTTTTCAACTCAGTGGAATTTGGATGCTTTTCTATGAGCTATGATAGGGCCTGCTTTGGGCACCTCACCACTGACTCAACTGGAAGCAAAAGCAGGCAGAACTTCATCTACTGAAATGTTCATGTGTCAGAGAAAAATGAGTATGGATGAGTAAAAACTATGTGTCTTCTCTTTATCTTTCCTCCATATAGGCAATCCATTTCCTCATTCTCTGAGGTTTCTTTTTTTGTCCTGTAGTCTTTTTCATTTCTGAGAAAGGTGAATGTGAGCTGATTGGAATAGAATCATATATGTATGACTAGGATGGATTTCTAACTGGCATGTCAACTTCAGCAGGCTAATCAAGCTGTTAATGAGCCCTATTTTTATTTTTTGCATTTTTCCAGTATTGTATTTAGCTCCAGATTTCTTTTGAACTATTTTGAATAATTCAACTTTTTTTTTTTTTTTTTTTTTTTTTTTGTCCTCAGTCAAGAGGGCATAGAGTATTTCTAACTTTCAGAAAGTTCTAAGCACCTTCAGTGCAGGCATTCATACTGGAAAACCTTAGCCTAATGCTTTCTGCAGGACCCCATGGACCTAGAGTGGAATGTGACAGTGTTGTGATCTCTCAGCACAACAAAAATGAGACACCTCAGAAATGCTGTAGTGGAAGAGGACCTTACAATAACAGATTTGGGGGGCAGAGGTTTTGATAATGACTCTTCTTCTTTTTAGAATTCATAAACATCAGGATCAGCAGATATTTTAAACAATAATTTGGTTTCATAAGCATCTTCTGAACTCGTGAGTTTGCTTTTCTTTTCTTTACCTTTTGAGAAAAAGTTGTTAATACTAGAAAAGCAGCAGCATTTCTTACTTGTATCGTGTGTGGGTGAACTTGGCAAACACCCTGCCCAGTTAACCTGTTAATTATTAATAATAATTAATTAATAATAGAGACACAACTTTTCTGTTGAAAATCTGCATGTTAATACTAAAGGATATATATTAATTCCCCATAATATTTAATTTACTTAGTCCTAGTCTGTATGCTCTCATGCAGAAAGCAGAAGAAAATAAGAGTGGGGATCTTCCTCTCTGTGAGATTCAAGGGGTTATCCTCTCACCTCTCTTTGCTGGTACCTGAGGTTGAAAGGCATAAAAATTCTGGAAAAGGCTGGAAGATGATACAACTGAAAGCTGGCACAGAGAAGTCCATATCCCTGTACTCTCCCAAAACATGCTCTGTAGGAGTTTAACCACATCAGGGAAAAACTCAGTTCTGGAGTGAGACAGAGTGGGAACACCACTGCTCTAAGTCATTGAGGTATCCCTTCCAAGTGGCTGCAGAACAGTACCAAATATTTAGTCTGTGTAATAAACTAACACAGAACTTACAATATATACTAGTTTGAAATTAAGTGTAACATGATAATTCTTTTTTTATTCATCAGTTCAAGTTCTTGTTCCCTGGAAGGCCAAAGCCCATACAAATTAATTCCTCCTCATTCAGGCCTTACCATGCTTTAAGAGCTATTAAAATTCAGAAGACTGCTAATGCCCAGTGATAAAGGCCCAAACTAAACCGATGAATGCAAAGAAAACCAAATATCCCCCTCTGCCCCATCCAGAGCAGTGTAGTGTAGTTTGGTTAAATTGCTTATGTCCCTCAGAAACTTCAGAGCTCTGTTTTGCCAACAATAGTCTCAGTGTGTAAGGGGCTCTGGGCCTCTTTGGCACCACAGCTGCAGGTTGTAAATGTGGTTCTGGAGATTAAGATATTCAAGTGTCCCTCTGTGGAGGCTGCAGAACAACGCCTGAGGTATTGCCCCCTGCATCCCAGGCAGCCTGGTAGTTCCCAGGGTGGCCAGGTGACTGCACAGAGCACACTTCAAGAGGTTCCCACATTGGGTTTAGTTCTCAGAAATGATACTTCTGCCATTTCCTGCATTAGCCAGGGAGTGTTTGGGATGCTGTGCTTCCTTTTCCTGCAGAAGGCTCCCTAAAGATGGTTTAAGTGGTTTTCTAAGCATGAATCCAGTGTAGATAAGATAAAGGATAGGTACACGCTTTAAGAAGAGCACTGGATACTTTGTGCAGACCAAATTACAGCTGGAGCACCACTCTGTTCTGTCTTTTCATGCAGTCATGAAATAATAACAAACATAGAAGGGGCATTTGGAAAAAAGTCACTTGCATAATTTCAAGGAGGGAAATTTATTTACCTGGATCCTACTCAGTGTCTTACTAGTACTTCCAGACTTGTTATTTATTTTCTTTTATCCCATTTTATATAGAAAAAGTTTTTGCTTTGCAGCTTCCTGACTTTTGGAAAACTGTTTGACAGCACTTTAAACAATGAACTGTGGTTGCAGAAATTTTCACTTCTAGAAGCAATAATTAGAGCGTGTAAAAATGTTAGGCCTTGGTCATTTATGCTCATGTTCATCAATCATTTTTCAAATGTGTATCTCTAAGAGAGAAAAGGCTTTTATCACATAAATTCAAGCTTTACAAGAAAACACTAGAGCAGAAAAAGCATAATTGATGGAGCTTGCCTGTGCTTTTCTCAAACCAGAAGAGTGCTTTTGGTTCAGCGTTTTGTCAGCAAATTGTGGCTGAGTTATTAATTGCCTGTCTCACTTATTAAGTACCTGGAATTTATAAATCTTTCAGGAAGGCATTTAGTATAGAAATCTCTGAATGTTACTGGAGCTCCTGACTGGTATCTCTTAAGTAAGGTGTGGACAATAAGAAACACGTCATCTTGAAGAGGAATGAATTAAGCCTGTTGAAATTGTTTGTTTGGTTGTGTGATTGTAAAATAGCTTTTTTGGCATGTGTTGCTTTAGGACCAAGGGTCATAATCTTTCTCCCCCTCGCACTGGAGTTGCATTGACACTCCTGTGGTCCCAGAGCAGTGAGTTAGAAGCCTGTTCCTTTTTTGTGAGTAATTATGCATAACAGCTTTTGGGGACAATTCTTGTAGCTGCTGCTAGCTGGTGAATTCATTGCTGCTTTAAAGGGGAGGGCACAAAAACAAGGGAGGTGACTTTGTCCTCAAGACTGCAGCACTGCAGTTATTAAGAAGGACCTTTCCTTATTTTTCCCATGCTTTTCTTAAGTCCCTTTCATTATGCTGATTCAAAAGAAGATTAGCCAAAAGTAAAAAAGAGAAAAAAAAACGTGACTACTGGACCGTGATGTGATTCAGGGCAGTCATTGCTTAGGGCTGTTTTCAGGAAACTAAAAATTCCTGGACTTAGCATTACCTGAGAAGCAGCTCTCACCCGCTGTGGAAATAACATATAACTGGTGTGTGTGTGTGCATGTGTGTGATCTTGCATTATATCACAAGGTCAGTGAAAACTCAGGGCAGGGAGGGTTCAGAGGAACAGGCAATGTACTCTGGACTTGGGACAGTTGTCATCCAAGTACTCAAGACTACTCTGCCACTGTGTCCTGATCTCATCTGCAGGGACAGGTTTTACTATAAAGAAGGGAGTTCTTTGTGCTTAATACAATCTGTTCACTTAGAAAGTCTACACAGATTTAATTCTGTCTGTTTTAATTATGGTTTTGTGATGACAGCACCTAAATTTTATGAGTAGAACTGAATGAAAATGAGAAGTTTTCTTTAAAAAAATATAAAATAATCCTCTAAATGGGTGAAAACTTTTTAAGGAGAAGAATGTAAAACAGTCTTAGCAGGTATTCTTCCTATAGCTTCCTGCCTTCTACCAAAGATTTTCCTTTCTTTTTAATTGCTAGAAGATTTTATAAGAGGGTATTTAATTATGTTCCAAAGGTAGTGGGTTGAGTGGTTTTACAACATTCCTTTAGAGCTAATAATGATTCACAGTTAACAGTCACATAACATTCCTTTTAGAACAAAAGTATATAAAAAATACTTCGATGTAGAAAATCACAACTTATGTTTGTGGCACAGGATGGAATTACTCCAGATTCTTGCCACACTTCATCCAATTAACTTCAGTTTTCACCTCCAACATGGCTGTCATTATTTATTAAAAGCCTTCTATAATGCAGGAAATGTATTTGTGATGTAGGCCTGAAGCGCAGCAAGGTGTCATGTGTAAAAATTGGCCCCTGTGGGCTGGGTTTAAATTGCTAGAACACACATTGTGTAAGTCATATTTAGCATACTTAGGTGAAGTGGTAAGGATAGTATCTCCTTTACAGCAGAACAAATATTCACTTGGGGTGGATTAACAGTCTCTCAATTTTAGAAGTTGTTGGGTTTTTTTTCCAAGTGTGCATCTTAGGAAGGTAAATAGGAGCTATTACAATACTTTATTTGGACTCAGAAGACCCTTTTTCACCACACTTGCCTTTTCAGAATGATTTCCAAGTGTCAGGCAAAGAATATTACAGAGACACAGAAAAAAGTGGAATGGATTTATTTGCAGTAATCTTTATTAGAGAAAAGGTCTTGACTTCCCTCCTTCATTTTGCAGGAGGAAATGAAGATAACATACATTTCCTTTAAAAAAAAGCATGCTTGGTTTTCATCTACCTCGAGATCTGAATGAAACCTATATTCCCACTTGGCAATCTGTGACACAGCATACCTTTTGGGACAGGCTGTGTAAGAGATTAATAATCTTGCGAATTTTTAAACAGCAGTAATAGATTATTTAACAACTATTAAGCATCCTCAGTAATTTTACTAAGTTGAGTTTAAAAGAATGTGAATGGTTTAAGTAAATTACAGGATAATGCTAAATAGAGATGTTTGCTCCCAGTTTAACTTGTAGTTCTCAAGCTATCAGTTGTTTACTGGTCTAGACCAATGAAGTGCTAAAAGCTAAATACTGTGAAATGTTAAACTTTGATGAAAGATATGAAGAAAGAAACTGTTTCTTTTGCCAACACTGTGGTCAACAGCAGTGCCCTGACCTGATTACTTAAGCTGATGTTTTTCCTAAATCTGTCATGAATCAGTAATTATCAAGTTTTGCAATACTCAATGATTCTCTTGTGAATAGCAAAAAGATTTGTTATTGTAGGTTGGTATTTTCTAAAAACAAGTGTTCAACTCTTGCATCTGCAAGCTCTATACAGTATGTTTTGCGCTTTTTTTTTTTTGCCTGGAGAACTGTGGAATGTCACAACAAATCTCCTGAAGAGTTTCACAAAATGTGAGGAAAATTCAATCTGGCCTAATCTGGAAGTGACCCCTCTGATGTCTTTTAAAATAAACTTTTTTGTCAGTGTGTTTTTCCATTCATGGTTGGAATATATCCAATACAAGTATTCAGTTGTAGGGCTTCTAATAGGAAAAGGAGCATGTACAACATGTTATTATTATTAGTGGGGTATTCTAATAGTAATTTAATATGGTAGGTCGCAGATAATTTTCCCTTTTCCCTTGCACCAAGTGCCATGTGGCATCATGAAGTGTGTTGTGGGTGGGGTCAGAAGAGGGGCTATGTCCATAAATGAGGCTGGAAATTCAATCCATGCTTCCCTTGATTATGGTGGCATAATGCTAACAGCTGGCTATGAAGCCCCAGTAAAACTTGCAGCTCCTGGTGGAGTTTTCTGAGAAATGAGGGACCAAAAATAGGGGAACTTCTTAGGGAGAGGTAATGAGGGATGCAGTAATATGATGCATTGTCTGTTGATTCATTTAGAAATAAAAGGATGGGATGACAAAGCCTCTGTGGGTCTTATTTGCACATATATATACTTTCGGTTTCTGTCCCTGCAAATCTGTGGCTAGAGTCCTGTGGTAATCAAACTTGCTTCAAGCTACATGTGAAGTTACTGTGCATCCTGCCATTCCCTGAAGCTTGTATGAGAACTGCAGCTGAGTTTGAGGTAAATGGGAGTGTGCTCCACATGTGGCTGAGCTCCTGGGATCTGCTTGGCAGCAGTCCTTAGTTGGCTGGTGGGTGAGCCTTAGAGAGGAGACTGTACAGGCAAGCAAATCTAAATGGGAATGTTGGTTTGAGGGCATGGTCTAACATTGGTGGAGATTTATCCAGATGACAGAAGAGTTGATAGGGAAGAAAAAAAAAAAAAAAAAAAGACAAAACGGAGGAAATTTGAACCAGCCAGTTCTTTTCTGGTCAAAATTGCTTAAAATAGATTTGTGGTTTTATGTAAAGGTGCACATTAAAAGAATGCTGACCTTTAAAAACATGGTTTTCAATTAATTGCCATTGTTGCTGTTTAAAGCATATGGATTTACAAGCAGCAGAACATACCATAAGCTGATGAGATTGGGATTGTATCATGGAAACAAACAGCCCCTGGCAAAATAAAGAAGTATTTCTTCACTTCTTGACTGGTGCTCTTCATTAAACAGTCAACTCAGCAGAGTTCCTTCTGCAATCTGCAAACAGGGATACTGTGTCTCTCTCAAAGGTAAATGCATGATAAACCAGTGAATGAAATGTAACCATTGTGTTTTGCTTTAAAATAAAGAAGGCTTTTATAAGATTCTGGAGGTCAAGTTGTATGTTGTGGATCCATTCTGTAGGATTGCAATAAAATTAATTCCTCTTGGGAAGAATGAACATCTACAAATATAGAGCTGCCCTCTGGTGGCAAAATGGCAGTATGAGGTATGTTTGTCCCCTGAGTGTTCGCGGTAGTTGAAAAGCAGAATGTGAACAAAAATATGCAAATATTTTTGAAGGGATTCTATAGTTATGGTTCAAATGTCGGACTAGCTGTCGAGAAGATGGAATATTAGACATAGAGCACAGGCATAGTGTCCTCTGGGCAACTGTCTGTCACAATTCTCATACCATATGACATGCAGAATCATAGAATCATAGAATCATAGAATCATAGAATCCTAGGGGTTGGAAGGGACCTCGAAAGATCATCTAGTCCAACCCCCCTGCCAGAGCAGGGTCACCTAGAGTACATCACACAGGAAGGCGTCCAGGCGGGTTTTGAATGTCTCCAGCGAAGGAGACTCCACAACCTCTCTGGGCAGCCTGTTCCAGTGCTCTGTCACTCTCACAGTAAAAAAAATTTTCCTGATATTCATCTTAAACCTCCTATGCTCCAACTTGTATCCATTACTCCTTGTCCTATCACTGGTCATCACTGAAAAAAGCTTAACTCCATCGTCTTGACACTCACCCTTTACATATTTGTAAACATTGATGAGGTCCCCCCTCAGTCTCCTTTTCTCCAAACTAAAGAGACCCAGCTCCCTCAGCCTTTCCTCATAAGGGAGATGTTCCACTCCCTTAATCATCCTTGTGGCTCTGCGCTGGACTCTTTCAAGCACTTCCCTGTCCTTCTTGAACTGAGGGGCCCAGAACTGGACACAATATTCCAGATGTGGCCTCA
Source organism: Apus apus (assembly GCF_020740795.1). Lineage (NCBI taxonomy): Eukaryota > Metazoa > Chordata > Aves > Apodiformes > Apodidae > Apus > Apus apus. The sequence continues at coordinate 45,217,498 of NC_067284.1, forward strand.
CCAATGCAGAATAGAGGGGGAGGAGAACCTCTCTTGACCTACTAACCACACCCTTTCTAATACACCCCAGGATGCCATTGGCCTTCTTAGCCACAAGGGCACACTGCTGGCTCATGGTCATCCTCCTGTCTACCAGGACCCCCAGGTCCCTTTCACCTACACTGCTCTCCAGCAGGTCAGCCCCCAACCTGTACTGGTGCATGGCGTTTTTCTTCCCCAAATGCAAAACTCTACACTTGCCCATGTTGAACTTCATCAGGTTTTTCCCCGCCCAAGTCTCCAGCCTGTCTAAGTCTCTGAATGGCAGCACAGCCTTCTGGTGTGTCAGCCACTCCTCCCAGCTTGGTGTCATCAGCAAACTTGCTGAAGGTACATTCTGTGCCCTCATCCAGGTCGTTGATGAAGATATTGAACAACACCGGTCCCAGTACCGACCCCTGAGGGACTCCACTAGTCACAGGCCTCCAACTAGATTCTGCCCCAGAAGAGCACTTTCTATCCAGTGCTTATTCAAAAAACTCTCAGTGTATTAAAAAGGTATGAATTTGGAGATTTGCTTCAGCTCATTTGGACAAGAGAGATCTTCTATGAACCTGGTATGTAGATTCATAGCTGAACTATTCTGAAACTGGTGAAATTGATGGCTTGGTTCAAAGGCTATTCTCTGTTGGATGAAGGAACTCTTTCCTAAATGCTACATTAATCGTCTTCACTTGTAGTCTGCACAGTCTTCTGCTCTAGTTCATGAATAAAGGAAACTTCCTGGATGAAATGAGCCAAAATTATGAATCCTCTGAAAAGACTCACCTTAAAAAAAGAAGATAATGTCTTTATAGAGTGCCAGCATATTCTAACAAAGTATATGCAATTAAACTAATTTTCCTCTTGTTTAAACTGTAGTAATAACTACCTCCCCATCCCTCTGAAGTCAATTTACTACTTTAAAATTGCAATAATTTATCTTTAAAAGAGAAAAGAATCAGAGTAAGTTAGATAAGGGATGTATCAAGCTGTTATGCACAGACATTCTGTCCTTTGTGGGGCTTCATTTGTTAACTTGTCAAAACAATTAACTAACCCTCTATGATGCAGTTATTTGTGAAAGCATGTGAGTTTCTGTAATGACCACAAAGGTGTCCTTCCATGTGACATTAGAAAGAGCTAGATTCATTAGTGAGGGTTAAACTTTTCTGTCCTGGTAGAGTATTTTCTAAAGCTGCTGCTGTGTCTTCATATTCTGTGAAAAATATGTTTTCTGTTTCAATTTGATGAAATAGAAATTTGGATCAGATTAATTCAGGGAAAAAAAAACCCAAAGACTTTCCAAGACTAAGAATCTTAAATGCAATGTTTTGTCTTAAGGTTCAGGTTCTGGGAATAACAGTCTCAGATTCACAAAGAGACCACCACAAGGGAATTTGGGAGTGGCTGCATTACTCCAGTGTATTTTTTGAGATGACAATGGAAACGTGTGGAGGGAGAGTGAGACACAGAGGAGAAGGGTAGGAAAGGCTCTTGATGAGAAGTTTCTTTGTGTGTATTAATATCAGTGTGGATAAAAGGGGAAGTAAAGATAACATTGATTGCAAACAGTTTGAATCAATGTTTACTGCCTATGCAGAGTCTCCAAAAGATTAAAACGAGAGGGAAGACTTCTGTGCAGGGAGGTCAGTGTAATGAGCACAGTCTAAGGAGTGTTGATGAATCAGGTGTTCCTTTATCCACGCTTATCGGATACATCTCTCTCCTATTGATGTTTCCTACAGCCTCTTTAGTTTTCCTCTTAATGAATGCAGTGCTTCTCAGAAGGCAAAAATCTATTTTTCTGGGTGCAGAAGTCTTGGCAGAATGGACAGAGCTCTGAGCACATGTTCTGGAAAGCACATGCCTAAATGTATAACCACATAGAGCACATGCAGCTGCGTGAGGGTCTTTCTGTGAGCAGATGCTGGATTCATCTCCATGGGTTCTGTAGAGGCTTCTCTGTGCTAAGCTGTGCAAAGCAGGTTTGGAGAAAGCTGAAAGAATAGGTAGTTCAGTGGGGCTACCCCTTCCCACATGCTGTAAACCAGAGTTACTGAAGATAATGGTGCTCCAGGTTATAGCTTGGATTAGGAGCTAGAAGCTGTCCCTTTTAATGTGGTGTAATGTAGCTGCATAGCTGGCAAGTCAGAGGACAGTGCTGGAGGCTGCAGTCAAAGACCTCTCCAGAAAACCCTGGCCTTTTCTAAGTTGCTGCAAGTGACGCAAAGTCTTCTCTTCCTTGGTGGGCTGATGTTGACTTCTCTCTGTGACTGGTCCCCTCCAAGGGCTACTCTCTGGCTTTTAATGTAAAGTATGGACTTCTTGGCTGTGTTCCATATGTCAGGGTATTCTTTAGCCTGTCCTTAATGTAACTGAATGAAGAGGCTGATTGAAGTTTTGATGCAGGCAAATGCAGATGCTCCACAGAAGCTGCTTAGTGATTTCATAGACACTTAGAGGCAGATATGGGATGGCAACTTCCATGAATAACTGTATCTAGCTAGGGTCAGAGAGCAGCATATCTGTTAATTTGTATGCACTATACTGACATATGTGTAATATCCTTATAATAACAGCCCGAGCCTTGAAAACTTATCAGACTTATGTGCTTAGAAGGTTAGGCTTAAGCATTTGGCAGCTGAAGTAGTACCTATGCTTCATTTGAAGCAACAGTAAGATAATAGTTCGATAATATTTTCTACATCGGACCCTTCATGTGGGGTATATTGTTCCCCACTGCACAATGCAACATATCCAGGAGTAGATGTTGTTTCCCATGCTTTTCCCATCTGTCTCATCACCCATACCCACTTGCCTCCCCAGGATCTGTGTTCCCTCTCTGTTATTGTGGTTCAGTGCTTCTCAATGATGATAGTTAGGAAGACTGGAATATCTCAAACAAAAGAAAACAGTCACCAGAGGAGAAAACAACTGCTTTATGCTTAGGAATGTCTTCTCCTTTCATCAAGCCTTCCAAAACTGCTCTGAAGCTGTAACCTGAAGTAGTTGCTGGCTCCATGGGTGCCTCTTTTATTTTGTGTGAGTTACCTGATACAGATTATATCTTCACCAGACAACCTGTGGAGGTTAATTTGCATGAGAACAACATTTACAGTATCCTTCAGGCATATGGTAGAAGCTGCAGCCATTGAATCTCTAGGGAAGTTTGTATTGTCCTATAGATACCCAGCCAAGGATACAACTTAGATTCCCAGCACAGACGCATTCTCGTTGTGGCATTCCATGGGGAGCATAACCTTTGCAGTGGACCTTACTGCTAGTACCAACAGGGAGAAAACTGTGAGTGTCCTGAGCTGGGATTTGTTTTCTGAAAAGGCTTGGCAAACTGCCACAAACACTAGGTATCTGTCTAACTGAATTTGCAAGTTCCTTCGGCTGCCCCAGGGAGCTTGTAAGTTCCTTGAACCTCATTCCTGCCTGCATGGAAGTTACAAGATGTGACGGCTTTGCCAGCAGGGCTGGTAAATTCCAAGAACCCCAGATGCCGGATTCACAGAAATTACAACCCTGCTGGCCACGCTGGTCAAACTAGAAATGTTTTTTATAGTTTCATGAGCCTTAGCCATTTCTACATGTAATTTACAAGTTCCAATTGTGCATTTACGTAAAGGACTTTGGCACAAACAGCTGGAGTTTTTGGTGGTTAGAATCTCAGCCAGCACAGTGCATGAGACTTGGCAAAGCTGCCGGCCTGATGGTTTCTTAGCAGAGCTTGAAAACCTGGTGGTCTCTGGGCAGAATGTTTTTGAGACTGTCCCTGTTCATTTAGCAGAGGAGATGCTACTCTTGTGATCCTCAGAATTCAGGGATGGGACGTAATCTACCACATCATTAAATGGCTGTGTACTTTTATTGGAGCCTAAAATGAATGATTTATGGAGATAATAAATTCTTCCTTTTAAGTGGCAAGCTTAGAAAGGAAGACTGGAAATATAAAAGTCAATGAACGAGAGTATGTGTTCTGGAAGTTTTCTACAGAAAGATTGAGATGACAAAAGTTTCTAGCTTCTGTCAGAAAGTTTACCTCTAGTGACAGACCAGACATACTGTATTCACATGGCAAAGAGGGGGATTTTTAGTTTTATGAAGTTAGCGTAAATTGGGTGAAAACTTCTCTTACCCTAATGGTGTATTTTACTGAGTTTTGAAGTTCCATATCGATTGTTAAAATGCATTTAGAAAGCAGAAATGCTCCAGTTTTCTTATCATGTCTGATATTTGGAGAGTCTCCAGCAAAAGAAATATAAAGATGCTGAACTTTTCTAATGGCCAGCATGCATTTTATTACAACGTCAGCTTGGATCAAAGGATCCTACGTAATCTTAATGTCTTTTCCCTTCATGTTCCATAGACACCACTAAGACGTAGAAACCACATTTTTTTTGTAAGTGTGTAAAAATGTGCAAGTTGAATCTTGCCACTTCATGTCATTTGGACTCTGGACTTCACAACTTCAATATTCTTTCAACATTATTATTCACATACGTTGTTATATGCATCAGTGTTCATAAATAATATAAATTCACGTGAATCTGTCAAATATCTGTTAAATATCGAGAAATAACATGGTTGGCAGAATAGACTGAAAAATAGCAGAAGAAAAAGAAGTTTGTGGACTGAGTAAGAAAAAATTATCAAAATGGGATATTATTTCTATCTGAAAAAAAACCTTCTAGAGGCCAAGGCTTTTGACCCAGTAACCATCCCTTCTATGACATGGAATAGCATTCCTGAACCTGCTACTTACAACAAGAAAACGCTCTGATATGTGCCTCTCTCCATCTGTCAGCACCTGCTGTGCCCAAGAAAAAAATGTTTCCTGTGTTATAAAAATCTATTTCCTTTATCTTACTAAAAATTGTCAAGAAAATAAATCCTGTATTCCTTCGCTAACACCTGCTTACTGTGCAGATGATGCTTTCTGAATATCAGTGGTGGGTGCCTGAGAAAATGCAGTTGCAGACCTGGAATCTGAACCTGCATATGGCATATGGAATCTGAATATGTATTTATTGTTGACAAAATGAAGGTTTGCCACAGTTTGTTTACACTCTGCATCGCCAGCGGTGCAAAGGGGCTGTTGGAGTTATGTTCTTCCACTTACATTTTTCTATCTACAGTATTACATAAAACTGTGTCTGTGCCACCAGTCAAACAACATTGAAGACAGAAAGGGAGATTGCTAATGGGATTTGCCTTTTCATTGTCTTCCTTTGTGTTCTTTTTGAAAATATGAGCAGTGTAGCTCTGAGGGTATTGCAGCATTGTGGGGAGGTCAAAGAAAATGATTGATTATAGAAAATATTCTGGAAATACTTCCCTCATAAAGATCTGCCCTGTGTTAGCTGACACACAGGTTATGTTTCCCCTTTCTCTGAGACAGGGAATATGGCAGAATTTCTGTATTTCAGAGCAGTTGTTCTGTGTCTATAGTCTCTCTCATTTTAGCTCTGTGCATTAGATTAGTTCAGCTGTTTGCCAATGTAATCTTCTGTGGCCATCTTCTGATGTAACTCCAAAATGTTGTGGGCAGTCATCTTCTGGGTGGCTGCTCTGCACGTGTGTTTTCCTTTATCTTAGTAGTAAAGTTAGCTGGCAGTTGTGAATCTTCTTGCCCCCCACCCCAGCCACTTTGATTGGTGACTCTTCCTCTCTTTCATAATCAGTGATTGAGTAGAATTTGCTGGAAGGAGTAAGAGGGCAGATCTCCAGTGATTTAAAAGTGGGCTTGATGTGTATGACACTAAAGTTAATTTTGTCAAAGCTATTGATGAATAAAACTTTATTCAAGTTTTCCCTTCTTGATTAAAGTTAACTCCTACTTTACAGGCTTATTACTTTACCTCAAGTATAATGGTTGCAACTGTTAAGAGAGTAATTAAACTTCAAAGCTATTTTATTAAAGGCTCAGCAAGAACACCCAAAAGCAGAAGAATTTGCAGTTAAGACTGTACAAATCCATCCTTAACTAGTCCACAGTGAGTAGGGATTATGTAGCACAGTAATAGCATGTGCTGTACAGAGGATCTCTGCAAAATCTAAACATACTGGACTGCACAGAGTACAGTATATAAGTGATATAGGACTAATGTTCTTTATTGCTTTTTAATAGACATGGCTTTGCCTAAAGGGTGTAGCTGGAAATCATTTTAGATAAGCAGAACTCTTCAGAATTTTGCCTTGACAGTCATCTGTAAAAAATGTTAGCTGATGTTTCATTCCAAAATAATGAACAAAAAGCTTGATTCTGCTGTTGGATCTGGATTTATGAATCATCAAAAAGTGCATTAACTTAAGTGTGTGGGTGGCTAACTGCAGTATGTGCCCCAAGCTGTTGCTCCATCAGGACTGTAGAGTCATCCAAAAGGGTGGACAGCTTTGTGCGCCTTCCCCGTCTGTGCTGAGATATGGTCCAAGTGGGAGGTGGATTAACCAAAACTGGGGAGACTGTAGACCTCCGTGCTAGTTACTCATACACTACTGTCTGAAACGGGCATCTCTGGAGCACATTTCTTGGGTGTAACTTATTTCATGAGCCTGTTGGAATAAATACAGCATCTAAACATCTCTAAGTATGCAGTCAGGAGAGAGGGGAGCCTGTCATTTACAGCATCTTTCTTCTTGCCGAAACAGTTGGGCAGAAATTCAAAAGATGTGTAAATTTCTCTGAAAGATTTCTTTGTGTCCTTAAAGTGGGATTTACACAGTCTGTTTTTTTTTTTTTTTTTATACAATTACCTGTTTCACCACAGTCACCTTCTTTTCTTTCCTCATTGCCTTGACTTCCCCCCATCGTGTTTTTTGTTTCTTTGTTCTTTCTCCCATTTCCAGCAGGAATTGTGGAATAGTGTGGTAAAATTTACACAGATTTTTAGGAATGCTGCTTTTCATATGCATATTAAGCTGCCAGATTTTCAACCAAAGTAATGTTTGATTGAACCTCTACTGAACAGAAGTACAAAGTGAAATTATTCTTCATTACTATGTGTGATTAAACTGTGGAACTCCTTGCCTCAGGTATTATGGATGCTGCAGCTTATGAGGGTTGAGGGGGTACAGGACAGGTTAATGAAAAATTAATTTATTAGGGTTAATAAATGAGTGGGATTGTATGTCTCAGGGATTTAATGAGCCACAGATTGTTGGAGCCTGGAAGAGCATTTGTGAAATGACCACTCTGTTTACCTTTTTCTTACACTTTGTTTTAGTTACTGCTAGGCAAATCAGATGGGTCTTTGGTCTGACAGCATTACTGTGATTTTTATTGTAGGGAATGCCAGTCTCAGATAATTTTTTGTATGTATAGAGATTCCTGGGAAATACCTGTCGGGATTTTATTGCCTTCAAAAGCAGGGAGAGCAGAGTGGGAGATTAAACACATTAGTATTTAATTGCTGGTTTATCAAATGCTTCCACTTTCTTCCCTTTTCTTTTTCTTCTCCCAGGTCATACCTATCATAAATGAATGTGGTGTTGTGTGGTTAACAAACCTGGTGGGCCATCACATATGGTCCACACATTCTGTCCTCTGGCAGAGGCTGAATCAGTGAGTGGGAGCAAGTAAGGGAAAGGTAGCTTTCCCTCTGAGATGACAAAGTTTTCCCAGGGCAAGAATTACCAGATACTCTTTTGGCAGTGAGAAAAATGGAAGTGAGAATAAATACTGTCAATGCCATTTTTTTTGGTGGCTGTCACTACAGGCTGATTCAACAGTAGGTGTACTGGGATAGAAGTGTGAAAGGGGAGGAAAAAAAAATGTGGAAGGGTAAATGGTCCATTTTTGCCTCCTCACCTCTTTCCAGCAGCTTCATGAGGGAGCACAGAAGCTGGGCATATGCGTTCAGCAGGGAGGAGGGAGGTAAAGAAGTTGCGAAAAAGCAAAGTGAGAGGAACCCTCTGATGCCTGCTCGTGGGAATGTGGAGTGAGACCTTCTTAACGCCTCCACTCTATGTTTCCACTCTGAAATGTCATGTTCAAATGATGTTTCCAACTATGGATCTTTCTGTTTCATTATGTTTGTTCCTGATTTTCTGCAAATCCTCCCTGAAGAATGCATTGACATTATTGGGGTTCTGAGAAGTTCAGTGGTTTGTTTTCACTGTAAAGCTGTCCCCCTCCCTCCCTGAATCAGCCAGGCTCCCATGGGGGAGGCTTCCTTCCTCACCCCCTGAAGATTAGTTGCTATCTGTGGGCTGTGGATACTCTTAGCCTGACGCTGTGTGCTGCTGCAGCAGCAGCAGCCGTGGCTTTTCTCTGCTGCAGCAAGTGTTGCCTCTTGACACTGCTTCCCCAGAGGGATCATTAGCAGGGTGGAGGCTATTTTCTTTCCTAGAAACAGGAAGAGAAGAAGAGGATGAGAGATGGGAGGCCTAAACAATCTAGAATTAGATTACAGTGTGAGCTCAGTGACATCAGCTCCCTTCAGCCTTCCCACCCATTTACTCTCTCACGGCATTTCTGTTCAGGCTGATGAGGATCTGAAGGTGCCTATAACACCATGCTAATTCTGTGGTGGTTAATTGGATCCAAAACAAAGGCCCAGAGCTGTGAGGCCCCAGTGCTGGCAAGTCTGGTGTATAGGTAAATGCATGTTGGTTGCACTGCACAGATAACTTGATATCTCTAACAGGCCAAAAAGCCTGTTTCAGAGCACTTCAGAACTACTGTCAAGGGATGTAGTCACCTTGAAGTCTGGTAAATTAAAATAAAACCTAAAAAGAGTACTAACTTCTGCAGCTTTTGTTGTAAGAGGTCTCTCTTTCTCTCTCCCTCTCATTCCCTCCTTTGTGGCTGTATCACCATAAAGTTGTTCAGTTCACAATGTGCATTCACATTTAGCAAAGGTTAAGGTTAAGGCTTGTTAAAAAAAATAATTGTTAAAGATAGACCAAAGAAAAGTAAAGGTAAAAGTAAAGGACCTAAGAAAACTGGCTGTGTTATTTATGGCTGTAGTAATCTTTGAGAAGGATGGACTTGTATGGTTAGTGTTGGCACGACCTCTTTGTAAATGGGAGACTTGGGCTTTGAGAAGAAAATACTGTAACTACATGCCAAGAGGTCAGAGCATGAGTGGCACCAGGCAGTATTAACAACAGGGTGCTTTGTTCCTTTTCTCAAATAAATCTGACCTCCCTGGTGTATGGACATGGTGAAGCTAAAATTGCCACACCTCCTGTCCTCTCCTCCTCCTCCTCCTCCTCCTCCTCCTCCTTCTCTTCCTCTTCCTCTTCCTCTTCCTCTTCCTCTTCCTCTTCCTCTTCCTCTTCCTCTTCCTCTTCCTCTCCTCCCCTCCCCTTCCTTCTCCCCCCTTCTCTCCTCTCCCCTCTTTCCTTTCCTCTCTCCCCTTTCCTTCTTCTCTCATATAAAAGACTTAATACATATATAACTGTTAGTATTAATTGTTTAGTCCTTTTATTGCTAGCTCCTTTCTGCAGCAGTTATTCCTCACATTTGGTGTGAGCCTGGCCTGTGGAACTTTGCCATTCACTCATGCCATGAGGTGCTGAATACATTTTTAGCCCTAGAAAAGGTCAAAATAAAAATGTTCAGTTTATTTCCCCTTAAATGCAAGTGTTCTAAATAAGATAGCCAATAGGGAAAAAATAAGTGAAAGGCCAAGAAACTGCTTTGATTTCCTTCAGACTGTTTCCTCAGAACCTTAGTGGCAGCTGGAGACAGCATGGATCTCCATGTGCTGGAATCTGTGATCTGCATGACAGGAGGAGATTATAGGTCACAGTTTAATCCAATTGCAGATACAAACCAACTGAGGTGGTGTGGATTCCCCAGAGAGGCTGGAGTAAGTTCTGTGTCACTGCCTGAACAGCGGCGTTGTGAAACTGGCACCTACCTTTCTGACCTTGCAGACAATATCTGCTTACTCAGGCTTCTTGTCTTACTCCTAAAATTACTCTTGCCACAAGCCACATTTCCTGCTTTTTCGGAGGTGCTCCATGTCTCTGCATGTACAGCAGCGCCTTTAGACAGCTTTCGTGCTATGCAAATTTATTTCTCTGTGGAATGGTTCCCTCTGAGGTTGTAACCTGTGGGCCTGTGCCATCACTCCTCATCTCTGAATACATGGATTTGGGGTTGAGGATTTGAATGCAGATTTTCCTTCCTACTGATGTCACATAGGGAAATATGCTTTTGGTTAAAAAAATGCCTACAATTTGTGGGATAGAGATGAGATCCAGATCATGTTCTTATTCAAAGTTTGTGGCCAGACTGGTCTCTATGTAGAAGAAACAGGTAAAATGCATGAGAAGAGAGGCACAAGGTTGTATTTGAAGTTTTTTGAGCTTCAGATCTGACTAAGAATAATGAATAAACCAATGTCATTTGACTCTGATTATATCATAATTAAGTTTTTAGTAAGATAAAGGAAATAGATTTTTATAACACAGGAAACATTTTTTTCTTGGGCACAGCAGGTGCTGACAGCTGGAGAGAGGCACACATCAGAGTAGGGAACTGTGGAGGTGATGTTCTTTCTGTCAAAGTGCAGATAAGCTTTGCCAGGTTATCTTTCTGAGCAGTTAATACAAATAAGTTCACAGAGAGTTTTGATAACCTGCTGTACATCTTCCTGCTTCAACTTAGCCATATTTCTATTGTAGATTGGTGATCACAAATTCACTAGGGTTATACTCAGAATAGAGATATGGGTCCTCCAACATACCTATGGATGTACTGGAGGGTCCAAATGTTTTGCTGTGAGCCAATGCTCAGCTGAGAAATAGTGCTGTTCATAGAAATTGTGTTGGTGAGGGCTGACTTCTTCAGGTAAGCTCTAAGTCAAGGCTCAGATTACTTTTGGAGATGCAAGGACCCAAAGAGCTGCACAGATCTGTCACAGTAATGTTTTGTAAGTGGCCTTCTACTTACCCAGATGTCACACACTATTAAAATTGAATATCCTCCATTCAGTTCCTGAGTAAATTGTTGTGCGTGAAAGCTACATCCTGTCCTTCACTGTGTTCCAGTTCAGTGTGGCTTCTGCTTCGTCAGCAAAGAAAAGATTCCTCTCTTTCTGCTTTTTCAATTGGTCTGATAGATAGGTACATATAAGTCAGTATGCATATTTTTGTGCATATATTATAATGACAAAAAACAGATTGTAAACAATTTTGCCGTACTTTGAAATAAGGCACAGCATATATGACTGTTGTCATTATCACTATCATTATATTTTTAGGTATGTCTTGTATATATTTTATGAAGAAAAATGCATTGTTGAGGTAGCTACCTCAGACAAGAACAGTCCTCTTTTCCTTCAATTTTTTCCCCCAATCTGGTTCTAGTTGCACTGCCCTAATCTGTGAGGGAGTGAGGTGTCCCTCTGAACAGCACCAGTACCTTAGCTTTCCTTGCAAAATAAGTGTGTTTTTGTGAGAGAGCTGCTGAGTTTTGGGGGTGAACATTTACCACATATGTCATTGTTACAACATTGCAGCTATACACATTAGAAACGCAGAGATGCTTGTTTAGATGCTGAAGGCAATGCATTAGGAACTGATGGTGGCTGATTATTATCCAATCAGTTCCTGATGCAGTATCTGCGACATCAAAAACCTCTGCAGTGGCTTTGGTTACCTCCTAGTTTTTTCAGTTGCGGTGTCCCCATTTCATGTCTTTTAAAAAAAATCTTAAACTTCAAATGTGGAGGTTTAACAGGGCCAGTGTACCAGGAAGAAAATAAGACTTCTTAATTGGACTACTCAGTTTTAAGGACATTTATACCTTTCTTTCATCTAAGAATTAAAAAGAATAAATATTATCAATAATCACTCTAGGTATAACTGCTAGAGAACATTATACATATTATACAAATTTTACTTTATATAAAACCGTTTTTTGTTGGCTGAATAGTTTCACACAAGTTAGTCAGCAAGTGTGTTCTGCTTCTCAAAAATGCAGGAAATGATGTAGGCTTGCAGCAGGGCGAGTCTGCAAATTCAGTAAGTATTTGAGTTGTGAAATTCATGAGAAACTATAACCTTATGCCAGCGTGAATGGGCTTTCTGCATGCACCATTTTAGCAAAGAGAACTACAGACCTAATGTTACTATCCTATTTCCCACACATTTTCTGGTTCTGGAAAAAACACTACTTGTGAAAGGAATAATCTGTTTTCAGACCTGCGTCTTAATACTTTGTATGTTTTCACTGGATGAGTATGTGTCAGGTATGTCTGTCCATTTGCTGCAGCTTTTGCTGTACTGAGAGCGAATAACACACACAACGTAAGCAGAATATGATTATCACAGCCCTCAGACAACAGGATTTCTGCTTTCATCCACCTCTGAAAGAATGCAGTCAATGGTTTTGCAGATACTTAGCTTTTGTATTTCTGGTACCAGCCTAAAAAGAGATAGTCTGGAATGTGTCTAACTGTAACTAATGTAATTAAGTTGCCCTCCACTGCAGAGGTGCCCTGGCTGTGGCTAATTAGCAGACAGGTTCTGTGCTTACTCACGTGGTTGAGGAGAGCTGGAGGAGGAAAAGCTGTGCATGGCCATGAGCACTGTGCCAGCTGCTATGCACTGATGTGGACGTTCAAGTTAGAGATCCCTGGAACCTGCCACAACAGAGGCTGATGCATCAACATGGTCCCTGGGTCTCTGACTGGCCAACTGTTCCCACTCTGGCTAGTTGAGTGTGGGTCTCATGCTTAGTGAATATTTTGTTGTTTTTTTCTAATACCTCCAAATGCGTTATTTGTAATCTTCAGTTTACAGGCTGTTCTTGTCAGCTGTTATGAGTGTCAGTCCATAGTTCTAGCTGCAGGTGTCCGACTGGAGCACATGCTGATCTTTAGAAATTCTGCAACATTTTTTGCAAAACATATATAAGCTGGTAACTCCCTTTGTTACTACTTCCATGGCACGAATGCCATGCAGTCTGCTAGGTCTGTCTGTTAAAATATTCTGCAATCTGTGTGCCACAGTGATCTGGATATTTTCATTAACTTCAACTTTAGGTGTGAAAGAAAAATGCTAACAGTGAGTAGGGGAATTTGAACAATGTTTTCCAAGTGAAAACAAAACATGTCAGGTGACATCTGCTGACTAAATAGAGTGATATCTAAGTCCATGTAAACATTGTGAATAAACTGCTTTTTTACATCAGAGGTAGTTTTGTCAGCAGTCACTGAGGTACGAACAGCATCACTTCACTAGGGCTGTTTGAAATAGCACACTTTTATCTCAGAATGATTTTTTTCTAAAATTTTGCAGGCTAAAAAGAACTTGTATCATACCTGGTTTTGCCGAGCACTAACTTCTGTATATCGGAGGGAGCTGTCTTTTGTCAAGCTCCTTGTGACATGATTAGTTTTTGGCAGACTACAGATGCTCCCTGGAATCTCACACATAAATAATACTTAGGGAGGTAACTATGGATTGAAGCTTTCAGCCATAAAACTGCGGTGAAATTAATATAACCATTTTATGTACACTGACTATATGTAATATTCCTTTCCATTGGGTATCCATAGGCTGACTTAAGCCATAATATTAATTTTGGCATCTTTGGATTGGGCTGTAAGTAGTGAAGTTGCAAGAACTCCAGCTGTAAGTAATAATATTATAATTGCGGCATATTTGTTTGTCAGCTTAGGAAAATCATATGTGAGTGGCATTTGGTAGCAAGGAATCATAGAATCATAGAATCATAGGGGTTGGAAGGGACCTCGAAAGATCATCTAGTCCAACCCCCCTGCCAGAGCAGGGTCACCTAGAGCACATCACACAGGAAGGCGTCCAGGCGGGTTTTGAATGTCTCCAGAGAAGGAGGCTCCACAACCTCTCTGGGCAGCCTGTTCCAGTGCTCTGTCACTCTCACAGTAAAAAAAAATTTTCTGATATTCACCTTAAACCTCCTATGCTCCAACTTGTATCCATTACTCCTTGTCCTATCACTGGTCATCACTGAAAAAAGCTTAACTCCATCTTCTTGACACTCACCCTTTACGTACTTGTAGACATTGATGAGGTCACCCCTCAGTCTCCTTTTCTCCAAACTAAAGAGACCCAGCTCCCTCAGCCTTTCCTCATAAGGGAGATGTTCTGCTCCCTTAATCATCTTTGTGGCTCTGTGCTGGACTCTTTCAAGCAGTTCCCTGTCCTTCTTGAACTGAGGGGCCCAGAACTGGACACAATACTCCAGATGCGGCCTCACCAATGCAGAATAGAGGGGGAGGAGAACCTCTCTTGACCTACTAACCACACCCTTTCTAATGCACCCCAGGATGCCATTGGCCTTCTTAGCCACAAGGGCACACTGCTGGCTCATGGTCATCCTCCTGTCCACCAGGACCCCCAGGTCCCTCTCTCCTACACTGCTCTCCAGCAGGTCAGCTCCTAACCTGTACTGGTACATGGCGTTTTTCTTCCCCAAATACAAAACTCTACACTTGCCCATGTTGAACTTCATCAGGTTTTTCCCCGCCCAAGTCTCCAGCCTGTCTAAGTCTCTCTGAATGGCAGCACAGCCTTCTGGTGTGTCAGCCACTCCTCCCAGCTTGGTGTCATCAGCAAACTTGCTGAGGGTACATTCTGTACCCTCATCCAGGTCGTTGATGAAGATGTTGAACAACACCGGTCCCAGTACTGACCCCTGAGGGACTCCACTAGTCACAGGCCTCCAACTAGATTCTGCCCCATTGACTACAACTCTCTGACTTCTTCCTTTCAACCAGTTCTTGATCCACCTCACTGCCTGATCATCAAACCCATACTTGATCAACTTATCTACAAGGATGCTGTGGGAGACGGTGTCAAATGCTTTACTGAAATAAAGATAGACCACATCTACCGCTCTACCATCATCTATCCACCTAGTAATTTCCTCATAGAAGGCTATGAGGTTAGTCAAACATGACTTACCCTTGGTAAAACCATGTTGACTGCTCTTGATGACCCCCATGTCCTTGATATGCCTAGAGATAGTGCCAAGGACAAGTTGTTCCATCACCTTTCCAGGGATGGAGGTGAGGCTGACCGGTCTATAGTTACCCGGGTCCTCCTTCTTGCCCTTCTTGTAGACTGGAGTGACATTTGCTATCCTCCAGTCCTCAGGCACCTCTCCTGTTACCCATGACTTACTGAAGATGATGGAGAGTGGCCTAGCAATGACCTCCGCCAGCTCCCTCAGCACCCTTGGATGCATTTCATCCGGACCCATCGATTTATGGATGTCCAGATTACTCAACTGATCCCTAACCCAATCCTCATCTACCTGGGCAAACTCCTCCTTTATCTTGACTTCTACTGGGGCTATATGAAACTGGGGCTCATGGGGAAATCCTGCAGGAGTAAAGACAGAAGCAAAGAAGGCATTCAGCACCTCTGCCTTCTTTATATCCTCTGTCACCAGGGCACCCACCTCATTCAGCAGTGGGCCTATATTGCCTCTGGTGTTAGTTTTGTTGGCTATGTATTTGAAAAAGCCCTTTCTATTGTCCTTAACCTGACTTGCAAGGTTAAGTTCCAAGGAGGCCTTAGCTTTCCTAGTTGCCTCCCTACATTCTCTGACAACAATCCTATATTCCTCCCAAGTGACCAGCCCCTCCTTCCATGATCTATAGATTTTCCTTTTCCACTTGAGTTTGCCCAGCAGTTCCTTTTTTAACCACGCTGGTCTCCTAGCTCCCTTACTAGATTTTCTGCCCATTGGGACACACTGATCCTGTGCTTGCAAGAAGTGGTCCTTGAATGTTGACCAGAGGAGGAGGGTCTCTGTTTCCCATAATTCTGAATATAAGCTTCAGCATAACAGGATTTGTTGATAGCTACCTAACTCTAATGATATCCAGCCAGAGTCAGTGATGACGTTAATGTGAACTGGGACACTTTCTTAAATTAATGAGGTTGAATTAGAGACAGAAGATAATGCTTTTATTTTCTTATTTCTAATGGTATCTCTACCTTAATTTTAAAGGTAAGAGCTGAATGAGAACTACATAAAGGTCTATTCTACACCTCATTTCCCAAAATATGGCATGATTGCTTGATACTCTAAATATGGAGATAGATATGATAGCTGTGTTTCTTGAAATGGTAGGTAATAAAAAATTTATTCCTCTTCAGCATGTAAACTTCAACTTTAAAAAAGTTACAAGAATCCAGATGTGTTTGAGCTGGGACATTACCAAGGTCATAAACACAGGAAAAATTGATTGCAATTGTTTTGGGTAACGGAAAATTCAGCATAGCTGGTGGTTATGGTAGAACACTAATCTTTGAACTTGTGGCAAGATCAAGATGCAGTGAAAAGTCTGGGCACAGAACTTTGTTTATCTTAAAAAACTCACATGCAAAGGATTAAACACAGCAAAGCCATCATCTGTTCAGTGCTAGACTGATGTTTTCAGAAGGTATATTTACAAACAACATTTTCAGTGGGGTTGACATGAGGTGGGGTGTCAGAAAAATCTGTTAACCCAGTTAACTCAGAGATTATTTTGCTGCTACAGAATGCTGCAACAGTAAAGCTGGGAAGGGTCAGAGTTACCAAGGCAAGGTCTGGAGCACAGTTTGTTTAAATGGTTTGAATAAGACCCTAGGTTAATCTTGTGTGCGTGGTGTGTTTGGATTTTTTGTAGAGCAACAGTATATCTTGGTTCTGCAATTTAGGTGCCATGCAGGTCTACTAATCCATTACAGCAAAGAAATTGCTGTGTTTAGCATAATCCCAGATACCACTGTGAGAGAGTTATGAACTGCTCACAGTTGCCAGCTGAGATTAAGCCAATTCACAGCCATCCAGGTTAGGCCTGCAAGTGCATTCATGTTAGCTAAGATTCTTCCCTGAATATCCTACTCAGGAAAAAAATGGCAAAATTCCACAGACAACACCTGGTACTCTGAAGATCTGTCATTAAAACATTTAGGGTCTCTGTGCATCTTCTGTGAGAGAAGTAATATTAAGCAACTCCATTTGTTGAACTGAGACCTAGTTTATTTGGTGATCTTTGGCATGCCCCAATCTGCATGTAAAATGATAAAGCAGGCTTGTTCTTTCTGGTTCAGCCTCTGCTTATTTGGCTTCTCTTGTATAACAGGGAAAACAATAAAATATAAATTCAGGGGAACTCTGTAATTGCTGAGCAAAAGGCACTTCTGTAAAGCATCTAGAAATAACGTGCATGTTTCCTCGGCTCCTTACACTTACCTCTTTTTATGTTCCTGTAACTCTACTGATTAGGGTAGCACAACTGAGCAGAGAACTATAACTGAATCCTGCTTATGTGTTTGCTCATTATTTACTGAGCTCTGACAGTAAATCTTGTATGTTTAGAAATAAAATGCCAGAACTGCACAGGAGAACAGACAAGAAGCAGAGAAGAGGTTGAATGTACTGGAGAAATTTTATGCAATTGTGAAAAGTATATATTGAGAGATTGTTCTGAAAAAAAAAAAAGTGTAAAAAGTTTCTTGAAGGGTGAAGGAAGATTAGAGCTTGTTTCCTAGAGCTAATTACCTACAGAAGATGATCAGCAAGATCATAGAATCATAGAATGTCTTGGGTTGGAAGGGTCCTGTAAAGGTCATCTAGTCCAACTTGCTTACAATAAGCAGGGACATCTCCAACTAGAACAGATTTCCCAGAGCCCCATCAAGCCTGACCTTGAATGTCTCCAGGGATAGGGCTCTCACCACCTCTCTAGGCAACCTGTTCCAGTGATCCACTGCCCTCGTATTGAGGAACTTTCTTCCTAATGTCCAACCTAAATCTACCCTTTATTTTCTAGCTTAAAACCATTACCCCTTGTCCTATTGTTACATGCCCTCGTGAACAGCTCTTCCCCAGCCTTCTTATAGGCCCCTTTCAGGTACTGGAAAAAGATAATTCACTTTATTTTCATCATGGTTTGCTTTGACTGCAGAAGACTGTAACAAGGAGAGCCAGCTGCTTTTTGCCCTGCCATTTCCACTGGGATTATTCTGCTCTTAGTATCCATGAAAACCATCTGCACCCTTCCCCAGCACGTCGCTGGTGTGCGCCCTGCCCTCTGCATTGGGAGGGTCCAGAGATATTCTTTCAAGGCTGGGCCTCTTTCATTACCTTGCATACTGAAAATGTGAGGCTCACAGAATACAGCCTGTGCTGCCACTGGTGTAAAGCTGGGGATTTTAATCTGGGAGAAATCATGTGCAGAATGCAGCCTCGGAGCATAGCGGCAGGAGAGCGACTCAGAAAATCCTCAGCAAAACCAGCCTTCTACTGGAACAAAACAGAGGCAGGCGCGGCAGGTGGTCTGATTATGTTTGCTCAGCCAGTCCAACAGTGTTTACTTGGCAAAAGAAGGCATCAGGTGATACAGAAAGTCCCAAACAAAGCTCCAGACGAACACAGGCATGACCAGACTTTCTCATCTCTTGCGTACTTGTGAAAGTGGAGGAGAACTTGTGGCTGAAGGAGAAGGCACAAGAGCCAGAATGCATGTCTCTTCTGTTGATTCTTGTGTGGGAGGCTACTTAACAAAACACTGCTGAGAATTCAGATTTCTTTTTTGTTTCTTTTGTAGTACTTAAACCATTTTCTGTTGCTGACAAAAGAGTTAAAGCCATGTGGGGTAAATTCTTGTAACTCCTTTTCTTGCTCAGTCACTTTTGGCCCTGCAGCTTTTCCTTGCTGCCATCCCTGTGTGCAGTGCTAGCTATCATGGGCATTCAAATTTGACATGGCACATTTGACACTTGACATGCAAATTTGAAGTCATAGTCCAATGATAGTGGATGGAGGATGGCTGTTAGAGTGAGATTTTTTAAAATTAGAACAATTTAGGCATCCAAATGTGTGTTTGCAGAACTTCTGTGGAAGGAGAGGCTCCAGAGGAGCAGAAGACCTTTTCTAGATAGGAATTTAGGCAAGCATTACTACAACATGGTGTAAATAGATACAGATTAATGTTACATACAGAAGGTACCTGCACAAGTTCTATGTCTTTCCAAGGGGAAACATCAGATTTTCGTTTTCTGCCTCCTAGCTTCTCTATGAATGAGAAAGTGTTCCAAGTTTCTGAAAGATTTGGAGTACCTGTCACTCTTCTATGGTGCATAAAAACTTTATGGTAGAGGAATGTTAATCTTGCCCTAACACATATCATCCTGTAAATTAAGATCTATCTCACACTGCAAAGGCACAGAGGGGGCAGAGTAATTGCACACAGGCAACCTTAATTCTGGCACTTTCTGATTTGTCATTGCTTGACCCTTCAACCTTGATGATCTTTTGACATAGCTTTTTCTCCTCTCTCTTTTTTTTTAATGCAGATATAATGAGATTATGAAACGAGTGTAAGACTGATTAAAAGAGAGTTTAGAACTTCAAGCTCAAAGATCAAACAATCAAGCCTTAATATTTTTCATAGTGTAATTTGCAGTGAAAATCTCCAATAAAAAGTTCAGACATAATGAAGGTTTTGCTTACATTCAGAGTTGGATAAATAGTAGGTGGGGCTATGGTTCTACATGTTGCTAAAAGCAAAGAATCAGATTAAAAAATAAAATAAAATAAAAATCCGTAAATAATATATAGTTGACATTTGAAACCTGGGTAGCTCTACAGGAAAAGAGATCTTTAGTAGTTGGTGGTAGACATCACAATGTTGACTTGGTGCAGCTGCACAGGAGTTGTGTCATCAGCTTGTGCATTACCCTTACTGGTTTCTTCTTTTGTTGTTGTTAAAAGGGATTTTTCAGTCTGTGCTATTGAATTTTCCACTATTTTAGCTCTCTAGCTTTAGTGATGGGTGACAAATTTTATGTCTTATTTAAAATTATTTGCTAATAAATGGGTAGATGGAAATACATAATTAGAGTAAAAATGAAAGGCTTCTGGAGGAATCCCATAGGAGATAATGTAAAAACTGATACCAGTTTCACTGGGGACAAATTTTATCCAGAAAACATGAGGTGCAAATTATTGGTATTGGTGTAATTACTGCAGTTTTATGATAAGATCTTAAAACTTGCAGAAAAAAGAAATTGCTTTTGTCTTTCATATGTGATATTTTAGTTAATAAAATGGCAGCATTCTGAAGATACAGGTGTGAAAGCATAGGAAATTCTGGCAGTACAACAAGATAAGTATTTAGAATGATGTCAGCAACTTAAAACATACAAGATAAACTGACAGAGCCTCTTAATTGGAATGGTAACAAAAAATAATATAAAAATAATCAAAGGAGTAAAATTTTAGATTAGCTTAGAGAGATTCTAGCATTGGTTTGATTCAGTTCTTGGAATGAAGCTTTGATTTCTTTCTCAAAATTGGATTTACCAACATAGCTTCTCTTTGATGCATTTCTTTATTAATTAAAGTGGTTGGGCAGGTTGCATATTATTCATCAACAGCATTTTTTGATATGTATGGAACCATATTGACATCTCTGCAGGGCTTGGGCTGACTGTATAACTGAAGATGGCTTTAAAATATCAGAGTGGAATAGTCAGATAAATTTTTTTAAAATCATACAAAATGACTGATGTTTTCATTGCACAACACATTCTATGGCTTATTAAAACAGTCTGTGAAGACACAGTAGACAAGAACAACTTGTCTTTAATAAAATTAAGGATAATATGTAAAGGTCTGATTGGGGAAAAAGTGTTGGTTCCAATTGCAATTCTGCCACCAGTCCCAGCACTAATATTTAAGGTTTGTGTTGAAACAATCATGAGTTTGAAATGAATGTGTCTTTGCCATGGTTCAAATTATTCTGGGATATCACCATGACTTTTATTTGCAGATGCTGATGTGCCAATTGTACCTGCATGCACAATTATCAGCCATAATCATGGTAGTTGCATGTGCTTGCCCTTGTCATTTGTCAATTAACACTTGTTTGAGAAGAATAGATTGAACTCATACCTTTATTTCAGTCATTATGTAAATTCCAATCTAGAATAAAGGTGGTTACTCTACTGGAAGAGTAATTGTTTGCTGGGAAAAACTGGGAACTGGAAAGTCACATAGCAAGGCTGTTGTGCAGTCTAAGTACATATCTCTTGTAAATAGGGAGAACAGAGGAGATGTAAAATGAGGAAACAATTTAAAAAGTGTGGGAATCACTTTGGAATTAAAAAACATCCAACTGATGTTTTTTCAGTAAGGGGTGGAGTACAGTTGCTGGGTTTTGTGGAGTTTTGCAATGGAAGCTTGAACCATGCCGTTCCCTGCCTTGATGGCGTGCTCTTGCCTGTTCTTCTACCTCAGTAATATTTACTTTACGTGTCCTCCTCCTGGAATGATGCCCCTGCACTTGAAAACACCAATGTCTTCACCGCTGCTCCTTCCCCTGGAGCTAGTAGCAAAGCAGCAAGATGAGAGGCAGTTTGGCCTCCCTGATGTCCACAGTAGCTGAGGTGAAACCGAAGTAACATCCTTGCATTCCATGATATTCAACTTCTTGGCAGGACTGCAAGTGGATATCATGGGTCTTCAAAGTGACAAGTGTTGGCTAAGAGTCCTCCAGCGTAGCATTAACTGAGAGGATCAAAGTCCTTATCTAACTTGCAACCCAGGTAAAAATGGTGATTCTGCTTGCCTCTGTCTTCTTGCAGGAACAGCTTCAGCATCACCATTGATGTTCTTTCATGCCAATTGGCCTTCTATCTAGCTTTTATGTATATTTTGTTCAAGTGGAATGAATTTTCCAGAGGTTTGCTTCACAAGTGCGTGGGCACAAATATTGACACACAGTCACTGAGAGGTGAGCGGGGCCTGTTC
The DNA here is from genome assembly GCF_020740795.1 of Apus apus. Taxonomy (NCBI): domain Eukaryota; kingdom Metazoa; phylum Chordata; class Aves; order Apodiformes; family Apodidae; genus Apus; species Apus apus. The sequence goes on from NC_067284.1 coordinate 45,239,282, forward strand.
AGTTCAGGGTTATGTTGACTCAGAAGCATTGAGATGTTATGAGTGCAGACAGCTTCTTCTGTGCTTTATCTGCATCAGCTATATTGTCCTGTTCAAACTGCACGCCCTTGCTGTTGCTACACTGTGTAGTTCACAGTCTTGTTGCCATTCTGAGAACAGTGATGAAAATAAAGCCATGTGTATATATGGCATAGGATTATTTCTGTGCACATAGGAACTTTTAGGAGTGCATTTCAGAGCAGGATCAGTGCCTTGATGTTTCAAGATGGTCTGTTTATCTCCTCGTGTGAGTTGCTGTCTTCCTGAGCCCTAATAAATATTTATTCAAATATAAATCTATTGCATGTATTTCAAGTAAGATGAGCTAAAAATTCCCAAATATTGATAATTATAGGAATGTTTTAAGTGAGGGAAAAAAGGAAGTTGTTTGTTGTTGTTTTTGTTTGTTTGTTAGTTTGTTTTTTTCCATTCATGAAGGCCTGCATTGCTAGATATTTTCTTATCTGGGAGATATTTCTTTCAAAGCGACTTGCTATTGCTGCTGCTGTGTCCAAAGTTTGATTTTAGAACATTCATCAACCAAACAGCTCTTCAAAGCATCGTAATTTTAAAAAAGCTGAAGTCATCCAGTGCTATGTGAACTAATCACACAGGAAAACCCAGCTGTGATTCAGGTTCAGTTAACAGTATGTGTTGCCTATTAATGGAACATTTAGCTCTCGTAGTTGAAATATAACCTGTAATAGTTTTGTCCCTGAGTATACAGATGTTAACACTAGTTTTCCAGTGTCCAGTGGGTTAATTTATGCAGTTTTAATGCTTTTATTTTTAACTTTTGACTCATGAAAATTACTAAGAAAAAGCTTACAGTCAGCTGCATGCTACTTAGGCAATTTGGATTGAATTCAGCTCAGCTCAGCAAAGGTGCAGAAGATGAAGGACTGTATATTTTATAATTACTGTGCACGAAGATGCCAGATTGTAGAATCTCTACAGATAATTGTGAGATTGCTATAAAGACATCACATTTGCCTGCAGAGATTTCCCAGTCTGCGACTTTTATCCAAGTGGAAGAAGAGAGGGAAATGTTTTCTTTCTGCCAGTCCTGGATTTCAAACAAGGTATTAAAGAAGGTTCTGTTGTTGAAAGCCCAGAAGTAAACCCTTAGAAGATTTCAAGAAGGCTAGATAACTATACTGATAGTAATTAAAATATTGTTTGGTTCTGGTGCTCAGCAGTCACAGTCTGTCTGGATCCCTGTCTTCCAAATGCTGCATTTTGGATGCCCCAGAATCACCTGGGACCTGATCTGACTGCAACTGAGAATGCCAACTTTCCTCTAAATTTCTGGGAATAATTATTTCTTGCCCCTGACTCTGCTACCTTTTTTGGGTCTCTATTAGAGCAACTGTAATCTTCCATTTCCTTCTCAACATACATTCTGGTTGTAATCAAACAGCAGTGATTTCTTTCCTGTAAATTTTTCTCTCTGTCCTTTTATTTTTGGCTAATTTTTGGTGTTGGGGAAGACAGGAGAGAAAATTTTTATTCTCCAGTCATCATCACCACCCATTTGATTGCTGCAGCCACACGGAGTTTCTTTGGTACTAACCCTCTCTTCCCTTCAGTCAATGTAGTTCTCTCCTGTTTTATGACTCTCCCACTTGTTATGTCTTGCTGTGCATTTTTACATTTAAATTGGGCATTCTTGGAGGCACAGATTATGAATAGACTTGTACTGTGCGGGTGTTTAAAAAATGAAAAAAGCACAAACAAATGAGAGGAGATTAATCGTGCACTATCTAATTCCTAACACTTAGGCTAATTCCAAACAGTAAGCGCAAGAAATAAAAGAGAAAAAGCCTCCTACTTTAACCTACTTTAAAACTCTTTTGTGAGCAGCAAAGGAGGCTATGAAAACCTCAGATTAATTTACTCAGTTCTGCTGCAGAGGTTTCATTTTAAGAGGTTTGTTTTTACCAATGCTAAGTGATCCAAAGAATTTGAAGAATGAAGAACAGATCTTTTTTGTCTTTTGCTGTGAAAAATCTTTAATTTGCTTTAGAAGGAGACTAAAGACCATTATTTGTTTCCCTTTGTCTTTTGGAAGTGAAAGGATGTTTTGTACCAAATTCTTGAAGAATTCCATGGGAAAAAAAAACAAGCCTCCATAAGGTGTGAGTCACAGTGGCTGCTTTTACAGTATAAACAAATGAAAAACAGCTTGTGTCCTTGCTAAGCAGATTATCAGGAGAGGTTGAAAAGGTTCTTTCTAGAGAACAACTCATTCTCGTCATTTTTCATAAAGCTACTGGAGCACTAGGAAAGTGGAAACAAACCCAGAGCACTGTGTTTTCCCCTCACCACACCCTTCAGTATCAGAGAAATCAGCTTGTATTTGTAGCAAGGAATTGAAGTTGTGGAAGATCTCAATTTCTCTGCCACTTTTGTGTGTTTGTTCTTTGCATCCAGCCTATTAGCTGGCTGGTCCTCTCTGTGCTATCCCCAAGTGAGTGCTGCCCTTCCTGACAGCAGCTTTGCACAATTAATGGAGATGCATCCTACCTGCTCTCTGGTTCATTTCAGTACAGCAGCTTCTAATATAGACAGTAATGATTTTTGTAGAGTGAGTGAATGAATAAATACATAAAAGGGAAAAAACCTCTCCTAAATACTAGAATGAAACTGTGCTTCTGTTGCTGAGAGCTCTGCATTCACTGCCTGGGATTTGACACTCCCTGTTTAAAAAAAACCATCAGACAAAACCCAGCTGACAAAACCTGCAAAAAACCTCTGTTAAATTATTCAGTCTCTTCTACAAACTAATGAGCATAGGCAGCCAAATTCCTTTTTAAAAGAGAACAAAAATTTGAACCAAACCCCATGTTTTAATACAATGAAATTAACTGTTGCGCAACACTGAAAAAAATTATAATTAGCTGGGAGACCAATCTGTTGCTGCATCCCTTTGATGTAAGAAAAAAAAAAAAAAAGGCTTTGTATGCTGATTCACTTGTAAGCACAAAGAGCAACTCCATCCTCAGGCTCGGAAACTTTCTGATGTTACAGTTAATTAATAACGTTAGCATTTGCCACCTAGTGACTCGAGGGTATTGCATTAGAAAAAACATCACCCTAAAAGTGTGAAAGACAATAGATTTGTATGCATTTAATGACGTGTCAGTACTGATGGGATGGTTTTAGTGTCTTTTGTCGTATTATATTTCAGTTTATGTTGCAATATGCTTGTTCTGTCATTTTACTCAGCTGTACCTCTGGTGTCAAAGAAAACAGAAACTTCCATAGGGCTGAACAAGTGCACGGGCTGTTATTTCCCGACGATCTACGACAATGGTTATTTGGTAACAGCTGGGCCATGTCTTCTGTAGACAAAGCCACTGTGGGGCTGAAACCTCCCATAGCTGAAGCATAACTGTTTCCCTGGTAACAGTTAACTAGCACGTGTTTTATTGTTTCAAACTGCTTTCCTAGGGTATTTGCAGGTGGTAGAAGATGCTTTCTTAAAGAGGGGTCGTAACCTCATGAACTTTCAGATGTCGCAACAAATTGGGGGACAAAACCATTTTTTTTTTCTTTCAAATGGATTAAGTAAATCTTATTATATAGCCTTTATGAGACAGATGTAACTCACAGTTTGATTTTTAGCATTATATCCAGATGCTGATACAAGCATTTCAGCTGTCAAAATTCTGTTTTTGGAATGTGAACTAAGACCATATTTCTAATAAGATTTCAAATAAACACAGTGAGAACATGCAGACATTAAGAATACAGTGACTTTCTTTTTTCTTGGGTTTATTTTAGCTGTGGTTTGTTTGTCTGTATGTATTTCTTTCAAATTTGATGTTTCAGTGTTTTATCTTAAAAACGTGCTTGGATCTGCCAGAGTTTTTAGGTTGGTCTGATAGGTCTCAGGATAAATACAAAATTATCTGGGAACATGTAAAAGATGGTGGCAATGGAAAAATCCCTTGATTGGTATTTTAAGTTGGAAAGTATAGGGGTATACTTATGATGCACACATACATACCGAGTATGCGTTTGTATATGTATCAGTAAGTATGAATGCAGGATTTTGTAAATGGAAATTACATCCTCATTTTTTTCCTATACCAAAATTAAAAGCTCCTTAAAAATGTATTTATTACATTAATTAAAACAAATATTCAGTGGTACACAGGAATGTTTTGTGTTAGGGTTGTTTGTTAAGAGGAGGCAATCCCAGGACAAAAGAATTAGAAGCAACATGTGACATAGAATAAAAATGTGGTTAGATTTTAATACATTCAGCAAAATCCATTTGTAATCTAGTGGGATGAAGAGAGAGCTCCCTCTCCTGACTGTTTGATAAAATTTATAGAAGCTATTTGCATGTTTACTTTGGCAAAAGTATATTAAAAAAATGTTTAAATGACATGCTGTGACATCTGGAATAAAAGGCTCGTATTCATCTCTTAGGAAAGAATGAGCAGTGACTTTTTTTTGAGGCATTATGGAATTATTCTGTTGCGTGGGCAGTGTGAAGTCTGTTATGATCACAGGTATGGCCTCATAGCAGACAACCTGTTTTGTTCAGGGTGCTCTGAACTGGACATGAATCAAAGCTTCCCAGACTCGTACAAGAAACTCTCCTGATTTTAATGAAATTAACTCTCAACAAAGGTTGAGAGGGGCAGGTTCAAGTCCACAGGGTCAGGGTTAATAATTAATTTTCTGTTTTAGTTTTTGGTATTGGGGCCCCATTTGTGCAATTTATTTAAGATCACATTTTATAGATACAGTTTTCTCAAAGGTCTGGAAGTGGAAGGCCTAGGCTGGCCCATCTGCTCCCTTTGTTAGAAAACACATACCTAACTTGTAGCTTAGATAACCCCTAGGCTGTGTGCCTGAGCTGTATCCCAGGCAGATGTGGAGAGAGGGAGGACAAAGTTTCTGCTGCTAGCAGCTGAGTAATTCCAAAAGATTTACGCCAGATGCACAGTGGTGAAGAGTTTGACGCTACTCCTGACTGAATTATGTCATCAAAGAAAGCAAATAAGTCACTGAATCACAGAATAGCCATGGTTGGAATGGATCTCTGAGATCACACCTGGCTGAAATGCAGCTGTGAATACAACTATGCATTTTCTAAGACTGTTTGTGGCTCTTTATTAAAACTGCTTCTTCATTTTTAATGGATTTTTTCAGATAAATTTGGACATTCATGTATAGATAAAGTAGCCAATGCGGCTTGGTTGCTAGCTTTTGTTTTATTCATAGAATTAACCCAGGTCACTTTCTGTATGTGTCCATGAAAACATCTTTACTTGTCTTCTCTTTGTTCCACATCACATCTTTGCTACAGATAGTAGTTTGTAAGTCTTTTTGGTAGACATGGGGATGAGACTCAAAGGTAGATCTGGTAAGTAACCACAGGGCTGGACAATGTGTCCCAGCCCTGAGCTCTGACTCTCTGGTGAAGTGCCTCCATGGGACCTGCCTTGGAACTGGGGAATGGGTAGGAAAATGGGTCCTGGGCCAGGACCTAAACTGCCTGAAAATAAAATCAAACTGAATTTTTGGAAAGAAATTTGCTGTCATGATCTCTATGTAGTATGTTAGCAGATATTTAAATTGGGGAATGGCATCTTGTCTGAGGGAAGATAAGGTAGGGAGAAAAGCAACAGGTTATACACCCAGCCTATTTCCCCCTCCCTCTTTTGAGAGAGGTAGGCCATTAAATAAGTAGAGTGTCAATAAATTAGTCATATTTCAGGCCAGAAGTTTTGCTTTACAGTGAAGATTGAAAGAAGAATTAAATAATCATTCTGATTGTTCATTGCCATACTCAAAGCAAGTTTTAAACTAACAAATCAGGTAAAACCACTCTGAAACAGACTGCGTCGTACAAAATTCCCTGGGTTGTATTCTTCAGGAGCATCATATTGGTTATGGCTTAACCATAAGATCACTGTGATATTAACGAATAGGTATTATAATGCGAGATATTTTTTTTACCACACGCGTGTTCTGCTGCAGGTTATCTGTGTGTAGTCACACTGCTCTGCATGCCTGTGACTCAGTTTCACTGTGAACCAGGGTTGATTCTTTTGCCCTCCTCATACACTACCATATGAGTTTTAAGTCTTTTATAAAACAACTTTGAGTCCAGACATATCATTGAATCCACATTGAATTAATTACATTCCGTAAACTTCAAAACTTGGTTAAGTCATTTCATTTTTCATAGTTCTGAATAAAAAGCAAATGAGGCAATGACAGAAACTTAAGTGTTGGCAATAAAACGGTTGTATTTTGCTGTATAATTACTATCTCATTAATTCTAACTGTTGAAGAGCAGCTGCTAACTGTTGGTACAAGTTTACTTTATGACTGAAACAGTGTTCTTATTTAACAAATGGATTGACATTATTTTGGGGATGAAAGCATTAAGAATATTTACAGTGCCATAGCAATGATTTATAACAGTGCCTGCCACATATTCACAGTAATACTACATTTACCAGCAAGCTCCCCCCACCCCCAAATTTAAAAGTCCAGACTTACCAGGAAACATGGATACAAGCTGTTAACCTTTTATTTGCATTTTTCCAGACTTCAGTATTGCTTTCAGGTCTGCTCACTAACATTTGTAGACACTTCAGGTACTTCTCTGTGGGGTTGGATGCTGACTGATGGGAGCTTGGAAATTACTTAAAAAAGAAAAGCCTGGAAAATGCTGCTGAATGCTCAAACCTTTCTGCCTCTCTTACAGTTAAGCACAGTTAAGCGATCCTCTGACTGGGGCAGTAATATAAGAGAAGATTAATTTTTCACTGCCTGCAAAAGAAGGCGAATGAGGAGGACAAACTCTCCCCTGCCTCTCAGATCCCCTCTGCGGTCCCCAAGCTGTGGCACTGACACTAGCACAGGGGCACAACTTCCCAGAGTCAGGCCTACTGTGCCGCCGGCTGTTCCTGGGATGTCAGCTTCCAAGTTGTTTCTTAAATAGAAAAGCATGCATCTGCTCCTCCAAAGTTTTGGAAGCACCAGAAAGATAGCTCAGAATTACAAGTAAAATACAAGTTTTCTATAGGAAACAGCCTGGCAGTCCCCACTTTGTTATTCACTTGATAAGCAGAGTCTTTTTGACAGTCCTAACCTTCTAAACTATAGGTCCTGCTGAGCCCAGCATGAGTCAAACGCTGGGTACCATCTGTCAGAGCTTTAGTGGTTTGTTGTGTTGTGGTTTTTTTTTTTCCTCTCTCTTCTTTTACTACAATCTGCTAGGAGGGGTACAGAATAGAAGTTGCTTTTTTTACACTTAAATGAGAAAGTAAGGAAATTCAATAAGAAGCATTAAAGAAATCCTGCTGTTCCCAAAAAAACTCGGTAGGCACGGGGTAGGAGAGCAAATTATTCCGTGCCCCTCAAGATTTTAAAAACAAGTATATAACAAGTGGGGAAAAAGAAATCTGAAATGCAAAACTGAAAAGATTATTTTGAAAAATGAAAGTTATATGAACTGTGGTATTAGCAAGAGTTTTGAAGTGATGGACACCTCAAAGTTTTCAGCTGTTTTACTAAAGAAACACACTTAAAGGATATTCCAAATTTCCCCTTGATGGACATTTAATAAGAGGAGCTAGCAGAGAAGAAATGGCCCCTGCTGCACTGTAAAATAATTACCAAGGGGACACTTTTATGTCTTGTTAGTTTATATTCAACCCTAAATTGGTACCTGTTCTGAATTTGGTCAAAGTTTTCTGGAACTTCAGAAACACAAAGTAATATTTCTCTTGAATACGTTACTAACAATTCATCAAAACAAAGGGGTTTGCAGGTTGTTACAGATATACATGCACACACGGAAATGAGAATACAACACAGGAAATATGCTGATTTTCCAGTGCTGAGGGCCCTGTGAGAAGATATATCTGTAGGTACCTGTATAGCTCTGTGTGATGTGCACGATGTGGCCAGGTATCTTACCTATACAGCTCCTACCTGCACAAATGGCTAGTGTAGAACCCAATTCCTAAGAACCACAGGGCCTGCTAATACTTCTGAGAAAGGAGTGGTAGATTGTTTCATGTTGTTGATTTTTTTGAGCTGGCTGTGCACTAGCCTATGTCTTTTAGGGTAGCTGTGGGACTGAGCTCATTTTGTATTAGACACTGTGGTGACAGCTATATTAGCTTCATACCAGTAACACATCCCTGTATGTCACAGCTGTTCCTAATGGGGACATTTAGGGGCTTTCTTGTCTTTTCTCCCACTACTTAATAAACTGAAGGAAATGCTTCACCTTCGAGAGGCTGGATCTGTGACTCCAGCTGGACATCTATGTTGGCAGTGCCCAGTTTTCATATGAAATTATTATAATCAACCATAGAAAGTGGGTGCGTAATTGCACATGAATTCTTGCTCAAAGTCTGAATTTAAGAACTCTTAAATATCTTAAAGAACACTCCTAGGTCTGCTTTTGCTATATTATGTTGCTCTACCCCTACTGACTGGCATCACGTTATTTCAATTTGTGTTTATTTAGCAGAAGAGGTATGTGGCTAACTTTGAGCATAGATTTGAAATCTTCTAATTTTATTGTCCCCTTACAGTTTCTTTAGCTTCAGCAATTCTATATTGCCATTTCAAAAGGTCAGCAGTGTGATTTTAATGAGCGTTTGATTCTGGTCTCATTGCAATTTTATACTCCTGCAATTTTGTTTAATGCACTTGCAAGTGCTCGGGTTGGTGACACAGGTGGCGAGTTGATCAGGAAGATTCAGAACTCGGGTGTTTGCTTTGTGTTTTCTTGTGATAAGGGTCATTGAAATGTGCCCTCTGGCACACGCAGGTATTCTAAAGGACACTATTGTGGTGTGCCTCAGGAGCAGCTTATGTAAAAAAGTGACTTTAAGGGCTTCTTTGTAGACAGTTGTACCCGTAGGTGTTGTCTTTGGATGCCAGCTATTACGTATGGTTGGAACAGTAGCACATAGTGATGTCATGACTTGCCTCATATTAGGAGGCTATCTCAGTTGTATGTAAAGCATATATTTTTACAGGTTCCTTCCCACAATTATTATCATTCCCCTTGCACATGTCTGTTGTGGTAATACACAGGGACAAATGGGAGCTGAATCCCTTTGTCCCCAGTGCTGGGTGAGCACTTTCCTTTCCTGAGGGGCTTCAGCCCAGGTAGGCAGGGCACATGGGAAGAAGGAATGGAAAAGGAGAGAACACAATACAGCCAGTGAGCAAGGTGTTACCAAAAATGTCCAGTCAAAGCTGATGTTGCTAATTATATCTGCTGTTGTTATCTCACCTTTCCTCTGTGTTTTTTGCAAGTGAGACAGTGTGAAGTGTGTGTTTTCCCATCACGTTGTACTGCTGTGTTAACAGAGCAGTACTGTGATACAGGCTGATTCTGTGGCTGCTTACTCTGCTCAATCACTTGCTGAGCAACATTTACATTTATGTATTTCCTTTCACCCTGATCTCCTCTAATTAAATGTACTATATGCTGGATTGTGTGACGATCACAAAAGCGCTTTAGGCCACATCTTGTGCAGAAAAGCCTTACTAGTTTAAATGTGAGAGAGCAGAACATCTGTCAGAGTCTGTTTTTAAAGATGTATTGTGAGAGAGAAATTAAACATCTCCAGGTAGACAGCTATTTCAGAGCTGGTGAGCAAAAGCAATAGCTGTTGTGTTTTTCCACCCCCCCTCCACATGCACTACAGCTGCAATGAGCCAGAGCACCTGTTCTTTGCATGCTCCTGCTGGTTTGTGCTGTTTGTAGCTGCTGCCAGGCGGGTCCCAGGGGAGATGCAGGAGTTTTTTAATGGACCAAGAAAAGCTGGGAGTGCATAAGATGTGCACTTTCACAGCAGTTGTCTCTTTCTTCTTAAAATGACAACAGTTATGAGGTCAAATCACATTCTTTTGATGTAATTAAGAAAACTGCATGAGAATTAGTTACACTTCAGCATGCCAGGCTGCATTTGTGAGAAAGGAGAACTTTTCTGGTTCAGTTACTGTATTTTGTGTGTATCACATTATTCAATTTTAAAATTTGAGTTAGCATTTTTAAGCATTTAAATCAGGATATCTAATGCTTTGTGGATATTTAGTAAGTGGCATTTACTTGAATAAGGTAACATTTTTATTCCATCAGGATTAGTAGAAGACGTGTATGAAGTGCTCTTCGTTTTCCTCTCTTGGCAGACCAAAGAGACTTTAGTTTAAAACAGTAATTTAAAACAGCAGCTTGTGTTGGTAAAAAGGATGACATGCAAAACACAGAATATTTTTATTCCTTGTTGTATGTCAGGTGATACAAGCACTATTGCATCTAATATTATGTCTGAACTAATTAAAAATTGGTAAATAGATGTGATTTAAGAGTCAGCTAATTCTATCGTTTGTTACATGGGAAAACTTTCTATACTGCTGTCGCTCCACAAAGTCTTACAAACTTATTGGCTCAAATAATTCGATTGACAAAGTCAGTTTTGGTTTAATCTAGAATGAGTGAGCCTACAAATATAAGGTTAAGGCACACAATTTCTAATGAAAGTCTAGACTCTTTGACAACTATAAATTCATAGCCAAAGCTAACAACTGCATCAAAATGGTGGCACTTTATAGAGATGCTAGGATGGTTAGGGGGTAGAAGCAACCCATTTATATGTTTTCAGTGTCATAAAATGTCATCAAGTGATCAAAATTAGAAAAGAAGACAGATGAAATAGAACCCTTTATGACGGCTAAACAAATCTGTATTTTAATAAATGGTATGAAAGGAGCCCTATGGACTATCACCCTAATGGACTCTTTCTTCAACAATGACCTGTTCTTAAATTCTCTTGCCATTTAAGGCACCTAAAGAAATCTGTCTTTATAGGTCTGACAGCATATGATCTTCATGCTGGCCAGAAATCCACCAACCATAACATGGGTGTCTTCATAGTGACAGCAGCACAAGAGCAAATGTAGTTTTGGACTTACCATTCTTTCCTTTGCCCTGCGGTGCCAAAGGCAGTGAAGCACGCCTGTCATTTTGCAGTGGAGGGAGTGTTACTGGAAAGCTCTCATATCCTGCTAAACCCCAGGCTGTCAGTGTTGAATCATTCAATTTCTTAGGGGTTGTGGGCTGAGGAGAGTCCACACAATAGCCGCTGTTATGTGTTGTGTGTCATTGAAGGACAGTGTAGTTTGCAGCACAAATTCCAAGAGGTACTGGTGTAGTTTTGCATCAGATTCTTTTTCCCACCTTCATAAGAAAGGATGGTGAGGGAGATGATGGCAATGGAAAAATGGTGCACCAGGGCAGCTGAAATGCCTATAAAGCCCTGAGGAGCTGCTGAGGGGGTAGGATGTCACTTCATGTCACTTTGTGCTCTTCATGTATCTTCAGAGAATGTCAGCTGATTTAATGAGAAATACTGCTTTAATGTTAGTTTGAATTACATTAGTGTTGCCAGATCTCCCTCCCCGTGTTGGACAGATCTACTTAGTGATTATTATTTATTACTATTATATTAGAATTGTGGAAGTCACTTAGGCTTCTCTTTAAATTTTAAATACCCTAGGAAAATCTAACTAAGTCCTGACCCCATAGCCATTAATTTTAGTGGCATAACTGCCATTGATTGAGTGAGCCTTGAAGCCTCAGGCTATATATATCAAGTGATGTTTTTAGAAGACACAAAGTGAAAATATCTTCTCTGGAAAAATACACCAACACATCTTTCTCTTTTAAAAGCTAAAATAATACCTCAAAGTTGACTTGGAGACTGGTTGACTCAATTGTTGTTTAAATATTAAAACAAATGTTTTAAAAATCCTTTTAGATTGCACTCTGCATAAATTCCAACAAATTTTTCTGAAGTGCACTAGAAAAGAAGAGTTTATCTTCATTTGTAATATCATTTAATGAGTACTTAACAGAACCTTAAAACTTGCTGTCAGAGTAAAATGCATTTTCATGGCATTTATAAAGCACATTAAATAGTTGTTTGTAATGTAGCGTTTTCTTGTGTTACATGTATCACTTAGTCTCATGTGCTTTATGGGATTGTACACTTTCTCTGCATTTTTCCTGCTAGATGACATATCTTGCTGTTAGAGGCATCGGGTCATTAAATTTACATATGACTGAGGGAATTTACTTTGATATTTTACTTTCAATCTTATGCAAATTACTGGCATCCAATTTGGTGGAAGTAAAATTACTGACCTTTCACATGTTCATTTGCCTTCAAGTGTCCAGTGGGATCAATGCAGACATTGCTGCAAATATTTATACCACTACATGGTTCTTTGGAATAGTTTGAGTTCCTCCATTCCTTCCCATGGGTACTGGTAGATATTTTTCACTGCATAACGGGAGTCACTTATTTCTGATAGACTTTTACATTATTTCATGCTTTGTCTTTCATGAGTTGCTTGGTCCTCTTTAGAAAAAAATCTCTCTTTTATTAAAAAATGTGCTTAATTAAATAATGGTGAGGTAATTTTCTTTGCATATAACTTAATCTTATAATGTTTGTTGTAAGGGACTAAAACAGTTTTGAGAAGACTTCTTCAGATGGTCTCCTTCCAAAAGCTTGAAATTCTTTAATATTTTACTAAAAATAAACTGAAAATAGAATCCCATTCTACTTCACTGGTAAATAAGAGCTAGTTTCTATGCTGCAGTCATTCAATACACAGTTTCAAGTAACTTACTTGGCACTTATACTCTCCCTATTGGAATTTTCTGCATAAGATGGAGAGAAAATTGTAACAATTTGAAAAAAATATTAGTAATGTCATCTAAACACAGTCATAAAACTGGATTAATGTAGTTTTCAAAACAAAGTATGGTTCATGTGACGTTTCCTGTATTGCAAATAATATAATGTTGAATGGGATGGACTAGAGAAAACAGACAACATCTTCTAAGTGATTCTGTAAGTCCCTTCTTCATATTCACTATTTTGACCTGATTTTCTTGAGTTAAATGGTCAGTATGGACAGAAAGGCATGATTTTCCCAATAAAAGGACTAATTTCTGAAGTAGCTGCAGTAACACAATGCTGTTTTCAGCAGACAGACATGCTGAACGTAGTGATGACACCATTATCTACATCAGAAAGATGAAAAAGGATCTCCCTTCTCTTAGACAAATGGGTACGGGGCAAGGATGCTTATTTCTGTATCTGACCTTCCCCAAACACTGAAGCATTCTGGGGGTGCAGGCTTTAGGCTCATGAAGGTTGCCCCTGTTCCAAAAAACCAGCTTTGGGAGTGCAGACCAGCTGAACACCCTCCTCAACAGACTCAGTATTCATCTAATGGACTGATTTCTTACAATTCTCTTAACTCGAGTAAGGCTGTGTGTTTTTGACAGTTGCTGTTATATAAAGGCATTAAGAACAAGGATGAAAAGAGAAAACCTGCAGAGGGGGTGGGGGGGTTCAGGGGAGGGAAGAGTTTGCCCCAGCCAGCAGCTAACACATTAGATTAGAAATATCTGCAAGACAGCTCTTAGCTCTATTTTACAAATTCACCATTTTTCCTTGTGTTAACAGAGATTAATAATTTAAAACAATTTTTTTTCAATAATCTCTGTTGCCCAGTTTTACTTTTTTGAATCTGTGGGTGTTAATTTGCTATTAACACCAGCGTTTCCTGCTAGAACACGTGATATGCCAGAGCAAAATAACAGAGTAAGTTACTAACATTTCAAGGTTGATCCGCCCTTTATCCCAGAATTCGTTCTCTGTGTCTTCTTATTGATCTGACTCATGCAGCTTTTTGTCACCTGGGAATTAACAATTCAAGGTTTTATTTGACCATTTATCTCTTTAGCAAAATTGTTGCAATCTCTTTGGCCTTTTAAAATGTTTATGACAAGGTGTTTGCAGTTAATTGCGCTCATAAAAGAGTAAAGCCCAGATTAGGTCTAATATGTGTAGGAGCCAACCAAGACTCCATTACAAAAACATTCTCAGCTGTAATGTGACTATTTCATTTATTTGTAATATAATTAAAAGAAAAATTTCTCATACCAGGGGAACTGGTACTAGGGACAGAAACTCTTGTTTTAAGATTACAAAAATAACACTGCTATATTTTGAGTTCCTGCTTCAACTGAGTGTAGAAATTCTCTAAAAATAGAATTGTGTATTGTAAGTGCAATTTATAAGTAGGTTCACATATGTTTACTGTCATTTGCTACTGATACCTGCTGGGGGAACACCCATGTTTGCATTATCTGAGCAGTAATTTTACTGTTGCTTTGTGCTGTTTAAGTCTGTGTAACAGAGAGAGAACAGTATATTGGGCTGAGATTGACAGGTCAAGCCTGTAAAATTTGTTACTCCTGGGAAGGCCTTTTGGAATCACCATCTCAAGGTGTCCTAACCGTCTGTCCAGCTGCTATGTCCTGCACCACCAACCTGTGTCTTCAGCTATCTCACATCTCCAACACCTTCCAGTCACAATCTTGCTCAGTTTGCTGCAGTCACCCTGTTCTTGCTCCTGGCAGATTTGGGGACACTTATTTCATGTCCTAGGGCTGCCTGTGCTGCATGAAGGTCAGTGCAGCCCCTGTGCTCAACCCGTGCTCAGCCCCTAGAAGAGCCCGTCTCACTCTGTTTGCCAGCACTGCTTATGATCTCATTTTAGACATCCCAAAAATTGCTAATCTGGTGTAAATCTGCATCCTGCCAGTAGGATTAATGAGGTCACTCTGATTTCCTCAGCTGCTGCACTTGGTTGATGCCTCCTGCCTTTTGTGTCTGAAGATGGCAATTTGGAAGTTACAGCACTCACAAAGCATTAATATTATGTAGTAAGACGCTGTGAAAAAAGTGAGTTCAGTGTCACAGCTGTGTGAAATTTCACCAAACAAGACCAAAAGCCGATACTGTGAAAATAAAACCAGTCATTTGAGAATCCTTGAATTATTTTCTTGACTAGTAAAATATTTTTATGTGTGTTCATGAGAAACTCACTCAAAAAGTCTATTTTGGCCATGCATGTACCACAGCCCTCATGTTATCAGGGCTAAAAGCAGTTTTGTGGCTCCTCCAGCTGTGCATTTCCCACAGCTAACCACGCACATGTTCAGTGTACTTTCCTGTAATTTTCAAGGCCACACTTTAAATGATAAGGCCTGAGGTGGTTGGCTTATTCACATCTGCTGCTTTCCTGGAGGTCAATCAAACAGTTCTTCATTCAAGAAGTAATGGGGTCTTACAAAGGAAAACAATTATTTCACTTGAAATCTATTGATCTGGTTTCTGTGGTTCATGTGGTGTTTTGGGTGCAGAACAGTTGCTTGAAACAATTTGAGATCAATTCAACTGTAACTGAATCAATAGATAGCCATAACTGAAATGCACTACCCTTGTTTTTTATAAGAATATTTTTTTTACTACCAATCGGAATATGAGAATGCTGAGTGATCAAAATAAAAGATCAAAATTAGAAGCTCTTATGTATTAATGAGAAATACTACTACCAGTATCAAATTGCAGTCTAAAGGAAAGCTGAGACATGAATAGCATTATGAAAACAATGGTTTGTTAATTTAAAAAGTTTTTTTAGGAAAGCTTTCCAGAGTTGGGCTGATTTCTTTTCTGTTCTGAGTATCAAGTTGCCCAAAGGTAAATTTGCCAGATTTATGATGTTGTACAGAATGGTGCTAACTTTAAATAATTTTGCTGCAAGATGGCAAAATTAGCATTTTTAAATTCCATTCCTTTCACAATAAATATTGGTGCTAGAAATTTGTGATTTTATAACCAGGTCTCCTTTCTAAATTGACAACACAGTTCAGTTTTATTTTATTCATTTTTCTGTTTGCTGTAGTTCTTTTTTCTATTGAGAGTTTATTCAGGCAGAAAATTTCTGACCATTCAAAAGAAGTTTGAAAACAATGGATGAGGAAAGGCAATCAGGGTATCAGAAGATGTATTTTGACATTAACTCTTTGTCTGCTGCCAGGGTACTAGCTGGCAACAAAACTAATGGAGCAGGGGAACTGCTTTTGTTAAAGCAGTTATTCAAAATTGCACAGAATTCTTTAGTCCTGCACTTGGAAAAATACTCTTTTGAAAATCTTTCCTGTAAAATGCTAAATTCTGAGAGAAGTCTGGTGGACACTAAAATAGGCAAGTTTAATTTCTGCTCTGTAGAATTTTCTGCAAATTACTTATTCTGCAGGGCTAAGAACTCTTTGGGATCTACGGGATGAAGATCATAACTAATTTTCTGAAGCCCCCATTTCTGTGGGCAAGGACAGCAACCATAGGAAAGCAACGCATAGTTCATAATGAATAAAAAGGGACAGGCAGAGAGTTTAAAAGACCTTTTATCCTTTTCTGTAATTAATTTTCATTGAGAATAGTAGTGTCTTTGCATCTTGCTAGTTTGCTTTTCCTAGAGTGATTATTTGACAAGCTATTGGCAGTGGATATTGGGAGAAATCTGCTCCATTACAAATGTACACTACAATAGATTTTAACGAATGACCACCAAAATTTTAGTGCTGCTTAAGCAAGCTTTTGAATGCAAAATTGCACATGGGAGGGGCATTTTGGGTAGGTGTGTGATGTTGAACAGTTCAGATAACCTGCTGGTTTTACATGCCAAAATGCCTTTTGTATGCAGAAATATAGATACCTACATGCATAAAATCCTGCACTCAGAGATGAGGGTAATTTAGCTCTGCGAATCTTATTACTGTGACTGCCTTAAGCAAATTCTGGGAGATGCTTCAGATACTGTGTTAGGAACTTAGCTAGTCATTAGGTTTTACCTAAATGTAATTATTTCAGCAAAATATTCTAATGACAATAGTGGCAAGAAAAAAATCTAATACAATACTTATTTTAGTACCTTTTGGATCATCAGTATGGACTGGTGACTGTCTGGCTACAAAGAGAATTTTGTATTTTTAAAGACTTTTTCCACTCAGATCTAGTATTTCACCCAGGATGCCTGAGCTAGCTCAGCTGTATGGTAGTTGGTAGTGAGAGATATTGCAGGAATGGATGAGAGATGAGCAGCAAGTAGTGATGAACTGACAGCAAACGGGAGAGAGAAGGCAGGAAAGGAAGGATGATTAGGGTAAGAAGACAAGAACAATACACTAAAACTTGAAAAAGCAGTGCAAGGCATAATTAGCACAGAGATAAGAAAGCTTGGGAAAAGAGCTGGTGAATGGAGCCATTGCCAGAGCCAGCGGCTCAGCACCAGTTGCAGGGACTGCATTGATACACATGTCACTTGGCCTCCCTGCCCAGGTTAATCCCTTGCTTTGTGCAGTGAATACCTAAAGTCTGCTGTGTCATTGGGTAGACAAAAAAAAAACAACCTCATGGTGTAGTGCTACTGCTGTGCATCCAAACTTCTGCTGTTCTTGTGTTCTCTGCTGCATTAGGACTTGTTTTGATGTCACTGCTGTTGCCCAGTTCACTGCTGTAAGGCAGCACAGAGCCAGTGACAGGATCCCTAATATAAAGTCTTTAGACTGGGCTCAAAACAGTAGGCAAAACCATCCTGCATTTCCAAACCAGTTAACGGTCAGGGTTCCCATGAAAGTTGGCCAGTTTTGCTCACAAGACATCAGTTTTGCAGCATTGCTTACTGACCAGCTCTAGAGATGATCTGATATTCGACATGAGGGTTTCTGCTGAACAACTACTGCAATATTGAACAGCTGTGGACGTGGTGGGTCCACAGCTTTCAGAAACCTAGATGATTCTGAGTATATTCATGCCTCTGTTCCTGCAATGGAAACCAACCCTCATTGTCCTACACTTCATCATTTACTTTGTCTCTGAATGGAGCTTCCCCTAAATTTAGGGCTACTCTTCATCCGTCTCTTACCTCTTGGGATGTTCTTCCTGAATTACTCCATAGCAGCTGCAGTGCAGAATAGAGAGCAGGGATTTGCTGCGCGGAGTGGAGAGAACTGTCCTTGCAAACACTGCCAGGTGAGTGAGGACTGCGTCAAACTGGGTGGGCAGGTCTATGGACCTATCTTGTGTACAGACCTTCAGCGCTATCTGCAAGTACCATGTGGGGAACTGATCTTCCCAATTAAGGCTCCTAATCTGAGGCATAGTTTTGTAAAAGAAAATTGGAGTTAATATTCAACCTGCTGTGGTTTCCTTTCACCTTTCTTCATTTAAATGACTTCCAGTTTAACTGGAAAGTTAGAATGTGCTATCCCCAGAACAAAATTACTTGACAATGAGGTAAATAATTCTAAGGAGAAATGGTGATGTTGGTTGTTTTCATTTAACATACCAAGTGGAATATCACCATTCGTTTAAGTAATAGGCTGCTACAAAGACTAATTAGAAACTGTGAAAGTCAGGAATCGTAAGGACTAGTGAATCTTCTAATTAGCTGGGACTTAAAAGCTGACAGAAAATCAAGATGCTGAGAGTCACAGTGTAGAAGAAAGTACTTGTCAGGGGTGAACAGCTAGATGCCTTGCCAGGACATGTGGTTTTCCTGTGTCTGCTTTTCCTGGTGACATTCGAATAAAAACACAGATAGTGCAATCTTTTTTCTGTCTGCCTTTATGGCACAAGAGGTTCAGGAGAAAGGATAGCTTTTTAGATTAACCTTGATGTCTTTCTCTTTTACCTGTTGTAAGAGAGTTACCTGGTCTGGTATTGTTTAGGGGATGGATCTTGAAGCAAAAATGTGGGAATGATGGAGGAGCAGTGTATCCTCAGGCTCCCTGTGTGTGCGGTGGGTATCCTAGAGCTCTGTGAACTGCACTTGGGTCAACTAAATGCCTGGAAAAGCCAAAGTCAGTCCTAAGAGTGTTCAGAAACAAACTTCCTTTCCATCAAGCACAGGTTGTGATAGTCAGAGATTGCATCAGGCAGTCCCAAGGCAACTTATAAATATTTAGTAGTATTTCATACTTAAGTATGAAATGGGAAATAATTAGTGAAGACTGGGTATTTTTGAGGTAATGTGGACGTGTTTTATTTGCACGGGTTCCAGTTTTACTGTTTCAGACACCTGTTTACCTTTTCTTTATGATATTTGGGATGCCCAAGTTTTTCTGGCAGCTCCAAGACAGGTTTCACAGCTGCTTTGCTGCATGGTGCAAGCAGGGACCATCTGCAGAGGTGTATGCAGGTAGATCTGTGTATTTCTCAGTAACAGCTGTGGGATGCAAAATGTGTCTTTTGCTTTGAGCACTAATAATTATGGTTTCTGAAAGCCCAGGTTAAAGGCATCAGCTCTACACTACAGTTGGAATACACTTATCTTTGTACAGCAGTACTTTTTGTCTAAAATATATTTAATACTCTAGAAGTGCATTGTTATTGAGCGTGTGGTAGGGAAGTTCCTAGTATAAAAGTTACTGTGGTTCACATCAGGCTTCTACTTGTACACGGCCAGTACATATTACAATTGGGTCCAAATTTGGAAAAGCATTTTAAAGCTTTGCTTTTTAATTTCCGGAAAGCCTGTTCTGCACTATTCAAAGTAAAGCATTATTCCTAATAACTTTAGTTGATTATAGAACTTGTGACAGTGAAGTCAGCACACCTAAGGGAACCAATGAGAAAGAGAGAGTTTAAGAAAAGTCACGGCAATTCTGGTGACTGGGGAGGCTCTTGAAGATCAACAAGCTAATGGACAGTGGTATTATTACAAGAAGCTTTTAGCTGGCCATCCTCAGTCTTTCAGAGGTACAGCTAGTGCCAGTGTAGGTGATACTCAGCAGCCTGCATCTGCCACATAGGAAGAGGACTCTGGGCAGGATCTAATGCTCACACGTGTACACACTTTGGTTAGTGTCCCAGAAGCACCTCTTTCTTTCCTTTCTATGTTGTATGTTTGTTGCATTTTTTTTTTCTCCTTCAGTGTGGTGGAAAATGTTTTTCAAACTTTTGCAAATTCCTTTTAGCTTGAAAGGTCTCTGAGCTACGTCAGCACAAACACAGTGACAAAGGCAGGCTGTACTTTGAAGAGGAGTGCATGTTTTTGAAGACTAGGTGGTTTTCAGAGATGTTGTTTTCCAGTTTCTGCTCATTATAAAATAACAGAAATCCAAGAGAAACATTTCAAAGCAAAAAAAAGGCCACTTCAGTCCCTCTTGTCCCAAGTCTGTCCCATTTTCAGCCATTGTTTGTACATGCAAAGTGTTTCCAAAGAACCATTTACAAGTCATTAGTGATTGTGGTACCCTACTGCAGATTTACTAAAGGAAAAGGCAGCTGAAATTTATATTTTACTAGTGTTTTTTTGCCATTTCTGTCTTTTAAATCTATAAAAATGCTCATAGGTTTACTATATCACTGTGGCTTTAATGATTCAATACCAAGAATGAAAGCCTGAGTTTGACCCTAAGAATGTTAAGTGACTAAAATTGGATAGAATATATTTTAAATTAACAAGGAAAAAAAGAGTGAATAAAGGCTCTCTGGCCTGCTAGTGCCAGCACTTTGTGGCCCTAGTTGTTGTTTATGTGTCCTAAGGAAGCAGGTTAATCCAGGACAGCTGTCTCAATTTGTTTGGGACTTCCCTGGATTTTTGTAATCTAGCCCTGGATGTTTGTATGTTCTTCTGAAAGCTCAGATTTTCCAGATGGGACAGAAGGACTTTGCTGCTACAGAGATCTGCTGAGAGATTCTCTCAACTCCTGTGTCTGTCCTGCTCTCCATCAGCTCAGCGTGCTGATGCCTCCCAGCAGGGTGGAAAGGAAAGGGACCTTGAACAATTGTCTTAACTTCAGTGAGAGTGAAAATTTGGGAAATTCAGAAGGCAGGAATCATTAATATTCAGAAAAACCTTATTTCTTCACAGAGAAAAAAGACTTGCTACCCCTTCCCAGGCTGTGGAATTTATGTGGTGGAAATCTGGTGCCAGTGAAACCTGGCCATTGGTAGTCTGTGCTGGGACTGACACACTTCCTAGTGTCACAATCAGATAAAGCTAAACGGAAATTACCTTTCCAGCATATTTAACATCTTGATTATTTTAATGAAGTGTAAGATTATAGAGTTAAGAATAAGTTGTCACTGTGGTTGTTACGTAGAGTCAGTTCATGATGGAAATAACATGAGTGCCTTTAACAAACAGCTTTTCATAGCCTAGTGTGTTTGGTTCTCTTATATGTATATATTACAGATGTAAGCTATATGTGACATTTCAGCTCTTAGATTCTGTGTTTGAAGCTCTTTCTTTGTGGATAGTCCCTGTTATGCATTTATTGTTAATTTAATTATATTTTCTGTAATCCTGTTTAACATGATTTCTACTTATATTATTTAATATTTCAGCCTTTGAAGGCAGCATTTGCTGTACCTGGGGCAGTGTTAGTTCTGAACAAAGAAAGATCTGCCCCTGTTAAAACTGGAGAGAAGGTTCCTGAGCTCCTTTGGATCACCACCAGCATGCTGTGTGTAGCACAGATGGTTAAACAGTGCTACAAGGTCAGACTCTGATAATTCTGTTTTACGATTGTCTATTTATCTACCACCTCTTTGATGTTAAAGTGGTATAGCAAGTATTCAATAATTTACATACTGTACAAGGTAGCAAAATATAAATGATGCATTATTCTTCCATTTAGCCCCATTTGAACTGATTGATTACCAAATCTTCCATTTGTCATTTATCAGCATTGCGATTATTTATAACTTTTGCTGAGTTTACAAATGACTGCATCAATCAAGAAGCTGAGTTGCACTTCCCTTATTTATAATGGATATTTTAATGATCAGTACCTGATCCTTTTACTGTTTATGTATTTAACTTTGCCAACATTAAGCTTGAAAAGAGTAGCCAGAAGACGTGAGGCTAAAGCTAAGTCTGAGAAAGATAAGCCCCCTTCTTTCCCCCTTGCCTAGCATTATTGACTTTCACTATTGTAATATTTACTTATAAGTGTACCACAAAAAGTTAAACCAATGCTGTTAATTTTAGTAATGAGATCAGTGGTGCCTGGGAAGCCACAGGAAACATGCAGTTTCTAGCAGGGAGAGGAGCAGAGGGGTGAGTGCTGACACAGGGGCTGCAAGATGGGGCACATTGACTTCTAATGGTCTGAGTGGCACTTGTACCTGGAGACCCACCAAACTCCCTGAGACCCAGCCTGGGTGCTCCAGTGCTGATGCCTGGTGATTCGGGTCAGCAGTGGAGATCCACTGGCTGAGATTTCACATACTCTTAGGTGATTTTTGTATGGACTAGGTTGTAAGCTGTTGTAAGTGGTTTCACAATTTCAGTGCATTTCCACTCTGTAAGTAGGGTGAGTGCTAAACATCCCACTTCCCCTCCCCCAGATTCATGCAAAATCCTTATTTACCCCAGCTGGCTTATTGGCTTCCTCTGCAGCTCAGGTAAGGCTTTCTCTCCTCCATCTCCACTGCACTCCTGATCTGGTGGCTATTCTGTAGGAAACTTAAAGCAGGATCCAGTCCAGATACACTGAGCCCTAAGGTCTTTCCTAATTAAAACCTGCAATTAATTTGAGGCTAGTGAAACAGAAAATATGGGGGTACTGGCTCTCCTAAAAAAGATGTTATTTGAGTTGGAATATTATTAAAATATTTGATTACTATTAAAAGTTGTTAAATAGCAAATTAACCGAATAGGTCCTTTTTTGCCTATTGGTAGCTTTCATGTTTAATCTCAATGCATCCTTCCATGGGTTGGGCTCTCCTAATAGCTTTCTTGCTAAAATTTGCACTAATAGTAAGCAGCACAGTGAAAAGTGTAGAGATGTAGGTGGTGTGTAACTCACTGGTCTTTTACCCTGTCTGCTCTCCTTATTAACATTTGCTCTGCTAAAAGAAAAGAAGATTGAACTTAAAAAACCGAAGGTCGTCCATACAGTTGTCTCAATAGCAATCTGTGTGACTTTAACCCTGTTGAGGAAAAGTAATTACCCTTTGGCTCCTGATGACCTCGACTAACCTTTGTTGAAGGACCAGAGAAAATAAAGGCTGACCAAGAGCCTGCCCTTCCTGCCCTGTGGTTAACCCGCTCTGGGAATGAAGAACATCCTCAACAATAGAACGTGAAAATGTTGCCATGGAAATATCATTGGCAGAAGAAACAAAAATCTATTACAATTAATAGTGGTTTTTTAGGTGACTCCTGTAGAACTGTTTAATCCACGGAAGTTGCTCTATCTCAAGATCTGGGGTCAGAAAATTTCAGAAGGAATAAAAGAGGGAGGGAGACAGTACCTCTTTAAATATTCAAGAGCTTTTGACAGAGCTGAGATGGTTTGCATGTGATAAAAGAATCAGTTAGATGTTGCACACTGTAAGTTTGGGGAATGATAGCAAAGAATAAATGAAATTACAGTAACTGCAAATTATAACCACCTGCTCTCCAACTGGAAGTGTACTGATACACAAATATTTTGGTTTTCTTATATGGCGAATAACAAGGACAATTTTTATTTTGATATTTTTTACACAATAATGAGGCCCTGCCTAGAGAACACGAGGTTATGTGCAGAGTGCAAGCTGCTTTTGTGTGCCTGGCATTTTCAAAATCGGGTCCTGTAATGCTCTTGTTTTGATTTTTTTTTTTTTTTTCCTCTCCTTTTACTGTTCATTAAATTTGACACCTTGCAATAGATGCTGCATTGCTGTTAAACTCACTGGTCTGCTTAGGTTTGTGGTAGGCTGAATCTTGTGCCATTTGTTGCCCCCAGGAACTGGCAGTTTCAGCTGGCGCTGACAGGGCTGCACATTTTCAGAAGCAGTTCGGCAGTTTCTAACAAATATCAATAGTTCTTTGACCACACAAACACAAAAAATTGTGAAGACATCCAAAATCTGCGTGTTGCTGATCTACAGTATTCCAGTTCCTAGAGCATGATTAAGCATTTCAATTAACTAAATTCTGTGACATTTCCTCATTCGTGTGACAAATTACAATACTTTAGTCAATGTAGTAAAAAGTTCTAAATGTGTGTTTCTATATTTGTGTACCTAAACAATTGTACGTTACCATATTGCTTTGAAGAGAAATGAGAAATTTTAGCTTGTTCATTTTAAGACATATTAATACACAGTTGTATGCATGTATTTTCTGGTATTGAAAATGAGTTCAAAATAACATATTTGTTGTAACATATCTTTTATGAATGTTGCACAAAGTCATACACCAGCTACCTTTTATTGGTCTTGTTTCCAGAGCACAAATATTTAGAATTCTAAGATATCAACTGAAATACTTTTATTAGTATTACCGATAATCTCACCATTATTGTAGATGGGAGCAGGTCTGTGCCCTAACTGTGTATTTCTTCTAATAAAAACCTAAAGCATGCTAAGGCTAATGAAATTAGTTGTAATATATAAATATTTTCCTTCTTTTAAAATGATGAATAAGATATTTTTTTTTCCTCCAGTATTTTCATGTGTCAGCTTCTGTTAACACAGCTGTGGATTTTCACCACGAGGGTACTCTTCAAATTAAGTATATTTTCAAATAGTAATTTGGAAAGAGAACATAGTATTCTGGGTAGAAACAAAGAGTTAATTGTGCATGATGTTTCACTTGAAACATTAAAACAATTTTCTGTGTTGCAAATGTGGTAATTTTCTTAATATTTTCCTAATTGTAACAATATTATTCAGTTTTTAAAGTCTGTTTGCCATTTGACATTTTTGAGAAGAGTGCACTATGTTTAGATGCAGGATTACAGGAGTGATCGTGCACCTGCCTTTTGTTTAGAAAATGTAAACTTCTCTGGTGCTTTAAAATGAACTCTCTGCTGCTATATTCATTTACAACTGTGTGAACACTGAAAATGTCCTTAACCAGGTTTTTTTTAACTGCACAAGCTTGTATTTTAAGTTATCAAACCAGTGCAGGTCCAGGATCAAGACAATGTGCTTTCATTAATTTTCAACACTGATTTCCACATTACTGGCTCCAAATAATTGTTTGCTCATGTCACTCACCTGGTCATGGTGCTGTGGAGGACTGTTACCTGTTTCATTGAGTGTTTCACTTTTCTCCTTGGGCTAGTGCCAAGATTTTCATTATTCCCTGTCCATTTCTAAATGCTCCAGGTCCGTGGCATTCTGGCTGAAGCTCAGAACAAAAGTCAAGAAAGTCCATCATCACCCATGGAGTTGCTGTTTCTCTGTTTACTGAAGAGAGAGAGGAAGCAGGAAGAGAATGAAAATGTGCGGTGCAAAGGTAGGCATATTGATATTCTGCTCTGTGCTCACAACTTTGAGGAGTTTGGGAAATCCCCTTAAATTAGGCACATGATAGTATTTCCACATTAGGAGTTTTTCTTAAGGTGTCTTCACTTGTGGATTGTGTTCTGTCATGCTTTAATTGGCACACAGGCTACATCTTTCCCCCGTGTAGCCTAACGTAATTCTAAGGCCTTAGAAATGCTTTTAATTTGTGGTATTAATAAAGATAGAAGACTGCGGGATCTAGGCACTGTTACTTGTCCGTGGTGTTGAGTGTTTGCCACAAGAATAATTTTCTGACTGAATTAATAATGAGCTGTATATACTTGTTCTGGTTTATAACAAGTTTCATACTTTCATTCTCTGAAATAAACTGTTGTCTGCCATTGTCAACCAAATGGGAAATTAAATACAAACTCTATTTTTAGGGTATTATTTTACTGCATCACCATTATTTTGATATGTCCCTACAGGTGTATGTTATCTTATGCTAAGCACAGTATAAGTTATATAAAATAACTAGTAGGTAATATAAAAACAAAATAGTTGGAAATGTTTGAAATTTAAGTGCAAAGTCTGGTCACATGCAATCACATTGTTAAGAAAACAAAAACCTATTTATACTTAAATTAAATGTTGTTCATATATTCATTGACATTTTCACCACAGAACGTACAAATGCAGGTAATGATTAATCTCACGAGCATATTGTCATATGTTTGTTGTGGGAAGTCAGAAATGAATATATTTCTGTGTTATTCTGACCTGATAAATTCACTGACATCTATAAAATGCAAAGCTTTTAAACATATCACAATTCTTAAAGCTTTAATCGATCTAATATTGCATAACTGGTGTATTTAACTAGTGGCCTCCTATTGTTCTATAGAATTATCTAAAAATATTATGCCTTTCAAGAGAAAGACCGACAGTACCCAGGTTTAAATATTGTACAAATGTTGTAGGGAGAAAAGCGAATTGATTCAGTCATCAGTGGTAATTGTAGCAGAAATATTAATTATAAAAAGATTACTTCATGGCAAACTACAATACTGAAAGTACTGAATGAACATCTGATTCTCAGAAAGGTGAATACAGTCTGAATATCCAAGGCATTGCAAAATGTTTTCAGATTATTTTAGCATTTTGCACAAACTTCAGAGGAGGTATTTTAAGTAAAATAGTATGACATTTCTGTAGCAAATTACTGTCACTTCAAAGTAATCTGCGAGATATTTATTAACAGTACAGCAATAAAGCATTTAATATAGTTTGGATAAGTGTTTATTGGTAGTCTACATCACACAAACAGACAAGTAAATTTTATCTTGATGGTTTTGTTTTTAAATCAACAGCAGTATTAGATATCCTAAAAAGTTACCACAGTCATTAAATACCTTATAGTGCTGTATCCCTGGTAATCCAATTTACAAAACTATATTCTCAGCAGAAACTCCTGGGGTATACAGTAGTTCTCTTCAGTGAGCCCTTCCTGCTTTTTCTTGTCATGAAGCAGTGATGGTACCTTTTTATCCTGTTGATAATTTGACTCTCTTTAAACTATTTCTTGTTGACCCAGTGGATTGGTCTTTATTAGGGTGGAGGTAGCTGGAAGACTGGAGGACTGCAGACTACATATCATTCTTCCTTTTTTACTGTACCTTAATATTCAACATAGCATCATTTTTCTGAGGCAAAAAAAGAAAAGCTGGTCCATCATATATTCCACACATTGCTAGGCTTTCCTCTACGTCCTGCAGTGCTAGAGAGGGGGATTATTGCTGCAGAAAAAAAAATAAATCTGACCATAGTGTAGGAATAATCACTGCAGTCCAGCTCACCCCCACACCTCTCTTTCTTTCTCTCTCCTTCTCTCTCTCTCCCTCTGTTTGAGGCCCCAGCTGATTCAGTCTGCATCCATCCATACATAAATCATTGCCCTTATTCTATTGGTTACATGGTACATGGCAAGTATTGATTTTTTCCGTTGCCTCATTGCTGGAGAACCCATGGTTTTTGTGAGGCTGAAAATGCAAAATTTTTTGCTGGAGATCTTGTCAAGGTACAAAAATGACAAGCGAGGAGGGTGCTATTTTAAGGTTCGTGCGACTTAAAAATCCTCATCTTCTTTATTCTACTCTACATTTGCCTGTGTCCCAAAAAGTGGTGGCTTGTTTAATCACTCCTGCTTTAGGTAGGCTTACTGGGTAAGCAGCAGGAAAATAAATAAACTGAAGTAAGGTCTGTGCGTTCTGAGAAAGGCATTGCTTAATTATTGAAAGTTTAATTATCTTCTGAAACATTAACAAAAACATTAAAATCATGCCATTTTAAGGGAAGAAATGAATCCTAGGCAAAGGATGATAGTATGCTGTAGAAAAATGGACAGTTGTTTCTTGTTTCTCTTCTGCATAACACAGAGATATAATATTGTGCTTAATGCTTGGGATTGGTCTTCATAGCATTTTGAAACTTATTTACTAACCTTTCATCGTTACGATTGCTGCATCGAGTTAATTTTTCTCAGCATTCAAAGCTGCCTGGAAATATCTCACAAAAGATGGCATCTTATTTCCTCAAAAATGTGTTTTTTGAGAAATAGGAACACTGGGTTATGAGACAGATTATGAGATGTTCTCCTTCACTAATAGAGAATTCCCTGGTATAAGACTCTCTCTTGCTAAGAACCTAGTTCAAAACACACAGGAGTCAACAGGAGTGATTTCATTGACTCCGTAGGTGCTGGATCAGCTTCAGATTACACAGTAGCCAATATTTTCCTTTATTTTGGATACTGCCCCTTTCCCCCATTTTGAAGAAGAGGTGAAATGTGTTAGCATGGGTGTAGAATACTATTATATTTAACCTGATCACATCTTTTAGCACTTTTAAATGAGAGGTATGCAAATGCCTGTGTATTTTCCTGAAGGCCTGTAATGCGAAATCTGACCCATGCTTACCCCATGTAATTTCCAATTACTGTTGCTTGTTTCTGTGCTTTTTTTTTTTTTTTTTTTTTTTTTTCATTTGAAAGCCACTGCCTGTTCTTCTTTTTACCTATACTACCTTCAGACTCCAGTCTTTCACCAAATGTTGTGTGGACTCCATTTAGGTAATTTTACCCACCTTCTGCCAATTGCACATCCAAAGCAGGTGCTATTTTCTATCTGCTGTTTGCATGCAAATCAAATATCTTAAACAATAACAGAGTTTTAGAGCTTTTGTGTTTTGGGGGCTGTAGAAATTGAGCAGAAAGCTAAAATTATCAATAAGAAATCTCAGCCAGGATTTCTGGGCTGGAGTGTTCAATCAGCCCTTCTCTGAGCTGGCTCCACTCCTGTGGGGAGCAACCGGCACTCACCAAAACCCCGGGTCATCCTGGAGCGAGCCACCTCCTTCAGATTTGACAAGAGCAACTGCTTCCTTACTGTTGCACTCTTTTTCCAAATGTATGTTGCAACTATTTTGAGTATGTAACTTAAAAAAATAAGCAAGACTGGGGAAACATAAATTTTGGATTCAAAATAATTGGTCTCATTTTTGTTTAGGCAAAAGGGCAGGGCACTGCCATCTGCAAATGAGCTTCTCACTTCACCATAAATGTCATGGAACTGAAATATGTGCCTTTTGTCTCACTGTAAACCACATTTTTTCTACTCTTTTTGTATACACACAGGCCAGATCTTCATTATACTAAATGCTACTTTTTGTAATAATTGAAATGAGAACCCTTCTTCTGTAATGTTTTTGACAGTGACCATGTACAAAAGGGTTTGTTACATGTTTGTGGATTACTCATTGAAACTAATTTTCTGGTTTATGTTGATTCCTTTAACCCTTATTAGTAAAAAAGGAGTGTCATTTGGCTAGCAGAGGTATCCTTTATTGGCATAGTTCAGTGGTCATAATATGAAGAAAACATACTACAGAAATACCAGTCTAAACTTGCATATTACCAAGTATGTTTCATTGGTTTCTTATAGAGTATCAGGATAAAAAATGCTTTCAGAATTTCTCCCCATTTCCCAAGCTTTGAGGACTCATCTTCTACAGGTGTATGTGTCCCTTGTATATGTTTTCCTGAAGCCAGGGAGTGAAGTCTGGTAGGTCACAAGGCAGTTGGCCTACCTGTAATAAGGAGTTTTGCTGTAGTTTCTGCTCCTCCTTAAGCAAGGTGTATTTGCATCACAGCTCTGAAGAGTTTTTGCTGAAAGCTTGGCAGACAGTATGTTTTCTGTCAGTCTCTTGGGTAGAAAGATGGATGCTCTGCTCAGTGTAACCAGTGCACATGCATCATGCTCACCAGTCCCTGCAGGATCCACTCAGGTCCTGGCCAGAGCAGGTCTTTAGTCTGGCTTGAGGAGTTCACTGGTTACTGGTCAAGGCAGTAAGACAAGTCTTAATGTGCTAAAGTTGCTGAGAGTGAGGCAAGAGTTGATCTCATTCACTGGGTTTTCACAGCAGAACTGGCTGCAGAATCTTTCCTGAAGGTTTCTCTGCATGAGGCCAGATGGATAGCTCTTGAAAGCTTAATGTTCCCCTAGCACGGGTTATTGTACAAGGGTCTGGACAAGGGAACACCTTAGATTTCTTTCCCTTGAAAGGACCATAAATCGCTGAAAAGCCCTGTAACAGTCCTTCCAGTGTGTCTGGGAAGTTGTCTCAACATTGCCAGTTGTTTCCAGAAAGAAACTGGAATATAAACAGCGTGATCCCAGAGCATGGACCAAGAGTTGTCCTCCTTCAGGAATTATGGGAGAGGCCATGCCCACTGCTCTGAAAAATAATGGGCAGTTAGAAGTCTGATGGGATTTTCTTCATGCTAGTCAGAGACCCCAAGAAAGGGGAGTCAGCCCCTCCCTCGGCTACCACCACTGTCTTTGATGGCCACTTAGGCTTGCTGATAGACACCTGTAGGTGGCTGCACTAATCTTGTGGACAGTTACACCAGTGCCGAAAGTGCCAACGTGCTGAACCTTCACTGTGCACTCAGCAGCCAAACCCTAATCATCACCCATCTCTGTCCTGCTTTGTCGTAGCAAGATGGGGTTAGTGCACCCGATTTACCCAGCTTCTTTTTGCATATCTCTTTTGGAATAAGGCAAGTGTTGATTTATTAATTTCCTTGACGATGGATGTGAGAACTAATAAATAACAATGACAAGAGGTAGAAAGGATTTTCCCTGTAGCAACCACTAACAGTGTCTCTGTTGAAAATAGAAATGAAAACGACAGAACTGCAAAGCATGTTTGTGTAGGGTAGAGCTGAGGCAGCCAGGGACATTAACCATTCCCTGAGCAGGGAGGGCAGAGCAGCTGCCCTCTTCCCCATGGTGGAAAGCCTTCAGCCCACCCTGCTCTGCATGGCGTCACACACAAATCCTGCATCCAGAGTTCAGATGTGTTGCTGACAGCTGGGGCCAGCCTAACTCCCTCTCTCTCTCACCCATGGCTTATCTCTGCTCATGAAACATCAGAAAATTATGAGTCTGATGGACAAGAGTAGACTTTCATCCTCAAAGGCCTTCATAAATAAGGTTGCAGTGTAAAAAAATAAGGTTTGCTAGAATTTCCTTTTCATAAATGAAGAAATTAAGGAATATCAAGAGCTGGCACTGAAGCTGAGACCATGCTCGAGAGCTCCTGCTTACGACACACATGTGGGAAAAATTGCTCGAGAACCACATGTACATGTGGAAGTCTGACCCTTAAAATGCTGCCAAGGGCAGTGAGGTCAGCAGTGGTTTGCTTAGCAAGCATTAGTCACAAAAGTATCTGGCTCAGCTCAAACCTTTATATTACATTTTTCTTTTCCTTAAAAAAACCCAACAAACGTTCTCAAACCAAAAAAGAAAATAAATAGAAAGACCAAGTCCTTTTTGCAGGAGGACCTGCCTCTTCTGTTTTCCTCAGCCTGTTGTTTTGCAAATCACTCTCTTATAGCCAGCAAATTAACTACACCCGCTGCAACATTCTGTAGGAAGTCTGTTATAGATTTATCCATTAAAATAGGAGCTGAATATAGTGCCACTTCATTTAACCCTTGCTGAATGCTGCATAAGATCCCAGGAAAGTTATTTGGCAATCCTTTAAAATTCCATCCCTGGGAAGAAAAATTAAAAAAAGGAAAAAAAAAAAAAAAGGAGCTTTGGACTATACAGTTGTAGTTGCAATAAAATCCAGGAAAAGGTTATTTTACCTGAATTTATCGCTTAGCAACCAAGAATCTACCTCCTGAGATTGCTGTTCGTGGGTTACCAAGTAACTGGCTGTGACAATTACCAAACAGCTGTCCCAGGAATCTACATAGCCTTTAACCTCCATCAGCTGAAAGATGGGCTGATGACAGCTAACAAACAATAGAAACACACCCTAATATTTTATTTAAGAGCTGAGGGAAGCCACAGCTGTATGGATCATTCAGCCAGCTGGATTGAACTGCTTCAAACTGTGTGTCCTGTCTTCAAGAAACTGCTCTATAGCCAATGCTCTGTGTTTAAAAATGCATTTGGGTCTTTATCCTCCAAACTTCACCTCAAATAATTGAGTCCACACTGTCAAGCCAGGTTTTACTATTGTGTGGGAATGGTAAGTGGCTAGTAGTCAAGTGGGGTTTTTATTTATGCAACCAGTGATTTACAAAATTTTCCCAATAATTAATTGTGTTCAGCATGGGTTTTTCTGAATGTGACTGTCCCACTGATTTTCACTGAGTGGGAGAATGTAACATGTAGAAGTAGTAAAGGAGTAATTTAGAGTGAGGGGAAACTGGTAAGATAGAATTGAGGAAAAAAGAATACTAAGGTTGGATCTTGAGAAGAGCTTCTTAATAATGGGGAATATTATGTCTGGGGGCAGTTTCCCAAAGGAAACAAGGGAGACTACCATCAGCAATGTGTGAAAGTAAGCTGGAAACAGTATAAACCACTGGAAATGTTAGATGGACTAATGCAGGTGTCAGTCCTGAGCAGTGGAAATTGTCTTTCCCCATGCTCCCAACCCCTTTCTCTTCCATTTTCACTTTCTGTGATTTTTTTAATGTTAAAAATAGAAGTCAACAAACTTGCAACAAATTGCAAATGCAACATTTCTTTGCTGGTGTTTTTGATGCCCTGAACCTGGAGAGATTTATGGACATGCCTTCTTCTACAAGTTCTGGGTGGCTTTTTAGTTTAAAATAGAAACAGGAAAAGGGTTTTGGAAGTTAAGGGCCCCATTCACATTTACAAACCCCAGGCATGCAAGCTGGGGCTGAAATGGCAGTGAGCTCAGCTTCTCCTTGCAGGCTCAGTGCAGGTATCCAGGGAAAGAGCATTTGGAAATCAGCTCTGTCTTGCTACAGCCTGTCATCCTCTAGGTATGCTTTTTTTAATATTTTTTTTTATTATTAAATTTTTTTTTATTCCCCCTTCTTCTTCTTCTCCTCTTTTTTTTTTTTTTTTTTTTTTTTTCCCTGGCATGTGACACATGCCATGATAATAAGAACTGGCTCAGGAGATTCTTCACCAGATTTCCACTGGCAGCAAGCTCACAAAGGGAATTTTCACCTGGCCATTTGTGGCCAGAAGCCTCCTCTTTGGCACTGGAGGATTCATTAACTAGCTGGTCAAATTAGACTAGATTTAATTTGTCTTTCTCTCTTTTTTTACAGAATTTTTAAAGCACAGCTGCAAAACTGATAACATCTACCCTTCCAGTACACACACCTGTAATAACTTTTAAAGTACTTGGACTGAAGAGGAATTTTTGTTTCCTCTAACAGGTCAAAAAGCCCTGTAGTTGCATCAGCATCACCTCTCCTGGACTGATAATATCTTTCATGGCATGGGAATGTCCCACTGCACATACAAACAACTTTTCAGAGTGAGTTCATGCTGTCTTGGAAGAAGAAATGTTGAGGACTGTGAGACACCTGCTTCTGTTGAACAGAAGTGTGCAATGAGCTGTCAGCGATAGCACCTTTTCCCTAAGAAATTAAATTAAAACTTTTTATTATCAGTTGATTCAAAGTGAGTGATGATGAATAAGGGAATGCTCTGCAAATGAACAAAGACCTGGGAAATATTTATTTTAAAAAATAAAATGGCAGCATAATGTCCTGTTGATATTAATGACTTGTCATTGCCACCATGATGATGTCTTTAAAATCTGCTGTGGACATTTGGCCAGGCCTGTAAGCTTTGTTAACTCAGATGTCTGAGGGATGCAGCACTGTGCTCCTAAGCAACTTGGTGGATTTCTGGGAAGAGCAGAACAGGTTTCAAACTTCTCACAGGGGGTCCTTTGCTGCTTTCATACGTCCCTTGATCTAGCACCAAAGGTGCTTTCACTCCTAAGATGATTTTTTGCTTATTTGGGTATGAAAGGAAGGGTTGGAGATCACAGTAACTGTCTTGCTTGCACCCTGTGCTGCTAGTCATTTGTCTCTGTGGTGGAATTTGATATAGGAAGGCTTTGCTGGGACATTCTTTCCATCTCTTGATGACAGATCATGGTCGTCCTGTTTTCTGGCTGGTAGTTGGTTGGTTACGTTGACAGATGTTGCAATGATTCTTTTGGCAATATTCTGTTGTGCTGACTGTTCAAACAGGAAATTCATCTTTTAGTATTTGCACATGTTAAATGTTTGTTTTAGTAGGAATCGGCTCTGACAGCAGGCTGGTCAAACAGTGTATTTTTGGAGCAGCAAACTCTGGAATTCTCAAAGTTCTCATAATCCCACAGGTCTGCCGGGGCTCGGCTTCGAGCCCCACTCCCCAAAATACCACAAGACTGACTTTTGATGAGAGCAGACACGAGCCTTTGAGCTCCAGGTTGCTGCTCTTTGACTCTTTTGGTGAGGGGTGCCTGTGTGTACTTGATGGCCCTCAGTACAAATGATATGGTGGTACATCACTTGGGGAGACTTTGTAAGGTTTGCTGTAGGACAGTCTGTGCTGGCTTTCTTCTCCCTTTAGTCTCAGAGGTTTGAGTTACTGAGCTGGCCTTTTGTCTAAATGGCAACACAAGTGAACAGGAAGGTGGTTGTCTTGTGCTATAAAGCAGAAAGCAAGGGAAGTATGCCAAGAAGTGCTTTCTTCCTTGCAAAGACTAGCTGGAGAACTTAATCTGAGGAAGCTAAACTCCATCTAATTCTCTGTTTGGTGATAATCCCATTGGTAGGTAGTTTTCTGAAGGACAGTCTGCAAATGCTGGTGTGATTTAATGTGATACATTTTAACTTGTCTCCTAAATTTTCATCAGGCAAAATCCTGTGGCCTATTAATTTGAGGGCTGAAAGTACATGTTTCTTGTAGGCAGTGGAATTGGAAATGCCCCAGCTGAGATCTGTTGTGTTGTCCTTGAGAAGAAGCTTGTAAGATGTCAGCAGTTACACTATCTGCTTGTGTAAGTATGGTGCCTCTGCTGAAAACAAGCACTTTATGAGAAATAGTTACAGGCTTCTGGTGCAGATGGGGGGGAAAGGTTTAACCTGGTCAAGACCATCTCATACCCCTTCACTGACACTTAGTAGGTGAGAAACAAGTGGCTACAAGTCTTATGTGGAAGTTGCTTTGTGTCTTGCCAGCCTTTTGGAAATACTTCAGAGCTATGGCTATTTTGAGGAATGGAGCTCGGGAGTGGAAAAAGGCTCTGTGGCAAGTCCAGCATATGCATTTCTGAGAAACACATTCAGTTCCTACATCATTATTTTGTGTAATTTGTCAGAAAAAAACTAATGCTGAGGAGAACATCCCCGGGTGAGTCAGATTACAACACACACCTGTATTTGCAATGTCTATATCTGCACACAAAAGTTATACAAGTCCATTAATAACCACATGCATATGCAACAAAAATATTTTCTGATTTCTGCTTCCAACAGTTCAGGTACAAAATATATGCTACTCATGAATTTATAAGAAATATGGGACATTTTTCTAGCTTGTGAATCTTTGAAAATGTTATGCGTGAAGGAAGGTAAAAGAATCCTTGAAAATCCAGTGCTGATTCGCATTGGTAAAATACAGGAAATATAATGAAATTTATCCTTCAAAACTTGACATTTGTATATTCTGGCATTTGGAGTAATATTGTCAGCTTGGAACTTGCATTGATTTGTTGAATTTTGAATATATGTGGTTTCTGAAGTTTTAGTGTCTCAAATGTTTTGACAGTTTACTGATAACCAGGATATTAAACTCTATCTTTGTCTCCCGATTTCTTAATTTTCTTCTCAAATGCACTCATCCTAATCTCTGAGTAACAATACCAGTACTGGAAGGGGCATACTCTTTCCAAAAGTAACTCAGAGGTGTTTGTGTTTATGTTGGGTGAGAGTAAGTTGGGGGAAAAGGCATGCTCTTTTAACAAAATTGGGTTTTAAGCACAAAATAATCAGGATTTGGATGTTATTAAAGTAACATTTTTTGTGAAAAGGAACTGGATTTATAAAAATGAACCAACTCTTCAGCTAGACCCGTAAATTGCAAAAGCAGCTGGGAGATTTGGCTAGAAAATCAAGGTTGTTTTTTGTTTTTGTTTTTTTTTCTTCATCAGAGTTTGTAAGAGATTTGGAGGGACATAACATTAATTGCTTATTTCTCTGAGTTTCAGTCAGGCGTTGGAAAAACCCATCTGACAGTGAGTTTGTTTGTATATTTTACATTTTTTCCTTAAGTATGCTAGGCTCGTTAGCAAGCCTTGGAAAAGGCATGCTTTGTTAAAGTCAATATGGAAAACAAGATACTAAGAGCTCAAATCTGTCTCCAGAATATAAATATGCATAGCTTCCTTTGGGCCAGATTTTGAGCACAGTTATACTGGAACCCTTGTTTCAGGGAGTTACGAATGTGCATTTGCTAAGAAATGCTGCTCCTTCAATAAATGTCCTAACAGTAGTGGTTAAGTTTTTGCCTACAGCATAGACACATGTACGTGCAGAAGGACTGCAGAGCATCCCAAACAGCTGTGTGGTGCCATCTGGCAGGAACAGGGGGTCACTTATGGCTGGGTGGGAGATACTTGCCCGGCAGATACTATGCAGGGGGAGTGTGGATATCAGGGCTGACCCAAATTTCCTTCTATGCCAGGAGAAGGCCTGTGCAGCACTGGCCAGCTGTCAGCAGACTCAGGGAGGGAGTGAATAGTCTGCTGCTGGCTATGGCCTCACTCCTTACTGGAAAAGTTTCCTGTTTCTGTGGATCAAGGCAAAAAAGATTTTTTTTCTTTTTTCTTTACATAGAATCGTCAAGATTGGAAAGACCTTCAAGATCATCAAGTCCCACCATCCGCTCTACACCCCTAAACCATTTCCTGAAGCACCATGTCTACCCATTTTTTTGAACACTTCCAGGGATGGTGCCTCCATCACCTTCCTGGGCAGCCTGTTCCAATGCCTCAGCACTCTTTCTGGGCAGAATTTTTTCCTAATATCCAGCCTGAATCTCCCCTGGCGCAACTTGACCCCATTTCTTCTTGTCCCATCACTAGTCACGAGGGAGAAGAGGCCAACACCTGCCTCACTGCAACCTTCTCTCATGTAGTTGTAGAGAGCAATGAGGTCTCCCCTCAGCCTCCTCTTCTCCAGGCTATTCATGGAGCAGTTTTTTGGTGGTGGTTTCCCCTCTAAAGAGCAGCATAGAGTAACTCTGCAGCTACACATAACAAAGATGTGGCAATCACAGCTAAATTACTGACCCAACACTTTCACTTCATCTAATCACCAACACATCACATGTATAAATACTTTAGGAGCCCCTCTTCTGTGGTGTCCAAACTTCTTTGGAAGTTGCTCAAAATGATGCTTCAAAGACTTAAATAAAATTTACATCTATGACATTGTGTGAAGCAGTCACCTTTAGCTGAGCATCTTCATTTTTATGCTAATGTTTAATTAAAGTATTGGATTTGAGAAGTTTGTATGTATTATACATCTGTGGAAGCACTGCTTAACCAGTTGGCACAAGGTGGATGTATCCTCATTTGTCAGAATTTTTACTTCCCCATTAAGCCCAAGTTGTTCGTATTCACTACCATTATACTAAGCCGGGCCCTTGTGATCATCTAATTCCAAGAGCACAATGGTCAAATAAGTATTGATTAAAGTGGTCCCTGGTTTTAACCCAAGCATATGGTAATATTAGAGAATATGGAGTGGAGATGCCATGGGTTCTGGAGAGCTTGGGGTATCTTGAAATCCTACTTGAGAAAAATAAAGTTTATTGAGGCAGGGTGTAAATTTTTTCATTTGAAATGTGCTCTGGAGCTCAAGTCTTTCCAAATGATGACATTTACTTGGTTCTTGAGCTAATAACCAACAGTGTACTTACATGAATCTGAGCATAACACCAGGTAACACTTTTTTTTTTTTTTTTTTTCTGAAATATTTAAGGCTGATGTGGTACCATATGGCAAACTCTGTAAAACAATTTTGCTTATACACAGTTCTGGCTGTATTATTTACTGTATTCTATCTGTGATAGCAGAAACATTTTCATCTTTACAGAATATTTATTTTTGTAGGGTCCATCAGATTTCTTCATTACTCTTTATCTGAAATCACCTTTTGTAGCATCATTTAGTTGCACTGGAGATAACAATATTCTATTTCTGATACTAAAGGACAGGTAGATGAATGCTAAAAACTCTGAGGTAATCTGCTTTTGTGCGTGTGTCCATGGCAATTTCAAGTAGTGGAAAATTATGCCTTTCTTTTCTTCATGATCTTGGTTTTGTTCAGCGTTTAGCTCAGTATAGCTGCCTGTCAACTTCTACACCTCCACGAACAGCTGCATTTTATTGTAGTTTTCACTGACAAGATTAACTGTTACATTTTGCATATTGTAATAGTGCAGCAGTGTGTGCTTTTAGCACTGGGAGGTATTTGCTAGAAGAGCAATGCTCTTCCAACTGGAGGAGGCTGATAGGAGAAAATTCTTTTCCTGTATGCACAGACTTGCTGAGCAGCTTGGAAGCTGCAGAAGAGCAGGTCTTTTAAAAGGGTAATTTAACAAACTAGTAGAGGGACTCCCTGGAGCTCTGGGACCAGCAGAATTTGCCTTCCACTTCCCTCTCATATCCTCTTTGGCTGGAGCTAGAGTGGACTGTTTTAAGACTACAAGGAGCATTTGTTGTTAAGTGTGCAGACAGTAGCAGGAATGGTCTGCTTAAGTATCTGCTCAAACATTTTGGAAACCTTCTGTGTATTTGATTAAACCTTTCGGTAGTCAGCAGAGCTCATCATGAAGGCACGTGCAGCAAATCATTCATTACTTCTGGGCTCCACAGGCTCAGAACAGTCTGCCTCACTGCATTCATATGCAGTACAACATCTCAACTCGGATAACTCAAACCCAACATTTCTGGAATAAGCAAATTTTGAAGTTAAATGTCAGCTCTGTTTTCAGCTATCTGAAGTCCACAACCTTCTCTGAGGCACTAGCATCTCTATAATATCTGCATGAGATAATAAATTGTTATTCTTCCTATTTTTTAATTTTAAATTTAATTAATTTAAATCTTCCTATATTTTAATTTAATTTAATTTTAGCCAGTGTTGGATAAAGTAGAAGGATAGACTGGAAACTCTTGTTAAAAATCAATCATTACAGTTGTTGCTGTTCCTGCTACCAAAATCTTAAATCTCCCCCATGACTACCTCATAACTGGTTTCTGCAGAAACCAGTATACAGTAATTATTTCTTAAATGCTCTGATTGCTTCTCTAATCCATATTTAATGAATATGTAGTGGTGAAAGATTATCAGCAGGCATGGAAGGCAGTGTTGTGTGTACCCAAGGGTCATCTACTTGGTATCTGGGCAGGGCAGTGGTCTGCAGGAACACTGTGGAGAGGGAACTACCTGGTGGCACCAAAGACCAGAAAGAGGACAGGGGTTTGATGGCCAGAGAATTAAACTACCTGTATCAGGTGGCAGTGAGCACGCTGAGGGGAGGCACTGAGGGAGGTCATATTCTAAGTGCTGCCTTGAGGTAGCTGAAATGTGGTTTCCTGTAGAGGGTGTCCTACTGCAGAGATCTTGGAGGCTGAGTGAATCCCATAGCGCTGGTGATAAGCTGAGCAAGACCAGCTCAGGTGAACATCAGCAGTGTACAACCAGTCCTGTCCTGCCAGGACAGGGTGGCACTCAGATCTCCCATTCATTTCTCATGTCCTTGGGGTCCTCTGAAAAGACCTCTCCTGAATTTCCTGGCTCTGTTCTTAATGATACATTAATTTTATTTTCTTCCCTGTGTTGTATCACTAATCAAGAAGTAATTGAATTGGCTGAAAAGAAGGGTAAGATAAATTAGCTAACAAGAATTAACTTAATGCACCTGAGGTCAGAAGGCTCCTAGAAAATTCAAGGTGAGAATTGGCTGGATTATAAATGAACTGTAGCAGAAGTTTATGGTGTTTTCTGGAGAATTGAGATGCAGAAATATATATTATAAACTTGCTGTGAAAGCTAGAGGTATCTGAAAGTCTTTGGGCAATTCCTTCCTGTTATAAGATAGGAGAGCAAAGGATCGCACTTAAATTCTTTCCAACTGCTGTATTTGATTAAGGGAATTTCCCTGAAATTTAACTTTTCATCCTCCTTGTGTGACTAGGCTTTGCCAGAAAGATATTTTTCCTTCTGTATTAATATTAAGGTAGTAAATTGTCTGTCCCTGTGTTAACTTGCTAGTCATCTTTTTTTTTTTTTTTTTCCCCTAGTTGTTCTGTAATTTAAGTTCATCTTTCATGAAAACCATATGTTGGATGAATGTCGTGGTATTATTTTCATGCATTGTATTATACTCTATTACCTCCTCTGTTATATTGCCATGTAAAAGTAATTATTATTCCATGTGTCACTGTGAATGTATTTAAGATTCTTTAGGTCTTCTCTAGAAAGAATGGATTCCTGATTCACAGGTCTCATTCTTTTTTATGTCAGAATTAGTCAAGTATAAACATCTTAATTTTATAAAAGACTTCTAAAAATGTGAAAAATGCATATTAAAACATAATTACAAAATTAACTAGATTACAGTTCAGGAGAATATTTAGCTAATAATAGTAACATATATTAAACCCTCCTAAATAAATGTAAATATGTAGCAATATACAGAAAATAAATTATTGTCTTAAACACTAATGCCTTTAAAACAACAAAAGCAGCAGTTCATACAATTGCATTTGCTTTGACAATTGTATTTGCTCTTTTGAACAAAAGTTGACACTAGGTGGCTTTTAAGAGTTTATGAATTTATGTTTTTGCAGGAAGTTTAAACTGA
The DNA here is from genome assembly GCF_020740795.1 of Apus apus. NCBI lineage: Eukaryota > Metazoa > Chordata > Aves > Apodiformes > Apodidae > Apus > Apus apus. The sequence goes on from NC_067284.1 coordinate 45,279,756, forward strand.
TTATACTAACTGCATAAAAAGAGCCTTTAGTCAGTAAGTTTACTTTATTGTTAATATTCTCTTTCCACCAAACCTCAGCTGTAGCTGTATTAAATAAAAAGACAGAAAATGGTATAGTGACCTCACCATCTGCTGTACAGCTTTGGTTTTTGTTCTGGATTTTGAGTTGAAATGAATCACTTGAAACCGTGGGTTAAGTCGCTGAAATTAGATGGGACCCCTGCAGTCTAATCCATAGGAACCAGCCAATTCTTTTGCGTTTTCTGTGTTTGATTAGTTGTACTGTAATTAAAGAAATTACCAATAGTCTTCTGCATGGAAGAGATTAACCCACCAAGTGCTCATACCTACATTCTCTAAGCATCTTCAAATAATATAAGGCGTCATTCATGTTCCTTAATAAGGAAACAAATGAAAATTTTCTACAGGCTTAATACTGCAGCTTGTGTGTGTGTTACAAGCTGTTCTGTCTTGTGCCTGATGCCTGTTCAATTGTTTCTGATTATGCTGCATTTTAATTAAAAGAGCTAGAATGCTATTTGTATAAATGGAATGTGCTTCTCAGTACAGCCATTAACCTTTTGAGCCATTGCTTGAATTGTGGCTGAATTTATCTTGGGATCTCCAGAATCAGTTTACATTCCATGAGGTATAAAAAGGAACAAAGCCTAAAAAAAAAAAATTCTGACTTGTGACTTGTTGATTATCATAATGACTTTTGCTATTAAAAAAATGCAGATTGAATTGTTTTGTGAGATTTGCAAACTGAAAGAGTAGCAAAATGCAAGTTTATCCTTATGTGGGTTCTCATTGGAAGGAGGAGATTCATAGACAATCCCCCCTGAAAAGAAGAAAAAATTTATGCCTAGAGCAAAACTCTCCCTGTGCAGGAGTCAAATCTCTCTGGATTCCAAGTGGAGAGTCCTTATGAGTTGGCTGCCAGTGCCTGGGCTAGGGTGGACAGATCCATCCCAACCTCTGACCATGTGCTGCTGCTCCTGGGGTCACACAGAGCCCTGTCCTGCTAGGCTGGGACTCTAAACTCCTCTCCAAATTCTTTCTAACCATGAACAGTGGAAGGGATCAGAGGAAGAAAAACAAGTGAGTTTTCCCTCTGAGCAGGGTGCAGCACCTGGTGGGATAATGCACGAGTGCAGCTGCAGCACCGCGTGGTCCCTGCCGAGTGCCGCCTTTCGGCAGCAGCCTGCTCCCTGCTGAGATAACACAACAGTCGTGTCGCCACACATTGTATGAAAAATAATCTAATTTTCTCCAGAACAGGGCAGAGAAGGGCTCGTGGAAAGGGACAAATGAAGAAGGACTGATAAAGTGGTTTTGCCTTGCCTTTCAAATATGTTCTGGGAATATTCCTGTGGGTGTTTTTCACCATAAATGAATCGCTGTGTTGGCCCAGATCTTGAGGAGTGCCCCACACATTAGTAAGGAAGACTCAGATCTCTCCTGTGACATTCCTACAGTGTATCATTTAACTGTTTTTACCCATAAAATTGAGGATAAAAGCAAGATAACCTTTTATAAGATGCAAATTCATACCACTTGTTTCAGTAGTGTGTCTGTGCATAATGGACGGACAACATATGAAACTTCATTACTTTCTGAAATGTTCTGCATTATTTTGGATGAGCCCACAAAGTAAAATCCACTGTACAAAATTCCAAAATTAAAAATTCTGTAATTGATTTGTTTCCTTTTGATTCACTGTACATTGTATTGTTGTCACCAAAGTTTTCCAGGGATTTCTTTAAAAGTGATTATTCTCATTAAATATTTATTTAGCTTAAAAATCAGTCTAATGTTTAGCCACCTTTTAAAAAAGAAAATAAAACAAACACACAAAAGAACTAGCAACATGATTAATAAAGCAAGATTTAAAAGTCAGTACCAAACTGAGGGCATGTAATTAGGTTCCACAGGTCTGTAAAAAAATCTGACCTGAGATGTGTATTAGATGTGGATGCTGATTCTGTATCACTGTTGCTATTGATGTATCAACTGGATATCACAAGAGAGAAACTGCGGACACCAAAGCTTTGAAGAGAAGCATTTGCTGAGCCAAGGTGTGTCATCTGCCATGTCTGACAGCACAAAAGGGCTGTGTAGACTAGTGTATCCTGAGAAACGGGAATATAAATTCCATGAGAGGTTTTGGTGTACTTTTGATGTTAAGTAAGAGCCCAGAGATGAACCAGGTCCTGGTTCATCTGTGCTGGGAACACAGGGACAAATTCCAAAACTATCTTAGCAAACAGATGCATCCCCTTGATTTTCATGGATTTCAAATGGAGTTCATGGCAGCAGAGAGCTCTTATCTTCTAAAGGCTTTGTCTAAAAAAGAATACAAATGACTCCACTGAAATGGAGCTGCTCCACAACTATTTGCTGCAATGCATGTTAGTTGCATGCACTAGATTTTGTGTAGTCTGTAATATGATCTATAGTAATGGGCTCATACAGTAAATAGAATTTATGGCTTCATTTACTGTGGCATGCAAATTAAAGTTCTCTGTAGTTTCGTACAGAAGAAGCTGCTTACACAGCATTTGTTATTGGCTCTTATTGTCCTCAGGTTGTAAACATAAATAAAGGGTTAGAAAATAAGTAAATTTGTGTGGGGAGTAATAATATACTAGCACATTATTTACCTCCCCTCAGCATTAATAATCGGAAATTTGATAGAATTCAAGAACTGGTGTCAGAAATGCTGGGGTTCTGTAAGGTGGTCCTGAACATTTATTATTGTGGTTCTGAGCAGCCTGTATTGGCTGAGAAGGAAAAATAATATAGTTGCTGTGATTTGTACCACTGAACCTCTTCTGTGACCCACTAGTGGCACCCAAGTGCTGGAAAGGCAATATAGGAAAACAAAAATCAGGGGTAGAGGGAAGTTTCCTGTTGGATCCAAGGGGGTCCTCAGAAAAGCTGCATCTGAGTGTCTGTGCCAAAACTTCTCAGGTAATAGCAAGACAGCCAAGGCAGAAGACACTTGTGATTGAACCAAGATTAAAGTCTTGGTCTAGAAAGCTTGTCCTGTCTCACCCAAAACTGTGTGACAAAACTGGAAACTGAAGAAGATCCCCTGCCTGCAAAACAGACTTCTCATCCTCTTGTTTTCTCTGTTTCATCTGCTTTGATTGTAAATTCTCAGGAGGCAGAAGCTGTCTCTTACCATAACTTACACAGTGCTTAGAACAGTGTGTCTTCATTATGGCTGGTACTTCTAGGAATTAGAGTTTTTCCAAACAAATACACATCATGGAGAAATAATAATACTCCTTACTGAATGTCCTATCCAACATCACAGGGACTAAATGGAAATAGAGAACAAAACTGCTTTGCTGGTTCTAAAAATAATTATTCTGGGTCATGTGGAAAATCATTGCGGAGGTTATTTGTGGGAGTTCAAATGTTCAGTTGTTCTGCTTTACTTTTTCTAGGAATTACTGCATGGCTGAGTGTCAGCCTCTGAAATTCTTAAAAAGCTCATGAAAAGAACTGCTGTGTTTCCTTTGGAAAAATTAGATGGTAGCAGAAGCAGAGAAAAAGAAGAAAAAAAAAGTGTTAGAATGTGTTACAACTTTACTGGGATTTGGAAATATAACAGAGTTTAGGATGTACCTATTTGTGTCACAACGCAAGCTGGACAAGGCATTAATTTGGGGATAGACTTGATTATTCTTAACATGTGGTGACCCACCATGAGGACAGAAGTACTGCTCAGCAATGGAAACGTGTCAGTGGAAAATCATGAGGTTTTCCTTGAGAAACAATGAAATTCCTCAAAGGTTAGTAGTGTGCAATAAAGAAGGCTGAGGAGATGACTGTTTGGATCATCTTCAAAGTTGAGGAAAGACTATCTCATGTGCTTAGCCAAGGGGGCACAGCCATGAGTGGGTGTTTGTATGGGCCCTGGTGACAATAGTAACCTGTAAAGTTGGACTAAAAAAAAATACTGCTTTCCTGAAATGTATTGGCAAAGGCAGGGTGCTGAAATAGCGAGACTGCTGACCAGCAATTCCTGCACTCTTGACTGCTTCCCGAAATATAATTTATTTATTTAATATATTTTTTTAGTTGAAGACTGAAAATAGGAAAAAAAACAACAGTGCTGGCCCAGTGTAGAGCAAGTTGTTTCCTGATACTAAAGCAGTTGTCACACCACAGGTCATCAGCACTGCAGTTTGCAATTCCTTCTCTTGAATAAAAGGAAGTCCAAACCGATCAAGCAGCAGAAAGGCTACTTTCAAATGCACCCAGACTTTAAAGGCTACCTTGCTCTTTTTAGCTTGTATGCCAGTGTATATTTTTACTAATTATATATATATATATATATATACACACATATATGTGTATATGAAAGTGAAGACGAGAACTTCCATCTCTTTGTCCCATTTAATCTTCTTGCAGCACAAATTTTTTCTTGCAGCACACAACAAGTTTTGCAGTCTTTTTGAGTCAGAGGAAGTAGTTATATCATATATGGGAATTTCTATGTCCCAGTAACAAGCAAAGAAGATGTGGGGAATGTAAACTTGTAAAAAATGTTGGGAAGCTATGTAGGCATTTTTCATTTTCTCCAGCTCCATCCTATCTGGTGTGAGTGTCACATGTTAATAGAAATAAGGCAAAAAAAAAGGCTCTGTAGCTTGTACATCGCATAATTTGCAATCTATATGCGTTGAAGAGAAAACTCATTCATGTAAAACTTCTTTATGTCCAATAAGGGAAGAAATCTGCTCCCCCACCAATATTCATCATGTTTCAAGAACTAACACTTCATCCCATGTTTTCCTGCCATGTTGTGTGCAAGGATGAGGAAGGAGGACACCACAGCAGTGCTCATTTATCTGTTTGACAAAAATTGGAGTAATCTTAGACTGCAATTGAAAAATCTGTTTCTTGATATCTGTGAACTTCAGGAGCACAGGATTAACTTTTCTCTCTCTCTGCTGCCATGTCAGCAGACTGAGAAGCTACTGAAATATGAGCTGCTTGTCACCTTTTTGAGAAGGACAGAGGGACAGCCAGCCAGTGACTGAAACACTGAATCTGAACAACTGAAAACCTGTGTTTTCTGCCTGAATTAACCTGCTTGGCTCTAATTTGTTGTTTGTCTTAATACATGTTTAGCAACAAGTTTTGCAGACCTGAAAAATGTTTGTGCTATGAAACATAACTGTCTAACATGTTATTTCCAAAACCTGATAATAAATTTAACACCTTGGGAGGCAGAGGTCTGGGTCAGAGGCAAGTTGACTTAGTTCTGAAGCAGAATTAAATGCTGAAGGGATTTTGGTGTAGTAAAACTGCTGTAGGCAGGAGAAAAGTAGGACTTCACCAAAGAAATAAGGAGGGTAAATATTTTTACTCTGGCTTTTAATCTTCTTGGCTTCTTAAATGTATATAGGAATGGGGGAATAATTACTGAATAATTTGTAGTGAGAACTGGCTATGTTTTGTCGCGTTAGATAGATGTGCTGCATTTGCTTCTGTATCTTCAGCCAAACTCCCCTTGGTGCTGCTGCTGTTCAGGATGCTGAGTCCCAGGTGGATGCTGTTTGTAAGTGCTGTTCTCTGAATCAGGCCCAGTCCTGCCCAAGACATTCTGGAAACTCAGGCAGCCTCTCATACGAGCTCATCAGGGCTTTGGGCTGGATGCTGGAAATTCTTATTTCCATGAGCAGTTTAAATCCTGTGGAAAACTCCCACTGACTTTGCTGGGATTATCCGTTTGCGGAAAGTTATTTTGAGGGAGGTGCATTCCTTTGTAAAAAGGCTGGAAAGAAGTCTGGGCAACGCTTCGGTCTCAGTTCTGGTGTGCTATTTTTATTGGTTTGAATTTGTCCTGTGCTTCGTGCAGTGGGAATGTACTCCATGACTAGAGCTTGCACTTTCCATTTTAGTCTAATAAAAAGTAATAATAAAAAAAGAAAGCAAGGCTTGAATGCAGAAGTGTTTTCAGACATTGGACCCCTTGGGCTATATCATGTTTGTGCCTTTGAATCTCTGTAGAGATCAGAGTGCAGTTGTGCTTGAAAAGTGTAGACCCAGCATGACCTATCTTTTGTCAGGGTGTTTGGACTCCCAAGTGAGGCAAGCTGCATTGTAAATTGAAAATAAAATTAGGTACAGTTTTTTCCATGAATTTTCTGAATATTTTTATTATTGATACACTTTATTTTAATACCTCATATTCCTATTTATAGATCTTTTGTGATTTCATTCATCTATGTATTTTCAAAAATATTTCAGTATTTAATTGGGAGGTAAAGTAGAAAAGTCCCCATGCTAGCTTATTTAAAGGACAAGTTATTGCTCTCTGGTTAACATATTTTCTGTGATGCTTCAAGACAGAGAATGTTGTACTCTATTTAAATGTAAGAGCTTGCTAGTAAAAGTACAATTCTTCCTGAGGTTATTTAAAATAAGGACCTACATTTCTCAGATCCTGCTTTTGTCTGAAATACGAAGTCCCATCCTTTATTGCTATGCCAGAAAATGTTAGCAGATAAAGTGCAGAGCAGGTCATGGTATTTCTAATTCAGATTAATGACCCCATTCAGCTTGTCTCCTTAGCAGGAAATTAGAAACTGCTAGGAGGGAGAAAACAGTGATTCATAATGCGTGATTCTCTTTATTGGCAGTTGCACTCATCAAAAGCTAAGATATTGTTTTGATATAAAATAATTGAGTCTGACTTATTTATGGGATACAGCAGTCTCAGTTCCAAGAGATTCCTTGAGAAGATTGCTGGCTCGATGCCAGCTCCAGGAAGAAGAGGTGACTGATGGCTGTCAGCAGCTCCTGGCCAGGTTAAGTGCACAACTGCCTTCTCCTACTGCAGAAATTACCCCAGCTGCTCTTCTCAAAGAGCCTAGAAGAGTCAGCACCTTCAGAAAGGTTTTGAGCTGTCAAGGAGAAAGTAATGAGAAATCACCTAGAAAAGCAGCTAATGTTTGTGGCATAATTTGATACGTACAGTTATGTTTAAGTGCAGAGGCTGTAGTTTGAAGGTTGTCAAAGAGTATGTCAGGAGTCAGCATGGCTCGAGGGGATGCTGGGCTAGATTTTGTCCTTAGAGGCTGGGGAAAAAAGAGGTGTTACGTTCTGTGCCTCTCTCCCCTCTGTCAGCTGGAGTCCACGATATTGTGACAAATGCAGCTTCACTCGCCAGCCACACTCCTCCCTTCCTGCGGAGCAGCCAGCCTTCTTGCACCTTCCTGCTCATGCAAAATGCATTTCTATGCAAAAGAAGGTAACATTTTTGCCTGTAGAAATGGTCCCAGTTCAAGAGTGTTTAAGTCCAAGCTAAAATGGAAGTGTGGGATGTATCATCACAGAGAGATATTCATTCATGTCAGTGTGTAGGAGGCCAGGGAGCACATAAGCTTGGATTTTCAGCACTGGCATTGGGAATCTCCATTTTGCTGAAATCCTGTATTAGGTGTCTTTGTTTATTCTGGGTTTGACTTGTAATCTTTAAGAACTGCAGCTACCAGATACTAAAAGGTGGCACCATGCACAGCTTAGTGTTGTCTTGATTGAAACACTGAGGTCAAAGGCCAACAGAAGTCAAAGGTCCCTGCAAACTAACCATATGCACGGTCTCGCTCAGCTCCTCTCCCTCTGTGTCATGAAGACAAATGGCATTTTTTACAATTCTTCCAATGAACTAGCATTCATTTTCTAGCGTCTCTTCCTTTATTGCTTCCTAATGAGCTTCATTCCCATCACCTCTAGCCTCCTGCTTTCGAACCTGCATTTACACCCGTGCATAGAGAAGAAGCAAATTGAACAAATTAATTAAGTTGGCCTGTCTAATGAAATGGGCTCTGGTGACTTCTCGGGTTTTGCCACTTGCTTTTTACAGAAATCTTCTATAAATCTTTGATGGCCACAATTGCTGGGCTTTTTCTGTCCATAGGGTTGGCGAAACCACCAGATTTTCTTTGTGTTGTGTCTCAGATTTAACCGACAACATTCCATTTGCTGTCTATATATATATTTTACATACAGGGTTTGTATTTTTACTCTTTATTTGTATATTTATGGTGGTCCTTTTGCCTGCTTGTTTATTTTTTTAGAGATGGAATTTACACAAAAGTGCTTTTCAGGAGCTATTTGAAATAACAGCTGTTACTTAGGGGAGGGGATCTGTGCTATTACAACCTGCAAAACATCCTCTCAGCCCTGAACTGGTTGGGGTGTATTTTCTTTCCTGTTCTTCAACTGATTCAAAATCAAGTGTTAGCTAGCTTGTTTTTTTCAGGCCTGTTAAAACTTGGGGGTGAGCTGGCAGCTAACATTGCTTCCTGAAACTTTCCTACTAAAATCAGCACCCATGTATAGTTGTGCTTATACAGATCCTTTCCCCCCACCCCCAGTTATGACTACTTTGCACTGGAGGAAGGCAGGTGCCTTAAACTGTAAAATTTTGCTAATTTCAATGAATTGTGAATTATGTGAGGACCCGGTGCACACGTGTTTTAGTTCCTCATTATCACTGCTTTCCTCTTGCCATGGGTGAGGATCTTGACCTTTGTGCTGTAGGCTGCCGAGCGATACCATGCACACAGCATCTCTGTGTGCAAATTCATTATTATCTTTACATGGCTTTGAAAGATTCTGCAGAAGTGTGAGGGATCAGGGCAAAACTGCTCAGCTTTTAAAGCTTAAGTGTGGATCTAAGAAAGGACTCTTCCACTTTTGAGCATTTACTAGATGACTAGGACTAATAGCCTCCACCTGATGTTCACAAGATAGATATTTAATCCAGAAGTTCTGAGTGCTGTTTCCTAACACAGTACAACTATTACCAGATGAAAATGCTATGGATTCTTTCCAAGAAATATGTGAATAATTTTAAATTCCTCTGCTGAAACAGCTTTTACTGAACCTTTTCCCCTTCCTGTTTGCACTCTATTTTCAATTTGAAGTGATAAATACATATAGTCTTTTGGTATCTAGATAAGTTACCTTGACCATTTTCTTCCTTTTTATTCCACAACTCATCACTACATTATACCTGAAAAACAGTGATGCTCCTGTGAAGTGCAGGTTATATAAAACACAAGGATATGCTTTTGTTCTGGTACGAAACAGTGCCTGAAACTTCAGTACTGGTTAATAGATGATCTAAAATATCAGATGTTGAAATGTCAGTGGAGATCTGAATCTGATTGAGGTTTCAGTGTTGGTGCTCTGTCAACTTTAGTAGAATTATTACACAATGAGAAATATCAATATCAATTCAGCCTTCTGCACTTCCTTAATTCACTGCGCATAAATGTGTCCAAGAGGAACAGCACAAGATTTTGTTCTTGCTTCTTCCATCACACAGTTTATCACACAGTATCTTAACATTCTGCAATGAGAATGTGTGAAGATGGCTGATAAACATGGAAATATGAATTATTTTGTACACTTCCTACAGTATAGTCTGGATGATGAGTGTATTTCAGTCCCTGGATGAGAAATTGGTATTTAAGTCTCAGAAGGAACAAGGGTGATCTAGAATAAAGCAAAAGCCAGCAACTGGGAGTTGGTACTGAGAGAAAGAAGTTATAAGAAGTTCTTTCACCTACATCCCCTTCCTATTCTTTTGGGGTTTTTTATATGCTCTTGGTGTCTTTATGTGTTCCAATGATAGAAAGGCCATAAATGGCTCTCCGTGGGAGACATAAAATGCCAGAAAGTGCTGCTGAAAATGTAGGCTGGGTCTGTGTTGCTAACAGAGTCAGCCTATGGGAGTCAGACTTGCTACTTGAAAAGGTGGGTATCGGTGTCATTTTTATTTGTATTTTTTCCTTCTAGTTCAAGATGTCAGAAATACATTATCTATTTTGAGAAGAGCGGCAAGGGTGACCAACCTCTAGGTGAGGTTAGCCCTTCTGTGTTCAGGTTTACTGGCTCCAGCTTTCATTGTTGAAGGATCCTTTTCCTGGCTGGAATTTCCTGCAGCTGAGGTAGTAAGAATTCAGCTTTTTTTAAAGGGCCAAAGTTTATTGGTCATTGTTGTTGACCATGAGGATCTGCATGCCTCACACTGTTGTAGCCCTGACAGAGGAGCTGTCAGTACATCGGTGGAGGGTAAATTAGATAGGTTCTAATTTTACAGTTTAATAGCAGAACCAGAATGTAAAAGATGCAATCAAATGGCCATGTTGATTTGTGAGGTTTTTTGTCTTTAATGCCCCCACACCATTTTACGTAAGCTGGATTTCTTACAAATATTTTGCTGCTTTGAAATGTGCTAGAAGCTTGTGTGAGACCTTGACAGAGCTGTTGTCATTTGTGCTGAAGGGAGGTCTGGCTTGAGATGTTGCCAGCAAAAAGGAAGAGCACAGTGGCATCGGTGCAAGCCTGCTCACGCTACCTCATCACCTCTGCCCCACCACATGGGCATCACTCTTGGGGATTCTACAGATGATTTTCACAGAACTTAAAAGCTGGCATTACGACTTAATATAGGAAGCATCTGATGGTGTGTCCTGAGATCAATAAGAGGCAAAATAACTTATTTAAAGCCATGCTGCCAGTATGATGGGCCTGGGAATTACCCTAGGCCGATGCCTTAATTGCTGAATGGTTCAGCTCCATTGTGATTCCATTTCTTCCCTATGAAATAAGGGTCTTGACCACACAGAGAGGCATACATTCAACAAAACCTTCTAGATTTTGTTGCCACATACCTGTCATGCCTTAGGAGAAGCAGTTCCCTTGCTTGTGCCTTGGAATGCCTTGGGAAGGGGCTCTTTGGGTAACGTTATAGTTTAATAGGGAATAATCAAAATCTTTTAGTCTTGAAAGATCTCTTCAGAGAGAGAGGAAGAATCAAGTAAGGGGGCAAACAAAATAAGATGTGCGAGGAACACAAATATTTTCTTTCTCAGTTTTCTTCAGGATAAGAAGCTCTGACGACTATATGCTCTACATATTTGACATTAATTCATTTTATGGGCGTTGGCACTGCAGAGAATATATATTTATAGGGATGTATTCACACAACTTCTTCTTCACACAGACTACTGATTTAGATGTCTAATTTAGGAGCACAGGCTCTCTCTGTAGTCAGCGGAGCCTAAATTAACCTCTCTGAATTACCCCCTGAAAAGACATACCTTTCTCCTCTGACCTCAGAGCGACCTGAGGCTCCTAATTTAGGCCCACAAGTCACATGCCTGGTCTACTAGCCTTGTGTAAATAGTATTCTGATGAAGTGTTGGTCCTGGCACTGCTTTCTCCCCACAGGCAGTGAACTCTTTGGAAGATCTGTTTTGTCAGAGTCGAGTGTGTCTGAAGGGAAGGATCACCTGCCCTGGCTGGATGTAGCCAGATCTATGTGCCACAGTGGCCTGAGAGCAAAGAGACACTTGGAGATAACTGTGCACAAAGGGAAAAGGAAACTCCCTGTTGTGGACACAGCTATGCATCCTAGACTTCAGGTGGCAGAACATGTAGCAGAAGAAAGTGCCTGCAAGCCAATACATGCATGTACAAGCTTCTATGGATTTTGCCTTAGGATGAACACAGATTTATAAAAAACCCAAAAAAACCCAAACAAAAAACCAGTCCCAAAAGGAAGAAAAACCCACCCCAAAATAACCCACAAGTGTCTGCAGAAGTGGAGATTAATAAAGTTAGGACCAGAAGGGGGCTGTGAGCTCCTGGCTTCCACATCTGCTTCTTGCTGAGGGCTCTTCCTGTGACCCTGCACAAATTGCAGATCTCTTGCTCATTCTCCACCTCTTTGCAGTGAGAATGATTTTATTTACAGGAGGTGATGTAATGAGATTGTTGTGAGGGGACGTGACTCAATATTTGTATAATGCTTTGAAGATGGAAAGTGCTAAGCTAAGTATTGTTATTTGAAATGGCAACAAAATAAAACAAAATATGTTCTGTGCAGCCTTTAAGCCAAATCCATTTTCAGTTACTCTTCCAAGCAGAAATTCAAAATCAAAGTAAAAAGCCTTGCCAACTGGAACTTTACAGCTTGATGGGAAAGTTAGAAAGAGAATTAATTGGGTTTTAAATAGTTGTAACTGTATTGTGATGGAGCATGACCTGGAGCACTCATCTACTCCTGGTTGCCAGTCAGCTTGGAACTACGAATTAAGGCTTGCTCAAGGGAATCTTTATTTCTGAGAAGAAAAATAGTTGAGCTATCTTGCATGGCATACTGTATAAACTGTCAGAAACGGCCTCTCTGCAAACATGAGCTTTTTCCACTTGAGGCTGCCTATTTTGCAGTAATGTGACACAGCAAAAGACTTGCAAAGCAACATAATTGCCAAAAACCACCACAGAGCACCTGGGAGGGAATTGCTGTCCCCTCCCGGACAGTTGAGGCTCTGACACTGCCCCAAAGAGCTGCTCTGGATGGGGCAAGTATTCTCCTAGCACTGGGCGAGCTTCGGGATCGTGTTCTTGACGCTCTGTGCTGGTCCCCTCAGCCTCTGCTTCAGGGCCATGACAAGAGGAGCTTCCCTCTGGATTGGGGTTATCAGTAAGCAGACAGTGTTTACTCACACTGTAATATATAAGAATTTGCTGTACAGCTTTTATACTCTTTGTGATGGCTTTTAATGTCTCTTGTCTCCCTTTTGGGAACACAGAAATTATTGTTCTGAATCAGACTGAGTTCAGCATTCCAGCAGGAGCAGTTAATGTAGCCAACTGAAAACAGCATTAAGGATAGCTGGGATTCAAAATTGTTTCTACCTCACGTTTGATGTTTTAAATATGATAGCAAAAATCTGCTTAATGCATGTTCTCTATAAAATGGGCATAGTAACACCCTCCCTTCCCAGGAGCACTGCTAAGTCCAGATCGTTTGCAAAACACTTTCAAGTCTCATTCTGAAATTAGCAAAGTTCAACTATTTTTGCCTACCAAAAACCTGCCTCTTTTAAGGAAAGGTCTATGTACATTGGATTTATATTTTACACCTGATGTTCAAAGGGACTGGAACGTGTCTCTCAGCCTCTTGTGTTTGGTGGGATTTGTCAATATGAAGCACCTTTATAAGAGGGTTATTCATGGCTTTCTCGCTTTCACTGAGCACACTGTTTTCTTGCTAAACCATCCTGTTTGAATTTTGCTGTTCTGTGCAGAGGTATGCCTTCAGATCCTATTTTTTGTTTTCTTAATACTTTTGAAGTTACTTTTTCCTAAAATACGACTCTCAGTAAACATTTCAGCACTTTAATTTGGCATAAATTCCTACTTGAATATTAAAGTTCCAAAATAGTTTTAGGAGCAAATAATAATAATAATAAAAAAAGATGGCTTTGGGAACCTTTCTTTTCAGTATCTTTTTGTTACATTAAACTATATACATAAGTAACTGCCTTATAAACAGCTTTATATTGCACTCTATTGCAAACCATTGGAACAATATGCCATAATGTGTTGCCAATGGCATAACATTATATGCCACAGTTTCTGCAGCCAGAATTACCAAGATGATTGGAAAGATACAATGTTTTTAGAAACGGGCATAGAAAAATAACCTTAGATCTAAACTCTCTAAGTCACAAGTAGTAGAACAAAAGAAAAAATACAAATACATTTTTCTTCTCAGAAGCAACATGAGCCAATGCAATTCTGCTTGCTGAAATGCTTTTCCTGTCATATTCCAAGTAAAATTTCTATTTCCTTTAAAGCTATGCTTGCTGTGACAAAAATGCTCTGTTGCATAAATAATTTTTGCTCACGTTTGGAAAGCTGATTCTATCTGAGAATCAATTAGTTAGCTGTCAGAAGAAAGTAAGTATCATATATTCATGAACACTTTGTGGACTGAGCAGTGTTGAAACACCTGTGGCAAACACTCATGACTTGAGGTCTGGCAATATTAAAAGTACAGCACAGGGCTGATTTTCTGCCCAACCAGTTCTGGAGAGAAACCTATATAATTAGTCAGCTGCTTATACTTTATTCTGAAGTATAAATGTAGCATTGCAATTTAAAACTGTGTCCTGTAATTCTTAGGCACAGCAAACATTGGACTGGCTTTTCAATTCCTGTTCCCTAAAGTGTTCCTAGTGCCACAGGTGCCGTCTATCACTGAACACAGAGTGCTTGTCCCAAAGGGCTAATCTTGCAGATCGTCCCTGCTCTAAATTTCCGTGCTTCCTCCCTTGGAGGCCACTTGGCAGGATCAAGCCTGAAGCCAGTGCTGTGAGGAGAGACCTTTCAGAGAACAGGAGAAAGACAGAAGAGCTGTGCTCTTGCTGGGGTGGGTCTAGTACATTCTGTCTTTGCTCTCCTGTCTTGATCACGTTGAGATGTGTATGAGTATACATCCTCTCTCAACCACATGCCAACAATCCCTTGGCTTTATGACCACCTGAGTCCCATGTGTCTCCAGGTAGGCTGGGAGGGGGATTAAGGGGAGGTCAGTGCCAGTGTTGGGGCTACAGCCACTGGACAAAGGGCAGGCACCTGTGATGCTGAGGAAAATTTTAAGCCATTAGTTTCTGTACTGTGGGAATGGTTATATTCTCTGTATCCTGATGTAGATGGAGAGGCTCTATAGGCAGGGGGAAGTACTAGTGGAAAACTCCAGTGTCATGGTCTGGGATTTTCTGTTTTTTAGTCAAACTCCAGAAAACCTTTTACTTTTTTATGGGTGTAGCAATCAGCTACCAAAATGGGAAATAGAGGAAAAGATGGTCAGTACTTTTACAATGTTTCACAAAATCTTGATAAAAAAATTAATCCTAAAATCACTAAAAGATACACATCTTTTCCAGTTATTATCTTGATGACCTTGAGTTTTCAAGTACTTTCTGAAACACAATCAGAAACTCATGAGACTTGGTTCCACATGGTGCAGCTTCTTATGCCCAATGAACAGAGACACTACCTAACCCCCCCAAAAAAAACCCACAAAAAAGCAAACCAAGCCCCCCCCCCAGCCCCAACATATAAAAACCTCTTGCTTGAAAAGCTTTGACAGAAAATAAGGCACTATTAACTGAGGGACATGTGTGCTTCCTTTATGTCAGGACTGTTTTGGGTGTCAGCTGTTTGATGATTGTACATTTCAATTAAGGCAGGGCACATTGATGTGTGCAATTTTATTTGAGCTTGTATTTCCTTGTAAGCCTAATGAACTTATTCAGCCCCACAAGCATGAACAAGCCTGTCAGGTATCTCTGCCAGCAGCCTTTGGCAGAGATCCCTGTGCAGATAGTGTGAGGTAGTATAATTCAGTAGAGTGAATTGTCCAATTCTACAGAAATCCAGCTATTTTACTTAGTACAATGCCATACTCAAAGGGGCATATTTCTTCCTGCCTTCCTGTAGGGAAGTACATTGGGGGAGAAATATGTTTCCTGAATGCATTTCTAGGCACAAATGTTTCTGGAGAGGGTGAGGTGGCGATAGTGTGCAAATTCTGGCTTTCTTGGTGCTTATTTTATCTACTTTCAGGCTGATGAGCTGTAGCTGGAGGGACTGTAGCCCTTTCAGAAAACATCCTGAAGTTTTTCTTCCACAGATCTTGAGAGCAGTGTGACTTACTGCCCAGTAATCTTCATAAGGCACTTCACTGGGCAGTAAAAGCAAACTGCTCTGTTTGATTTTGGGTTTTATTTTGATTTTTTTTCTATTTGAGCAGACTTTTGTGACTTGTGTGTGAGAGAGGAAAGGAGTGAGAAAGGAAGATCGGGAGGAAGTTTTTACAGTGATGACCTTGATGGTTAGAGCAGCAGTCAGGCATAAGGGTTTCTGTCCTTTCCCTGCCTCAGCCATGGCTCACTGTTTGCTTGAGGCAATTAATTTATCCTTTCTGAGTCCACGTTCACAGGGATTTCTGTTTGAAAAATAAGTCTAATAGCATTAACTCACGCTGCTGTTGCGAGGGGAACAATGTCACGTAGCTAAAGCGAGGAGTCAGAACAGGGAGCCTGCTCTATTCAGATTTACAGATGTTTGGTTCAGTTCTCAATCTGTAAGTGATGACTGGGGTTCCTTCCTCTGTCAAAACCTATTGTAAGCCACTATCTGTACATTTAAGAATCACTTCAGCAGGCCTTGAGCTGCAGGCGGCGTGTAACCTCGCAGGCATCAGAGGTATGAAACGCCACGAGCAATACGAGCATGCAGGTACAGCGAAACAGCCGCGTGAAGAGGAAAACCTGTCACATGGCAAGCAGGTCTGGTGCCAGCGGAAGCGTCTTATCCCCGTCAGGTCACAGGCTTCCCAGGAGGCACAGGCTTCCTCCAGGGCGGGAGCAGCACCGCAGGACCAGGGCCTGCAGGCACCCGTGGGAATCACTCTGTGCGGTGCAGCGTCCCGTTGTGAGTGTGACCCCGCGGAGCCAGCCCCTGGGAGGGGAGCCTGGAGGCAGCCTGCAGGTGCCCATGATGCTTCCCACCATTTCCCCTTGATGCTTCCCACCATTCGCCCCTGGGAAGCTGCAAAGGGCTGTTGAGAAGCACGGCCTGAGATGAAGCCCGTTTGTTCTTGCAGAGATGGAGGAGGAGGAGAAAGGCCCGGGGCTGCCGAGAAGCCTGCCGATGTGTCTATAGGCGTGTGTACGTGTACAGGGGCCCGCCCCGAACTGCCGGCCCCGCTCCGGCCACCAGGTCCCAGCCCGCGCCCGGCTGCGGGGCCACGGCTGTCTGCGCGCGCCACCTGCCGGCCGCGGTGCGGCGCTTCCCGCAGCCGCTGCCCCGTCCCGCGGCCGCTGCCCCTTCCCGCAGCCGCTGCCCCGTCCCGCAGCCGCTGGCGCTTCCCGCAGCCCCTGCCCCGTCCCGCAGCCGCTGCCCCGTCCCGCAGCCGCTGCCCCTTCCCGCCGGGGGGAGCGGCGGCGGGGCTCGGCGTCCCCAGCCCGCCGCTCGCGGTGAGGCGGGAGGCTGCGTGGGGCTTCCGCGGCCGCGCCGCGCTCCTTCACGGGCCTCGGACTCGCCCGCACCCTCCCTCGCCCGTGCGTGGCGTGTGAGTGAGTGCGAAGCGTGGGGAGATGTGACCGAGAGCGGGGCGCAGATGAACGCAGCTCAGTCAGGGGCATCGCTGGGGCAGGCTTACGGCGGTGTGAAATCCGGGTGATCTGACTGGGGCTGTGTTACAGGTCACATTGGTCCCCCCTTGTATTTTCTCAAAGGGAGAACCGAGGTTTCAGCCCCAGATTTAAGCTTTGCCTTCTTTGAGGAATCTCTCTCAGGTGTGATGCCTGGTCATCTTCCACTATCTCTAACCGAGTTAATGCAGGCAGGCATTTAATTTAAAGGAACTTATTTTCCATTTGCAAATTCTCTTTCAGCCCCGCTATAGGGCTGGACTTTCAACACTCATAGTGTTTGTCGCTGATTTGTGATGCTGGAAGTCATACGATATTTGAACTCTTTCTGAGGGGACCGAACTTTTCCTGAGCTGGAAGAAAGCTCTGCATTGCCTCACCCAGCTGGTGGGTAGCCCTAGCCCTGGGGGCATAGCTGGCCTGGGTCAAGTAGCCCGTCATCCCTCTGTCCCTAAGTGATGGGGACGTATCTGGGGGGCTCTTGGAGACCTGAGGCTTCTCGTTTCAGAGCATCTCTCTCCCTCTGGAGCGCGTGGGCTGACCAGCTCCATGCAAGCACATTCAGGGAGTTGGCAAAACTAAGGAAGACAAGTCTGGGTCAGCATTTTTAGTCAAAGCCAGGCATAGAGGAAGTTTATTTAGGTTGTGTTTGACTTTGTAGAGAAAAGCCAGAGAGGAATGTAGCTCTTGGCTCATCAGTACAATATTTTATTTGCTATTTTGTTTCTAATTTCTGTAATTTCAGCGCTAACTCAGAGTTATTTTTGAAAATTTCAATGGATAAATCACTGGGTTTGTGGGTTTTTTAATTTTATTTTTTTTTTAAAATAAATGTTCACTGAATAACTAATCAGTGAAATTCATTCAGCTGACTGAAGCCACTCCACTGCTATTTCTCTACTTTTCATGCAGTACCTCTCACGGACAGATGAGGCTGCTACGCAATTGCTTCTTTCATTTTGGAGGAATGATATTTAGAGGTCTGTTCCCTCCTTGCTAAATACTTGCTGAGGACTCTCAACAGCCAGATCTCTGTTGTTTCCCAATAAATCGGTGGGCTGCCTTCCTGGCTTAGTGTGTGTGAGGGTTTGGTGAACAACCATACCATAACCTCTCCAGCAGGCACCAATTTTTCAGCCAGTGCCCCTTGCACCATGCAAGCTGAAGTACCTTAATTTTCCTGTGTTTGTAAGGCTACAAGGAGAGGGCACACCTAGGAAAGCATGATGGTATGAATTCAGCCTGGACTTTAGGTATATAGGAATTGAAAACACTGGAGGCTCTGTGGGGAATCAGCTCCTGTTGTTGAAGAGGTTGCAGTACTCCGCAATTAGCAGCCCTGAATTCCAGATGGCAGCATGAACCTCAGTGTAAATACTTTCAGCTTCGACAGGGCAGGGTTTTGCAAACTTTTCTTTCTCTTGCAGTCCTTGTTATAGTTACCCCTGCTTGCATCCTTCTAGACTACATTGCTATAAAGCAAAATAACAGAGGACTGTTTACCCCTGAAGACTGCTCAGTACCTTCAGGTGATGCTGAAGATGGCCACCAGTTTTAGGAGCTGACACCAGCACTCTGTACCAATGCTTCCATGTTTGGCACCAGATGTTATTTTGCTGCCATGGCTACACTGAAGCTCTGGTTTCCACTTAGAGAGCACTGACCCACCTGAATGCTGGCTACCTTGAGGACTCCCTCTCCCCTGTTCTGCCACAACATTCTTGCCTACTTGAGATGCTCCTGCAGTTTTTAACCTTAATATTAAGCTTGTAGATATTAGGGTAAAAGCTGTGTCAGCTGAAATCCCTGGCTCCCAGATTTGTGGTCTAGCCTTAGCATAAGCAAATGCCTAATTAGGTTGTTTTGCAAGTACATGATTTAGCGACGTCACCAAATTCCTGGCTAATAAAGAACTTTTCAGAAGCAAATAATAAATGGCAGCAAAGCATATCCTTGAAGTAGGTTTTGGGTACAAAAGCTGAGCCTTGGCATATCAGTCTTTTCAGTAATGAGATAAAAAGAACCAGATTTTAGGATCAAAAATGTATTTTCTTGTTCTACATGTAACACATTGTATAGTTTGATGATATGTAATGAACAGCACACCTTACACTGTGGGTGAGCATCACCACAGTGATGCCATTGTCTCCAGAGAGAACTCTTTCATACCCTTATAAATATAAAAGAAAAATCAAGTAGTTCAGTGCAGTGTATTGTCCTGGGAAAGAGCATCTAGTTACAGCAGACCAAAATATTTGTGTTTGTTTGTTGTTTTGTTTTGTTGTGTTTTTTTTTTTTCCTCCAAGGGAACATACTGAACGAACTATATTATTCTCTAGGTAATGGACAAAAACATTCTTTATTATGAAAACTTTATGCTCTTTCATAAGCATTAATAATGCTGGGGGTGTGTGGGTGGGAGAGCAGGTGGGTAGAAACGATAAATGGAAAAGCAAAATGGGATAGCTGTGAGGCTGTAATTTCGTATGAAATATTTCTCCATGTGATACCTCTTTCCTATAGAACATTTTTCTAAAAGAGAAATACTTTTCATTTCCTGCAGTATTCATGTTTTTACTGTTTTTTGTAAGTGTAGTACAAATGGGAAGGGGATGGCTTAGGAAAGCCTATGTTTATCCAGATGATGTACAGTACTAACAGCACTGGAAATTTCCTCATGCTCTGGGCCAGTGCCCAAATCTTGTCTAAAAAGAATTTATTCTAATTATTCTTTCTCTCCAGTGCTCATTTATTCTCCAATGACTCTCCCAGTCCTACTGAGATGGGGACAAACTTGCTTGCTCTTCTAAGAATGTTTTCCTATGGTTAATAAATTAGGTATTTCCTCCTCATTATCTTCTTCAAAAGACACAGAGCAATAGTAGTGGCAGTAGTTGTGGCACACGTGGATGGATTCAGGTGAATTCCTGAGGTGGGCTCCATGTCAGACTACCAGGAATCCTTGCATCTTATTTTTGCCTGGAAAATTCTGTCATTAAATCTGTTTCCTACATTATACCAGCCAAATGTTTCAACTTTCAGTGTTCTGTCTCGGAGTGGCACTAATGGTCACAGATTTTTTCATATTGCAGCAACTTTGCCTCACTATTGCTACTATCAAATCTTTCTCACAGATAGCAGTTAGGGTTTAGGATGATCCTGCTCATGAAACTTACAATTGTATTTTCCATTCAGAGTCCAGAAAACTTTGTTAACTTAGGATAAACACAGTTCTTTCTTCTGCAGCGTGTACAGAAATGCAAGTGATCAGTTGCTTTTTGATTGAAACTTGTCTTCATAGTTACACAGACTTTTTTTGCACCTGAAATTAAAATGCAATGAGCTTGAAATATTGCTATGTAGCTCTCATCGGTTAGCTTCTCTCTAAATTAAAGAAACATTCCATTTTCAAGAATAATACAAAAATTCATTAGCACAGGAATGAATATTTGCAGACCTATTAATCAGAAGCAAATTATGTAATGAGCAAGATCAAAATCAGTGGTGGCTCTTCCTGCTAGTAGTTGTGGGTATTTTATTAATATTTATATGAAAAAAAGTCTGGTAAATTATTACTAAGAACTTTATTCAGCAGGGCTGGAGTGATTTTGTTGGTTTTCCCTATTGTGCTCCCCTTTCTTTGTCCCCGTGACCTGTATGCTGGAGGCATTAGATCTACTTTTATTTATGTAACAGGGAAAACTTGAGAAGTGTGCTATTGATTTCATTGATTTGAAACATGTAACTAGTACCAAAAAGACAGGTCAGAATGGATACCAGCTGCTCAGAGGCCTCTACAGCCAGCTTAAGGGGTTAAGATATGAGCTGAAAAGTCAGTTGAAAAAGGTAACTTTATCAGGCTGGATAAATGCCCTCTGTGCTTACAAGTTCAAACGTAAGGCCTGACAATTAGGTTGGAACACGTGAAAAAGGAGATTCTTAGAGGAAACTCTACATGGGTAATTTGCATTTGTCCATAAAGCAAGCTGGAGAACAGCAGAGTGAAGAGAGCCTCAGCCTACACATCTAACAGGGAAAATGCTGCAATATGAATTAATTTTCATTAAAAAGATGTGTGAATCAGCAGGAGGACAAACTGAAACTCTGCAGATGGAGAGGGCAGTGGTAGGAAAGCATCAGCAGGGAGAACCTGTGCTGCAAGTTCTCATTGTGCAGAAGAGGCAAATGCATTTACCCTGTGTTTGAAGGCTGTGTATGACTGCTAGCGTGTATGGGCTCTTATGGCTCTGGGGAATTTTGGTTTGGTTTTAGTACCTGAAACCCCTTGAAAAATATTGGAAAAATCTAACACCAGTGAGTTACCCAGGCACTCAGTCTGACATCCCTGCAGACCACTGGCCTGCAAAAAAACCCAGAAGGAAGTTTTCCCTTCTCAAAAAGGTCAATCTGTTAGCCACAAAAACAACAGATGTTGAAAGGAAATAATTTAAAACTGTAAGATTTAAATTGGCAGCAGCGGAAGATGAGTTGCCAAAATGTGTCTTTGTTTTGTTTCTGAAAGCCTCAGTTCCTCCTAGTGGAAGACTTCCATGTTTGGCCCCTGTGCAGATATACTTGCGTTACACTTAATCTGCTGTGGCGCAATCAGGAAATCAAATCAGGATAAAATAAAATGAGCTGTGGAGCAGGTCCAGAGCAGTTAGCCTGTGGCAAGCTTGGTACTTCTCTGGTTTGAATATTAGTGGTACTAGAAGTGGTGATTTTTGAGGTATATCAGTGCAGGCTGCAATCAGTGGGAGTCAGTTGAGAGCACTTGCCATGTGGATAGGAAAAAGTGATGGGGTTTTGGTCCCTGGAATTTCCCAAATCTAGCTGTTGTGTCCTTGTGCACTTCAGTCCCAGGGTAATGGCAGCTCTAATGGTTTTTCCTGAGGAGCTTCCCCTTGTTTCTGGTGTGGCAGAGCTGCTGTAGGATTACAGTTACTGCACAGAATGCCCTGAGCATGAGCAAAGTTAAGAAAAAGAGATTATGTTATTAGGGGTCTGTGGAAATCCACTACAAAAAGCAGAATTTTGAGAAGAAAAGTGCAGATGTGATTTCTCATCAAGTGTATAGGATGGTTCAGAAACTCTGTAATTACTTTATAATAAGTTGTACAGAATCCTTTTTAATTATTACATGTGCATACAAAGAAATAAGAAGCATTTTATAAATGTAGTGGTCAGAGAAGTAGAGTAATCGAAATGTTAATTCTAATCTCATGCTGTGTTCAGGCATTGATTTTTAAATTAATGTTATCCATTAATTAGTTAATGCCTATACTGTGCACTGAAGATAGAAAATGCCATAAATTACTATGTAGTATTGTTATCCACTAGGTTTAATTAGTTCTTATATATTTTAATTGGATTATTGAGATGTAAACTCAGAGAATATGATTTCAGACCAAATGCTGTTCTCAGAATCCTGGTGAAGTGAGCAGCTGCAGTGCCTGTACATACAAATAAGATGACTAGCTTGTTTATGCTGCTTGATACATAAATATTTTTTAATTTGTCCTACATGAACATGTGCATCTGCTGGCTTCCCTCTCTCCTAAAATTACCCTTGTCTAAGACTAGGATAGGACACATTCAGCCTGTCCTAGTGATGGCATTTCTACAGAAGAATATGTCACATTGCTAAGCAATGATTTATGGAAGACTAGAAAGAAGAAGATTATAGCACAAAGATTAGAAGATTCTGTTTCCCTGTGAGGCCAGCATATTTCTATCACCCTTTGAACAGGCAGAGTTAGCTTTAAACCAATAGTATCTTTAACAGTATCTGGTTGTAGTTTTTCTTTTTTCTTTCCATGTCTGTAGTAACGATGGAACCTACTGACCTTGTCCTTCGTTCTTGCCTGTGGTTCAGAAGGCTATATGGAAAAGAACAGTTTCTATTCAGCCTTAGTTATTTATTTAGAAATAACTGCTTTTAAGGGAACCGCTGACATCTGATCCTCCAGGAAGAAAACCTTTGAGAGGTTTTCCTTTCAATTTGGTCCAAACTGCTTCCCTTCACCCCCCTGCAAGATCAGGGACTTTCTGGCTTTGTGTAAAGTTGTAGATGGTCTTGTTCCAGAACCTGCTTTATTTCCAAAGCAGTAATTGGGCAGCTGGCAAGTTGTCCCATATCTGCTTGCAACAAGGCTCTGTGTTTTACATTTTTCAGGGTGTTTTGGTTTTAGTGCTTATAAGATCCCATGCTTCAAAATCCCCCACGCCCCCCCCCCAAAAAGAAAAACAAAACAACACAAAAAAAACAGTAGAAAAAGGAATACATTTGCTATTATAAAAGAGATATATTAAAGTTAAATCAGTGGGGATTTTCTGATACATGGCTGACTTGGAAAATTCTCTTTAACATCTTAGCATTTTTGGCAGTATAAGGAAGTACTTACCACTTGGATTGCTAAAACTATCTATAAGGGGATTCCAGTTGACAAGAGAAAAAAGCAGACTGTGATTTTTTTTTCTTAACTTTTTTTTTTGTTAGCTATTTTTGCCTTAGCCTTTTTTTCCTGCTATTTTCTGTGCAAATATCAGCCTGCTTCTACTGAGAGATGAGGTATAAGGCTGATGGGTAAGTAATATTGAGCAGGGTGCCAATCCAGTACTCCTTGCAAATAATGGAAAATAGCCTGTTGAAGCTAGTGAGTTTTGGGACAAATCCTAAAGCATCTAACAGCTTTCTGTTCCCGTAACGCTGAGTTTTTGATAAAAAAATATTGATCTTTGTCCCCTTTTTTAATCGTAGTTTTCTGTTAGTCAGTTCTGGGGTCTTCTGTAGTAGCAGCTTATCCCCGGTTCTTCAGGCTGTAGGATGGAACCCAATTGTCCCTGTCTTCAGGTATTAGGAAGTTAAAATATTTTCTTTAACTTTTGATGAATGCTTGCTATGTCAGCCCAGGAAATCAAGTTTCTGGGTTAGATCCTCTTTTATTTCCCATGGTGCTGCAGCTACATGAATTCCCTATGCAGTGATCTTGCTTTGTGCACATTGTTTATCTAATGTTACAAATAGAGCAAGTACTCATCCCCTGAGGTTAGGGGTGTTTTTTTGGGCCTCTAATATTTACTTATTGGAAGCAATTGTTTCAACTGCAGCCTATCAGTTTAGCTTCAGAAATGCCCTTGGCAATTGTCTTATGTCAGTGGTGACAAAATGTACAG
Organism: Apus apus; assembly: GCF_020740795.1. Classification (NCBI taxonomy): domain Eukaryota; kingdom Metazoa; phylum Chordata; class Aves; order Apodiformes; family Apodidae; genus Apus; species Apus apus. The sequence goes on from NC_067284.1 coordinate 45,303,983, forward strand.
CAATTTGTTTTGCTTACCTTTCCCTGTATATTCCAAATGTTACAGTGTATGTTGTCCCTAATTCCTGGGAATTGAATGAGGTTGGCAAAGTTTTGCTGGCAGTTCGGAAGCAACCCTTGTGCTGTACTTAGATTAAATGTTATTTCTTGGAATCTCCAAATTGGCCTCCTCTGTTTTACCTCTGTTTCATTTGGTTTTGAATCTCCAGTATGTTCTGACATGCCTGTGGCTATGCAAGACATACACAGGGATTTTCTCAACCAATGAATTTCTGCTCTGCTTAAAAAACCCAGAAAAGTGAAAACCCCACACACTTCAATGCCTATCTATTAGTACAACAGCAGTTTCTAGAGTTCGTGCATCTCCTTTTGAATTGATCAAATAATAATAGCTTAGATTAGGAACCCTGATTTGGGTGTTTGTTTTCTTTTTGCTTTCACTGTTCTTAACCAGGTAGGACAAAATCTCCAATAGCAAGCATATCACTGCAACATTGTGTTGTGCAGAACATTATGCTACAGCATGCAATGTTAAGCTAGCACTAGATAGAATAGTTCACTTACCTAATATACTGAACACAGCTTAATTAAATATTTAATGGATTTTTCCTGCTGAGAGGAATCAGCAGAATAACAAGTATGTTCATGGAGATGAAAGCTGCAGAGGAAGGTGATCTGTGAGGATCACTGTTCATTCAATAACCCTGTGAGCTGCCTTTCCAGTTACTGTATACTTTTCTTCCAAGTGTGGTATTGCGTGCATTAATATATATATATATACATATTTCAGTGACCCCAAACCAGTAAAGAATTTCAAAGTATTATTGCATGGCATTGTGGTAAATATTAAGTTTGGAGCCAGTACGTCACTTGAACACATTGAGAGTCAGAACATGGAGCGAACATGAAGTTAGCAGTGGTACAGAAGCAGATGAGATGCCTGCAAGCATGGGGTTCATGGGCCACTCTGCACATTTCACCAACAGTACACTTTCAAAATGTTTTAGAAATCTTCACTTACTGCAAGCAGCAGAAACGCTGTTGTTAGAGGCCAGGCCAATGCACAGTGTCACTGACACAGCCATCTCTGGCATCACTGCACAAACTAAATAATTGCTTCAGCCAGGCTGAGTGTGTGATAGGAGAACAACACCTGTTTGAAGACAATGATCTTTTTTCCACTGCAATCTCTACAGACCCTGTGGTCTCAACTTGTAAAGGCTGTTGTAATTTGGGACAGTGTTTTGTTCTCTTAACCCTTTCACCTCAGCAAATTTCCCTGTGGCTGCCCAGGTTGAGACATACTTACAGAAGGACCACCCCTGCTTTGAGGACTTAAATACTTCTGTCATTTTCCCTGTTACAGCTTAATGCCTTATGTCTACAATTGTTCTAAGGTTTTAATAAAAATGACCTGCCCAGGCATTTTGAGGTGGCTGTTTTGTCTTTGATATTAGGGACTTTGTAATCTTTTCAGGTTACATTACTAGGTTTATAACTGTTTGACATAATTCTCACTTGTTAGAATTCTTTGTCTCTTACTATCAATTTTTTGTTCTTGTTGCAAACCTTAAAATCTGTCTGTTTGACTTTTGATACCTTTTTAGCATGGTTTGTTCTTTCGTTAGTTTAGTAGGTTTACAGTGTAGAGTTGCTATGTATTAAATGGGACAGTCTTATTTAACTAGTTCTGCCCCTTTCCCTGCACTTTGCAGGAACCAGAGGTCTAAGGTATAACTTGTATAATCTAGGAGCATTGTCTCCTTATGTGCTATATTAAGGACAGTTCTCTCATTTTGTGGTTCTGTAGCTCCAACTCGAAGGGGTCATACTCCATGGCCAGAGGTCTTGCATGCTATTGCAGTACAAGTAAATAAATAATGCTCAAGGTGACTAAATATGCCACAGTCTTTATTCCATGCTGAATAGCATTGTCAGAACTGGTAATTAATTGCTGAAATTGCTAGAGCCAGTGGTGTCTGCACAAGGCTTGAACAAGTGAAAACTGTGTCTATGAGCAAGCAGCTTCCTTCTGCATTCATGTAATTTCTACCTAATGGGAAGGAAGGCAATGGCTGTATAAAACTGCTTTAGTTCCAGCTTAGGCTTGCAGCTTCACGGGACATTGTGATAGTTTCACTGACATATCATTAACTCTTCTTTCTTCTCCAACAATTTTTCTTGTTTTTCTCATTAAAAAAAATATCTGTGAATAACGATTAAAAAAAAAAAAAGTTAAAAGATGTCTGCTTTCCTGAGGTGCTTTCTCTGGACAAAATGATAACCAATCAATGTTTTGAAAAAGCCCAAGGGCTCTAAATGCTGGGTTCTCCAACCCTATTATTAGCATGTTGCACCAGATCACTGTGAGGAATTACCAGTGAACTGGAGACAGGGTTTGATCAGTTATGTGACATACACTAAAAAAGTTTGTGGTAGTTTTTAAACTGCAACAACAACACAAGGAGTGAGTTCAACACAGGACATATCACTTTCTTTTGGGTAAGCCCTGTGTGCTCCACTTCACAGGAGTCCAAATATTGAAGGTTGTTTTTTTGTTGGTAATTTTTTTTTTTAAATTAGAAAGGAATGGATAAATAGCCCAGTTCTGAAGAACAGGGAGAAACAAATGGCAATTACTAGAGCTGCAGTTGGAATTGAATGTTATCACAGTCACATTTGCTAGAGAGGTTGTGTTACTCCTGCTGCTTTTTATTAGATAAAAGTTAAAAGATTTTTCTCTTGGAATTCTATCTTCCAGAAAGAACTATACAGAACAAAGCCCCCCTCAGATGAAGCATGGGTTTGGGGCTGGCAATGAAACATTGCAGGTTAACTCTGAAAAATGCTTGTTAGGAAATGAACTGTTCCTGGGTTGCTGTGAAAACAGCACTGTAGATGCTGTGAACCTGCCATTGGCATTGAGAAATGCTGGGTTTCAACTCAGGGCTGCAGTGATGTGAGACTGATATGGACTGATGTGCGAATGTCTTCAGTGTGGGTTCTTTGGGTCTGTGCTTTGCTTTCGTTACTTGGTTTCCAGTTTTGTATTCAAGAGCTGATGCTTGGCTGGAAAATGTATTTTTAACCTAATCTAGTGTTTAAAGTGAGTCTAAGGGAAATATTAAGAAGAATCTAAAGACCTGAACCCCTCAGAGTGGGAAGTTGAAATAACTTGGAAATCCCTGGAATCATTTCCCACCAAGCTTCACTGTGTAAGCTGTCACTGCAAAGCAGCAAACTAGGGGGAGAACCCACCTTTAGTGACAGACAACTAGTGTCCTTCTGGCAAACGGGTAAGTAATGGATAAATAAGCAATTTCACAACAGCCCACTGTGTTGCAGAGAAGAACTGAATTTTGGGGAGATTTGTTGAAACTTCAACACCTACTTACAAAATACTGTCCTACTGAAGAAGGAGGTGGGTATAAAAAGCCTTTGTGTAGCCATGCAGCAACCAGACTGGGTGGGTGGCTGATTTAAATATTTTGGGATAAATGAAGATGTTTCTAAATGAAAAGTACTATGTTACAAACCATTGGAGATTTGTCCCGTGTACTCTTGTTGTAGATTAGTTTTAGTTAAGCATACAAATATCTATAAAAAAACAGCTAATATTTTCTTTTTCATGAAAAAAAATATTAATAAGTAACAGTAATGCCACCAAAGAGGCAGGTTAAAAAGAAGCTTTTAACTTGAAAATACCGTATTTTGTCTTGTAGATTCAGGGAAGGGATACTATAGTATGGAGGCTTGCCTCCCCCCTTGATTAGAGAGCTGGTTTGGATCACAGGTTTTGGGAACTAAGTAGTGTGGCTTATTTGGTATGATGGAGTATGTAAATGGACACGGAGTGTGTGATTCCTGTATTTTATATAGTTATCAAGGAACCTGCTGCTCCCATCAATTCTTGTCAATTTTCATTCATGATACCAGAGCTCAAACTTGAAAAAAAGAAATAGAAAGGAAGAGGGGTGGGGGGAAAAAAGGCTCATATAAAGTATTCAGTGTCCATCAGGACAAGGGATTTTTCCATGTTCCTCTTTCCGGACAGCAGTGCCTGTCTTCCTGATATGGTATTGCTTAACTTCCAATTTTTTTTTCTTTTTTTCTCCCCTGGGATTTCTCCTACCTTAATCTCATTCCAGTGCTTGTGTTTACTAAGTGTGTTGTAAAGCATTAAAGGTATGATTTAATACAGTTATGTTTGTGTCATAGAGGAGGACAGATCATCTCCATCTTCATCCCTGTAGATACTGTGCCAGAATTTGCCACTTTTACAGGGTTGGGGGAAAGCGAAGGATTTTGCTGTAGGTCATGCACCTTTTCTTGCTTCCCACCACATAATCATCTACTTTCCTTCCATCAACAATAGTGGAAAGAAGCATCTGGTCCCTTATTAACTCACTAATCATATATGAACACAAAGCAAAGTCCAGTGTTACCCAAATGATGAACAGGTGTACAATTAAAACAAACCCACAGATGCTCTGGTTATGTATCTACGTTGGATCCCAGCCAGAGTAAACTGCTAGTTGTGTGGAAAAGTTGCCAAGCTCTTCACGATAAAATCAACCCATAAAAATGTTATAATTAATTATTTCATTCTAACATCTTTGGATGCCTTTAAGTTATTGTTTCAGGTATGTTTTCCACTGAGTTGGAAAGGTGCCTGTTTCTATATTTCATTTTGTTTCTAAGGATCAGTCATCTAAACACTTGTTTAACCTTGAGCACTTACAAAGCATGTTAATTTACATGTACCTCAATGAAATGAACAAACAGTTTAGGAATATTGGCCAAGACCTGTGGAAGCAATTTCTGTGTCAGTTTGAGTGGCAGTATCTTTTCCTGGCACCTCCTGTGAGAAATCCATGGCCTGGGGATTCCAGGTTTGTCCTAGAGTAGAGCCATAAAAGTCTCCTATCAGTTTACTGACTGAAATAAAAAGCAAAGTGCCCACATAAGTCCTTCCAGGATTTTTCATTCTATTATAGATTCTAAGTCAAAATTCAAGTCTGGCTGAGCCACAGTCACCAGGAAAACCAGAGCAGGAAGGGCTAATAGCTCCCTAGTCCTCTTGCCTGAGGCATCTTTGGTGGCTCTCCTGAAGGCTCCCTGTCATGGTTTTTAATCTGCTCTAAATGCAGGGTGCCATCGACAGAGATGGTCTTGTTCCACCTCCATCCCTGGGGCTGTGTGTTCCCTCCACCTCCCTTGCAACCGATATAGGTACTGTGAGCCAGATGAGTGCTATCATCCACTGGGAAACCAGTCATTGTCTCATGAAGCTGATCCAGCTCACTGCATGGTTGCATGATAGCCAGATCATGAGAAATGTGTAGGTGGCAGTAGGAGAAAGTTCATAGCAATCTTGGTTTCGTAAGAAATTCTCTATTTTGAAAAAATGAGATAAACATTTCAACTTTTCCACTTTCGGCAGCTGTTACTGGTGCATCAGCTTTGCTGTGATGCCAGTGCTGCTTGGGAGGGAGTTCACAAGTGCCACCCTGTCAAAGGAAATAGTGGACCAGATGTGAAAGCAAGGGATGTGGGGTGATGTGGACAAGAGAGACATAAAAAAATACACACAGGACTGAAGAGTGCCTACCTAAAGCATATGCACCTAAATGAGGAGGTGCCAAGAGCACAGCATTGCAGGGGAAGCCCTAGCACTTTTCCTGGGAAATCGGGGCAAATGGGCACCTCTTTGCAACACCTGCAGGCTAATGCAGACAGCCAGGGGAGTGAGAGGTCTGGGTGCAGTCGCAGAGCTATGGCCTCATTGGGATCCTGGTGGCATGGTGGGATAGCTCCTGTGGCTGGGGTACTGCCATGGATGAATAGAGGCACTGTAGGATGGGTGATAGGCCAGCAGGGAACTAATGGGCTAGGACTAGAGAGCAGCCAGTGTCGGTGTCAGCTACAGGCACATGAATGATAGGTAGAACAACTAGGAGCAACTGTAACTAAAATTACTTGAACTTTTCATTTTTAAAGTTCTTTCTACTTCCTTCCAATTTGGGAATGACATTTTTCAAGTCTGAACTCTTCTCAAAAGTATTTTTGGAAAGTCTGAACAAAAACAGTTTAGCCATCTTTGTGTAAAATGACTGCTATGAAAGTATTCATTTGCTGTGACACATTTTTGGCAGACAGCTATTGAACAGCTTTAGGGCCTCATTGGAAATGTCCTAAAGTGTTTTTAAAATCATTGTGTAATTATTATTGGTTATAATAATGCTTGGAATATCCACCCAGCAGTCAGAGACTTAATGGAGAAGGTAGTTTGCAAACAGCAATGAAAAGCCATCGCTAGCCCTCAAGGACTTGCAAGAGAATTTGCCAGCAACAATGGCTGTAGGTCCGGGGGTCAGCAGGACACAGCAGTGAAAATGTTACTGAGTTGGCAAACCATGGTCACCTGTGGAGATTTAATGGGATGTGGGTCCAGACTGCTGTTGGCATTTGGTGCATGATGGGAAAGAACTGAAAGGAAATGGGAATACCATCTTTGCTGCTGGACAAAGGCTGCACCAACCCCAGCGCTGCCATGCCCAAGCTTATTTGCCTTATCTCTCTCCACTCAGCATGTGAATGAGAATTGTTCAGGGCACTAAGGCAGTATTGCAAAAAATCAGTTTTAATGTGAAAAATTAAGTGTCTGTTTGGGGGCAGATGTAATCACCACTGATGACATCAGCCCAAGCATAGGGAAGTACTTGACATCTGAGCAATAAGGTGGACTATCTGAAAGTAAAGTTTTAAAATTGCCAAGAGATTGAATAATTATGTCGCACTTCCCACTCTCATTTTGATCTTGTTACACAAGCATGACTGAATTTGAAATTAGATCCTCTCCTTATAGGAACGTTCCAGATTAGTCTCAGTTGACATGTTTTTGGTTCCGCTATTAGAGTTAAATTTGTTTCAAACTTTTGAAGTTTGAGTTTATTAAACTATTTCTAATGGCCACACTTTATAAATTCTCCTTTCCCATTTGTATCTCTACAATAAAGCTGTGCCTCCTGAAGACACAAATGTGGAGGCGTTTCATATTGATGGAGAACACGGTGTTCCCTGAAGCTGTTCATCTCAGATCCATGCTTTCAATGGCACCCAATCATCACAAGCTGTGAAATGCTCCTCCTGAGAGACACTGTTAATGTTGAGTTAAGTGAGCACTCTTTCCGGAAGCTTTTGGATTAAAAATTCTCAGTTATTTTTCAGTCAACTGTTTATTTCATGGAAAGAAATACATTAGAACTTTAAAAAAAAATCCAACATCATATGACCTTTTAACTAATATACTGCTGAATTAGAAGAATAAGAAGAGCCTTTCCCCCAAGCTGTTCTCTTTTAGTTGCATTAAAATGGAATTTATTTGGGCATAAAAGATGACAGCTCCTTTTCATGGCCTTTTACTGTATTTTTGCTGTGGCTGGTCAGATGCTTTTATCTAAAGCTTTGTTCTTTACAGTGGAGAAAAAAACCTCAGAGAATTTAAGGGTGTGACAAAGTTTTCAGTGAAAATAAAATTTTCACATAATACTTGGCGCTGACCAGGAAATGGGATTTCATGACAGCAAAGCTCCATGCTTTGCTGGAACTCTTGTTGCCAGTGATGGATTTCAGGCTTGGTACTGCAGCTCAGCAAACATATCCATCCTTTTGGGCTTCACTCTGCAGCATGGATCTGGGTGGGTCTTCCTTCTGCATCCTGAGGAGCAGCCTGTACCTGTGGTAGCAGCTCGAATGTGATTCCTATGCCATGGCTTTGGCAAGGGACCGTTACAGGAGGAAGCTCTTGTGGGCTTCTGGGTTGCCCTGCTGGGTCATACTGGGACTCAGCTGAATGGAGCCAGAGGGTCTGGCATGTCGCTGTGAAACTGGAGGTATCTGAAAAAATGGTTCAGCTGAAAGGGCATCTATGAATGGTGCTTGGGAAGGGAAAACATGCAGGACTTGGCATGGTGAGAATTCAAAGCGCAGCCCAAGGAACAGGAGAACTTTTATTGTGATCAAGTAACAGCTGATAATTCAAGGAAAAGATGAGGAATAAGAACAAAGGAATAGCATTTGCTTTAAATATTTTTTGTGGCAACTTCAAAATAGGACCAGAGCATAAAATAATCCTTAGCTGGTCTGATCCTGTGGCACTGGCTGATCTTTCTGCAGGCAGGGCAGCAAAGTGCCAAGGGAGCCAGCTGGGGTAGTGCTGGTGGGATGGGCAGAGCACATGTTCACTAGGTGCCTTCTGCAGAGCCAGCCCTGCTCGTGTGGCTGCAGCCTCATCATCCACCACTGCTGATATTGATTACTGTACATTTTCCCCTCAAGAACCAGATATCATTTATTACCAGTCCTGGCTGACTGGGGAGGTCCCAGATGACTCGAGGTTGGCCAATGTGACGCCCATCCAGAAGAAGGGCCAGAAGGAGGATCTGGGGAACTAGAGGCCTGTCAGCCTGACCTTGGTGCCTGGCAAGATTATGGAACAGACCATCCTGAGTGCCATCAAGCAGCATGTAGAAGACAACCAGGGGATCAGGTCCAGCCAACATGGGTTTAGGAAAGAAAGGTCCTGCCTGACCAGTCTCGTCTCCTTCTATGACTGGGTGACCTGCCTAATGGATGAGGGGAAGGCTGTGGATGTGGTCTACCTCGACTTCAGCAAGGCTTTTGGCACAGTCTCCCACAGCATCCTCCTGGAGAAGCCAGCAATCCACGGCTTCAACAGGTGCATCCTTTGCTGGGTTGAAAACTGGTTGGATGACCGGGCCCAGAGAGTGATGGTGAATGGAGCTGTGTTCAGCTGGTGTCTGGTGACCAGCAGTGTCTCCCAGGGATCAGTACTGGGCCCAGTCCTATTCAACATCTTTATTGATGACCTGGATGTGGGGGTTGAGTGTTGATCTGCCAGAGGGTAGGAAGAAGCTGCAGGAGCCTGGGTCGATGGGCTGAGGCTAATGGCATAAAATTCAACAAGACCAAGTGCAGGGTCCTGCACTTTGGCCACAACAACCCCAGGCAGTGCTACAGGCTGGGGGAAGAGTGGCTGGAGAGCAGCCCAGCAGGGAGGCACCTGGGAGTACTGGTTGACAACCAGTTGAGCATGAGCCAGCAGTGTGCCCAGGTGGCCCAGAAGGCCAGTGGCATCCTGGCTTGTATCAGGAATAGTGTGGCCAGCAGGAACAGGGATGTAATTCTCCCCCTGTACTCAGTACTGGTGAGGCCTCCCCTTGAGTACTGTGTGCAGTTCTGGGCCCCTCACTACAAGAAGGATATTGAGGTGCTGGAGCAGGTCCAGAGGAGAGCAACAAGGCTGGTGAAAGGACTAGAGGGAAAGTCTTATAGGGATAGGCTGAGGGAGCTGGGTTGTTTAGCCTGGAGCAGACTCAGGGGGCACCCTATCACACTCTTCAACTACCTGAAGGGAGGTTGCAGTCAGGTGGGGGCTGGGCTCTTTTACCAGGCAAGTAGCAACAAGACAAGAGGGCATAGTCTCAAGCTGCACCAGGGAAGGTTTAGGTTGGATATTAGGAAGTACTTCCTCACAGAGATGGTGACTAGACATTGGAATGGACTTCCCAGGGAAGTGGTGGAGGCACCGTCCTTAGATGTGTTCAAGGAAAGGCTGGATGTGGCACTTAGTGCCATGGTCTGGCTGATGTGGTGGTGTTGGTCGTAGGCTGGACCTGATGATCGTAAAGGTTTTTTCGAGCCTTGGGGATTCTGTGATCTTCTTCAATGCTAAGTAATTGGAAAATTGCCAAATTGGAGGTAGTAAGGGCCTGAAAGCCAGGCACTCTCCTTTGCCTGCAGGGGATTGTGCCAGGGAAACTAGGTGATGTAAAAGTGGGAATTCAACTAATCATTCACCTAGTGGTTTCAGTTCATCCACCTCTGTCGCTGAGATACGTTGGATCATCTTTCTTTGAATGCCGCATGAATGGATTATCAAGTTTCATTCTCCAATCATCTGCAAGGCAGATTCATGCAGAGTCTTTCTATGTCTCAGCAAGCTGGGAAATTTAAACCTCTCCCAGCACCGCAACAGAACGTTCTCAGGGAAGAAATATGAACATCCCAATCTGAATTCCTGGGGGGAGCCCATTCCACGGCCTGCGACCTTCGGCTTGAGAGAAGAGTTGCAGGAAGGGGCTGTGTCTCCTGTCCGGCAGCAGCTCCGTAAGGCTTCCCCGTTCCCCCTGCAGAGGCCGGAGGAGGTGCGGGCTGAGGCGGTGCGGGCGCTCCGCGATGTGACGCGACGCCTCGCCGCGGGGGGACGGGAGGGACGGGAGGGCGGCCGCGCCCGTCCCGCTGGATTCCCGCGCGGGCTGGAGGCGCGGGGCTGGCAGCGGCCGCTCCCGCGCGCCGGGGCGGCAGCCGGCGGGAGGCGCGCGCCGGGCGCGGGGGCGGGGGCGGGTGCGGGGCCGGCATGGCTGGCAGCGGCGCGTGCGCGGCAGGTGGCGCTCGCGAGCCGCCCGGCTGCAGCGCCCCCGCCCTCCCTCCTCCCCCCGCCCCGCCCCGCCCCGCCCGCGCGGGCCCGCACGTGGCGCGCGCCCCGGTGAAAAGGCGGGAGCCGCCCCGCGCCCGCCACTGGTGCCGGCAGCCGCCGCTCCTCCCGCTGCGGCGGAGCCGGGCGCGCGTCCCGGAGCAGCCCGGCCCTCCTCCCCTCTCTCCGCCATGGTGCGCCGGAGCGGGGCTCCGCATCCCGCCCGCCCGGCCGGCCGGCATCCCTCGGCCGAGGGGCGGCGGTCACCGTGAGCAGCGCCGCTTCCAGCGCCGGGCAGCCCCGGCGCCGCGGGGAGACCGAGGGACACGCCGCTGCCGCTGACCTGTTGAAAGAGCCGGGCTCCGTGGGGGTTCCTTTCTCTTGGTGTTGGGTATTTTTATTTTTATTTCTTTTCTTTTTCCTCCTCGACGAGGGAAGTTTGCTCCCCAGACTGTGGCTCGGCTTCCTCCACACCCTTTCCTCCACCTCCTCTTCCTCCTTTTTTCCAGGATCCGCCGCTTGGGGCCAGAAGTTCTTTTCCTCTTGCCCGCGAGCCCCGGCCCCCAGCCGCCGCCAGCTCTGGAGCTGGGGACGCCCCTCGGTCCCCCCGCCTCCCGCAGGTGCTGGCCGCGGGCTCCGGGCTTGCCCGCTCCCCAGCGGCGGTGGGACGGCCCCGGGAGGGCTGTAGCCCCTCGGCGGCGGGGGGTCCCCGCGCTGCCCGGCCGCCACCATGTCGAAAGTGGCGGCGGAAAGTTGCGGGGCGGCGCCGGCCGAAGACTTGTCCAAGGTGTCGGACGAGGAGCTGCTCAAGTGGAGCAAGGAGGAGCTGATTCGCAGCCTCCGCCGAGCTGAGGCCGAGAAGATGAGCGCAATGCTGGACCACAGCAACCTCATCCGGGAGGTGAACCGCCGCCTCCAGCTCCACCTCGGCGAGATCCGCGGCTTGAAGGTAGCGGGGAGGGCAGGGTGGGACCCCCGAAGTTTCTGCCATGTCTCCGCGTCCCCCTCCCGTCCCGCTGGGAGCGATCTCATCAGGTGGATGGTCTGGGAGGAGCTGTTACTGAGAATCGTATTGAAAGTGAACAAGGACTGGAGTGGGTAGCGTTTGATCTCGCTTAAAAATCGAGTGTCTGGTTAAGAGATGGCCAGCGATTCGGTAGGCTGTGGAGCACAGCTATTGTGTGCTCTGCCCCAGTGTGCTTTGACGTGATAGAAACACTTAAGTCTTGTTACTTCTGTGTTAGTCTTCATTGGTTTTTAGTGCGGTGAAATGATCCCGTGTGAAGTGCATGTGAAAAAATAACGTCTAGGGCTGTAGGCATTCAAAAGGTTTTGTGTGGCTTATGTTGCTTTCTTCTGTCCCTAGTGTAAGATGACTTGCTCATCTGTCAGGCAGTCTGGAGAGAGCTGGTCCTCTCCAGGATGCAGTGCAGTGTATGGTGTGTGATGGCAAACCCTGGGGCTTGGTTTGGGCATGATCGGAACCAATCTCTAGTTTATTGCCTGAAAAAGACACAACACATCTCTGATCAAACCTTTTTCCATTGTATACTTCTGCAGACTACAGTAAGGGGCAGACCAAGTCTGTAATGACTTAATCCTTCTTAACGCTTTCATTGGATGAGTAGCATAGTCCCTACTGTTTCCTTCCCAATTCCAGGAATCAGGAATATAGTGTGATTACTTACAGATAATGACCCTGATGTAACGTGTACATGTGGGTTATAGACCTAAAAAGTTATCTTAAAGTAGTCATGGCTACAAGTAATTTTCTCTCTTGTTGCTTTGAGAAATGACCTTATTTTTAGGAAATTCCTTCAGTAAGGTGAGTTTGGAGGGAAGGAGAGGAGAGACAGAGATGCAGTGTGGGCTTTTAAATTGTTATGTTAGAGTGCATCAGAAGAGAGCTTTTGACTTGTAGAATGTCTTTAAACAACTAAATTACTGAGAAAGTGTCCTTGATAATAGTGTGTCATAAAATAAATAGCATGTGGGGGAAGACTATTCCTGTCTCAAGTTTTTCTGTTCTGTGAAGTATGAGTTTGTGTCCATCCTCTCCCTCTTTTAGACAGTATATGGTGGCTGAGGGTAAAAAAGACCCATCAATGATAGTACTTTAGTAAAAATAAATGTAAGCTAAATTACAACAATAGTATCTTTCTCCTAGTTATGTGGAAAGGTGTTGTGGAATCATATGGATTTATGCATCTTTCAGATGAGTAACAAAACCCACCAAGATGTGTAGGAAGGGGTGATAAATTCCTTTCTCAATTCTGAATTCCTTAAGTGATGTTTAACTTCCGCCTTTTGTTCAGAACCCTCAGCTGGAACTTTCAAAAGGAATTTGGGAGAATAAGGTATTGAACTTACTGGTGTCTGGACATCTTCCTCCTTTGTCCTCTGTGAAGTAATTGGTCCATGAGTCACACTGACCATCTGCACCTGGTTTGGGTGGATGGGTGCCTCCTGCTTCTGACTGATGAATCAAGGCTTCACCTTGAAATTTTATTAAAATGGGGTCATTTTCAGTATCTCTCACCAGCACAGATTTTTAAGGCTACCTTGTAGCCTTTATCAAATATGGGTTGAACTGATCAAGCTCAAAATTATTTTGAGGCAAAGACACGCATGTACACAAATCCAATGGAGTTCTAAAAGCTTCTTTTTCTTAAGAAGCAGTGCTAAAATGGTCTTTCCATAGGGCTAAGTTTTTAACAGTTGTGGCTAATCTCTGTTTCTAATATCATACATAAGAAAGAAGGCATTAATGTTTAGATAGGAGAAAGATAAATATAGTCACAAACCAGTTAGGAAGATAAAATACTGAAAATGTTTTCTTTGGCATATTGTTCTGCTATAGTAATAGCTTGAACATTTTTGCTTCAGACTGTTCCTCACATAAAGAATGCCATGGAAGAACGTACTTCATTTTCTTAGCAGTGAAAAATCTATTAAAGCAGGTAATTTTATTTCAGAGTGGTTGAAGCAATTCTGATTAAGTGATGACTGACAAGGTTCTTTTATGCAAATTTGCAACAAACAAACCCGATGTATTTTAAATCTCTAAAAGGTTAATCTTTAGATGTGAATATACTTCAGGGAATATAGAGTGTAAATGTTAATAATTAATTATTTAAGTGAGATTACAATTTCTGATGTACCTTGCAGTTTTATTCAGCAGATGAATATTTCTCAAGGGAGTGAGCTCATCACAAGAGCGCTTATGGTCTTTGCCCAGTTTGGGAGCTAAATTATTCTGATATTTAGCATGAAAATTAATTAGCACCTGAAACTTTTATGCTGTATCAGAAGTTAGTCTTTGAACCCTTCAAGATTAGCTCCACATCATAGTCTCATTTACTGGACAGCAGCTTTGTTTGTTTGAAACGTAATGCTGTGAAAAATATGCCAGATCTCCGCAACTATTTGTGCCTCACTTGAAGTCTGAGGTGATGGATTTATAGCAGTACTGTTCACTGACTTGCATAACAACAATGGTATAATGTTAATTCTTTTAGACACTTCTCTCTCATGGTTATCTTTCTTTTAAAGGATATCAACCAGAAGCTGCAAGAAGATAACCAAGAACTGAGAGACCTTTGCTGCTTTCTGGATGATGACAGGCAGAAAGGCAAGAAGGTGTCCCGAGAATGGCAGAGACTGGGCCGGTACAGTGCTAGTATTATGCACAAAGAGGTTGCCTTATACTTACAGAAGTTGAAAGAACTGGAAGTGAGACAAGAAGAAGTGGTTAAGGAGAATCTGGAGCTGAAAGAATTGTGTGTGTTGCTGGATGAGGAGAAAAGTGGTGGAGCAGGCAGCCGGAGCTCTATCGACAGCCAGATCAGCCTGTGTCAGTTAACCGCGACGAGTGCTTACATTAGAGATGTGGGTGATGGGAGTAGTACTTCTAGCACAGGAAGTACAGACAGTCCAGACCATCATAAACATCACCCAAGTACTAGTCCAGAACATCTTCAAAAAGCTCGGGGAGAGGGAAGCCCTGAGCACCAGAAACACAGGAGTATCAGTCCAGAGCACCTCCAGAAGCCTAGGAGTTCTGGCAGTCCTGATCATCACCTGAAAGGGCCAAGTCCAGAACATCACAAAACTATTATCAAAGCATCTGAACAACAAAAGCACAGCAGCAGCAGCCCAGAAACTCTGCCAAAGCATGTTTTGAGTAGTAGCCCTGAACACTTTCCAAAGCAGAGGCCTGGTAGTAGCCCTGAGCATCAAAAGCACAGCAGTGGCAGCCCAGATCATCTTCAAAAGCACACACCAAGTGGAAGTACAGAACATCTCCACAAAGTGAGGGGTACAAGCCCTGAGCATCTCAAACATTACGGAGGGAGCCCAGAGCATCTCAAACATCTCAGTGGAGGCAGCAGAGAAGGTACCCTCAGGAGACAAGTAACAGATGACCTGTCACCTCACCACAGAAGTATATACAATGGAATGAATGGTGGGTCAATACATTTAGTGAAAACTCCTTTTGCAAATTACTAAAGTAATTTCAGTGCTCTTTCAACTATTTCTGGAAAAGGAATAATGTTTTATGTGAAATGAAAGGTACTAAGTCTGGTGTCAGCATTATTCCTTCATCAAGTGACTTAATTGGAGTATAACCTGTTTGTTCATCCAGCAGTTGTAGTGTGGATCAAAAAGTAGAGACAAAATGCATCTTGAGTGTTGGTGTAAGGTACTGAGGAGCAGCTCTTGGCCTTGATCCTGCTTGGTGGTTGGTACATGTGAACTGTTTGTCCCCAGGTATATTTCTGTTTACATTGGAGAGGAATTGCCTATGTTCCTTGTCCAGCCTATATTTGAGTCAGCAGAATGGAGGTGAATGGCTCCAATGTCATTTCCATCTTCCTAATCTACCCTATTTGCATCTTTAAAGCTTTTAAAACTTTGTTTATTGATGGCAGGCTTCTTAGATTCTTTTCCATAAACTTTGGAAAAGATGCCAGCTGAAGAGCTAGGCTCAGTATAAATGAATCTGATAGGTCCTAAAGCTTTTCAAAGCCTCACATTTGCATGTGTTTGATTATAAAAAATTAAAAATTAAAGAAGATCCTAAGGTTTGTGGGTTTTTTGTGTGTTTTTGTTTCTTCATTTTAGAAAGATAACAAATAAATGTGCCTAGCTTCTAAGAGCTGTGTATCCTCATTGATTGAAACTAATTGCCTTTTTAAAGATAGCCACCATTTAAATATTTTGTTATTTTGAAAAACAAGAAGTTACAACCATATTGAAATGAATGAAATGTCACAAATAAGTTATTAAAAACAAAGTTGAAACATCCTACTGTGCTGTAGAAGAAACAAACTGAATCAGACTAAATATTCTGCTAAGCCTATAAATTGTTTTTTCTATGTGCTTTGAGATGTTTCCATGAATGAATTTAGTGTAGTAATTGAAAGTAATTTCTCAGACCTTTATTCTTAGATTTGAAGTCAAGCTGTGCGGAAAATGCCTTAGCAAATAGTCTTGGGTGGAGTTCATGGCTTTCTGTTTTATGAGCAGCTGGGAGAAGTTGTGTTGATAGTGGTGGAACTGACCATTTTTTGGATCTGTCTGTGAGAAGGAGGAGACTGAGGTCTGTGTCCAGGTGCTGTTCTCATCGTTTATCACATTGCTCTCTCACATTGCTTCATTTAGCTATTGTGACTAACTGAATGCCTTCAGTTGAGATAACCTGCTCTGTAGGGGTAAGTCCTGATTACATTCAGTGAAAGGTGAAGCCTTTGGGAGCCACTTGACAGGGCTCACAAACCCTGAAGTGGTGAGTGTAGAGACTTTGTAATGATTTTAAAATTACTAAGATGAGTGTAGAGCAAGTTGTGAAGATGTTTAATACATAGATTATAGAAGTTTTGTAAAACTTTCATTAAATACCATGTTCTTCATACAGTTCTTTCTGCTTAAAATTGTCCTGGCTATTAGTAGCATGAATATGGAACCAGACTTCCTAAAAGTGGCTTCTTGCTTGCACTCATGGTGCTCATCAGTCCAGTCACTGGTTCTGTAGAAAGATGATCTAGAGGTTTTAAATATCTATATTTTAAAGCTCAGACACAGGCAAACGTTTCTTCTGCTCCAAACACGGTAGGCTTTCTGATGGTGTGGTGTTCTTGGTTTTTTTTTGTGTCCAAATAATCTTGTTAAGAACCCAGCTGTATTACAGTGCAAGGAAAACAGCTGTTACTTTAAACGTGAGTTGACTTGACTCCTTTGGGCAGGGTATTTCAACCATCTACAGTTTGGTCTTGGGCCACAAGATGCTTAAGAGGGCAGTTGGTGATCTGGGAGTCAGTTTATTGACTTTAATCAGAGCTTTGCCTGTCCTGTGCTTTATGTAATCATTTTTGCAGAGGATGTCTCTCACCATTTAGTTGTCAAACCTCTCTTCTTTTGTGTTTATATAATTTGAGCAAGCATGAGGTTTAATTCTGATATTTGTCTGGTCTTGGTCAGTGGTAAAACTTTACAGCTTTGCTCTGAGTAAGAGGTCTTATACTTCAGGAAAATACCTGTTCTTCCCAGCAAGTCTTGAGTTGTGTGGAGTTTTTTGTGTTTTGGGTTTTGCCAGCTACCGCAGAGTTGTGCAGAACAGTAAATATGGAAGTGGTAGAAGTGCTGACCATTCTCACTTGTTACTATTGTGAGGGTAACGTGTCAATCTTCATGTGCATGTTCTGCGAATACCTGTGTACGTGAACCTGCCAGTGGAGTATAGATGGGCAACTGTGCCCTGAGCTATAATCAAAATCCTGATCTTCTGCATCTGTTGTAAGAAATGGTGAAGCTGTGAAAATAGGAGTTAGAAGTGGCATGGAAACCTGGCCCTAAACTCTGATGGGCAATATAAAAAGATGCTATTTTCAATTCTTATCCCCAAATTGTGTTATTAGTATACTGTATCATGTTTGTTGAACCTAGTTTGTGTTAGAGGTTGGAGCTTGTCTAGCTAGTAGATGGTTGCACATCTTTGTGATTATTGTGCAGGGCACTTCTAATCTTACTGCAGTACTGCCAGTTTAGTTGCAAGGGTGAAGTGCTTGTGATCCTAAGTGATGAATAGCAAAGACTAACATTTTGTGACTCCTTTGTAAACAAAGGAATAAACATATTTTAACTGTGTAATCAGAACTTACTAGGCTCAGTACAAGCCTGTGCCATTTTCCTTGGTCTCTGAACCAGGTCTTGGAGGAGAAAGTATTTCTCTGCATGTCAAACCACATTCTAAAAAGTACTGTGCAGATCGCTGTTCCTAATTAGAAGACATGTTTGCAAACAGCCTGGCTATTCCTGTTGCAATGAGAGCTTCCATGTGCTGGGAACAGCTCTCATTTACCTGCTGTTGTGGTCTTGTCGGCCCTTGTGTGACCACAGGGAAGCGATGTGTTCAGTAGTGGGCAGTTATCTAGACCAGAACTTTGACTGAATGTAGAGACATGGGAAATGGAGGTAGAGTATTTACAGGTTTCTGACAAACTCTTAAGCTAAAGTTAAAGCTGTTACAGTATAATATTACAGGGCTATCAGAAATATGTTGTGTAGCTGTAGTCTGCTTTACGGGATATGGTATATGCATTAATCATTTGGGCTTCATGCATATTTTAAGCTGTCATGAGGTATGCGGGAAGTTACGTCAGTCTGAAACTGTCTTTGGTCTGTAGGCACAGCTGAAGGAATAAAGGATGAGGTGATAACATTTCCTTTCATAATTCTTCTCTTTTTTTTTGTGTGCTCAATGGTTTGATCTTGGTATTTTTTCTTGTATGACATGTCAGCTTTCATTTATAAGATTTATAGAGCTTTTAAAAAACATTACTTCAGGGTTTTCCTACATATTTTTCTGAAATGTTTCCTCAACATTTGGAGTGACAGAAAAGGGGATGTTACAGCTTAATTTGACTTGATGTTTGTTAATTGAAAACATATGTATTTCATTTTAAAGACTTTAACCAAATAAAATATGAAGATCTTTCTTTGTGATCACCCCTGGGTAATGAGTATAGAAGATTGCTGAAATTAGAGAAAATACCAGCAGTAAAAACATTTTAAAAGAGCATTTATGCAATCTAGAATAATACATGATAGTTCAACTCTGACACAAATATGTGGGGTGTAAGTGCCTCTCTATAAACTAATGCACCTTCAGCATTTGCAGTCTTAAGTGGTGACTTTTATTCTAAGCAATATATTGTAAACTTTCTATTTTAAGAAGGCCTTTGTTTTACTCTGGCTTTGGCTTTTGTGTGAAAAGAAAGTATCAGGCTTTCATACATGCGTTTTGCTTCCTGCTGAGGTTATTAATGAAGAGAAGCAAAACTGCTGACTAACACTGTAAATACTGCTGGAGGTGTGAGGATTCTTATGGAACAAATGCAACAGCACCTCTCCTTGAGCAAAGGTATTTGTAGGTTAAATGGAGACTCAGCTTAAATTTCCAACAGTTTCTGCTCTAATTGTGCTGTTCATAAGGAAAATAAAATCAGAAAATACTGTGCTGAGAAAGAGGGTACTGCAGTATGACTTCAGAGAAAAAAAACTTTCTATAATGTAACTGAGTTAACTGATAGAATCTCAGTGGGAATAGCTCACATCCTGCTGGCCAAACAGTGAAATGATGTCATGTTTCAATGTAGGTTTGCTTATGTGTTACAATTCTTCACCTTGGAATGGAAATAATTTGCTTGCCACTACTAGGAGTGTGCAGTACTTTGTGTGACTTGAGCTTTCCTGATGGCACTCACCCCTGGTACATCTGCCACTGAGAGCCTGATGCAGCATTGCTGATTTGTGAAAGTAACCTGTTACATAAACACATGCTACAGGACTGATAGAATTTTTGCCCTGCCAGTATAAAGTAATCTACTTTTTGTTTCAGAAGTTTGTTATTTTAAGTATAGAGCTCTGCAACTTTACATCAATTAGAGTTGTCCAATTGAATTCCATAGGCTTTATGTCAAACTGGCAAATTAGTTGTAGCTGTTACACACTGTAAGATAACCTGGGCATGATATGTGAATATGTACGTGACTAGAGCATGCTGCATTTACTGACAAACTCCAGCCTTTTTTTTTTTTTTTTGTGGAGTAATTTTTCAAGTTGAAAATGTAGCCTGTAACATCAAAACAATGAACTGACTAGAAACTCATGTTGTAGGGCTCTTGGGGAAGTTTATGCTTACATATCCTTCACATATCCAACCCAGTTTTGGTTTAACCCAGTTTTGGTTTGAATGTTTTAGTAGAAGGTGGATCATCCTTCTGGGAAAACTATTGATATGTTAATGGGAAAACTGATGCCTCACCTTATAAAGCAACTTGCTGAGTTTCAAACAGTTATTTTTATGGTTCCAGCCCTCTGATGGCTGCAAAGGTCAGGGGCTGATCAAAGTGCCAAACAGTCTGGTGCTGATCACAGATGTTTGCTCCTGTCCCTGTGTGATGCTCACTAGGCAGTGACACTACATGTTACAGTGGGAAGTATAGGAAGGATTCAGCTGAACAGCCTCTCTTTTAACAGGACTGTTACTACACCACAGCTGCCTGTGATACAGTGCTTCCTCTGCAGTCACTGCTTTCAAGTTTTATACTTTCTACTTTTTCCCTTAGGCTGCACATCCTGCTACACAGATGACTATTTTGTAGTAAGGGCTTGGTGCTAATTCTGTCTTTCTTTAATGGAAGCCATAACACTTTGACTGCAAGAATCAGAGAAGGGAATATGGTTATATTCTCTTTAAACCAGCCCTGGTATGCTACGTGTCTTTTAGAGCACGGTCTGTGGTAGTCTGTGAGAGGGGGATGTGTGTTAATAAGGTGAGAGGGAACTCATGATGTGGGTGCAGTTGCTGCCCAGAGGCAGTTCCTCGTTCCTATTGGTGTGACCTAACACAGGTACACAGGATTGCTGCTGCAGCCCATTCAGTGACTCTCCCTTCACATCTGTGACTGGTGCTCTTCTCTTCTGAGCATTTAAGCAGTACAAAATGAGTGTTAGCAACTCTGTGGGCTGGGCTGATTAACTTCAGTTGTGTGGCTGTATCTCGTTTTGAGTGTCTGTTGGAACTTCACTGGCATTTGACCACAGACCTCTAGAAGTTAAAGGCTGGCAATAAATCACAGGGCCATTATTGATGGTGTCTTGGCAAACACTCTGCAAGCCAGTGCTTGGGTACATCCCCTGACTTTACACCTGGGATAGACCTGGCACACTGATTTTTTTTTCTGTTTTGTTATTTCATTGTATGTTTTTATAAAATAACGTATTTTTCAAGTAGTGAGTGGGAGTTTGCTTTTGTATGTACTGAAGACAGTAGAAAAGCTTATTTATTTTTCATGGTGATTGGGTTGAGATGCAAGACATTTGCCTTCACCTCTGAGAGCTCACTGAGAGCTTGCACAGCTCCTGAAATCTGTAGGCAGATATTTATTTTATTACTGCCAGAATGAAGAGTCCTCACATTAAAGCCTTGTCAGAGTCCTTGCTTGGAGAGAGCATCTTTAACCTGAGGACAGGACCACATGTAACATGGTCCTTTGCACAGCTTTCTGAATTACAGTGTTATGGTTTTATAATAGGAAAATGTTTTCAGAAATATTACAGTGATTAAATTGTCAAATTCTCTGAACTCTGGCAGTTATGATGTGGAGTTAGAATATTATAATAACTCTTGGTAATTGCTGCATGTTTAAGAACTTCAGCCTTGTTGGCTATATTATGTGTGCTAATCAAAGGGTGTCCTGTCTCTTCTCTTCTATTAGTAGGAAATTATTTTGAGTTTTAAAATTTTCTTAGGAAGTTAATGGAGAAGTGCTGTGGGTTGTGCAGGGTTTGGAACTGAATTGACTATCAAGGAGGGAAAAGCATAGTGGTCAGGACAGCGTGGGGTTAAAATGTTGTACACACGAAGTACCTAAATGTTGAGGGCAGCCATTGACAGGCATTCCAAATTATAGGGTATCTGAAGAAGTGCAGTAAAGCTTTCTGTCCACAAGAAAATGACTCTAGCAATGAAAATTCATTGCCTTCTGAGCTAGCAAGTCATGTCTTAATTAGTAAGCTGAAGCAAAGCTTATCTTGGGTCTTACTATCATATGCACAGATATGTACTTGCTGAGAAGATTGGGAATTATCTTTAAGTCCTGATCTTGATATAAGTCTTCTTTACATGTGCTTCTTGAATAGTTACAGGGTGGGCTTTGTTACGATAATCAGCTAGGACAGAAACACTGAGCTTTGTATTTTGCTTAGTGCAGAAAGAAGTACACCCGTCCTTGTGAAAAGATTAAAACTAAGTTACATGTTGCTTATGGTATGATCACTTGTACCTTAAACTTAAATCTGTAGGAAAGTCCACTGTGTAAACATCATTGTTCTTGTCTGTCTGAAGATAGCTGTGACATTAAGCCTTAGTAAAGAAAACAGGATAAAGCACTGTTCCACAGAACTGAGAGAAGTATTTTGTTAGAATCCTGACTTAAAACTAAACTCATAAGCCACACTAGCAGATTTAGCCAGACTGTCATTGCTATGAAATGGCACAGAGCACAGCAAGGGTTAAAGCTCTGAGAAGTATCATATGTTCCTGTAGATAATACAAAATGAATGATAATATGGGATAATTTAGATGTTTGGGAGAAGAGATCTGATTCACTTGGTGTAAAGTGGACATTAGCTTCTAAGTAATAGAACTGAGGGTAAATTTCATTCTAATGTGTTGATCCATGGCTGTTAATGCAAAAGTCTGTGTGAGCCTCTGTCTAAAACAGCTGGTCCTGGTCCCTGTGGTCTGATCCAGTGTGGTGATTCCTAATTTCTGTAACGTAGTTCTTTTGGTCATTGTTTCTTTGCATGTGTATGCAATTTTTCCACACTTGTTCTCCAGCTATGGCTTGTAATATTCCTCAAGGACTTAATGATAGGGTCTTCACCATTAGTGCAGACTTGAAGTACTGTAGTAATGTTCTTTTGTTCCTTTATATACATGGATTCTGGATCTTCTGTAATTTGGGGGCGTTCACAATCAAGAAATCCTAATACATATGAAGTAAACAAGGAGAAAAATCCATCCTTCTCCCTTTCCCCTCTTTGTACTATATCTTCTTTTGAACCCTGATCACTTGTGATGGGATTTTCAGACAATACCATAAAAGAAAAATACCAAACAAAATGAGGAAAGGGAAGGATTAGCCTGAAAGGGGCATTGGACAGTGAGACTGAAGGACAGTCAGATATACCAGTAATAACAGTAATCTGTTGGAGAAAATTAATTATACAAATATATTTTGAAGGAAAGAATATCTACTAATGCTGTCATTAAAAAATAAATACACTAATGATAATAGTCTGTGCACATTTAGTGTTTTTGTTAATATGTATTTTTAGGACTTAATTCTGGAAGATGTACAAAGGACTCAGGATTGTAATTTGACATCATCTATGAGCATTTGGTACACAGCATGAAGATGTTTGTAAATGTATTGATTGTGAATGGGAAAGCTGCTATCTTGAGCTAGGCTGTCGTAAAAGATGAACTATGTGAAGGTTGTGAATAACAAATAGTCTTGTTTCAATTTGTAAGTCCTGCTATAAGACTTGGGACATTTGCATTGTTTCTCTATGTTCTTAGGGACAGGAAGGAACCAGCAGTTTTGGATATGTATACTTCAGCAAGAACATGTTTCTTCAACCCTTTATTTTTTTATTTGCATGACTTACATGAACTTTGTGCTGAGTTATTTCAGATATTTTGTTAGGTTACAGAGGGCAAAAGTGGTGACAAGGTTTGTGATCCTGATTTGTAAAAGTCCATATAATTTTAAGTGGTTATTTATACTAATCAAACACAGTAGTATTTAAGCATTGTCGAGAGTAAAATACATGTCCTAGCTGAAAAAGCGCAGTGAGCCATGTGGTAAGTGACAATACTGAATATCTTCTGAAGGTCTCCATTTTGGTGTTTCCTTAAAGTTACCCAAATTATTCCAGAGATTTTATGCCTTGTAATATAAAACTTCTCTAATTTGATCAATAGTAATAAAATACCTTCTTCAAATGTTTGGCATCAAAACTCACTAGATTTCTTTCAAGGCACCCCTTTAAGTTCCTGTGAGTTGTGGAAATTTGTGGAAACGCTTGATGCAGGCTTTTGTAGCATGTACTTTTAATTTGGGTTCAAGGAAAAAATATATATGCTTTTTACAAAGGTTACAGGGCTGATTCATTGCTGTGTAGCTTACATTGTTGCAAAGTCCAGAAAGGCCTGGAGAAAAGCATTGATAGGTGATCCACATCCTCTCTTGGTGTCTGAGTCTATTTTTGTATTACAGTGGACAAATCTTAATGATTTAAAAATCCATTTTATGATTTTGTGCTCTGAAAACGTTACTGATAACTTTAAAGTGGGCCTCTAAAAATGCTTTTTGCTTGAGAGGGAAAAAGAACATTTTAGTGAAGGCAGCAGAATGCATCAAGCATGAGCATATGAATGCTATGAGGTAGAACCTGAAAATTGGCCTAGATCCTTCAAAGTATTTGACCACTTCACTCCTCATTGGCATCTGACTTGCAATGAAATTGGATGTCCAGACAGAAGCAAGATGCTTAAATATTCCTGCTCTTGCAGTGCTCTGAATGAAGTCACTTGCCTGTTACTGTTATTCATCTTGCTTGCTTGTGTCCCTCTCAGGATTTTTTGTAACCTGAAGTTGAATTATGAATTGCAGGTTTTTGCAATATCATTAAGCCCATACAAAAACCATGAAAGCAAATGTTCCAACAATGTTTTTTTTTTTCCTAACCAACTCTCCAGCCACCATGACCAAAGGTTCTGCAGTCTTAACTAAACAGTAGGAGATTCCAGAACCTATGTCTCTTCCAAGTACAGGTGCCAAAACCTTTTTGGTTTATTCCTTGTTGTTGGAAATTGACACCTGATCTATGTTCCAGTCAATAATGCTGAATTTTGACCATTTGCAACCATAGCACATGCATGCATTTTTGGGAATTAGGAGAACAAACACATCCTGAGTATATTAAAATAAATCCTAATTTCAGTGTTAAGGCATTGGTATTTGTGTATTTTACCTTCTCTGTGAATGTAATAAAATGGAAACATTTTGTAACCTTTTAGAGTGTAGTGAAACATTGTATTCAGACTGATAAAAACTGTTGGATTGCCTGACAGCATGTAAGTGACTGATCAGACTACCTTGGATCTCAGTTTTGTGCTCTCAGATCACTCCATCAGCCTGGCTTTGTCAAGAATGAACTGGATAACACTAACTCCTTGTACTGTTCGCACTCCTGAAAGTACATCAAGTTGTAGACCCATGGAATGGGGAAGTGTAAAAAGATGTAGACCAAAAAGACTTGTTTGACCCTCTTTCATGATAACTCCACAACAATCCAAATTAAAGTGTATTGTACTTAAATGACAAGTCCATGCTTATCTGCTGCCACCTGGAAATGTGTACTTCAGGCACCAAAGCCAGGAGTCAGTTTCCTGGGCAACATACTGTATTCCACCTCTGTTCCTTGATGGTTTTTTTATTATTTTTTTGTTTACTAAAAATCAACAGAGTTGATTCCGATAGCAGCTTGGAGAATGGATGTTTGAAGGATTAGTGAAGAATGTTTGAGTGAGAAATAATTTGTTTGCTTTGAGAGCAAAAATCTTTGAGAGTAAAGATCTGTACTTCAAATGTAGCAAACCTTGGCTCTGTCTGCTTCTTGTTTGGTACAGATGCACTGAACACATGTATTTTTCAGTAAATTGAGGTTAAATATCAATCCTACATGCCACTGAAACATAAGGTGAGGTTTTTGGATATTCATTTTCCCTTGTTACAGGAGACTGTAGGTGCAGTCAGGTGATACTTGCTTTTAATACCCCTGAAATGTTGTTAGATTTTAATTGATTTGTTCTTACAGTGCTGCTCAGGAATACATCATGATTCATAGGCAGCAAGAGACTTGAAACTCATGGGAAAGGTTCTGTAATGGAGGATGAAAGTGATTGGTAGATATTCACTGCTCAGGGAGAACACCCCACATAAAGTCTGTATTTTGTTTATTAGGAAATGCTGTTTCCCAGGGAACCAGGAGCATTTGAATTCCATACACTGAGCCTCACCGATCTGTTTTTACTCACCAGTGTAATACTCAGGTACTTTAGGAGTAGGAATTGTTGTGCTAGCTAGATGATGAATAAACCAGCCAGTTGGCTTGCTCATCTAGCTAGCAGGACTGTTGAACTGGTGCTTACTAAGTAGTAAATTTGTGTCCCATTGTATCTGGTGAAACACAATGGGAAAAGTTATTTCAGAAACAGGTTTTTTTCTGCTTTAGAAGTCTGATCAGGAACTGGGAGAGGATAAAGCTGACAACATTCTCTGTTTTAGCTACATCTGAGATGTTCGTTGCATCCATAAAGAAACCTAATTCAACAAACAGATTTGTCTGTGTTAATAATGTAAATCAGAAATGGCTCCTTGACCTATGGATTGGACTCTCATGAGAGCACAGTACAGGGGGAGAATCGCAGCCCTTGACCTGCTGGCTATGTTTCAACCCAGGATGTGGTTGGCTTTCTGGCTGCAGTTGCATGTTGCTGGCTCATGTTGAGTGCACCGTGGCTTTGGGGAGAGCAGAGGATGCTCAGACCTCTGAGAGTACTCCCCATGCTATGGGAACAGACATTAGCAAACTTTGATGCAATGAAATTGATACCAAGCCTTATCTGGCTAGCTATTAGTAACATCTCCCACCTCCATGCAGCTAGCCTGTAGCCCAGCTGACGGGTTTGCAGCTGCCAGGCCACATACAATCATTAAGGTTGGAAAAGATCTTTAAGATCATCAAGTCCAATCATCAATGCAACACCACCATGCCAATTAGACCATGTCCTCAAGTGCCACGTCTACATGTTTTTTTAACACCTCTAGGAATGGTGACTCTACCACTTCCCTGGGCAGCCTCTTCCAATGCTTGACCACTCTTTCAGTAAAGAAATTGTTCCTAATATCCAGTCTAAACCTCCCTTGCTACAACTTGAGGCCATTTCCTCTTGTCCTATCACCAGTTACTTTTGGTGGAAAAGGAATTGGCTGGATCATCACATTCAGAGAGTACCGATCAATGGCTTGATATCCAAATTGCAAACAGTGATGAGTGGCATTCCTCAGGGGCTGGTACTGGGACTGGTGCTATTTAACATCAGCAACATGGATGGTGGAATTGAGTGCACCCTCAGCAAGTTTGCTGGTGACACCAAGCTGTGTGGTGTGGTTGATACTCTGGAGGGAAGGGATGCCATGAAGAGGGACCTTGACAGGCTTGAGAGGTGGGCCCATGCCAGCCTCATGAAGTTCAACAAGACCAAGTGCAAGGTCCTGCACATTGGTTGGAGCAATCCCAAGCACAAATACAGGTTGGGCAGAGAATGGATTGAGAACAGCTTTGAGGAGAAGGACGTGGGGGTGTTGGTCCGTGTAAAGCTCCTCACTGCTCAGGGGCTCCCTTCACCTTCTGCTGTGGCATCATTGCAGTGGGGTCATCAGATCTTGTTTCCTGCTCTGGTTTTGTGAACATGTGTATTGTGTGGAAAACTTAACCCTCAAAAATGCAAAGTTGAACTCTGAAAACCCAAACCCAATTATATATCAGATCTGAAAGCCACCAATGGTATCTATTTTCTGTGTCTGTGGAATGTTTAAATTTTGCTGAATTAATGAACATCTGGCAGAGGGAAACACTGAACATCTCTTAACATGTTGGTCATTAGACTAGGGAAAGACTGAAAATCTCTTTAACATGTTGGTCATCAGACTAATGACATTTACACATCTTCTGGGAAGGGTCTTTGCAGTATGTCTGTTCTTTTCAGGTCCAGTCTGCTCAGCCAAAAACTTTTGCTTTGATTTATGCTACATAAGCTTGCTTCTGTGTTTCAGTGAGTCCTGTGAGCTTCTGAAAGGTCCAAAGCAAGTCTCTGATCTCGGAGGTGGGGACTGTTATACCAGCCAAGGGAGCTAGAGTAGGGGAGGATGTTGCTGTTTTCCTTTGCTCACTTCTGTGAAAAGCCATCAGAAAGTCCTTGCTCTAGCTTCTAATTATGAAGTTTGAGGCTTTAGAAGCTTGTGGACCAGCCTTGTGTGATTTACGAGATAAAGCAGCTCTGGCTAGAGAGCCTTGGTTTCTCAGCTGGAGATGGATGGACTTATGGCACTTATAGCCCTGGAGATCTCCCATGTTTTGACCAGGACAGCATCAGCCTGTGGCAAATGCATTGATTTACATGCCTGAATGCAGCCAAGATATCAGTTGCACAAAGACAGAAAAAATGGCTTTGTGAAGTTGAGACCTCATAATGAGCTATGAATGTGCTGTTAACCTGAATAAACTCTTACACCTGTTATTAGTGCCTGGTCGTTAGGTAGAACGTTTTATCAGTAGTTCTCAAAGCATTTACCAAGGAAGCAAATACTGTGATTGACATCTTGTGCATGAAGAACAGTAAGTTAAACAAATGACAAGACAGGATAAATCAGCTACCAGCTAAACCTTAGATTCAGGTTTCCTGAGTTTTAGGTACTTATTATTTCATTGCATCATGCCATTTTCCTAACAGCTTTTTTCTTATATAAGTCTGTTTCAAGTGTGATATAAAAATTTGGGCTGAGGTTACTCACATGCCTAGAAAACACCTTTATGAACCATTAGCTTCATCTAAACATTTTCAATGTGTTTCCTTTCAAAATCAACTTTTAAGGCAACGTTTCCTTCCTTTCTGAATTTCCTGAATTATGCTAACCAAGGCAGTGGGGAACAAAGCTATTTTTAATGATATTTTGTGTGTGTGCAGCAGGCATATTAGAAGTCGTTTATGTTCCTTTATCATTTACAGGGGTGTTTAAAAGTGTTTTTGCACACAGAGAAAGTGATTTACAATGAAGCCAAACTTTGAGTAAAATTGAAGTGCTGGGATAGCTTTACTAGGTGAAGCTATATTTTTCTGTCTTTGTTTCTTCTGGCTTGTTTTTAATGTTGCAATATAGTTGTGTAACTTTAGTTGCCTTCATTTGGGAAATCAAGATGCTGCTACGGCTCGGAGACATGGTCAGCTATGAGCTGGGCATTCCACATTGCCAATTGGTACAATCAAAAGGAGTATTCACCTTTCATCAAAATAAAATTTTAAAATGAAAACTTTCATGCTAAGAAAATGAGAACACAAAATTTCAGCAAGATGGTCATTTGGCCCTTTGTATCTATAGTGTGGCATCTTGTCAATATGCCAGGGAAGAGGAGGAGTGGCACTTGGCAAATACAGATCTCCGTGAGTCTCAGTCTGAACATCTGTGGGACTTGGCAGATGTGGAAGATAGTAACTTAGTGAACTCAGTTATTTTGAGATGTTCTGCCTGAATGCCGGTAGACTCATTTCTAGCAGGTTGGTGGTTGCTGCTGCATCTATCAAATCCGACAGTCTGAAATGTTTATTGAGAGCCATGTGAAGCACTGGCCACGTTTGAGGAAAGACTGGGAAAAGGTTCTTACTATCTGCCAGAAGATGGAGGTTTCCTGTACAACAACTGTCATTTCTAAAAATGTTTATGAATGGCACTGATCAGAATTCAGTCCAGGGTTTTAAAGCTTCAAAGTAATGTGCACTCAGTGGGGAATCAGGCTTTGACATTCAAAAATGACGGCCTAAACATTTCCAGTCAGTGGTATGTAATGACAGGACTACAGTAACAGTTCTTGTTAAGAGTAGAAAGTTACTGCAATTACAGCAGTTTCCTGCCGTGCAGGGTAGTGAGTTTTTAATGGCACTTCTTATGATGAAATGTGGTCTGAGTGCAATTTAATGTTTCAGACCTGTGCCGAGATTAAAGAGATGTTGGTACTGTTGCTATTTTAATCTTACTTATAAACCGGAGGAGCCACCAGGTTGTGTGTCCTGAGCATGATTTAGCAACCTGTTAGTCTTTTAATTATCTCCTTCCTAATTAGATTGCTCTGATTATTTGGTACTTGAAATAAGTGCATATTTTAAGTTCTCAGGGAAGTAGCTTTTGGAAAAAAAATCATTGCCTTTCATTTTACAGGCATTTTATCTTTCATGCTGAAGTATGGGAACATATGGTGCTACTTCTGATGTAGCACTTGTCTAAATATCTTTGCTTGTAAATTTTTCTGCAGAGCCATATAATTTTCTCCTGTGCAAACATTCCTAATGTATTTAACCAATTTTATAGCTACAGCATGGGATTATCATGCTTTTGTCTTTGTAAACTTTTACTGGATGTAGGTCAAGAAATAAAACTGTGAACCCTGAATAAGAATAATGAACAGTGAGTGGTTACAAATTCAGAGACTGGTAAGAAATGTAATAATGACAATTGCATTAAAAAAACAGTTCATCAAGCATTTCCCAGGTATTTTGAAAGGGTTGAAATACTGTTTTTATTTTTAGCCTGAACTCTTGGGGTATCACTGACAGTCAGTAGACACAGAAACCTCTAATAGTATCCAGAATACTCACATGGTAACTGGTTGTGTCTCATGTTTTGTGTGCACTATAGTGAACATACTTTCCAAGTGATAGTGTTTCTTCTGCCTGAGCCATGTGAAGTTTGACTCATGAACATGCGTTAAAAACTGTAAAATAGCAACACATCCATCTAGATACAGTGAAGGGAAACTGAAAATATTTCTGAGACTGGAGAGTTTGGCGTAGCTGGAAAAGTTAGAGGAGTAGAATAACCAGAATACTGTTATTCAGCATGAGAAATGATTAGTAGGAGGCTAATTTGCTTGTTAAAATACTTCTTTAGAGATGAGTAAAAACATTTATCTCAGGGAATGATGCAGATCTAAATCTACTCTTTTTACATAGCAGTGGGAAAGCAAGGATTCTGATTAACGTGGTCCTCCTGAAGTAAAGCAAATTTCCAAGATCTGGGCATGTGCTAAGCATCCCCCCTGTTACCTGCCAGTAGGGAATCTGAGCTTTCGGGCTGGTGCCAGACAGATGACAGGATCTGGTGCTGCTCTGTTGCTTCCCAGCAGCTATGTGAGCCAGGAGCCAGCAGCTTGAGTACACCTAAGGATGGAATTGGGCAGACTTTGAAAGACAAGCTGCCAGAAAATATCCTAGCATGTCTTCTAGGAATATGGGCAGGTTGTATTAAACACCTGAAGCACCTCTTGCTACTTAGAATAAACGACTGCTTGCCTGTTTTAGACTCTTGTGTACTGTGCTATAAAAATGCATGTGTGTGCAGACGTGTATACTGTAATCCTGCTTCTGAAACAAAGTAAGTTACTGTGTTGTTGTGTTGGAGAATACTGATCTAGCTGGTGAAATAATTTAGCATTTGTTACTGCTCTTGTTTATGCAGGTGGCTGACTTTATACAATTGCACATTCCCACTGAGTTCACAGGCTTTTAGAAACAGGGTTATTGGGGTTCTTTTGTGTTTGGCTTGTTTGTTTGATTTTTTTTTTTTTAAAGTGGTGTCATGGAAATAAGAGCTGAGACTAAGAAATTAATTCCAGGGGAAGCTGGCAGCAGTCCCTCTTTGCCCATGATGTTCTGATCTGATGGAAATCTTGCAACTTTCCTTTCAAGAAGTTCTATCCTTCCACTGTCTGCTTTCTATAAGATTTGACATGGAGACTACCAGTCCAGTTTTCAAGACAGTAAAAAAACTACGATGGCCTTTCTCTCCCTGGAGCGCTGCCTGTGTCTGTCACCCTGGCTGGCTGCTGCCCTCCCTGAAGGCATGGTAGGAGCTGCTTCTGCAGCTTTTAGTAGCAAGGGAAGCACGTTGGGCTCCTCTGCTGCATTGGCAACACTTAACCAAGTGCAGAGCTCTGTCAAACCAAATACCCTGTACAACACTAAGGAATTATGTGTCTTCAGTCTCCAGGAAGGGAAAAGGCAGCTCCAACAGCCGTGCTCAGTGGACTGGAGCTGGGAGGCACAGAGCTCTCTTCCCCAGAGGGGTTACAGATGGAGTAGCAAGTGCACAATTGCTGGAAACGGAAAGAAAAGGACCAACTGAACAGGATCTCCTTTCCCTTCACTCCTGAAACTGGATTCAGAAGCTGATTGCTATCTCTAGGGAAATGTCACTGGGATGTGAAGGCAGTGGTGTAGCTGTAAGTGGAGCAGGCTGGGTGTGATCTGAGGGTTTGAGTTGCACCCTAGTGAGTACAAACAATAAAGTTGCTCAGTAGAGAATTTGTGGTTTCTGAGGGTTTTTGACAAAAAACAAACTAGATTAAGTTAGATAGATTGACAGTTATATTAAGAAGTGCATAGATTGTAAACTGAAGCACCTGAAGAAAGGAAAATGTAAAAGTGAAGGACTCTGAAGAAGGGAAAATGCCATAATTCTAATTCAGTTACTCAGAGTTGGATTATGGTGAATTTGCACCATTTTTTAACAATAGCCCTGCTTCCAGAAAACAGGGGGGCAGGAGAACAGAATTAGATAACAGGGGCATTTCCAAACTTGAAATAGTAGTAAATGATGTAGGTAATGACAACTTAAATACCACTTTTTTCATGGGTGATAAATTTAATAATCAAAGGGTTTTGGTAGGGACTGTGCAGTTTTTTAGTTAGCTGCAGATATCTGTTTGATATCCTTCTCCCCTCATTTTGCTATTGGATGAAATGATGACATTTAAGACAGTATCTGCCAGCTGTGGTGTAACTGCCATCATTGCAGTGCTGATCCTGACCGACTCATGATGGGTGCTCAGGATTTTTACTTCCATAGCATCTCTGAACTCCTTGTGGCTTTTGGTGTCCTGAGCACATGAAGGTGCCTACTGCAACTCTTCTCTTGGGATTGAGAGTGGAGGGGTATGACTGCAGCTGCTTCAGCAATCCTAGTAGTTAATAATGTAAAAATGTTAATTTCTTTTTGCATATCCTCTACTCTTCTACCAGAGCTTTCTGTAAAGCAGGAGTCTTCCCCTGCATATTGGAAAGCAGAAGCCTTTCATTATTAGATATTAGATATTTAATTTCTCAAAAAATTCTTCATTAAACTTGGCAGTTCAAGAAGTCACATGGTTCAGGGAGTCTGATGCACGCTTAAAAGTTCAGACCATGCTGATAAGTAAACTTTAATTAAATGTGGGTTTGGAAACTGTGCTTTGGGCATTGCAAAAGAAATGTCACGTAGATCAAAAAGACATTGTTGACCAGAATCCTCAAAAAGAAGAAGGGTCTGCCCTTGTTTTTATGAACAAACCAAACCCAGCTGTGAGTTGGGTGTGAGAGTACTATCTGTCCATGTAAACCACAGTGTAATTCACTGACTGCTGCTTTAATGCAGCACTTAATTATTGTTTTCTCTTACATTTTGTTGCCTGTTAATACATTTGGTACAGTGTAGTAGGAAATAGACTTAATTTATTTTGCTTATTGGTAAAAGACTAGTGCATGTGTTTTCTACCTCAGCTTGTCAGATAAACTTGGGATCATATCCAGAGTGACATGAGTTTTGTATTTTCAGCAGCACTGTGCCTGATCCCATGGAGGCTGGCTTTCACTGTACCAACACTGAGAAGTATCACTGCACATGTGCAAGTGACTGAAAAGAGGAGACTCTTCTAAAATGTTTGGGTTTCCTTGATTTATTTTTTATAGTGAGTGATGTATTATTTAGAGTGAGACAGGTTAATGAAAGTAAAAGCAGTGAATTAACTTTAGTTACAAAGGCTGCCATGCATTGCTTGATAATATTTTCATTATATGTTACACAGATACAAAGTACCATATCACTAACGTGTTAAAATACAAATTTTTGGTCAATCAGTTTGAGGGGTTTTTTGTTTGTTTTCAAGATTATCAAGAAACTTAGCTGAATAGTCTTGCAAAGGTAGTAGGTTTGAAAGCTTTCTTGAATAATTTTGTAATGCTTAGTATTAACCTTATGACTATTTCTACCTATAGCCTTAAGTGCCTTAATGTCTCCGTTTGTCTAAATGGTATGTCTGATAAATTTAACATGAAGCAAATGTACTGCTGGTTTGAAAACTGTCCTGGAAGGTCTCTGAGAAGAGAAATAGATTTTATTAATCTATCTATCTATCTATCTATCTATCTATCTATCTATCTATCTATCTATCTATTTATTTTAAATTGCACAGAGCTAACATGAAATTGTCTTTCTGTTTCAAAAAAGTGTAACCTCTGAGGCAGAGGGAGTGGAGAGTAATCCAATGCAGGGGCCTGGGGACTGTCCTCCACTGGCAGGGGATTTGGTGAAAAGTTAAAATGTTTACCAGAGTGGGTTAAATCTGACACACCACACACCTGCTTCCTTCCTACTCCAGATAGGACCTGAACCTATTTGTGGGAAGTTCTAAATCAGTTTCAAAATGATAGGTCAAGGGCAAAAACATACACAGTGTGGTAACATAAAGGTTATTTTGTAGCCATACAAATAAGCTCAATATTCAAATATACAGGCTGTTTAAGATTCAGCCATAAGAGAGAAAGTAGAATTAATACAAAAGTGTTTCCAATCTATTACTGTACTGAGGGTAGGAAATTAGACTTGCTCTCAGCAGTAAATTAATATTATGAAAGTCTGAGACATCCTTGTGTGCCAAGCTATCTCTAATGTTTCAAAAGAACTATATGTGAGTAGCACTGTGTCGTGAACTGTAATTACTTTTCTGGAGATGGGAATATTTTTTTTTCCTTTTTCCTTTTGACATTGCTTTGTCAGCCAAGGGCCAGCAGAGTTTGATAGCTAAATAAATAATGGTTGACTGGTAAGATAACTGTTTTCCTTAAGGAAATGCAGATTTTAGTCATTGATATATTAAAACTCACAATTATTGTGCATGTGATTGTGACTGTGTGGTTTAGAGCTTCCTCTTAAGTCAAGGAATTATATATTTAACTGCTTTTTGGGAAAATTGAACTAGATGGGGAAATGTGATGGTGATGGTTGCTGTTGAAGCTGTGGAGGAGAGAAAAGAAGTATGGGATTGTGCATCCTTTAGATGAGGTTCTGTTGTGCTGCAGTTACTCCTGTCATCACTTTAGGTGAGGTTGCAGTCAGTGGAAATGCCTGCATTCACTCCTGTTTCTGAACAGTTGGCTTGTGAATAGGCAGAGGAAGGAAGCTATATGAGCAGGATTTTCCTAGCAGTACAGAGCAGAAGGACAGTTGAACAGAAATTTATGGTAGGTGTAAAGCTTTGTAACTTCATACACATGAAAAAGAGGTTTCTAAATTTATGAGAGACTTTTCTTTTGAAAACTTTGCTTTTCTTAATATCTCAGATTAAAAAAAAGCCTAGAGAGTTGCCTTAGGTATGCCTTAGTAGCTTCTGACTGTCAGTGTGATGGGTGTTTCAGATCCCAGTACCTCTTCATCACAGTAACAGACATGTGGAAATGCTAACCCCAGAATCCTGAGGGTAGATTGGCAAAACTTTGGATTAATTTAATGTATCTTAAGTTTACATGTTCTGGTCCTTAAGTATCTTGAATGAAAAGAGCATAATATGCTTTTTCAGTCACCCCCTTTGCTAAAGATGTAAAAAAGAAGAGCAATCCATACACAAGTATATCCTATGTTCTTTCTTATACAAACAAAGGAGAGAGATTCAAAATAGAAGGAAGAAAAGCCTGAACCAGGATTGTTGGGCTTGTTATCTTGCCAAACAGCAGAATCCTTGAAGCAGGAGTAAGAATTAAAATTGACAACAACTGACAACAGCAATTGACCTTACAACACTTGGGGTGCCATAGATTAGCAGATGACACGGGTAGTTCCAAAGTGCTCTTTTCCAATCTGTTCAACTCCATTTTGATTTTTAAGAAAAATGGAATGTCAGATGGAGGCATGAAATTTATCTTGTTGCAATATTTGGTCATACAAGAATTCTCTTTTGATTTTATTTTCACAGGAACGTATGTTTCATACTTGATAGTCGACTCTTTTCCTAAAACTTTGCTTTCCACAATTGTTAAAGTATGAAAAAATCAGTATGTACATAGTGAAGGAAAGAGGTGGGGTTGGAATAAAACTGTGTCACAGTTGTCCACATGTAATACATCTTTTAGAACATAGAGGAGAAAATTTCTTTTCCTTAAGAAAAGAATCACCTGTAAACCACAGGGAGAAGGACACGGGGGGTTGCAAAATTATTAACTTGCCAAATTTCATTTTTAGTGGGAAGAAGTAATGAATAAGAATGAAAAATGGATCACACACAGTTTGATCCTCCTGTAGAAGCCATTGATTTCTCGAGGGACACAATATAGCCATATTGTTTGCCTGCAATTTGATGCTTTTCTGTTGGTATAGACTATTTCACTGCCAGTCAAAAAATAACCCAATCCTAAACATAAAGTGAATAAACAAAATCTACTTGACTACATGGAAACTAAATTAATTTTTTAATCTTTAAGGTGATTGTTGTGCCAGAGCCATGGGGGCTGAGAAGTGATTTACCTTGAACCTTCTAGTCTTCATACCAACAGTACACTTGCTGAGTAGTTCAGTAGTTGAAATGGTTAAATCATTTTCTAAAAATCACACAGATATATGAAGCTGAGATTTCTTGATTTATTTTGAGCTCTGAGGAATATAATGTGAAAACCTATTCAGATTCTACTAGCTGGCCTGGGACTGCAGTCAGTTTAATAAGACACAGCTAAATTTGCCATGATAAAGTGCTGCTTCATGCATGAAATAGATGCTGTGATCCTGTGCCAGTGATTGATGATTTATTACCTTTAAAACTGTAGAACCAACAAGCAGAAATAATTTTCAGTGGATTATTCATGTTGTCATTTGTTTGTACATCACAGAATCTTATATGATTGATAAACATAATTTTAAAAAGCCTCAAAAATAAAATGAGAGATTTTTAAATTGTGCTTTTCACAAAAATACCCTCTTTTCCCCATGAGATGTTTTACAAACCTAACGTAGCAGCAGTTTATGCTGTAAAATATGTTTATAGCTCACTTTATTCTGGTTCCTTATCAAATTACTGGTCTTGTACTTTACAGCTCTCAGGGGACGGACTTAAGCTGAAATGCATACATAGATCATCCCTCTCTGCATGGCCCTTTGTTGCCCACGGCAGTTTCTGGGCAGATCTCAGCTGACAGGCCTCTGTTTGGAACCCCAGGCAGTAGGAGACCAGTCAGCCTGAAATGCCAAAGTTGGGGCTTGCTCAACTAGGGGAATTTTCAGCTCTGACTTATGTACCTGGATTGACCCTTCTGGGGAGAATAGCCTCGGTAGGCATCAGATGAACAAAAACTAAAAAACTGAGATGAGAACCCATCCAGCAGAGAATGCAGAGGGGAGAGGTATGTTTGAGGCCTCCTCTCTTGAAGAGAATTATCAGCTATTATATGGACATTAATGCTCTGAAGGGCAAACACCCAGTGCTGTGGAGTTCAGGGGTTTCTTTCTCCTGGTACAAACGAGACTTGAGTTTGACTCTGGTATTCTGGGGATTTGAAAATACCCGTGTTGCTTTCTGAGTGGGTTCCTTCAAGTCAGAGCTACATAAATGTATAGCCTATACTGGAAGTCTCATTCTGGTTATCTCGATCTATGAAATGAGCTGGTGATGTGCACTGAATCCTGTAGGAGAGCTGAGCATGTTTGAGAGTCTCACTGGAGTAAAAAGCAGCTCATCTGCTTAACAACTTAGCAGCATCAGCCTTCAGGTTCTACATGTCTACTGGTGGAAGTGTCAGTGTTGACCACACTTCATAAATCCATGCAGTTAGGCACCACAGGTTATACACTCTGACAGTGTCAGTAACACAGAAATGTGGGACTTATGGAAAATTTTGCAGGTGCTGAGTGATTTTGGTCTTTAGAGGTCAGGTGAGCCGATGACTTTGCCTTGTTCAGAGGTTGTTTCATAATCCTCCTTAATACATAGGCTTTTGTGCACTTCCAGAGAGACAGAAAAACTCAGCAGTGTCTTAGCCAACTAAAGCAAAGACTCGGTTTTTTATTTAAATCTGTGTTTCTTTAAAAAAAGAATAAAAAAAGCAGCTGTACTTTTGCAAGCAAGGCTCTTCTCACCATTTGTAAGCTGAGCAGGGTCAGTCTGGGTCACTACCTGGATTTTTAATCTCTGTAAAGAGCACAAGTGTGATCGGGATGGAAAAAACATTGAGTCAATCATAAATACCATGAGGGTGAAGGCTGAAATATTAAGCTGAAATTCCTCCTACTTGTTATTTGCGATCCCAAAACCAAGAGCTGCAAAGTTTTTTCAAGGCACTCTGCAAACATCGGTGATGGAATGTGTTCTCCTTCCCTTCTTGTCAGAACTGCTGTATGATATTATTGCCATGTGCTTTTGCCCAAACACATCCCTGCACGCCTAGCTGCTTTGAGTCCTGAAGCAGATTCTCATTTCTCTTTTCTCTCATCACAGCACCTATTCTCTTCATTACAACCATTTTTTGTCTTCTATACTTTCTTTTCCCCTTGTCCCTGCCATTTCTCCGTGTTTTATTTTTTGGAAGAAAAAATAGATTTAATCATAAGCAAAAATGCCTGCAGAGGGTGGAAATGATCCAGAACTGTCAAAAGATGATTCCTATTCTGGGGAAAAAACTCCCTGTTTTCTTTCTTGGATATTCTGTTTGGTGAAAATCAATAATGGTTATTCTTTCCACAGCTCCCTGTTTTTTTATCTGTCATCTTGGATTTATCACAATAATCAGTGTTTGGACTTTTGTACTTACATCTGGCATCACTGTCTGATGAACAACTGTAGCTATGAAAGAGACAGTTTCCTTACAGGGCTGTTGGCATCTCAGTCTTTACCCTAGGAAAAATTGTAAAAATGGATGAATGTTGATGTTGAAGTAGACATGGGTTTGTTTTCAAGGACTAGGCTTTATTCTCAGTATAGTTGTAAAACAATTATTTCATGTTATTGACTTCTGGAATGTGAAGTCATCAAACTTCTGTAACGGAAAAAAATCTTTTTATATTAGAGAAATGTATCTTAGGTCAAAAAGAGTTTTATTTGTTTTCCTCAGCAGCCAAACCTCTGTGTACTTTTTACTAGCTCTCAGAAATGCTCCTAACTTGGCTGTACTGATACTGTGTGGTACTGTCTGGAAATGGTATAACAAACTTGGCCACATCTGAGAGCTGTTTTCTGTTCCCTCTGGTATAGACTTCCCACATTCCCTGTAGGTGTCCTGCTGTATCATTCAGGGTGCCCAAGGCATGAACTCTTTCAGAGCCACTCAGCCTTGGCTTTGCTGACAATGGTAAATATGTTTTACTGTTTTCTTTCACAAATACTCCTTCAGTTTCTCCTCTGTATCTATGGAGTACTCCTCACTTTCTTTAATTCATAAACAATGATTTTTTATTTATTATTATGAATAATAGCAGATTTTTTCATAATTCTGAATCTCAAAATAAGATTAAAATACCTTATGGTTGCTAATAGAAGAGACATTAAAATCTGTTATCCTTTAGACAGGATTCTGTGATCACTCTATCAAAGTCTAGACAGGTGATGATCAAACTATCTCTATTTTGCAGGAAGTGTTAGATGTGACAGAGTGAGCAGATGGCAGGTTGGGCTTAATTTTTATATAAGACAAGAAAGATGCTATGTATGTCAGTGCTGGTAAAAGTACCCCTTCTTCGGACATTTTAACAAACCAAAAATGGTTCCACAGGCAACATGGGTAGACAAAGGGGTAAATAAAGTCTTTGTGCAAGAACAGCTTATGCATTAAAAATGTTGCTTTTTGAAATATAAATAATTATAGAATTAAAACTTCTAAAAAGCTAGAAGTATTTCCAGAGAACAGGGAATGAGAGATGATCTTGAAATAGGATAGCCTGATCTTTAGATGCCTGTGAGAGCAGGGAAAGGAGGTTGACTGGAGCCCTGCATTGGATAATATGAAGTGATCCAGAAGGACAGGTGTCCAGCTTCTGGTTCTGGCAATTCAGACAACTTGAACACTACACTTCTACTTTGTGAACTTGTTTAAATTCAGACAAAGTTCTTCCTCTCTTAAATACTTACAGAAGCTTTATGTTTGCATCCCGAGGCAGAATTTGGATGCGATGCCTCCCTGAGGATATATTGCACTTTGTATCATGTGTCCACTTTGCATTATACGCTTCACTTTAGCTTTTACCAGTTGAATGTAGTGGAAATTTTTGTTCTTAATCTGAATGGACTTTAGAATGTTTGCCTGATTAATGAGTAAGGCAATTGATTTGATGGATTTTTGTGGGTTTTTTCTTGCGTTTTCTTCTCCTTAGGGAAGCCAAACAAAAATTTTCCCATAGAGCTGGGGTTTCTCAGGTAGGCAGTGTCAGCAGGAATCATAAGAGCCTCTGAAGGGCAGAAGGATAGTGAAGAAGTGCAAGATAGAATTTATAGGCAGTATTCTTTACACATAATGCAATGAGTGGTTTAAACAATGAGCTGATTTGGTGTCAAGTTTTGAAGATACTGTACTAGAGCCAAGAGAGGGGGAGAAGCTCGGAAGCAATGGGATGTGCTGAAGGTGATTTTTGTCTAGGTAGAAGACATAAACAGTAGCTGTTTTGAAGGGAAATAGAGGTTGCAGAATAACAGAACTTTAATGTGCTGGCTAAAATTCCTATCAGGGCTGTTTTGAATTATGCTGAATGTGCAGGACCTGGAAACAAACATGTCCTGTGTCAGAGTGTAGATGATCAGTGTTCTCTTAAAAAGTCAAATTCGCATGCTAAGTACCAGTCCATGGGGATTACTCAGGGAGAGACATTCCATCACAGTAAGACAGGAATTGCTGCAGTGTCAGATGCTGAATGCCAGAGTCTGATGCTAAGCTCCAGCGATGTTCTGGATGTCATGTCAGAAGGGATAGATCAGAAGGAAAGTGTCCAGGAATATGTTGCAGTGCAAGTAGTCTTGGTGCTGATGCTATATTTGGAATCTTTTCACTTGCCTGGGCAATATCTTGATGAAATCAAGTAAGACTGAATATGTTTAAGGTTTTGGAGTGGAAAGGGAATAATGGTGGTGTTTTTCTTGAGACCAATTCTTACCTCACAGTAATTTCTTCACTTCTGCTTTCTCCAGTAAGAGGTGGGTCTGATCACAGGAGCTAGTTTAGTCTAATTTAGTATTAGCTGAAAAAGAGGGTTTTTTTTGTTGTTTACTTATTTATGCATCTTAACACATCTTTCTGCTTTCACTTTCTTTTTCTTTTCTTCCCAAAAGAGTTTGAAGAAATGCAGACACTGTAGTACGGAGGGAAGAAAATGTTTCTTGACTAAATAGCTGTGAAAATAAAATTTCTCCTTCCCTTTAGCAGTGGTAAGAGAAGGACCTTATGAAGGTGACTATCCAATCAGCCCCCTGCAGCCATAGGGAATGGGGACCAGTTTGTCTTGGTGATCCAAATCACCAAAGAAAAGTTTAAAAATTGAAGGGATGAGATGCCAAATCCTTAGCTAATGCAAGGTGGCATAGTGCAACAAACTTATGATGGATTAAGAATTTGTTGTAGATTTTCAGATCATCAAGTCATTTAATACATTACATCAAGAATGACAGCTCTTATGAAAGCTACAAAGATTGGGTAGTGGCCATTGCAGTGATGTGTAAGATTTTCTTTTACATCTTTTTTCCATATCCTGCACTGCTTAGCAAAATAGTACATTTTTACTCATAAACTCAGCCAGTATATTTAGTATAATTCATGATACAGAATTCCCTACAGCCATGTTGTATACCAGATCTGTTTGCAAGGTGGGCTATTATGTGCCCATAACTCATCTGTCCCTGTTGTCAAAAGCCTAATTACCGTAACCACTCTCTGGAGGCAGACCAGCACTGAACCTTTTTTTAAGGAATCCCATGTATGTAACACAGGTCTTGTTAAATTTCCAGTGCTTTTATTTACCCATTTTATTCCATTACCATGACATGTGGTGTGCATAGTTGACCCCAGCCTCTTGCTTGTTTGCCTCCTCTAGAGAAGCCTATGTGAAAAGAGTTTCATGGGTGTCTCCATAGTGCTGTAGCTGTAACATGCTCTCTTCAGTGAGCTGACAGCTGAAGAAGGGTGGTGGGTGTGTTATATAGTCTGATGCATGAGGAAGGCCTGATAGCAAATCCAGAGGTGGCTGATGCTGCAGCAGAACTTTAAAAATAAAACTAATTAAACTGTGGATAGCGTTTTCTGTGTTTGCCCATTCTTCTTGGGGTTCAAAGCTAAGGAAATCCAGCTCCATACCCATTCATGGGTTTTAGTTGTAAGTAAGCAGCTCAGCTGGGATCTTTTCAGCATGACTTGAAATTCTAGCTTGATGGTATTCTGATAAATACTTTGTCTCCTGGCCTTTTCTGAAGCTTCAGGA
This sequence comes from Apus apus, assembly GCF_020740795.1. Taxonomy (NCBI): domain Eukaryota; kingdom Metazoa; phylum Chordata; class Aves; order Apodiformes; family Apodidae; genus Apus; species Apus apus. Next base: position 45,345,919 of record NC_067284.1, read on the forward strand.
AGAAATGCAAGCTGCATGTAAAGCTGCAAGAAGAATAGGTTGTATTTCATGCTTACAGTGATTTTAATCAGCTGCTATTTTTATTGTGCTTATACATTAACACCATTAATTTTCAGTTTTGTTCCTTAAAGGTTTAAAGCTAAAGCTTACTAAAAGATTACAGATTTTGTCAGTATTTCCTGGGAATGATCAAGGAAGGCTTTAGCAAAGAAGCATCAGTACTGGGTTAAGATAGAGTATTTCAGCTAGTGGGCTAGGTGTGTTGCTTATATTGTAGCCTGTCTCTCAGCTGCCGCTTGGACTTCACAGGGGTCTGGATGGGAAGACCAGTTATCTGTTAACTTCAAAACATGATGCAGATGCTGTAGTGAGGTTCAGCAGCAGGAACCATCTCTTACTTAAAACAGCACCTGTATTACCCTGCATTTCATTTGTACCTGAAAAGATGTCTAACAGGTATGAAAATGTTAGACTACAGCTATGCCTTCAAATGCCCTTTTACCAAGTAAGAAAACTGTGTTTAAATAAATGGTTGGAATACAAAAAGAGAGTAATATTTGAAAGAGAACACAGGGAGCATCTGCAGAATTCACAACCAAGGTGTGATTGAGCACAGGAAGAAAATCCCAGTAAAATAGCAATTGAAAAAAGATTTTCCCGAGAGAGGTCTCAACTATTTGTCCTTCTCTCACTTTTTAATAAAAAGATTCAAATCTCTTTGGGAGTGAAAACACGTTGTGGACAGTGTTTGCTTAATATGTGAGTTATGCCTGGAAAAACAAACTTACTCAAGATGCATTCTGTAGCAAAATAAACTTACTCAAAATCAACTTACTTGATCATAAATTTGTCCTGTTCCACTAGAATTTGATGTAAATCCATTGTATTGTATCAACCTAAGTATTTAAAAGAGAGATATTAGCTCTTGTTATATGTCTTGTTAGGGCTAGCAAACTTCTTCCATTTTTACAGAATTCTTTCCTTGGTGGTGTGAGTTGTTTCCTGTTACTTGTATTTGTGAGGCTAAAGAACACACAGGCACTGCTTGTAGTCCCAGTGTGACCACTGTACTGTCCAGCCCTGTAATAGGGCTGTGGAATAACTAAGGCACTTTACCCAGGGTAAAATGCTAGCATTAGCAATACTTGTATTGACCCTGGGCATTACAGATGAAAGGTAGTCCTGAGCATGTGCAGCACTGGTTAGAAAAAAGCAAAGATAACAGAGGGCTGTGAATGCTACAGAGAACATTATAATGAGTATTTATTTTGTATCAGCTTTATTGTAAATAATAAGGGAAGTTCTGGTCATCCCTGTCTTGGGGACAAAAAAGAATAAATTGGTGAATGAAAAATGGAAAATATCTGAGAAAGGGAAGAGAAAAAAACCAGAAAGATATAAACCATGAGTAGTTGTAGAAAACAGAATTGAAGTTTTATTTTACTTCTAGAAAATGTAAGCAATACTCAATGAAATACAATAGCAGGAAATTCAAAAACAATGAAAGAAACAAACATGTTTAAATATATAAATAAAATTTGCAACTATAAAAGAGATGTTTGATACTTAAAAGGTACTTATAATTGAAAAAAGACTGAAATGTGGATACTGGGAATGTTGAGAGTCATTATAATCAACTGGAGCCAACTGTGGTCCACAATAATTACATTTCAAGATTCTGTTTACTCCTCTCTACTGAAGAACAGGGTGTGTTTCCTACCAAGAGGGAAAAATTAACCTGTGTCAGCCTGTGATGGAGTGTTTGCCTGCTGCTCTGCAGCCTCTTGAACTAGTCACTGAGAGACTGCTCTGACTTCAGATCCGTGTGGCAGTTCCTGTGTTGCAGCAAGTTGATTTGTCCACTTGACTGTATATATCCCTTTTTTTTTTTTTTTTTTTTTTCTTTTCCTGAAGCTTCATGTCATACTTAAGTCCTATTCTATCATTTGTTTGCATTACTTGTTTTCCTCATAGGTCACTTCAGTGCACAGAAATGCACTCATTTGGTGGGGAACCTTCTGTGAAGAGCCTGCCTGGTTTCGCAGTATGAATACAGTTAGTATGCAGCCTTTGGTGGTGTTGAAGTCTATGAGCATTAAATACCATCTTATTTTAGTGCAAAACAATGGTTATAATCAGGGGAATTTGCAAGTAGAAACTTTGTTTAGGCTATATGTGCAGAAATAACACCATAAGGATTTAATTCTAAAGATACACATATGTTTTTATATGAAAATGTAGCTGAACAGTTAGGAAAGAGGTCGAATTTATGTAAACATGTAACAGGAGTGTTTCCAACAGTATCCGCAAATAGAAGGTGTTACTTATTGCACGTTCAGCAGGATGAAGCAGGGACAAAGCCGCAGGACCAAAAAGGAGGAGATGCACAGTACAACAGATGTTTAGTTTGGGTTTTAGCTACTTCCTGCCCTCAGTTCTGTCCACCAGCAGTGTGACAGGGAGCAGTTTGCATTGTTGTGTGCCTGGCAGCTCCCCTCTATAGCTTGTCTACAACCCCATCTATTTTTACAAAAGGCGGATTGTCTTCTAGGATTCTGCCTGGCACCAGGTGAGAGAAGGTCAAAACATCAATACGGACTGTTTTATCACCATTAGAAGTCAAAAGGTGTGATAACTTCATGTTCTGTCTTATTGACCTGCTTCCTCTGCTGCCCTGCCCCTCTCTCTTATAGTCAGGACTTATTCTGAGTCAAGCTTTAAGAGCAATACCCAAATCTGGTCAAAACCAGAGAAGACTAAGTCAGTTGGTTTGCAGTTTCCTCTGCTGCAGGAGATGTTGGTTGCTGAACTGCTGTTGCTCTCCCTTGGCCCTCCCTGCTGTATCATACAAGCTTGGGAGATTCACATGGGCTACGTTGCAGCAGCATCCCCAAAGTGCCTTGCAGTGTCAAAACCCAAAGGAATATTGTCCTTTCAACAAAGACTACATAAACTAGAAAAAACAATAAAAGGGCAAAAGAGATGCAAAGGATGCTACACCAGGCAGCCACAGTGATCAGTGTGGTGATAAATACATTGCCCACTCATCTTCCACTCCCTTGGCTGCTTGCCAGCTTTGGTTTATTTTATTTACCTTAAACGGAATAAATTGAAATGAGAAATTAAATTAAAAGGGACTAAGTAAATGATTTTAGCTCACAGTTTCCTGTAGGGTATAAAATTGGGTCATTTCAAGGAATTTAAATTCTTGGACAGGGACAAGTGAAAGGTTGGTGTTTGCTTTCATTTGTCATTTTGCTAGAAGTGTAATAAACCCTAGGCTAGGATATTATTGTTCTCAGGTTGATAAAGTCTGCATGGCAAGTATTGTTCAATTTTTTAAAATTAAAGAACTGTCAAATTATGAACAAACTCAGTGGAACACAAGAAGTTCTTATGAATTTTATCTCTTTCATTTTACGATACACAATATCCTGCCCTTTATTAAACCACCTAAGGGACAGACAGTGAGAACCAAGGAGAAGTCTATTAATGTTCCCAGGGGCCTACTCTGTCCCTTATTTCTTTAACTTCTTTTTACTAAACCTAGTATCTCTCATCTGGAAATGATGTCATGCTGTCAGACACAGGCACACACTCTCACAGGCAACTCCTCTGGAAGGGACCCTGTGAGGTCAGGTAACTCACCTGCTTGCTCAAGGCAGAGTCAGCTCCATCACAGCCCTCCCTGACAAATTTTTCTCTAATTTTTTTTTCAAGCCTCAGTGATGAATGTGTCACTGTCAATGCCGTTGCTTAGTGGTTCCCCATCTGCAGCTCTGGGGAATGTGAAGCCATTCCTACGCTTGCCAAAATGAGTAAGAAACTCATTGAAAGGTGAAATCTGCCTCTGCCCCTGTGCTGAAAGTGATTGCAGTGAAGATTTTTTTGCATACAACTTTTACATTATCTCTTCTTTAAATACATACAGATTTTCCAAATCCCTCTATTAGTACACACATTTACACACACGTCAGCACACAATGTGAGCAAGTCACGTGTCACATCGTATAACCATGACTAATGCATGCAGCTTCTCACTGATGTACACCTGCAGGCAGATGAGGGGGTGACAGTGGGGATGCAGAGTGTGGGCCCTTTGCTGTCTTTTAAGGAATATGATGAAAATCATATTTCTGTGTAGCACTAGAGTTCTTCCCTGTTTTCTGCCTATTAGCTCATGTATGCGAGATAAATCTTATGTAGAGACTTCACTGCAGGAGAGCAAAGGGAGCCCATGAGAAGATGAGCAGTGCTTTGGAATAGATTTTAGGTCACAGGACTCTTTTATTTTACTTAAGATATAAATTTAGAAACTCATTAAAGCTTTGTCCTTATGGATTAGACATACTTAAAACAACTACAGGATTTTCTCTGAAGGATATGATAGAATTTGTTGATGAGATTAAGGATAGGCAAAGAGTGTCGCCCGAAGCCCACAGAAGGCCATGAGGAGCTTCAATGACTGTAAATGGCTTTGGATCTGGCCTTCAGAATTTAACAGGGAAAAAAAAAGAGAGCTTATTTTACTTCTCAGATAAGTAATAATTCATTACTATTTCCAAATAGAAATCAAGGGTATTGATTTCCAATAGATTTATGTGTGGTTGTTTATAAGACTAATTTTTATAAATGCTTTCTGTTTGCAGATGTGAGCAATCTCTTACTGCATGGTCTGTACAACCACAATTAAGCAAATGCTTGTGATCAGCAGGTCCTTTTTTAAAGCTTAATTTTTTAAAAAGTATTATTTTTTAAAATCCAAATATTTGTTGAATTGTAAAATAGGAAAAAAAAATCTCTATCTAGTTCAGATGGCTGAGAAATCCTAGAGAAAATTGGTTTAGAAAGCATCTTAAAAAGATGGATGTAGCTCTACAATTTTGACTATGTAATTCTAAATATAATTCTAAATCCTATTAATTCTAAATATAATTGCATGGAAAGAAAAGGAAGAAATATAACTGCATGGAGTAAATGAGTCTCTTACATACATATATAGTCTGCATTGTACCTACTTGCCCTGAAAACTTATTTTAAATCATACTTTAGATAATAGCTGCCTCTTTAGCAGTTTCTTTGTAGAATAACACTTTAGCCAAGGGAATGTGGAAATTATAATCTTGAAGTCCTATTTCTGAAAGTTTATAACTTGAACACTAAAACATGAATCTCAATTAATTCTCTCTCGTGCTCCTTTTGGCTTTCACATCTGCTATGGCTTTGATGTGAAATACCTGCAAACTGCAAAACTTGGTCTGATGTACATTTAAAGAATTGTTTAAGCATTTTGTTTCAGTGAGCTTTTACATCTTCACACAATTCACATTGTTTAAAAGTCTTGAGTTTTCATCTGACTCTACTGAAAGTGAGTGAGATTTTTTTCCTGGTGGCTTCAATAGGAGCAGAGCTGGCATTTGGCTGCCTTTGAAAACCAGACCCATAATATATTAAACAACAAATCCCTGTCAGCATTTACAGTGGATTTACAGTGGATGTCAGCATTTACAGTGGGTATATACAGCATTTACACTATAAATATACCTATTAGATTCATCATTACTGAAGTGGAAGAGTTACTGTTGGCTTCAGCTGGACCACTGCTTGGCTGCCAGCCCAGGCCAGGCTGTGCAGTTTTGGCTACTTGCAGTGGGCCCTTTCTTAGGGAATTTGACATTGTGGCATGCGGTTTGCTCAGTGGCTATATAGCTTTCCCTGTCACTTCAGTGTGGCTGTGCTTCTTGACACAAGCTAGAGTTCCTCTTACAGTGCCTGAACAATTAGTTGTGTAGGAAAATGCAAATACATGTACATATTTGTGTGGTATCTGCATAACTTGAAGTGAAAATTAAATTGTTGTGCTTTCATTGAGCTGAATGTAGGTGTTCTGATAGTGGAAAGACGCACAGAGAAAAGCAGCGGAGCTGCAGCAGGACCACACAAAACATGCTGCTGTGTAAAACAGTTATTGATCCATGCTGATGGAATTCACTGTCTATTTGGGGAGCCCAAGTCAGTGCATGTAAAAAAGATAGTACAGTTTTGGATATAGTAGTCTGAGCTTCACCTAAATCCTGCTATAGTTTTCTATACCTGGTTTAAATCTAGCTTGAAACGATCAGCACATGTGGTTGGTAAAGGCACGCTGTGGTAGGTGTATATCTCTCTTAAAAGGCATCACTTGATGCTTCAAGGGTGAATATGTCAGACCCTCAGGAGGAGTTGTGGCTCCATCACATTCCTGTTTGTTGGAGACTCAATGACATATTTTTCGATTGTTGACAACTTTGAAGCAACTGCAACCAAATCCTTAACTGACAGCATGTCCTCTAGGACAGCTTTGTGGACAATCTCCCATCACTTCAGTCACTGACTTCACCTCTACTGTAATTTAAAGAATCTTTTATGTGTGGTTTTTTTTTTTTTTCTAAAAGGAAAGCTAGAAAGCTTTTATGATTTACTAACAGAGAAGCCAGAGAGAGAATAAAGAATACAGAGCTTGTTCTGGTTTTTAGGGAAAATTGCTTCTTTCTACACCTGCTTGCGTTAAATAATTCAAGTAAAGAAATCAGGACCAAATTTTCACTCAACCTCTGCATATTAATAATCTTAGCCATGCAGCCTCCATTGTAGCTCTTTAGGATGGAAACATTGTTTGAATGGTTTTATTACTGGAAATTTATATCATTGACATATATATTATAATGTTCATTACAATTCTGACACCTTAAGAATTAAAAGCCTTTAAGAGACAATGCCATGAATAGTTTCTTCCTATTGAGGTAAGTCAGTAAGTGAATAATGTTTGAACTGAACTGAGGAAATAGTAATTTTCTCTCTGGAGATGGGAAAAGGCCCCAGGGATAAATACAGGCAATGGATCCATGTGCCTACAGCTCAGCCCACCTACGTGATGTGTTTGGGACAGACAGAGGGACATGTGATGGAGCTGGGCAGATGTTACCAAGTCCTCAAACTGCAGTAAAGAAAATCCTTCAGGACTTTTATTCTCCGTATATTCCTTCCACACTCTGTAACACCATGTGCAATGAGTTCTTGTAACTTCCATTTCGAAGGGTTTTTACATTCTCCTGTAACAAAACAGGCATGGTAGGAACAGGTACATGCGAGGACAGTTGCTGAAAATGCCCTTGCAAAGCACGTGCATATTGTTCGAATGGTGCACATGCCCAGGGCTCAGTGCCACAGTTTTCAATCAAAAAGTTGGACAGAACTTCCGTCTCTGAGAAATGACTCTTGGATCTGTGGCTGGCTGCAAAGGGGGATGCAGAGAAACAGTAAAACTGTCAGAAAGTACAAATGACAGCTCAGGCAGGTAAAAGGTGAGAAACCATGTGATGGACAAATACAGACCCTCCTTGTGCTAGTATTAATCTGAAAAACAATAGCAACAAAAAGCCTTCAGAATGAAAAAAACATGCAAATGGGATTTTAAAATAATTCTTGGCTCAAATTATGTTAGTTTTATTAAAATAATTCATCCACCCTTGAATATCCTAAATTTGCAGCTATGTGGCAAGTTCTACATGCGAGAGAAAACTGTTGGTTGAGAAAGCAAGCACAGTAAAAACACTGGGGTGGAAATGCTGGTGTGCAGGTGAAACGCTCCAGAACACACTGCCCCTCTTGGAGAGCTGCTTATTGTGGGACTGAGGTTGGCATAAAAGAACATTTTGTGCTGATCTTCAAAATGCTCTGATGGAATCTCTGTTTGTATTAAGTGTCAAATATTTAATCTTCCAATACTGCTTTAAAATGCTGAGGTAATTAGTTGGAATTGGCTGTAGAGCTAGTCTCACAGCAAATGCAAGATCCGCAGCATCTTAATATGAAATGGTACGTATTTTTAAGAGATTAAATGTAACTATATAAGAGTTCAAAAATTTTCTGTGTGCATGCTAGTGCTTTGAAAAATCCCCTAAGTGGCACATAGGAAATTTGATTTTTTTTTTCACTCTTTTGAAACCTGTCCTCTGATTTTATTTTATTTATTGTTTGTTTTGTTTTTTTTTTTCAGTAGGATCTAACTTGATTTGAATGTTGTTTGGTCTTTTTAGTATTAAAAAAAAAAAAGTTTGTTTTGCTTAAAGAAATCTAAATCTTAAATCTTCATTCTCATGGCCTCAATCTTGCTGCCTTTTTCAAAACATATTTGTCTTCTGCAGGTTCTCCAGCTGCAAAAATATACAATGTGAATGTCTGTCCCCAGGTCAGAATGATGATTTTGAGTGTGAGATTTGACAGTGTGCGTATTTATCCGGCTTATAAACATGTCAAATGTAAGACATGTTTGATAAGAACATAGGAAGCAAAATTTTGAGGATGTGGAGGCATGTCCACTCTTACTCTTTCCCATGGGCTTTCAGCTATTTTTGTTGGCATATATCTGAGTGTTCAAGCTAATTGTTACGTTGATGGGTGATCCAAAGATGTAAGGAAGTGGCAGTGTGAGGAACATACTTATTTATTATTTCTCAGTCTCAGAAATTGTCAGGCAATGACAGTAGTGAGAATGGAATTAAATCTGAAGACTTTGTTGTGATCCTTAGACTTTCCTTAAGTAAACAACGAGTAAAACAAGATAAAAGACTTGGGAGTTTGCCAATTATGATTGCCTTCATGAAGAGAGGAATCAGAAATGTGTGTACATCATTTGTTCTAATGTAATAAGCAGAAACTATATGAAAGTAATTTTATTGAGTGAAAACAGTAATTAACCTATCCTGTTACCAGGAAACAGATAGTTTACTGGAGAGAGTCCTGCTGGGGATAGCAATCTTACCTTTGGTTATATGCTATTACATTATGAAAACTGCAGTCAAACTCATCTTTCATTCAACAGATTTTCAATTTAATGTTGTATGAGCTTATTGAGCTTAAACTTTGTATGAAGATTACTAAAGGTGGCGTTTCAAATGAACATAATTTTTCTGCAGGCTTTTCACAGCGAGGCTAGAACACGTGAATGACAAACGTGAAATAATCTTACAGTTAAGAAATGGGACTTGCAAAATTTGGGTGTTTTGAGTAACAACATCTCTAATTTGTTTTGCGCTCGATTAACTTTTGTATTGTGGTTCACAGGGCCAGGAAGACTTAATTATGGTGTGAAGCAACTCAGCATGCTAGGTTAGACTTGAGTTCTTGGTGAGAATTATTTAAGGTCTTTTAAAGTCTGTAGCAGCAAGAGGAGAAGTGAGAACCAGTTACTGGTGAAGATGTAAACTTAATAATTAGCAGTTCAAGCCTGCTGTTTGGGAAATTACTCTCACCCTGATGAAAATACATATTGATTGATTCCAGGTTGCTGGTGAAGGAAAGGAGACTGACCTGGGAGAGCTACCCCAGCCCTGCTCTGGGGCTGCAACTCACGCTGTGAAGTTTGCTTTACAACTGGGCAGGGGCTCAGGGGGAGTCCAAATTTGTCCTTAGTTTTGGTTCCTGCTTTGGGTATTTCAATTGGTTCATACGTAAATTCTGCAGATGAAGACTCATGCCTCTCCCTGAGCCTGATGTGACCCATCAAATTATGGGCAGAATTGCCACAGGGAGTAGAACTGAGCTTCTGCTGAAGTGCAACTGCCCACCTGCAGCGTATGGATCAATATGCATCAATAGTAAAAATGTCAAAAGTATACAATATATCTGTCTGTCTCTACCCAGGAGTACAAGGAAGCTTTGAGTAGGTCCCTTTGCCAGTTGGGCTATGTTCACTTGGTTGTGTAGTAGCTCCTTCCCTTCTGTCTTGGCATCCTCTGTGCCCAGGCGGGCAGCTGGGGGTGGGACCAGCCTCCTGGTTTGTGCCTCTTAGCTCATGTCTGCTCCACTATCAGTCACCTCCAAAGTTATATGACCCATTTTACTGCCCTGTAAAAACGGAATCCATTAGTGGCAATGCACCCTGCCAGGGGTGGCAAAGCAGCCATCGCAAAGATACACATCAGCAAGGGGAAGTAGCATTTAAACTCCCTTTTCATTTGTGCTGAGACATTAACTGGGAATTACGAACCAGCACTATTTAATGAAATACATGGTCTTTAATAGGTAGGGAGGGTGTGTGCTTAACATGTAGGACAAAGTGAGTGGTGTATCTGATTGGATTAGCGGCAAATTTAATCTACTGTTTGGCAATGCTGAGTCAAGCTTTTTTTACCTTTTTTTTTAAGGATCAAAGTGACTTTGGCTTGATATGTGAACTATTCAGTGCACTAAATTAACTGAAGGCTGTATGGGTTTGAGCTGCTATTTCAATAGGGAAAGGGATTTAATTTGAGAAGAGTTGCAATATACTCTATGAGGAATTATTTTTTTACACTGCGGGAAAGCTTTTCTCTGACATAGAAAATTTCCTCAAATATGAACCCGCAGCAGTAAATACTAACTTGCAAAGACATTTCCCCAGAAAATCAGCACTTACTACATAATTTGTGAAAACTGGTGTTGCAAAACCTGAATCCACAAATATGCTTTTTCCTGTAAAGACATTTATCTGAATTGGCAGATTTGTTTGAATGTTCTTACAACATGAACATAAAAAATTATATCAATAGGTTAAGCATGGACTGAATTTTAGTCTTGCCTGTGTGGGAAGAGCATCTTGCAACTTCATGAGTATTTTTAAAATTTAAAGTCTAATTGCAAGTGTCTTTCATTAGTAGGCATCAGGGTTTTAAGCATTTAAACAGTCATGTGTCTCAGAGTCAAGATTAGGAAAACTGGTTTGGATCTTAAAGCAGTATGTGTCTATGATAGGTTGTCCTTTTCATAGGAAATTCCTGTGAGAGAAGTAGGATCTGAGCACCTGGGGATTAGGGACAGAGGCACCTTTACAAACTTCATAGAAATGGACAGCTCTACCTGCCCAACTGTCAGCTCTAGGCACAGCCACTCCAGGTAACCTTAAGGCATGTTCCCTTACTGTACCACTGTAGAGTAAGTAGAGCAAGAACATTTGCTGATGTTTTTTGGAGAGTTTTTCAGTTATAGTAGTCAGTTCTGCTGGTAGTTTAACTTATATATGTGAACATTTCTCTAGAAGTAGAGACGAATGGTTTGCAGATAAAATTTCTGTATTGATTAAAATGCCAGATATTAGATCTGGCTAATGCTTACTATAAATACATTATGCAGTTGCAGAGTACATACTTCTTTTTTTTTTCAGCTTTCTATGTGTTATTTTGAGAACTCAGTTATGACAGAATCATAGACACAGATTGTGGCATCGAAGAGTCACCAACTTCTGGTTTTGACACTGTTGACTAGAGTTATTAAATATCTTATGTGCTAACACAAATATTCTTAATGAAATAGAGTAAAATGTCACTTTTGGCAGTATTGCAGCTATTGTTCCAATAAGTATGGTGCTTAACAAATGTGCCATCATAAGATCTTTAAAAAAAAACACATTCAGCTTATTTTAATATATTTATTTTGCAATTCTGAAATGTACTTAGTTACCAGCTGAGGAAAGAAGCTGGTTAGGTGGCAGGAGCAGTGGCTATCATTTGGCATTTTAAAAGAGCCATTAGAGAAAAGCAGGAGTTGATAATGTTGAGTGATTGTTTCTGAAACAAAATGGCCTCTTGCCAGCATTTAACATGTTCAGCAATACATGCTTTGATGCTCAAGGGATTGTAGGCTTTCATTGGAGGTAATGAATGACTTGAACAAAATTGTCTAGGAAAAGAAAATACTCCTTTTTATATTTGCAGGAAATTCTTTACCATAACATAAGAAACCTTGTGTAAATGTTAAGAATGAGGTGTAAAGATAAGGTGATTTTTTGAAAATAAGTTTACTGATTATTGATAAGGTGATTTTTTGAAAATAAGTTTACTGATTGTTACTTACTTCCTCTGATTTTACTTTTCCAAACAGGTCTGCATTCCTCTGACTTGTTTAACACAAGTATAAGCATTTTCATCAAAATACAAATTGTAAGGATGGTAATCAACAAACAAAGCTGGAAGTTGCCAAAAGGCTCTTTTCATTACTGGTATTTCTTCTGAGGAAAGCTGGAGTCTATTTAGTGACCAGTCTGAAATAAAAAGGTGATGTTTGATCATTTATTGCCCTGGAGCAGTGTCCTGGTGACAGGATCATTTCATGATTTTGGTGTCCATGCTTGAAGTTTTTGTGTGAGGTTAAAACCAGTCAAAGTTCAGGGGTAGATGAGTCTTGAAGGAAATGGTGTTGCTGTATGTTGTACCTCTTCTCCGTTCAGCTAAAGTGGTGCCCTTGACTGTAACAGCACTCAGACACATTTAGATGACATTCAGATAACACTCTTGATGTCTAGGTGACACAGTGATAAATGTTCACTATAATGCTGCCCAGGCAACTCTGTCTCTTTTTACCTGGGGACTCCACCATGGTTACCAAATTTGTACATCTGGGTGAGTCTGGTACAACACTGGTTGTTGAATCCTGGGCTTTTCCTTTCTCTGATCATGGGAAGCAGCCCTTGGAGTCAGGTTTCCTGGGAGTGTGGGTGTTGCTGAGAAACCCTGAGTTTGCCTCTTAGAGCAATTTGAGTTAGTTTATAGAAAACCAGATCAAAACAGAGATACTGAGAGTGTTCACTGCCTGTTGTAAGAGCAGGTATAGTTCCCTTTATGGGGAATACAGAAACCAAGTCCTCTTGCCCATCTCTAGTATAAAAATCCAGCTTAGCGCTGTGTTCAGTGACATTAACCCTTCATAGCATCTGTGTATCATTTTCCTATAGCAAGTAAAGGAATGAATTTACTTCATTCAAACCAGAAAAAGCCTTTGGCCTTTGAATAACCCCCTCTAGTCTTTGCAACCATAGCACTTTTTTTTGCTGTCCTATACAGTATAAATTGTTCCTGCATGCTGTCTATGGAGCCAGGCCTCTGGTCATGGTATAACAACTGCTCTCAGCAAAATTCAGCCAACTATGTCAACTGCCCCTGCAAGCATTCCCTTAACAAAGAGTGAAAATGAAACTTAGGAATATTGTGAATTCTTGAAGTGGAAGGACTTTATCCACAGACCTGCTTGTAACAAGCAGGGATGGGAACAGGAGGAGACAGAGGTGGTAAAAAATATCAACGCACTGCCACTTGCCAGCCTAAGAAATGGTTTAGAGATGTGTTAAATGCCTTTTATTCTTCTACCTATTTGTAACAGTGGGACAAAAAAATGGACTAAAAAACCCCCAAACAAAGCAAAAAATCCCCAAACAAATGCAAAGTCCCAGAAAAACAACCCCCCAGAGAACAAAGCAGACAGTTCCCATCACTACTCTTCTAGCTCCATTTGCTGCCCAAATGCTTTGGTCTACAGAATTCTGCTTGACTAATGAGAAATTATTTAACTTGCCACTCCACTGAGAGAGTTCAGTTCCCACCAGCATTGGATCCTGAGTACTCAAGAAAAGGTTATCTCAGCTGTCTGAGAAAATGCTGTTTTCCTTGGAAAGTGCCAGCTGCACTAGCAGGAGAGGCATGTTGTGTTTAGCAACTGCTCTGCCTGATAATCCTGCTGTTACCGTTGTTGTTGCTGAGCCTCATTGAAATGTGTTTATGCTACAGGAAAGGCAAGCTTATAATTTTCCTGAGCTTCTGGCATGTTTCCAGGAAGAAGTTGTTTTGTATGTCTACTCTTTCTGGAGTCAGTATGTTGTAACTGCTGCTAGTAGAAGAATGGGAGGGAAGGAGATTCCTTATACTCTCTAATCCCATGCTTTAAGATTTTTCTTTAATCTTTGTTAAGACTGAAAGTTTCTGTTGAGTTCGTGAGCAACCATTTTTTGGGAAGCGTTTCCTTCTTCATGGGGAGTGGCACAAATGGGGAGTGGCACAAACGCTGTGCAAACCCTCCCCTTGAACTGTAAGACCCAATTTCAACCAGAGAGGAGCTAAGGAAGTTTCTCTAGTAAACTTTGATGGAGGCCAGATGGTCGTTACCATCTAGAAAAAACCTGTGGGTTGCTGGGGGTCATCTTCTGTGTAAGATTTCTCACTGTATTTAGGGACTTTGGTAACATCTCACTGTAGCATGACAAATCTTGGACTTAATTTGGTCCCCCCATAGAAGCAGGTGGCTGGAGGGACATTGTGGGATGTCCTCTGGCAAGTAGTTTGCCAGCTGGGCCAGACAGGTTTCCTCCTTGTACACAGGAGGATGTAAATTAAATGAAGGAAGGTATGGGATAAAAGTTTTCTCCTGCTGTTTCTGTAGGTGAACATGAAAGCAGGGTTGTCCCAATGAATGGTAAGAAGGAATACCACTGGTTTGGAACTGGTTGTCAAGCTTCACAAAAACCACAGACATAAAGAATATAACCCTCCTGCAATATTTTTTTTTTTTTACTGTAGATCTTATTTTTATGTGCTAGGTCACATGGCAAATGTTATTAATAAACTTTGGTCTAGTTGTTTTTCTGTTTTTGCCAAAATTTTCTGTAGAGGAAAAAGCTCACAGCCTTCTTTTGACCGTATCCACTTCCAGCAGTGAAAAGGAAACCAAGCATTCCTGGAATTATTATCAGAATTCCTTTGTCTCTGCAGGGCAGGAAGCCAGACTGCATTGTTTTAATGGTGTTTTTCTAGCCTTAAACCTCTGAGGCTGTCTATATTTCTCAATTTTCTTCAGAAATTCCCATTTGCGTTTTTTACAGCAGCTGCCCTGACAGCTCATTTATACACTTACTCTACCTTCCTTGCCCTCAGCACTACAGTAGCTTAGCTCATCTGTGTAACAAAATAGTAGGTAGATGGTTTTTGTTTTCCTTTTAGCATGAATTGCGGTGGTCTTATGTATGTAATATAATCTGATTTGTAATTCCCCCCAACTTTTAATTTGTATTTTTCCTTCAGTTTGTAGTTACAGTCATGTACATCTTTTATTGCCCAGAACTCTAGTAAGAATTATGTTTTTCTGTCTTTATTCTGGAAAGTCTTGGGAGATACAGTCCTACTTTGCAGCTGCTGGGAGGGTATTTTTTTTTATTATTATTATTTATTCATTTTTTCCCTAGAATTTTTGAGGTCTGTCTCATTATTCTGTGTGCACCGTGTAGCATAAGAGGGACCTGATGCTGATTGGGGTGAGAAAGGGATGTGGGCATGTGGCACAGCCCCTCTCCCTGTGCTGGAGCAGGAGAATGAGCATGGAATTGCTCCATGTAAACCCCAGCATGAAGGACATGAGCGTTTCCAACAGCCCCTGTAGCCAAACTCCTTGCTCAATTATTTATATGTTTAGGGAGAGGAAATACGTAAATTGCTTTCCCATTAGTGAAGTAACCAGGAAATAAACAGATGAGACTTTGTTTAAAATATTTGTTTTGTTGATGATGTAGAGAAGCAGCTGAGAGAGCTCTCAAGTTTGTTTGCCCCCTGAATCATTCTAAGCTTTGTCTGGACGTTGAAGCCCCTTGTGCAACTTAGCGAAGTACTACATCCCTGGTTAAGGAAATGCTGATGAACTGAAGACTTCCAGAATTATTACAACTGCTTATTTACCTCTTTCAGGGTCTAGACTACTTCCAATATTTGACTGTTTTAATCCCTGTTGTATTAAATGGTACTTGAAACAAAAAAGGAGAAGGTGCAGGGGCAGCCAAGATCAGCATGGCACTGTTTTGTTGAAGAGACAGCTCAGCAAGAGAAGTGCATGTTCAGATGTGGCCTTGCTGGGTGGTTGATGGCAATGGTGGCAGCCAATGTGTGCAGGTGGTTCTGCACAAGACTTGCTGTCCTTTATTTAGGGCTGCTTGGAGATACATTTGAATCTTTCTCCTAAATGTTTCAGAAGTGTAGTTAAGTGAAAGCACTTCATTATCCTCTTTGATTAGGAAGGTGATCACATCATAGTAAAGTCCAAGGATTAGCTTCACTAATACTGGTAAAAAGCCACATCAATGGAGGGGCTGCCAGCAGGACAAGCAGCATCCTGAGGGAGCTGCCACACCTGCTGTCCTGGGACCTTTGCAACCTGCACAGGATCACTGGTGATACTGGTTGTGCTGACCAGGAAATGGGCAGCTGGTACTGAACATGCTGATCTAGGAAATCTCACCTGGTTTTGCTACAAAGACATTGCAGATGCACAGCTAAAGGCAAGGGAAAGAGAGCACCAGGGGCTCAGCCAACATCTGCTGGGTCTGGAAGTTTTATCGTTAGAGGGTCATTAAGCTGATACCTTTAAAGCAGATAATTGTGTATAATGCAGCTTATCAGTAATGATATGTGCTGTGCTTTGTTATCTGTGTTTGAGATTACTTGAAAAGTATTGGTGTCTTCATGAGCATCATGTTAATATAATAGCAGCATATTGTGATTGCAGAGCAATGACTGTGAAAAAGGACTGAGAAAACAGAAAGCTGTGCTTATGTGGGGCACTTGCTTTCTTCTGAAGCCCTGATAAAATGTAAGTTCCAATGTTTTGTGCCTCTCACCAGCAATATTGTTCTTGATCTCTTAATGATGTGGGGACTTAAGTCTTTACTTTGACAAAGTAAAATGCAGTCTTTGATTAGTTTTAAGGCCCAGCAGCAGTGTAGGATACAGCTATAGAGATCTTGGAGAAAGCAGGAGAGGCAATGGGGCAGGGAAAAATGTGGGCTAAAGGTAGAGAGAACCATATGTCTGACCATGTGAATGGGCAAATGTGCAAAATGTGCCTAAACCATGTCCTGGGGAGAACTTGGATCCCTAAAAATGCAATGCGGCAAAATTTGGCATGCAGCACCCAAGTCCTGTATGCCTGGCAGTCCCTGCCCCAGCTGTAGTGCTGAGGAAGCAAAGTCTCACTGAAACGGCATAGCTAGCCAGTCAAGGGAGGTGATGGTCCCACTTTACTCTGCACTGGTGTGCCGCCATCTTGAGTACTGCATGCAGTTTTTGGCACCACAGTAGATAAAGGGTCTAAAGCTACTGGACAGTGTTCAGAGGAGGGCCACAAGGTTGGTGAAGGGTTTAGAGGGGATGCTGTATGAGGAGCGACTAAAGGCACTTGTTCTGTTCAGCCTGGAGAAGAGGAGACTGAGGGGAGACCTCATTGCGGCTACTGCTTCCTCATTAAGGGAAGGAGAAGGAGCAGGCACTGATCTCTTCTCTCTGGTGATCAACGATAGGATCCAAGGGAATGATAAGAAGATGTGCAGGTGGAGGTTTAGGTTGGACATTAGGAAGAGGTTTCTCACCCAGAGGGTGGTGGAGCACTGGAATAGGCTCCCCAGGGAAGCAGTAATGGCACAGAGCCTGATAATATTCAAGAAACACTTGGACAACGCCCTCAGAGACATGGTGTGAACCTTGGGGTTATCCTGTTCTGGGACGGGAGTTGGACTTGGTGATCCAGGCTTTCCGAGGAGGTTGTTGAGCCACCAGCCCTGGAGTCATCTAAGAAGACAGATGTGGTGCTGGAGGACAGGGTTTAGTGGTAGATGTGGCAGAGTTAGGGTAGTGGTTGGACTTGATGATCTTGAAGGTCTTTTCCAACCAAAATGATACTATGATACTATGAAATAATCACATCAACTCAGCATCATATCAGGACCCCAGAGTTAGTGAGTCAGATCTCTAGAAATTAAAGAAATAAAGAGGTGGAGCTGGGGCAGGATCCTGCTTTTGGTGGGTGCCTGGTCTGCTCCTTTACAGGCATTTCTATGTCCCTGAATTTGGGTTTCTTTGATGTATCTCAAGCATGCAGGAGAGATCTGCAGAGTTTTCCAAAGGGCTGTAGGTTAGTAAGGTGCTGATTTCAGCTGGAGCTGGACATTTAGACTGATTCCTGATCTTGAGGCTCTCCCTTCCCAGGGATTTGTCTGGAGATATGGATGCCCCAGCTGAGGAGGATGCATCCCAGGCACTTGCGTTCTGTGGCCTGGTGGGCAGATTATTGGAGATGTGAGTATCTGCAAATAGTGACATACTTGCACTGACAGATTTTGGCTTAAAAACCATGTCATTTTAATGTTTCTTTTTATTACTCTCTTCCACAATCAGCCCAAAAATTAGTCTTCCAGAAGAGACGGAGGCTCTGCAGCCAGCCTTCTCCTCCACTGTTGTATAGCTGTCAGCATGAAATGGATAGTTAGTTTTTCCTCAGAATAAGGTTCTGTGCTTAGGTTCCTGGTGCAGTAATGTTACAAAATTCTAATCTTTCCTTCTTCAAATGTGAGCAGGCTCAGCAGGGACAGGAGGACATTGCTATGTAATGGCTCTTTAATGGGCTGTGGGAAGTGAGCCGGTGGTTTCAGTCCCAAGGACGTATTTAATCTTGCAACATCTTCTGCTACATTTAATAGCTTGTCCTACACCTTGATCACTCTGTATAGAGAAATTAATCCAAAACCACCTTTTGTCCTGATAATTTTAATTCTTCACTGTGTTTGTCCACATTAGCCTGTCTTCCTTTGGCAGTTCCCCAGGTTCTGCTTTTGCCTGATCATGGGAGTGCTCCTCGCTGCTCATCCACAGAGATGGATTATCGTATAAATCTAGTTTCTCTTTCCTCCTGGTTTTGTACCATTCCCCGTTGTGTTTTTCAGTAAATATCCATCCTGTAATAAGACACTTAGGATTGGGGGGCACATTTTCCCCCTTCTCTGCAGGTGGGCAGTGTCCCAGTGCTGCAGCTGTGTCCTACAGGAGTGGGTGCCTCCTGCTGATGCTCTGTCTCTGAGAGAAGATGCCACACTGCTGCCGAGTGCTCGTAGCTGCAGGGACCAGCTGCTTGGCTGGAGATCTCAGCCATGCAGGCAGCCTGCCCTGGGCCAGAGGATGCCTGTGGGCACATGGAAACTTTGGGTGTTTTGTTGCCTTTGTTTCTAGAGGCGAGAAGCATGGGTGTCCACCTTTGCTCTCTCTTTCCACTTAGCCAAATAATTTTTTCCATCCCCCCCTCTCAATGCTAGCAAATTGAAGTAAGGACCTAAAGCATCCCAGAGAAACATCTTTGCAGTTCATCACTATTTATCTAATACATTTACCTTGTATGTGTCTTTGAATAATGGTGTCCCTTGTCGACTTCTCATCATTCATAAAATGCTGGGATATTCTTATTTCATAACCACAATATTGTGAAAAGATTTTGAGGTCTTTTATTACAAATAAAGTGAAAGCCTTCTATAAATACAGTGAATTTCTTCTCTTCTTTGTGGCATACAGGCCACGTCCTGCCTTGGTTTTCTCAGTGAAGCAGCATAATATTTCTTGTGGGTATCTGCAAGATGTGAGATGGCTTTATGTGGGAAAATTTCTGTTCTCTTACTTGAGTGCTGATGGAGATCAAAGGGCAGAACCATTTAAAATTTCTTATATTTTCACATTGAGCGGGAAGACTATGCTAGCAGTAAGAGCATCTGGGACATTAAGTCTCTAAATCCACCTGGTTAATTCATGTAGCTGGACATATTTTGGTATGTTTGTGCAGACCTGATTTCCCTGTAACTTTACTTGGTATTTGGGATGTGTGCTTTAATTCCAAGTTGTGCGTTGTGGGAGCTGCAGTGGCGCCTCAAAATGTGAAGGTTCTTTGTCTACAGATTCTTGCGGAGTGGGAATAACAGCTAATCTAAATTTAGCATCTTGGCATTCAGCTTGCTGTTTCCTTCCTCTTCCTTCACCGCTTTGACATTGGTTAAGGAATTGATTTCTTCATTTGGTTGAGACGTTACTATCCCTCCTGTGTTTGCTAAATGTAAATGCTACTCTCTTTGTCCAGCTGCATTCTGAAAGCCTTTCTACCATCTGGATTGCTGAATTGTAGGAATGGTTTGAAACACTTAGAAGTAAGAGAAGCCACAAGAAGTTTGAGAAAATGGTTGCACTGGGGCAGTGTAATGCTGTTAAGGAGTTTCCCAAACTGTGTTGGATCTGGTTGGTTGCATCTTTCCTGATTTTTAACATGACAGATGTAAGCTGGCACATCTGAGTTTAAGAGTGAATGTGAAAGACTCCTGACCCTCTCAGCAGCTTTTCCTTACCTCTGAGACAGCAGAGTCTCATAGATAAGAGCTCTATTAGATCCCAGAGTCTTCTTAGGATATTAGTACATGATACTCTTCCCCTGAAGACAGGTTGTGCTAGCATCATTCTGCTCATGGGAGAAGCTGTGGCCGCACTGGCTCCCTGACAGGAGGTCACTGTGGGATGTTCCTGGTGCAGGAAATGGAACAGCAGCAGGATCAGAGCTGAGCCAAGGAGCTACAAACAGAGCCTGAGAGAGTAGCCTTGCTGCCCCTCTTGCTTCCCTGGTGCTTCCTGCTGCCTGAACGTGTCTTGGCATCTACATTGTAGCTGTAGCAAGAAGAAGTGTGTGTGCTGTTGTTCAGTGGCACAAGTAACATGAAAGCTTCTATTTCTGGGCTCTCAGGAGCATCGTTTGAATTTGAGTCACACAGATAGTAGCCCATGAAAAGAAGAGTTTACAGGTTGGATAATTGCCTCCTTAAGAGGCAATAGGTAAGCATAAAAATGATTCATAGCTTTGATCTGATTCAGAATTCTTAGAGAAGCTGTTTTCAGTTTTTGGCCTACAGTGCAGATTTCCAAATGGAAACTAGTATAATGACTAACTAGAGCCTGCTGTACCAGTGCTAAAGTTCTCAACCAAGCTAACTTTTTTACGTTGTGTTACTTCAACATCTGATGATTTGAGCCTGAAAAACAGAATTCTATGTGATAAGAAAGATAGCTGTGAATATCTGGGTGGATGCTAAGGGACCTCTAGTGCATGTATTTGGCAGTCCAGTCAGTCTGACCCTCTGCTCCTCTGCTTTTTGCCCTATTGCTGCTCCTTCTGGGAAGCTTTGTATTTTCATTTGTTGTTTTTTTTCATTTCATTGTGCTGCAAATGGTCATTGGACATGAGCACAGCAGAACTGGGAGAAGCTGGCGGTGGCTCTGTGGATCCATGGGGCCATGAAGGCATGCTTCGTTTCACCCTGGCTGTGTGTTTGCAAGGGACCCGGGGCCTACCCAGGGCCTTTTCAGTAAGGGACCACTTAACAGGTGCAGATCAGTGTGAGCAGGAGGCAGTGGTGTAAGGTCAAAATATCTTTTTGTAGATTCTTTCCATGTGCTGATAGTAAAACCCTCCCTTATTTATCTCTCTAAGCCAGTGTTCTCATCTACCTTTTGTCCATGAGCAAAGCTACTTTCAAACTTCCCTTTTCCAGGCTTTCACGAGTGCCCACTGAACACCCTTCCTCTCCTTCTGCCGTGCTTCCAATTGGGGGGAGGGGATGTGCCTGCAGTTGGGGGACACTCCTAATGAGCAAATGAGAGTGTGGTGGCATAGGGACAAACCCAAGCAGTTAAGTAAGTGGAGTCGATAAGGATTTTGTCAATCATGAAACACACAAAATCAATACCAGAACAAGCTAACAGCCAGTGGGAAAGGTTTTAGCAGTAGCATAATGGATTTGATTTTCTCAGTTTTCATCAATAATGTGGCAAATGCATTTAGCACAGGCTGAAGTGGAGCTAACAGGCTATCAAGCAGGTCAGCAAGAAAAGCTTTGCTGTTGTCACCTCTAGGACCAAAAAAATCCCAGCACACCTAGGTTAGTGTTACAGCACACCATTAGCTTGATGGTGTTATCCAGCTGTTACCAAGAGTGTTAGAGAGAGCTTCAGAGGAGCAGAAAACAAAACCTTACCTCATCTGACATCTGATATCATTTTTAGGTACTCCTGTAGTTGAGTCCTCTTTCTTTATGAGAGTTTTTTAAACTAGAGCTTTTTTGTGTGTGAATGAAACTGGAAATTTTGTTGTACCCTAAAACTAAACATGCAATAAACCTTCCAACAAATGCCAACCTAAATTGTTTAAGATCTTAAGTAGAAGTCAACCCTGTATTTTCAGTAGATTATGTCACAGGCAGCAACTGGGTGACCTCAGCAGGAGAGAAACCCCAGTGTGCTGCCCCGGCAGAGCAATTCCTGCCTGTTGCCATGGGGAAGGCTGGGCATGGCAGCCTGGCCCACCTGGACCCTCTCACTACAGCTGCATATAGTGGCCCTTAAACCCAGACAGATGCAAACACAATGGCAATCTGAGTGAGACAGCATCGATGGATCCTTAAAGGCATGGCTAGAGCTGCCTCGAGGCAACAAGAAGTTTTTTCTTCTATTAATAAATAAATAATTTGCAATTAAATGCTGCTGCAACTGAGAAAACACTTTTTATATGAAATCTGAGTTAAAAGGTCTGATTACAGAGATATCGTAACTAGCCCATGTCGATGTGTTATGTGTGCTGAAGAGAGGAAACATGGCACATGTTGCCTGAGAAATAGAACTAGGTGGCAAGGGTAATGTTGCATTCTAGATATTTGAATTAACATATGTAAGCATTTCCCTTTGCTAGCACGCAGTTTTGAAATGCTCAGTGAACTAGCCAAGCTCGGTTAATTCTATTTTTAATTACAAGGAGAAATCAAGATGTGCTGGATCTGTAATCACAAGAAATCTCAGCTTGGGGTGGCAGAATTTCAGACAACAGCAATACTGAGAAATGTAAACCCTATGTTAATGCTAAAACTGTGGTGTTTGCTGTCCCAAAACCTTTTGAGAATATGTGCCTTAAAGGCACATAGCTCCTAAACATTCTGGTGAGCTTCATAAAATTTTACCTTGGGCAAACATCTTTCAGTTTGTGTGGTAGCACTAATCCTAATGGTGCTGCATTACAGAGCAACTGGGCTGCATTTTAATCAAAAGTTCTCCAGTACTTATTAATTTGGGGCATTATGTAAGATGTGCAACCATAATAGAAAAATCATAGAAGACAGGGCTAAAAATTACCTTTGGAGGTCATTTAATCCTGCTGCTGAGAGGCTGGATGCTGCCAGGTGAAACACTGAGCAGCTTTACCAATGTAGAGATGTTGATGGTGTAAATTTGTGTTAGTGTAAATCCATCAGTGTGATATTTTTTTCTTATATTCAGACAAGGTAGCTGAAAGGGGATGGATTGCAGTGATAACACATTTTAGTTATGAATATTAATATTGAAGTAATTAAATCAGATTACTAGGAATTGTAGGGCAGGAGGATTCTTAGCCTGTCATTGAATCTGCTCCCCAGTTAGCATAGAAACCCTTTAATAAACATACGGAGCTGTCATTTAATTACAGGAGGGTTTGGAATAGCCCTTGCACGGCCTTGTTTTTCATCTTCCGTTTATTGAAAGATTATTTCATTTTCACTGTGGGATGCTGAGTGTGGATTTGAATGATAAAAATTGTTATGCAAGCATTATATTCCTGCATATCCCCCCTTGAATATACCTTAACGGAACCTTCATTGCCACACATGAAAGGAGCACTACACATGACCTGCTGAATTCTTTGCAGGGGGAAATTTTTGGCAGTTTCCCTCATTTATACCATAATTATTTAAAATAGGCCTATGGGGATGTGACGGCTCTCTAGATTCTGGTGAGCTCCTTTAGGAACATGAATACCAAACAGAGCTGAGCCAGTGCAAGCAGAAAATGTTGATGTTGACAGGACCAAGGTGATATTTGCATGTCATGAATTCGTGTTTTTCCATTTCCTGGCTGTAAGGACGTAAGGACTGGCTGCTGCTGCTTCCGAGCAGCTTTCTGTCCAGCATTGCATCTTCATTCCATGCTGACCATAAAATAATGGCTAGAGATCAAGGTAAACCTCCAGCATTCTCAGTATTTTCAGATTGGAGGATTTTTTTCTGCTTTCTGTGGGATGTCAGCTTGCTTATCCACTGTACAATCAGTGTTCTCCAAAGTGAAAAGATTCTATATGTTTTCCATTAAGCAAGTAGCATCTTCTGCATGGATATGTTTATCCTTTTTAGTGAGTCAAAAGGAGGTCTGTGAAGTCCCTGTCCTCAGTTTCTGAAGACAACTGTTATAATCTAGAATATATTAAAAAAAAAAAAAAAAGGCAGAAAAATGGAATTTTAGTTGTTGAAGTAAAGCACTTCTTATGCATTACATTCAGGGGTTATACGAGCGCTCGAGGTGTTGCATCTCCCGCTACTTCTTTACTTTAAATACTGCTCTATTTGTTAGATAAAATCCCTTCCAGCTGCTGTTTGATCTCAACATCACTTCTAAGCTATGACCCAGAACATAGTTAAGCTCTTACAGTATTAATACAGATGCTGGTTTTCCCTGGTTGTTTTCTGGGCAGAGGAAGCTCAGCAGATTTGTGGTTGGAAGTTTATCTGTAAGCAGTCTACAACTCAAGAGTCTGCAAATAAGGGAGGGCTTTTCTGTGTGCTCATAACCCTGTGTAAATGAGCAATGTGAGAGAAAACTATTTGGGGAAGGATAAAACACAAAAAGGTTTTATGACTAATGACATGAGCTAGGGATCATCTTGTTTGCAAGCATTGTGTTTCAGAGCAGTGGTTGCCTGACACACTGTAACATCTTCTTAAGCGCTTTATTGTAAGACAACAGTAATGTTATGGAAGTGATGCTAAGCTTCTCTACTGCTTTCCCTTTGGGAGACATTTGTTTTCAGCTCAGATACCGAAGCTGAAGCTTTACTATCATAAGTTCATTCTGCTTCAGTTTTAAATTGCTTAATTGTCTGGTGAAAATATGCCTGGAATGAGAATGGGAGTGGTATTGGGTACTCATTTTCCGGGTGGCAATTTTAAAATTTATTCTTTATTTAGAGCTCTTTACTGGTCTCCAAGCTGATTAAGAATAGATAGATCATGTAGTCCTACTCATAAATATTTTTAAAATTCAACTGTTGGTTTTTTTGTTTGTTTGTTTGTTTGTTTTAAAGCTTGCTGTTGCTGGTAACAGTGTTTCACTTTGTGTATTTTCAGTGCCTTCATCTCTTATGTCCTTGTCTGATTTTT
This sequence comes from Apus apus, assembly GCF_020740795.1. Classification (NCBI taxonomy): domain Eukaryota; kingdom Metazoa; phylum Chordata; class Aves; order Apodiformes; family Apodidae; genus Apus; species Apus apus. The sequence continues at coordinate 45,370,778 of NC_067284.1, forward strand.
CTGCTCGTTTTTTTCTCTAAGCTCATAGCACCACAGCAAAAAATATGCTAACAGGTACTGAAATATATATACATCTAGTCTGCATGTCAAGAAGTCTCACATAAATAAGGATTTGCTAGATCAAGCCTTTGGTAGGTGACCTAATTTTCTGTTTGATCAGATTACAAAAGGAGATTTAAATAACTCCTTCACACTTTAGAAGAGTTAACAGGCACAGAGGTTTCAGACTAAATCTTTAGCTGGTATGAACTGGAATTGGAAGGTTGTGAACTGACAGCAGAGTTGTGTGATTTGAAGCAGTAAAGGTCTCAACTCTGAACTCCTAACATACAAGTGCAGAAATAAAACTGAGAAGTAATCTTTGCCAAGAGGTATCATAAGAGGAGCTAATAAATGGTAAAAATAGGGTAAAATAAATGGAAAATTGCAGAAGACCTAGAGCTGAAGAGAATCCAGAAGGGAGCTTGCATGAAGTGGGCACAGCTGAGAAGGTGGACCTGAGCATGGAGTCCAGGCCCAAGCTAACATAGCAGTGGACCTGAACTCATAATCAGTGAGTTTAGAGAGGGCTAGTGACAATGAAAGTGCCTGCTTTATTCCCTCCAAAAGGATGGCTCCACAGAAAACAATTTTCTGTAGAAAACAGCTGAGAGATTAGACAAATTTTGCTGGGAGCTATTACCTATGCTAATGGCCATAATGGTGAGGGAGCTTCTGCGCACCTCCCAGGCGTGCTGCTGCTGGGAAGGAACCTGATTTGATGGGAGGGACCCTGTCATATACAGTTAATTGAATAAGCTGTTCATGTAAGTGCTCATTTGAGCTAGGCTCAGCGACTCTCCAGAGATGCACCCATCACTAGCTATGAACATCCTCATGCAGCAGAGCACACAGAACCTCAGATTACCTCTTTCCCTTTTTTTGTATGGTGCTATTTTTAATCCAGTGCCTTGCTGTATATTAATCATTTTTGACAAATTACTTCATGTTGTGTAAATTCCCGTGCCCTGCCTGTGCGTGAATATTTTAGCCTGTTGCAGTCTTGTCAGAGCAGTAAGTGACACCTCATTTCCCATCACCTCTGTTTCACAGGCAGGCTGGCATGGTGATTAGGTGTCACAGGAAACTGTGCACAAATTCATCTGTCCATTTAAACCAGAGAGCATCTTTCTTGTCAGTGCAGCTTTACGGAGTTATATCAACTGACAGTACTGTCCTGATACCCATGGCTTCCATACCATTAATCATCAGAGAGATAATTGTACTAGTTATGTGGTATTATGAGAACAAATGTGTTCCTGGAATTGATATCTCTGAGAAAGTTGAGTGGATCATTGAGTCAGGAGTGAGTACATGGTGAACTTCTATCTATATACATGGAGGTACAAGAGTCACAGCAGTGTTTTTGGACTGAGAGGATATCTTTTCTGTTACAGTCAGTGAGTGCTAATTTCTCGGGCTTCTACTTCTCTTAGATACAGGACTTTAATAGTAGAAATTCTATGTGACCTGAGAAATAAGTTATATGAAAGCTCTAAGGTGCTTTTAAGGATCATAGAATAGAATACCAGGTTGCAAAGGACTTCAAGGATCATCTGTCTAGTCCAACCTTTCTTGTCAAAAGTATGGTCTAGACAAGGTGGCCCAACACCCTTTTCAGCTGAATGTTAAAAGTGTCCAATGTTTGGGGAATTCACCGCTTTCCTACGGAGATTATTCCAATGGCTGATTGTTCTCATTGCCTTGTGTCTAATCAGAATCTCCCCAGGAGTAACTTGTACCCATTACCCCTCGCCTTTTCCATGTAACTCCTTGTAAAGATGGATTGTGGATCTATTCTTTTTACATAAAGTTATTGGGAACAGAGCAGAGTAGGAGTGATTTATATTCTCCATAATCAACCTAATTATCTGACGAAGGTCAGTGAGATTGCTTGTTACTAGAATGGACAGGATTTTGCTCTTCAAGCAAACCCGCCTAACCAAGCAGCACAGTGTGAGCACGTCCTAGTACAGTGCTGCCCTGGAGGAGAACTCGCTGAAAGCAGCTCTGTGCCCTGGGCTGTCATGTGATCAGCTGAACTCCAGAGCCTCCGAGCACCCTGGGTACATGCATCTGGTTTCTAGCACAGACTCAAGCCATGACAACATGTTTGATCCCTGGCGGAGGCTGAGGCTGGAGCCTCCATACTGGGAAGCTGCAGGCGAGGTGACGGCTTGTGGCAGGGGGCTGTGTGTGCCACCAGACCTCTATGGTGGAGACACCTCTTTGACTGCATCTTCCTGCAGAAGACTGTCTTCTCTTTATGAGCTTTCCAGTGGTGACTTGGTGGGGTAATGCATTATTTTGTGGAGTATTTCCAAAATACGGTACAAGAGCTTGGGGATGGGTTGGAAGAACTTAAGTCTGTGTTGCCTTTCTGTAAGATACCTTGTGTCTGAGAAGGGACCACATTAAATCACAGAAGTTTAGAATCAAAAGCAACCAGCAAATGGATCAATTCTAGCGTCAGTGTGATTTGCACTGCCCTTGAGAGGAGCAGAGCTGAGTGTTTAATGGACATTTGAGAGTGGCAATCTGCTGTGAGTACAGGTCAGAATGTGGCACAGGCTCTGACACTAGTAAACACAAGCAGATCTCTGTGGATAATATGAGTTCTTTTTTTCTTTTTGATTTTTAGAATCAACCTTGTCCTATGTTAGGCAGCTGGAGGCAAGAGTAAGACAGCTGGAGGAGGAAAATCGCATGCTGCCCCAGGTGGGTGACTTCTGTTGGTGGGAACAGTAGCTGGCAGCTAGACAGCAATGCTCGAATCTTCGGGCATGAGATAAAAACAGGTTTATTTGTCATGTGACGTTACTGCATTTGAACACTCAGGCTGATTGTTCGGATAATCAAAGGCATTCACATCTGTTTGTTTGTCTTTCTTGTGATTGAGTGGGGAATTTATTTAAGGCTATGACAATGCTGTCATCAATTTTTCTCCTTTGCAGGTGTTGATACCTTGCTAAGAAAAATTCACTGGAAGCTACTACTTATGATTAATTAATTTAAGCATTGAAAATCACAGTGAACTGACCCTTTATATTCTGGTTTTATTCCAAGAGCTTCTTGTTATTAAGTACTTTTTATAGCTAACTGAAACCTTGTGCTTTAAAAATGCAGTTGTTTTCAGTAAGAATAATTGACTTGGGTTATTTTTAATATTTGGCATAGTATATTAGTTAAGTAAATGCAAGACTGAAATTAAATTGAATACATAAGCAAATATGAAGTTGAAGATTTACCCAATATGTTTTTAAGAACAAAAGATTTTGAAGTTCATTAAGAATTAATCAAAGACAATTGTATTTTTTATATATACACATACAAACCAGTGTGTATTTCTTTTATATTTTGTTAAGTAATCCCTAGGAAAATCCATAAAGTCTCCAAATGTCTCTAAGTTGCCCAGTGGAAGAAAAAAGGAGTTGTATTTTGTTTAAATCAAACAGTAGTTTAAATGAAAACACTGGTCTGAAGAAAGAAATGCTTTTTATTGAACATAGAACTGTTACTTGACTGTAAAATCCAAGACAGCAGTGAAATGTAGGAAGAAGTAAAATCTACTGGCTCTGATTTATTCATTTGTGTAAGCCAAGATTAGCTGGAAGATCTCAGTCCCAAGTTAGCAATTTCCTCTCTTAAGGCAAATTTTAAGTAAGGTGTGGTGGGTATTTTTCCTCACCCTTAATATGACAGTTGGAAGGGCCTCTGTAGCTTTTATTTAGCTCTTGACTTGCAAGGTGACTTGTAGGTACCTTGATTTGTTCTGGAAAAGAAGAACAGCAAAAATGGCTAAATGTCCATCCATTAACACGTATTTAGTCTTCAAAGGAAAGACAAATGTTCTTCAGTGATAAAGAATGCTATTTTCTTGTCAAGAGTGGTGTTTAGGACAAATGTTAACACATATGCCAGAAAAATAGGGTTGTGGTTTCTCTTGGGTCTGGAACAGCACTGGGGGATAACTTGTGCATAACATTCTTTGTGGGCAAAATCTTTAGAAATGGCCATATGTTTTATTTGTTTGAGGTTTGAGGCACTCAGGTGGAGACCCATGAAATGCATTACCATGTCTTTCCAAAGACTAGAACACCCACATTGTGGGTGTTGAGTTAATTGAAAATACCTTAGATGGGTGCCAGAACCAGAAAATAGTGCTTGTGAAAATAGCACCTAAGCCCGTAGCTGTTATGAAAGTAACATAAACGAAATATTCTTGCAGGATTTTGAAGGGGAAGAACTAGGTGAGCAAGCCTGCAAACGGCTTTCTGTTTTTAAACACATGGGTCAAAGTTTGCCTTATGTTTGGTTTTGTTGGCACAAGGATCTGTAGTAGAGTTCTGAAAATTCTCCTGATATCTCTGGATACTTGATTATAATGACTGACAAGGGTTTATGTTTCCTGGCATATCTTACCTTTACTCCTGAAGGAAGTCCTTGCTTTGGAAAGAGGAAGGAAATGTGGACACCAAGCTTATTTTGACTTTGCATTTAATTACCTCAGCATTGCATTTGATTGCCTCGGCATTACACTTGCATAAATTCATATTGGAGGCTTGTTCTTCCTGTGAGTAACATCCTGAACGTGCTATCCACAGTGATCAGGCCCTGTCACAAAGACAAGGACGCTTGATGGAAATGCATAAGCTCCTGGCACTGGTTCGATTCCATTTAATGGGAGGCATGGGAGTTTGTGGGCATGAAGCCAAACTGAGTGCTTTTGACAAATCAGCTGAAAATATACGATGAGCTCCACAACTGATGAAAGTTTCTGGCACAGCTTTTACTCAGTTACAGTGTTGTCTTTAAAATTTCACTAGTGCCTTTTACTTTTTGCATAGAACCTCTCTGAGGGTGTCCTGGAGTCCTTGGAGGGTTTGGGAGCTGCAGGGGTGCACTTAGTGTGAGAGAGGGGATGACTCGCACTCGTGAGTGAGAGTCTTTGCCTTGCTTTCTGAGGCTTTCTCTCTCCTCCTGCTATGCTTCTTTTTCCTCTCTGCTTTCAATATCCTTTCTTTTTCCCCTTTCCTGCTTACATGTCACTGATAAAAATGCAGTGACACATTTGTTGTCACTCTTTTCAGAGAAATCACTCATTTCATTCATCACTTAGGTGTGGTTCTTTTCCAATTTATTTTGCTTTGCTTGTCTCCCTCCATACATTTTCTTTTCAAAACCCCAAAGACCTCTAATCTAAAGGTTTTATTAATATTTAGTGGCAAGAACATTTCCAGAGAAAATGGTTTTAAGTGCTGCCATCACTGTTCAATTGGAATCTGAGTTTTAGTTCACTCTGCTGTACTGAAGGGCTTTTTTTGCCAGGGGAAATGCAGTAACTCCACTGAGTCAATATTTTAGTTTGATCAGGTAACAGAAAAGGCATAAAAATGTGCATATTCACTTAATCCCTTTAATGTCTCTTCCTGAGCTGCACAGTTGTTCTGGTGGTGGTTTATAGCATAGCAGTAGGTTTAAGAGTTATGAGAAGCGCTAGCTGGGTTGTAGGTTTGCTGCATTGGTGAAAGCTGTAATAAGCTGTTTGAGTTTGTTGGGTTTTTTTGTTGTTCTTTTTTTCCTTCTCTCAGATAGCATGTAACGAGATATGGTCCAGACCCTTTCGTTTTCTGGCCACATACAGGATTTTTGTGCAAGAAGGCAGATACTTTCCAAGATTTATGGTATGCAGCTGAGTTTTCTGTTCAGAATGCCAAACTGTGCTGGCTGTGCCCGAGACAAGGGGTGGGCAGCTTGCCCTGGTGCTTCTCAAACAGTCGTGTAGGTAGGGATATGTGACAGCAGTGCATAAAGGCAAAAGCATTTGAGCAAGAATACTGCTGTTTTGCTGGATAGATTTCAGGCCAGAGTAGTTGCCCCAATGGGGCAGGAAAGCTCTCTGCAGCACATAGGCTCTGGCAGTGCCACTGCCTTTTGCTGTCTCAAAATGTACAGGGAACTACAGCATCACTGTGGATTGAGTTTTGCCACTAACATTAAAAAACTAATCCAAACATAAGAGTATGGCCAGTGCTCTCACTAGGACTTACTGGGAGAATGGGCTGATTCACCAGAAATCTGTCTATGGCCATTCAGCAAGATTTGGAAAGACTGGAGAGCTGGGCAAAGAGGAACCTAATGAGGTTCAACAAGAATAAGCATAGAGTCCTGCACCTGGGGAGGAACAGCAACATGCATTAGTACAAATTAGGAGCTGACCTGCTAGAAAGCAGCTCCGTGGAGAAGGACCTTGGAGTCCTGATAAGAAACAAGTTATCTGTGGGATAGCAATGTGCTCTTGTGGCCAAGAAGGCCAATGGTATCCTGGGGTGCATTAAGAAGAGTTTGTTCAGCACATCGAGGGAGGTTCTCCTCCCCCTCTACTCTGCCCTAGTGAGACCACATCTGGAGTATTGTGTCCAGTTCTGGGCTCCCCAGTTCAAGAGGGATAGAGATTTAATTGAGAGAGTCCAGTGGAGGGCTATGAGGATGATTAAGGGACTGGAATACCTGCCTTACGAGGGAAGGCTGAAAGACCTGGGGCTGTTTAGTCTAGAGAAGAGATAAGACTGAGAGGGATCTTATGAATGTATATAAATATCTGAAGGGTGGGTGTGAAGAAAGAGGGGGCCTTTTTGTTTTCAGTGGTGCCCTGTGATAGGATGAGGGGCAATGGATGCAAACTAGAACACAGGAAGTTTTACCTCAACATGAGGAAGAACTTCTTTACTGTAAGGGTTGCAGAGCACTGGAATAGGCTGTGCAGATAGGTTGTAGTGTCTCCTTCTGTGGAGACTTTCAAGACCCATCTGGATGCATTTCTGAGAGACCTGCCTTAGGTGGTCCTTCTCTGGCAGGGGGGTTGGATTTGATGATCTCCAGAGATCCCGTCCAAACTCTAACACTGTGTGATTCTGTGATTCTGTGACCGTGTCTGTTCATACTGTAACAAAGATATGTAGCAATTAAGAAAATATGTAGGGACCAAACAATGGATTCAGATCCCAGTTACAGCTTCCTGGGCTATGAGAGATCTGTCGTGTCAGTACATAAGTTCAGCTAACTGAAACCAGGAGGTCCTCCCAGACTTGATGTGGTGTGTAACTGCTATCCGTGTTTTATGCTGCGGGAAACAAGATCAGGATCTGGCATCCACATGTCAATTTACTGAAGATATCCCTGAATTTTCATAGAGGTATTATTTCAGGGCTGAAATGTAACAGAAATGTGGACATCTGTCATGTAATGACAGTGTATGCATTTGCAAAAGATATTCTTGGCAAGTCACCCAGTTTAAATTGCTTCAGTTCTTATTTGTTTCATGGGAGGATGGAGCAAGAGGCAGAGATGGAGAATTGTCAGACATTTCCCCCTTCTAACTCTTTGTCCTTGTAATTAAGTTTTACCTTCCAATGGAAGGGAAAGGAAGTTATTGCCAGGACACTGCTTCCTGAGTGAGCATACTGTGAGGGTCAGTGGGACCAGAGGCTGGATGCAGAGAGCTGAGCTCCCCGTGTCCACAGTGTGCAGCAGTAGAGCTGTGAGGCAAGTGCTGAGCTGGAGCCCTTTTGCAACCTCTCACGTGAGCTTTTCTACTTCCATCTCCTCATTCTTTCATTACAAGTCTTTTGGTCCTTTTCCATCTCTTTTTCTTATAGCTCTTTCATTTCCACTGTTGCTTTAGGTGTTGTTTTTTTTTGTTTTTGCATCTTTGCTAGCCTTTTCCAGTCCTGTTCTGTGTGTGAAAGGCCAGGCATGACCCTTAGGCACACATTAGTTTATTTTTTAAGTGCTTCCAACACTTTCCTTTTCTCTCTTCCCCCTTCTGTTAGATTGTCACATTTTATTTCAATCCATTTCCTGATCTTTCAAAAACTTTTTTGCTGAGATCTGTGTTTTTTATTTTCCCTCTGCATAGCATGGGTTTAATTATAAATCTATTTAGAAGTTGGGAACTGTTTGGTTAGTATTTTTTTTGGTAAAATATCCGTCACTCACAGTCCAATAATGTTTGTCTCCTCCCTTCCATAGTGTGTAGAATAGGGAATCCTTCAAGCAAAATGTAATTAAAACCCATTGAACAATGGGTTTACCTAATCATGTCATCAAATATTTGCTGGAAGTAAGTAAACAGAATCCATCCACCCTTTTTTTTCATATGCTCTCATCCTCAGTTTAAATTAACAGGTCATTAATGGAGCAACTTCATTTCACAGCAGCTGAGGTTGAGGGCAGAATCTTTGTCTCAGGGTGTCCTAAGCACAGTGCTTCCATCTTGGTTGACAAGGGCAGGCTGCATGACAAGAGCTTACAGGCTTGATGTTACCAAGATACAAATTCAGGAAAAACGTGGTATACAAAAAGAATTGCAGGTCAGAGAGAAAGCCAGATTATTATTTCTTACAGTTGACAGGAACATTCCCTAAAAAAATTGATACTGTTTTGTGTAGTGCGTTATTAATCCAGCACAGCAACATACTGCAGCTTATTGCTTTCTGTTTCTCCTTTCTCCTGCCTGTTTGAAAGAAGCTGACAAACACAGCCTGTGTTTGCTTTGAGCTAACAGGGAAATCGAGGTCTGGGGAAATCAGAAAAGAGCTTTGGAAATCAGGTAGTGATTGAACTGGCATAGCAGTTACCCCACAGGAAGGATAATGCTTCTCAGCAAACCACTTGCCTCTGGGAGAAAAGGCAGCTGGAGGACAAGGTCTTGTGTGTTTGTTGAGGTAGGTCTCCGATGGTAAGCGAACAGAGCAGTGCCCGGTGGACAGGAAAATTGTGTTCTCTCAGAAGCTTTGGTGAAGAGACTGCAAGTGTCCTTGGGGCAGAGCTGGGCTATGTTTTTTCCTCCTCAGCTATCCTTGCAGGCCATGGGGAGGTTGAGTCAGGCAGCGAGCAGCGTGCGTGGTTCTTCCCGCGGGGCTGGCAGATCGACTGCTGCTGGCTTGAGCTGTGTAGTGTGCTTTGCACTACACTGCTTTTCATTCATGACTGGCCTTATCAGCACTGTGGATTGAAAGAATGATGTTTTCTACTGGCTGAAGTAGCCAGGCTCATGATTAGTTCACTCCATCAAAGGGTTCTACACAGGGGGCTTTCTTCTGACCCTGACCAGGGTACAGCGCAGGGTTTGCCTCTGGCAGTACAGGAGAATGGCCTGAGTATCCTTAACATTTGGCAGTCAATGTGAGGGAGATGCTGAATTTCCATTCAGCTAATTTTTTGTTACGTGCTATTATGGGGTTGAGTCAGATTTCCTGTGCTCTCCATTCACTAGTCGCCTGTTGGCATTAGCTATTTTGTAGATTGACTCGCAACAGAAAATGGATCCACACATTTAGTGATTGCACTCTCTTACCATTGTGGCAAAATGCATGAAGTCTTACTATGTGGGTTTTACCTGCTTCAGACAATGTGCTTTTTGGAGCAGTCTAATCCACGCAGAGTACACGACGGCGTGCAACCCATGCTGTAGTTTGGGCACAGGGGCTGGACAGGGGCAATAGGGAAGGTTGGCCATATAGGATAAGCAATAAAATGAATTATTTCTCAGATGTTGGTGTTGTGCAGCACTGTTTATTCAAAACTTCTCAAGATGTTTAAAGTTAGTACAGATTTCAGCATTATGGAGCCATGACATCATCCCTCCTGTCTGATTTGGTTCCATTTCCACAGCTTTGTTACAGGATAATAACTTAAAAGATCTGTCCAAAACATGTGAACACATGGGATGCCTGCTTTAAGTGGCTGAATGCAAATGCTGTGTGTGGAGCTAGAGAAGAGGAGGAAGGGAACGGAACTTCTCCCATCCTTAAGGTCCTTCTCAGGATCCAGTTGCAATCTGAGTTGGGCGGCGGCAGGGAAGGGACTGAGCTCAGGGAAATTCAGGTCAAGTCCTGGTGGAAGGAGAAACATTGCCATGCTCCCCAGTGGCATGCAGTAGCAGTGACAGTAGGTCTGAAAAGCTTTCATAGTCTTCTCAGGCACCTTGTTTTCAGACACAGCCACTTTGGCAAAGTGCCTTTTCCTCTTGTTTTGCTTCATTGCCTCAGAAATTTGTCATGTAGTCAGTAGTGCTCAAATGCCTACAAGCTCACAGGACTTGCTGAGAAACAGGAGACCTGTGTTCAGGCTGGTCCCTTCCCCATCATTTGCTGCAATAAGCTTCCTCCAAATAAGGCAGCAGTTGCACTGCCCTTGTGGAGTGGCCTCCCCTGTGATGAGAAGTCCCTGAGGTGGAGAATGGGCCACCAGGCCTGTAAAACCTGCCTTATGTTTTTAGAAAAATTTACATCTCTTATGAGAGACAGAGGGAGGAGGATGTCCACAGGGGAAATAATTTTCCAACATGTGTTGAGAATGCTGTCTGCTTAAAGTAGTGTTTTCTCATCAAGTTTTTCATTCTCATGAGGGCAGACAGAAATGCACTGTGTATGGCACAGAAGAGACTGTGGACAGCTGCCTGGAGGGGGGCCTAAACTCGGACAATTTACAGGACTTTTGGATTTTCTCAGAGAATCATAGAGTTGGAGCTGTTCAGGTTGGAAAAGACCCTTGGGATCACCGAGTCCAACCATCATCCCTACATCATATTCAGGAGGCTTTACGTGTACAATCTGTACTAATTTTCCCAGCCTTCTAATAGCAAAACTTATTTATAAGCATTTTAAACTGACCAAAATCTTTGTTGGTCCTGGAGTAAGTAAAGAAACAGAATACTTTGACTTACAAAAAAACCAAAGATGACTGAGGGAATTTACCCTAAACCAGAATTGCTCCAATCTGCTTTATTACTCTGTTTCCTTCCTCTTACATTTCCTCTCCCAAAGTGTAGCATTAAGTCTGCCCAGTCACTAACAGATCTATAAATCCTTCCTAAAGAAAGTAAAGCCTGTGGCTTGGCAGGAGGGTGGCGCTGGAAAGAGTTCATGCAGCAAATGGGGTTTGATACTTAGACCCAAGGTACCTTTTCCCAGGGCTTAGCATCAGCAGCAGTCTCTTTTTTGTTGTTGTTTTGTTTTGTTTTAGGGTGTGTTTTTTTTAGTATGTGAGGTTCAGTCCTGCAGTCAGGATGCAGATGAGTGATGAGATTGAATCTCACCTGTTCAGTAGCTGTGAGGGTCCTCTCTGCCACATGTCCCCCTGGAGCTGCCGTGAGCCGTGAAGCACTAGTTACAAAGGTCTGGGCACATTCTGATCAAGTCATGAACAGTGTATAAACTTGCTTTAGGGTGGGGTACTTGTCAATTAAACATTTTCAGGCAGACTGGTTCTGTGAAGTTCAGCCTCCTGTCATCTCTCTGTGCCCTTTTCCTCCCACACTGTCATCTTTCCTATTGTTTAGATTATAGACACCTCCAAAAAGACTGCACCTTGCTATGTGTTTGCTCAGTGGGGCAAATCAGTGTACATTGGGGCACTGATTCTGATCAGAGGCTCTTTCCACTGTCATGATTTTTCCTTCAGAAATGCATTTCCCACACATTCCATCAGGAATTAGTGCTACATTATTTCTTTATATTTCCTACAGTGTTTCTTACTCTGTAAGAAAGAAACTTCTCCTCTCTCACTCTTTGTAATGTTTTTCTTCTTTCTATTTCTCTCTCTTTTTTTTAAAAAAAAACAACAACAAACAAAATTCTGCATGAAGAATGGCAGAGAAGAGCAGGTCAGGTCAAAAGCACCTCGGAAGCATCTACTCAGGCCACCTCTGTCGGTGCAGCTATCACATTGCTGTCTGTGGATGCAGCAGGGGTATTTTTAGCACTTCTCTGAAGCTAGCTGCCCGCTAAGGTTACTTCAGCTCTGCAGTCACTCCAGGAGGTGCTTTACAGCCTGCAAAGTTTGAGGTGACTGAACTGTAAGAGTTTAGGTAACTTGCATTTGTTTTGCAGTGTCCTGCAGAACCCTTTCAGGTGTTCGCTGGGAGGAAAAAGCCCTTGAGGTTGTCACTGTTGGGTATAAGTTGACATCTTGCAGGCGAGCGGGGGGACATGCCCTTGCACCAAGGCAACCAGAGGCAGGGGAGGACTGAGCTGGCAGCCTGGAGCTCCCTACCCCTTCTCTGGTTGGCTGCAGCTGAGCTTGCAAAACCTTGCAACAATGTTTAAAAATGTGAGCTTTGGTGAAGGAACAACTTTCGGAATTATTGGAATAAAATTAGTCTTTCTCAAAACCTTCCTCTGGAGTTGAAATCCTCTCTGAACCTCACGGCACATTTGTGAGACAACATACATACATTAAAAATGTTATTACGACGTCCTGATTTTCCAGAAGGGTACCCTCAAGGCCCACAGCGTTGGGGTGACACTCAGCAGTAGCATTTGATCTACCTCATGTGGATCTTGGTTACTGTGGTGCAGAAAGAGGGGCACCTTGGAGTGAAACATGCCTTCAGTGCTTCTCAGCTTTTTTTTTTAAAAAAACAAAAAACAAATTGACATCTGTTTTAATTAGTTACCAACACTTTTCTTTATTAAATAGTTTTTAATTTTTTGCGAAGGATCCCAGTAGGATGCCAGGAGGGGCGGAGGGGAGTTACTGCTCTGCAAACGAGCCAGCTAGCATCAGTGGACATGGCTCAGCCTCTCAGCAGTCTGACTCAGTGGTAAATGCTCTGAAGGTAACACTCCTCCGGTACAGTCCATGCAAAATGTTGTGTCTGTTACTCAATACATGTGTATTGTCCTGGCAACATTCCTGTGGACACCACTGGGATGTTACTGTCATGAGTGGGATTGTTTTTCTGTTTGTCACTCATTGCATCTGTAGACTGTCTGTTCCTTGGCCCTTGCAACAGGGGTGATTCCAGCTGTAGCTGCTCTCCAGATTTCTTACCCTTGTACAATTTTTCTTTAAAGCTGAAAACAGTGTTTTTTCTGATTAAGGAGGCCTTTCTGCTTCATCTAGGATACATATTTGTTCTCAAGTGGAATGTAAAGTCTTCCTATAATCCATGCAGAGAGAAGTACTTTCATGCAAAGATAAAACCAATGTGCATGGTATATTCATAATAAAAATAGCAGAACTTGGGGCTGAAGACAATGCATCGTAATCCCAAGGTCAGTGTTGGAACTTCAGTGAGAGCAGATGTGATTTACTCTGAAGTCAGTGTTGGATTGCAAATGGCTGTGTTGCACTGATAAGCAGCAATTGACACCAGCAACCAAAGGGGCAAATCTGCAAGTTCTTACCTGTGTCAACAGGGAAACTGTTGTGATTAATGAAATTTAGAAAGCTGTTACAAGATGCAATGGTTTAGCAGGTGATTAGTGTCAACAACTGGTGGAGTTCACTGTCCCATGGCAACATGGGTATCAGCTGTGTCCATGCTCCTGTGGAGAAGATTAAAAACTGATGGAGAGACCATGGACTTTATATTCATGTCTCTTAACTCTGGCTCTGTCATGTTTGTTTTCTGGTTGTTTTATTTCCTGTACTTCACTCATTAGCTAAACTGCTTTAATATTCTTTAGTTAAGTGGGTGTCATTCCCTATTGATACAGACATTGTGGGAACACTGGTTACTTGGAAGGGGTGGGTTTGCACTCCTCAGGGGAGAACTGCAAAGGACTTTTCTAGACATTTGCTCTGTTTTTGAGCTTCCTAGAGATGCACAGGAAGAGCCTAGTAGTGCAGTTGATTTACCTGGTCATATGAGTTCATGGGTGCAGTGATTGTCTTCCATATGTCTGGGTGACATTGGCTGCTTATCTGAGAAGCCTGAGGAAACAGTTTTGTGCAAGTGAACTGTGCACAAATTAGAGCAGTCAGATCCCTTCCTGTAACAGAACACCTGGGCACAGGGCTTCACTGCAGCCACTTCGCATGTTTTTCTGGCTTCCGACCAGGGGGAAGCAGTAGCAGAGGGCCTGAGCCCCTCTCCACATGCACTCAACTGCAAGCCCCCTCTGTGATGGCCACCCTGACCATGTCCCCAAGGGCAGCACTCTGCTCAGGAGCGTGCAGGTCTCACCCTTGTCCAGCAGAGGTGTGATGAACCACCACTTCCAGCTACTCAGGAGTGCTCACTTCAGCAGTGCTCAAAGCCCTGTGTGCATCTTCCATGTATTGCACCTGCTGCTGCCTAGAAAATAAACCTATGCCCAGTGATTTTGTCGAGAGATCATGCGTAATTATCAAAAAAAGATGCTTGCCTGAATGGAATATTTACCAACATGATTTTGACAACCTGTAATAGCTGGTTGGTGGAAGTGAAATATTTGAACAATGGCTGATACCTTGGTTGCTGAAATGGATTTATAAGAAATACACAGACTTGAGCACAATATGATATGAAAGCTCAGCTTTTAGTTTGCTAGGAGGTGTTGCAGCAGACAGAAATAGATACAAATGATACTGTTACATTTGAAATGGAAAGTGAGCTGTCAGCTACACAGACTACCCAGCCATGCCCCGCGAAGGAGGAGACACTGCTGTTTCCAAGGGTGAAGCATGCAGGTTTGATCCTGCCTTTCTGGGGGTCTCCCACCTGCATCACTTAGCTGAATCCGATGCAGGAGGAAGAACAAGTCTACATCAGGAGACTGCTTTTCTTTACAAATTTGGTAATCTCAAGTTCCTGCAAAAAAGAAATACAGAACTTCAGTGGATTGCCTGTGAATCTCCCACCGCTGGAGATAGTAGTGAAAAAGAGAGAAGAGCTTTGCTGTGCAGCTGGCCAAATAAAGGCTCTTCTTATCCATCCTGCCAGGTGGTTGAAAGAAGAAAATTGCCACATGTGTCCCCATGCCTAGGCCTTGGCAATCTTCCCCACCCTGCCAGTGGTTACAGGATTATTCCCTATGTGCAAGTGGTGTCACTCTGGATATATAAGTAGTTATTTTGTATGGTGGGATGTGTTTGTTTATTTTGCAAGTTGTATGTGACCAAACTCCATGCTTGTGCACAGAGATGTGCATATTCCACACTAGTTGGCTTTTCAGACGCAGGTTTATATTTTCAGAATGATGATCATTGGCTTGCCAGACTGGCCAAATAACCAAGGGCATAGGCTTACACACGTGAAACCTGCATTGGGTTTTCCTTTCCTGAGCTCAGTGTCACCTGCTGGATTTTCCACTCTTCCCTCTACAAATTGAAGTGAGGTATGCTTTGATTGAAGACAAAGCCTGAGGCTACATATAGGAGTTGCTGCAGAAGAGTAAATGTTCTGTGGTACCCAGGAGGTCAGGCAAGAAGATGTAATGATCCCTCCACCTGCCCTGAAACCCAGAGCACTGTAATCTGTCTAATTACCTTTAAATGGAATTGGTCAGTTATGTCTGTATGCCCACACTCAGCAAGGATCCATGAAAGCTTAAATATATTACTGCTTGTTTTTTGTGGCACTTCAAACAAATTTGAAAAATAAAATTTCCCTTTTTTCAACATACCCTTTTTTCTTAACATTCCTGTTTTTGTTGGGTTTTTTTGGTGTGGTTTTTTTTTGTTTTGTTTTGTTTTTTTTAACATACCCTTGTCTTAGAAGCTTAGGAAAATATAAAGCAGCAGGCTGAAAAAGACTACCTTAGTGAGACAGAAAAAGCTCTTGCTGGAGAAATGTGCAGTGTAAGTTTAAGGTGTTTATTTTATATTCCATATAGAGCCTGGAAACACCTGAACTTGCAAAGTGTTTTCTGTTTTGAAGCTGACAATATGCCCTTGAAATTTTTATATGGAAATTAAGTCAGTTACTGTTTCTTGACTGCAGTTCCTGTTTTATTAGGAACACTAAAATGTTAACATGTTGATCAGTATTGATCAGAAGAATCTTTGTGTGATATTATATACAGGGGTTAAAGTATACTGTGTAACTCAGCTGACTGGAATTTGTCCTTCAATAGAATAAAATTTGGCAAGTATTATGAAGTCGGGCAGCCCCACTTTCCCCATCAGTACAATGCCTTGCCTATGGTATTGCTTTGCAATTCATGGATAAAAAAAATCCATTTCTAAATAATACATATGCAATAGCAATCCATAAAGTTCTCATGATGTAAGTAGTGCTACATCTAAAATGCTAATATACTAAATTTGTTGTTATCGATTCATTGTTGTAAATCCAAATAAATACTTGTATTCTGCCTTGTCTCTTGGTTCCCAGCCATTTCAAGTTCTGCTTCTGTCATTGAAATGCTGCTTTTTCTTCTGACTCTTATGATCTCTGTCTGATTTGACTGCTGATATATTATTATCCTTTTTAAATGGTTTGTTATTTCCATTCTGGTTTTCCTTTTTCTTATATTCATCTAGTCCATGTTAAAAGTACAGTGGGTTTGTGATAAACTAATGATAATGTTTCTTTTCTTTTGCATTCTCATTGCAGTTCCTTCCAGTTTGTAATTCACTGTTTTACTACAGCTTTATGTGCTGTGGGTGTTTTACATGAAACATTTGCTACAGCATCATTTTGCATGTGAAAACAGTGGAATGATGACGAGTTCCATTTTGGGCTCTATAATTTTAGTGCATAGTCTTCCTTGGTACTGAAAGGTGATTTGTATGTATAGCTCATGTTTTATGAACCTTATGGTGTTGTATGATCAAGTTGATATTTTACCAAGATAACGGCGGTGGGAATTCTCTCCTCAGGACGTGCATATGGTATTAGTACCACTTAATCAACAACATATTTGAGCATGTTTTTGCTTTGTATTTATGTACTTAGGAGAACATGGCAATACATAGCAGCAGAGTTAGAGGTAGTGTATCTTGTGTTAGTGAGCATGGAGGTAATATCAAAGCACAGGAAAGTTTGGGTTAAGTCTGGAGGTTTGTTTGTCATGATTTTCCTCAGGCTGCCAATAAGCTTTGTTCACAGGGCTGTAGCACACTCACTTGGGCTGGAAGCCAAAGGGGAGATGGGATACACCATATGGGATTGGTGCAGTCAGGGAGCCCA
Organism: Apus apus; assembly: GCF_020740795.1. Classification (NCBI taxonomy): domain Eukaryota; kingdom Metazoa; phylum Chordata; class Aves; order Apodiformes; family Apodidae; genus Apus; species Apus apus. The sequence goes on from NC_067284.1 coordinate 45,387,720, forward strand.
GAGATGTCCAAGAGTATTCCATGCTGTACATGAAGCACTATGGGCCTTGAATGCTTCCACAGCTGGCAGGTGACATAGCTGCTGCCACCTGCAGTTAGGCTGCAGGTTTCAGCCTGGCTTCCAGGGAGATTCCAGTGTGCTAGAGGTAAGCTAGAAATGCATTGCCATGACTGTATCATGAACCTCATAGCTGTCCTTTGTTCAGTCAAGGTTTCTGCTGAGATTTTGAGTGGAGTTTTTGGTACTGGGCTTTTCACTCTGTCATAACTATTTAAAATACATTCAGGAATGCATAAGTATTACATTTTCTCTTGGGTGCTTGTGAATGGAAAGTAATTCCATTAGTGCTGCTTATAGTGAACTGGAAGAAAACAACCCTATATGCAAATCCAAAATGCCCATTCTGTGCAGAGGGCCAAACAAATACGTGTGCAGAACACAGTGATGTGTACAGCTGGTATGAGCGTGCAAACAACTGCCAGCACAAAAGGAGAGTTGGATGATAAATCTGATAAATTTAGATATGTCATCCCACATGTCTGAAAAGGAGGCAAAATAAAATGACTGTCATGCCTTGGAGACCCAGGTATCTTACACTGTATGCACAAGCAAAAATAGTTGCTGAGAAAGATTTCTCCATTTCCCACCCATAAAAATGGCAGGAGACTATTCCTTTTGATCCCACCTTGTCAATTCTGGTTAGGATATTAGCTTCCCAGGGCTGTCTTGTGTGCCTTTGTGCCTTCCTAGAAATCAGGGGTCATTTGTTCAGCTAGAAATAAAGGACTTTGAAGTGTCACCTTTTAGTTTATTATTGTGTCAGCATTAGCTGCTCGGTAAATATTGTCTAATGTTTATTGACCAGAAAAATTGTTGAAAGGCATATATAGGTACAATTTGCCTTCTCACAAAAGCTATCCATGAGGCTGTTCTTTTTGATTTTCCTAAATTAGGAAAATCGGCAATCAAACATTGGAAAGAAATGCTTGTTTCATCAAATCCAGCCCTCTGCCATTTCCAATGACTCTGCCATAGACAGTGGATTTGGGAGGTTTCACTGAAAACTCATTTTTCATGCTTTCACCATGGCACAGTTTTTGACAATACAGCGAACTTAGCTAAAAAACATGTATTTTTTATGTTTCTAACTTCATTCCACCTGGTTTCCTTCTGATTTCACATTCTTCTTCATATGGAAAGTTTGCAGGGTTTGAGTTATATCCACCCGATTAGTATTAAAGACAGTTCCCTTCAAAGGACTTTAATTTGTTTGGGCCTGTGCAGTTAGACTGTAGTCTTACTGCTCCCAGTCTTGAAGTATTTCTGTTTTTCATGCTTATACTCAGGTTTTCTTCAGCAAAGGCTCAAAGGAACTGGGTTATTTTCTCATCTCTTGCACAGAAGGATGGAAGGACCTTGGGTTCATTCTGCCTTTGCTCATCAGCTGTAGGATCTGGGCCAGGTGTTGTCTCTTCAGGATGTGGACTTCCCAGGATCCAGCTGGTTTGTGTTTATCCAGGTCCAGCTGATGCAATCTCTGTTCATTCCTGGGTTTTAGGCCCTGTTAAAATACAAATTACAACTAATGACAACAGAAAAGAGGTTTTGCCTTTCTTGACAGTCATATTGCTGTTGTTCCAGAGATTAATGGGTGGGTTAGCAGCAGTTATACTTTAGCTGGTTGATTATTATTAAACAGAAATAATCTTCAATCACCACTCTTGCTTCTAAAGGCCCTTGGAAGAGAAGCCTGGTGATATGACACAAGCTACTGATTCTCCTGTTTATACTCAGTCAATCTTTGTATAAATAATTATTAAATACTTTCCTAAATATTGTTTATAATGTCTCTGAATTTTTAATTCCATAATTGTAACATGGATGTTATGCAATCATGAATGGGAGTAGATGTGAGTATGAGGAAGGAAACCTTTATAATGTATAATAGTCCACACTAAGATACTAATTCCTAATTTCTGCTAAATTCTAGATTTTGCTCTGATTCAACAAAACACCCAAGCATGTGTAGAACAGTGACATGCACAATTCCTCTGATCTCAAGGAAGAACAAATGAAATAAATCAAACACTTTTAATGCCTTGCTCGCTTTTAAGAGAACAAGTAAATTATTTGCAAAAGGGCAGAGTTGCTCTGTGCTTTTTAAACTAGCAATGTCTAGACTCCTGTGGACTGAGCTTTGTGCTTTTGAATTGTGTTCTGCAAGAGATTAGGTTTGGGGAAATAGCTGAACAAAGTTTTGGTTGAGGCCTGTAAATGTCCCAGTCTTGTATCTGAAGCACAAAATACCCTAGTGATGCACGTGCTAGTTCATTTGTCTCTGTTTTTAATCATTTTTACCTAGAAGCATGTGCTTTTTGTGTTCAGAAGGAATGTTGTACCCCTTGAGAAACAGTCTCTTCTCCTGTTGTGTGTCCCTCCCTTCTGTCCTTACCTGTGGTGCATGCTCTGCTTATTGAACGTGTGGCCTTTCCAGGTGCATGTCTGTATGAACTCCAGTACATCTTAGCTGGTGATAATGAGATTTCTTTCCATCCTTACCTTTAGGTTGTGTGGAGGAAACTTGGAGATGCTGCAGGGTCATGCCCTGGAATTAGACAACATTTGTCAGGAAATCAGTACAAAGGACCTATGTAAAAGGCCCTGAGCAAGTCCTCTCAGAAGAGAAAGTGTTTGAACTGCCAGTGATGGAGAAAGAACTGACTGTGTCCACAGCGACTTCCCAGCTGACGACGGGGTGTCTGTATGCACTATGTGAGACTTGGTTGGAACTGGTGGAGAGTCTGCACAGAGGTCTTTCAGAGGAGCCATGTGGGCAGTGTCCCCCAGTTCTGCTGTGTCAGTATCCTGGCTAGTGAAATGCTGCTGCCACATTGTCACTTCAACAAACCACACTTAGGACTGAGGTATTGCCATCCTTGCTAAAATATAATTAGAGTTCTGCAGGAGTTACATGAAATAAGTTTTATTTTGCTTAGTTACAGTGAATCTCTAGTAAGTCTGAATGAATTTTCCACTGGATTTAACTGAAGTTGTTCACCAGACGGGAGAGACATTGATAAACTGTGCCTTTGGTCTCCGTGGTTTTGAGAAGGTCACTTCTAGGTTACTCACACTTCAGTCTGTAAAATACTGGTTAAAGGTGCTTAGGCAATTTCCAGATTATTTTTTTGCTTTGGTAGAATACCTGTCTTTGGAGGTGCTAAAAGACCATAAAGTCTCCTAACCAGCCAGTAGTGTAGCATAACTACAGTACTTGTAGTGAAACACAATTTCTTTCTAAATGAAAGTAAAGCTAGCTTTCTTTTCCATTCACTTGGATGCACATCTTCTGAAGATGTGTATGATGTCTGCTGCCCTTTAATGAACAAGCTACTTAGGTATTACTATTACAGGTCTCCAATCAGAATTTCCATCAGTTGTTTTTGGAAAGTATTTTCCAGTTGTAAGGATGCTGCTTTCTACTGTTTAATTTTGAGACATGCTGGTTTATTTAACAAAAGCCTATAAGGATCTAAAAGATTGCACTGCATTAAAAAAAAGCTTTTCTCGCTACTGTAGTGTTCTTTCAAAGAAAAAGGTTTTATTATACTTGGAGCATGTCTTTCAATACTAGGAGGCAGAAAGCTCTTCTTCAGATCACCTCAGATTTGACCAGACAGCACCCTAGATGTGCTTAGTTTATTTTTATCTATCTGTCTGATACTATTTGTGTGTATTGAACTGCGATGATAGGTATTTTGTGTATATCTAAAAGCAATGATAATTTCATGTATGAATGTGCAACAGGCTTGTGACTGAATGCTGTTGCTTAACTTTTTATCATAGCTGAGCATCAAACAGACTAATAAAAGTTAAAAAAAATAGGAATGCAACAATTGCTGGGTTTCTGGTTTGTTCTTGGTTGCTAAGATTTGGGCCAAAGTCAGAATCTCTGTTTCCTCTCAGCTTGCAACATGCTGTATTTGTGGGCTATTTGCAGTGGAATGTAGCTTGGTCACTGTACAACCTTTTGTTATATAGGTGTATGATGTAAGCTGCTAATTGTCTTCAGAAAAAGTGTGTTAATTTGCAGCTGTAGTTATTTTGGTTTCTGTTGTTATTTTTACTTGGTACCATTTGACATAAGGCTTCTGATCCAGCATTGCTTTCTAAGACAAAATTCCTGTTCACCCCATCTCCTTGAGTTGGAAAAGCAGAATCCTGCCTTCCAGTTTGAAACATTGCACTCTTGCATATGTTCTTATATATTACCCAGCCCAAACAGTTGTCTGTTACCTTTACATGTTGTTTTCTCCCATACATGTTGTTTGCATAGTTAAACTTAAATTGTTGTATTCCTATATATATATATGTATGAAAAAAGTAAGACTTGTACTTGTGCCTGCAGAATGTATGTGCAGGGGCTAATTTGAGGGACAGTGGTCTTTTGACATTACACTTGTGTAAATTTTGATACTGTATTAAAGCTATTTTTTTACAGTTCTGCATACAATTGGGTATCAAGTATCTGTGTTCATCTTAACAATGGTAATAAATTATAGAATCTTACTGTTGTTTGCTCTCCTTTAATGACTGAAGTTGCAAGGCACTCAGGTTCACGTGTTTGCTCTGAAGAAGCTGTTTGAAATGATTCCTCCTTGGCTGAGAAATTAGCTGCATGTTGTGAATTTTTGTTAACTTTGTCTTCAGGTGTCTTAAAAAATTCTAGATATGTGGACTTGCTTTTCTCTTTTATGCTACTTGAGGTGGCTGCTGTATGTATTTATATATTGGCAGAGGGGCACCAGGTTGCCACCAGCCACATGCCCCAGGTGTGGGGTGTTGAGTCTCCAGTTGTGCTGCAAGGGCCCCTCCCCCTTCCTGCACAGTGCAGCTCTGAGGTGAGGACAAGGCAACATGGAGCTCCTGGAGCTGTTTTTGCTCAGGTAAGAGTGGTAGGTGTGCTTGTGGTGCTGAGGGAGGCTGGTTGTGTCCTGCTGTGTGTTGGTGGCCTCCTGTGCCCACCACCCCTGTGCCTCAGGACTGGGCTCCCCTCATGGGATGTGTGTATCAGGGGAAGGAGCAGTGAAAGGGCTCGTGCTGGTGCTAGGGAGCAGAAAACTTGCTCTAAATTTTATGAAAAAGAAATTGCTTCATACAATCAGTATATTGAAGCTAATCACTCCTCTGGGGGCTCCTAAAAATACAGCTTACTAAGAAGAGAGAGTGGGCAGTGCATGGAGAAGAGGGTCAGTGCTCTTGAGGAGTTCTGTAGTCTCCTGGAATGCCTCTGTGCTAATCAATTAAAATTGCTATAGCAGCTAGAGTCTTGCTCTCTGCCCACACATTTTGGTGTTTTTCAGTAAAATGTAACCACACCAAGCCTCATGGACTCTTCATTCAGTTGTTTTTAGCATAATTCTGCTTCAGTTGAAAATTTATACATGTCATTATGGGGCCATTCCCAGCTTCTGAGCTGAGCATGAATGAGCTGTAAAATTCGCTAGGCTGGTGAATTGTAGATAGCACTCATGTAGCAGAAGTAGTGAGGGGATTTTGCATTCTGGAGTGGAGAAAAGCTGCTTTGCTGAAGGGTCAGAAGGTAAAGAATGGCAGTTTGTTTTTCAGCAAGTGAATGGTTTTGGTAGAGCCCGTTCCCCAAAGGTGCAGTTGATGGACATGTTTATGAGCATGGCAGGAAGCCAGTGTGCCCTTTTTAACATTTTGAGTGCAGCCAGCCCAAACAGCCTCTGTGGGATGGGGACAGCACCTGGCCTTGTGCTCCTTTGTGCTGCCTGAACCTCCCAAACACCCCACAGGCTTTCCGTGTTGCTGTTGGGTGCCTCCTCAACAAATACCACTCTTGCCAGGGCACTGGTTCATTTAATTCTTTATGTTTTTGAAATAAGTCCCAGGGTGGTGTGAATCCTTCATACTGAATTCAGCAGTTTGATATAGAAAAAAGTGGCTCAGCCGCTCTTTTTTTCCCCACTTCTTGGGAGGAAGGGGATCTGGATAAGACTGTCTTTTATTGTGAACTCTTGTAGGACAGAGTAGCAAATGCAGCTACTAGGTATATAATGCCAAGAGCTCCTTATATCTCCACACTTGTGTTTTCCAGGTTCAGGTGAACCATGTACACAGCCATGAGTGTCCTCAAGGCAGCAACTAGCTCTATGGCTCTGGTCATCCAAAAACCTGAAGGTAAGAACAGCAGACTCAGCAGCAGCTCTGCCTGGATTTCATAAATAGAAGTTCTGGTTTATATAATCAACAAACAAACAGGTGTTTGTTAGGCTGCCTCATGATTATGGTACGTTCTAGCACATGCAGGCAGACCCAGAAGTGATCACAAGATGGTGTTTGCCAGAGATGACAACTCCCATCTGATATATGCAGTATTGGAAGTGAGGGGGAAAGAGAAACTGCAAAAAGAGGAAAGAGGAGTTAATCTTGCTAGTAGTAACTTTAAGAAACAAAGGAAAACACCTTCCTCCCCTCCTCCTTGGTGACTCCAGACTCTTCATGGGTTTTTTATATCCTAGAAATAGCAGGTGTGGCTGAGGTTTTCAGTATGTGGGAGAGAAACATTAGTAATTAGAAAACTGCAAAATATTCATGGGGGATGAAGAAAAATAAATAAAATCCTAGCATCTTCTGATATTTGCATGAGGTCTTTGCTGGCTGTGCTGCAGCCAGGATTTGGGTAGCTTCAGCCCTGTCCAAGTATTTGTGGTTCTTCTCATGCTACTGGCTGGTGGAGAGGGACCCCAGGGAATTAATTATGTGCTTCCATCTGAAACAGCTTCCTGAACACCTGGTTCACAAAGAAGTGCCAAAATAATAACAATTAATTATTTAATATGTTTCTTAGAACATGATAATTACTCTCCACTTGAATAAGAATTTGTTACAAGTATCTCTTCAATCCAGTGGCCATGGTACTGAAATCTGGAGTTTCTTTTGTGGATTTTACTCTGCTAGTGTGAACAGGTTGAATTCAAATTTGAAAAAAACTTATAAATAAGTCTTCAGATGAAAAAGTGAAGGAAAAAATAACCCTTCCCTAGACTCAGGGAAGAAAGAGGACAAAGGGAAGTGGGGTGGGGACCTTTCCTCCCAGGATCCAGACTGCAGGTGAATCTTGTGCAGTGCTGATGTGACTAGTGGTGCAGCCCAGTTGCTCTGGATCTCACCTGTGCACATGGCAATCAAAAATAATCTGGAGAAAGGCTGTGTGAGAAAGATGATGATTTAATATTTTCATATGTGATTTTATAGATTTAATTTTTTTAAAACATTGCTCTTGTTAAATGCCAGAGGACAAGGTTGGATCATTAGCAGTAGTGTTCCCTGGGACCGAACACCTCAGCTGGAGAGCAGGAGGAGGTTGATGGCACTTTTTTTTCCAGAAGCTTTGAAAGTCCCTAGTGACATGAGGACATTTTGGCTCAGGTGAGTGCAATGAGCCCTGTTAAACCATAGCATCACTCATGGCTTAAGCATAAAGGTCGGAGTGAAAGAAAAACACTGAATTTTGAGGATGCCTTTCAAAATTGGATCTGGTTTGTTGTCAGAGTGGTGGGAATTGGCTTGAACATAAATCTGTGGCATGGAGCTGTTAAGCTGCTCTGTTTACACAAGCATTAGACTTCATAAGAGAGGAAATACATCATCTAAAAATATGCTATTTTTCTCCCCCTGCTGAAGGGGAAGTTGTCATGGCCTATTGCATGTGCCCATTTAGAAAGCCCCAGAGCACCCCAGAGCCCACCCTACACAACCTTGAAAATCCCAGGAAAAGCACACCATGAAACATGGAAATGTTTCCATGGGAACAGTTCCCTGACTCCTGCTAGTAGAACAGACCTATAACACAAATGGTAACAGGTCCCGATTTCTGCACCAAACTACAAACAGTGAATGCTACGAAGGGAACCAGTAAAGAGCAGCAGTGTAAATCAACAAAACTGCTAAATTCGGTATGTGCGTGCCTCGCCAAAAAAACATGAGCATATAAGCAAAACCGTTGGGATTAAAAAAAGAGAGATCATTTTAATTACAGCACATTCAGCCAACATAAACCCCATGGACTGAGTGAAATCAGGTTTGCTCTTCTGACGCGCAGCAGGAAACCCTGTAGCAGATCAAATACGTTCAGGGAGGCTGTCTTGCTAATTGCCACTCCCAGCTGAGCCAAAGCAAACTATTTAGACAAAGGAGAGAATTCACTTTTTATTTAGGATTAATTATGAAATAGCATGTCTGGATGGGCTTCACAACAACACTACATTTCCTGGGGAAAAAAAATGTAGTTATAATCCTGTGGAATAACTAGAGAATAAACCCCTTGCTTCAGGCTGGAACCCCAACATGTGCTTACAATTAAGTGCAAGATTAATGATGTCTCAGATAATGCCTTTCCTTCAATCATGGCAGATTATTAAACTCATTTTAAAGCCTTCTTTACAAGCATTCTTGCATGTTCTTGCCTTACACCAGTGTTAAAGCAATGCATTATTTTCTTTCTGTTCTGATTGTCACACTTCCTCTTGTGGTTGTGGTTTTTTTTATTAGTATTAATTTTTAAGCCTGCTTTTATGGTCTTTTTGCAGCATCCATTTGGCTTCTTGCTTAAGATTCTGAAGTTTTACACTGGGTATTTTGGGGCTTGGATACATGGTTTGGGCACTCTCACTTTTTGCTGCAAAGAGCCTTTAATAATGATGCATGTATTAAGAGTTGCCACTGAACACATGCACAATATAGTAAGAGAATAGTATATATTATTGGTTTTGTTGTTGTTGGGGTGAATAGATAGCATGCTACACCCTCCCTTTAGCTCAGGTGCTCACATGTGCTCTGTGGGTCTGTGTGGAGATATGCACGTGTGCACACCAGGCTTTATTTGAAGGTCACTGAAACAAGCAGGACTTAGGTTAGCATGTGGTCGGGTGCGTAGTGCAGTTAGATGGTGTTGCAGATGGGATGTTGTGTGTTTCTGAGCAGTCGGTTCTCTGCTATAGTGCCCCAAAGGCAGCATGTTTCTCTTGGGAAGACTCTCAGCACAGTTTTTTGGCTTTCCTAATCAGGATACTCGTATCAAACATGTAAAAAGAGGACCCAAAGTAAAGTGAAAAGCAAAAAGGTCTGTAGCCAAGCTCCTTATTTGTATCTTGGCCTTCAGAGGCATCTGAATTGAGTGGTTTCAAAGTCAATCACGTTCCTTGGGATGGCCTGCTCCTCACAGACACCTGCTAAACAAGAGATTTTGCTTCCCAGAGTTGAATTATAGCTAGAAATTTTTGTTAAAATGTTCATCTTAACTGTTTCACTAATAACTTTAAAAGGGGGAGGAAAGGTAAAATCATGATGAATGATTAAACCTTGTCTCCATGAATTCCATTCATAACTTTAGGGGGAAAATGAAATAGATATTGAAAGCAGTATACTCCAATATTGCTTCACTAGAAAAACAAAGCTACATAATTAGCATTTCACTGCTTTGTTCTGTACAGGAACAAATCCACTCTGTATCTGAAGGTGCCACAAACCATCAGGAGGCACTATCAGGTCCCCATAGTTGGGGCAAACCTTTGTTGCATCCCATAGGAAGAGGCTGGTCAGTGTGTCTCTGCTCCCAGGGCGCAATGTGGCAAAGCAGAACTGTTCCCTTGTTTGCTTGGAAAGGGCTGTTTGGGCTTGATGCACCGTACAGGATTTGGAGCCACATGCGTAACTGGGCGGAGAGGGAGAAAGGCAGGAAAGCACCAGTATATTTCTGTAATAGTAAATTATGCCATATGGTACCTGGAGTCCAGTCTGTAAAATCTGTATTGACCCCCATAGCATGTGGCTGTAATTACGGTGTTCACCAGAGCGGGTCTGCCCAGTGATTACATATCAGGGCCTGACTGCAGGTGACACCGGAGGAAAGGGGTCAGGCACATGAGAACCTTGACAAGCCACTTGTGGACAGACAAGCTGTTACCACAATTTAAACAGGCTTTGGAAAACATGCTGGAACAATTCACAACAAGCAAACAGGGTAGGAGTAGCCTGTAATCATCTGCAGGAGAAGCTGTTGCTGTCGGCTGTGGCATATGCCAGCAGGGAACTGCATGGACCAGACTCTTGGGCTGGACCACACCAGTTGTGCTGGGTTCATCCCTGTGTGCTGGTCTCCCCTTACCCACTGCAGCACTGCCCTGTGTTCAATCCAGTTCGGTTGTCCTCATGGTGAAAAAGTTTTCCTTATGTCTGCCCAGAATTTCCTGCATTCCCATTTGTCTCGCATCCTCTCTGGACGGGCACTGGGCACCTCTGGGGAGAGACACACCTTGTGCTCCAGCCCCTGGCCATCCTGGTGGACTCATTCCAGTATGTCCATCTGTGCAGCCAAAAACTGGACCCAGCACTTCAGATGTCTGACCAGCGCTAAGCTAAGAAGAAGGATCACCTCCCTCAGCCCTATTTTATAAGCCCTATAATATTGTGGCAACAGAGGCTGTGTTAGTACCCTAACAGAATGGGAACTACAGGAATATTCATATATAGCATCCATAATCCATGTCCATAATGCTTCTGTTAAGTAATAACTGCTGTGGCCAGCAAAATGTTTTTGCAAGCACTAATGGAAAACTAAGATTGATGTAGAGGCAGGTATGAGCCAGCAGTGTGCAATAAGCATGCTGCTCTGAAGTAATTTTGGAAAAATTTTCAGATAAAAAAAAATAAATCCAAAAAATAAAGCAGTTACTTCAGCAAAACCAAAGCAAAACACCAAAAAAGGGTGTCTACTTCAGACTATCCAAGTAGTTTCCCTCAGTCCTTTGAAACTTCCTTTTCTCAGATGAAAGGTCCATGTGACCATATACTTGACTTTTTCCCTGCTAATATCCCTGCCTTTGCAGGAAGAAGGAACAATAGAGAGAAGATGGTTTTTGATAACGTTCAGAGAGTGATCTGGTCTGCTACTGAGTGGTGCTGAGGCTACAACAGATAACGATTTATCTTTGATCTTAGTGAAATCATTCAGCAATTCTCACGTATCAATTGAGAATTTTCTACTCTGCTTTGGTCCTGTGTTGATGTTGAAGGGACCAAGGGACTTATTCCCGCCCGTATCTCCAGCCCGGGGAGATCTTAGAAGACCATGAGGACTCTCACTTCCCAGGGTCAGCCCTGTGGGGGTGGAGGTTTTGTGGTTTTGGGACCAGCTGCTCATGCCAGGATGTCTACATGACTGGTAATGGTCTTGTTGCCTGTCACCACAGCACATACCCACATGTGCCAGCTTTGATCTGTTTTTTTCTCTTGGGCTTTTATGTCAGAAGTGTGGCAGAGAGCAAGGCTGGGTCCTCCCCCTCCTCTCACAGGGCTGTTTCTCACATTTCTTTCCTCACACCTCACTTCTGGGCGCCACTTTGTGTGTTCTTACCCCTCTTCCCCTGAGGTGCCTCTGCCTGGGCTGAGGGGCTGGGCTGTGCCCTGGGGCCAGAACTGGCCATGCCCAGCGTGGGCAGCTCCCACACCTCCTTGCAGCACAGCTGACACCCAGGCACCCACAGCCAATGCAGGTACTCGTGGTATATACATTAAAAATCCCACCTGAATTTTCTCCCTAAATGCAGATGGCATCGCACAACAAGCTCTGCATTTTCTGGATGGGCTGAAGTTCCTCTCTGTCCCCTCAAAAGTGGGCAGGGAGGACATGGTGCCTGGCCTCACAGCACCGACCAAGTGGTGTGGGCAGGGCCATTTCCTCCCTCCCCAAACTGTCCCCCTTTGGAGGTATTTCTTCAAGGTGGTGTTAAGAGTTGGGAAATGCTGAGACCTCTGTAACTCTGTGTGTGTGTAACCCTGTCCCCCCTTCAACCAAGCTGTGTGAGTCTGAAAGGGAACAAAAATTGCTTTGAATTTGGAGATGTCCTGTTATTTTATGTCCTAGAGATAGAAGAGTGTTTCCTTGGGCAGAACAGCATCCACAAAAATAGCTTGTTCCTGCATTTTGAGCCCATAGTTAACTGCATGTTCAGCAGCTGTTGGTATCAAAGACTGACAAAACTTTTGAATGCATGTTATAAAAAATGTATTCTATATCATATTTGCTGCATATTAGTTTTCTGTCATCATACAAACTACATAAACAGCAAAGTCCGTAAATCAGAGCAATTGCAAGAGGGAAAGATGCTTAGTCTCACTAGAGCATACTATTCTTTGGGATGGTGAGTAAGTATTAGGCAAACTGTTTTTTTCCTGGGAGTAATTAAATATGTTCCCTAAAAGGTTTCTGACTGAACTGCCTATTAACCACATTTGTAATTCCCATTTCACACATTATTAGGCTCTGAATTCTGGTGGCCTGAACAAGAGAACCTAAATTATATAAATTAAGGGATGGTATTAGAAGAGAGCTGTATAACCAACCCAAAATAATGCTCCGGCTTGGTCTCTGTTCAAATGTGTCCTGTAACTTTTCATTCCTTACAGAGCAAATAAAGATAAAATATGACTGCAGTGCTAGGGTCTTAGCTGTACTATAACTGCACACAAAACCACTTATTTTAATTCTATCTTCAATTACCTATGCAATCTGTACAATATTTAAACCCCCTGGGAAAGGTAGTGCTGGTTTAGCTGGGTGGATATTCACTTAAAAGAAAGGACCTAAATTCCTTTACATTTCTTTTGCTGCTTTATGTCCTGTTAACTGGGATTTCATGAGTATAAATTGCTGCAAAATTATCTCAACATGTTACATTTTCTATTGTCATTTTGATGTGTCTCTTGTGATCTCCTGAGGCATAGGTAAATTACATGGAAATAGTAAAATTTAGTAATTAAAAAGGTTTAAAATTCAATTTAACCTTGCAAGTCCTTTCTTGTGGTACAAACACCTGAAACAGTTTTTTATCTGGAAGCAATGGTTACCACAATTAATGGAATCGACATGTCCATCATTTTTAACTATTGGTAAATCACCATCCTGAGCAACTACTGGGAATGCCCTGAGGCCCAGGAAGAGAACCAGAGATTGTAAACCTGAAACTATGGTAAAAATGGTAATGCATGATGAAAGGAAGCGACAAAGCTATACCGAGAAAAGATAAATACACTATGTAAGCTCCTGAACTAATGCCATTTGCTATACCTCAAACTGTAAGTGGATTTTCCCCCTCTGTACCTCCTAGGAAACTGTGGTCCATAAACAGCAAAAATCTAATTGTTGTCGCCAAAAAATGGTTGTACTTTGCAGGCACTCTTGCTCTCATAAATAACTATAGTAGAGCTTAGTATAACAATTAGGTATTTATCAAAGAGATTTGGCTATGATACTTGACAAACTATGCAATTCTGGGTGAATTACAACAAAATGCAGCTATGTTGTAACAAAAATGATTACTGTGTGAAGTGCAGTGAGCTATACTTTGCAATTAAAAATTAGCTTAAAGGAGTTTTAAAAGATGTTTTCCTTATTTCGAAACTTAGCTTTTCAAAGGGCTTCAAGGGAATTTACAGGATCTATCAGATATGTCCCATTCCTGTTCACTCCCCTGTAATTTATGCAGCTCAGAACAGCTCAGTGAGGGAGTGGAGGTACAACAGGGATAGTTTTACATGAATAAGGCAGCAGCCTGGACAAGGTTGTTCCTCTGCTCACGAGAAGTGAAATTCAATTCCTGTTGGTCTGTGCTTCACTGGATGCTTTGCTGAAACTTCTCGTTAGAGGGGAGTCTGTCAGATGGGGTGTGTTAATGCCCTGAAGGATAACCCCATTGAACATGCTCAGCAGCAGTGCTTTGTAAACTGTTGGTAGAGACAAGTAAGTCTGTGTGAGGTTTACTCTAGGTTTGTGGATCCTGGTGCTAAAATGCATCCTGAGTTTATTTGGTCTTACCTTAGCGGTATCTTAGTATGAGAAGTGAGGTCATTTTCTGTAGTGCGAGTGCCTGATGGCCTGTCCTTGGGAACAGTGCTCAGAAAAACACTGCTTTTTCAACTCTGCTTCTGGGGCATGGCACCTCCAATCTGCTTCTGACTTCATCCCTATTACTTCACAGTAATTTGAGAAAAGAAAAGCAGATCCCAAACAGCCTTAATAACACTGTTACTTTTAACACCTTTCCCCTCTGTTTTAAACATACCAACAGGCACCTGTTTTGGTTTTTTTGTTGTTGGTTTTTGTGGTTTTTTTAAGTCAATGCAAAATATTCGTTTACATGAAGAGATGCCTTCATCTATCTGAGAGACACATTTGGCTTGCACATATTACTGCTGAGCACAGGAACATTTGCTGCTGATTAGAGGGGTATGGCGCAGTTTGCAAAGCAAAGCTCCTGTACAAACAGATTTTTCCCCTTCGCCTTCTGGTGTCTCTTTCTGACTTCAGTTTTCCAGGTGCAAAATAGTCTTCACTTAGAGAAAAGACCATCTGTGTTTTGTTGGTGCTCAGAGGAATAAAACTTTGCAAATGAGACCTGATTTCTGTCCTCCTTTCTGGCCTTGATGCTGGAGTTGGTTTCATGGCTGTGCCAAGCAAACTGGCAGGGGCTGCTTGGCTTTGCAAAATCATGCTGCTCTGTGACCTCCATCCTTTTGTCCTGTAGCAGTATCTGTTGATTTCATGTATGAATTTCAGACTGCCAGAGAAATACCATTTATCCTGCAGATGGTGATAATTAAAAAATTGCATTTTGTGATGCTTTAGCTGTTAGTCAAAGGCACTGCTCTCCAGCTGCTGCAAGCAGTGGGCCTTCTCTGCTCCAAGCAAAACTGGGGGACAGAGAGAAATAATGCAGAAAGGAGGATGACTTTCTGAACGCCTTTGCTATTGCCACTTTAGTGGGCACTGTGAAACTCCTTGTGATGTAATTTCAGGGGTGATTTTGATCCCTGTGTGCAGTGCAGCCCTCTGAATCTGGACCTTTATACGTGTCCCCCTCCTGCCCATGGAGCTTGTAGCAACCAAAAGAGGTTTCCCTCAAAACTCAGCAATGTCTGTGACTTAACAGGGGGAGTAAATAATGACTGAAGTGCAGCACCTCACCTGGGAGATTTTGGTATTGAACATTTCACAGCTCTAATGTGGATTACTAATGTAAAAATGGCACCTCTCTATGGATTTGCAGTTACTTGCCTTGGGAAGAGGAGAGCTGCTGTTCCTGGGCTGGAAACCTGCCCTAATGCTCTGACACCCTGTTCTTAAACAGGGATGCTGCCTCTGGAGACACCGGGAGGAGTGCTACACGGAAGTGTTGTCATGGCTCCAGTTTGCTGGACTGTCACCTCCACTCTCAGCACGGGCAAAGTTAGTAGCAATTTCCAGAACACTTGAGTAGATTTCCATGTGCAAAAGCAGCTCCTGGCTGGAGGCCAGCAAGGACACCCCTGCCTGGGGCTGGCTGCCCCAGTGCATCTGCAAGTGGTAGGTGGCAAAGTTCCTCAGCAACTGATACGTTTTAAAAATACACATATTTTAATTTAAAAAATGCTGACTCTTATCTGATAGTTTGTGCAATATA
This sequence comes from Apus apus, assembly GCF_020740795.1. Classification (NCBI taxonomy): domain Eukaryota; kingdom Metazoa; phylum Chordata; class Aves; order Apodiformes; family Apodidae; genus Apus; species Apus apus. The sequence continues at coordinate 45,403,244 of NC_067284.1, forward strand.
GCAATTGTTTGCATAAATAGATTTTTACCTACCCCTAGACTCACTATTAATTTTTATTTTTTTTTTTGGTGGCATAGGATCTAATAAATTACAGTAGACAAGAAGAAAGAGGAGAGTCCAACCTTTGATCAAATGATAAAGGAATCATGTTGTTGTGAAACTTTGTTTTCCTCTGTAATGAATGTACAATATTTTTCTCCATTACTAGCTGTTGGCTGTGGAGGTGAAAATACAGATGCTGGCAACCAAGGCTGTAGAAATGAGGAAATGCTAGTACATAAAACCCTTTACACTAAAATATTAAACTTGTCCAGAAGATAAATGACCATGTTTGTTAGTAGCAGTAGGAGAGTGATGGTTTGCTGTCAGCCCTCATAGTTTATCCCATGCAGTGCATTGCCTGTGGACTAAGGGCTTGATGGATGCTCTCAACCATCCTGGCATAGCAGGAATCAAGTTCGTTTTTCATATTTAACTGAGTGAATCAAAAAAGAAACAAAAAAGGAGGCTTGATTATTAATTTGTTGAGTGTGCATGTTAGTACGGCTGCAAATCTGTGTGGCTTAGTCCACTTCAGGATCATGCAGTCTTTAAAGGACTAATGATGTGCTGCAGCACTTGTGCCTACTTGCTCCAGAGAAGTTGATATGCTTTTATAAAGTCTATATTGGAGTTTGAAGAACTGGGGTCCGCAGGTTTGGCAGCTCGGCCACGGCTGAGCTCGGGCAGCAGCAGTGTTCAAAGAAGCCAGTGAGCCCAGGGTTCGTGTTTTATTGTTCATGGTGTCTCTTTCTCTGTGCCGCTGCCTTAAAGCTTGCATCCTTTGTGGCAAGCTGCAACATGTGCACACACACACACTCTGTTTTCTGCCTCAGATGGACAGTCCAGCCCCTGTGCAATGCAGGAGCTGAGGACATGCCCTTCTACCAACCTGTTCCCATCTTTGTAGTGACTTTTCCTTGCTTAATATGGGGGAGGCAGCTGAAATGCAGCAGCTTCTCAGGGGTGTAACTGATCTGTGTTTGCAGTACCTAGAGGTTACTGTGCTCTGGGCACAGCTGGACGTGATGCTGCCTTCTCTGAGTCCTGAAGGGTTATCACTAGGTGGTATTGCCAGCATATTTGAGCTTAAGGTGAATATTGCTGAACATGTTACAAACTTTTAAAAGTGAATTTGCCAAATTGATATTGTTGTAAGGCAAGAAATAAATAATAAGCAGGTTTGCCTGCAGTCAGCCTTTTGTGGCCATTTAGAGTTGGTGATGCAACCACAGGTTGTTAAACAATTTTAAACAGGCCTGTTTTGAACCTTGTAAAACTAACATTTAATGAAGTGAAACATGGATCAATGGTAAGTTTAGTGCAGCAGCTCAGTCATATTGATTGCAAGGTTCAAAGACTTTCAGTATGGACCTGTTAAAAACCTATAATGTTAGGGCTGAAAGGATGCTAACAAGGTTTAAGAGGCAGTGTGGGTGTGTTTGTTTCCTGTTTTCAAATATCTGGAGCTTTTCAGTCAGTGAGGAGGAGTGAGAACAGGTTGGTCACCCAGGAGGTACTCCTGGATCAGTTTTATTGGGCTGCAAAGAAAGGGAGTTCTGTGCTGGTGCAGGTGTTGCTGCTGGGTGTGGAGGTGCTGATGCTCTCACTTGGTGCTTGGATTGTGCAACACTCATCTTTTGCTCCCTGTGATAATTTTGGCTGTTACATGTGTGTTCTCTGGGACAAAGTCTGAACTTGATCTGAGCATGATGGATGGTGCCCAGAGTCTCCCTCCTGCAACATGGCCCCTCCATGCTCTGTGGATGTGGCAGTGTGGATGGCCAAGCAAGGTGGTCCCGGGGCAAGGACCTTTTGGATACTGCATCTACCACAGTTGGTGTGTGGTAAAGCAGACGAGAGTATAATTTAGCTGTATTTGGCTTTGGCACACTAAAAACTGGATCCTGGCTCCAGTCTGTTCCCCTCGTGAGAGGTCTGTAATTTGTAACCACTCAAGGATGCCGGCGGCTTTTTCTCTGCTAGGCAGATATCTGCTGTGCTCTGCAGTCTCAGCCAAATCCTGCCCAGCAGCAGGGTGGAAATGGGAAGATGTATGATCAGGCAGACAGTACTGCAAAAATAAAATCAATACAGATCAGCCAGAGAGTTTTAATCTTGCCCTGTAATAACTCTCTGTCTGTCCATCTCCCATAAATGTTGCAGATGCTACATCATGGAACACTGCTCACTTGCAAATCAAAATACTGTGATGCAATATGATATGTATAAATATGTATGCACACATCAAAAATGCGCCCTCTTCTGTGCCAGTGGGTGTGTACGTGCACAGAAACAAACCAAGCAGCTTCCATGGCAAGTATAACATAGCAGTGCCTTAGGCAAATAACAGGGTCTGGGTGCTGTGTTTGACCCTGACAGTTCTGGCTTCTGTTACCTGGTCAACTGACAGTCACACCCCGAACACCTGGGTGTAAGGGGTTCTTATTTCATAAAACAGCAGCTACCTCTTCAGCTTACATTCTGACAACAGCAATAAAAACATAGCAGTGCCTCAGGGAACTGCTAAATACAGTTTGGCCTGAAGTTATAAGCTTATGTTTCCTGGACTTTTTTGTTGTGATATCTTTTTCCCTACTTCTGGATGGTGCAGGATAATTTAAAGGTCAAGTGAGCAAACCAGCAGTGGGATGGGAGGAGGAAGAGGTATCCCTACCTCTGCCACTGCAGCATAAAAAATAGAATTAGAAATAAGGGAAGTCCATAAGAAAATATAGGACTATTAAATAAAAATTAGTTTTTGCTAGACAATGGTAGATAATGCTCTTTCCAATTCTCCAATGAGGAGGAGAAAGCAATGCTGAACTAAGAAAGTGTCAGGGTGTGAGTGCAGCAGGACATTGGCCCAGCACTGGGAGCTCAGAGCTGGGTGGCTCTGCTGAAGCTCAGCACCAACAACACCCTTCAACTGGGGCCATAGGGCTCCAAGACTTCACATCTCCTCTGTGAGAAATATTGCCTTTAGGAAATTCTTTGCCTTTAGGAAATACACAAAGAGGGAGAGCTTTAATTCTGGAATGTCTTAATTCAAAACGACTGTTGGCATTGCTGCAATAACAGAAATTATGCTCATGCATAATATATTATTTATTTTATGGAGGCTGAATGAAGGAGAAAGCTCACTCTGTGTGGTATGCAAACGTTAATGGCTGGTTTGGCGCTTGATTTAACAGCTTATACTTCTAAAGACTTGACATCTTGTTTGTATTACCTAAATAGATATACACTGTTTCTGGGAGCTGTTGCTATTGCTGGGCTTTTATGACAAGCTTTAGATACAGTTTCCTTTTTAGTGGGAGAGGTCACAGGATTTCGCTAATTCCAAATACCTGACACTAACAGGAGAAAACAAATTTCATTAAATAAAAAATGGGTCAGCACTGTACAGGCTGATTATTTATAAATAGTGCTGCCAGTCAATACCTGATGGTTTATTGAACTTAATGAAACTCCTGGTAGCCAAATGTGTATTTTAAGAAGGCATTTGACCTTGGGCATCTCTCCTGCTGGGGGCATGCTGCCTGCTGCATCAGTGGTTCAAAATCAATAACCTCCAGCACTGTCCTGTGAGGGCTCTCTCATTTAAGGGTGATGCTGTAAAACGTGATGATATTCTGCTGACAAATGGCTCAATACAGATATCCCTGTGGGGAAAGGTGGGCAGGGTTATGTGGTGACTCTCAAAGTGCACTGATAATGAATGAGGAAAAAAACTGCTGGGGATGCCATTTTATCCATTTAGCACTTGGATCATCTGCCCTTGTGTCAACCTTTACCCTCGTGGTCCGTGGATGCCTGAGTGAAACCTGTTTGTCTGTTGTATTTCACAAATTTCATAAGATTGTTAGGACTATGAAATTCATACTGTTATTCCCCTGTTTTTAATAATGGTAGCAGAGTGAAGGCCCCTGTGTATAAAAGGGATTATTCTCTGTCTTGAACTGAAAACTGAGGCTGTAACCCAAAAACCAGTGCCCAAGTCTCACTTTTAGAGCTGGCTGGACATTTTAGGCTTTTGTCTATAAATAAAGTGAGGGTGAACACCAGAGAGGGAGAAGTGCTATTTGCTGCATGAGCAAATGGGGATAAACTAGCACTGGCTGTGTTTATTTTATCAATTGCAAGAGGACTTCAAGTTGGCAAAAGTGTCATCCATTAAAGGGTGAAGCAAAAAGTCAAATTTCTTTTTAAGATAAAAAGAAATCTTCTGGAGATAAAAATAAGTTAACTTAAGATAAAAATCCATCTAAAATAAACAGAAATGACAGTTCATGGAAGGGGATGTACATTGGCAGAAAGGTGGTTGGGTTGTGAAGGGCTTTTTCTGTGCCTGAAAAGTTGAAGGCTCCAGACTAACCAAGATATGGCACACAGAGGAGCTTCAGTACATGGCATTGTTTTGAGGTTATTGGCACTAATCATGGCTGAGACCGAACATGGATTTTCTGGGTTCCTGGTTTTGGGGCTGAGATGCATATCAAAGTTGAGTTGCTGTGTAAACTTAATATGAAGTAGTTTGACAAATCTGCTTATGCCAAAGAGCTGCTCTGTATCTTGAGGTTTGAAATTTACAGCCTTTCAGAAGAACAATACTGTTATTCTCTGGTAAGCATGTCTATAACTGCTGCAAATGTCCATCTTTGTAAACTGACTCTAATGTCTTTAGCTTGATGTAGACTGAAAGTAGGAGAAGCAATAAATGCAAGTGTATGAATAAATGTGTAATTGGAAATTTCCAAAATACCTTTTTAAATAATCTCTTTTTAAATGCTTTGTATATTAAAGGGCTCAGCAGGTCTCATCATAATATACAGTGTGATTAATTCAAATGAGGAAAAACAGTCGTACAGACAGGCTTTACAGCTAATAAGCAGGATGCATAAAATATGCTCTGCATCACTAAGGTATTATTGTCATCTGATATTTGCGAACTCCCATGGAATTTATTTTGCATTAACTTCTGGTAGTGCTGATGGAGTTGATGAATTATTCCCTCTTTGTCTTGAGACTTGAACTAATTCTCTGTGCAGGATTTTGGAAGTTTCTGTCACACGATTCTGAGTTCTACACATTATCAGGAGCATTGCACATAAGAAAGGTTATCCCCCCAGCATAAGCAGTAGAGGAGGCAGCAAATAGCATTCCTACATCACTGCAGGTAAAGTTGTCAATTATAAGCAAAGACAAGGAATCTGTACATCCCATTTTTTCTACTAATACATCTAAAAAGTTTGTTGCCTGTTCTAGCCCCTTGTACAATACCTATGCAATGTGTTTTGAAGTAGAAATTCTGGACCTTGGCAAAGGGGAATTCCTAGCCTGAAGGAACCTCATTGAGACACTTCCAGATGGTGAGTGTAGGGACTTTCTAATATTCAATAGATGACCTCTGGTAGAGGCTGGGGTGATGTCTTCAAGAAGAAGACATCCCAGAACATTGTCCACTTGTAGAAGACTGGGTGCTTCGATCTTTCAAAGTAAAATTTTCTTGTGTGAAAAAGAATCAAGTCTCTTTTGCTTTCGTATGTGCTTTAAGTAATCTCTTAGAGATAGCACGTTTTTGGTAACTATGAATAGTTCTAGACTTGCCTGAGTATTTCCCAGGGCTTGAGTGTGTAACCAGACCCTTCATCTATTTCAGATATTTGATATGAAAAAGTACATTGCTGTGCTGAAACAATAGACCACAAGCTATACTTACCATATGTAAAAACCCAACTCCCTCTCTAACCTGAGCATTAAATGTTGCTGGGAAAATATCTTGAGGGAAATCCCTTTAGTAAAGCCTAGGATGTAGTTTTCTTCAGTGAGCTTTGACGTTGTTTGAATACATGCCTATCCTCTAACATTGACAGAGCACCTTCCACTATTCTCTAACTGAAACTTCAGTAAACTCATTTAGCAGGAGCACTTCATTTCCCTTGCTCAATTAAAAAGCATTTTTTTGCTCTCTGGCTCTTAAAGTCATCCTTTTACAGAAAGGTTTGCTCCCTGAAAGAAAACAGGCAGAAGAAAACAGGAGTTGCTAAAGAGATAAATGACAGACTCAACCTCAAACCCTGCACTTGCAATTTATTTGAAGAAAATGTTCAGGGAGTGTGAAGACAGGACATCTGTTTCATGTTATTCCCAAAGCAACCTGCTTATTCAGCTGCAGTCATCTCCACCTGCTCCTCTAATGAGCTCAGATCTCACAGTATTTCCCGTTCACCCCTTCAGACCTGGACAGAGCTATCTGAAGCAGAGAGGCACTGGCTAAAATTTAGCATAGGGTGAACCCTCTGCATGCCTGCTAGTGGAGTATCTGTAACTCCGATGTGACTGGAGTTGTGATGGCTAAATTAGGCATCACTATACATGGTCCTAACGTGGGATGTTGTAGGTGATGTTACAGCAGCCTTGGGGCTGGCAAGAAGTTTAGGCTCTGGCCTTGAAGAAGAATTTTTCAGTGGGATCATTTCTGAGGCACCGCTGGTGTCTGACATTTACAATTGACTGCTTATGCAAACTAAGGAACAGCAGAAAGAAACTGATCCCAGGTTTTTTTGTTGTTGTTTGGTTTTTTTTGTCTTGTTTTTTTTTTTGTTTGTTTGCTTTTTTCCTTTGTCTTCCTGTTCTTTAATTTTATAAAGTAAATATCAAAAAGAAATGCTTTGCAGGTGATTTTTAGCACAGTGAGCATAATGCTTGGGGAATGCAGTTGAAATCCTTGGCCAAGGATGCAGAGTCACTGTATTTCAAAATTCATATGACTTTGGTGAAAACTCTGGCCCAAGTACTCACAGCCTGCAGAAATGTCCGCAGCAGTGGAAAAAGTGCTCCAAAATGGTGCAGTCATCTGCTTAGGCAACCTTGTTTGTACTATGCAGGGAGACGAAAGAACACCCTTGAAACTCTGCAAAAGTGATAGATCCTGGTCCAAGCCCCTGGGTCTGATGGTGTCCATGGAAGTGTGTTGTCTGTGCTCCTTAGGAGATTGGTGATTGAAAAACGTGTTCAATTGTATCTGAACACTCAAACTGACTTCTCTTGACCTGTACAGCAGCACAGTAAATGGGGCAGCAGGACAGGCAAAAAATGTTTTTTGTAGACTCCCAGAGAAAGATTCTTTCTTGGGCAAAAACATTCCTGAGAGCCTTTCTGTGTCCTTCCCTGTACCATAATTGTTATTTTTTATCTCTATAAAGTCAGATACACATTCTCAGATGCAGATGCACTTATTCAAGGGGAAGGACCTTTGGTGTTTTTCTTATTTTAAACACTGCTATTAATTTGCCAGTTACTTTGTGTGATGGCTTTTGGCTCTTGCCAGCCAGTTTTTTCTGGGCTGGTCTTGACAGGACAGGATGCATCTCTGGTGGTTTCCCAGGAGGACTCACTGCAGGATCCTTAGGATACGGGCAGTGACTAAGGAAAACAAGCAAAAAGCTGTAATTCCTTGTATTGCACCTTCCAGTAAATATTGTCAAGTAAGAGGAATGGGCAGCACTAGTACAAACCCAGGAGCCTTGAAGCTTGTGGCTGGATTCAGACACTGGGTCATGCAGCAGACTAGAACTTGCAGCCACTTTGCTGTCATACAAACAGTTTTGGCATTGCCAAGGTGAGTTGTGTAGGAACTTGAGATGGGATAGCTGTATCTGATAGCCCTGAAGGGTGTTATCTGTACTCACAGACCAAAAAGAGCATAGTGGAATAGTGGAAATGGCTTATCAGGGTCATCTGAAATACCCCCAGTTGCAAAGGAGAGAGATCTACTCTTCTGATCAAATAACCCTCCTGGTTTTGTCATCCTGTGTAAACACTGGCTTTTATTCCTTATTGGTATTTAATTTCCTTTGCCACTAATTTTTCAGACATCAGGACAAATATCAACAATGCTTTCTGGTGCCAACATAATCCTGGCTGTGAGACCAGGATGAGACACGGTGGTGGCTGCAGACTGACCTGGGCCATGGCTGCAGGCACTGGGGCTGCTCAGCAGCTTTGCTTGTGCCTCTGCTCCCCTTGCCAGGAACCTCACGTCACACTGGTGGCCCATTGCCACGTGCCCAAAGCAAGTTGCAGCCAGGCCATGAGCTGTGTCATCAGCTGTGATGGGAAGTACAGTAGCTCTTGCAGAGGGTAGGTGATTATCAAAAGACTTTCGTATAAAAGGGCTGAGTTGAAGGAGCCAGTGGGATTCTCTGTAACAGGAAATTTTGTGTCTCTGTGTTGGACCTGACTAGATGAAATTCAGCAGCAGGAACATTATTATGGGTCTGTGAAAATAAGATCTGAGAAATGCAACCACAAATAGCGTATAATGAAAGGGGATCTGCAGGGAAATGTTTCAGTAAAGACCACTGTAAGAATCTTCTTTTTTGTAATGGTAACAGCCTGATCCTCTCTCTGCTGCTGTCTTCCAGGAACAGCAGCCCCAGAGAACAGAGCTGTGACTTTCTCTGTTGGAGTGAGGGGGAGCAAATAGCTGCTTTCTCCACAGGAAAAAAAAATAATAAAAATTGGCACTCATTCACTCGCCTGATGCACAGTGTTCAGTGTGGAGCACTCAGATTGTATCTAACTGCAGAGTTTCCATTTGTAAAAAAACATCTCAGGGTAATTAGTTGTATTAGGTTTGGCCAAATGCCAGATAAAGGCTTGGATGCTAAGGTGGATAATACATTGCTATTGGCATGGTGCTTCACAGAGCCAGATATGCTCCATTTCCAACTGCTTTTGGTGTCTTTAGTGACTTGCATTACACAGCCATTGCATATACTGAGTCAGAGTAAATGGCATAGTACATAGCTAAGGGTCTTTTTCCAATATCTAATATTATAATATATGGTATTTAAGTTGATATATCTGTGGAATTAGGTATAATGGTTTTGTCTTTGTAAATGAGGTGGATATTTCCTGTTATTGGCAGTTAGGCTTGTTGGGGCAGAAAAATAAATGAGAAGAGGGAATTACAGAAGGTTGTAAACTCAGTTGAGCACCAACTATATATAATTATACTTAAGAAATTGCAATAATAGCTGGAAACTATGGCATGGTCAAGAAAAAAAAAAAGAATCCTCACTGGAAGAATGCTTTTGCTATTTGTAGCCAATTTCACATGCTAGTAACTTAGTTATACATTGATTTCTGTAAATGGTACTTTAGCTCACAAGATGGCATTTAGCATATTAAATCAAGTAAAGAGAAACATTGGACAAAGAGCTATTGGACAACACAGGGCATTCAGGGCTCTGTTCTTGCTTAGCTATTACTGACAGTGATCTGATAACTCTGTACTAGGACCATGAGAAATGGCAGGCTATAATAAAAAAACCTGCACACGATAAAAACTAGCCTCATTCTTAGCAGAAAGGACCAAAGCACAAACACTTGTCTTGAACCTAGAAATGGTCCTTCAGCCTGGGACTGAGACATGCTTACAGAGGAAATGGTTAGGTAACTAAGTATTTATCACTGCTCTGTGTATCACACCTCTGTGAATAACTAGAAATCTTCCAGACCTACTAGTGTAGTTTTTCCTCCACTGAGAAAAAAGTGATACATACATAGCAGATATTGAGACCCTTTGGAGCACTGATCCTAGTGGCTGGGAGTATTAAAGAAAGATGAATAGCAAACCAACAGAGAGTTAGAACTGACTGAGGTATTTTCCTTCCTCCTGAATGACTGAACATTTTATACACCTCTAATTCAGAAATAAGAAGAAAAAGGGAGCATCTTCAAAAAGATTCAGTTGCCATTTAGGTTAGCAGTGGCTTAGCAATTTATACCCTTCTGTTGCTCATGAACCTTGCCTGAAAATCTGACATTAATAATACGTGGCTGCAGGATGTGATGCAGTGATAGCTGCAGGTTCACTGCGTACGTAGCAGGTCAGTACCCTGCACCATACAGCTAATATCCATCATGAGCAAACCAAGTGTAAAAGATGCAAAAGATATTATGCCTATTAACCATGGGACAGGCTGTAAAGTAACTTCATATCCCCACTTAAATTCTGTCCCTTTAATTGACTCTGTCTATTGCTTTCAATAAAACAATTTATTAACTCTGTTGATACCATCATTATCTCTACCGGTCAATACATTTGTCTCAATCTAGCCTTTCTTTAGAGACAAGACAGTTCCTGATACCTTAGCAGATTATTTGCAGGTATCAGTTTTGTTTAAGCATTGTGATAACTGGCTTTAACAGGCTGATTTTGTTCCTGTAATATTCATGTTAATAACAATAACTTTTGAGAAACCCATTAGAAGTCTGTGATGGTAATTTAAAAGAAAGGTCAGATGCACCGTCCCCCATTCAATTATAATCAAGTCAGTAACTTTTGATGGATACATTAAATGATGCTGTCATCTCTGGACATAATCACAGAATCATAATTAGGCTCCTATTTCATTCAGAGTGTAGGTAACACCTGCAATGAAATGCTCTTCTAACTAAAGCAGGTGTTTTCAACAGAGAAAAAGTTTGCTGTTTTAAACTGCATTCAGCCAATACTGCGGGAGTCTGCCAATAGACAGCAACCCATAAGCTATATATAAATTAAACAATATCCCTTCATGACAAGAATATTATTAAAGCTGCAAAGTCAGACACTTAGAGGTGAGGAAATGCCAGCATCTAAGTTTCCTGGGTGACCTCAGTTTGTCCTCTCCTTCCATCATGCACATGCATAATGATGCAGTTTATAATTACTCAGCCAGAAGTTGTTATTTTGTTATGCCATATCCCTGTGTTCTGTACCCAAAACACCTTTGCTCTTGGGGCTGTGCAGAGCTGAGGGCTTGGCTCTGGTTATCACCTAAATGAATAAGGTGCTTTATGGAATAATACCAGAAGTAGATTCTTTCTGCCCTGGAAGATGTGTTAGGGATGTTGGGCTCTTGCTTCAGCAATTACTTAAATACCCCATTAAAGCCACACTTGCCACATCATGGATAAGGATATAAGAATGAACAAGTGCTGCTGGAAATGGGCTGTGGGCTTTGCATACAATACCCTGAGCAAGAATATAATGGATTTTTTTTCTGGAGTTTCCCCTGGCATTCTGTGCCTGTGAGCATATGTGTGTCTAGTGAGCTCTGGTGGGATTTTAAGCTCATTTAAAAATAGCACTTGTGCTTTATAAGGAAATACATTTATTGGGGAATTTGGAGCATCATTCTGGCAAAAAAAGCCAGGAGAAGTTTCACTGGTCATCTGCTTTTGTATTTTAAGCTTCTTTCTATATAATTCTAGTCGTAAGTAGCATAAAACATGATATTTTTTAATGCATGTTAGGAGTGTGTTATGGTTTTTACAGAACACAAATGGTAATATACGCAACTTCCAAAAAATACCCCAAAATAAACAACATGGTATGACTTTTTAAAATCAGCTTCTAACAAATTTAGCAACAATGCAGCTACAGTGGCTGATGCTGGTTGTGTATCTCACTGGCCACTTCAACAGATCTGTTCCTCTATGATCTGCTGTTTTTATGGCCAAATCTCTGACGTGAGCATGGAATGCTCTCAGGATGGCTGGAAGGAGCTCAGCCTCCACATCTGAGTATGTATAAGGGGTGTGTAAGCCTCCACATAGCCATCACCCTGGGGAACCTCTGCTGGCTTTGATAAACTCCACAGTTTTTTTCTCTGTATTAAGCCTCTGCTCCCAGTGAAGCCAAAGTACATGAAATTGGGACTGGTATATGTATGTCTCCCATGCTCCAGTAAGAGCTTCCAGCAATGTTGTGGGCATGAGGTCATATCTACATTAAGGCTGTGCTGTTTCCTCAGCTTATCTTCTCAGTCTAAGTCTTCTCAGGGTTTGTTTTTGGTTTTTTTTTTGGGTCCCTATTTTCTCATTGAAAATCTGAATGTTGTCTTTGTAACTATCATAATACTGTTTGTGTCAGAGGGTGTCTCAGCATGTCATGCTCGTACAGGACCTGCCTACCTGCCACACAGGGTTTGGTGCTTGCAAGTGCTTTTCTTGTCTCTGTGAAATAGTAGTGCAATATAGCTTTGAGCATCAGAGAAGAACTCAGGCACAGAAAATTGATAGAAAATCAGCTTTTTGGTGTTAACTCGTCAATCGCTATAATTCTATTGTATTGTGTTTCCATAGTTGTCTCTTGTTTTGAATTGATTCATTATAATAGCAAAAAAAGGCAAAAAACCTTTTATTCAAAGTTTCAAGTTTTATTTGAAGTAATTTTTTGATAGAGATGTTAGGGATGGTAGGTTAAGTTTCTGGAACAAATGTATTCAAATGTATACATGAAAAGTTCAATTGTTTTCTTTTGAAAGAAAAGTTTTTGTTTAATACTTGAGTTTACTCTTACTTCAGAAAGCAAAGGAAATCCTGATATAAAGCCAGAGACCAGGAGTCATAACAGAAGTTAAGCTGAAATTAGACATGAAAGATTTTTTTAATCTTTTGTCTCTGGAGTCTGAGAGAGCTCCTTGTCCAGTGAAGGCATCACAAAAAAGGAAATTCAGCCTTACTGAAAAATGCTTTTTTCCTCTGAGACACAAAAGAGAGTTTGAGCAGAAGTATTTTTAAGAGCAGCAGTCTTTCTTTCTCTGGTCAGACTCCGCAAAGCCACCACTTCTGGTTTGATTTGTGAGTTACTCTGCAGTTTTAAGCATCTGATGACAGATGGCCCAAATATCAGCACAGATTCCATCAAGCCCAGGAAAGTTGCCCTTGAAGACAGAGAAGGAGAGAAAGTGTTCATAACTTTAATAATTGAATATTCTACATGAACGTACAATGAGTCTAGTAAAGGTCGGATCCTGGCTTAAGAAGTTTTCAGAAATGGAGCAAAACTGTTTGGTTACCCTCAGTCTCACCTCTAGCCAAAGGATTTGCAGATCAAAGTGAGTGGCACTCACCTCCTCAGACTGATTTGGAGCATGAGGGGCTACTCTCTCCAATGGTTTTCCTTGGCTCTGAATTGTCACTTGGAGTGGTTTCTGGAAGGGTAATGTAATTCCTGTAGGCATGATCAAGCTGCTAAAGGTTGTTCAGAGAAAAAAAAAATACCACTGGTTTAATTTACAAAGACAAAACTTAACCTGTGAGGTTTGTAGCCTTAGCCTCAGTTTTCATTCTTATGGTAACAGCTGGAACCAGGAGTGTGCAGGTAGAATGAAAACACACTTGGGATTGCAAATTCACCATTTCACTTTTGTTTTCTTTGATTTTGTTTGCTCACTGTAATCTGTCAAACCTCTGTTTCAGGTCATAATCTAAAATAGGGAAGGGCATGCCTAAATTGCATAGATCTGAAAACTCACACAGTGGTTTGCTTCTCCAGGCTAGAATATCATTAAACTCAGCAGAAAAGTGCTGCAAATGTAGTGTAAGTGAAAGCCATGTCATACTCATGGTGTATAGGCTGTGTTTATGAGACAGATATCTCAAAGATGACTATATGCTAGTCATGCTTGCAGCTCAGGAGCATCCTTATACTCTTGTATAAAGTATATCACCTTCCCAGGCTCATAAAGTTGTTGGTTGTTTTTTTCCTGAGTTGGGCAAGTGACTGAAGCTCACGTGTTGCAGCAAATTAGCTCACGGTCATCTCGTTGGCACACTGGTTTGCCATTTGCAATTAAATCTAAATGTATACACATGCGTCCCCAAAAGACAAATACTGCTAGTAGTGACCAGGTGACAGGAATCCAGCTTCTCAACTCCTTTACTTTCTCTGAGTTTTTAAGCATGGAAAGTTACATGATGCACCAATCTGCAGGAATCTGCCTGCTGCCTCTTAATTGTGTACTGTAATCAGCCTCTTGTTTGCAACTCTGCAATGACTGAGCTATGTCTCCAGCTGAGGGCACGACAGGAACCAACTCTGCAGGCAAAGGTGTGAAGGAAGCTGAAGTACTGCTGAAAGCCTCTGCCTTGATGCTCTGAGGCTGACTGGGGTTCTGTGAGTGTAACTTTTTCTAAACTTTGTCTCTCAGCATGTGTTTTATAGTGTATTGATTAGTAAAGGAAGCATAAAATACTGTAAAAGCCCATATTCTCTTTGGCAGTTTTCATTACCCAAGGAAAACTGGACCCAAAGGGCTGGGGTCTTAAAAAGCTTTAATTACCTATAAAGATATGCATGACCCTGGATTCATTTGAAGTCAGGAGAAATAGGAACCACTCAGTATTTCACAGGAATTTACAGGCTCACAGGAATTACCCTGTGATATACACCACAATAAACTTCTGCAGGGATTAAACTGGGTGAAGCAGGAGAAACTTTCATTGCATCATCCAAGGTGAAAGAGCTACAGTGTAGTTCTGCTTTCCCAAAAACAGGGAGAGCAAAGCACCTGTACTCTTGCCTTTGCTTTCCTGTGCATTAGTAGAAATCTGTGTATAAGCTCTGTAGACAAATGAGGGTATTTGCAGTTGTGAGAAAACACACTTCACCCAAAAAGCAATAAAAGTGTTGCAGAAATGAATACTTTTGGGGATGGTCCAAGAGAGACGTGGCTTTGTTGGTTCACAGTGTCTATGGTTCGGGTGGTCTGCTGCCTGGAAAAGCAGAAATGTGAGGGCAGAAATGACAAAATAACCACAACACTGAACTAAAGTGCGATGTGCTCAGAAAGTAACTGAACACGATATTATGTGTTTGCATTTTGTAGCCATGAAATTATTCTTTTGGAAGGGCTGTAGCAGATAAGTATAGCCCTGAGGCTGCTTCAGCCTCATGGAGAAGATCTGCCTATAATGTTGGATAGCTCTTTGGATCCTTACTGGAATGTTCAGTTTACCAGAATCCTTTCTGGAGCTTTAGCCTTTCTCTTCTAAAACAATTATTCCCAACCTTGATGAGATCTCATGAAATATAATCTGCATAAATGTAATTGCTGCAGCCTTGTCTGGATTTAAATATGTGCTGTTGTATCTGAGGGCACCAAGGAATGGTTGTGTGTTTTTATTCAAGGCAAAATTTCTTAAATTCATGACAGTTTTTTGAAAAAAAAGTGTTAACGTGGAGTGAAAATCTTTCATGGGGAAGTGGAAGAGTGAAATAAATATGAACTTGTATCTTAGTTGTCTCACTTTTTAAAAGTGAGGCCATAAATTTCTAGAGTGGCCATCTAGATGCTAAAAGGTGTAACTTTTACAACTCATTACAGCACATTTTCTCCTTTATGTCAAATAAAACAGTATAGATGTTCTTGACAATACACCTCTGCAACTGCCTGTAATATAAACCTCAAGTTTATTCCCTCAAACTAGGTTATCGGGGGGCTCTGTTTGATTTAGGTTGTTTTACGAGTATTTGTGATGGGCAGAAGTTGGAATGAGCTGTAAATACTTGATGGATAGTGATACCAGATCAGGAAAATTGTAAAAAGATCATGGATTCTAAGTTTTCTTATGGTGTTTAACTGGACTGGGTGGCCTAAACCAGAACTGCATTCCTGTGGGTTGTGCTTGACTAGGAAAATAGTTCTATGCTGCAAATGAAGTTTTGGTCCTCTTTTCCTTTACTGTGGGGGGTACTGCATCTTGATGGTGCAGAAAGTGAACCTAGAGAAACACAAGAAGTACAAATGCAATTAAATGCAATAAAATAAAACTCACATGCAGTTCTCTGCCTAGGTGAGAAGAAGATAGTGAGCTGCCAGACCAGACCAAGGAGTGTTTGCTCCTTCTGACAGCATGCTGACTCCAAAAAAAAGGTTTTAAAGCCAGGGACAATATTGCTTCTAGGAGTAATTCAAGCCACAGATAATAGGCATGGGGAAGGATCTTGGCTGGCTCTCCCAGACCTGTTTATTGTGTGCTGCTTACTCCTCACTGCAGAGCAGATGGTATCTGCATGAGGTACCAACTTTGAGAGCAAATATGTTTGCAACCCAGGCAGAGTTTTGCCAGCTGTCAATATGTTTGTTGTTCACATGGTGAAAACTGGGCCCAATTACGAGAAGGGAGTTAGTGAGCCTGTGCATCTCCAAATCAAACCAGGTATATCACTCAGCAAGAAAAATTTGCTGTACCTTTAGTAGTAATTTGTATTTTTAACAATTTGTAGTACTTCTATATGGCCTTACATTTCAAGGGGTTCAAATACATCTGACTGAATTGCCTTCAAAGTGATGCAAGAAACAATCAGTGGTTGAGCAGAGCACAGCCATGGTAGCACGGGGACTTGAGAAATATGTATTTACAACCTCAGAGCCATGAGACATTTGATTTAGCCATACAATAGATCAGTGAGTAATTTCTTTACCTACCATGAGGGAGAGCAATGTAACTTAGAAAATATTTATGTTAGTTCACTTTGCTTATGTTTAAACATATATATAAAACGTGTACATGTATATATACTTAACATTTATATTTAACAACCATGTTTTATATTAAATATAAAAATATATAGTGAATACATAATACAGCCAACATAGTAAAATATAGAACATATGCTTTCTTATAGTAAAATATTTGCTTTATTTGGTTCAGTGCACTTCAGGTTGTTAACAGGAGTTTTAATTAAGTCTAGTGAAAATGTTATTTGTCTCCTGTAACAGTTCAATAGAGAAATAGGACAAATTCCAGCAATAATTGCACTTAATCTCTTTAGGGAAAAGGAAAAGAAAATATATTGTGCTTTCTAGTGGTGAACATTAAGAAAAACATCTTCTGAGAGCACCTGAAGTTGGTCTGAAAAATGAGCAATTACATTGTTCCTAGATAAAGATAAAGTGATCCTGCAGATACATGCTTAAGTGTATGTGAGACTGAATGATATTGGGCTACTCCCATACTTAAATATATAGACATGTTCATCAACATTTTGAAACTGATGAAAAAGTGAGAGTAAAATGTCATAAAAATAAAATGTGTTTGCTGCTCCATCTCCTCTCCCACCATCTCCTAAGTGTTTGAAGTGCTGATTTGGCTGTAACTAGCAACTAGCTTGTGAGATAAATTCCCTTTTATTGATTGAAAACAAAGTTCTTCATAACCCTCTTCTGGAATTCCCACTTCAGTACTGTCACCTATTTTTGGCCCTGTTTCACTGTAGTCTCTCATTTGGAAGTGTCTCAGATCAGATTTGAAAATACCTTTTCCCAAAGCTTAAGACCTTGCTTATATCTATCAGCCTTTGCTCCTATCCCCACATACAGTCCCAAGTGTAGGAGCTGGCCATGGGCTGAACGGGTGGCTCTACTTCAACTGCTTGGTAAGAAAATCAGGTCATCAGAAACTATGGGAACAACCAAAGGATCCAGCTTTCAGGGGTTTTGTGTGGACATAGTAGGGCTGCTTTTTTGTTGGCTATAATACCCTTGTTAGTAAATGTTGGGTGCTTGTATTAAGAATACTTGTAAAATCACCGATTTATGAGCTGCACTATAGATGAGTGAATTACAGAATGACATTGGTTTCTGTTCAAGTGCCCAGGAATGTATGTGGAAATGCAGGTGACAATGTACTCACTGGAGAGTAAATCACTTCACTGAGTAGATAAGGAAATTATAAAGGAAGTTATTCTGGACTTCTGATGCCCAGTTGGTGGCACAACTTGCTTAAATGGCTACAATTTCAGTGAAATGCTTTGTGGTTGGTGTGGGGTATTTTAAAGTGTATCTGGGATAAGACAGCTGTGTGGCAGGCACAAAAAGGATATTTCAGAAGTTGTAGGTATTTTTACAAGTGTAAATATGAGTAGCTCTGCTAAGAGAGCACAGTAGATTGCCCACATATAAAGCCCTTCCAGTGGAACTGGAATTTTTCCATTGGTTTTTCTGGTGTTTGTTTCAGCATCCTCTTCCTTAGAATTTGGATGAGAAACCTCACTAAAGCTGTACAAAATCTGGGGTTAGTAAACTGTTTATTTCCATTTCTGCTTAGGAAAATCAACATGACACGGAATAGAACATGTTTCTGCAGAAGGTTTGGTTTAGTTAAATTGTACTTTTTCTGCATATTCATAGAATCGTAGAATCATAGAATCATTAAGGTTGGAAAAGGCCTTCAAGATCATCAAGTCCAACCATCAGCACTACACTCTCATGAGCATTAAACCATCTCCTGAAGCACCACATCTACCCGTTTTTTTAACACCTCCAGGGATGGTGCCTCCACCACCTCCCTGGGAAGCCTGTTCCAATGCCTCACCACTCTTTCTGTGAAGGAACTTTTCCTAATATCCAATCTGAACCTCCCCTGGTGCAACTTGACCCCATTTCCTCTTGCCCTGTCACTAGTCACTAGGGAGAAGAGGCCAACAGCCACCACAACACAACCTCCTTTCAGGTAACTGTAGAGAGCAATGCAGTGTTCCCTCATCCTCATCTTCTCCAGGCTGAACAGCCCCAGCTCCCTCAGCCTCTCCTGAGCCTCTCCTCATAAGACCTGTTCTCCAGATCCCTAATCAGCTTAATTGCCCTTCTCTGCACCCTCTCCAGCACCTCAATGTCCTTCCTGTACTGCAGTGCCCAGAACTGCACACAGCACTCGAGGTGTGGCCTCACCAAGGCCAAGTATGGGGGCAGGATCACCTCCCTGCTCCTCCCTGCTCCTGCTGGCTACGCTATTCCTGATGCAGGCCAGGATGCCATTGGCCTTCTTGGCCACCTGGACACACTGCTGGCTCATGTTCAGCCAGCTGTCAATCAACACCCCCAGGTCCTCTGCTGGGCAGCTCTCCAGCCACTCCTCCCCAAGCCTGTTGTGCTGCTGGGGGTTGTTGCGATTGAAGCGCAGGACCCAACGTTTGGCCTTATTGAGCCTCATGCCATTCACCTCGGCCCATTGATCAGGCCTGTCTAGATCCCTCTGCAGAGGGATTCAGAGACCACTCCATCCTAGCTTGTGGATTTCTGCCACATGACTTATTTACTGCTTTTGTCTAGAAATGAAGAAGACTTTCTGTGTTCTCACATTTTCTACAAATCCTTTTTCTGTATTAGTTTGGGGGCACAAATGCTAGGAAAAAAGTGAATTATTGATAAAATAGTGATTTTGTGGAGAAAATTCTAACAAAAAAAGAGACAAAAACATGTCTCCCATCTGTCTCCTAAGCAGTGTGAACTCTATCTTGAGATATTGTTCATTGTTTTTGTGCTTGGAGAGAATAGAGAGCCTGTGACACTTTCTCTGGAGAAGAGTAATAGATTTTCTTCTTTTAGTCTGGGTATACCATTTGACACTTGGAAACACTCTTGGGGTGCTTGCCTTCACTTATCTTTTGTTTCTTATCTCTTGAGCCTGCCAGTAAGTCAGTGGAAGGTTTTTTTGTGTTGTGAAAGGATTTTTTCATTCCTTCCCATGTTACATGTCTTTATCATTTACATTCAGAGGAAGGAGGGTCTCTCTAAGAGCACAAGGCCATGCTGCTTGGGAATCTCAGCTCTGCACACGTTTGACGTGCCTTTGATTTGTAGGTAGTGAGTTTTAAATCTATTTTAAAGTCTTTCTCTTGCAATAGTACAGAATAGCCCTCACCATGAAACACCAGTCTCTTGTGCTAGATCTTGTAGAAACAGAAACCAAGAATAAATATATTTTATTGCTGGTGGATATGGCTCACTTCCAGTTTTCCAAGACATGCTGATTGCCTGCTGAAGGTAGCCTGGGTGTGCACCCTTCTGAAATGATTGTGTCCTCACAATTTCTGCAGCTGCCCCATTTTTGGGATATGTGTTGTGGCTTTTTGTGATCTATGATTTATTTTTTCTTTTCAGTCAGTCACACTGGTGGATGGTATGATGGTGTCTCACTGGGGTAGGATTCAGGACCCTCCCCAGCCCAGCTGCATTAACTTGCAAAATTATTTAATTCCTCCTTCCTGAGCAAAAGCAGAGTTTCAGACCCGGCTCTAATCTTTGTACATTAACAAGGCGCTTGCAAAACCACACGAAGGGGTTCCAGGTGGATGGGGAGAGGACTGGGATAAAACCAGGCTTGCAGCCTGGGCTGTCTGCACAGTGAGGACATACCCAAACTGTCCTTTTGTGACTCTTCTGACACATTCCCATGTCTCATTGCACTGCCAGGACAGCAGTGCCTTCCTGGTCTCTCCCCTTGCAAAAAATCCACATTGTCTTCCCTTCTTTTTCTCTTCCAAACTCTTTATTGCTTCATTAATACTGAAAGGATTGGCTGCTCAAGCTGTAAGAGAGGCAGCTTGTCATAATAGAGGCAAGAAACTGGCACCAGCGATTTACTGGTTTGACTAGAGCTCTGTCTCCAGGAAATCTCCTTCTGAGCTCCCCGGGTGAGTACAGAGAAATGTTGCAGCCTACCTAAAGAACAGAGCTACGAAAAACAAAACAAAACACCAACCCCACCTTCACCCCCCAGCAGGAGGTTAGTAAAAGCATCAGCCAAAGATCTCCAGTAATGATGTAATTTAAGGCACCGACTTTTGGGTCATCACCCAGCCTCCTCCCTTTCTGCAAGCCTGAGGCACTGCTCTGTGCTGCCCTTGCTCCCATCTGCTGCCCTTGCTCCCATCTGCTGCAGTGGCCAACCGTGGGACCAGCGTCCCCTGAATTTCACCCGCTAGAATTTCGTTCGCCCTCTGCTTTCAGCTGATTATCTGAGTGGAATTGCTGAGTGCGTAGTGGATGAATCTGTGGATATTGTGTTCCAAAGGGTAGCAATTGCATTAGGTGATTTGGGAGAAGGCTGAGAAGCATCTTGCATGGCCTTTCCAAAAATGTGTTCTCTAGAGCTATTCCCGAGCTTATTAGCACTGAGCCCTATTAATTCAGAGAAGCTGCTCTAAGGCCACTTGGGAGATAAGGAAAGATTAAATAAAAGAGCATAAGTGCTTGAAGATGAATCCTTAATGCCCCTGGTGAAAGGAGGCCAAATTAAATGTGAGTTGCACCTCTGCCTCTGTTAGCTTCATTTCAGTGCAGGGATAGCTGATCTCCTCCCCAGCTTCCTACAGCTGCCACCAGAAATCAGCTGGCTCCAGGCTGGAGGAAAGTTCAAGCCATTTTGGCATTAATCTAATATTGTCTCAGGATGTCTACACTTAAAAAAAAAATAATAATGAAAAAGTAAAAAAAAAGGGATAAAAAAAGAGAGTGAGTTACATAAGGGACTGAGAGGAATGGGGAATATTGGTTGGGACTGAGGATTTGGTGGCAAAAGCAGTGGTGAAAATTATGAGAGAAGGAAGCTCTGCTGAAGAACAGTCTTTGTTAAAATAAGGTGCTTTCTAGAGGAAGGTGTGTCTCACAGAGTGCTAAAAATTAACAATGAAGTGTGAACAATAGGCCTAAGTCTTCTATTGCATTTTGAAAACTAAGGATAGACCTTGCTGGAATATCTGGGCTCCTTCAGCTGACAGGCAGGATGATCCTGTGCTGGAGAAATTCACTCTTTCTCTGGGCTCAGCTCCTGGCTTGGCTCCAGACTTGTCGGTAGGGATTTCACCTCTTGGAGACGCTCTGTGGGGATGGCAGGATGCCAGCAGCTGGTAGAATGTTGCGGGGTTTATAAGAAGATCAAATAGGTGATTTTT
This sequence comes from Apus apus, assembly GCF_020740795.1. Lineage (NCBI taxonomy): Eukaryota > Metazoa > Chordata > Aves > Apodiformes > Apodidae > Apus > Apus apus. The sequence goes on from NC_067284.1 coordinate 45,424,803, forward strand.
TTTCTCTTGGAAAATCCTCATAGAAACAAGAAAATAAATGTACAGAATGCTATTGACTCATGTGCTGGAGTTGCCCCAGGGTATATAAGTGGATGCTGTGTGCCCTGGCTTTCCTGAAGGAGATGATCAGTGTATGAGGGATGTGCACAGAAATCAATCTTTTAAGATTCTCCCATAAGTAAAAACAAATACTGAACAAAGTTGTGGTCTCTTCCCTTTGCCCTTTCCAAAGATATTTCCTAGGTGGGGTCTAATTCGGATCTCGCCTATTTTGCACTGCTGCAACAGGTGAACACTTGAGCCTTTGACTGAAGGCTTCACCTGGCAGGTCTGGTGCTACTGGCATTCTGGTGGAGCTTTGCCCACTTTTTCCTGCATTATTTGTAGCCTACTGGTTAAAGTTTATCTGGCAAGAGATTTGAAAAATGTTCTGGCATGGCCCTTTTCAGCAAAATGATTTTGTGTTGATCCTCGGAAGCCAATTTCTTTGGCAAAGCTTTCAGCAGGGAAGAGGAGCTGCAGTTCACCACTCTTGAGGGACTAATCTTGATGTATTTATTCTGGTATCCTTTTTGGAGTTCAGGTGTTTTAAGGCAAGAAAAACTTTTAAATTCATTTTATTTTGTCATTCTCTGAGAGCCTTGAAGTTATTAAACCACCCTGAAATCTGCACTCAGCTGTCACTCTGGGGCCTGGTTCGATACATGCTGGTGAATCACTGTTCCATCCTCTTGCATGGCCTTCCTCACTGAACACTGAACAGTGTGTTGGCTTTATTTGTGCTGATTTCCTGGCATCATGGCAGCAATGAGCATATTAGCAACCATTGCAAGCCAGTATATTCCAAAAGAAAGGTGAATTTACTGGGCACTGCCCACCTGAAGGAGAAGAAATCGATTTTCACCTGATTCTCAGAAGACTCCCACACATTTTCAAGACCAGTAGGTGCATTAAGATCACATCAGTGATTTAAATCCACAAAAGCCAGGGATTTTGGACTTCAGGATGTAAGCTCTGAGTTTCCAAATGCATCTATGTGCCTCAGTAGTGCAGCTGCTCCTCTGCAGGGAGTTCCCAGGGAAGTTTGTTTGGAGTTGCAGCAGATGGGCACAGCTGTACACTGGGGATGGGCTCGGTGCTGTACCACTGACTTGTCTTTGATGTCTTTCTGACTCAGGCTGTTATTATGAGAACTGTTACTGTCAAGGCGAAATGTAGGGATAGTGCAATGAAATGAAGACACTAATCTGGTTATAGTGACAGACTATGAAAATAAACCTTTCTCTAGGAGTAGAGTTTTGACAGTTGACATCTTATTTTAGTGCATTCCCAAATCTTGGGATATTATGCTCTTTATTTTCTCACTGTTCAAAGAAAAAGCTTACCTGCAGTAGGCACGCACAGATATTAAGTGCATTAATAAAAAAATCATCCATTTTGAGCCAAATATATACCACTTAAAAATCTGTTGAGTTTTTGACTTTTTCCCTTATGCTGACAGCCTATGGTAGGCTCAAACTTTTGAGCACCACAGCGGGAACAATATGCTGGGCTGTCAGGATGGCAGATCAGTGAAGCTTTGGGATGTTCAAGACAGCTTAATCTGCACTGGACGCGGCTCAGCTTTGCCAAGGCAGCTAAATGAGGAACAGTTACCTGAGCTGAGAAGTAATGAAGCCCAAATGCTCATGGATTTATAGCTCCATGGATGACTTTGGCCTTCAGCAAAGCTTTTCCTGCAGCACAGCCATTGATATGGCATGAGGCTTGTATGAAAGTCAGTTCTTTGTAGTCACTAAAGAGGGGGAAAAATACTAATTACATGTGCAATCAGTTCTGCTGGCAAGACAGTGATCATCTTTCTACTGAAGTTTCTGTGGGAATATTTTTTTCTTTTTTTGAAATAAAAAACACTTGGAGAATACTTTGGGAAGAAAAGCTCGATGTTTCTGACAGGCACAAAAGAAATTATTTTTTTTTTCCCCCCATAGACATTGAGTCTGCAGTGCCTGGGCTCCATACTTCTATCGGCAATTTCCATTGCCCTCCTGTGTTTCATGTGAATTTTACATTTTAATTTTGTCTTTACCTGGGAAGGACAGGAAGTGCCTTGTTTTACCCCAACCTGAATGTCCTTCTGTTACCAGGCACTGGACGGTGAGCCCTTGGTTTTGGACAACTGCGCTCGGTGTTGTCGGTTGAATCCTGTGTACTGCAGGCAATGCTGCTTGCAAATGGGATGCCTCTCCCAGAAAGTGGGTGGCATAAAATGTGGGCTGGTTCCTGAGCCTGGGTGAGAAGGCGGCTCTGTGATGCTTCCTATTGCCTCTTCCTCCCCAGGCTCCAAACTGGTGTGCCCATCCAGAACCATCCATACCTGGTGCCTCAGGGAAAGTGCTGTAAAACTTGGCAGTGCACAGTCATGTTGCAATTTGCCAGCATGAAAAATGCCACCAGTGCAGACAGGTAGGAGCTGCCTGGCTAGGCTTTAATTCTTTTTTGTATTGTGCCTTGTTTTGCCTGACAGGACAGTATAATTCCCAAAAGGCCAAAAAGATGTTGAGCTGGAGGTGCCTGTATGAGATTTGAGGCCAATGTGCAGATTGATAGTGGTGAGGCAAACAACATAAATGAATGTACCCTGCTCTGCACCTTCATGCCTGATTCCCTTGTATACTTTTTGGCTCCAAATGGGCATGGAAGTGCTACTCGCAGCCTCTCTGGATGGCACTTTGAACCCCCAGCTGTGAGGCCAGTGGTTAAATACATGCATTATTAATCTCCAGGGGAGAAGTGCCATCCTCTAGGGCAGCAGTTTCTGTCCAGGTGTGCTGCTGCTATCAGATGAAATGACTTATTGTTTCTACAAACTGCTGACCTCTGCCCACTTGTGGAGTGATTTTCAGAAGTCAATGAGGTTCTGCAGTGAAAGAAAAGTTTTCTTTTGGCTGATTTGAATTATCCATGAATTGGTGCTTCATGCTGGCAAACTTGGATGGAGTTTTTCTTTGCTTTGTAAACCAGCACCAGGCAGACTGGGGTTTGCTGTGGTTGTTGGCAGTGAGGATGTTGGTTGGTGGGAGCAGGTGCAGGCTGGCTCCTGCCCTTCTGACAGCAAATGTGCAGGTGTCAGCTTGCACAGCCATGAAACCTCGTTCTTCAGTGAGATGTCAGGTGTGGTAAATGGTGCCTTGATTTATGAAGATGATCTCTGAAGAGGCTGTTATCTAACAGAAAACAAAGAACATTTATTTGTATTCATATTTAATAGGCATGAGGCAAACTGTAAACTGCATTAAATAAAAAAATGGATTCCCTGTTGTACAGTGTTAAATCAACGGTGATTGCTAAATATTTTACCTTCTTTGTATATTATGGGGTGCTTCTTAAGATTAAGATATAAGGAAATTTGTATAATAATCCACCAAATGTCTAAACATTGGCACATAGAACAGCAAATGCATGCTTTTAAAATTGCCCATGTTTATTTGAATGCAAGCATAAAATAGTTCTGTTTGCTTCAGTCTTTCTGTTATTATGGACTGCTTGTTAAAATGTCAAACACATTTTTGTCAATTAGAAGTTGCGTGTTTAGAGTGAAGGTGCTGTGCAAGGACTGGTTGAATTATGCTGCATCCCACACTTTGCAGTACCCAATACGTGCTGAGGGAAGCAGAGATTTTTCTACAGATTTCTGTAGGTTTGGCTCATCCTCTGCTGCTGGTGTCTCACCATTTGCCCAGCTGTGACTTTTGCTGCCACTGGCATGCTTGCAGGATTTGGGTGCTATGAGGACAATGTGTACATATGAGGGAACTCTGTACCAGGATTATACGCTGTGCTTGGCTTGCAACGTCAAGGCAGTGGTCTTTGTCAAAAGTAAATGTTGAGTTTCAGCTTGAATCTTTGTTGTGAGGGGAGGTGGGAGGGACATCCTGCTTATTTCTGACTGGTTGGATTATGTCACTCCCATTTCTCAGTAGAGATGTTCTTCCTTCTGCAAGTGAAAAGAGGATATCTGGTAGAAATTTGTTTGCAGTGTTCTGACCTGCACTCCCAGTGGGCTTGGGGCTATCAGCACACCCAGTCCAGCTGCAAGGAGTGCAGATCTGCTCTGCCAAGGTTTCTACATCTCTGCCAATTTTTTCTAACAGTTCAGATGGTAATTTTTTATTACTAGTTATAGCACTTCTCTTTTTTTAAGGCAAAACAATGCCATCAAGCCATGCATTTAAATGAATGTATATGCTCAGGTAGGGACAACCAATGTGACACGAAAAAAATATTAGAGATGATTTAGGGATTTTTCCAGTCTTTGGGTGGGGAGGGTCAACTCCCCTCACACACAAGGCAGGAGAGTATCTGAGCTGAGAAGTATTTTAGGGTGTTATACACAAAAGCCCCACAATTCTTAAATGGCTTTTAATCTTCTTGTGCTGCTGACAGGCAGTGTGGTGGTTTTTAGGAAGTGATGCAGTGCTTGCACAAGATGTGTGGCTTTCAAGTGATGGTCTTGGAGGTGACTAGACACTTGCAGCTATGAGGGAAGGGCCACACCAGGGAGCGAAGAGCATCACCTTTATGGCTGAAATTGCTCAATACACCCATTGATACTTGCTTTTCCTGCAGATGATTGTATTTTAGGTGTAAGCTTTTCCTCCTGCTTCATCACTCCTGTGATTATGGAAATTGTGCTTTCTACTCAAGAAGAGCACAGAAGGCTTGTGACTCCCAGGCTGGGGAATAGACCACAGTCTGTGAAAGCTGTGGCTGTTTTCAACGGAGAGATGATCAAATGCACCCCATGGTGTAGCCTAATTTTACAGAGCATCTCACAAAAATGATTTGATCTCCACACATTTGGCAACACACACATTGGAGTGTGTTGGCTGGATTCAGCAGCAGAGCAGACTCATGCCAGAAAATGCAAACCAGGAGGCTGGAGTGTGATGGGGCACCTGCTCTACTGCTGCCTCGGTGGGAGGGACACCAGCTCATTGTATTGGTGACCTGCTCACCACATGGGGCCAGCAGCAGCTACAGCCCCCGCAAGCAGGCCCTGACCCTTCAGTTTACAGAAAGTCACAATGAATCCTACTTTTTCAGAACACAGTCGTAGAAGAACTCCATCTGTGCTGGTTTTCATTTATGTCCACAGCTGGTGTCCTGAAATGGAGACAGCCACATATGCACCCCACCTCTTGTCAAGGTTGTAACAGTGCATTGAAATATGCAGGTGGAAACAAATTTTTCTGCTTGCAAATCCAGCAAATGGATTTTTGATCATTTGCACTGTTTGTTTTCTTCTCCTCCTTCTTGGATGTACTATGCTTGTCGTGCCTCTTGCTCTCAGACAGTCAAAATTGATGACACTTTTCTGCTTTCATTATCAGCCTTTTTTACGAGGAGAAAGATTGGAGATGTTGTGCTGAACTGGTAGTATCCAACTCTTTGTTACCATGCCATAGGGAAGTTTCTCATTAATAGCTGAATGATTGCAATATATTTAGACTGTCCTCACTTTGATCTGGGGGTCGTCTGCAGATACCTGGGATCAGTGGCAGCAGCGTGTAAGTGTGGGAGGAAGGGTTGGGGTCACTTGTCCTCCAAGCAATGGCAATGGGAGTTTGTTTATATTCTTGTGCACTTTGGTGATTGAGCTTAGCCTCTATGTGGTGACTGAGCACCAGAAATTCATCTCCTGCTGCATCTTCTCAGAACAAGAGCTTCTGCAGGCAGCAGGCAGTCTTACTCTGCAGCAACAATCTGCTTGCCTTTGTCCTTGTACTTTCGTATTAGCTATTAACAAGCCTTTCTGATGAGGGCTTTTGAAAACGGAAGAGGTAAACCAAAAAATTCCAACGTTGCAAAGGATGGATTCCGTGATGCTGTGTACAAGCTGTTACACTCACTGCTGGGGTCTGTCCTGGGATAGGAAGGAGAATAGGGCTGCGAAGAAGTTTAATTCATTCCCCATCCAAGGCCACTGGTGCATTTCTGGGGGGAGCTGTGTGCTTGTACAGGAAGGATTAGCAAGGCTGCTTGCATGTGCTTCTGCTCATTGGCTGCAAGAAGCATTATGTCCAACCTTTACACTGGAATGTTTCCCTTCTCTGATTGAGAAAAAGATCTTCATTCCTCACCATTCCTAATTACTCCTGTCCCAAATGCCCACCATGGACAGAATGTTAAATTTGAAGAGGTGTAAAGAATCAGATGGCTGATTTTCATCGAAAAGCTGAAAAGATTGTGTTGTTACGAGACTGTGTGTGTTGGGTGCATCCTGGGGAGCTGATGCACTAAATTACACATGAGCAAAGTACGTCCAGCTCTCCCTGGTGCTCGTGCAAGGGCAGAGCTCAGCCATGGACCCTAAATCCTCCACAACCACGGCCAATGCCACTTTTGAGGGACTTGCTGGAGTTCAGGAGTAACTGGGTTAATGCCACTGTTTGACCTGGAGCACTCTGAACTATCCCTGGCATGGCAAAATCAGAGGGATTGGACTTAAACTGAGTAAAGGAAATATTAGAGCTTATAATAAGGCATAGGCATAAGGTACAATATACTTTATCGTATTTTAAGTCTGTAACATAAACAGTGATGAGTTCTTCTTACCTGAGTGCTTCCAAACAAAATTTTGATCAGAGCTAGCAGGTTGTTGTTCTAGCTGAGGGGTAGGAAATCCAAGATAAAATACTGAGATGAAATGACCTTCCCCTCTCTGTCCCTATAGCTGATTTACTTAAGCCCAGATGCAAACATAGATTTCACAGCTGGTGTTTAGCATAGACTAAACCAAAATCTTGAATCCAAAGCTTAGCAGTGTTCAAAGTGCAGTAACTTATATCATAGCTTATTCTGCTTTCTGGAATAAATGAGGTAGAGTGAAGCTCTCAGAACTCAGTGTAAAGTGAAGAAAGCTCCACAAAAATGCTGTGGTGCACCAGAATATATTTATTTATTTATTCATTTCTGGAAAATTAGATGAAAGTCAGGGAAGGCACAAGGATTGTCCTAATGAAATTGGCAACAGTAATTGTAATTAAAACAAGACCATTTGGGATGTAAATAAAACCATTTAGAGTTTGACCACAGTTTGCAGAGGTTAGTTTTCTTCCTTTCTTACACTGCAGATATATTTCTGCTAAAACTTTATGTGTTTAGCATTGACTTCCATTAAAAAGACATTAAGACTATAGGAAGCTTTTTTTTTTTTTTTTCCTCACAGCAATCAATGGCTAAAAAGAGCTGTATGTGAAATATCCAGAGTAAAAAGGTTATTCCAAAGTCTTGGCAGTTCCAGCACTAGGCACACAGCACCTTTTGAAATGGTAAAAATAATGGGATGACTGCAAGGCTGCTGCTTGTTTGCTTATTTAACTGGTTGGTGCTACTGAGCAAAGGGCTGTGCTGAGGTGAGAATTTTGCTGAAGACCTGGCAAACAGAATCACTCCCTGGCCAGGGTGGGATGTGATTGCAAACATGAGATTGACAGCCATTGCATGGAATAAATTATATTAATTAGCTCCCTATAGCTTGTATGGAAGTGCTGGTGTGCAATATGTCCTGAAAACAGAAATGTGACATCTCAAGTACTATGAAAGCTGTTGTCTTTGTTATGCTTCCCTTCTTGCAAAACTCAGCAGAAGTCGTAAGAGCTGCCTGTACAAAGGCAGAAATGTGGGTATTTTCAATGGAAAACCTTTGGCTTCAGATTTTATTTCTTCCACTTCTCTTGAGGGTATACAATAAATCTTCCCTAGTTATTTTCACTTGAGGCAACGATGCACCAGAGTGATATGTTATAGCTTGCCATGGTGCAACAAATATCTTCAATTTACTTTTTTACAAGTCTACTAATTTTTATGGGTTTCCAGAGCTGTTCATGAACTGAGGAACAGCTGTATGATGGAAAGGAAAATAATAATAAAAAAAACTCCATCAGCGTGGTACCTTAAAAATATCTGCACTGAACAAGCACGCAGACGGTTGCATTTGTATTTCAAAAGGGACTGGGATCTTTCAAGTCTGATCCTTCATTGGCTGCCACTGGTACCAGACAGCATTGCTATCTGCACCAGCTTTCAGTTCCAGGAGCAAAGATGTTCCCTAGACATTCCCAAAATTGCTTGATAGCAGCTTGGACAGCAGACTTGGGGCTTGTATAGCAAAGTTCATCTTCAGCACAAGGAGACGTACACATGGGGACTCACCTCCCTCCTGACTTGTTGCTGTGCAATGTGTGCCACCCTTTGGAGTTTTGAGAGTTTTGAGGAATGGGAGTTGTTTTGGACTTGATTGACATCTCTGGTCCTCTGAGGGACTAGACAGCTTGTGACAGCCCAGTACAGCTGCAGAGAACAGTGCAACATTCTGGGCGAGCCACTTGTGCTGTCAAGGTGGCCCAAACTTGGGCCACACTCAAAGGTTTTGTAGGTGACCAGTGGTCCCTGAGTGTCACTCATGTGTCCTCTAGTCCAGATTTGAGATTTTTGCTCCAAGACCTTTGTGCAAAAAGGATATGAAATTTGGCTTCTTTTAGCTCAAAGGGGTCCAAAGGTCTTGGAGAAAAATCAATTTGCTTGACAGACTTGGCAAGGAGAGCTCTCAGCTGGTGGCTGGCCTCTCTCCAAGCTCCCTTACAGGGACAGGCAGGATAATTTACCAGATATTGTTACAGAAAAGTGGGATAACATATTCAGGAATGTACAAGTGACTGAAGAGCTTAATGCGTAAGCACTTAGAAGCAAAAATCTCTTTGGTACTTGCTTTTTCCTCCTGTTGAGCAAAGGAATGTATTTGACCCTGTTCTGTGACAGGTATTGGTTCAAAGTCACTTTGAAAAGGGGCAATAGAAAGTGTCAAAGCAGTCCATGAATGTTTGAACCTTATGATTTCTCTTGAAAGTACACAAGATTTCTCCTCAGTCCATGGATACACCGTGACTGATTTGTTTTATCAACAGCTAGAATTTTCCATTTTTCATCAGCGTTTTTCTTACTGCTTTAACTTTTTAGCATTCTCTAAGTGAGTGTGTTTTGGGTGATTTTAAATGAAATTTAAACACCACTCTTTTTCAAGAAATAGCATTGCTATTAGTTTAGCAGCCTTGAAAGTGTACAGTTATTACTGCCATAACACTGCAGTGGAAAAATATGGCTTGAACTGTTCTCTCTGTTTCTCCTACTGTCACTTTAAGTCTTGGGATTTAAGGATCTCTGAAAACCTTCCATGTGTGCAGCCACTGGTAGGAGCCATTGCTTTGGTGTGGTGGAAAAATTAGTTTTTTGTTTCTCTCCAAATTCAGTTAGTCACCATGATAGGAAAACCAGGAAGTGAGAAAGGGAAGAGGCTGGCACACGCTCTTCTTGCTCTCCAGCTCCAGCACATCACCCCCTGCCTTCAGGTTTGCAAAGTCATTTTTTTGTAGCATGACAGTGTTGCACAAAGCAAAACCATTTTTTGGTATGAATATGCCTGGTGGAATTTTATGGGAATCCTATGGTTTATATTGCATTTATAGGATGGAGGCTGGTTTAAATTCATTAGCCTTTCATCAAGAGTATTCCATTGAACTTTCATTCACTGTTGCCTTTAAGATGTGAGGGACCAAAATAAATGAGAATCCTGGAATATCAAAAGAAGGTTAACACGAGGATTAAGCGTTTCCTTGTTTAGCAGAGAAATGGTAAAATCATTGTGAGAGGATGGGAAGAAAAGTACAGAATGCAAATTGTAAGTCCTAAATGTCTGGCCTCATTTCTAACCTGTGTTTAGAGGAACCATGTGGTTTTCCTGCTTTGAAGTCTCAAACACCTGAAAATTACTGCTGCCTGCTCAGGTTTACTGCTGTCCTGCTCAGCGAATGTGAGGGCTGCACACAGTGAGTAGTGGGGACAAAGAGTTACTCACAGCAGAGGTACTAAAGATCAGACTCTGGCATTGCAAATTTAAGGTCTACTGTTTGTTGGTTTTTTGTCAGAACACTTTAGACAAATAATGTCAGGATGGATTTAGCAGAGCAGGCTCTGCCTTGGGGAAGGCAAGGGAGTAAATGACCTTGTAGGATCTCTTCCCATTCTCCTTTATAAAATACTGCTATCGTTCTGGTCCTCTGGGACCCAAAACTGCGCAGCATTTTGCATCTTAAAGTCAGCCTGAGAGAAGGTTACTAAAGACAAAACAGCTTCAGCCAAGAGTATTAGAGCTGCATTTGCAGAAGTTACTAATGTATTATTTTTTGACATCATTAACTTGAGCTTTTAACCATAGGAAATGTACGCGAAAAACTTCGTAGCCTCTTTCTCTTCCCTGGTCAACAATGGCTTCAGGACATACAAGAAAAATAACGCAATAAAGCCCTTTACTCTCTGTACACTGAGAGTACAGATTACCCATCTTTGTAATTACCCATCTCTGCAAAAGGTGCAATAGGGTAACAGATTAATAATGATGTGACATGTACTTTACAGCCTCCCTTCACTTCCCACTGGCTGCCACGTGTTCCCCTGTCCCTCTATTACACAGAGAGGACAGCCCTTAGCTGCCACCTCTCCAATACTACCAGAGCTATGCCAATTAAATAGACTTCTGTATTTATTGTGGAAGAGTTGCTTATACCTAGTGACATTTCTGCTGACTGCTGTTAAAATCCCCTCTGCTTTAAAGTCAGGAACTGCATCTTAAGAGTGTCAAACAAAACTGTTTCTGAAGAAAATGTCTCCTGAAGTGCTGAATATAAAATAGTTAAATGGTAAATAACACAGTCTGCAAAGGCATACTGGGAAAATGGACTAAAAGGAGAAATGAGATTTAATGTACTCTGTCTTTTTGCTCTTTGCAGTTAGAGGAATTGATAAAGCAGATTTGGTGAGGAGGGTAAGAAAACTCAGGGGAGACACAAACACCAGCACACATACCTCATGAACAAAAACCCCAAAGGATTTCAGAAAAATGTTCTTTCTTTTACTTTCTAGCTCTTCTGCTTGTTTTTTGTTTGTTTGTTTTTTTGTTTCCCTAAAAACCAATATAACTCTCTCTTTTATCTTCTCCTTTCTTCTTTCTTTTCTTTTTTTTTTTTATCTTCTTTCTTAAATTTCTCATTAGTTTCTGCTTTAGAATTGTGCAAGATCAAATGTTGTCAGCTTGTAGTGATGAATATCTGTTTGCAGATGTTATATAATTCATCCCAGCCCCAAATCGGGTTAGTGCAGAAATAGCTCTTCATACCTTTGAGCTGCCAATTAGGCAGCAGAAAGCAGCTGCTGGCATCACATGCCATGCCAGGGTTTTGCCAGCAAAGTCAGGAAGACATAGCACTAAGTTTTGGGATGTAGAAATGAGGTAAAACCTGCCCCTAATGTGTAGTTGGTGCTGTGTTTATCCTATATTAAACTGAAAGTCTTATACCAATTTATTAACTCTGAATCTGTTGCACTTGGAATCTCCTTATTCATGGTGATGAAAGTGCAAAATATTGAGTGGGGGGTTTCCTTGGCATGTTGTCCTGGGGCAGGCTGGTGCTGGCAGAAATCCTGTTCAGGCTCCTGTTCAGTAGCATAGCCAAGCTCGCAGTCAAAGGGACCAGCTCTGTAGTGGTCTGTAAAAACGAGAAGCATCAAGCCCCTTCCAAGCTACATTCACTTGAGCACTGCTCTCCAACCACTGTCCTCTAGTGAACTTGCCATGACTTCAGTAGATTTACCTATGGGTCAGAAAAGGCTCAATTATGCCCCTTTCTGGCAGTCGAGTGCTAAGCTGGGCAATTTCATTTCAGACATCAGACCAAATAATTAGTCTTAATTTTCTAGCACTCTGTTGAATCTGTCATTTTTCCTGGCTAGCACTGGGACATAGCAGGGAGACTTTGCGGTCACAGATGTGTAATCTCATTAAATATAACAGGCCAGATTTTCATCTGCAGCCATCAGGTGCAAAGGCTTGGGAGACAAGGATGCATTTGCAGTGGTGTAGGTTGCAGACTAGGCTGACTATCAGGATGCTCATCCTGTGTGGTACTTGCAGGAGCAGCCATGGTAGTTAGTGCATTCAAAACAGTCCATTCCAGAGAATGGGGGACCTGCCAACATTCTGCTTTTTAAATAATTCATGGGTCTACTGATAATTCCTATTTCAGTATTTCTGTCTCATTTATTCTACAAGAAAGGCTGATAGAGCTGCAGCTTGTTTTTTCTTGGTTAGACGAAAAAAAAGCGTTTGCTGGTTACATAGCATCCCTAGGGAACCCCTCAAAATCAGACAGAGATGCTAATTATTTTCAACTGGCCATGACCACTGGTCTGTGTTAAGACAGTTTATTGTTTCCATGTTTACTGCCAGAGAAGAGTGAGTTTGTTTTGTCTTATTTTAAACCTCCTTGAAGCCTGTGCATAAACATTCACCTGTTGCTTGGTCATACCTAAATAAGAATCGAGCCTTTTGTATGCTCTGGGAACTAGATGGAAATACCACGCTGAGGATGCAAGCAAACAAAAATAGGACTATTGATCACTTGAAAAATACATGCATGTATCTACTGAACCTCCTACTGTGAAATAAGGAAGTCTGAGTAAATGCACACACCAGAATCTGTCCCCTTTGTTATGTGCCTTTGACATTTTGTTCCTAATACATGATGGTAGCAGCAGCAAAATGTATTAGAAAAATACAAGAGCTGCAATCAATTAATACCTGCTGGAGATGATGTAATGTGCAGAGGGAATTGTGTAAGAGTGTATGGTCATCTCCCAAAATGGGAGTCTAGTTGCAACTGAGAATTCTAGTTGCAACCGAGGAATTAGAGAGGAAATAAGACAAGTGTTTTATACATAAATAATCCAGAGATATTGTATGTTACAACTTTTTTTGCAGACTAGGCACTAATTAATCATAGGAGACAAAATTTCTCCTATTTCACTGCAGGACATGAAGAGATTACTGGCTTATTTATTTCAGGGTTTAAGTGTATGGGAATAGATTATTTTTTTTCTTTTTTTAGGTGCTTCCTACAATCAGGATTTTTGCACCTGCTGCATGGCAGAGACCTGATTAGATTAGAAAAGCAGCTCGCTCCAGTCTGAAACAAGAGGAGGCCTTGGTGGGGCTGTTTTGTAGAAGGTCTAGATTTCTAAATATTTCAGTTTTGCTTTTTCTGGAACTTACCAAGTGCAGAGTAAAGGGGCTTGCTTTTCTTTTTCCTATTTCTGTGTGTTTGGTGCCCTTGCCTTGTACATGAGTCACTAGACAATTATTAGGTAACAAGTGCATATATATACACACACATAGAGAAAACCTCATTAAATGCAGAAGGACTAAGTAACACACATTATTGACTTAACTGGCTTCTGCACTTACAGCTGCATTGCTTTCAGATCTGGGGGACACCCAGCTGTGGATGTGGGCTGTGCCTGCAGGTCTTCTCCAACATAAAGGAGCCTTTCAATTTGAGCTGCCTTTACCATCAGGGTTCAATTTGGTGCTTCTGGTCTGGTAAAACCGCATTGATTGGACTAAAAAAGCCTGCCAAAAATGTTGTTTTATGAAGTGCCTGTCAGCTCCTTAGTGACGAAAGTGGAAGGAAGCTGATGGACACCATTGGGCTGCTCAGAAGTGAAAAAACAGTGACATGTATTTAAGATTTAGGAGTGCTAAAGGGAGACAGGGGAAAAGAGAGAAAGAGCTAATGTGGCTAATCTTCCTCAAATAGTGTAAATGAGTTAAGGAGAAATTCAACTACTTGAAAAGGAAGTTTCAAATAGAAGGATTACCAAAGGCTGTTCAGGAGGCAGATGAAAGAAAGTGAGAACCAGCAGAGGGATGCTCCAGTCCATGCTTCATTCAAGAGGATGCTAATGTGGCTCTGAGCTATTCAAAGCCAAAAAAGCAACAAATGAGGAGGCTGTATTCCCTGAGGAGGGATCTTCATGAAACAGGTGAAACATCTCTATACTACACATTAAATGAACCACTCTGTGCAATTTATTGAAACAAAAGGCATAAAGGAAGGAAATTGGAAATTAGAATATGCAGTTGTAAGGAGCAAAGAACAGGTCACATCTGGTTTTAGATTCCATAAAATTATGGTTCTATTTAGTGGAAGAAAAAGTGGAGAATTCCTCCTTGCCATCAGGCAGGAATGGAGGAAGGCTCCAACCTTTCTCTCTTCTCATTTTCTGACTAAAATCTACTTTTCCTCTGTTTTTCCCTTTCTCTGTTTTTCCAGTCCAGGACTAAAAATTCAGTATCTGCTGGCTTTTGTTACATATTGATGAGGTTTTCTCTACTGTTCATGGGAATATGGAAATGGCCCTTCTTGCAGGCATGTTGTAGTCTGTGGGACAGACAGCACAGGACATGACTTCCACTTAGAAAAGAGCTCCCTAGAATATTATTCCTCCTTTTGTCCTTGTTATTGAGTGTCTGGGTGGCTTTATTGCAGGTGTCAGGATATATGGCCAATTTTAAAGTGGAGTAAGGTACAGACTGATGCAAAAGTCATTATGAGAAGAGCATATAGCAAGAAACAGGATTGTGAGAAAAAATGGGAATATAACTGAAATATCCATAGGGTATTAGCAGAGGGGATGGAAAGAGGAGTCTGCAAGACAGCACTGCTGCTGTACTGGACACGCACCCCTTGGGGGCCAGAAGGGGCTTCCCAGGGATAGAAAGAGCTGAGGTGGCTTCTAGGACTCACCACTGCTTGCTGGTGTGGAATCATCTCTCAGCACTGCACTGCTGTATTTGGCTTTTCAACACAATCACTACCATTTTTTGAAGTATGATACAAGAGCTTTGTATGACTCAAATGCCTGTCTCCCAAAGATTATGTCAAAATCTAATTAAGAATAATTACCTTATCAAATGTCTGCATCATTCATTCCTGTAATTTGGTTTGCAAGACTCAAAGATTTCTGCTGAAAGATGTGTAAAACGATCCAGGTTTTTGAGATTTGCTTTCAAAATCTTTACCACGATGTTTTGAATACAGAAAATCTGCAGTCAAAATCTACAACTGCAATTGAACAGCTGTACTTTTAGTACCACTACCAGCATTACAGAAACATTTACGTGCCCTACCTATGGGTACCACTCTGTTAGGCACCATAAATAAAATCTGGTGAGGAGATAACCTGCAGGAGCTGAGCGTGTCCAGTGCTGGTGGCTGGGCCAAATCCCCTGGGTTTGGGCAAGTCAGGTGGGGAGCACAAATCCCACAGCAACTTGGGGACCTTCCTGTGCTACTTCTCATTCCCTCTTTTGCTTGAATTCCTGCTGAGCCCCTGAGTCTTTTTGATTGAAGACATCTGGGTCAGCTTCTGCCCTCAATTAGATGTTCGTTCAGTTCTTGCTGTAAGCAGGTTTTCATGAGAAGAGCTGAGGGCACAAACTGGCCCCAGAACGCTGCGGGGAGTATGAACGTTTACAACTTTTATGTGTTGTGCAAGCAGAGCGGGCAAAAAGGACAGTAATCACAAGAAAAACTCTATTCCCGATCTTGTTGAAACAAACATCTTTTCTCCCAGGACAAACCCATTACTTCTTATATAGCAAATCAGGCTGTTTTAGTTTTTAATTAATTTATAGATTGAATTTGTTATGCAGTGACTCCACTGTTGTGATGTTAAATGGCAGGAAACTGGCCTACTGTTTTGCAGCATGGTTTATTGTAAGTATCCCCCCCCTCGTCCTCACCCTTCTAAGAGGCTGGGTTTTGAAAACCTATGAACAAAGACATCATAGAAAATCTGATTCAATTCCATTTAAAAGCTAAATTAGAGCAATTGATCATTTCATTCTGGTGATCAGAGACTCCCAGCAGAAAATTCTGAAACATCTGTAATAGCCAGACTTGCATAATAACGATAAATGAATCAGAGCTGTTTGGAAACTTATTTTTCAGTTCACTGACAGTTATGGATGTCATAATTGTTTCAAAAGTGTTCAAAATTAGCTTCAAGTCAAACTAAAATGGAAGGTCTTGGTTTGATTGCAAGAACCTTTTTTTTATATAAATAAAAGAAAATGGACATTTCTAAGTGAAAATCCACATTAAATTGAAAGGCAAATCCAAGTCTTTATTCAAGAACACTGGCAGAAGTGTTTAGACTACTCAAAAGAGTTTGATTTTATTTTCCACATGGGACTTGACACTATAGGCACAGTTCTTTGACATGATTTGAAGAACCTTTATTCTTCACAAACCAGGCAACTTGCCAAAGTGTTTTGGTTTTTTTTCCCTCAAAGATAAAGTTTCCTGAAGTCCACCAGAGATCCCTGATTCACTTTATTATTATTAGTAATCATTTTTTGAAAGGGGTTTGTGAATAGATAGGTGCCCTGCATAGATGAATCTTGAAGACTGTGTTTAGACAAAGGTTGCACGGAGCTGCCCCCCTGCAAAAGTGACATGCATTTTCTGAGCCCAGGGATCTACTTAAGGACATAATCAGACCAACAGGCTTCTCTGTGAGAGATGCACATTATGGCAAGGACAGCAGGAAGGTCAGTCCAGAAAACCCTGCAAGCCACAAACTCCTTAGGCAAGGAATGTATTGCAGAAAATTCAGGGGCAAAACTCAATGCAAATATCAGCAGAATATTTCCAGTGAGGATATGTTTCATAATTGAGTCATCTGGAATTGCAGCTAATGCAGTGTTCTGGTACTCAGTAAAAGAAATTCCAACTTCATATTTATTATATTTTCATTTGCACATGTGGTTTTCATAGGTGCTGGAATGAAAACATAAAGAAAAGCCTATAAACCCCTCTATATTTAAAGTTAATCAGACAGGAATCTCAGCATAGCTGGTTTTGCAAGGAAAAAAAAAAGTCACATTCTGCTCATCTTGACTCTTTGTCCTTTTTTTTATGTTACTTTTGCTTTCCTGGGCAGTTTTTGTTTTAGAACACTTCCCAATAAATGACTAGTTGAGTAAGATTGTGGCTACTGTATTAGATATGCACAAATGCTACCAGTATGACACCTATTTAATGTTAAGAATGAGCTCAAACATTTTGTTGCTCTTTGTGTGTTTTCCTTGAAGTCATGCTCCAGAGGCTTTTGAATCTAAGAAAGCATTTTTCACAAGAAAAAAAATAACAAGTCTTCATGTTGAAAACAAATTTATAAGATGATCTGGGTACTTTCTAACAGCTCCAAAACTGGAGGACAAAGAAGTCACAGATTGCATTTATCTTAGTCACTTTTTCTCAAAAGAAAACTCTTTTTGCCTCTCTCCTGCTGCCACAGCCTTGTAACTTTTCAACTCATTGGCCAGTTCCAAGCAAAGTTTACAAGGAAGAAGAGCAGAAGCCTCACAAATTATTATGTTGAGACAAAGTTAATGAAACTAAGCAGATGGAAGTAAGTAACCCACTAGAAAAGTCTAACCCAAATACAAGCCTCTAGTAACCAGAAATCCTATTTTAGCAAACTTGATCAATGCAGCTGGGGAAAAGGCTCTGCTGATATTTTTGTCAGTCCGTCACAAGATACAAATCAATATGAAACCAAACTTTATTTGGTCTTGAAAAGTGTGATCCTGAAAACAGTGTGTATAGCTGGTTTGCAAGTCTAGTGGTTTTTCACTTCTTTTTTAAGGAGGCATGGGAATTGTGAACATTTAGGTTTGGAATGTTTTCCAGTTAAAATCATGACATTATTTAAATATGCCAAGTTTTCAATTCAACAAGCTTACTGGAAATATGCCTGTAATTAGAATTAATTCACCAAACAAAATCACCTCTGCAACAAACAGGGCTTTCGCAGCCATGAGGCATCCATCTCAAACACAAAATGTGGCCATACAGTCATTATAATGTGAGACAGGCTTTGAACAAAGGAGAAGGGAAATCATAGAACCTCTCTGAGTTATAAGAAATGTGTGTAAATAAAGATACCCTCTGCTTCCACAACCCAATTATAGCATTGACGTGCGTGATCTGAAGCTTATATACTGTAAAAGTAACATACCATTACAGACAGGCATCTCACTGGCTCTCCTTGATTTCTGATGCATGTATATTTTAATCCTAGGACACTAAATGAACAGAGCCTGCAAAGGAGCAATAGCAGTGTGGTTCCTGCCAGGCCATCTGTGAGAGAACCTGCACGAGTTCAATCACAGGAGCACCACTAGGAAGTTTTTGTGGTTTTGAACACAGTGATAGCCTGTGCACCCATAGGTAAACATCAGGCCAAGTTGCAATGGGTGAGTTTCTGTGAAGGAAAAAAAAAAAAGAAAAAGTGGCAACAATAACACATCACAATAATTTTACCTAATTGCCATTATCAGTTCTCTGTGTTGGGGAAAAAGGAAAGGTTTCCTTTCAAATTTTGTATTTACACCCTGGAAACATGGATCAAATACTGCTGTTGCTATATTGAAATATAATTTTAGTGGAAATCAGAAATAGTGGCACACATTCCCAAACAAACAAACTTAAAAATAGTTGCTTAGATAACAGGATTTATGGTTTTCAGTGTGTTTATGAGCTGCCTGCAGCCCCACAAAGGGTCCAGCTCTCTGTTGCCACAGGTCTGGCAACTGAGACCTTGAAGACTCCCACTGCATGGAAAAATTTTGTCCAAACTGAGCATGAAGCACAAAATTTGGTGAGGAAAATAAAGGGGTTGTATTTATCAGTGAATCATAGATTCACAGAATAGTTACGGTTGGAAGGGACCTTAAAGATCATCAGGTTCCAACCTCCCTGCTATGAGCAGGGACACCTCACACTAGACCAGGCTGCACAAGCCTCATCCAGCCTGGCCTTGAACACCTCCAGGGAGAGGGCATCCACAACCTTCCGGAGCAACCTATTCCAGCACCTTACGCTCATGGTGAAGAATTTCTTCCCGATGTCTAATCTAAATCTTCCCTCTTACATTTTAAAACCATTATCCCTTGTCTTATCACTGTCCTCTCTGGTGAAAAGTCCCTTCCCAGCTTTCCTGTAGCCCCTTCAGGTACTAGAAGACCCCTATAAGTTCTCCCCAGAGCCTCCTCTTCTCCAGGCTGAATAGCCCCAAGTCTCTCAGCCCGTCTTCATAGCAGAGGTGCTCCAGCCCTTTGATCATCTTTGTGGCCCTTCTCTGGACCCTCTCCAACAGCTCCATGTCTTTCCTGTGCTGAGGGCTCCAGAGCTGCACACAGTATTCCAGGTGCAGCCTCACCAGAACAGAGTAGAGGGGCAGAATCACCTCCCTGGCCCTCCTGGCCACACTTCTTTTGATGCAGCCCAGGATACAGTTGCTCTCTGAGCTGTGAGCACACACTGGTGGCTCATGTCAAGCTTCTGGTCTACTACCACCCCCAAGTCCTTTTCCTCAAGACTGCTCTCTAGCCATTCTCTCTCCAGTCTGTACTTGTGCCTGGAGTTACGCCAACCCAGGTGCAGGACCTTGCACTTGGTCTTGTTAACTTCATGAGGTTGGCATTGGCCCACTTCTCCAGCCTGTTAGTGTCCCTCTGGATGGTGTCCCTTCTCTCTAGGGTGTCAACTACTCCACATGGCTTGGTATTGTCAGCAAATTTGCTGAGGATACACTCAATCCCACTGTCCTTGTCTCCAACAAAGGTCTCAATACTGACCCCTGGATAATGCCACTAGTCACTTGCCTCCACTTGGACACTGAACTGCTGACGGCAACCCTCTGGGTGCAGCCATCCAGCCAATTACTTATCTACTGAGACAAATCCATGTCTTGCCAGTTTGGAGACCAGGATGTCATGTGGGACAGTGTCAAATGCCTTGCACAAATCCAGGTAGATAATGTCAGTTGCTCTGCCACCATCCACCATCTCTGTAGCGTTGTCATAGAAGGCCACCAAATTGGTCAGGCATGATTTGCTCTTCATGAAGCCATGTTGGCTGTCACCAATCACCTCTTTATTTTCTATGTGCCTTAGCAGATTTTCCAGGAGGATCTGTTTCATGGTCTTGCCAGGCACAGAGGTGAGACTGACTGGCCTGTAGTTCCCTGGGTCTTCCTTTTTCCCCTTTTAAAATATAGGGCTATGTTCCCATTTTTCCAATCGGCGGGAACCTCACCAAACTGCCATGACCTCTCAAATACAATGGACAAAGGCTGAGCAACTGTATCCACCAGCTCCCTCAGGATCTGTGGATGTACCCCATCAGGTCACATAGACTTGTGCACTTCCAGGTTCTTTAGATGGTCACAAACCTGTTCTTCTCCTACAGTGGGAAGTTCGTCATTCTCCCAGTCCCTGCTTTCACCTTCTTTGGCCTTTGTGATGATGCTGTAGCACTTGCCAGAGAAGACTGATGCAGAGAAGTCGTTAAGAGCCCATGACACTATCTCTAGCAGATCCCTGAAGAGGTTGAAATCTGCCCTCCTGAAGTCAAGGGTAATAAGCTTACTGTGAGCCCTCCTTGCTGCCCTAAGGATCTTGAACTCCATCATTTCATGGTCACTACAACCAAGGCTGCCCTTGAGCTTAGCATCCCTCACCAGCCCTTCCTTGCTGCTGAGAACAAGGTCCAGTGTAGCACCTCTCCTTGTTGGTTCCTTGATTACTTGGAATAGGAAGTGGTCATCAACACGCTCTAGGAACCTCCTGGATTGTTTGTGTTTTGCAGAGTTGTTCCTCCAACAGATACCAGGGTGGTTGAACTCACCCATGAATACCATGGCTTGTGAACGAGAGGCTGCTCCTATCTGTAGAGTGCTTCATCTATACTGTCCTCCTGGTCAGGTGACCTGCAGCAGACCCCCACTATAATGTCACCTGTGCCTGCCTTCCCCTTAATCTTAACCTATAAACTCTCAGTTGGCAACTCATCCGTTCCCTGGGAGAGCTCCATGCACTCCTCCAGCTGGTCTTTGACATAGAGGGCAACACCCCCACCTCGTCTTCCCTGCCTCTCCTTCCTAAAGAGTTTATAACCCTCTATTCTGATGCTCCAGTCACAGGAGCCATACCACCAGGTCGCTGTGACATTAATTCTATGCAATGTATTTACATTAATATTATTTCTTTACAATAAGGGGCTAAATACGAAGTGATGGTAATACACTGTCATTGTCCCTTGTGTGCATGCATTCTCAGACACACGGGCAATGAAGGAGGTGAGGATTAAACAAAAAAACTGTCACCCAAAATTATGGAGATACTCCGATTTTTACCAAAGCCTGGTGCTTGTGTGGGAGTTCAGTCTGTCAGGCTGTACTCCAGACTTAGTAGTTTCGGCTTGCCAGCTTGCTAAGACTGAAGCTGATTTTTTAAATGGCAGAATAAGAAAATTACTTTATGCTATTTCTAATCACGCATCACAGTAAAGCTGAGAAAGTATCTTCTGTGGACTTATGAATTTTTGGTGGTAGTTTTTGTAGGCAGCTTTATATAAGCACATCTGAGCTACTGTTTTATTTGGAAATCCAGGCAGGACTGTATGTTTTCTGACTGTGGCAAAGAAAACCTTGACATGTGTTAACCTGCTGTTTTCTGAACATGGTTAATATTGCCAAATTATACCTTTTGGTGAACAGGCTGAAAGTTCAGCACGTCCCCTGAGTTTTTCTAAAGCTCTTTTAAAGCACCACCTTTCATTTCCCTAACAGAGACTGGCTGGGAAGTTAATGTGTGACTTACTATGGGAATGACTCATCAGCTGTTTATTCCTGCTCATATGTTGTATATTCATTGCCCTCACCACCCAGGCAGTTTCCAGATCTGCTGTGCAGTTGTGAGGCAAACTGATATTTTGAAATGAGGGTGTTTTGTGGGGGAAATGAGCGTGCCAGCGGTGCCATGTACTGACAAAAGGCTGATTCTTCCAGCAGCTCAGGAAAGAAGCTGCTGCATAATAAGTTGCCACTGTTTGAACTCCAGAGAAAAAAGCATCCCAAGAAGCTAATAAGAATATTCAGTTTACCACTTTTATAGACAGGCCTGACTCAGTATGAATGTTCAAGCCTTAAAAGTACGGGTTGAGCTTAGCTATTTGAAAGATTCAATTGTAATTCAAATGAAAAGTATAATTGGAATAAATAACTCCAAAGATTCTGCCTGATCAAGCACTAAGGCAGGACTTAGAGCTGCCTGAATCCCCCTGGGGTGTGTCTCTCTATCTCCTCTGAGGATTTTACCTCTTTCCTAAGTGGAAAACCACTTCATAGTTGATGTAACCATGGCAGAGAATATTGGTTTGGTTGGTTTGCTCTATGTTAAATCAGACATCAAGAGAGACGTTTTGGCAGGAGAAGGACACCTCCTACCCTTGGAGAGTTATGGGACTTGCTCAAGAGTGAGCAAGAAAATGGGAGATTGCTGCAAGGTGCCGATAGCAGTGGGGACTGTTTCGTCAGGGATGGATGAATTTTCCCACTGGTGGGTGGAAATAATGTATGTATTTGTTGCCACTCAGAATATTGTGGAGGTGTTTGGAAAGGATGAGCTGCAGCAGGTGATGAGTGGGACTGTCCAGAGGGTGTGGGGAAATAAAACTAAGCTCATGCTCCAGGGTGCAGGATGAGACCCATGCTTTCTAATATCTCACCTTATCTTGGAATGTAACTGATAATGTCCTACTTTCTATTCCCAAGGATACGCAATGTCATCAAGGTTGGACTCAAATGCTGAAATCCTTTTTGAACACAATCCTCTTTGAACTGTGTGACCTCTAATGAAAGCTAGGGAAGTTTAGAGAGGAAAACAGCTTATCTTTTCCTTCTCTTTGCTGGATGGATGCCCTTATTTTGTTTTAGATCATTCAACTTTACTTTTTTTTTCTAGGGAAATGTTATTTATTCAGCTTTCAAATGTTTGGTCAGCTTATTAATTTTTCATATGCGGGAGCTTTGAAAATTTCTCTTTGAAATACCATCGCTAACCTCGTTTTTCTCTCTGGCAATACACTTGGCTCTCCAATTATGACCTTCTCCCAAAAGTTGCCTAGAAAAACAACCAGGGGTAGGTTTCTCAGCTCGTGAATATCAGATGGGATTGTTACAGTTTATGAAGAGGTTCCCATTACACAGAGTTCGTGACCAGAAAATGTGTGATGGATACAGAAAGGGATGGACACGTGATATTTAGCATATGAAGGATGTGTGCCTGAGAGAGCACCCACAACCATAGTGGCTAGAGGGGAAAACCAAATGACCTCCTTCTCTGCTGCAGTGTCTTCCTTGTCCAGCCATGCTGTCCTTACAAATCTGCCCTCATCAGCACTACTCTACACTGAAAATTATCTGCATGAACCTGTGGAGCTGCAGAAATGGCAACATGAGGAAAGTGGATCATCTTCTCCTCTTCCATCTGGGACACTCCTTTGGCTGATCATGAGCTGTCTCTACTGTCACTTTACTACCATTATTGTTTTGTTTCCTTCTGTTACTACTTGCTTTATCTTCTGATGTTGATTTAACAGGCACAGGTGCTTTGCTCTTTAGGGCAAATTCTCTGTGATGCTGAAATGAACTAAATGTGGAGAGTTTTTTTCCTTTTTTTTCTTCTATATAGTATTTTCCGTGCTTTGCATCAGGCTTGCTTCCAGTTTCTTTACTGTATGAAGAACGCAGCAACGGCACTAACATGCCTTGATCTCCTCACTTTCCACCAGACCACATCCTGCCCCTTCCTCACAAAATTTTTTGGCTGATTTTACCCTTCCCCACTTCTCTAACTTTCATTTAATATTAATGCTGATTTTATTTTTCTTTAGGTGTTCTCTAACAGGGTAATTTTATTTCATCCAACACTCTCCCTTACACTGCTGTTTTCTCAGTTTCATATACTTCTTTTTGAGTTCAAGTCTGTTGGCTGCAGGCTCCAGCTGCCTCGTACAGTGAAAAAATGAAGGTTCTGTCTTGTTATATGGTATGAATCGCCATTTCCTCTGCTCTCTATAACCTGATCCTCCAGGCAATTAATTCACACATCTTTACATTTGGAAGCTGGGAACTGTAATATAGATCAGTGCTTATTTATTGACTTGTGTCCTGTTATTCTTTTGATCGATGTGGTTGGTGTACTGCACACTCACCCCAGGTATTTTCTCTTACTGCTTTATTACCTTGCTGAGCTTTCTCTGAGGTGTTTTACAGCACTCCTCTCCAGGTGGTGGCTGATCTGCAAGTGTGGGGGAAACCATGCTTCATGGAAAGCAATAGGACACTGCTTGTGGGTGTTAGGGCAGCAGAACACCAAGGGCATCATTGTACAAGAACAGGATGACTAAAAAGCTTTTTAAAAGTGTCTGCATGACTTAATATACCAGCTTATGTCTATGTTTAAAAGTATTTGGAAGCCTCAAGTCTCATGAATTTCAACAGTTTCTTTCTGTGCTTTCATTGCTTGCACTTCATTATTCTTAAAAATTAGACAAGAACAGAGGCTCATGGTTCACATTTGAAAGAGCTGATATAAGCCTGAAAATGGTCACTGGTTTTAACACTGATACTTTTCACATCATCATCATCATCGACACTGTGGAGGCAGAGGCAAAGCTACACCTCCAAGCACCTGAACAGACAGAGCAGAGGGTGTCCAAGTTGGACAGCTCTTTCTTTGGTGTGACACATTGCAATAGTGGTTGCCAGCCCTAAAAAGAAATCCCCGGATATTTTGTGCCTTATAGTTCCTTTCAATGCTTCTTTTTTTTTCTTTTTAATGTTCTTTTAAATGCTGGTTCCTGAGCTCTCCTGCACAAGTGCAGCTCTACAGGGCTGAGTGTGCTTTCCTTGTGCATGGTGAAGGAGAAGTCAGTGTGCAAACATCCTCCTCTGAGGCTTCAACACATAGCAAAAACCATGGTTTTGTCACTGTGTCACAATTTATAGTGAATATCTGCAGATTCTGGCAATATACCAGGAAATTTAATGTCATCCCACCACAACAGAAATTTTGTATGCAGGCACAGCCTTTACTAGGATATAATTGGTACCTATTGCTCTACTTTCAAAATACTGCATTCAAATACATTCTCATGGAAAAAGAAACTGATGAATCTTCAATACTGGGAAGGTCTGAGACCATCAACAGACTTTTAATGAGTATCAGGCTGCATTTCTTTCCTTGCAGAGCCTCTAAAACATGGTCTTGCCCAGGGGGGCACTCAGGACCCAATACATCCATTTAGGAAAATGAGTTTGTGGTAGCAGCAGAGCAAAATACAGAGGAAAGAAAAAAGCTGTTGTTTAAAACAAACCAAAGGGGCTCGGCAATGATACAGCACAGGAAAATTAGGTGTTCAAAACTGAGCACTTTGAGCTGGAGCTGGTGAGCTGGAGCCTCCTCAGAGAGGCCTGTAGTTTTAAATCTTTATGAAAGGGTCACAGGGCAGAGGTAGAAATACTAACTGATAAGTGGTTCCAGAAGGGCTACATTATTCTTACATGACATATCAGTGAGGGGCACTTAACTATGTATTAGCAAATGTGGGTAAAAATATCAAGTCTGTGTTTATTAAAAATATTAAGTCTGTGTTTATCACCTCACAGTCAAGGATCTCAGGTGCTATAGCAATATAAACAAATTCAGTCCAACAACAGCATGTGTGAGACAATACTTGTGGCCTAGTTTAGTACTTTATAACATATCTCTAGTGAAATGTTTAGCTCATAGAAAAATGGCCTTAGAAATCTGGAAAGTCTTGAATGACATAATCTTGATTCTATTCTTTTATGGCCCCATGTTTAATTTTAGTTTTTTTTCTAATAATTTTAAATAGCTCTTACATTATATTTAATTTTACTGTGTCTTCCTGTTTTGTGGGGCTTTGTGGAGTTGTTCAATTCGTGCACGTGTTTGGAACGGAAGGAAATGTTGGAAAAATTACCCAGCACAGAAATTTCGAGGTTCCCTTGCTCTCCTGACTACCATACACACCTCGGCATCTTCTTTTGGCTTTCCAGATACTGAAAAATTCTTGCAATTAATTTTTTACATTTGTTTAAAGATTAAAAAAATATATGTATTCTTTCTTTAGAACCCAAACCATACAGGTGGCTGACAGCTTGGTTAGACACACTGAATCGATGAAGTCAACTCACAAAAGGTGCTGCATTAACCATAGCTACAGACAGAGCTGTTCTCACAAAGTGTCCTTGTAAAGCTGGTCTGTCTAGACAGCAAACATGCCTTGAATCTCAGTAAAATATACCATAATTCAAAGAAAATAAACCTGAATAATTTTGCTGCTCTTTTGTGAATTCAAATGTCATTCCTATTTTAATTCATGTATTCCCAGCTAATGTTTAATTAAAACAGGTATTCTGAGGTAGCTGTTTTTACTTTTTTTCTAGTTGTGCTTCAATTTATGTTGTTGATTCACTGCTGATTTTACTTTCACAATTGATTGGAAAGGTTTATTCTTCCTTTAATGTTAATCTTTAAATACCTGCTCGCAATGGGTTCTCTCAAATGTGCATTATATTGAACTATGTCATGAGAAACAGTCTGCAGTGCCAGATC
Organism: Apus apus; assembly: GCF_020740795.1. Lineage (NCBI taxonomy): Eukaryota > Metazoa > Chordata > Aves > Apodiformes > Apodidae > Apus > Apus apus. The sequence goes on from NC_067284.1 coordinate 45,451,252, forward strand.
TGGTGGATGATCTCCTCCTATATATATCTCCACACAGACACATTTGCATTCAGTATTTTTACTACTTGTCTTACACGATCATTTTTATAATTATTTCTTTCATTACAAAACTGTCAGATACCACAGGAGCCACACAAAGTAGCCATGAAGAAAATAATGTTTCCTTGATAGCTGGATTAAATGGTCATGTGTCTTTGGCACAGTAAGTTACTGAACAATGCCACTGCTCAGAAGGCTGTTTTTCTTATGAATATGGATCAGGAATGAATTTAGACACATGGAAGCTGTGTTATTAACCTGCTGTGTCATCATAGTCCAGTGATCTCCTATTTCCTTTCAACAAATGTAATGTGCATCATGCTGACTAAAATACTAGTTTAAAAACAAAGATAAATAAGAATGTGTGCCATGATTTAGACTACTGCAGCATTGTTCAGTTGTGATAATATGGCATATTTTTCCATTTAATCTTCATCAGAATAACATAATGTATTACAAATACCCACAACAAGTGGGTAAAAAACAACTGAAATTCATCAAGATTTTTTTTTTTCCCAAGCCATTAGGTTTAATAAGGTTGCATGCATCTAAGCCACCCTCTGTTTAGGGCCAGAATTATCCCATCCTTAAGAATCACAATTAAGAGTGCATGTCCTTTCTCCCAGGGAAGAAAACGGGGCTTAAACAGTGCTGAGCACCACTTAATGGCATTCCAGCTCAAGGCCAGGGTTTCAATGAAGGGAAGACCTATTAGTCAGTGAAACTGCAATACTTGGCACTAAAACTGGAAAAAAAACCCAAACAACCACTGCTATAGATAGCACATTTTCAAAACTTAGTTATAATAGCTTTACTTTTAACAGAACTTTGGGTAGGAAAACCAAAATGTTTATAAGGAATTGCTGTCTTGGCATTTTTTTAGCCTTTTTGCCTTCATTGTGTTGTCTCAAATGGCAAATTCAAAGGCAAAAATGTCATTTTATATTAAAACCTTGATCAGACAACAGTCCAAACTCTTCCCTGGGGTGACTTTCATTGCTTTGTGCCAGGAACAAATTTGATTAGTCTCAAGAAAGGATAAAAAAGCCCCAGAGGTCTGAGGTCTGTTATTCAGTATTATACTCATTTGCAACTCCTTCAAGGTCTCCTCCTCCTTAATAGTGGTTTGGAAAGTTCAGACCTGCCAGGATGAAGGTGTTAAGCTCCCTGCTCTGAGAAGGTCTTTTTGTTTGTCTCTTTTCTTTGATGGTCAATTTACCTTCTTTTTCCATGGGTGAGATCACCAAGTGAAAGTTAGTCTCCATAGCACTGTGTGGATACAAGCTTTACCTATTCTTTAGTTTGAGAAAGTGATAGCTTTGACATCTGAGTTTGAGTTATACTAACTGTGGTAATGATTCAGCAATCTTGCTACTAATGCTCAGATCACTCACAGAAATGTCAATAGTGTCTCCACAACTTCCCCTTTGGAAGGGTAAAAAAAATGTTCTGATTAAATCAAACCCCAGTGGCACCTCAGCTAAACCTTTACACACTTTAACAGGCAAAATTGAGCTGTCTTGGTGTGTTTCTTGCGTGCTCTGTGTTCCCAAACCTGACTGCAGTAGAAACATGGCACTTGACCTGGTGCTGTTTCATGCTTCCATCTATAAAGCTGCCAGGTTTCCTGGAGAGGAACCCAGGAAGCTGTTTGCATTTTTCAGAGTTGGAATGGCCAGGGGCAGCCAGGATGAGAGCTGAAGGACTGAGGAATATTTATGAATACTTGAGAGTCTGAGTTCTTTTTCATACCCATCATCAACTGAAAAGAGCCTGAAGATAGTGGTATATAGAAGAGAGTGGTTAGAAAATAGAAAATGTAAGCTGTAGGGAAGATATGTAAAGCAAAAGGTTTTGTTTGCTGCTCATGAAATATTGGAATAAATTCCATTACATTGTGTCTATGTGCTTAGGAAAATAGAAATAGTATGAAGCCACACCGGACAGCCCTCCTTGTTTTTCTGTTGGGGAAAAGGGAAGAGAATGGAGGGTGAGATGCTTGGAGCACATCAGCAAAAACTTGCTCTACAAGTGGTAGCCTTTCTTTTAAAGCAAGTGTCAACCTGAGTGTCAGATAACAATGAAGGTGAAATGCAGAACAGCTTCATTTCTCAAGCAAATTTTATCTCTTTCAGATGTTGTTAGTGGGTGGATTGCTCCAAGTGAAGAGGATTGCCTACCTTGCCACTGAACCCAACTAACAAAGCAAAGCACCAGTGCAGATAGGAAGGCACTCCTCTCATAGCTGAGGCTTTACTAAACACCCGAGGGACCCAGGAACTTGCCCTTCAGGCTCATTAAAGAATTTATCTGCAACCAGGAGCAAACCAAATGGTCCCAGAATTCCTCTCCAAATTCCTACATGGATATAATTTGAATAAGCTGGATCTTTATGACATAAATAATGGAACCATTCAGCCCAAACAGACCTCAGGACACCACCATGCCCCACAGAATCACTTATTTTTACTTGTGACATCTTGACATACATCTTTCTAATCTGTCAAAGAAACAAAATCTTTAAAGCTCTCTGTCACAGTGATTCAATCTTCTAACAATTAGAGATGTTTTTTCCTAATATCTCCCTTAAATTTTCTTTTCTACATTTTCAGTCTGTTACTCTTTGGCCTCTGGACTGATGAGTGCTGATGACTCCAGCCTGCTCCCTGGCAGGCTGCAGTGGCTGCCTCTTATGGTTTTGATAGTCTTTCCTTTGACTGAAGTGTGTCATAAATACAGTGAGGTTAGAATCTAAATTACAGAGTAGAATGCTTTCAACTCTTTTAGGTGTGTAATGCACATAGGGAGAAAGCATTATTTGAAGCAGGATAAGCTGTTGGCAGTTCTTTAAATGATCCCAAGAAAATCCCTGGTTTCTGTAAAGAAGAATGAAAGCTCCAGCACAGTTAAATACAATGACTGGTGAATACTGCAAGAGTAAGCATCACTTACTGTACATGTTACAGCTCTTTCTAACAGCATGAGACAGTTTGTGTGTCTTTCATCCCTGCAGATGTACTTTAACTTATTACATGCTAAAAGGTCAAATACGCTTTTTTGTTTGTCATTATGTAGATCCTTGCAGTTCTTTTGTAAGTGCGACAATCTAAATAATTCACAAGAGCAGAGACGCCAGCTGTCGGTGCCACAACCAGGTAAGTCCTAATTCATGACAGTCTTCTCTTTCTGGAAGACCACAAAGGACGTAGCTGTGCACTAACTACGCCAAGTTGTGGTATGTTGCTGGAGGCTTGTTTGAATTTCAGAGTAAATCTGGCAGTTGAAGACAAGACTAAAATGGGCAGAGAAAAAATATTGATCAAAGGGAATTTTCCTCTTGGCATAACCTGAAAAGTGCACCTTAGGTGCTTAATTATGATCAAACCAAGCAGAAATTATATTGGAAAAAAAAATAATATGGCATTCTATCTAAAAATAGGAAGACTGCGCCTCTTGCAGGAGCGAGTTTGGGGATGTCAGGCGAAGCAACAATCGATGCTGTAATGTGATAGGCTGATGGCATACCAGAATAGCTGCTGCTGTTCACTGCCTCACCTGGAACCCCACAGTCAGCACATATTTGAGAGTGTCAACTGTTCCCAGACTTGCAAACATTTTTCCCTGAGATGACTGTTGTTTTTGAGAAGGAGCTTAGTGTCCTTCTCAGCTAGGCTGTTAAAGAGGCTGGGATGCACTCCTAGCCTGCTCCGGGCATTGTGGAATCCGTGGAGAAGCTGCTGTGGCAGAGAATTTGCTTGAAATTTGTCTTGAAAGTTGCGTCCTGCTTGGAACTGCCTATTTGAGAGTTTTGGACCTGGCTCGTAGAGTACAATTCAGAGGAAAAAATCCACAAAATCAGGAATTCTGGAGGTCAGCAACAGTCTTGCACTCTCTTTACAGAAAGGCCTCTACCCTCTTCAGCTGGGAGATCTTCACCTTAGCACAATATTGCTGTAAGCAAACTGACTGCGGCTTAGCAGTCTGTCTTTGATTTTTCCTGTTCTCTCAAGTCCATGCAGGTCTAACTATTAGGGGATCTCAAATAGCAATAATAATAATGGAAATTTGATTTTTTTTACCTCTTATGAATAACAGAGGGAAAAAATAATTTTCAACTGCCAGGACTGATTAGCGCTATTTGACTGCAAACTTAGAGCAGGTGTTACATTATCCAGGTTTTGCTTACTCTCCCTCTGTTTGCATACAGATTAGCCAATGTAATTGTCTACTGACATAAAGCACATTGAAAGAAAATAACCCACTATAAAATTGAGAGAGAAGAGTTCTTACTATCTTCTTTTGTATTTCAATAAAAAATTTGAATCTACCGTTTTGCAGCAGAAGTTGGCTTTTTTGTTTCACAGAGCACACTTGGCCAGCTAGAAGACTTGGAGCCAAATTTATTCTCTCTCTTGCAGTGTGCACTCAAAGTAAACCCACTGTGCTGAGCAAGTGAGGGTCACATCACCTGTAAATCAGCATTTAACAATATGCTTCACATAATAGGAAATAATCTCCAAGTGAGGAAAATATGAAGAAAACTAATACAACCACATCCGCTGTTAATGTTTTATTTAGAAGACTGTAACCACTTTTCACATGGCACAAGCCAGCCCCTTCTGCTTTGGTATGAGGCTGAAACCCAAGCAGGGCTTTGCCTTTACAGTGGCAGCCCAGATCTGCTGGCACTGGGAGCCACATACATTTCCATACTGACTGCAGTGAAATCAGGACTTGTGGTAATCATGACTGTGCTGGAAAAATTTCCTCTCCCTGTCTGCCCTACTTTTCTGTCTCATCATAATTTTAAATTCTCAGCATCAGGCTGGTTTGGGAGGCATTTTGCAGCCAAGGAATTGTGTTTGGGGGAGAGAAAAAGCTGACTGTTTCTCATGAAATTCTGTTCTAAGTTATGATTTTTATTAGAATCAGGCTATTAGTCTGAGGTGAATTGAAATGAAATGGGTTAACAGCCATCTTTTGGAGAGATTAACAAATCTGGAGGGGAGCAGGTTTTTTTTCTGTTTTATTTCCAGCTACCTGATTCGGAATTATTAAAAAAAATACACACCTGTGAGAAATCATCATCTTTCACAGTACCTGTCTTGTCTCCCTTTTTTTTTTTTTCCTTATGTAAACAGTTTGGTGCTGAAAAATGTCTGCTGAGAATCCTGGTACCATTTCTTACAGTTAATGGCAAGGTTCATGTAAACTGGCAATCCCAGAAAGTGGATTTTGCAGGAGTATTGGTGCTGCCTTGTCCCTGTTGAGGTCTGCAGGGACCAACCAAGACCAGCAATAAACCACAGGGGTGGGAGTGTGCTGCCCAAGGGGAGAAGAAGTAAATTAATTTGTGAAATTGTGTCAAGTGCTGTTAACAACAGCTTTCCACACATACAATTAAAGTACTGAGACCCAAATTTAAAGATGAATTAGATGCTTTGGACCTGTCTCTTATAAATAACTACTGACCCATCTGTTCCCTGGCTAGCACCCTGACAAGCATTTTGACTTGTTACATGACAAAGATGTTAATATGAATCAGCAGCAACTCTTTAAGAAGACAGAGTATTGGAAATGGTTTCTTTTTCTGTGTTTCCCATTCACTTTAAAAGTCGCTCCCATCACACTTGGCATGTCAAATTACAGGCAGGAGATGAAATGAAAAAAAAAATAAAATAAAGCCAGACTAGGAGCAAGTGTTAATTAAAACAGGATTTGGAATAATCAGAAAGTTCGTCTTTCGTATCTGTTGCATATAAACCTTCATTATATAAGACCCATTTAGATTTGATTTACTTGGCTATTTGGATATTTCACTGTGATTAAGTGTCTGAAATGTACCCTGTCCACGATAAGACTTTGTCATTTGTTGTAAGTCACTGCTGCACTGCCATCCGTGTGCTGAAAATAATGGCTTATGATTTGGAAATAAGTTTGTTATGCACCACCAATCTGTTGGCAATCATGGGGATGAAAGTAACTGATGGCCCAAACCCCCACATCTCCTGTCCTTTGAATTATCTAGTAGATTTTAGAAGTGGCTGACAGTCTTAACATTTAGGAAAAAAGAAACCATATTAATATTTACAGTATTGCTTGGGAGAAACATCTAATTGCTTGCCGACTAGAATTGCTCCCAGATTGATATGAGTTTTAACTTTGTGTGTGCACAAACATTTATACACACCTTTGTGTGTACACATAGATATGTAGAGATACAGCTATAGATATTTTGGAGTGATGTGCATGGGTATGTATGTACGCATGCATGTGTTTGTGTGTACGTAAGACTTATACACATCCCTCCAGGATGCATTCCTGATTATTCTCTAAATATTTAATAGAAAGAGTTATGCAATTTCACATCAGTCTAGAAGCCACTTTTGATCTGAGATAGTTGCTGCCAGTTGTTGTAAATTATTTTGGAAGCTTTGTGAGCTATGTATATCAAACTATGATAGCTCTAGCTTATTTTTATATCATTAAAATGTTTGAGCCCTCAAGATCTGTTAAGCTGGTGTTTTGATTTCCACAAATTAAATCCCCTTTGAAAAAGCTAATTTAGCAACAGAAGTGGACCATCATACAGAGCATTAAGATCATAAGTGGTAATAGCAAATTATAATGTTTAAATTTAGTCACCAGTTTCCTTGGTGATTTGTTTTATTTCACAGCTTTCTAACCCTTGCCAAGGTTAGGAAAGGAAGGGAGACAGCAGAACCTCATAGTCATTTTACCAGGAGTTTGGACAGGAGCAGGAAGCAGCCGAACAGGTATGAAACACTGTAAGAGCATTTCCTAATGAAAATATCTAGGATTTTGAAAAAAAAAAAATAAAATTGCAAGTTTTCTTCAAACTCTCTGAAGTGTTTGCTGGGTAGATTTATCAGCATTATAACCTTTGGTCCTTTTAGTACTGGGAGGACTGAACTGAAGGCATGTGAGATTCTTGGCAGAAGAATTTCACAGGGTAATTACAAAACCATCTGATTTTTCAGCGTTTCTGTTTGGCGGGGCGGGGGGTGTGTTTAAAATTATTTGTGCTACCCTAAACATTGCGTTGACTCTTTACTTGCAGAATAACAACATTGAAGAGCATGAAGTTAGTCCAGAAAAAACATATATTAACAATTCTAAAAATTGCAGATTTTCCCATTGATTGTGATTTCTACCTGAAGTGGGTAAAATGAGGAGTCAAGGTGGGAGGTTTTAATAAATACTAGAAACTTTCAAACGCACAAATAACTCCTTCTCTAACACAAGCTCAGTCCACTGTGCCTGAATGACAGAAATAAAGGGAATGAATCCAGTGCTTTTTCTCTTTTTTAAAATAGCCAGTCATTGGTGGTGAATTCATAACTCCCAGGCATAAATAATAAAAAAAAATTAAAAGCCAGTCTTATTTTAGATACATTGTAACATTATTATATTCTGTTGCACTTTGTGAAGCCCAGTTTAGGAGATGTGGCCCTAGTTTCTTTAAAGGATCTAGATTTTCATTATATTGCAAAAAAGTTGCAGACAATTTTTACAGCATTTCAATGCAGGCTTACTTGGATGGGCAAAACACAAGTGTAATTGCAATTGTGGAGGAAGCTCTACACAAATAGTTTGGCTATTTAGAGGAGTAATTATCCAGATTGAATTCACAAGAATAGTAGCTATATATACAGATCAGTCCAAATGCTTTCTAAATGGCTTCCCCTAGTCCTCCTGACATTTTTCACATTGAAAAACATTCTGATAGCATCCATGGATGCAGCTTGCCTTCCCGAGACTTTGTGCAGGAAGCTGAGAAGCAGCACACCACGTTCTGAGACAGAATAAATAAATAAGCAAACAAACAAATAAATAAATAAGATTGAAAGTGCACCAGAGCCTTTTGTGTGTGAAGACTTCAACTTGGAGAAGGTCCGCTGTGATGGCAGGAGGCCCCATTTGGATGTGGGTGCAAGTGGGTGGTACAGCACTGGCCAAGGCTGTGGGGAGGCAGCTGAGGGATGGATGTTTCTATTGTCACAAGTCCATGAACATTTTTAGATCCACTCAATTTTTCCTGGATGGTTTGAAACAACAATTTAAGGTTAAGGCATGGTCCACTTATCTAAGTGAAATACATCTTTTTTCTCTAAGCCTTAATTGTGTCTTCTTGTTCAAGTACACTATAACACTCACAGAAACATTAGGCTATTTTCAAACTTCTACAACAATTCCTCTTTGAAAGCTCAAGACCAAAAAAATATACTTAAAATACAATTTCTACTACATGACATAATTTAAAAAAATACATAGAATTTACATGGCTGGAGCAGCTAAAAAAAAAAAAAAAAAAAAAAAAGAAGAGGAAAAAGGATCCAAGAAATTCTAGGATAAATACTAAACACAGACTGCCAGGGCAGATGAGCTCATCAATGAAAAGCCACAGATGTTCTCCTGGTTCTGCTCAAACAAGCTTTCCACTGGACACATATGAAGCCAGCACTTCACACAAGGGCTTTAATGGCAATAAGATGAAACCTCTTCAAAGCTTTAGGACATTAGGTGGTTATATGACTGGTTTTTCTCAATATTTTCAGCTGGGGCAAAAAGGGCTGGAAACTACTTTGAGAAAAAAATAAAAGAAAGAATGGAGACATTGAAAGAAGATGAAAAATATAAAAAGGAAGGAAGGAAGGAAGGAAGGAAGGAAGGAAGGAAGGAAGGAAGGAAGGAAGGAAGGAAGGAAGGAAAAGAAAGAAAGAAAGAGAAAGAAAGAAAGAAAGAAAGAAAGAAAGAAAGAAAGAAAGAAAGAAAGAAAGAAAGAAAGAAAGAAAGAAAGAAAGAAAGAAAGAAAGAAAGAAAGAAAGAAAGAAAGAAAGAAAGAAAGAAAGAAAAAGAAAGAAAGAAAGAAAGAAAGAAAAAGAAAGAAAGAAAGAAAAAGAGAAAGAATGGAAAAGTGTGGTCAGAAGGGGGCTAGAGGACTGTGGGTGGGAGGCTGCAGGTGGGAGTGGCACACACCTGTGTATTTTACTTTTTTAGTTAAATAAGAGCCCAGCTTTTTTGTAAAGACTATAAACCAAAATATGCAGTGGAAATATCTTCCTTGGTAGTGTTTTACCTCCAAATAGGTATAAAAATGGTGGTAAAGAAGTTAGAGTTGTTGTACAACCTGTTACTCTGAAATATTCAGTCATTTCCACTGGTAGATTGGTTGTGCTCCTCTCCAGCTCTATGCAAGAGAGCATGTGCTGTCACACGCACCAAGTACCCTGTTCTCTGTGTCAGCCTCATCTGTAACACTATCAAACAATATTAAAATAGCAGGCAAAGGACATTCCTGACTGTAATGTTCATCAGATATAGCAGAGGATGGAGCGAGTTGCAAGAGCACTTTGAATATTTATTTCACTTTTTTTAATGTTTATTTCTGTGAGCCTTATTCTGTTATGGTAGTGATACAAATTAATTGATTCCAACAGCCAGATTTATAATAAGAATAGTGCTATTGGGTGAAGGCCTTTTGATAGCCAAAGAAGTGTTAAAACCTTCAGAGAATGACTAAATGATCCATAATATTTTGGCAACTGCAAACTCATTTCCTACCTGCTGTTCATTTTGTGATCACTATGAACCAATTATTTCAGGTAATGTGGGCAACAGTCCATTTATGAGAGTCCATCAAGAAACCATTATTCCACTTGAAGCAAGGTACTGATTTTTAAACTGAATTGCAGGATATGGATTCAGAAACATTGTCTTGATTTCTTTAGCCTCTTTTGTTGAGGAGAAGGGATAGGGAGGAAGGGGCTGGAGATCTCCAGCCCAGGCACGCTTTGGTTGGGTGAACTGGATTAGCATCTAAATGACAAAGCCATCAAGATACTAATGCTGTAATATTTCTTTTGCTGTACTATGCTGTAATAATATTTTTGGATTGCTGGTTTACTGTGATGGCTATATCATGATTCAATTTCAGCGGCCTATGTGGCAGAAACAGCTGGGCATGGGGATGCATGGGACAGAAGGTGGGTAGGCCCCACCACCCTGCCAAATTCCCACTCTAATTTTGGATGCCACTTTAAATATCTATCTATCTATCTATCTATCTATCTATCTATCTATCTATCTATCTATCTATCTATCTACCTATCTACCTATCTATCTATCATCTATCTATCTATTTTTCAGCCAAGTTAGCAACCGAAAAATTCCAGATTTTTTTTTGTTTCTAGAAAGCTGTAACCCTTACTGACTTTCTCCCTTTGGTATGATTTATTTCTTTAAGTCAAAATATCCCCCTGGTAATGTGGTCACTAACAGGAATGTGGCTCCCATGTAGTTTGTTAGTAGAGCATCTCCTGTGTGGAGTTTACCATTAAAACTTGTGGTTACAGGCTCAGGTGACAGTACATTAAAAGAAGTGAGAGTTATCTTCTCCTCATCTCCAAAACATAGCCAGAGGACAAGTAGGAAAACTTGGCCTCTAAACAAAATTAGACTCTGAAAAAAGAGCATTACATTAAAAAGTTATATAGATTAAGGCTCCCAAGCCTATTAACTGCTACTTGAAGAAGGCTCAGTACATTGCTGTAGAAATCACAGAAAATCTCCTCATTATCACTGTTCCTCATCTGTGCTGCTGTAGCTCTGTGGCCTCTGCCAGAGGTGGGTACAGCTGCTTTGCTTTAAGTACTAGATGAGTACAGCAAAACAGTATTTTTTCCCAGTTTCCTCATTGAGGGGAACAACAAGTGAGGAAGCAAATAAACCCCAAATGTACCCCTGTGCTTTAGTGTACCCGTAAGAGTGTTCATGTTCAAACTGTGCATCTACCCCTTGGGTGTAAAATAGAGTTGTGGGTGGCAAGAAGGTGAAATCCTGTGTTGGGTGCAACCAGGCACTAAAACTGGAGAGGTGCTTATGCATAACCAGATGTGTCCTCTCTGCTCTTGGATTTGTTCCTTCATGCTGCTCTCTTTCTGTGTCTCAGGCTTTATAGTGAAGGAGCTGCACACTGCAATGCTCTTTTTATCCAAGATCCATTGCTTTATTGGTCCAATTCTCCACACATCCCCCTCTCACACTTTCAGCGAAGACACTGTTTGCCCCAGGCTGAGTTCCCAGGGGGAATCTGGTTCCCTCCCACTCTCAAACGAGTGTATGTAGCAAATACTCACTGACTGCTTTTTCCCATACCTTGCTACAGGGATGAATACATTGGTTTGCCTCCTGGAGGGACTCCTTGCTAAACTATGTTAAAACATGACTAGAATAAATGATCACAGGCCTACCTTTGCCACTGAGGGCTTTAATCAGTACAAAGTGGCACTGCTAGAAACTTTACTGATGGTAAATCAAGGTAGTGCAGCAACTAGTCACTCACTGCCTCCCTTGCTAACTGAAACCTCACTGTGGGGTTTTTTTTTGGCTACTGCTTCCTGATTCTGCTGTTTTAGCAGTCTGAGAAATCAGCTCTGCCCTGGGGTGGTGGCAAAGAGAGCGCAGCAGCTCACCTCTGGAGGTATCAGGTAGAGCTGAACAAAACACTGTTGGTTTGAGACCTCAGGATTTAACTCAGACTGAACATGATTAGGGCTCTTGCATGCCAGTGCAAACCCTGAATCAAAGTGAGTGCAGTGTGAAGCCTCTGTAGAATCACATGGAAAATAAAAAAATTGTGCAGTAAGAAAAGTGCTGGAATAACTTTTTTTTTTTTTTTTTTTTTTTTTTTTCCTAGAGCAATCCACTGCTCTACATAAATAGGTCTAATGATACTCAGAGTGGGAGTATGTTGCTTGCCATCCTGGTAGAAGTGTAACAGCCAGGCTGAGGCCAAAAAAGAGAACAATTCGGTGATAAACACACATCTTCCCAAAGGTGTTTTATCAGAAAAGGCAACACGTTCAGGTACAGACCACAGCACAGAGCCCTACAAGGGCAACACATACATAACCCCCTAAAGGCAGCTTCATTCAAGGAAATGGGAGTCCTGTGAGGCTCTTTAAAACAGTGTTAATGTATTTATCCATGTGCTGACTCAGAAAGTACAAATCTTAGTACCTGGAATAAAGTGTTTCCTCATGCATTTGTTTCTCCTTCTAACAAAGCAGTTCTTTTAACAGAAGAAAAAAACCCACACCAACCAACCTACATCACTTATATCATGCTTTCCTCAAAAATCAAACCCAATTCCCATTAGGCTTTTCTGTCTGAATCCATAGAGTGCACACATATAGTCAGCTAGAATGAGAAATGTATCCAAAAAAGAAATTAAACCTTTTTTTTTGGGATGTTCTCCCTCCCCTTTTAATAAATGTTGTCTTTAATTTGATAAAATAAATGTATAGTGCCTTAATACTTCAGCTTTCTCTGAGGAAACCTCATTTTCCTGCAGGTATGAATTACATGGGCTTGCAGAAATGCTCCTCGATAAAAGCCAGTTGTTTAAAGCACACAAGTACTGCTGAAGAAATCCTACAGAATCTAAATAATGGTTTTGTGCAGATTAAAAGACACTATTTTCTGAAGAAACAGGCTGCAGTTTCTTCAGGAAAAAGCAGATTTTTTTATGCTTTTTTAAAAAAAGTACTTTAAAGTACCAATAATTTATATCTGCAGAAGCAGGTAAGGAAATGGAGAGTGGTGAGATGTCTGCCACCCATACTTCATGATACATTCAGCACGAGAGCTGTGAACACAGTCCAGGTGAGAAACAAAAACTTCCCAAAGCTGCTACCAAGTCACAGTGCTGGGATTGCCACCTGGGAGCAGACATAAAAAAGAAGAAAAAAAAATCCTTTCCAGCCCAACCCAAGGTGTTGGCACCAACAATACCTGCAAAAGAAACACCGCCCTTTCTGGTCCTGGTGTGCAGTCTCTTAGGGCACACATGGGGTGCTTCCCCCACAGCTGGTGGTGCAAGTTGCTTTTTGTGTCATTATGTAGAAGTGCTAAAATAACTTGTTGGCAGGACAAGGAGAGCAACAGAATTTCCCAGGACATCTTAGACCCAAACCCTTATCTGGAGCACTGGGCAGCTAATGCAACATCTGGAGCAAAATGCATTAACCTGAGGCCTGTCACTGCTTAGAGCCTGGATGTGCCCTCAGCAGCTGGCTCCTGCCAGCCAACTGCCCTTTCCCTGCAGAAAGAATTCTCTTTATTGCCAAAAGGCAAACATATGGAGTGGGTATTGCACAGTTGTATCCTAAAGCAAAGGCAGAAAGTGGCTATAAATGCTTCAAGTTGCCGTTCAGTTTGAGCAGAAGGGGAAGGGTGTGTGGGGGGATCTTTAGATCTAAAGCAGCCCAGGAGCCGCGGTGTAACTCACACTGCTTCAGCTGTGACGTTAGTTATACTGGGCTCTACGTCACCGCCAAGTGATAGGTGCCCAGCCCACCCAGATAGTACATTTTGGGAGAAAATACTGCCCTCAGTCTGTTGGGACCTAATGATGGGGATGTCTTGTGTGTAGGGATGAATGCAATGACTTGTTTCGTCAGAGGTATGAAGCAATCTTTGAATTTGGCCTTTGCTGTCAGGACTTCATATGCCAGCATTTTTTTATTTCAGGAAGAACATTCCTCTTAAATCAGTTCTCTTCTAAAGGACTTCAGAAAAATACAATACTACCTCAATTAAACAAAAGTGGTTTTCTGCAGCTCTGTCACTCAAACAGAGCAGCATGACAGCCAGCTCAATGTATGTCCTGTACAGAAAAGCCCTTAAAACATGTTTCATCTAGATTAAATCCCTATTCCTCCCGCCAGTGTCACTGCTAATTTATAGCTGGGGAAAAGCAGGAGGTTCGCATGTGTGTGTGTTGCAATTAACTATTAGAGATTAGTCACTCATGCTTTTTTTCTCTTTGTTTATCTTGTATGAATGATGTTGGGTATCTGATCCAAACAGAATCCAACCAGAGCCATTCCAGACTCACTGGAATGCTGCATAAAACATTGGTGTGTTGATAAACGCCTGTTTGTGTTTGTTGTTGTTTTTTTTTTTCTTCCCCCTTGGCAAGTCAGCCTGGTACAAAGCTGGGTGAGGGCAAGGATAAACACAGAGAACATGATTTCAGGGAGCAGGTGGATGGATAATTCTTAACACAGATTGTAAACCCCTGCACCACTTTAATGTGTCATTATGGTAATGGGAGATTTACAGGCAATACTTGCTGTTTTTTTTTGCCAAAAGCACATATTGCCTAAATTGAGACGAGTGATGTAGTGCGCTCATCATTTAAGGTGCATTAGAGGCACTCCAATAAGAGAAATGTGGAGAGGGACGTGGGGATGCTATTAGTGAGCTGCATATGGAATTACATGGGAAATGAGCAAAAGGCCAGCTCAGTGTAGCACAGAACTTCTGTCTCTGCATGAAAACAAAATCCTTCTTATTCCATTTGCACTTTGCATGTTGGTAATTTGCACGGCACCGAGGGGTATCCTTCACTCAGCATGGCTGATATTATTGATAGTGTTTTGAGACAGGCGGTTTAATTGCCCATAGATATCATAATCTCCCTACTAAAAATCCCTCAAATGGAGACCTAAACAACATGAGCAGTGAAATGTTCTGCTAATGTCCTCTGCTGTCAGCTTTTGCCAGGAAAACTTCATTTTTATATATTATAAATATATTTAATATATCATTTTTATGTTTATAAATATAAGGAGAGTTAAGTGATGAAGGAGCGATGGAACGACAAATATACAGGACAGAAGGATGAAGGTTGAAGAAATAACAGATGGAAAGTTGGATGGAAAGAAGAAGGGAAGGGAGGATGGACAGAAGGACAGAAGGAAGGACAGAAGGAAGGACAGATAGTTCGAAGGATGAATAGAAGGAACAAAGGAAGGAAGGATGGGCAAAGGAAAAGAAGGACAGATGAAAGGAGGACCAGGTAGAAGGCAGGAAGAGAGGACAGAAGGATGGGAGAAGGGATGGAAAAGAAGGGCAGAGGGACACTGAAGGGCAGACAGAAGGAAGACTGGAAGGATGGATGGTAGGAAGGGCAGAAGGATGAATGGAAGGATAGATGAATGGAAGGAAGCACAGAAAGATGGACAAGAGGATAGATGGAAAGCTGGAGGAACAGAATCAAGGAAGAATAGAGGTATGAAATGATGGAAAGACGGATAAAAGGAACAAAGGACAGAAGAAAGGAGAGTGGATGGAAGACTTGAAGAAAGGAGTGAAAGACAGAGGGTGAGATAGAAGGAAGGATGGAAGTCAGAAAAGGAGAGATGTGAGGATGGATGGAAGCAAGGAGAGGAGGACAGAGAAAGAAGGCCAGAAGGAAAGAGGGGAAGATGCAGGAACAGAAGGAATGACTGAGGGAAAGACAGAAGGCTGGCAGTAAGACTGGTAGAATAGAGGAATGGAAAGATGGAGGAATGTAAGGATGGATGGAAGGATGGAAGTATGGACATAAGGATGGATGAAAGGAAGGATGATCAGATGTACACAAGGAAGAATGGAAGGATAGTAAAAAGGATGGTAGGACAAATGGAGAGACAGAGAGAAGGGTGCAAGTATAGACAGAAAGATGGCAGGCAGGACAAATGGACATAAGGAAGAACAGACAGAAGGAAAGACAAAAGGAAGAATTGAAGGAAGAATGGAAGGAAAGAGTAACAGAAGGATGAAAGGATTGTTTGAAGTGGGTAAGGAAGGGAAGAAAAACAGAAATGGAAGAAGGTAAAATGAAAGAAAGGAAGATGAACACTTGTTGTTCCTGCGCAACTGCAGTTTGATGGCAGCATGGGAGACACTCTTGTTCTTGATGTAATACTTTCAAATGGCCTCAGAGGACTGTGTGTGCTGAGCCAAGAGCAGGCAAGGTGAATCACGTGAACTCTTCTCATCTTTCTTCCATGCTGCATTCACTAATATTCTCACCCCTGAACAAAGCCGCAGTGTGGATGGGAAGGATGTGCACAGTGTATCAGCACTGAGTGGCTTCAGTCCTGTATCTGTCATTCCTCATACAGTGCTACTCAAAAGTGGCTTCAGGAGAGAATAAGCCAGAAAAAGTATTTGCTATCTGCACCACAATCATTACTTTCCCCCAGTAATACTAGAACTTTGGCAATCATTGTAACATGTCAGAGCCACCCATGGGAGCTAGTGTCAGAGAAATGAAGGTAAATTTTGCAAAGGGAAAATTGGATCCTAGCCTAAACAACTCAAATATGCTTTTTAAACATACATTGGAATTCACCCGATGGATGGTCCTGAGAGCAGGAATGACCTAGTTGCTTCAGCACTGAACCAGATCTGGACAGCTAGGTTTAGTTCATAGCTCAGCCACAGTCTACAATACTGGCCACGACATGAGCCCTCTTTCCCCTTCTGTAACAAGAGATGATTGCTTCAGTACTTCACACTGGTGAGAAGAGAATTCATTAATCTCTGTGTGTTCTCAGATCCTCTGATCATAAAGGTCATATATAAATTACAGTATAAAAGTGACTAGATATTTTAGTGGGTTAGTCTAAGAGTTAACACACCATGAAATATTCATATTAAAGTGAGTACCTGGCATTAGATCAGTTGTCAGTGCCTTGGCAAAACTAAAAAAAAACCAAACCCATAAGCTTCTTAATTTAACATTTCCTCCTTTGTGTTTGGTCATGGCAAAGGTGTGTTGTAGTTGTAAGCCCTGAATCTATAGTTCTCTCTAATCACAGTTTACTGTGATTTTAATCACACCTGATTCCTGCAGAGCTTTTGCTACCTGTCAAAAAAAGGTGAGCCAACTTTTTGCATCCTGGCACAGTTTTCTCCCCCTTCTCTTCAAGAGAGCTGAAACCCAAACATCTAAACCTAATTAAACCTTGAACTTGGGTTAGCTCGTTTCTATATCTGCTTTATATTTCATAGTTAGAAAATTTCTAAGAATTGATAAAATCAAAATGTGAAACAGCATGCAGCTTGTCCAAACATGAAACACAATGATTGCCATTTTTATTTCAAGTACCATAGAGAGAAGCAGCAAGGAAAGTGCTAGCATTAAAGAATGTTTTTAAAACATTTGTATTCCAATAATGATATTTTATATAGGAGTCACTGTCTAGTTTGTTGAGGTTTGTTTTGTTGTTTTTGCTGCCTTCCAGGTCTGTCTGTTTTGGTTTTTTTGCTGTGCTGTTATTTGAACAAGTAAGAATAAGCCCCTAAATAAACAATAAAATGAGAAAATACAAATGTCCAGAGGGACAGCCCTCGACATGTTCCTGCTGATTGCTCTGCCCCATGCCAGAGAACAGTGGCTGATATCACCTTCAGCTGGCTGTGGAAGTTTGCACTGAATCAAATGTAATATAATTTTTGCACAAAAACATCACCCTTCACCAAAGAAAAACACAGTAGTGTGCCCCGAAGTCTGAAGTAGTTCTAAAGACATTCTGAGTATTGCATGAGGCATCTGAAAAGATTTTAAAGGGAAAACTTGTATTTATATTTTTTAAAAAATGTATTTATATCTGTGAAAATTTAAAAAGCATAATGTTCCATTTCACACACATGTACTATTTTGGGTTAATACCCCTGTATTCTTGTCCTGATTTCATTAGCACCATTACACACTCTTCTCATGAATTTCCATGTCACCTGCAGTAGGTTTAGCTGCCTTTGTTTTATTCCAGTAGATTATTTTTCCAATTAATGCCAATTAAGTCTCTAACCTGACTTCATTGTTGTAATTCCTTGTGATTTTTAATGTCTTGCAATTTTACTTTCTCAGTGAAAGCACCACTCATGGGATTGCGTATCATGGGATTGCAGAGTAATTCAATTTTTATTAAAAAGAAAATCTTTGATGATAGCATGCAAAGACTGAAATGATGAACGTGAAAAGTGAAATATCCCAACACTTACTATTTTTTTTTTTAAAACCTCATGAGTTTTTGATGGTTCGGTCATCATGATTTAATGCTTAGAAGCAGACAGACTGCTGAAGATGTCAGACAATACCCTAATACCAGGGATTGCTCTGTCTAAAATACTGATGGAATGTACTTTTTCTACGTGTTTTTAAAACTGGTTTTGGTCTATTCTGGGCTGAGGTGATTTTTTTAATGCAAAAACTCTTCTGCTGTGAGTAACTATTCAACTAATTCAATTTAACTACTATTCCATTTCCCAAAGGAACATGGCCACATGGGAAACAAGGAAAACAAAAACTGGATTCTGGCCGTAGGTGCTGCAGCACAAGTGCTTGGGGCTGGACATCCCTCTCCGTGTGTCCCACACACTGGTACAGTAGCTCAACCCTTGGCCCTTCTGTTTTCCCCAAAGCAGGAAGAGTGGGAGCACAAAACACAGCTGCTGCCAAAGGCACAGCCAGCAGAGCCTTGTGAACCTATTAAACAGTCAGGATTTTTTTCAACAACATCAGCAAATGCAACCATAGCACTTAGCTGAGCAATGCCCACCTCGTGCCACTGAAAGTAACGACACAGAAAGAGTTCAATGGGAAGAACAAAATCACATGTATAAGACATTGGATCAAATGTTTCTCACTGGTCTCACTCAAAAGCCCTTTAATCTCAAATAAGCATCTACTGTCCACTTGCTTACAAATACAATTCTTGGTAATACCCAGGCCACACGTTAGAAGTTGCCAAGGAAACTGGATTCACTTAAGATGCTACATGTCGATTACTGCGCTCTGTCTCTTTTCCTCCACCCATATATACCTTAAAATTAGTGTTGTCCTTCATGGTCTAATGACCACAAGGCATTGCCATTCAAGACTTGGAAATGGATTTGCTACCTGAATCAAATCTTGAACCACTCATTTCTAAATAGCAAAATATTAACGTGCAGATCTAGTTGAAGTGCATAAATGCAACATTCCTCAACAGTGCTTGCTTAGTAAAACTGGAAGTGTGACAGGGAACGTTCTGAAAGCGATTCCCCTTGCTGTTCTCTTCATTCACAAGTCTCAATATATTGGGCATTGGCTACACAAACCCTGTCCCTTTAATTTCAGTGGGAGTTTTTTATTATTAACCTCAGTAAAGCTGGGATGTCAACTGCATTTTAGGGAGGTCCCTATTTAAAGTTCACTGCAGCTGGATGACATTGTCCCAGAGCAGCTGAACTGCCGAGGTCCTCTAGTTTTTGCCAGCCAGAATGACATCTCATGGTTTTGGCGGGGTGTCCAGGCTACACAAATTACAACCACTCCATAGTTTATATCTGGACAGCTTTTGCACCTGGGGTGTTGATGAGTATTATGAAAAGAATTCCAGATTTAAAACTTATTCCTGATTTTCTTTTACTACTAGTTTCTTCATAGCTCTATGCATAATTTGCAGAGAGACTCCAAGTGATAACCTTCGAATAAAATAGTCAAATAAACTAGCACAGCTGAGAGGGATTGGTTTTCCTTACAATGTAGCTGCCAGAGTGATTTTGTTGATCTCTGGGTGTGTTTTCATTTCTTTATTTGTTTTCCAAATGATATCAGAAATGTACCATATGACAGAACAATGGAGGAAATTAAACTAATATAAAATGAAAAGCACAAGCTGGTTTACTACAAGAAGGAGACTACCTGGCATTTATCTTAACTGCAACTTGCAGTGTTTTGAATATATCAAATCCTCCCTTGTGCTGCTTTCTTTGGATCTAAGTCTAGAAAATCTTGGATATCTGATCTACCTGTAAAACTTGAGATATGTCCAAATGAATACCTTGGATCTGAGCAAACCTGAAACTTCTGATGAATTTTGACAAACATCTTATACTGCACCTCATGATGCTGGCTGAAACTGAACTGTAGGCTGGTTGTTCTAAACTTTGAGTTTTACCTGACTGAACTTTATAGCAGGTTCTTTCCAAGCCACGTGATGTATCTTGGTCAAGATGGATCATGGCCTCTTTGGAGGTTATCTTGTGGCTGGGCTGATCTTAAATTAAATTAAATCAATTTAAAAAAATAATAATTAAATTAATAATTAACAATAGAATCTGGCAATATACCAAGGACAACATTATCTTCTTTTAGAGAAATGGGTGTGTAATCAGTTGAAAGATCCAGAGAGGCTCAGAAAAGTGCCCAGGATAACCAGTCTGAAAGGTACTCAAAATACACTCAAAAGCTTAAGTACAGAAAGAGAGAGGACACAAAATGAAAGGCCATGGAAACAGGGGCTGGTAGAACTTAGTTGCATTTGTGGCCTCCTCTCCTTTGAGAGATACTGAGATACTCACCTGTGTCCTGTCTGCACCTGGACCTCACTGGAGCAAATGGCAACAATCCCCCTGGTTTTGCCAGAACGTGACAAAACAGATACAAGGAAAAAATATTTTTTCTGGTGGGCTGCTGGGAAGCAAAGGACCTGCTGCTGCACAAGAATTTTAAATCTGAAAATAATGATTGATAGCTAGTGAGGACACTCAGATAAATACAGAGTTTAACACTAGCCTTATGCTGTTGCAGCATGCAGCCAGACAACAGCACACCTGCCTGTGAGGAGCACCGACACCTCCAAAGCCAGCACACACACACAGAGGTACATCTGCAAACAGGATTGGTTTTTTTTCCCCCTCAATTCATTCCAGGTTCAAAAACAGCTCAACCAAAAAAAGTGAATTTATATGGAGTAGCTGTATTTATATATCAATATATGAATACTGTCGGCAGGAAAACCACTGTGTAACCAGACGTGGTGACACAGTCTGTCCTGGAGGTGTATTTCCCACTGTCCTACCCAGCCTCTCAGTAGTCACCAAGCAAGAGTGGCCGGTGCTTGCAGGTTTCTTGACCTGCTGTAGCGATTCTGGCAGCTGGAGAGTTATGCAAGGGTTGAAAAAGTGAATTCTGCAACAGTAAGGCACAGTTAGCTAAAGTTGATAGTGCTGTGGAACTAAGCTATTTTATCTGAATGTAAGTGGTTTTTAAAGTTGAATATTAGCAGGTGATCACAGAGTTGTAAGTTCAATTAAATAGCTAGAGAGCTGACATTTTTTAGTACAGATATCCTTATACATCTCTTTTTTGCTACATCTGCTTAAAACTAACTAAAATGATTGAAGCCCACTTGTTCCAACCTGCATGAGTAACTTTTATTAAACTGATTTTGTAGGGCCTCTTATGTAAAATTTCTTACTTCTATACACACTGATAACCCTCTCAGGAGACTAACAAACACGGGAAGAAGAGTAAGCAGTGACCTTGTTCACGCAGTGGATCCAAACCCTGAAGTCAGTGAAGGTCAGTCAGCAGGTGCTGCCTGTGCTTTTGGCAGTGGACTCCTCTAGGATCTTGTGTGAAGCTGCAGAGGCGAGAGGTGAAGGGAGGGAGCTGCATAGTGGTGCAGCTCAGGAGGCATTGCTGGCTGAGGACACCCACCTGATCAAGACCATGATAATCTTAAGAATGAAGTGCCTAAATCCCTTAAAGTGACATATTGACATGTCAATGTCAATGGAGATGAAGGAGTATTACTTGTTAGTTCTGCTTCCTGTTTCCTCTACTCTAGTAAAGACTAAAAGCTAATTTAAATCAGAACAACAGTGCAGAGATCAACTTTCTGAGGTGTTTTCAAAACTATATGTTTATTTCAAAGATTTTCCCCTCCTGAACAGGGGTACTGGTTCCCTGGTCCTCTTTAGAAACTGGATCAATTAAATTCCAAGCAAAGAATTTACCCCAAAACTTTTATTTAATCTCATAGGAGAATACTAACCAATGTCTTCAATAAGCTCCTATGAGCTCATTCTGTCATCTCTCTAAGCTGCCTTCTAGAAAATACTGGAAAGCACATCTACATGTATCCTTCAAAACCCAAACCTGATGGCTGATTAAAAAAGAAAAA
Organism: Apus apus; assembly: GCF_020740795.1. Taxonomy (NCBI): domain Eukaryota; kingdom Metazoa; phylum Chordata; class Aves; order Apodiformes; family Apodidae; genus Apus; species Apus apus. Next base: position 45,473,103 of record NC_067284.1, read on the forward strand.
AAAAGAGGAGTTTGCAAAGGAAGAAAGAACATCTTTGTTTGTTGACAGCAATAAAATGCAACTTGTCACCAGAGCTGATAGGATGTATTAACAGCTCTTTTGTGAAAACAGAGCTGTATGTTATAAATATTGATGTGAGCACATTGGTTTTGGAAGTGTGTGACAGATGAAATTTTTAAGGTGAATACAAAATTGTCTTCAGTGTTTCTCCAACTTGAAATTCAAATATCCCCTTAGAAGTCATTACATTTACCACCAAAGGAACAATTTCTGCTGCTGACGCAGTGGATAAAGCAGGGAAAAATATTCCTACCTACATGTGATAGCCACAGATTTTAACATCCATAAGGAAAAAAATGGAGGGACAGATCTCCAAATAAGTTGGAGTGTTCATGTCTGGTGTAGTGTATTTGTTGTATTCGGGCTTTTTTAATTTTTTGATATGTAAATGTCTTGATGCTCACTGTGACAGTTTGGTTGCCATGGTTATTTGTGAGCCAGGCCCTACCTCAGTCTGAAGAGCTAGAGTAGGTTTCCTCTGCTACTCTGGGTGTGTCCACACGGGCATTCCCTTGAACAACTCAGTAGAGGCTGTGGGAGCAAGAGTCACCAATCAGCATTCCAACACTCAGTATGTGTTCACAGGGGAAGGATGTAGCAGCAGTCCTGGGATTTCTACAGAAACAAAAAATAGGCATCACCTTGCCCTCACCAGCCTGTACAAGTTGCTCAGATTTTTCTTCTACACAGCAAAAGTTAAATTAAGTCTTTTGAGGAAGGTGAGGCCAGATAAGACTCTCTTTGATGTAAACATCGAAGTCACCCCCTTAAGAGCAACCAAGTGTACATGCCACAAATGGCTGCTTCCCTATTCAGGAGGCTGAAACCAGTCCATGGCAGAGCATGCTCTGGGGTGACAGGTAAATAGGCCTTCCTGAAAAAAATACTTGTGTCAAAAAGGAGTAAATTCAATTTAAATCCAGGAGAGAAGGAACTTAAAAAGGCAACACATATCCAGAAATAGCACCAGCCTCTGCAACAAAGGGGCTAAATTTAAAAAAATAAATAAAATTAGTTTCAGATACACTTTAAAGCAATAAGGGATTTTCAAAAACCTGTTCTGCAAGGACTGCATTAGGACAGTGAGGGAGTCTTCCTCTTACAGTCCTGTATGGGCACAAGAGTCTATGAAACTGTCAGAAGTAAAAAAAAAAACACAACAAAAAACAACCCAAACCCCACCTCAAACATTTACAATAATGTGAAAGAACAGGGGAGAGAAACAATTTTATACTCACTTTGCAGTGGGAACCAGGGCACAGGTTATGACTTCCTGCTCTTTCTGACACCACCACATTCTGCTCAGCACACTGTGAACACTCAGAATTGCATGGTGGGGAATGGAAAGACACAGCACTGTGCAGGGATACATAGTCCCATCCAGGGAAGCTGCAGCATGGTGACAGTGGCAGAGGTAGTGATCCACAGAATGCTCCAATATGATTCACGTTAGTTCAATCATTCCTGAAAAACAAAAAGAAAAGTAACCCAGGCAAGTGAATGTGAGAGCTACATTTACAGGGAATTCTACAAAACCGATGAGCAGTTTCGACCTGTCCCACTGAACTGTATTACAGAGGAATGTGTAGAAAGCAATTTTAGACCATTATTACTGTTTTTAAACAGATAAACTGTAGCTTATAATTTAGCAAAGGTAACTCAAGCTGTTCTTAAAAGGTAAAAAGCACAATGCTACAAAGCAGTCTTCCATTTGTCAGATGCCGTTTCACAGCTTACAGCTGGGACACTGAAAGATGAAGTGATTTGGCCAAGTTTGAGAGGAATTTGTAACAGAGCTGGAGGCTGAGACCACAGCATATGTTTGCTTTGCTGATGTTTGAGCTGCAAGAGCAAAAGCTCCACCTGAAGTGACTTGGAGAACAGGATAAATAGCAGAGCTGTAGTAGAAGCAGCACACAGGAAAAATAAATGGCAAAATAGCTTTCAAACGTATTTATTAGTCAGGAAAGAAGTGCAAAAAAACATGAGCTGCCTTCAGTTTGTCCTCAAGCGATATTGTTGAAATGCATATTCAGGACTTAATCCCAAAACTCTGTTCTCCAAATGCTGGTGTATAAGAAAAAAAAACCTGAGTTTTTAATTGGCATGTAATTTAAAGAAGAGTTTGACTTCAGAGATGTAACTGATAGATATAGAGGGGGAAATGCCAGAAAGCAAACTCCTTGACCTACTTCCCTAACAGAGAAGACAGGCAGATTGCAGTATTTTAAAAATGCAGGAATATTCCAACAAGGAATTTAACTCCTACCTGCAACTATCCTCAATCCAGCTATTGAGTGATGTGCTGTAAATCTTGGCAGTGCTGTATTGTATATTTCTACAGTACTCAGATAAAGAAATCAACACATTTTATTCAGACAAAAGCCATGCCACACATTGCAGATTTGAGAACTGGACTCAGAGGCAAACAAATAACCCAACTTTGTTCTGTTACTCCACAAGCAAACTCACCAGCATGTTTCACCAGCAGCAGCATGGACAGAAGGTCAGGCAGAGAGGAGCAAATCTTTATTTCATAGATTTCCCTCACTTTCCAGGTTGAAACAGCAGCCACGAGCTAGAATTAACTTTACAAGGCAATCCCTGTTGACCCAGGGTTTTATTACTTGGTTTGTTAGACTCCAGGACATGGGGTTTTAGTCAGATATATGATGGGGGAGGACCCATAATTACTGAGTGGAAAAGTAAAACAGCAGCTTTCAGAGTCGGAACTACGTACTTGGCTGCGCCAAGTTATTTAAAACCTAAATGTTTGCTTCCCCTGGGCTTAACAGTCTGAAAGGTCCTTAACAGGACGATCCCTGTAAAGGTTCATTAGGACACAGGATGCTCCGTCCAGCAAGGACCCCACCTGTGTCCTGACTTTTGGTCCCTGATTCAAGGACTATTTCTTGAAACTCCCCAGTTCCTCTTTCAGTCACCATTTCTTTTGCTTTTCCTGGTCCATGAAACTTGGATTTCTTTTACACCCCTGCTTCCCAGCACTTTCCTGCGCACATGAGTCCAAACCACATGGGTTCAAGAGGGAAGCTTCCTGTGGTTTGAGTGGTTGCTCTAACCACTGCTCCTTGCAGAGAAACCCAGGCACCCAGCAGCCTTCTCCCATGTTTAAATAAATAAACCCAAACCAATGATACAAGTTTTAAAAAGTGAGTCAAGATCCCTTTCATGAGTGAGTGTGCAAACTGTGTGGCAAGGAGTGCTCCAACGGTTGGTGGTTGAGCCTCTTCAGCTCTGACATTTATGGCTACAGACCTCATAAAGATCCTTGAGACCATCATTCTGCAAATGTCTTCTTCAGCTTCAATTTATAGGTTGAGTAAATTCAAGCAAAACAGAGCAGTAAAAGCAATTTGTGGGACAATTTACTGCTTCAGTTTAGGTTAGGGTTTTTAATAGTTATTTACCTTTATACTTTAGATAAAGATTTGTGAGTAGCCAATTACCCAAGGCAGCCTGAGTAGCTTTGACAGCTGAGTTCAATGCATGAGCTACCCTTAGAAAGTACTGCCTCATTTTCTGATAGAAAATGCTACAGTTAAATATAGAGGCCAGAGCCTATAACTTAAAATGGGGAAAAAAGAGATCAAGGTAATCCACATGGAATAAAGCTTTTGAGGATAAAAGCTTCCCAGTAGAAGAGGGAGAGAACATTACTGTATATTTATATAATGCCAGTGCCACTTTTTTTGTGGGCTTCATTGAAACTGTGCCAACTTGCACCTGCTAAAAAAACTACCTCTTAAGACTTCACTAAATGGCTGTCTCACTAGTGCATTGCACCAGGATTTGACCATTTGTTCATCTGAAAAATTCATTATCCTCTTAATCCAAAATGGTACCTCGGATTTTACGATGGGTTGTGAAATGTTGATGTTACATGCACTACCATATTTCCCTGTGTGTAAATGCAGTGCTGTATTCCCTGCAGAGTCTGGAAAATGGCAAACTATCCAGCAGGAATGTGGCTAGAACTAAAGGCCCTGGGACACAAACTCCTGCTCAGCTCTGCTTTCTACAGCCCTGTTTGTTCTTTGGGCTCCTTAGCTGGGCTTTGCTGCCCTTCAGAACAAAGGGCCTTTTTAGCTCTGCCAGGCTGGGTTTTTTGCTAAACTTATATTAAGTCACATGAATATTTTACACTGAGGTTTGATTGATTTTGTGTCTTTTTTAGTTTGCCAGGGAGCAAGGAACCGATTGCAGTTCCTCATTAGAAATCACTTCTGCTTAATTTCTGCAAACCCCTTGAAAGCAACTCAAATTCTAGATGCTAAATCTCAAGCATAAGCCTTGCTGATCAGCTGCTCCAGTCACAAGATCTATATCCAGTCAGATGAGCATAACTTTGCATTTTCCTTGTGGCTGGTGCTTGAGGAATCAACAGTCTAAATAACCTGCAATACTCCAACATTTGTTGCTTTTAGGCCTCCAATGAAGAAGGGTTAACACTGCAACGTACGAGCACAAAGCAACCAGAAAAGGGACATGAACCCTTAGTCCTAGAAAGAGCAGTGAATTTCCTCATTTCTAGTAATTTCCTTTCTCCAGCCCCTCTTCATCTCCTTAGACCAGAGCCAAAGACTCACCTATTGCTTCTACAGCCTATCTTGTCAGCCTGCAGTAGCAACAGAAAATCTTTTAAAATCTTTTAGGATTAAAGCATTAGGCATTTTATATATTAGCATATGTTAGCATCAGGCATCAAGCCTATGTGCCTGATGCCACAGAAACTCCCAGCAGTTATACTGGGATAAGCCTCAATCATTCCGCAGATTATTGTCATGACAATATCCATTGCTGAGCAGACAGTTACAGTGTGTTAGAAACAGTCTAGCACTTGCATTCACACATCTTGCTCCAGGACCTGCAGCCACACAAACTGCTTCACAGTCGTAGCTGAGGTGATTATATACCCGCACTGAGTTTTCATACACATTCTTAAGGAGTTTTTCTACTTTTGATTTTGCATATGTGCCAAATCCAGAAATAACTTTACAATAAAGTTAGGGAGATTTTTTGAGATTTGGGACAGCACAGATGTATTCAGTCTGCATTTATAAAGTACAGGTAGCAGTGAACTATTAAAGTAATCCTTTCTAGTCCTGAACTCACTTATTCCTTCCAAGAGATTTAAAAATATATTTCAAGTCAGAGTAAAGGTTGAATATTCTTTGTCATGTTCTCCTCTCCACTTTTAGAACTGGCTAAACTCCAAGCAAGTTGGATGAGATTTTTTGCCACACTTCTGTCCCCTTCTTGATCTCAGAGAGTGCTGCAGGAATTCCACTTCTTCGTACATTTTGAAATCTCGTCGTCTTTGTTGCTGGAAGCGGATCCTGCAGAACTGTGGCAAAAGCCAGTGTGATGCTTCAAAGCAATGCCAGTGCTGCCAGCACTGTGGCGCAGCTGCTCTGACATACTCTTCCTTAAACATCACACCACAGTTCAGGCCAGGGACTGAAGGGCTTCTATATCTACTCTGTCCTGGAGAAAATTTCCTCCCAAACACTCAAAGTTCACAGTTAAAGTTCAAGCCGATACATATTTTTTCTCTGTCAGTCAACTGTGAAACTTATCTTCTAGAGATTAGTGACCACAGAGATTAGTTATATACATTAGTGACCAACTGCATTCCTCTGTAGATGCCAAACTGGCTTTCAAGTGTTTATGATATACTATACACACTATTGGCCAATCTCAGAAGTCAGGAATTTGTGCTATTGCAGGGTAATAAGCTATTGAATTCCACTTAGGGAAAGCTCTGTTGTGGTAAAATAAAGGATGAGGAGAAAAAAAAAATAAAAAAAAGATCATGCTTTTCAACAAGAAAAAGGTTGACAGATATCTACCAGAAAGCTTTTAGTCTTTTATATATATTACGACTTGGTATTTTGCTTGGCTTTTCTGTCATTATCTACAATATATTATTCAGGTAGAAGCTGTTCATTTTGGAAAAGTGAAATGCAATATTGAAAAGGTTAGAGATGACTTCTAACTCTGCCATCCCCATTAGCTTACTATCTGAGCACTAAGCATATGTTATAAATAATACATAATTTAATCCCTCTGCATTTTTTTGAAAAAAAATCCAAACGTACTACAAAATAACAGGAGGGAAGAGAAACACATTTCTATACATACACCCAACTCCTATAAACTACATAATCAATAACTTTTGTAATACACTGAGCTGAACAAATGATGGTTAGTGAATAATTTAATGAGTTTTGGCAATTTCCACTCCAGAACTGCGGACGGTTTAGATTTTCCCCAGCACATTTGTTCTACAAAATTTCTTCTAAATAATTTGTATGAACAATTACTGCTCTTCAGAGCACTTGTGAGCACTTCACTATGTCTGTGATTACATTTGAGCTCTTTTAGACAGTTTTAATCGGGTGCATCAATCAGACAGAATAATTTCCTTTTCTTGACATAACCCTAACAACTGAGCATCTTTTTTTTCTGATTTATAAGCCATAGCCCAATCCCAAGTGATGATTACTAATCTCTATGATTTGTATACTCAGATTTAGAAAAACATTTATGGATATGTTAATTTCTGAACTGGTTAATTGATTTCCTGAATAAAGGTAGATATAATATTAGCTTTAATGAGTCTCTGAATTGGGGTTTTTAGGTCATAAGAAGGTTACAGTGTTAATTTAAAAAGTTACAGCCCCCGCCCCCGTCCACTTTCTTCACTCTGATTAAAATACAAGGGGCTCAGTGCAAACTGGCATTGAGCATTGCTTTAAGGTAACACGGTATAAGTGAAGCTGCTGATGTATAGGTACACACCTGAATCTGCCACGCAGTTATACCACCTGCAATAATTGCCTTGTTCTGATTCATGGCAGCAGAGACAGAGGGATGCAGAGTTTTATCTCACTACAGCTGAACAGGTAAGAAGTCTCTCCCACAAGTCACCCCTCTGAAATATTCAATCTGATTCAAAACCTCCCTCATTTATTTCCCCATTCCTCTGGTAAGGTCCAATTCATCCTAGATAACAGCAGGTCAGCAGCTTTTCAAGTCAGTGGGAAGAGCTGAAACTCCCTTAAATCAGGTTTTAGGAATGCTACAGTTTTTGTGCCTGTCCATAGGGTACCAAATCCCTTTTAAATCAGATAAAAGTCTCTACGGCAGAGGCTCAGCAGCTGGGAAGCCAGCTGAGCATTGCTCATTGCTGCATTACTTTTTCATCAGGTTGTCTTGTAGAGCTCTCCCAGATGCACCACGACCATCTAGTCCAAAATGTGAAGGTATGAGAGGTTGAAAGGCTGCAAGATAACACAGAACTCAGTTTTTATCAATACAAGTAATAAAAGAGGTAAAAACATTCCTTTCCTAACACAATGGGAATTCAATATGATATAGTGTTGGGTCCTGGGTCAGTGAAAGTGCTTCAGGAAAGGAAAGAACAAATTTTATATTATGTATAAAATTTGGAATTCGCTCAAGGTAAACATTGAGAAAACGTGGCATTAAATATCTAAAGATGAGAACAGATATCTTTATAATGGCTTTTCAGAAAAGGAAAATATTTCTGTTGTCAATGTCACAAATATATGCTACACTCCAAATGGTGAATTCAGACTAAAGTTACATTTCTAAAACTTGGCCATTTTTTGGTCAGCTATTCCAGTACTTCTCATCTTCCTTCCCCCAGATTTACCATTAATAAATCAAGAATATTTGGACCACGTAGAACCATAGTGATAGCTAGAAAGGAAAAGGATGTCAGGTTTTTATTTGACTTTGGAAACCTTGTGCTTTTTAATTCAATAACTTGATGAGTCTACATCGAACACATGAAATTCAGAACAGAGCTAAACAGTAACAGGATATGGAGTTTTGTCCTTTTATGTGGAAATTGTTAAAGTCAGCAATGATGAAAAAATTCTTCAAAGTGTTGCTATGGTGTGGTAGGTAGAGAGAAATGAGGCAGCAAATCCACATCAATATTGACCTCTTCGTTGGCAGCCTCAGCAATGCGATGGCCCTTGAGACTGGAACAAGACAGTAGAGATATATCATAGAATCATAGAATCCTAGGGGTTGGAAGGGACCTCAAAAGATCATCTAGTCCAACCCCCCTGCCAGAGCAGGGTCATCTAGAGCACATCACACAGGAAGGCGTCCAGGTGGGTTTTGAATGTCTCCAGAGAAGGAGACTCCACAACCTCTCTGGGCAGCCTGTTCCAGTGCTCTGTCACTCTCACGGTAAAAAATTTTTTCCGAATATTCACCTTGAACCTCCTATGCTCCAATTTGATCCCATTATCCCTTGTCCTATCACTGGTCAACACTGAGAAAAGCCTAACTCCATCTCCCTGACACTCACCCCTTACATATTTGTAAACATTGATGAGGTCACCCCTCAGTCTCCTTTTCTCCAAGCTAAAGAGACCCAGCTCCCTCAGCCTTTCCTCATAAGGTAGATGTTCCACTCCCTTAATCATCTTTGTAGCTCTGTGCTGGACTCTTTCCAGCAGTTCCCTGTCCGTATGTGTGTATATATATATATATATATACACACACATACATACAGATGTATATGTTTGCATTCCTATGCAAGTTTCTTGAGGCCAAAGCTGACATCCATTGATGGGCCAGCACAGAGCAGCTTGCAGCATCCCTTTCTGATCTGTGAGAAGAACAAATATTCCTTGACCTATGACCCTGGGTATATTACTGACATCTACCTAGATTGACAGATCTTTTTCTCAGCTCTATAGCACATGAACAAGTCAAGTGATTTTAATTATGCTATATAAGCATAAAATAAATGAAAATGCAAAAAAGGAATAAAGACTGTCCTGAGAGTGGCCCCACTTGAAAAATGCCTTTCTACTGAAATTTTAAAGTCTTAATAGAAATTTATAGGTGACTGTTGCCCAGTATCAACAGCTAAGAAAATAACTCAGACACGTGCACAGTAATAGGATTTCAATTTTAGTTGACTTTGGATAATTTTCTCATTGCTCCTTTGAGCTTACAGTTAGTGCGTTGGTGAGTCGAGTTTCTTACCTGCTCTATGTTTGTTATTGTTTCCAATGATGTGGGAAACCGGAGACTGACTGAAATTTTATTCAGTCAACTTGCATCATTGGAGAATCAAAGTATTGACAGCCTGATTTTATAATTGTAACTCAATCTTGTTTTGTGCCTTAGGGCTGTCATTTGAATTTTACTTCAGGATCATGTTACACCATCTAGGGCTTTTCTTCAGTAACGCAGTGACTGAAGTTGCCTTTGGACCCTGTTCACTAGAGCTGGCTGTAACTTTTCAGATTTAATGTTTTTCAACTCAATGGTTTTCACTGCAAAATACCCTTGTCTCTAAATCTAAACTTTCCTCAGATTTATGATTTTTTTAATGAACTCTTACTGGAGATAAAACTTAGACTCAAGTGTTTTATTTAGGAAAAAATTCCTATTTCTGTCTTACGGGAATTAAAATTAAATTATTCAATTATTCATTTAAAAGCAGCTTTTCCTTCTAAAGCTTGTAAACTGCATTTCAGTGCAGAAAAGAGAAAAAAATGAAATATATTTATTGAACTAAAGCAACTGAAAGAAATTAGTATCATAGGGAGGGGTTTGGTTTGGGATTTTTATGCCCATTTCAGAGCAGATACAATTTTTCAACAAGCTTTGCTATTCACGCAGCAGATGGCTTTATTTTTCTGATATTATTTTCCTTACATGAATTTTCACTACAAGTATTTTACACATGGAAGCAGGTTACATATGCTTTTTATTAATCTGCAAGATATTCAACTATACACTAACTCATCCTGGCATGTGATCAAAATTTAGTGAACCATATGATTCGCTGCATAATCCTGGTAGGGAATAGCAGGAACAGCCAGATGATCCCTGTTCAGTAACTATCATAGCTACAAAAAAAATCTGTTTGACAACTAAATACTTTCAGGAGAATTAAATTAATAAACTAAAAATGGGTATCAGCACCTTGCTGAATTCCTGGAGCAATTTCCCATTTAGGAGGCAGTAGATTTTCAGACTTGTAAAAATGCAGCGTGTTTTTATGTTTGACAGAGCAGTTTGGCTGAATTAAGCCTTGCAGAGAAACTATTCCATTTCTGCAACACAGACAGATACATGCTGTTATAAAGTACAATATCTATACAGGTTTGTGTATTTATTTAACATTTTCAGAATTGCCTTTATAACCTTTATATGAAGAAACTGTTTGGAAGTAGCTGCAGGGAAGCAAATGCTCTTAAGGTCTTGCAGGTATTCTTGGCATTTATAATATATATAGTAATGAGAAATCACCACGTATACATGAATCCTTTAATGTATATTGTGTTTATTTAAAATCTGTTAAATCTCATTTTAAATGATAGAAAGGAATGTAGTGAAACTCATGGCTCTCACTGAGGAAAATTTTTTCTAAGAGGTAACCTATCAGTTTTTTAAATATTTTTCAGCCTTTATTTTGATAATCTCAGCAAATCAAAGGCTTAATTGCCACTTGGATGACTTATCTCTCTAGAGCCAGTGCTCATTAAAAAAAGCTACAGAAATTCAGTAGATCACTGAAGGCAATCTGAAGCTGGCATGCCACAGTACCCAACCCACTCCTGGTATAACTCACTGAAATTATGCTGAAGGGGCTAAAACATGTTTCCAAGTTTCCAAAATAGGCTTTTATTCCCCATCATAGTCACATATATTTTGCTGTATAGCCTGATTTTAAGAAGTTTACCTTTTCCCAGTTTGTTCTGAAGAGAATGCTTCTTTTCTCCCTTTCCTACTTTTCCTTCCTTCTCTTTTGCACCTTTGAACTAAGATTTTTGTGTGCAGAGTCCTTTTGTCCTCCCAATGAAGTTCTGATCGGCAGCCATGAGAGATGCCGACCTGCCAGATCAAAAGTCATTTTGGGCAAGTGTGGGAAACTGTTATTTTCTTCCCCACATAAGTCTAAACAAAATGCCTTTTAAGCCAGCAAAGGCCTCTTCTGATTATCCCCAGCTAACGAACTAAAACAGACTTGCTTCTCAAGAACAACTGAACCCAAAACAACAGATATGGTCCGGGACAGAAAGGATGGGCGACAAGCCATCCTGTGCCCCTGGTAGTCACCGCCCTAACTTGGGGCTCATGGGTGCTCATTGGCTCTGGACAGCGACAGCAGGTCAAGAATCTCACTCCCAGAAGTGCTGCTTCTATTATTTCACCCTATTCTGAGGCTTCACTAGATGGTATCTTTTGGTTTCAGTTGCATTTCTAACAGAAATTTTGTGTTGAAGATGTATTCCTTGGACCACTAGGGAGGGGAAACCCAGAAATATTTTTTTAATTTTTCCAAGCTATGTTCAATATCATCTAGCCAGTTTTATGAGTCATCTAAAATTATCCTCCTGATTAAGCCAAAATATTGCATAGTCACCACTTACAGTTGTTTCTACATCCTACTTGCAGGACACATTTCAGGAGAGATTTTTACAGGAGAACTATTAACAAATATATATGAAGATCCCATTGCGTTCTTAACCACAGAAGTCACGCAATGTTCTTCCTTTGAGGCTTTGATATTTAAATGTTCTGGATTGAAGTTATAGTTCTGTTGGTTTCCCATGAGAAGTTTTAATTTCCTCTAAATTTTTATAAGAGGGAAAATTAAAAAACATAATATTGGTAGGTTTCAATAGAATCACTTAGATTTAATTTATGGTCAGGTCATGCACTGCCTCTGATTTCTTCTATATAGTCTAGCAATGAAACTTAAAACATTAGATTTTTTGTTCCTTTTGAAAATATATTTTTCCTTAGTTTTTCATAATGTGCATTTAATACCTTAATTTCTTTAGTATTTTATCCTCAAAAAGACTTCTATTTGAGAAAAAAAAAAGTTGTGGGTTTTTTGTGCATTGTTTGTTTTTTTTTTCCCTGCAGGAATGGAAAAAATAGGCAAACACTTGTACATTTCCAGATCTAAATCCTAATTATCTCTGTGCTCACTGCACGAAAACTAAATAACTTCTTGTCACCGTTTGACTCAGGTCCGACAACAATGCTCTCGATCCCCTCCCACCAAGTAGGGAAGGAGAGAGTGAAAAAGAGAGAGACTTTACTGGATTGAAAACTAAACTACACAGCTTTAATCAAGCACTAATGATAAAAGAAAATATATACAATTATATACAAATATGTTCAGGTAGTGTGCAAACCCCTATTGCCTCCCCCCATCTACAGCAACTCCCACAGCATCTCCTGAGCTGCTAACAGTCCTGAAAAGTCCCAGAGCTGCCCAAGAGAGTGTAGAGTGATGAGGGTCAGGAGAGCTCAAGCCTGGGGGTTGATGGTGATGGATGGAAGGAGTCCTCTCTGGATGCCTGCCATGGATGGAAGAGAAGGGAAGGAGAAACAGGAAGGAAGTTGTCTTCAGTGATCTCTGACCTTTGTCTCAGCCTACGTAGATATATGGCATGAAATATCTCTGGCCAGTTTTGCTGTCTGTCTAATTCAGCCTCCTATGGGGGGTCATAGATCTCCAGTAGTGTCTGAGCTGACAGAGTAAAGATGTGACCTTGAAGACCCAGCAGTTACAAAAACATTCCAGATGTTATCAGCCCAAGCTGGAACACTTTGCTACTAGTTAAAAAAACAAGCTTACTGAAGGGAAAAAAAAAAATTAGTAAAAGGAAAAGTGGCTTCATTCTATCTCAAACCAGGACACTTCGAATTCTGTAGTAATGAAGGCAAAATTCTTTAAACTGATTATGAGTTAGTTCTTGTGTTTTGCATCTATTATCTTTGCATTACTATGATTGTGTGGAGCCCTAGTCACAGACTGAAGGCCTGCCATATTTCACACCAAAGAGCAAGATGTTTTTTTCACATCAAACAGCAAAGAGTCTTCAGCAGTATGAAATATTATAATCAAGCATCTAATGCCCAAGTCCACATCCCAGGATTTGCCTCTGGCTTTGCAGAAATGTTGCATACTGCTATTGATCTTCTCTAGCATCTTTCTCAACTGACTATGGCAAAAGATCTCTTTCCTCATTTTTTCACTTGATACATAGAATTTTAATATAAACCCAGAAACTATAAAGCTAGTCATAAACAAAGTCTCATGTAAAGGAGATCATTTAGAATAACTCACTGATAACTGATTTTCAGAAAGTCTTCCAGGCAGCAACATCATCTTGTGAGAAAATTCCCCAAGCTGCAGAAATTAAGACAGCTTTTCCAGAGATCTCCACCACTGTAGGCAAACGTCACTGTGCCTCCACCTTCCATGCCTAGAGAGACTATTTTTCTCATCCATCTTCCCAGAACGGTCTAAGCCATTTAAGGTGCAGGTTTTACTAGACACAGGTACCTCTTCCTTGAGACAGTTGAGAGTTTGCTTTTGGTTCAAACAAGTCCTTAACTTTGACAGACCCTTTTGATGTGGCATCTTCCATCTCATTACTGGATAAGGACTCAGTTTCAAGTCCTTACAGCATTGCCAAATCATTTAAATACGGGCCTGGGGAACAGGGTGGTTTTAAAGAAGGGGACTCAGATCTTGCTGCCTCAGCATTTCTAAACCTACTTGCCATTAAAACAGAGAGAAACTGACCTTAACGAGAACACTTAATGCCAAAATTGTCGTAAGTGCTAACGTTTAACTATCTGATGACATTACTGAAAATTTACTCTATTATGGAACCACAGTTTGACATTCTCAAAAGATGTATCACTTTCATTAAGAGGCAGAGAAAGGCAGAAACTGAGCATGCAAATGAAACTTAATTTGTCACTGATACGTTAATATAGTAGCAAATACTTAAACTGTGTCATCTGCCTGCTTACTCCACAGCTTTGAGGAGCTACAGCATTTTAACACATGGGAGCCATGGTCTGCTTCAGTCTTCCCTCGGCCTGTGGTACAGGATCTTGTCGCTGTAGTAGCCGAATGACATCAGCATTAAAAGGGCGTTTATACAGGATGGTGAAACAGGAGAACTGGATTAAAAAAAAAAAATAAAAATCACAAAAGCAGAATTGGCCTTGCAAGTATTAATGTTACTACATTAGCAAGGGAATTTATCCACTGAGCACAAAAAGCCCGATAGTGAACTGAATGCTCTGTGTCTTGAACGCCAGTAAAGTGGGATCACTTTTGCTCTCATTTTCAAGGTCTCTGGTTTCTAGTTTCTTGTTTTGAGCAGATATCTCACACAACTACATCACAGGACAAAAATGTGCCTCAAATCTCATTTTAATTTTGTGGTCACTCTATTTTGCTTTTTTCATATGTTCTCCATCTCGCAGAACTCATTTCCCCAGCCTGGTGCTGGAGATTGCCGGTCTCTAATGAGGCTCAGCCTTCAAAATGTCAAACATAATGAAAAAGAAAAAAACCATAACAATATCAGCCACAGGGACTTGAGAGGCCTTTTGGTTAAAGCTCAGTGAATCTGCTGGTTCTGCAGCTACAAAGACAAGCAGGATCTCTGCCTACATCAGAAGGGCCATTCAACTCTCCTGCAGGACATGAATTACTTGAGCTGAGAGCACGGACACAGCACAGAGGGCCACATCTCCAGGTTACTGTCACTCATGCAAAATGAGCTGTGCCAGCATGTCAGACTTGCCACCAAAAAACAGTAAGAGCTCAAACTGTGAAAACTGTGCTGCATAAGATTTCAGATTTGGGCATTACAGACTGTTTGGGAGGAAAAAAAAAGGAAAAAGAAAAAAAGAAAAAAAAAAAAAGGAAGAAAAAACAGTTCTTATGAGTAAGATTGTGCAAATTCTGTCAGTTTTCTTACTTTCCCTATTACTTTCTCTCTCACTCTCCACAGACACACAGCAAAGAGACAGTTGAAAAGAAACACACCCCAAGTGTGGTGTTAGGATGGTGGCGTTAGGCTTCACCCTCCAGGGAGCTCAGAGCTGGAGCAGGTGCCCAGAAGCCAGGAGACACCCGATGTCCCATGTACCCACTGGTTCCTGCTGGAAAACAGGCTGCATAGAGCCCAATATACAAGTTCAGAAGGGTATTTAGGACAGAGAATGAATGGGTAATAACATCTTCTGAGAGACACTAAGAACTTGACAATAACCCTGGTGGTACCTTGGCTGACTGCAGAACCTCCTGCTTCCTCAGTTCTACTAGACATGGCCAAGGCCAGTGTAAAGCCTCATACTGCCAGGTGGGTTTGATAAGGATCTAAACAGTCTGATGCAGTTCCTTTTTGTAACAGCATTTCCTTCACACCTGTGCGCCATGAACACAAATGCAAATTAAAGGTAAATGGCTCATTAATGCACACACATTTGGAGCAGAATACTGAAGATTATCCAGTGATACAGTCAGTTTTAAATACCCATGAGTACCCTTTCACCTCCAGTACAGAATGTCCTTGTGTGAGTGCCATCCTATTTAATACATAAGAATTAATTTGCTAAGATTTAAATGCTACCAAGTGGAAGAAAAAGCCTTCGAGAGAGGATGAGATGCTGAGGAGCTGTGGCAGTTTCAAGAAACTTAGGCATGGGCTGGGACTACAGCTCAAAAGAACAAAAACACAGGGAACACAACAAAACACATGGAACACGGCAAAACAAAAGCTGACAGAAGAGAAGTCCAGTGATTAATAGGATGTGATGTATACTTGATTGATTTTTAGTGCATATTTAGTACACTTCTCACAAATGATTTATCTTAATTTTATATTAATCATCAAGACATTCAGCTCAACCAGAAAAGCATTATTAGCATTACTCATCATGAAGGGGGAATTTTTCCAAAGGAAAGCTAATTTTACATGTAATCCATCATTTGCAATTAGTCCAGATAGTGCAGATATAATTAGTGGTAAACTGCAAGGAAAGCCTCCTCTTACATCCCCCAGTATCAGCTACACTCAGCAACTCCAGCTTCCCAACTCTTTGCTGTGTAACTGCTAACCACTCACTTACTGAAAATTAGTGTGTGCTTATGCATTAGTAAATGAAAACAATGTATTGAACTTAGTTTCAAATACCATGGGCAGCCTTTACAAGAAAAATAATTTAACTGGGAGTTGAGAAAAAAAGTCCACTAATACAAAAACTCCCTTGAAGCCCAATATCTATTAGCACTCTACGAAATACCCTCCGTTTCCCACCTGGTGTTCAGATAACGTCCTGGACCAATGATTAATAAGAAGCTGAACTGTGCTAATATTTCCTTCTCTATAATTAAAAAAAACCCAACAAACAATCAACAAACTGTTCAGATCAGTAGGACTAGCACATGTGGCAAGTGCTAAAACTGCTCTATGGAAAGACAGTGATTTTACTCTTTGCATGATTGTGAAAAGAGAATAAATACAGAAGTGCAGAGAACTTCTTGGAATTATTCACCAGAAGAACCTCTCCCCCATCAATAGAAAAAAAGGGGAGGGGGACTAGAAAGAAAGAAAATGAAAGCTAATACCTCAGGAAAAGGGGTAAAAAATCTGAATGTGTAATTATATTGACGTTAAAATGGTCAACAGACAGGTGCAGGAGGTGGGACAGCCCCTCACCCAGCTGTGTGGGGCTGGGACACCATGACCCACTCTAGGGATCTCAGGGCAGTGCAGGATCCTGGTTATCACTGAACTCTGCAATTGATATGAAAAAAAAGTCTGGTCTCATAGAGTCAAGATTCAGTGGCATTTTCTCCCTTGTAGAATAAATGGGCTCAAAGCTCTAGCATTTTCTGGGTATGCTGATAATTTTCTGGGTACTCTGATATTTTAAACACAATTTCTGGAACCACTTACTGCTGAGGTAATTCAGATGACAAAAAACCTGCACCTATTCATGCCAGCTGAAGAGCTAGCAGCATAAACAACATCAAACCAGATTACTGCTTGCAGTGAATTGTGTATTCAGTGGATATGTTTAAAATATTAAGAATAAAATGGTGATTTTTTTTTTTTCCCAATTAAATTATGTAAAGGACATTTTTGCTGCCATTACTTGCATTTGTTCCTGAAACAAGTAAACAGATCATGTTTGATCCTCCATTAAGGAGCAAAAAAAGAGACGAGAAAGCTTTTTGTGCACAGGAGTTTCAAGTAGTTTTTTTATATTAAAATTATAATTAATTATTATAACTATTCATCTAGTCTTGGACTAGATGATCTTTCGAGGTCGCTTCCAACCCCTAAGATTCTGCAATATGCCAGGTTCCCCTCCCCACCCTGAATAATTAAGCCCATAGAGACTGCTGATAGCTTCTAATGCATGTGAGTATTAGCAACTACATAAAAGTGAAAGATAAAAGGTCATTTTACTCTATGACATACACTGTGTCTTATTAATAATGTCAAAAATAAGCAAGTTCAGGCAATGTCACTCTCTACTAATAGTCAGACGTCTCCACTTGATGGAGTTGGAAGCCTTAACTTTAAAACCACATGGCCCTGGTAAAATTTAACATGTTTGTACTGTCAGCCAGTAACATCTTCAGTGCTGCCTTACAGTAAGTAACCATTATTAGATCATCAAAGCCTTTCCCAAGTTAAGTGTTGATGTATTGATCTCAGTATTGTTTTACCTGAATCAGTTCAATAGCTTTAATTTCTTTTAACAGATTGTTAATAGATGTTGATATTCAGAAGTGAAAAAAATGTTACTTCTAGGAAAAAAAAAATAAATCTTTAAAATGGAGGAAAACATTAAGCAGGAAAATCACTTTCATGTTTGATTAGTTATTCCCAGATAGGGAAAAAAGCAAGCAGAGAGGTCTGTATGCAAATTTTAAAAAGGCTCCCAGAGAAGAATGAGGTACAGGTTAAAAATAAGTGAAAAACCGGGAGAGGAATATTTCTCAATTTTTACTTGTATGAATCACTAGAACCATAGTCTGTCAAAGTGGCCACTAATTTTGAGAAAGCAACCTTCACGTTCATAATTTCCCTTCTGTAAGAGGAAGCTGCCCTGATTCTCACTGCTTAAAGAGAACCACAGCTCCTGTTGGTGATAATTACTGTGCAATGGCAACAATTAGATGAGTAATTGTATTTATCCTAACAATATGAATATTTTAACTTCAAAAATTATTTGCAGCTCAGGAATATTAAACAAATGTGAATGACAGTGACAGGAAAAGGAACGGAAGAAAAGTTGAAGTGAAAAATGGCTCAGAAGGGGCTTTTCAAGACTTGAGGTTTTCAAAATGATGTTATTTTTTTTTTAACCTCTGAGACAACCTAGTAGTAATTCATGCTCAATAAAAATGCCCCAAAGGACTTCACTGCTCTTGTACAGGATGAAATAAATTTCACCATACTTCTTAATACCAAAACTAATTTATTTCATGTCATATAATCACAATGAAGAAAGAAAATAGAAATTAGAAAGTTATTTTATGTGCAGCTGCCTGTGTGACATACATACCAACACTGGCAGTTTTGCTGGCAACAGTGGTATTTCAGGGCAATGAGACCGCAGAATTCTTCTATCTGCTTCAGATATGGATGGTTTAATCAAACCCTCAGCTTCCAGTGACTGTGCCTCCATCTCAAATAAAAACCATAGTATTCCCATGGTAAACATTTCCAGCAGTCCACTGACAATCTTCTTACTACGCAGTCTACACCTTCACCCTGGGAATAGCTTTGCTGACTTTGAATTCCCAGGCAGGACTTGGCTTGCTAGACAAGGTGCATTCTAGGATGAGTTACCTCCCACTCAGGAGGGTGCTCCCATAGCAAGAGTCAGGTATCTCTTAATCCACTCTTTGATAACATACACTGAGATTGTTTAAATTTATTTTTAGTTATGTAATTTCTATGTCAGAAAGATATATAATGACTGGTGGTTTCAGCTTGCGTTTTTCCCTTCATTCACCTACCATTGCATTTATTGTAAATTGCTGTAGAGTTTGTTGGCATCACAAAAATAGCAGCAATGACAGCAAAGAGGGTATTGAATAAATTTGATTTGAGTTGTGCTTTGAAAGCTCTCTGGAATAAAAGCACCAAAAATCTGGGGCTCATCTAGAACAGGTGGAGAACGGCTCATTAAAAATGTAACAGATGCTTGATTACATATAACCATGGATGAGAAAAAGGATATTGTATTATTATCTATTTAATTTAATGTTTTCACAAATTTCTGCCTTACATTTCAAGATATGCGAGGATTTTTCTGAATAAAAGGGGTTTTTGTGTCCTCTGAAATAGATCTTCATTGTTACTCAGTGAAAAAGAATGGTCACCTTATGGAATTGCTTAGTCACAAACTTATTTTTTTTCTCTATCCATTGCACACAAACAGCAATTAAAAAGATTATTTGAGAGAATGTTTCTTTAGAAGAGATTTATCAACTCTGTAAATGACATTAATCTGTGAGCTGTGCCGTTGGCTCCTTTATTATTTTAACTGCAACACGTAACACCTAGTTTTATGGAAAATACAGTTTGTGTGTCACACAGCCTGACCTGCTGGTTGGAGGGGCACATGATTTACAAATGCTGGAGGTGGCAGCTGGTATTAGGTTGGACCTATGTTGAAGATACAATTCTGCTTTAAGTTGTGCAAAACTGAGGTAATGAAGTACAAAAGAAGCATACTTAGAAAAGCTCAATGAAGAACAAATCTCTTAAAATTCCACTCTCTGTGTAAATAGCAATATTTCAAGCTAAATATCTCCAAAAGTGATTTCATCTACTATTTAAGTTGTTCATTTCCTTGGTGTAATTTGATTAAGGATTAAATGCACTCAAAAAGGGCTGTACATGACATTTTTTTAATATTTGTGTGACCTTTACCAGGAAAAGTGGACCTAAGAATAGTTTCCTGTAGCTAGTCAAACACTGCTCAGCATTCCTTAATGAAACATCCTACTCTAGTGTACTCTATTTTATTTTTTTTATCCTTTTTTTGAAACAGCAGTGAGACAGCTGACAGCAGCACAGATATTTAGGCCCTTGTAAGAGGATTTTCAGTATGCACAGTATATCTTCTGTAAATAGTCCAGCATATCTATTGTCCTGCTTTGGTGTTTTGGTATTTGTTTGCAGGAGGAATGGAGGCTGAGGGAAGGAATTAGTATTTGGGGAAGAAAAGAAAGAAGTCGCTCAGAAAATCAGAACAATTTTATACCTTTCTTTCTCTTTGACTATACCAGCACTTAAGTGCCTTTAGCCCATAATAACAGTAATTAATTTCCTGACCTGCTCAGCTGAATGAGGAAAGAGAAGAAACACTTTCCAAGACCATGAGAGTGTGAGTAGACAAACTTGGACTTTCAAGCAAAACTTGTAAAATATTGGTCTCTGTTGTCAATACAACAAAGAAACATAATTCAATAAACCATGCATCATGGAGCGGAAAAATCTACTTTTTGTATCTAGCAACTATAATATTAAAAACATTTCTCATCCACCAGGTGGAGAGCAAGGCCTGGCCTGGCTAGGTGCCTGCCACATGTGGTGCCCTCAGCAACACAAAATTCCTGTTTTCTCCATACATTTTTTACATTCCATCCTCAGTCATCCTTGGTGATTTGGAAAGGCAATTAGGTTGCATTCCTGCTATTCGAAGTAAGGGAATCAAACCCAATTTGCTTAGCTTTATTTTATAACTGGCTAAAGAGATGTAACATCAGCCTCCAAAGATGGAGAACACCTCTTGCATATGTAAGAACACTACTAAGAATTGGCTGAAGGTAACCACCCAGCAAAATCTGTTTGCTAAAGCAAACTAGTTATTAATCAGGAGCATGTTAATTTTAAAATGTTTGACAATTTTAAAATAAAGGAAAAAGACAGCCTGAAGAGGGATATCAAACCCAGACCTGACTGAAGTGATTTGACAAAATAAAAGGATATGGCATAGATTTTGTAACCTGAAACAGATGGTGCAGAGAAAAATAATTCAAAACAGAGCCTTCTCAGACTCTAAGTTTAACCCACTTTACAAACTGGACTGTTTTCTATTCAACACTTGAACTTAGAGTTTGGGCTTGGATATACTGCCATGGAGTAAGTGTGTTATACAGGCAGAAAATCACAGAGGAACATTTCTTTAACGGTAGTATGTGAGTTGGACACTGTAGATGGAGTCACAGAGTTTTCAGGGTTGAAAGGGATCTCTGAAGATCATCTAGTCCAAGCCCCCTGCTAGAGCAGCATCACCTATGGTAGATCACACAGGAAAATGTCCAGATGGGTTTTGAATTTCTCCAGAGGAGACTCCACAACATACATACAAGTGAAAAATCAGCTGAATTGTGGAACACCCTTGACAGGTTACAGATTTCAGTCAGATCAAAGGGCTGTGGCTGGATGCCATAATATTCTGTCTACAGAAATACATACTACTTCTTCCCTGAAGATCTCCAAGGGCTAAGCACTTAGTACTGAACAGCCCTTCCTGGAAACTCTTTGTAGCTGGCACAAGAGTCACTGAGAGAGACAACATGAACCACAGAAGGAGGTCACATCTCTGGTCTCTGAGTTAGGAACTACCTTATTTCAAACCCCACCAGTTTGCTTATCTGTAAAGCAAATTCTTCTACCATAAATATCCTCTAAAAGGAAAGTGCTCAACTACTGCAGCCAAAGAAACCAGCATTTGGTCCCAAATGAACTACAGACCACTTCAAGCCATGATTTTCAGGCTATTTTGCTTAACATTAAGCAAAAACCTGGTTGCAGTAATGTCCATTCTTTTTTTTTTACCCCCTCCAAAGCTGTTTTACAATATTCTCTTTCTTCAAACTCCCTAACTTTCAGTTTTGCCAAGGACTAATTCTTTTATACAGAGGTTTCAATTGGCTTAAACTATTGAGTTCCCCAGGATAAGAAATCAATAACCATTTCATATCTAAGCAGTTTACAAGCAACAATTGAGCTCTGGATGTGGCAGCTGTGTTCCAGCTACAGAGAAGTTTTGAAAATCAAAATGCTGTAACCAGTAAGATATTAGCATAAATATTAGGATAAATACTGTTAATAATGCCTTCCAATGACTCCTTTTTTCATTCCTGTGTCATCCTGGTCTGGATGAGGTCAATCTGACTGGAACAGATTATCAACAATATGGCTTTAAGAGGACAGCAAATCAGAAGTCAAGCAAAGCCTAAGCCTTCAATTAGCTTTTCCAGTAAAGCAGGTATTTTTGATCAGATAATCCCCAGCAGATGATCCATATCTGTTTTGTCCTTTCAGGATACATTTTGCTGTGGGTCAGCTCCTGAGAATATCTTTCATGACTCAGCTGAAACAGAGCACTTAAGAGAGTTGCTGTGCCAAACATCTAAATGCAGCACGATATTATGGACAGGTTAGGAGTTCAGCACTAAGAAACCACATACTATATAATAATATAATCTATATCTGTAGAGGGATTATTTGCAATATGTGCTCACACACAGATACATCCTTTGGTCTCAGAGGTATCAGTAGCAGAAAAGACAGCTCAAAGTGCAGGTCAGGAAAGAAGAAGAGCTCAAATAAACGTCTATACTGGCCCTACATGTATAAATTTGCATTGACAGATAGTAACATGAACAAGTAGTTTCCAAATATGTTTTCACTTCCCGTTAGTAGCTGAGAAGTAATCCCTGTAGGAACAGGTTAAATAAATAAATAAATAAATATAATTAATGTCTGAGATCTTGGACAAATTGGCAGAATAGATATCTTTTCACATTGATACAGGAACACTTAAAAGCAAAATCATCTTTGCTCTTTTACAAGCAGTGTGAAGGCTTCAACAGTGAGCACATTCTGAAGTTCTAAGGGAAATCAATATGTTATTTATTTCAGGCCTTTAAGAAGAGGTAAGAAACCTGAAACAAGGATTGTCTGGATAAAGAGCGTGGGTCCTTGTAATCCTCAGCTTGCATTTTTATCCTGAGAAAATGTACTTGTTTGTTGCAAATACCTGGCTGCTTCATGAACACCACTAATCTGTTGACTGTGTGAATGATCAGTGGTGTCCGAGTTTGCAGGCATTGGTGTTTCCCTGAAAACTCTCATTACGAATGATTTTTGTCATCTCCCAGTGCAATGAAGATAGTGCTGCAACACAAACGTAATAATTCAACTGGCATTGTCCTTTCCTGGGTGATAATGTTTATTTTCCTGGAGTCTCTTCACAGCAAAATCAGTTGAATTGAGAGTAAAGAAAACTGGTAACTATGATTCCCTGATGATATCTGCATGTCTTGCTAATTTGTTTTTCCTGTAATTTCTCACAATGTAGGCTACTTGGGAGTGAGCTATTCAGCATGTGTTCTCTAACATAAATTGCTTGATATTTGTCTATGAAAAAAGCCTTTAATTCTCATGAACTCTTGATTTTCAAAACTGCTTGATGAATTTGAGCAAGTATTTGTCAGCTTTGAGTAGCTCCAGAACAAGTTATGTGGCTTGTGGTTGCAGAGGGTTAAGCACTCCCTACTGCTGTAGCAAGATGGATTTTCCCAGTTGCAAAAGCAATCCCAGTGATTCCTCTGGGGCTCTGAGGATGTGGTATGATCTTCCATGTCAGGTGGAAATAAAATTATAAATATATATAAATAAATGCTTTATTTACCATTTAAAGGAATTGAGAAAGAAGCAGCTATCACCAGTCTTTTACATGAGCAAATACCCAGTGGCAGATAGTTCCTGGTAGTAACCAGCCTTTCACATACAGTCTCCAGGAAGCCAAGCCTGACAGGTCATCTTTAACCTGGCATCTGTCAATAGAACAGTCTCAGCAGCTCAGCACAGGTACTACTGAAAAATGCTGGGGAACAAAATGTGAAAAGTCAGGAGGACCTAATAGCTAAGATGCTCTGTTGGAAATTAGAACTCTTCAGCTCATGGACTGTGCATGCTAGCATGTGATGGGAATAACAATGCTGTATGCAAAGCCACCAGCAGTCTCTGAGGAGGAAAGCCCTGTGTAAAACCATTTGGAGTAACACTCCAATCTCCAGATGTCCCAGATACAGAAAACACAGATCCAGACCTCACTTTATGCTTCTTGCAGAGCAGCTAAAGTCACAATGAAAACAGATTAGATGAGAAATACCAGTACAAATGTGTTTCCTTGCTAACACTGCCTGCTCTCACCAAGGATTTAAGGGGTGTCATTTCAGAGTATGTGTCTGTGCATCACACCTGTACTACAGGTGACAGGGGGCTGACTGCTACTCCCACTAT
Organism: Apus apus; assembly: GCF_020740795.1. Lineage (NCBI taxonomy): Eukaryota > Metazoa > Chordata > Aves > Apodiformes > Apodidae > Apus > Apus apus. Next base: position 45,497,354 of record NC_067284.1, read on the forward strand.
GTGTAAGCAGGGATGAGCATTTGAGCCCTAATGAGTAATTTGGAGTATGCCAAGCATCTGCCTGTGCTCTTGAACTATAGAGCCTGCCAGCTCTCAAGACTACATGTAAAGAAACAGTAAAGCCCCAGGTACATTTTTTTAAAAAAAAGAACACTACGGCAGCTGCCTGTCTGCTATGGATGTATTTGTGTCTCTAAGTGTTTAGTACCAGGACATGTTGTATTATCTGTGAAAATATTAGCTCTAGATACTTGCTGACTCAAGAGGCACAGGTGAAAGATATTTGTAAGCAGGGTGATCCATGCTCCTTTTTTGCAAATGCTACTTTTTTTTTCAAATGTAGAGCATGACTTACATAAACAAACCTTCTCCAGTCACCGAGGTGTTATAAAGATGTCTAAGCACAGCCTGGGGAGAGCACTTCTGAGCTAACACTTAAATCTCTGCAACTTACAGAATTAAGACACCAACCCATATGGACCTGCAGTTCATACTCGGTAATGGATGCATTATGTTAAGGATTGCAAGTCTCAGGGATGACACATTTGAGATCCACTCTCATGGTATTTTTAGCCAGAGCTCTTAACTACAGAGGCTTACTAGTAGAGTTTTTGAAGAGAAAAATTGTTACTATCATGTTTACTGGTCAATTACTGTTAATGAAAACAAATAACTTGCTTACTTAAAGTAATTAAAAAGCTCATGATAAGAAACAAAAATTAGGTTAAGCAAGCACAACTCATTTCTTCACCATTTCCCCACTGGCAAAATAATTACATTATATTTTGCAATTTTTAAGTATGCTTAGCATAAATTACTGATTTTATTATAGTATAATTCATGAATAATCTACAGTTTTGTAGGATTTGCCGGCTTTCACAACTCCAGATTCTTACCACACCCAATTTAAAACCAGAAAAACATATGAAAATAGTTTTATTTGAAACCTTCTTCACATCCCCAATAGCTACAGAAGAGTTTTGCAGATGTTTTCTTTTATAGGGGTATTTGCTAGCTTTTGTAGGAACAAAATGATAAGAAGTGCAAAACTACCTCATTATGGTGGACAAATTTATTTCATTTTTCTCTGACCATGACAGCCTTTCCAGATGAACATGAAAGAGGAGATTTTTAACAGAGGGCTTCCTTTTGCAAGTAATTCTTGTCCTATTACCATTAAAACAACTTGGTGACCAGACCTGTATCTTCTGGAATTCTATCCTTGTTTCCTTTAATTTTATTTCTTTCAGTTTTTTCCCAATATCTTTCAGATTTCTGTCTAGCCTTTCCTCTTTGATGCCCACCTGGCACTTAAAATGTTTTTTATACTCCAATGGATCTCTTCAGAAATTTCAGGGTCCTCAGGGAAGCACAAAGCTGTGTATGTACAGGCTGCATGGACTCCTGTCACCTGAGCTCCTTATTCTCCAACAGATTTGTGTTGATTCACTGCTAAAAGAATGATGCAGCTGCATACCTTTAACATCTCTTTTCTTATTTTCCTCCTCCTCCTCAAATGATTTAACTGCTGGGTCATATAAACTATTAACTCCAGCTAAATACTTGTAATCAAACTTTAAATCAGAGAATGTGACCATTTGCACTTGGGTTGGTTGGATTTACTACTGTTTGGATTGTATTGTTGTGTTTAGCTTTTCCAAAATAATTGTGTTTTATGTTTTTGACATAACACAGACACTGAGATGTCTTTTTTCATCATCTCTCAAGTATGTCAACTAATCACATTTCTATTTCATGGTTACAGTCTCCTAGCAACAAAACTTTATCTTAAACCGACTTTTGTTGTTTTGGAGATCCTGTGCCCAGAACGTGTTACATCCCTTCTATTTCTCGAATACACTTAGCAGTTTTCCTTGTTCTCATTTTGATTACCTATCAGGCTTATGGTCCTTATCTTCCCTGAAATAAAGCATCAGGAGTATGCTGTATTTAGACTAACCCTACTCCTACTTCTGGTTCTTCCCTTGCAAATGAACCACAAGTCTCTCACTTAGTAAAGCCTTCCCTTCAGAAAAAAAGGAAAAAAACTCCACACAAAAAGGTGGCTTTAGAGACTTAATTGCACTTAGTGCCTCACTGAGAGCATTCACATGTCTTGGCTGTCCCAACCTAGCAGTTTCCAGGCCCATGGGAAGAGGATTATAAGCCGTCATAACAGGAGTACTGGTTTCCTCAGGACATGGGGTCCTTGGCTCCTCAGACCTTCCAGTCTCTCCTGCTTCCAACAACCAAGTGACCACGGGAGAGAGAGACATCCACAGGAGAGAGCCTGATGATTGCCGACAAAGAACCAGCAGCAGCTGAAAGCTGCTTGGGGCACATTAATCTAGACCACAGGACTCACAAAACCACTGTTCACCCTCACAGCCCCTGAGCAGCATGGGAAGAATCAGTGCAGCTAAAACTTCTGGTCAAACTCATAGTCTTTCTGGGTGACCCTGACAGGGAAGTCAAGCAATAAAGAGCTCACGAGGTGCAAAGATATGGAAATGATTATTTAGGGAAGTCTGGTTCCAGCAGACTTCAGTGAATACAGCACATCTATAGCTTGTTACTGCCTCACACTCTCTTTGATTTTAATGATGCACATGGAAACTTTTACAGCATCCTGTGAGAGAGATGTCTCTATCCTTTCAGTCCCTTCATCTTCTTTATTTTAGCTGGGTAAAGAGAAAGGCAGATCCACCTGCTTTGCATCTAGCAAGAAAATCAGATGCTGAATAGATGGGAAGGCTTTGCAAATACCACAATTAGTGCAAAGGAAAATGGGCAGGAATCCAAAAACCCAAAACAACTCCACAACATATGAATTCAAACTTTAGAATGCTGACAGCTTCAAGGAGGATACCTGTACCTTACAATAAGTCAAAGCAGCCTACTTCACTTGATCATTTGTAGCCCTGATTACCAGGGCTTCAGATCTTATCAGTTCAGCCAAAAGTAGACACTAGCTTTGACCTGTCTCTCTTGCAGTCCAAGGCACATAACACATGAAGGCTGTTTGACTGGGAGGGGGTGTGGGGGAAGGAAATAAATGAGCATTAGCTTCACCTGGATGCTTACATATACTCATATTTGGTCTTACAGCTGTTTCTGCAGCCCTGCTTCTTCAGACTCTCATGCAAAAGAAAAAAAAAAAAAAAAGAAAAAAAAAAGTTGTTTGTGTAAAGGCTAGACAGATAAAGTGAAAGACTTGTAAGGTACCAGCAAAGTAGCTTAGGTAGTCATGACAACCACATCAGTGCTTATAAAACTTCTCTTCTTCATAATCTTTTTTGCAGTTTAGATAACACACACTGGGGCTGTAAAAAAACGAATAACTGATCTACAGCTATAAAATGAAAAGTAAAATGTTCACAACATCCAAAATAGTGGAAGCTGAGACACTGACAATTATTTGGTGTCCTTAACAACATTAGTTTTGTCCAGTTTCCATAGGAGCTCCTCAGTTATGTCCAGGCTTAAGAGAGTGCAACAGCCTTACCCTAGATTTGTGAGTGAGCTTTTAAGGGAAGATCAGACACTAATCACAAATAAGCATACTATAAACGTATTAAAATTCTTGTGTACTTGTTATTACCTTCAGCACCTGATACCAGACAAGCTCTGCTACTTCAGTCTCAACACAGGGGACACCCTCTATGTGATTTGTGGGTTCCCATAAACCACCCTTTGGCAAGAATCAACATCCATATTTTACTTTTAATCTTCTATGACCATTAATTTTTTATGTGGCTTTTGATGTGAAAATTTAAAATCCCTCTCAGTCTTATCATTCACATGTGAAAACCAAAGGTTACCAGAACTAAATACCCCTCTCTACCTCAGAGTTGATGGATTTGCTTCTGGTGAAAAGGGAGTGACTGCTGTCAGTAAGACAAATCACCAGCTTTCTAATCAAGTGATAAACCCAAGAAAGTTGCAAAGCTTTATACATCCAAGTCTGACGAGGAGTCATATGTTGCTTCAAAGGGGAAAAAAAAAAAAAAAAGAAAAAGTTTGGTACTTGGACTCTTTAATAGTTGAATTGAATTTCAAGTATCATTATTATTATTTTTAGCTATAAAGCTAAAGAGTACCTCATTTACTGAGGTACAAATTTTTTCTTTTATAAGAAAATATCTATGGTCAACATGCTTATTTTCTCTCCTTCTCTCAGCTAAAAAGAATTATTCACTGACATCCATGAGAATTCCTAAATGTTATATCACAGAATCATATGGTACTGAACTTAGGAGGTTTCCATCACCAGTCTTAGGGAAAGAGCTCCATCTTCTGGGAAACAGCCCTTCAGTGGGCAAGGAAGGACAGGTTCTGATGGATCATCCTGTCTCTTCTCCAGGATCACACAGCAAATATCAGGGTTTTATCAGAGATGTGTATCGGTGCAGGATAGCTCACCTCAGAAATCAGTCTCCTGTGAGCTGGCTTGTAAATGGCAGGACCGTTAAGGCAAAGAAGTGGGCCTGAGTAAACAGAGACTTACCAGCTAATCCACTGCAATAAAAGCACCTAAAAAAATCAGTGGATACAGCAAAAGGAGCATTTTACCTAGAAGCTTAATGTCGAGGCAGCTGAGTAACTCAAATCCATGATCAAGCTGGTATGAAATACAAACGTCATCCTTGGAATGATCTCGGTCACAAGCAAGTTCCATAGTTCTCACATAGAAATGATGAAAAATTACTGAAATAGCTTTAAACCTCAAAATCAGTGTTATCCAATATAAAAATATTTACCAAGTTTTATACAGCATAGCAAAAACCTCAGAAGGAGCAACTTCTCCAAAAGGTAAAGATTAGAGGTCGGCTACTGCTTCTACATATTAAAAAATTCTCATGTTCTGGGGCACTGTATTTAACAATATATATAAATGGCAGTTTTAGATGGAAGCTTTTAATTTCTTTTCAACACAAAAGCACTTAGTGAATGTTCTTGTTCCCATGAATCACAAATACAGCATTGTACAAAGGCTGTGCATATGTTCCATATACTGGTGATTCTAAGGAAACTTGTTAGGTAGAAATCAGAGACTTAAGGCTTGTTATTTCATCACATGTGATTCTGCTTCAGCCATATAAGATTTGACTCAAGTCAAATAAGCAAATAGATAGTCAAAACATCTTCATGTGAATATTAATTCCAATTGCTGAGAATTTTCTATTAATTGTATACAATATAGCTACTTTTAGTGTTAGACATTGTCATTTTTATGTAGCTTTCAAGAGCACTGGGATAACTATGTTCATCTTTAGAGTCCTGTCTACTTGCTCATTAGCTACAGAAAGAAGATCTTAAAATATCTTCAAGGGTAACTGTTCTTATTGAATGTCTTCACCTTCATTTCATTCTTCACATTTTCAGAAAATAATGGGCCTGGAAATAACACAATTAAAAGTAATTTCCCAGGTTCATCCCAGGGAGCTCTGTATCATGCCCCTGGACCAACCTTTAGGAAAGTGGTGGAAGACACAGAGAAGGCAGAGTTACAGAATGCCTCCTTTGCTTCAGTCTTCACTGCTAAAGCTGTGCCTCATGTATCCCAGACCCTGGAGCCAAGGCAAAAGGTCTGGAGAGAGGAAGACTTTCCCTTAGTAGAGGAGAACCAGGTTAGAGACCACTTGGCCAAAGTGCACATCCATTAGTCCATAGGCCCTGATGGGATGCACCTGAGAGTACTGAGAGACCTGACAGATGTTATTGCTGGGGCACTCTCCATAATCTTTGAAAGGTCATGGAGAACAGGAGATCTGCCTGAGGAAGGCAAATATCACTCCAGTCTTCAAAAAGGGCAAGAAGGAGGACCCTGGGAACTGGGTTAGTCTTACCTCTGTCCCTGGGAAGGTGATGGAGAGACTGGTTCTGGATATCATTTCTGAACAGGTTGAAGAACAGGAAGTTATTGGGAGTGGTCAACATGGATTTACCAAGGGTAAATCATGTTTGACCAATATGCTAGCCTTCTGTGATGACATAACTGGTTGGCTTGATGAGGGGAGAGCAGCAGATTTATCTTGACTTCAGCAAGGCTTTTGACACTGTCTCCCATAACATCCTCATTAGGAAACTGAGGGAGTGTGGGCTAGATGAGTGGACAGTGAGGTGGATGGAGAGCTGGCTGTGTGACAGAACTCAGAGGGTTGTGATCAATAGAGCAGGGTCGAGTTGGAGGCCTGCAGCCAGTGGTGTCACCCAGGGTCAATATTCGGTCCGGTCTTGTTCAACATATTCATCAATGACCTGGATGTGGGGACAGAGTGTATCCTCAGCAAGTTCTCTGGTGATACCAAACTGGGAGGAGTGGCTGACACTCCAGAGGGCTGGGCTGCCATCCAGACCTGGACAGGCTGGAGAGCTGGGCAGAGAAGAACCTAATGAGGTTCAACAAGGGGAAGTGTAGGGTCTTGCACCTGGGGAGGAAGAACGCCAGGCACCAATTATAGGTTCAGGATGGACCTGCTGGAAAGCAGTTTCGAGAAGGATCTGGGAGTCCTGGTAGATAGTAAGTTATCCATGACCAGCAATGTGCCCTTGTTGCCAAGAAGGCAAATGGAATCCTGGGCTGCATAAGGAAGAGTGTGGCCAGTAGGTCGAGGGAGGTCATTCTCCCCCTCTACTCTGCCCTGGTGAAGCCACATCCAGAATACTGCATCCAGTTCTGGACTTCCCAGTTCAAGAGAGACAGGGAACTACTAGAGAGAGTCCAGAGGAGGGCAACAAAGATGACTGGGGGACTGGAGCATCTCCCTTTCAAGGAAAGGCTGAGAGAGCTGGGCCTCTTTAGCCTGGAGAAGAGAAGGCTGAGGGGAAACCTTATTAATGCCTACAAGTAACTAAAGGGTGGGTACAAAGAGGATGGAGCCAGACTCTTTTCAGTAGTTCCCAGTGACAAGACAAGGGGCAATGGGCACAAGCTGTAGCACAGGAAGTTCCATTCAAATATGGGGAAAAACTTATTTACGGTGAGGTTGACAGAGCACTGGAACAGGCTGCTCAGGGAGGTTGTGGAGTCCCCTTCTCTGGAGGTATTTAAGACCTGCCTGGATGCAGTCCTGAGTAATGTGCTCCAGGGGATCCTGCTTTAGTGGGGAAGTTGAACTAGATGATCTCTAGAGGTCCCTTCCAACTCTGACTATTCTGTGATTCTATGATTCACTTTTAGCACATTGATATACCTCATAGCAGAGAAACCTCAAGTTGTTTGTACAGCAAGGAACCTATTGAAGACATTAGCTTTTTTTTCCTGATTGCAGAATGACTGTGAGCAGAACAAAATGCCACCAGATTGATTTAATCACAGGTGACGTTTCATGATTTTTCTTTTTTTGCTATATGAATTGAATGAATTGTGTTGAACTCCTAAATCACATAGAATATTTTCTCTCAGTTGAAGCCAGATGACAAATAGTTCAAGTGCAACTATAAATCCTTGTTGGACTGAAACAGATACAGAAAGGGCCTGCAGTGGGGGTTGTCTGGAGTCCTTACTCAGAGCAAAAAATTAATAGCACAGCTTCACTCTACAAAGGAATTTTCAGTCTTCATAAAATGCTTTCAACCTCTTTTTTGTCCCTTTCTGTCTTCCCCTTCAGCTGCTACTCAGAATCAGCGTCAGAGATTTATGTTTAGTTAAAATGTTTTGTCTTCTACCTTCTATTTGAACATTATTGTCAACTTTTTCAGAATTTGGTACAATGCATATAACTTTAGTGGCATCCAACACCAGCTTTTAACACCTATGAATCTGCCTTTCCACAAGAGCTCCCCAATTTCCCTTTTGCCACAACAACCACTCTCCATGAAGTCTAACGAAGCCTAATTTACTCAATTGCAATTATTTTCCCCAGAATTTCTTCATCCAAAGCCTTCATAAAGAAGGAGCAAAAGGGAGATGTACTTAGGCACCCACACAGACTTCCATCCCCGTTTCTCCTCCTGATACTTGGTTATGGAAAGGTCAGCCTCAACAACTGTTCAGGATAAATATGGGAGCTGCTCCTTCTGTCAGGGCTGTAAGCAAGGAGGTAATGGGCATGGAATACCTACCAGCCCCCTTGGAAACTGCAGCCCAACCTGAAAAGCTACTGGCTTGTCCTTGTTGAGGTATGTGCCAAGCCATGAGACATCTCCCTGGGGAGGAGAGGGAAGACAAGAGAGAAGGGTATGGGAAGGAGACACGAGGACAGTACAGGCTGAGTGCTAAAGCACTTCCCTTCAGTGATGCCTAAAATGCCTCTCTCAAGGAGATGCCAGGAGCCTGCTCTACCTGCAGACAACACCAAAGCCCATCCATCTTTGCTCCAGAAATAGCCACCAGGTATTTGCAACAGATCTATTTGACCCCAGGTTGTCCCTGCCATCCCAGCCTCAGACAGGAGGTGAAATGCCATCCTTATTTGCCAGTTGTTAGAAAATCAAGTGCTGTGTCACTCAAAAGCTTTGGGTTTCTTGCAGCCTTCTCTGCAAAGTCAGGGAGAGGTCAGAACTGCTCAGATTTCTATCCAAGAATAACTTTTTGCCGAGCTTTAATCAATGAACTTGAACAAAATTTGCTGATCCACACTATAAAATACAATTTTAGCTTCCCATTCATGGTGCAGTCAGTTCTTTTTAACACAAATTGACAGGGAAACCCCCACTCCAGATCCAACAGAACATCTATAAATAGCAAAACCCACTAACAAACATGTTATTAATACTCCATAGTAACAGTAAATTGGTTTTGCTGTGTTTCTAGATTTCATATCTTTGCATGAGAAGGCAGCATTTTGCTTTCTCTATGCTTATTGTCCATGTGGGCAAAGAAGGCAGAGAATAAAAAGGAAAAGTATCCCTGTCATTACTTGAGCAGCTATGTAACTGCAGTTAGGCTGAGTTACGATGTTTTCCCGTACCTTTTTACAACACAACTTCTTGGAAAACACAACTCCTGAGATGTCACATCTAATTTAACAGCCTGTGTGACAGTTGGGACAGTGTCACATAACTAGTGAACAGAAACAGAGCTTTTAAAATGACAGATCACCCAGTTCCTAGGGATTGAGGTCAGAATTCTTTTCCTCTCTCCAAGGTAAAAAACACTTTTAATTAAATTTTTCCCCTCCCTGTTCATGCAATTTGTTCTTGGTTAAGTGTTCTGTGGTGAAGGAGGGTGTTACCTCCATCTGACAGCCGTCACACACACACAATCCCATTTATACCAGGGCCTGTTTTTCAGTCTCCCCTTTTCCAGGGACGTCCCAAGGGAGATTTCCACCTGCCCTGTGCTTCCTGTCCATTCTCTGCCAGGAGAGTTGCTCAGGGGCCTCTCAGCAACCTGATGCCTGTTTTCTAGCTGGTGTAAATGACTTGGAGCACAGCGAAGCACTCATCAGCAGCCACAGACTTGATGCCACCAGAGACTGAGTGCCTGCACCAAACACGTCAGGAGAAAATATTTGAGGAGAGCTGAGGAGATGCCCTGCTGAGAACAGCCACACGTTTTTTTCCATCAGCTCCCGTATCTCCTGTACTCAGCAGATATTTAAATCAGGTGATTAATTAAAAAAAAAAAAAAAAAAATTTCAAATATTTACCCTGTAATTGCAAGCCTGACAAGGGCCCGTGCATGTAATTGTAAAACAAGAAATTAGCGTTGAAAGGAAAAAAGCAGTGCAGGGCTGTTACCGCAGTGGCAGATACCTGCCAAACGCCGGGGCTCTGCCGTGGGAAGCACGACATGTCCCGTAATACCTCAGCAAAAATACCACATTGAGAAAAAGAAAGGTGGCACCACCCTGTTGGCTTTAAGGTGTAGCTGACATATGGTATATTTTGCCTCATCTGAGAGTAATTTTATTGCCTGTTTTTGCCTAGCTGCTCTTTTTTCAGCATGACTTCAGAAGAATAATTAATTTTAAAATAATCATAGGCTTCTTTTCAATTTTTTCAGATGAACATGGGAGGCCCATACTGAAGTACATCCAACAGAGTAAAATATAATTAGGCATATTTTACCACCTCCCTTTCCCAACCAAAGGGTTTTCCTCAGAGAATGGAAAATTTAATAAAATGCAAGGCCCCATATCACACAGATTATTTTTTTCTTTTATACCATCACCTCTGCATTTCACATCCTGCAGTGACAGGCTGAAGGCACTCACACTTCCCAGAGCTTCCTTTGTGTAGAGACAACAGAGACATGCTGAAAGAAGACACTGAGGCATGGAGAGGCAAGCCAAATGTAGCAAATGAACAGAAGTTCAGAATATTAATCTTTGGGCTTCAGTGCCCTGCTAACTGCCTTTCTCTGAATCTCTGAGTATCTGAAGGTGTAAAAATGGTTTCCCACTTTACTGAGGAAACACTTGACTTCAAACCTCTGCTAGTGCAAGATACATGTCCCTCAACATTACTCCCATTAGGAAGATTTGCCTGACCAAAGACTGATGTGTGTGAAAGACTAAGATTTGGAATAGAAGTCTGATGGCCCAGATGCTCTGGGCCGTGCCCTGACCATTAGAAAATACCAGAGACTTTATACCTATGGCATGTTCCAAAACACGGCTGTTTCATTGATAACATTGCAAAATCTAAGATCACAAATTATACATGAACAAAACAGATTAATTTTTATTTTCTTAAAGACTGTTAGCAAATTAGTTCCCTAAACCCTTGTCTGTGAAAACCAGGCATCCTGTTTAGATGGTCTACCACCGGACAAGGGTTCCTCAGTAGGAATTAAATCCAGAGGCAAATGTGCACCACAACCTGCAACCCCAACAATAAGTATTTAAGCTTTGCAGGAGTTTGAGGCACTGGTGCTTCCTATCCAAGAATTCAAGGGGGAAGACAATGTGTCAGCCAGGCTGACCAAAACAGGTGGACACTGTTGCTACCATGTGGGTAGCAAATTGTTGGGAATGCATATGGAAATATCCTCATGCTTTTCTCCCAATTCCTGCAATCCAGTAATCTATTTACAGACATTCTCTTAAAATGTTTCTGCTGACCTGTAAGCTACTTCTCACCCAAGACATTACATGATGAATATTAAAACAGGGATGATGATCACACTGAAGTTCCTGAAAGTTCCCCCAGTGCCACTCTGAAAGAGCTGGATGTTAAATGACTCTCCTTCCCTGCTCACAGAAAACTTCCCACTCTGATTTGAAAATTCAGATCATTGTGCAATTTCAAGTCAAGGGACACGTACCAGGTACTAAATTTGCAGGAAGACCTGTGACTGGGATCATACCCTGCTCAGCACTCAGTACAGGATCAGGCATTTCCAATACCAACCTGCATGCAGTGGTCTGACAGCTTGCTCTGCAAAAAGTGTTAACTTACAGGACCAGATGCTGTGCTTTTAGATTGAGCATTATAGATTGAATCAAGTGCATCCAATATTGGAAAAAATGTTACTGACTCTGAGGGCAACAGGGTCAGACCTTATCTTCAGTATCACATAAGGATGAAACATTACTTTGCAACCATGGGAATCAACAGCAAGATTTTCCTTCTCTCCTTTACCCCACTTCCCCATTAAAAACTATGACTATAGAACAATAGTTTTAGAATTTCAAAATACAGGATCTTTTGTCAGATAAAGACATGATGAGACACAAAAATGAGAGAAGTTATCACTTAAATATATCAAAAGGCTATTTAGAGTAATTTGAGGTTGTTAGCAGGTTGGCATGACTGCCTCATATAGGCTGCATTCCAGCCATCCCTCCATATTCATTAAAATTATCTCATTTTGACAGAATTTCAACAATCAATCAGATGCTCTTCTATAGTCATTTTGAAGTTCTGAAACACCTGGACATAAGTGGAAAAACTGTTAACTATCAGCAGAGTTCTTCTGGAGATGGAGTAGCACTGTCTTCCTGCCATTTCCTTGAGATAAACTATTAATGCACAATAATACACAGTACATAGCATTAGAAAGAGCAAAAGCAGACTTCAGTGGGGATAACTACTTTTGGGCTATTAAAGTTCTGCAGGCTACTCAGGCTCCACCAACTTTAAATACCCATCCATTTTTGCAGTTAAGAAAGTAGGCATTGTGTTTGTAGGGAAAATGCTCTCAGTGGCTGTAAGTAAAGCACTGGAGGAAAAAAATTAATCATGCACAGTTGAATGCATATCTTTAAAGGAAAAGGATGGCCATTGTAAAATCAAGCTCTGTGGCTCCTTTTGTGCCCCTCTAATGAAGCAAAGATCAGAAATGCCATTGGCTTTCCAAAGGCAGTGGGGAAACAACATTGTTCCCTGCCTGGCAGCAGCTCTCAGGAGATGTCACCTGGGCACCACCCCCTGTATATTATCCTCAGCATTTTCTCCCCTGCTTTTCCCATTTATTCAGCCTACAAAGTGTTTACATAAAGCTTGAGGAGAGTTTGCTGAAGAGCTCCAGGTATTTATTTGCAAATATATTTGGGGCATTTCCCATAAAATATGGCTGTGAAAGCTAACCAATAGCAGATACCAAATATCTCTTAAAAGGTAGTGGCCAAAAAATCTGAAAGCCACTGATACCACAATAATACATGGAAAAAGAAAAGAAAAAATGAAGAACATTACAGTTCGGTCACATCCTCCTTCTTAATATTCCTACCCATTTGGTAAGCCAAACTGAAAAGAGTCAGGAACCACATTTCACAATAAGATGCTATAAATAAAGCACTTTCAAAAATGGGTTGTTTGGCTACCATTTTATTCTTGTGGAAGGTAAAAGCTTGTAGCCTCACTACCTTCATTCTGGATGTATAAAAACAGACTTCAAAGTGATGTGCTATGAGGACTCCTGTAACTGGCGTTATTGCTGTCCTAGTGATCATTTTACAGAAGAGACTTCCTCACATTTTCTAAAGCTAATACAATTTGAGGGCCAGTTATCTCCCTCTGTAATCTTTATCTATACATACATTTCTCCAGAGAAATAAAAATAAAAATCTTTATCACAGAATGGTTTGTATTCGAAGGGACCTTAAAAATCATCTAGATTCAACTCTGCTGCATTGGCAGGGACACCTTCTACTAGATCAGATTGCTCAAAGTCCCATCCAACCTGGTCTTGAACAGTTCAAGCCTCCACAGCTTCCCTGGGCAACTTGTTCCACTGTCTTACCATCCTCACAGTAAAGAATTTCCTCTTAACACGTAGGGGCAAAGAGAGTGAGAAGGGGCAAAGAGCAATGAGGAGAGAGGGCTGCAAGGACAGGAAAAGGATCATAGATTAATATAATTGTTTCAGTTGGAAGGGACCTTAAAAATCATCTGGTTCCAAACCTTCTGCATGGGCAGGGACACCTCTCAATAGATCAGGTTGCTCAGAGCCCCATCCAACCTGGCCTTGAACACTTTCAATGATGAGGCATCAACAACCTCCCTAGGCAGCCTATTCCAGTGTCTCACCACCCTCACACTAAAGAACTTTCTCCTAATGTCTAACCTAAACCTACCCTCTTCCAGTTTTGATCCATTACTCCTTGTCCTCTCACTACAAGCCCTCCTAAAAAGTTCCTCCCCAGCTTTCTCGTAGGCCCCCTTCAGGCACTGGAAGGCCACTGAGGTGTCCCCACAGCCTTCTCTTTTCCAGGCTGAACAAGCCCAATTCTCTCAGCCTGTCTTCATAGGAGAGATGCTCCAGGCCTCAGATCATCTTTATGTCCCACCTCTGGACTCTCTCCATGAGCTCCATGTCCTTCTTATGTTGCCGGGCTCCAGAATTTGACACAGTGCTTCAGGTGGGGTCTCATGAGAGCTGAGTAAAAGGGAAGAGTCACCTTCCTTGACCTGCTGCTCATGCTTCTTTTGATGCAGCCCAGGACATAGTTGGTTTTCTGGGCTGCAAGCACACATTGCTGGCTCATGTTGAGCTGCTCATCCACCATCAGCCCCAGATCTTTCTCCTCCAGACTGTTTTACATCCATTCTCCACCCAGCCTGTATTTGTGCTTGGGATTGCCCTGACCCAGGTGCAGAACCTTGCACTTGATCTTGTTGAACTTCATGTAGCTTATGTGTCAAATGCTTAGTATCAAAAAACAATGAGTCATATACTATACACTACACAGAATCCCAGAAGTTTTTTGGAATTTGAGCAGTAGCTGAATGAAAAAAAACCCCAAAACATAACACTCACAACATACTTTCCCTGCTCCACCAGTTAATGTCTGTTATTAAAATGGCTCACTGCAGCTCTCATGTTTTTTGTGTACACTTCTTATAAACATACTCACAGAGAAGCTTTATTGTCAGGCATGAAGGCCAGTAACTATTGAAACAGATTCAGAAAAATTGCATTTACAGGCCTGCAACATGTACTGGCACCAGACAGGCAATTTGAAGACTTGTATTTAATGGATGCTGTAGAAAACCTTTCAAGTAACCTCTGTACTCAGGAAAGGCAGTTGGACTCCTGAAATTCTTGTCTGAACTACTTCTGAGTGACATGCCCCTTCTAGGCAATCCTTGGGCTGTGTCTGGTAAATAATTCTGAACAACAAAACATTACAGCAGTGGTTAGCCACTTGCAAACGATTTACAGTAGTGAAGGGTACATCTGAAAAGTTAATTTTTCCCTGTGCTTACTTATTTACCAAGCTCTGCTTGAAAGGAAGAGCTTTGGATTTTCATGGTCTGTAGCATGTGGTGAAGAGTCAGCTGGGCTTTAAAGTTATTTTCAGTCTTTATTACATGTTTTGAGTAAAAATGAGGAGACCCAGTACCATTGCTTTGACTTGTCATGGGACAACAATAAAAACAGAAAGATGAGAACAAGATATACTTCTCAGGCTGCTATCTGTGCTTAGAGAGTAGGATTTTGACAAGGCATGTCCATCAGGAGAGCCTTGTTTACTGTGACCTCACAGCTGCAGATTGTAGGATCTTGCAGAAATAAACCATTAGTGTTCACAATAAGTAAACCAAAGTTCTGGCAGCAGCTATACCAGTAATTCATAAGTCACTCTGGGTTTGCAAAGATGTAAAAGGAACCATAACTGATGATAGGTACAGCCTAGATAGCCCTGCAGCCTTACAGCTGCTGTTTCCAAGGAAATAGTAATGACAAGGAATCTTTTCTGGTCCTAGAGTAGGGTTTGACTTCCATACAGTCTACAAGAGCATCACAGACAAATTCATTGCTGAGGAATCACCCACAGGATTAAATGTAGTTTCTAAATGCTTTTTTTAAAAAGTATCGTCCTACTCTGATGCTCTGTTTATCTTTCATAATAATTTATCTATGAATAAATGACACTGGAAAAATGTCAAAGCTAAATATGTCAGTATACTAGGGCTCCACAAGCAGCCTGCAAGGCCCTTGTCTTTTGAGACTGCTTCATTTGAAAAAGTTTTGATAGATAGAACAACCAGAGATTTTGCATGAAAATCAGAGAAATAACTGAATATGGACCAGTGACAACAGATAGTTAAGACTTGTTTCAGCTTTCCAAAACTTTTTTTTGTTGTGTAAAAAAAAAAAACAAACCCAACCAAACCAAAACAACCCAGTTGGTCTTGTACTAACGCACTGAGGTCAGTCACTTGTGGCACAAAGACATTAACTTGAGCAACATAGGAAAATACTTGTGATCCATACACAGACTGAGCAACAACAGACTGGCTGCACCTGAGGGAAAGAGAAGAGGGCCAAATATACTTCTAATAACTGGTAAAGTATTCTCTTTCCCATGAAAGTAATGTTACTTAATGCTGTGATTTAGGTTTAGTCTTACAAAAGAGGGGGAAAAATAATTGTCCAACATTCTCACATTAGTGACCTAAAAATCATGGAGTGCCAAATAAGAATTCCACGATAATGACACCCCAGAAATGCAGATGATTTATCCAAATGAAAAATCAAATAAAATGCTAATTTGTCTTTAAATAAATGATTATATATTAAGTCAATTTGCAAACCAAGTTTAAAGATGCATAATTAACAAGATGCATGTTTCACATTTACCTGTGAGAAAATATTTTTAGCTCTCTTGTGTATCACCTTTCCTATACCATGTCAGACATGCACTCAAAATCACCTCAAAAGTTCTCTGCTCTTGTCCTGTCTCCTGAGCTCCCTAACAACACGGTTGACTCAGGTTCTCTCCCTAGTCTTGAGTGCATACTACTACCTTATATTTAATGACAAACCCCATATCTGTATTGGTAGGGCCACATCTAATATAATTCAGGATATTAATGAGAAAAGCTGATGATTTCCTACAGAAGGTGCACAAGGAAGCTTTTTGCTTGTAATCCAGCCAGGCACCATTTGCTTGGTGTTTTCCAGTAGTTAGCAAAGACACTTCTTTGAGATCACAGAACGTTATCAGACACTGGAAATAACTTTATTTTCCACTAATGACTGAGCCAACACCAGACAGACCAGCTGCCACTGCTCAACTAGAAAAGACTGGAAAATGAGAAATGCTGTTGGACTAGCAATGCTGGCTGTGCTGGGATGTGTTTCCACTCCTGCTCCCAGCTCTCCTGCATGGCCAGGTCCAAGTTTGTGCTGTTTGGAATCGTTGGCCAAGTGCCACATTTTGAAGTCACCCATTTTCAGTGGGAGCTTGGTAACTCAGATGTCATTAAAAGGCTCAAGGAAGGCTTGTCTACATAGTGTCAATCTATGTAAGGATGATTCTTAAAGATTTGGAAACAGAACAAAAAAAAAAACAGAACAAAAATTTTGTCATCCCCCTCTATTCTTCCCAAAGTCAGTTTTCCATTTCAGGCAAAGTCTTAAGTCTTCACTGAGCAAATTACCATTTTGCTAATCACAACTACTTAGGTACAAATACCCAAGAGTTTAACTTCAATTTTTGAGTACCTGATTTATGACAATAGGCAGATCTTTAAATACCTGCCCTATACTTGAAGAGAATTTAGGCAGTATAGATACTTCTAGCATTTCACTGAAGAAAAGAACTACAGAAAAGCATCTCTATAATTTCTATGCAGCACATACAGAAACACTGGTTGAACTTCAACAATTTATGTTTCTGATTTGTTTCAGTGAAAGGATCTATTCTGCTCCTTTCTTTCTTCAGACTTCATGGGCATGTCCTGGGTTAGCAATACTAACACTAATGTAGCATGAGTTGTGCAAACTCAGGTGTTTGCGCTATGAGGCAGGTTTTCAGAAAGACACATCTGGAACAGAAGTAAAATGAAGCATCTGGATTACTGTGACCCACTGCCAGAAAGGCAGATGGTAGAAGAAAAATCAGAATTTTCAGTATTCCTTTGGGAAACTGACTCTGACTTTTGCAAGCAGCAATGCCTCGATGTCAAGTCCATCCACTGAAAAAGAAACATGGATCCACTGAAAAGTTTAGGCTGGACAAGACCCCAGTGGTCACCTGGCTCTACATCCTCCCCTTGAAAAAGATTCCTGTACCTTTATAAGCAAGATCTGTGTTTGAAAAACAAGAAATAATGCTTAAAACTAAGATGCAGCAGTTCTCATTCTACAGTCTCTCAGTGGACGTGTAAGTCCAGATGAATTTAATCAACTTTAGAGAAATCCTTGTAAAATGTCACAGATATAAGTAAAAAGCCTAAGGATGGAACAGTAATATGCTGCAATGTTAGAAGAAAAAAACCCTACCAATATGAGGTTTTGGTTTGTGTGTTGTTTTTTTTTTTAAACCCTGATGTGGAAAAGTACTTCAAAGAATGAACACTAGAAAAGCTTCAAGTATGTGATGATGTCTCATGAAGACCAGTGCAGCTAAGGATATACCTTATAACAGGCAGCTTTTAAAGCACAAGAGTAGTTTGTTGTTTTTTTTTTTCCTGGAATCAGCTTTAATCCCTCTTATTTTCCTGTAATAATTATCTACAATTTTCCAGCTGCTGTCATTTTAGCTCCCACCCTTCCAAGGCTCTCCTTACTCATTCTTAGGAGCACTTCTTTATAACAGTACACCAGACAGTTATCTTTCCAGACATTTTCTTATGTCTAAAAACTTGCTTTTTTTTTTTCCTCTGGAGAAGCCAGAGAGACCCCAAAACCTGCCATATATGCTAACAGAAGTGACTTGTTAACCCCCTCC
This sequence comes from Apus apus, assembly GCF_020740795.1. Classification (NCBI taxonomy): domain Eukaryota; kingdom Metazoa; phylum Chordata; class Aves; order Apodiformes; family Apodidae; genus Apus; species Apus apus. The sequence goes on from NC_067284.1 coordinate 45,515,428, forward strand.
TTGCACAATGATATCTACCGAACTATATGTGTGAGCTGCTAGCATGGGAGCTGGTGGGCTGGGGAGGCTCAGCAAAGATGAAGAGTGAATGCTTTGAAGATTGTGTTCCCATGAACACTGCACAATTGCACATAGTAACTTCAGCATGGGCTTGCCATAAGTGTAGCCCTTGCTCTGCAAAAGCTTTTGAGAACTGGAATGATTGTTACATTTGTGGGAGGCAGAGGAAAAGAAAAGCCTAGAAAGTAAAGTGATGGTCGTTTAACGATCTGAAGAGTTGCATCCCTCCTCTTGTGAGCTGAATGTGTCATGTTTGAGCCTCACACCCTTACCACAGTGCTATTACACAGATGGTCAAGTCACAAGTTATTCCGATTAATCTTAACTTATCCTAGTAGAAATTAAGTCACCCAGATCCCATGGTTAACTCCCAAGTTGTTGCAAGGCAGAATGGCTCTAGCAACTCCAGTAGCCCCTGAGCACCTCAAGGTATGGCTTCAAGTGGGTTTGAGTAGTGTCAGTGCTGAGCAGCTATGTGCAGGTGTGGTGGATGGTTACACAGGCTATACACAGGCAGCTCAGAAACAGAAAAATATTCACTGGAAGTTATTCACCCAGTCTGTTTAAAGAGATGCATAAGCCTCCTGAGGAGACTGCAGGAGGTGAAAATCAGCTCTCTGCCGTACATACATCTGTAATTGCAGGATATATCTTTATATCTTTGACTGAAAAATGTAATCCCCCACATGCAAACTGAATTTCAACAACAGCTTTTTGTTGTCTCTGCTCAGTTGCGCAACATCCTCTTTCTGCAGGCAGCACCATCAGTTTTCCTGTAATTCTTAATGGCATTGAAAGTACCTTTTGCAACTCATAATTAAAAGCACAGTTCCCGAGGCTAATGTATGTCCTGTTCACAAACTAAGCACTGTGACCAATGCCCTGTTCTCATTCTCATGAAATCCATTAAAGAAATATGACTCAAAGTCATCAGGTTTCCCTATGTTCCTGTTTCTCTGGGATAAACAAGAGATGATGAATAAGATGTGAAAACTGCATTTATCAGATTAAAAAAAAAAATACATAAACACTTGCCAAGAAGTTGTCATCACTACTGCTGTTTTAAGGCCAAAAGTTACAGTGTCTCCAAGAATCAAAATAATAAATTCCTCCAGCTTAATACCATTTAAAGTGTCACAGTTCCATCAAATTTGAATTAAGTCAAAATAGGTTGGCTGAGCTATTGAGCAAGACACTGTTACTGGGAACTGAAGAAAATAAAGAGCATGTTCTTATTCCATCTAAAAACTCAATGACCCTCTATGCTCCTGATTACTTTTCAAAGCCTCTTGGAAAGGGCAGTACCACTTTGGAGAGGATACTGCAGACCTGGTGCAGATGAGCACGCTGTTGCAGTGCCCTGCCATTTCTGCAGCTTGGTGTAGTTCTGGCTTGCTGACTGGTTGAAAACAAACAAACAAACAAAACAACACAAACAAACTACAGCAAGTACCCATTTGCACATTTCTCTTGGATCTTCTCTACTAAGTCAGTCAAAATTACTTTATATTAGGAGTATCAATATGAAAACTCCAGATTGTTTCCTGCTGCCACCCTTCTAGCCCTGGAAACCTGAGAGCTGCTGGAGCTGTGAGATCCTGAAGGCTTCTGTGGCAACACGCTGGCAGAGATCATAACTACTGTCACATTTAAGGCAGCATCACAACTATTACTATTTGAGAGATTAGATTTAGGTTTATGCTTCAGAAGTCCCACACTTCACCTTCTGGTAACTACCTCCCCTAAAACATCCACATGGATTTCACTTTCTTCAATTTATTCCTTACTATCTGCTAGTCAGATGCTCCTACTAAATAAAATTTTACTGTTCCAGTTCTCTCTGAAATATGTTACTCTGCCCTTTTGTAGCTCCTCTGATCTGCTTCAGAGCATTTACATGCAAACTCCCAGCCTGTTATTTACAGCAGTTGCTCTGATTTAAGCAAAGGCGACAGAAAAGTCAGTCAGGGAAACTCAGACAGTGCTCATGCAGGCTGTCATGCAAGTCTCAGATTCACAAACTTCAAACCTGATAATATAACCAGCACCTCCCCCCATCACCTGCTACTGAGCAAAAAACCCACTCCTGGATATCATCCTCTACCCTTCAGATTAACTTTTGTAGTGTAAAGAGAAATCTGATTTGCCTTTGGGAGAGAATTCTCTCTCAACTGCTGCAAAATCAGAGTTATTATTGCAACATCTATAACCCTGTCACAGAAATGCTTCCCTGTGGGACACATGCTTAGCTGGTGGGTGTTCTTGCTCCTTTAAGTAGCCTGTGCTGGTAAGTCACATTCTTGCCAGAAATCTGTCCCAGAGAGCAGACCTGGCTCTTTGAACACCTCTGAATTTCTTTGTGGTTCATGGAGAATGTACAAATCCAGAACTGTGGACTACAAAAAAGGGATGTAATAGTGTTTTCTTAAAATACAGGGTGAAATCCTGGTGTTGTCCTTGTACCATGAGGAGGTTCTGTACTGGGACCAGTGCAGATAGAATCATAGAATGTTAGGAGTTGGAGGGGATCTCTAGAGATCTAGTCCAACCCTGCCTACCAAAGCAAGATCACCCTGGGCCAGTCACACAGGAATGCATCCAGGCAGGTTTTGAAAGTCTCCAGAGGAGGAGACTGCACAATCTCTCTGGGCAGCCTGTTCCAGTGCTCCATCACCATCACAGTAAAGAAGTTTCTTCTGATGTTGAGGTGGAACTTCCTGTGTTCTAGCTTAAACCCATTGTTCCTTTTCCTATCACAGGGCACCAGCAAAAAGAAACTGGCCCTTCTTCTTGACATCCACCTCTCAGATATTTATAGACATCAATAAAATCCCCTCTCAGCTTTCTCTTTTTCAGACTAAACCCCTAAAGACTAGAACTTAAAGGTAAGGGTCTGATTTAATAGATAGAGCAGCCCTTCAAAACCACCCAATGTGGATCTTAATATTCAGCACTTGAAAGATGCTCATTCATGCTGCACTTCACAGAATGAAATTAAAGAAACCAAAACATTAGCAACTGTCACAACTCCTCTGCCAAATCTGTAGCTTTCTCATGCAATTAATTTTCATGTATTCATTTCCATGCCATTAGCAAACTGAACTAAAAAACCACCCAGGAACATATACATTTTATTCACTTCCAGTGACTCAAAATAGCACTTTGCAAAGTGTCACTTTATGCCACTGTCTAAAAACACTGCAAACCAACAAAGGATTTGTCCAAATGATGTCACCTATCAGTGTTCATCTGTCATACCTGGCTGCACTTGAACTGCTGCCTTAGCACAGGCAGGACACATAGCACAGTTCTTGACTCCAGCTTTGTAGGTGGCTGGGAAAGAAAATAAACAAGAAATCAAAGAAAAACAAGGCTGTTAACCTCCCTGGAACCAGGCAGACAATTCTTAAGCAAGAACTACTTGCTGGTTCCTGGAGGGCCCTTGATATATTTTCCCCAAAAGCCTCTTTTATCACTAGCTGCTACTTCATTTCCTGCTTGCTGTCCTGAACAGACTTTTCATAGTCTAATTCAATAGTAAAAGACTAAAACCAAGCAGGTAAATCAAAGGCACATGACAATCATTATAGTAATCTGTCTGTCATACTCTCACATACAATGAATAACTTTTGCAGAATTTGAAACAAAAATTTCACTCCGCAGCCATGTAATTATCTTTTCTTATTTATTTTTTTAAAGTGATTGAGATATGTCTCAGTTAGAAAGGACACCTTTAAAAACCAAGGTATTCCCAGGGTTTCAGAAGAGTAGCTGGATTATGGGGAACTTGTTTTTTGGGTTTCAAATCAACATGCTGGCATAACAGAATAGTCTCAGAAGTGAAGCTTAATTACCAGACTGTGATGAGCTGGACATAGAAACTTAGAGATACAAGACTATAAAATTTTCAAATGCTTCTTTGATCCAAGAGTTTTGGCAGCAGTTTTTAATCCCCTCAAATCTGCACAAAGGTGAGAGCTGGTACCTCTGAAAGCAGCTTGTTATGTTCTGGCAACCCAGCATGTCCTTTGGTATTTTCAAGTGACAGGATATTGTATTTTTAGAAGGTTTTAATTTCTGAAAACTGAATTAAAAAAAAAATCTTCACTGATATTTTGCAGGCTTTGAGGACCTGGTATCAAGTCTGATGTAGCACAGACATATTCCTACACTGAGTGACCTTTGCTAGGTCTGTAAAACCACTATTTTCTTTCTGAAATGAGGCAGTTTGTAGCATACAGGGGAGAAGCAGACAAGTCTTCACCTCCAAACTAATTTACAACCAATCTCCTTTATGAACTCCAGGTTTTGTGACAACCCTATGTAATGTCATTTGGGTTAAATCCATCCATCTAGACTTTCCTGAGCATGTCTCTGTTTGACTGAAAATATTTAAATAAAATTTGATACTTAGGCAAATCACTTGTTAAATAGCATTTGGAAACACATTGATCTTTTTATTTTAATGCCATTTAAAAAGTTCATTGCAACAGCAGCTTGTATTAGCTTAAGAGTACTTCATTGGCTGGAAATGAATTTATATAATTGAGATTAAGTACTTTTGGGCAGTTGAATCACTTGCTATGAAAAACTCTTTTTGACTGAACCAATGCTTATTAATTAACACTCCTGCTGCGAGGGGCTGGAATGTGGGTGCCAACATCCCCTCACAGGCAGAACCCAGGTGCTCCACTTCTTACAACCCCCTGACTCAATTTCCCACAAATGCAAGAGTTAACACCCATGGAAATAACTGTGTGAATATAGAGCTCAAGAGAGGTTACTTAGCATTGCATACATATAGTTGAACTACATGAACTAGGGGCCCTACTAAATAGGGTTCCAGATCTTTTTCTCTCTACTGCAGTTGTACAGTCCATCATGACAGCAGTCTGGTAATTTGGTCTCTCTGCAAGGATATAATTAACTATTCATTCCTCCCTCGTAATAATCTGACTGGTTGGGAAGTGGTTCTGTATTTCTGAACCACAGAGCTGACCCTTTTGTAGGTCATGATTGTAAAGAACTCTGAGAATGCACAATCACAACTGCTTTTACTATTATTATTCTTCAGACTGGATCATAAGATGTACCAACATTCTCTTATTTACAAACTGATGATTTAGGAGCAGAAATCTTACAGTCTAGCTAATTGGTTTGCCAGGCGAAGGTGGTTCTCAGAAAAAAGGCCATGAGAAATTCAGAGGGAAATCTGGAAAAACAAGGACACCTCAAACAAAATGCTGGTCTCAGAAACAGTGCTGTCAGCAAGTCAGCCATACGCATATGGAGAGCAGCCTCTGGGTGACAGGTACCAGCAGGCAGGTGTGTGCAGCTTTGTTTAAAGAATTAATTAGTGTCTGCAATGCAAATTCCTTGCTATTAAAGGTTGTTTAATTCTGATATTAGTTCAATGGCCCTGAGTGATTTTTCAAAAGTATTTGTCTGGTCATACTCATAATGTAAAAGTAATACAAAGCAAACATAACCTCCTGTCTTCAGAAAGGCACAGGGATCTATCTGAACTCTCATCCTGGTTTGTATGCAATTCCACAGCAAAAGGGACAGTTTGGGAATTTCAGATTCCATACAGGTGGCCCTGAGTCATGCAGTTCCCTGTTCAGGTAGAAGGGAGAGAAAACGGTCCAGGGATTTTACAAAAACACTTGAGGTAAGCTTCAGTCAATTCACTGAATTTTAAATTACTCAAACTCAAAGATCCATAAAATTCCCTCCTAAAAGTTAATCTAATATTTGCATTTCTGTATAGGGAGTAATTACCAGAACATATTGCTTGAAATTAATTGGTCATCTAAACCATACCCTCCTGCATGTTAACTATCCTGCCTGGGTTGAAACTGAGAAAAATAAGTAAATAATTAGAAAGGATTAGTATCTTCTTGTTAATGCAATATGTCTTCCTCTGCCAAGAAATAAGCAGTCATTGCAGAGTATCAAATATAACATTTATGTGTTTGACTATAATGGAAGTGGGATGCACAACAAATTTACAGTATTAATGAAGCTGAATTATTCCTTAAGAGCTACAGTAAGCACAAAGATATTAATTCATACAGTGAAATGTTATGCAGACCTCTTGATAACAGACTTTTCACACGTCAGGAAACATCTTTGGCTGTTAAACCCCCCCCCAAAAAAAAACCAAACAAACAAAAAAAAAAACACACACATAAAAAATGTGGCTCACATAAATTGCTCTGAAATAGACCTGGCTCCTATATTTGTTTTTTCTTGTTTAAAAATTCTATAACATAGACTTAATGCATCCTCACAGATGCAAAGAGGACTCTCTCACCCAGAAAGTCTCATTGCAATTAACACACTGAGTGCCCAATGAGAGCCTCGTCTAGAGTCATCCAGAATTAATAACCACTTATCATAAGGGCAGGTCTTAAATTTTCCTGGGCTTTGTGATCCAGGTACATACCATTTGTAACCAGCTAAGCAATAAGTCTTTGCAGTGCCATCATCTACAAGGACCTTCTCTCTTGAAGTGACCTTTTAGGTGTAACACATGACCAACTGTATTCAGAGCTGGAATGGTAATTTTAACTGTGCTGTGGGGAAGCATGACCAGAACCCATCTCTGATAGGCAGATGCTCCATCTTAACTCTGAGCTTATAGCAGTAACCTCAGGGCCATGTTTTCTAATTCTGCCATTGGCCTTTAATCAGAGCCATGCTTTCAGTTAAAAAGTACCTGTGACAGAAAAAGTTCACCAAAAGAAGTTAGTCTCGGTTGCTGTAAAGAAGAATAGTCTACAGAAGTCAAGGTTATATCTCTTTATACCATCCCAGAGCCTAGGAGGATATTTTATTTTTTCTTCTATACTTCTAAATCAGATAGTCCAAAAGGATTTAGCTCAAGTGCACGGTGTCTTGTTGTCCCTTTTGTATTCTGGCAGCACATCTGAAAATTAAATTTTAAATTATCTCCTACAACATCTATGCTGTTGCAGGAGTACATGGCTTACTGCTATTTTATCTAAAGATAGCTTATATGAAGAGAACTTCAGCTTCTGAATAATGTGGTAAGTAAAAGTTCACCTCCCCCTACTAAATTCACCCACTTTTCTTGGCAGAATTATTTCTTCTAAAATGAATTTTATTTGGCTGATGTGCAAGAAGAATCAAGGACTCATAAGATATATCACAATCTTTATATTGCTGAAGTAGCTTCCAAATACCAAGATATTTTTCTGCACATACTCCGCTTACTTCCATGTCTTTCTGAGAAAAATTCAGCTTTGGAGATTATTTCCTCTAATAAATAAATAAATGTAGCCTTTATTAAAAAAGTGACATGCAGTTTTCCTGATACATGCTACAGTAAAAGTGCCTGATGTATTCTCAGCAGCATCTGAGCTCAAAAATTTTGCTAAGGGATCTTGTCTGAATTGTAGCAGTAGTTACCAAATTTTGGATTTCAATAGGCAAGCAATGTTTTTGTATGAATCGTGCCTCCAAGAGAATTCTACAGGCAGCTCACATCAAGCTGGTAGTAAAGGGGCAAGGCCAAACTCCAAACATGAAAAAACTCCAAGACTGTGAGACTAATCTCAAAGTATTACTTAATTAAATGTAGAATTCAGAGTTATCACTGGGGTTTTGAAATAGTGCATATGGGATTTAACTATGTAGGTAATTAAGATCTACTACCAAATTTCCACCTGAGTGCTGAAGTGTGGAAAAACATTTTGGGTTAATTTTGAGCTAGTCACCCACCAGCCCACAAAAACCACAAAAACCCCCACAAAACCACAAAAAGAAAAAACCTGCCACAAACAACTGAAGGAAAAAACCCTCGAAACCTACAACCCACCACAAACACCTCAGCAATTCTTTCCCATTTTGTTACATACCTTATGCAGTCCTACCTGGAATAATTAATTTTATACTTTTCAGACTGAGAAAATAGCTGGTCCTAGAAACTCTATTCAAGGCAGTAAATAACTGTATGCCAAGTAATTTACTTTACTAGATGAACTGGTGGAACCTTTACAGTGTTTCTCATTTAGCTGATTTGCAGGGTGGCAGCCAAAGTGTCATTATTCCTAAATCAATTTGGAAAGCTGGCTTTTTATATATGGTTAGTATAGTCCAGGAGCTTGTTTTTTTATCTCCGTCCGGTCTCCCTCCCCAGTTTTGTAGTAGGAAATAAGTATAAAGTGGTCACAGAATATGTTTTTCTAAATAAAATATAAAAATCTGCTTTTAGATTTATCTACTTTATCTGTTTTTGTTAACTAGAATTATTGGAAAAATGCTCTTTTCTGAGCTGCCTTCAATATGCTTTGATTAGCAATATTTGTTATGCAAACCCAAGCTTATGAATGATGAAGGAAACCAAAATGCTGTAAAGCTCAGCAGTACAACATGCAAGAGCAGGCTCAGGAAGCAGCAAAGTCTTCTGATGTAAGCTTGTCAAATGGAAAACTAGCTGAAGACCAACCAAGGTGATCCCAGACTGACTTTAATTTGCCATACAGTGACAAAAAAGGGAAATTTAAATATAATTATTTTCATTCAAACTGTTGCACAAGGGCCTAATTACCTCATTTGAAATGCAGAACAAAGGCTACCAGACCTATATAAGACAGAAACTAGAACTGGTTTGAAAAGGGTAATTGGGAAACAGAAGGAAATGAGAAACAGAGACTTTGACTTGATGAGCCAAAATAAAAAGTGATTGGGATTGCTGCTGTAAGTGTGACTGATGCAAGTCCCAAGGAAAGGAAATAGCTCCATAAGGTACAATCTGAGAGGTACAAAACTTCTTAAGAGTCAATGCTTCTAACCACCATTACAGCAATCATATTGTGAAATAGCCTCCTGGGGGTGGGCTATGTAGAAAGAAAAATAGGGGAGTTGGGGGAGGGGAGGGCAAGAAAAAACTTGTTCCACCCAATACCCCCCAAACCACAACCTAATTCATTACCTGCATTTAAAAAGCTGTCCATTTAAATGGACTGCTGATTGCAGCAGCAGGAAAAGTCCTTAGACACAGTATATTGTTAACAATTCCCATCTCATTCCCAGGAAGCACAGCTAAAATGCACCAAATTCAGGGTGAGAGCACCAGCCACTCAGCTCTACACTGTCAAGACACCTTCAATGTCATTAATCAGAGGTTGGCATTTTTCATTTTTCCCCCATGACCTGACATATATTTTCAGAGTATTTAAATCTCTGCATTTTCAATATTGCAGGAGGACAAAAGCTGAGCTTGCAATGGGAAACCACTGCATGGTTGATTAATGCTCTGATAAATGATTCCGAAGTCAGCATCCTCCTACCTGCTGCACAACAGAGCTCTTCAGAAAACCCATTCTACGTGTCAGCCATCACAGTGCACACGGATTCACTGAGAAGCAGCTCTTTTTTTGGTAGGATTAATATAAAAGTAAGTAGTCAAGATCAACAAAATGATTTAATGCTTTTTAAATTCTCTGTAAGAGTAGAAACGCTCCTGATGTAGTAGCTAAGCTGGTAGAATAATGATTAAGAAAGCAAACCAGGGAGCATGCAAGTGGTGAGGCTGCACAGGCATTCGCACATAGTTCTTCATGAAGCAGGTGGTCTTCAGGCAGCTATTGTGAAAGACACGTAGCATTTGTAGTTGGTGTTAAGCATGTGCTCACAAGAAAGCCCTTGGAGGACATGACATTTTTACTGATGGTAGAAAAGCCATAAAAACGCTAGGAGATGAGGCTGAAGGCCATGCCATGTGTAAGTTTTATACAAGCATTCGCAGGCACTTCTTTGTGCCTATCTTCGCAGTTAATATCTTCAGCATCCCCTTGTCTAGATTTTTAAAGGTTCTAAGCATTGTTTTCTATAAAACTACTCTTCCCAAGGTGACTTCAGGCACCACCCTTCCAGGTCACAGTGACTGATACCCGATTTGGCTGTCCTTTGTGTTGGCCTCAGGTGGCAACTCACACAAATTAAACCCACATCTTTGTACTTGATTTCCAAAGAAGCAGAATGGATTTTTCCCCATGAACAAATCTCTTTAATCAATTAATTTTCCCTTGTTATGAACATGTCTGGGGGAGAGGGTGAGGTCCTATTAGAATGGGAAATACATTTTTGGGCACACGAGTCTTTCTTCTTTCTGATAAAGCAATAGCAAATTCAAGCAAAATCCAGGTTAGAGACAGTTGCTCCTTGCTAATGATGTCAACAAATTATACAACTGCTACTAAAAACATAAGACAGTGACAACCACACCAGCTACAAACGACCAATAGCAATCGCTGGCCTGTCACAGACTTTCTTTCTGCTGTAACTCCCTATCTTCCCTAGGGCTGGTTGTGAGCCAGCTGAACCAAAGAGTACTTTTTCTTGCTTCTTTTCTGACAAGAGACCCTCGTCTCTTGTCCAGCTAACTGAAAGGCTAGTATCCGTTAGTAAAAAATTACCATTGTTAATTACCATAATGCTTACTAATAATTATGCTGACTTCCGTGACCACATTTCTCAGTCTTTTACAATGTAAAATGCTTGCTCACAATCCCACCAGATCACGGTAAAAATCAACAAAACTAGCATTGTTATGAATTATCTAAACCCAAATCCTATATCCCTCTCAATCAGTTATTGAGAAATGCATTTAATTAGTCATTCCATTTATCATGCATTTGTAATACTCTGCAATCACTCCCCCCGCCCTCCATGCATTGGGTCCCACCAAGTGCTAATCTCCTATGTGCTCTCATGTAAATCCATACAGCTCATATCACTGCTCGTCACAACCCTCACACCAGTGCAGTTCATACCTGGAGGGAATCCACTCATTTTCAACTGTAAGTGGTTAGGACATGGCAGTGCTCCCTGGTTGCACACAGCTGACATTTTTTTAATCTCACTGAAGTCCTAGAAACATTTTTCATGTCTAACGTCAAAAGGAGCACATTTGTTTTACCAGTTGAATGATCAGGGCCTACAGGGACACCATTACTGAGGACAATTACAAGATTAAAGTAGTCTCAGTGTAATATTGAAGAGTCATAATTGATCATCTCCAAACCAATTTTACTTCCAAAATGAAACAAAATTAATTTTGAGGAGACAGACTTCTTTGATAGAAAAATAATTGGGGTTTTTTGGCATAAAGACCCTGTGGTTACATTTTAAGAACTTTTTTTTTTTTGAGAAAAAAGCCTAAGCTCCTATTAACAGGGTCTAGACTAATTTTCTTTTTGTAAAATATTTTGTTTTGCTTTCAAACACCAGGCAAAGGATTAAATTGTAAACACTAACATCAGTTTCCTCAGATTGGTGCTAGAAGTGTTTCTGTAATAGGACACCATCAAGATTTACTCGGTAAACAATAAAGCTTCATTTCTTCATAGTTATTTTGGTATGTGATCTAATTGCCATAGATTATATCACAACTCAGAACACCTCTCTAAAGAATTTCTTTCCAGTGTTACTGAGCCAATAGGTTAAACAGAAAGAACGAAGTTAAAAAGATATTTGACCTGTTGTCAGGCAAATCCAATTAATTTTGCTGTCCCGTTTATATAGAACAGCTATAATTGGCGAGAACCCCTCATTATATTCTGGAAGAGCACATGGCTGGAAAGCAACAGAGTCTAACGTGGCTCTTGGGACTTGACCCATATGCAATTAAAGAGGTCTGAAAGCAATCACTGGTAACACTACAGGACTCTCACTGGTGAATCCTTTGCTCAGCTTGTGAAAAGTACTGTATAACAAATGCATATATCTTACAGATGTGCACAAAAACAAATTCAAGAGAGATGCAAACAAGACGGGAGCTGGGAAAAAAATCCATGAATCATCTGAGAAACCTCTAGCATGTTTGATCTCTTTATTTAAAAAGTAACTGTAGTTTTAAGATCTATTAGTTACACTGACCTTGCTTAACACAGAATCTATTATTTTCTGCTTCTGCATCTGCAATTACCTGTTGCCCAATTAATGCTTATTAAGAGTTTACTTCATAAATAGTCAGTTATTTTGGCTACAAAAATGGAGGAATGAACCAGAGAATGGGATAAAGGGGTGGACAACAGGCCAACAATTCTGCTGTCAGCTCACGTTTCCCTTTGCCAGTTTTTGGCAATTTGAGAAGTCTCTACCTGAGCTGCAGATTAGGTTTATTTTGAAAAGCAACAAAGATGATTACAAAAAACTAGACTAAGAGCTTAGGTTTCGACCAGACCTAAAAAAAAAAAATAAAAAAATATTAAAAAAAGCCTCCTCATAGAATCATAAATTGCCTAAAAGTAAAGGCATCAAACTAGTGACACCCTGGCCTCAGGGGCAGATTCAAGCCAGCAGACCTGGATTTGCAGACTCAAGCTTAAAATTGCCTGTTTGCTGGTGAGCTCACCACAGGAGAAGTGTGCAGCAAGAGGCACCTAGTAAGCAGTTAGACCTTTACAAACTGATCTAGATTAAATGCTCTAATAAAACTAGAGAAAAAATGTAAAAAGAAAATAATACTAAATCTTTTAGATCTCTTTTAGGAATTCAGGGTGAACTACTTGAGGGCTGGGTTATGAGAATTGCATTGAGCAGTTGAATTCTGCTTCTTTCCCATATATTTGCCCATCTAATCCCATCTATGATATTCTTAACTGTGTGTTGCTGTGAAGTAAGGGGAATCACTCAATTGACACAGGCGAGCAGGGTTTGGCTGCAGTCACTGCTATGGATTAGCTCAGATGCAAGCAGGGGCGAAATGATGAAGGCTAATGAAATGATTTAACAAAGCTGCTTTCATAAAAGCTCAAAATGGGAGGCAGCAGACCTAACAATGCAACCTGAGACAATAAAGCCTTTAGGAAAAGTTTAATCTTTTTTCTACAAAGACAATATTGGGGTATTAGACCTATCTTACTGCAATTTGTTTAATTTGGAGAAGAAGAGGCTGAGGGGAGACCACATTGCTCTTTATAACTACCTGAAAGGAGGTTGGAGTGATGAGGGGGACAGCCTTTTTCCCCTGGTGACATGTGATAGGACCAGAGGGAAGGGATGCAAGCTGCATGAGGGGAGGTTAGGTTACGTATTAGGAAGCATTTTTTCACTGAAAGGGTTGTCAGGCATTGGAATAGATTGCCTAGGGAAGTGGTGGACTCACCATCTCTGGATGCATCTAACTGGCATGTGGAATGGTGCTTAGGGGCATGGCCTAGGGGCAAGCTTGCACTGTTAGGTCTAGGGCTGGACTTGGAGGTGTCTTCCAGCCAGGACATTCTGTGATTCTGTAATTATTTGACAGTATTTGTCCTGTAAAGGGAACCTGTTAGATCTTGCAATAGTTTGCTTCGAGACTGGCATTAAACAGAGCTAAAGCGGTGCTGTTTAGGTATGGCTCTTCAGAAGACAGGGCAGCCAACACTCTTTTCTTCCTCTGGTTGGGGTGACTGAAGAATATCTGAACATCTGCAAGTAAAGTTTGTTTCCATGGATACTTCTACCTCTAACACTTCTGTGAACCTGTGTTTCAGTTACAGTCCCTCTGTGTTTGGCAGAAGCTGAACGTTCTTATAAAAATAATTCAATAACAAGAGATATTTGTGGAAGTGTTTTGCAATGCTCAATCCTAAGTAATACAAGTTCAGAGAGCCTCTGGCAATAACCCAAATTGCTTTACTTGACAAAAAAAACCAAAAAACACCAGAGGAAAGAGTTGCTTGGTGGGGTAGAGCTGCTTATAACCACAAAATTTTTGAAATAAGGAATGTGGAAAGACTACCTGATCAATGTATTAGCATGTTGTAGAAAAACATCTGGCAACTTCAAATGAAAAAGGAAAAGAAGGGTATAAACTTGGAGTGGGAAGAATAGATAGTGATGTTTGTTGTCAAGTTGACTGATGCATTTTAACGCCTTTAATAACTTAAGAAATCAAATTGATTACCCACTTTCTGATCAGTTTGCTCCATGCTTTATAGCTTGAGATCATCTCTGGATTTCATCAATATACGTTCCCTGACAAGAAAATAAAGATGTGTGTTATGAAGAGCTGAGACTATAGACAACAACTGGTATTTTATGAGGAACAAGTTGATTGTCAGACCCATTGCTCAAATACTGACCAAAATACATGTAACTGCCCTGACGTAAGTTATATTTGTACCTTACACAGATGACAGAAACATGGTGAGGAGAGACCACAAGGCAATTCTGCTGAACTATACAAGACGGCTTTTCAGATTGCGCTCCCAACCTCCCAGCTCACTGCATGGTTGCTGGCAAAGTGCAGACCTACCAGTCAAGTATTTGCTGATTCTGAGTCAGATTTAGAGGTGAATAGGACAAAGATACCTACCTCCCAATTTTTGCCAATTTGGTAGTCTGCCCAGTTGATGAGCTTCCCAAAGTGCAGTGTAGTGGAAAAACATGCAGCATTTCAGCTCAGGGGAATCCCAGGGCAACGAGACAGACAGAAAGGCAATAACTATGGAGAGAATGACAGCTGTGAAATGTTATTTTGGGCCACTGTAAAAGCTGGAGAATGCTTTTTCCAGAAATAGGTGCTTGAGGAGCCCTGGAGTATATGCATACATCACCACTACCATTATTCAACCTTTGTATCTCACTGTATAGACTTTCAAGATACCTCCATCCCACATACAGTTTTCTCTGTGCATTAGACCAGGCACTGCAGTTTTGATCACCGTTACATATGCTGGATTTAAGTAACCAAATCTAAAATTTAAGGTAATATTTATTACAAAAAATAAGAGGTAAGAAAACAAAGATTAGACACTACGCCTACTTAAAATATAGGTAATGAAATTAGGGAAAGAGGCGGGTTTTTTTTGTGGTAGAGAAGGGCATGGTACTCAGAAATGGCTGTTAGACAAAGATCTAACTTCTCCTGGCAGTGACAGACGATAAACTGCTGCATGAAAATTCAAGCAAAAGACTAGAAAGGCCCACCTACAAAAACCACTTCTTCCATAAAGGATGTAACCATCTCTAGTTTTCTATTCAAGGGACATTTCAAGCCTCACATTAACCATTTAGAATTTTAATTTTACTGTCTGTCTAGTTTAAAAATGCCATTTAGTATTTTTTTCTATTTTTGTTTTCATGCAATGGATCTTTTTAATGTTAAGTGGAACAAACCTGCCAGAAACATCTACAAAAGAAATCAGCTCTTCAGCCACTGTGAACAAACACACAAAACAACTAATTTCAGCCCACCACTGAAATTATTAAAAAAGGCATCCCACCTGATTTGGTTTAGAAAAGAAAATCAATGATCTATCTTTGTTCAAAATCATTGAATCAGTTCTCAAAACGTGGAATAGACAAGTTTGTATCACTCTTCCTAGCTGTTAAAACTGAAAACGGCTACAAAAGAGATTCTGAAGTGCAGTGAGATCTTGAAATCCTCATCCTACTGCCAGGCTCCTCACTAACATGAAATTGCCTTTTCATGGAAAGTTAGGAACAGTAAACCTATAGACACAAAAAGTGGTAAAAAGCAATTAACATTCCCCCCCCCGGTTTTCCAGAAGCAAAGCCCCACCTTTCTGTAGAGTGGGATGATAAACCTTGTGAGAAGACAAATACCATGGGAGCCTTACCCACTGCTTAGGAGCGCTAGTAATGAGTGGAGATAATGGAGGAGACGGTCCATGGTTTTCAGGACCTCTGCTAGCATGTGTTGGCTTTAAATATATGAAAATACAAAGTACACAGCTCCATGTGAGATCAGGGGGTTCAACGTTGACTTGTCTGAGAGCGCCGAGAGGACAAGCTCCACAATTTTACCTCATTAAGTGTAACACAGAGTGCAAAAGAAGCCAAGACACTTTAAAAAATGATGGAAAAAAAAAAAAAGCATAAAACTAAGTAACAAACCCCTAGAGATCTGCTTTGGGCACAGACCAAACCCAGTATGCTGACAGTGAAAGTTTTGAGTGTTTGAAAACAGGAAATTATAATAGAAACCGTTTTGCAATTTTAACTATTCCTACAAGGCATTTACTAAAACACATTAGTATAATGTAGCAATAATTTAAAAATTACCACATAAGGTGTAAAAACACAGAAGTTTTAAAACATGTAAAACCACTGCCTGCTACCTTACATGGTCACTTCCAATTGTGCAGATTGGGTTCACATCTATGACTCTCTAACCATTTTATTTCCAGGTCACTTTAAAAAACAAGCCCATGAAAGAATATTAATGACTTTATGCAGAGTGAAAGAGAATTGGGCCCAGAGGCATCAGTTCATCCAGTTTTGGATAGCAAATACAAGCAGTGTGACTCACATTACAGTCAATGAAAAGAGAGATGACTGTATTAAAGTCCAACATGGATGAACTCTTCTTCCCTTACTGCACAGAGATTCAGGAGGGAGAGATGCATGGGCTGTGACTCTGGCTTGCTAGGATCAGGCCAACCTGAAACACAGGTTTGTACAACGAGTGAGAGCAGCAGCTTATTCTTTTACAAGACAGGAATGAGAATGGAAGTTTTAATTCCTCTCCAGGAAAGAAGGCAGATACTAAAAAGGAAGATCTGGATCTTTGTTAGCAGCTGGCAAGCAGCTGGCTGTGAGCAGTGTGCATTGCTGACCTGGTCCTGGCCACAATCTCTGCCAGCAACCACACAGATTCTGATATTTACTCTTTTGTATCTATTAAAGTTCAGAAATAGACTGTTTGGAGACACACAATGTATGCAAATGTACTGATTTATACTGGACACTGTCAGTTCATAGCAGCACATCCATGTGTGCCCATACTCCTGTTTTTGCATATGTGTGACAAACACCCCAACAGAAGTGGCCAGGAATTTTTCAGGTTGGTTTGTTATTTTTGTCTAGAAAGGCTAACTTATTGAAATGGAAATATTTTCTAAGAAAGGATGAACGAGAAGAGTTCCCACCCTGTTTTAAAAAAAAGAGCTTTGAAATGAGGAGGTTTTATATTCTGACATCTGAAACTGATTTAATTTAGAAGTATTCCGTTTAAAATAATGGTAAAAATGCAACCTGCAAGCAATACAAGTGACTGATGCTGTCTCCATTTTTCATTTTTCTCTTCAGTTTACAACAGTATTGGTGATCCCAGCTTTTTGCTGGAATTCAGAATACAAGAAAACATGGAGAACCAGGAAAAATAAAACCAAAACCAACAACCACAACCTCTCGCTGCACAGAGAAAATGACTCCCACCCATTAACTGCAGAGCTATTTTTTTCTGCAGACACAGATTAGCCATGGCTTTTCCCCTGTGATGCAGAAAGAGGACTCCATGTCAGTTCAACATCAGTGGTAAGGATGTCCCAAGGTTTTATGAACAATGTGTCACTGAAATTGAGTAGCTGATGGAATGAAGAAAGAGTTTCTGCCCACATCTCCACCCCACAAGACTTAACAGTCCCTATAGTACCCATTTGAGAAGTGCATAGGTTCAGTTTTCAGATATGCTTACAGGAAATCAGCCTTGGGGCCCATAAAAAGAAAATGAGAGGGAAGATGTGGGGGTGATTATAACAGCACCCATTAAAGTTGATTATCACTGATTTTGGAATATATTAAACAACATGTAAGTGAACACTGATGCCTTCACCTCCAAAAATGGTCATTGAAACCAGAGATAACTGAATGGCTGAAACAAAAAGCAAAGAAATGCTTTCTAATATACAAATACGGCAAAACGTTGGCTCTTTCAATAGTCAGACCTGGCAGTAAAATAGGCAGAGCAGAAAGTACCTGTACTAGTTCTAAAGAACTATGTACAAAAAGAGATGTTTCTTGGTAATTTACTGGACTTTCAGTAAAAAAATCCCAAATCCTGCTACCTAATTAATCTTAGTTTTCATGTAACTGACTGTAGGCCGTATATAATCCTGAACTGCACACATTTTAAGTTGCCATATTAATTTGACTAGATCCTTTGGGGGGTTTTTTCTTGTTTTTGTGTTTTTTTTGTTGTTGTTGTTGTTATTTTTTCTTTTGTTTTTCTATCCTAATTGCCTTAAATTTATTTATTCTGCTTAATTATGTTGTGCTTCTCATCGCTATTTGAGACAAGAAAAAACCTGATTTTGTGCTTTTGCAGAGAATTCAGTGAGATTGAACACATCAGCTGGGAGTATATTAAATAAAATTGCCAGTGAGATGATGGATATCTACTGAAAAGCTAAAGAGCAGATGGCTCTTTTTTTCTATTCCAAGCACAACAGCAAATAAAGCTCGAATTACAATATTTTACAATGCAAAGTTATTATAAAAAAAATAATTAAAAAATGAGCTTTCCATCTGGATGATTAGCCTATAAAAATCAGAAACTTGTTAAAATAGGGTTAATCTAGTAATCAGACAACTAAACAAGATGACACCAATCTAAAAAGTAGCCAGTAAAATAGACTCAGTGCTACATGGACCTTGGGCTGCACTAACAATTTGTTAGAGCTTTACTGTCACAGGACCCACATGAACAAGTTTAAAAAAATTCCTCTAGTAGTCCCCAGAACACAAAGCTCATAATGCACTTTTGAAAATAAATATACTGTAGTATTTCAATTGAAAGGAATCAAAAGTATATGCTAGCAACCTTAGCAATCTTTTTTTTTAGCAACAAAATCCATCAAGGAATCTTTAAGTACCAAATGACCTCTCACCTCTTAAATGGCACCTGTAAACAGGAGGACTATGGTCTCAAGCAGCTCCTTAACAATTTCTTGCATTGAAGGTAGCTCTAAGAATATTCAAGTTAGAAGCTAAGTTTGAAGGACTTTGAATAACAAATTACAACATGCCATGAAAAATAGGAGGAAAAATAACTGAAGTGCCTGTTTTGTATACAAAGGTCAGTGCTTCTGATGTTGGAGACTATAACACACTTGTACCCAAACAAATCGAGAAATGAATGAGGATTTCAAGGACAAGGAATGTGTTTGCTCAAGTCCAGTTAAGGTAGCAGGGAGCTATGCTATTTGCATTCCATCTATCTTTCAGCAACTAGTGAATTAGTATGGTGGTCCACTAAAAGCTCTTGAAGATTTATGCGCCTCAGATATGGGAGGAATGTAGTGGTGCTGTCCAGAAAGCCAACAGTATGAATAAGCATCAGAAAAGTCTCTGGAGTGCACCAAGATTACTACTTTACTATCTTCAAAGAGAAATACAAAAACAGAGCAATTCACACCATGTTCAAAATAAACAGTAAAGATCATACGCCTGGCGCCATATGAATTCTCCCTACAACACACAGCTTCTGGTAGCCACAGTGCCAGCTGGGGAGATGCTCACACTTAGCTAATTCCCCTTCTGCACAGACCTTTCCACCCAGTGCACCTCTCAGCCAGTCTCTGCACATCGGTGTTTGTGGCATGGGAGCTCTGCTGTTCCTGTTCACTAGAGAGGCAGACAAAAAGTGGTGAACAAAGATTAGCCTGGCAAGTTTGCAGTTGCTTTATGATTCAAAGAGTTTTCTTTTTCCTTACAGCCCAGAATTATTGATCTGAACTCCTTGCCCATCAAGCAGAGAGCATTTAGATCTGATTGTACATGTCTGTTTTCTAATCAGCCTTTGTTCAAATTTGCTTGATTATTTAGAGCCCTTGTACTCTAAATTCAACACATTCAAATCCAACTTGGCATAAATTGATTATTTTTTTATCACTCCAAAGACAACTGCTGGCAGCCAAGCAGATATCACTTACTTGTTTATAAAATGCCTCCAAAACCCTGAAGAGTGACTGGAGGCTGCTTATAAATTACTACAAATAGTAAGGGATATCTTCCTAGACAGTTACAATTCAGAGAAAGCTGGAAATTATTTGTGTGCTCCCTTGCACAGACTCTCCCCCTGCCTCAAGCTTTACAAATCTGCCTTAATTCACACATGACCTAACCCTGTGAGCTTTCAGGATGAAACTTTCAATACTGTTCGACTTGGAGTCAAGTTCAACCTGAGCAAATTGCCTTCAGGATAAATTTGGCCATACCTCTCTACTGCAACCGCAATACTGGCAGCCTGCAAAGACAGCTGAGACAAGTTTCCCTACCAACAATGAGACCAGGCAATAACCCAGTGGCTTGTGCAATGGGAGAACATTTTCATTTCCTTTCTAGCCTAAGCACTCAGCACAAGAAGGAGAATGGAATTCTTTTTCCATCACACTTGCAAATAAATGGTTGTTAGATGCAAAAGTTGAACTTGCACAACATTTTAAGCCAGCCTATGGTGAGAATAATTTTTTAGTATCTCACATAAAAGCTACAGGTAAAAGTTGTGTCTTTATATATGCAAATGTAGCATTCTTGAAGAATCCTGAGAGCCATGTGGCTTTTTTTTTTTCTTCCTCTAGATGATTACACTTCTATTGTAAGACAAAAGCAACTGCAAAGCATTTACATTTACAGTACGCATATTATTTGGTAGATACATTCAAAAAAGAAGCTGGGATTCTTACTCCTAAACTCACACATAACTATTTTATCAGAAGCACTCAACTTCAAATGTATAAATATCACTGAACCTACTAATGGGCCCAGTGTCCCTATACATTTGTGTGTTCTACAGGAGTTCTGTGTTTGAACAGAGGAGTGCACACTTGAGCTGTGCATTATTTACTGAGCAGTGACAATGTTGGGAACTCTGGGTTTTGATACAGAACGACTAATGAAACTGTAAAGCTGATATGACTGATTCATCTATTACTGCCACTTGCTATATGAAGTACTTTTCATACTAGAAACCCATGCATCTTAACTACATTGCAATTACACCATGATAAGAATTCTCAGCCACGCCTTAAACTCTTTGCTTATGCTAATGAATAGTTATTGGACCATTTCCATACTTAACTAAGAGGTACCTGCAGTTACATCATTCTTATGATGTACCTGCAGTTACATCCCTTATCCCAAGGGTTTTTTTGGACTGATTTAAGTATGACCATGCTGTCTAGATTAGCCATTTTATCAACATATGAGAACTAAAGATTGTGCCAAAAATCTATGGCATAGGTAGTCATAAAAACACTCAACCATATGGTGCTGTAAGAGTACTTATAAAGTAACACAAAGTACTAAACTCTCATGCATGAACTGGACTGATGGAGAACAGATAGTGGCATTCCCAAGAACTCCAGATGCAACATACGTTTTGATAATTTCCCAAATATAAAATGAAGTAATTAACAAGAGCATTTCCTGGATACTCTATGCAATCTACACTATGGTTCTTTGATTTATCCTAAGAAAGGTCCACACAAATGAGATAAAGAACTATTACATATTTTTATTTCCCCCCCCTTCCCCATGAGCCTGAATAAATTGTGTGGGGATATACCTGACTGCTTATGATTCATGAATATCAATTAGAAAGCCACCTAGGGTTAGCACTCACAGTCTAATGGCTCCCTAAGTCCCTGGTATTAACCACTTGCATGTGCTTAGCTTGTAGGTACTGACTGTTACATTTATTATTTGGGTAAAACTGCATTTATTCTGTACATAAATACACCTCCATCTTCATGGATAAAGGAGCCATTCAGGCTAATTTTAATCTCCCTCAAAAGAAATAATGAAAATAACTAGACCAGTCAAGAATAACAATAATTGAGGTATTTATAGCTAAATATTGGATCTATTTTATCGGTACAAGAGAATGACTGGCTGACCAGAGGGTAATTTGGGGTAGAAGGAAAGAGTCTGACTTTTCAAGAACAACAGCTATGAAGCAGTGGGTTATAAATAATGCGGGAAATTAATTTACTGAACTCTCCTCAGCAAGTTCAACTGCCCTTACACAGAATACTGCATTTCACCATCACAAGAGAAAGACACTTATTCTGACATATCAAAGTGAACTGCAGGAGAATGATCAATCCAGTGGCATCATTCAATAGAAGATAGTAATGGGAACATGACATCCTTAGAGTTAAGACTAAGTGCCTTGTAGAAGAGGTACTCAGTCAAGCACCAGCCATTTCCCTTCTCTGCTGGACCCCTGTCTGCCCACAGGTACCTTATCTAACCTCCTACAGCCCTGAGGAATGTCCTAACTTGAAAGGCATTGTAGGCTCACAACTCAATTTATGAGCAGTATTTCTCTTAGTCATGTTGAGATTAATTCTATCTTGTAGTTCTGATTACATCATACTTCTAGGCAAGACGCAGAAGACAAGTACCCTTTGATGCTGTGGAATACCTGCTCCTGAGGTTTTACTCATAAGCTTACCTCTCATTCTGTTGAGATTGTGTAATCTTTATGACTCCCATGACTATATCTCACCGATTTTCAAAAAGGTTTCAGCCTTTGGAAAAAAATCACCCTTAAATTAAGTGCAGAGTATAAAAATCTGGCTCCTCTTTGGAAAAATTAAGCAAGTACAGATACAGCTCTCCTTCTTGAATTACCTTCAGAGCAAGTAGAATATGACCCTTTGAGAGAAGGCTTGTGACTGCACCATCTAGATAATGTTACCTCTCTTGGGCCCCTCAGTTCAAGAAGGACAGGGAACTGCTTGAAAGAGTCCAGCGCAGAGCTACAAAGATGATTAAGGGAGTGGAACATCTCCCTTATGAGGAAAGGGTGAGGGAGCTGGGTCTCTTTAGCTTGGAGAAGAGGAGGCTGAGGGGTGACCTCATCAATGTTTACAAATATGTAAGGGGTGAGTGTCAGGGAGATGGAGTTAGGCTTTTCTCAGTGTTGACCAGTGATAGGACAAGGGGTAATGGGATCAAACTGGAGCATAGGAGGTTCAAGGTGAATATTCGGAAAAATTTTTTTACTGTGAGAGTGACAGAGCACTGGAACAGGCTGCCCAGAGAGGTTGTGGAGTCTCCTTCTCTGGAGACATTCAAAACCCACCTGGATGCCTTCCTGTGTGATGTGCTCTAGATGACCCTGCTCTGGCAGGGGGGTTGGACTAGATGATCTTTTGAGGTCCCTTCCAACCCCTAGGATTCTATGATTCTATGATTCTTCTTCACAAGTGGTGAAAAATCAATGAGCTTGACTAAATTAGTTTACTTCAACTTCAGTACTTGTCAATAGCAAAAAATTATTCTTCTGGAGCTCTATTCAGTGAGGTACAGATACAGTCAATAACTCATCAGCAAATGCTAGCTCAAAAGTGAAGCTGCTTAGTTGTCTAAGTCACCATCTCAAAATATGCATATATTGCATGTAATGCAAACGTGCCTTTTGTGTGGGATTTCCAGAGTTGCTAGCATCAACATAACTTTACCTCCACTCCTGCCATTCCAGTTTTCACACAGGTTTCTCTGCTAGAACACTTGGGCCAATGCTAGCTGTTACAAGTCCTGAACCCATGACTGCTTCACTCCTGGCAAGTACCTTTGTCACTGGAATGAGGAGTTCTATTCCTGTATTCTTAGTCCAGCTCTCTCATTTGCCCTCTTCACTCCTGTACTCCTTGCAGCATGGTGGCAAAAGGCAATTTATTATAGTGTCTGTAAGCCAGACTTCTGGAGATGCAAAAAAGAGAGAGAGCTTTAAGTCTCCCACTTTCTCCGTGCATCCCTTAGGTCATTCTATAAAATTGCCATTGCTTTAAAACTAAATTACTCAATTCTTCATAACCAAAAAGACAAAGGAGGTGTTAAGAAGCAAGAGCTCTTAGACTGTAACTCTCCAACATATCCAAGTCAAGCTGTAGGTAAGTACTTCTAACTGGGAGAAAGACAGATACCTTCTTTCTGGAGTAACTTTCTTCTGGTTAACAAATCAAAAGAAAAAAACAACACAAGTATTTGCATAATCCTACATGCTTAAGACACACATCATGCCTCTGGATTTCAAACACATTTACGAGCCTTACTGTCACCAAACCCAAACTTTTCCAAGTCAGGAAACACAGGTGCCCAATTCGGTATTGTGACTAAGATACCAAGGGCTGAGCCAGTGGCACTGGTTGATAGAGAAAGAATTGGACTGCAGATCTCCCAAGACCCTGCTTGGTCTTGAACACCACTGCCTTCCTAATCAGCCCTGGGGCTGTGCTGTCAGCAGCTCATGGGCTGTTATGCTAGAGGCATAACTCAGCCTCTGCTGTTCCCACTGACTGCTCCAAGTAGCTTTTTGGAACACTAAGAAGCAGAGGGACAGAGAAAAATTCAAAAGATTGTCTTGTCCTTCAGCAAGCTGGCACAGACCCATGGAAATCAACTAAACCAAGCTCATTTACAGTGCCAAAGGCTTGTACCTCCTGTTTGCTGAATGAGTGTTCTTAACCTTCTAATGAGATCTTAAAACTACAAAAATGCTCTTCCCTCCCAATAGCCCAGAGTGTAGATAAACCTCTCCATGTACACTCCGATTTACAACACAAAGTACACTTCGTGCAACACGATACATTGAGGCTGCTGTTTGGTGAGGAAGGCTGGTGCACGCAACGGGTGATGAACTGCCTGTACCGGAGGAACCAGAGCTCGATTATATTGACTTCCGTGAAGTAACGATTTTGTCCAAGGTGTTTAAGGTTAGTCACGTGTGCAAGTGCCTTGCTGAACCAAAGCATCAGAGATGAAAATCATCCATCATTTATGTGTCTTGGGCTTTCAGATCAGCTAATCTTTCACTGCAGCTCCTGTCTGGCAAACAAACCAGCCGACATACCAGCCTCCTTGTGTTATTTCCTCCTTATGAAAGTGCCAGCAAAAACAATGTTTTTGTTTGCTTTGTTGCCATTCAATTATTAAAATGTAGTAGGCTCCGTTTCCCCAGATCTCCACCAAGTTCAACTTTTTTGCAAATGCTGAGAAATTACTTTAAAATAATGTGATATAAAATTTAAGTCTATTAACCCAAATAAAACACAATAAAGTTACAGGTTTTGGCAAATTACATAGCTTCTATGAAATTATTTATGTGTAAAGCCCTTCTCTTCTAGTTGACAAGAGAGAACAAAACAGAGGACACTTGAAAGATAAGGAGAAATAATGCATCCTTCTCTTTTCAGGATTAGAACAAATGAAAAGACTGCAGTGGCAGGGGGCTGCCAGACAAAGAGCAGAGCGAGTTCGACCAATCTCCACCCTGCAGCTGGGGGACATGGATGAAGAGAGGTGAACTGCTACCAAGCTGCAAAGATTATGAGTACTTCTATTTTCAGCCTGCCCTAGTACAAGAACAGAAGTTATTACTTCAACACTAGCCAGATTCAAATTACACTAAATGTCAGTATTAGATGTTATTTTTTCCTTGCCAGAAATATGCCCAATTAACATAAATCATACATTTAACATGTAGATGAATTAAATAGCTAGCTAACATAAATATAATCTTGACACTATTAACCCTGCAGCAACTAGATTCTGGTTTGTACAACAGAATTTAGACCTGCTCCTTCCACTTTAGAATCATAGGGGTTAGAAGGGACCTCTGCAGATCATCAAGTCCAACCCCCCTGTTGCAGCAGGAACACCTAGGGTAGATCACACAGGAACACATCCAGACAGGTCTTGAAAATCTCGAGAGAAGGAGACTCCATAACCTCTCTGGGCAGCCTGTTCCAGTGCTCTGTCACCCTCACAGTAAACAAGTTTTTCGTCACGTTGAGGTGGAACTTACTGCATTGTATCTTGGTGTCATTTTTCCTTGTCTTATCACAGGGCACCTCTGAAAAGAGACTGGCCCATTCTTGACACCCACCCTCCAAATATTTATACACATTTATAAGGACCCCTCTCAGTGTTGTCAAGACTAAACAACTCCAGGTCTCTCAGCCTTTTCTCATATGACAGATGTTCCAGTCCCTTAATCATCCTCGTAGCCCTCCATTTGACTCTTTACAGCATATCCCTGTCTCTCTTGAACTGGGGAGCCCAGAACTGGACACAATACTCCAGATGTGGTCTTACGAAGGCAGAGTAGAGGGGGAGGAGAACCTCCCTTCACCTGCTGGTCACACTGTTCTTAATGCCTCCAAAGATACTATTGGCTCTCTTGGCAACGAGGGCACATTGCTGTCCCATGGATAACTTGTCCACCAGGAGCCCAAGGTCCTCCCTCCACGGGGCTGCTTTCTAGCAAGTCACCCCCTAATCTATATAGGTGCGTGGTGTTTTTTCTCCCCAGGTGCTGGGCTCCATGCTTATTCTTGTTGAACCTCATTAGGTTCATCTTTGCCCAGCTCTCCAGCCTGTCTAGATCTCACTGAATAGCTGCACAGCCTTCAGGTCTATCTGCTAATCCTCTCAGCTTCGTATCAATAAGCAAGTTTGCTGAGGATAAACTATCTCCTCATCCAGGTCATTGATGAAGATGTTGAATAAAAATGGACCCAGTATTGACCCTTGGGGAACACCAGTAGTCACAAGTCTCCAACTGGACTCTGCACCATTGATCACAACCCTCTGAACTCTATTGTTTAGCCAGTTCTTGATCCATCTCACTGCCCACTCTTCTAATTCACAGTTCCTGAGCTTATCCACAAGGATATTATGTGAGACAGTGTCAAAAGCCTTGCTAAAGTTGAGGAAGACAACATCCACTGATCTCCCTGTATCTATCCATTCTGTCACACCATCATAGAAGGCTATTAGGTTAGTCAAACATGATTTCCCCTTGGTGAATCCATGCTGGCTACTCCTGATAACCTTTTTTTCTTCCATGGGCTTAGAGAGAACCTCTAGAAAAAGCTGCTCTAGTAAGGCTGACTGGTCTGTAGTCACCCAGATCTTGTTTCTTGCCCTTCTTGAAGATTGGAGTGACATTAGCTTTCCTCCAGTCCTGAGGCACCTCTCCCATTTTCCAATACATCTTTTCAAAGATGATGGAGACCAGTCTAGTGATGAGTTCTGCCAGCTCCCTCAGCACACATGGGTGCATCCCAACAGGGCCTATGGATTTGTAGATGTACAGTTTCCTTAATTCATCTTTAACCCAAACATCTTCAGTCAAGGTAAAGTCTTCCTCACTCCTGACTTCTGTCATCTGGAAGGTTTGGGGATCCTGAAGGTCAGCCTTAGCAGTAAAGACCGAGGCAAAGGAGGTTAAGTAACTCTGCCTTCTCCGTATCCTCTGTCACCAGGGCATCTGCTTCATTCAGCAGTGGGCCCACATTTCCTCTGGTCTTCCTTTTACCTCCAATGTACTTGAAGAAGCCTTTCTTGCTGTCCTTGACTCCCCTTGCCAGTTTTAATTCTAAGGAGGCCTTAGTTTTCCTTGTTGCATCCCTACACTCTCTGACCACATTCTTGTATTCTTCCTTAGATGGTCAACCCCCTCTTCCACAATCTCTAAATTTCTTTCTTCTACTTAAGTTTGTTCAGTAGTTCCCTGCTCAACCATGCAGGTCTCCTGGATCTCTTCCTTGATTTCTTACTCTTTGGGACACTTGGGTCTTGAACTTGGACGAGGTAATGCTTGAATATTAATCAATTCTCTTGGGTCCCCTTTCCTTCCAGTACCCTACCCAATTTGATTTCTCCAAGCAGTTCCTTGAAAAGGCCAAAGTTAGCTCTTCTGAAATCCAGGGGTTTGATCCTGCTAGATGCTCAGTACCTGCTAGACATTATTCCAAACTCTACCGTCTCATCATCACTACAACCAAGGCTGCCCCCAACCTTAATATCTTCCACCAGTCCCTCTTTGTTTATTAATACTAGGTCTAGTAGTACACCTCTTCTTGTTGGATCCTCCACCAGTTGAGCCAAAAAGTTATCATCAATGCACTGCAGGAACCTCCTGGACTGTACCTGCTTGGCTGTGTGGTCTTCCCAGCAGATATCAGGATGATTGAAGCACACCATGAGGACCAAAGCCTTTGAATGAGGGGTGACTCTCAGTTGTCTGTAGAAGACGTCATCAGCATCACCATCCTGATCTGGTGGCCTGTAGTAAACAACCACAACCATGCCCCTCCTATTAGCCTGCCCCTTAATCTTTACCCATAGGCTCTCAATCCGATCTTCATCTGCTCCTATGGAGAGCTCAATATATTCCAGTTGCTCTCACACAAAGAGATAAGGACTTTCTGATAGTTCCTATTTCAAGGTGTTTATCACAATTTTCTGACCCATCTTCCAAATAGAAACTCAACCATGATTTTTCTAAAACAAACAAAACCAAACACATCAAACCCCCTTCTTTTCCTAGGGTTTCTAGTCCCTACAGGGGCTCTGAATAAGCATCTCCTGAACTGACTGCAGCTCTATAGCTATATAAAACTCACCTGCAAAGTCAGGACCTCAATGGGATCAGAGATTCAAGAAGAGACAGTATGCAAAGAAAACAAGTTTAGCAAGAATGAGAAGGTAGTTACCAAGAATAAACCCTTCTTGCATCTGAAAAATTGAAATTGCACCTTTTTCCAAGAGTGGCTTTCTTTTTACTTGCAATTGAAACAAATTCATTGCCTAGGCAGAAGGGGTCACATCCTACTAGAAGCTGTCTTCAGTGCCCTGCAGATGCACCCATAATTGATAGTTCAAGCCTCACTTGCTGTGAACAAACCACAGTAGATACTGGACCCAGCAATTGCTATGTGATTTGCCAGGTCTGTGCTTAGGCTCCTGCCAATGGTAGTCTCTCTCCTAAATAATTACAGACGAAAATGGGTCTCTGAAATAGCTTCTGTGATGCTTACAAAAAACCCGGAAAATCTGGTAGTTCTTGAAAGCATGCTTTCCTTGTTAGTTGGGAAAAGATGACACAGGATGAAGTCTGAAGCACTGTAAACTACTTATTCTTGCTACAATTTCCGTAAAAAGATGCTACCTAAGGATGTTGAAAGTTATTTGGGAGATGAAATATTGTTGAAATAAAAAATTTGTTTAAGGCAGCATAATTGCAGCCACATAAATTAGCACAAGATGGAAAATAAGTACTTCAAAGTGGAACTAATTTCTTTGGGGTTTGTTTTTGTTTGGTTTTATCCTGATATGGAAAAATCTGAATACCAAGCACGAAGAGCTGCTATATTTAGGCAGAACCCTGCCTAGATATCTCTGACAGTTACTAATGCTGTCAGGCATGATAAAGTGCTGTATCAGATTTTCCTATGTTTGCTATTCTCCTCATTTAAGTCATTTGGGCTGAAAATCTTCACATGGAGATTTTGCCTCAAGCTCAATCAGTTAGAAATATTTAGGCAAGAGGGAAGCAGATGTTGCTGAAGAAAGACCTCTGTGACTATAAGCTGCTTCCAACCCCTGGCCCAGCTTCTCTCCCAAAATAAACTTGAATTTTACCCCCTACTTCTACACCTATTCTGGGGAAAGAACTTAAAGTTTAGCAGGAAGGATCAGTGGATACCCAGAATCCCATTCTTTTGAAAAATCCACCCAAATTTTGGCTTTGATTTATATATATAGGTTTTACAAACTTAAGGGGAAATTACTAGCTTAATTAGTCTAATCTTACTCTTACTAATATCAACAGAAAGACTTCCATTCTCTTCCATAGGAGCAGACTCTTCAGTTGCATCAACACTGTCATCTTACATCCAGAAGAGTCTTTCACTGGAAATAATTCACTGTAAAAAGATCTCAGCTACAGGAATTACATACTGAAGACAAGGGAAATCTTCCTCATTTCCATGCATTTTAAAGAGCCAAGACTGGTGTTAGTTTTGTAAGATGCAAGGACCAGAACTTTCAAGAGAAACTTAAGATCAACAATGCCTTTAATGAAAGCTGCTATAATCCTCCCTCTCTTCTGAAAAGGCCCTTGCCTTCAAGACTACACATTTCCAGAAGTTCCAGGCCAACAAGTTGCTTTCATTACATATTCACAAGACTTTTCCCATCTGCTGCATTTCACTTGTTTTATAAAGCCATAGGATTGTCATGAAGATTCAAATTTAGATTTATTTATTTATTTTCAGCTCCAAATGTGAAAGGGTGTTTAGGACTTCTGTGGGTTAAGCTGTAAAATCCTAACTGGTTAATTACTTTTTTTAACAGCCCACAAGCCTTCAAGTTTTAAGATGAAAGCTACCCCTTTACCTTCTATGTCCTTCCAAGAGCAGTGAAAGAAATCAGCCTCTCTCCTGTTTCAGAGACATGCGAGACCAAGTCCTCCAGCTAAAAAAGCATCTCCATGGAAACTAGTAGACACTTTATCCTGACACAAGCAAGACTAGGAAAAATTGCTGAAGTCCTGTTGTTCCTCAATTAGGAAGAAAATGAGCCAAGACTTCACAATGTTTGATTACTCCCCACGTTGCTGTTCTTGTACCGTGGACTGAAATTTCATCTGCACTTTTGAAGAAGAGGCCGTGGAGATGGTTTTCAGTCCCCTAACTTTCACTTGCAGAATTTTTTCTGTTCATTTGTAGTTCTCTAATGGCTGCCAGGACGAGCTCAGCTGCTCTAGCCACACTTCCTATGTCTCCCTGATGGTTGTGGCAGTTCAATGGTAGGGAAGTTTGAATATTAAACACCTTAGCTGTTCAATACAGGGATTAAAAACAGCTGTCCTCTATTTAGGGGAAGCCCCTGACCATTAAAAAGCACTTCTGAACTAAAGGACTTGCAGCCAGGAATAAAAATTCCCCTCATTTTTTTTAATCAAGGGACATATATTCATTCAAATCTAGCACTATGCAGACAAGATGTGAGCAGTGGGAATTCAAAAGCAATGCATAGAGCAAGTCAAAGTAATTTTTACTATCACAAAAAAACCCCACAAAAAAAACCAACAAAAAAAACCCACACAAAAAAACAACAACAAAAAAAACACACACAAAAAAGCACAAAAACCCCAAACCAGCCCCAACCTGGTACATCAGTTTAGAGCAATTGTTTGGAAAACAAAAAACAAAAGTCAAAATGTTTTGGGTTAGGGGTAAGCAGGTGTCTGCTAATCACAACCCCCTCCACTCTGGGGAAAATTGTGTTATATTTTTACATGATTTAAGGAAATTTATAAGATATTTCTAGCTAGAGAACACCAACCAACCCTCAGAAGTTTCAGGTTTCCAGCTCAACAGATACTTGTTTTTGCATTGACAAGGTTTCTACAGAAAAGCTGGTTTGGGAGCTTTTTTGGAGCCTCACTGCACCCTACCTATTTCTGGCTGTAACCCCACTCAAGCACAGATTATATAAAAGTGTTTGGTTCAACTTTTATCTCTGCCAACATCTGTTAAGATTTGGGGGCTAAATTATGGTTTAACATTGTTCAGCCATCTGAGTTCAAAGTTGTTGCGAGTTCCTGGCACGATGCCTTTCTGTATCATTTATCATCTGTGGCTGATTATTTCCACCCCCCCATGCATACATTCATTAACTTCAGTTGTATTATTTTTATGAATAATAACTTGCATGTTCCTCGATATGCTTCCCCTCTACAGTACAACAGTTATTTTAAAAACATTAATTTCTATATAGGCAATGTGATAGCTGTCTTTAAAAATAAGAAATGAAGTTCCTGCTCTCCATGGAACACCAGAAGAGTAGAGAGAATTTGTGATGAGATTTTTGAAAGGGAAAAAGCCCTTAAAACTGGAAATGGAATGTAAAGAATACAGGTCCTTCTTCAGCATATTAATCAGGAGATGTGTATTTATCAACTAAGGCCAAGTACCAGTTTGCAGACATCTGTAGAGTCCTGGTGAAATAAATTATACCAGCTGATGATAAAATCTCAGGTGCTGACAAAGCACAACACTCTGAACACTACAGCTCAGCTGCAATATCCCTGCAAGCCTCTTTAGTCCAGGCATCCATAATCCAGGTCTTAATTATACCAGGTAGTTCATTCACATCTTTGATATAGAAATGTAATCAAGTGAATCAGTCTGCAAATCACATCATAGAGTGAGCTCGACAAGCAGTTGCCCCACTCTTATGGACAGGACACAGTTTTCAGTGCATTTTCACCTTGTTATTAAAAGAAGGCAAACAGCATCATTCAGTTACTGGCTTTTGTTGGTACAGTGATGGGACAAGGGGAAAGGTGAAAGGTGGCTTCTGAGCAGGTGGTCACTGTGGTTGTTAAGGTCCGAGGAGAGAAAGAAAAGCTTGCAGACTCATGCTGGTGCTTGCAGGCACAGCGCAGTGCTGTTGTCAGGCAAGATGCTGCTTTGTGCTCATTTTGCTTTTCAGTTATCAGGTCTGGTGCATTCAGAGGGAATATTAAAACAGATAATGAGCAGTGCAGATCACTGTGATCGTGCTGCTGTAATTCAATGTCAAAGATCTTTTCCTTTCACACTCATGGGAGCTGTTCTTGCTAGTGTTAGTGCTATGCAGAGCTTTCCCATATCCCTCGCCTTGCAAAGCCTGAGACTTGTTAGTGTTGGGGGGAGGGGGGGGGGAATTAAACAAAAAAAGCCACAAGAAACCAAAACCCAATTGGATTTAAGGATTAAATGTGACAGCCTATCAGA
Source organism: Apus apus (assembly GCF_020740795.1). Classification (NCBI taxonomy): domain Eukaryota; kingdom Metazoa; phylum Chordata; class Aves; order Apodiformes; family Apodidae; genus Apus; species Apus apus. Next base: position 45,547,830 of record NC_067284.1, read on the forward strand.
CAAGCTTGACAAATGACTAAGTGTTTAGCTGTTTTTCTCACTGTGTTCTGATCAGGGGTGCAGAGAAAAAGATTTTCTTTTAGGACCACATTCTGCCACATTATGTTGTGCAACCCTCCTCAGGGAAACAGCTCAGAAAGGAAGGCATTGATCAGGAACTGAACCCAGGGGTTTTGGACGTGAACCTTCGTGTGCTGCATGTGCCACAAGAGTACAAGTAGTATGGGCTTCTGCCAGAGTGAGGAGTCTCATACAACCAAAGAGAGGGAAAACAAATCCTCTGGCCCCAAGCTTTAGGGGGATTTATTACCATGCAAAATGGCTGATGAAGCCAGTCTTCAAAATGGCTTTCACTCCCAAAAGCACCTCATTAGTAGCACAAACTGTCATGATAAAGAATACAAATGCATTCAAGCCAACCAACCCTCGTAACAGGGCCAAGCATCGTTATGTTAAATAAAATATTCTCAGCCACAGCAGCAGAACATCCTGCCTACTTTCAAAATCACAGTATTTGTGTAACCTCAACACATGAAAGAATGTTTTTAATATCAGCTGGAGGAAAGGGGTTACTCTCATTGCTAGTAGTTTCCACCATAAAAGTGGATATAATTTGATTCTACATAAACCACACAGTGCAACTCTTCTGGGAATATAGATCTCCAACTGTGACACACAGCACTCAACAAAATCCACAAAAACACTCATGTATCATTTTAGAGTGAATTACTGAAGCCATGTACCAACTGCTTTATCTCTAAATCCACTATTTTACACACACTTTTACCTTGAACACAATCCTCAGGTTAATACTACTCACCCAAATAATTTAAGCTCATACCCAAGAAATTCCTGGTACTGCAAAGTGTGCTGCTAACTAAAGATGATATAGAGGATATTCAAGATTACTCTTACTCAGTGGGAAATTGGTGAAAAGTAAATAGCAGTAGCACGCAAGCACACTGATATGAAGAAACAGGATTTACATCACAGAAGAACAATGCATAGTTTAATGAAGAAAAATATTTTTAGTTCTCATGCTGACATATTTAACTCCTTCAGTTTGGAGATTTCAGGAATCTGTTTTTAATAGCTCCTGCTATACTACTACACATGGAAGTCTGTATTTTAACCACATGTAATTGTAAAAATGTCAGCAGGGTGTAATCTCAAAATCTGTTGGCTGCAGCCTTGGAGCACAATGAAGGAACTCAATCCATACAAAAGACTTGCAGTGTCAGTTTTGCTCTGCAGGGTTACAAGAAGGTCTTTAGAGAGCCTAAGACTTCTGTTATTAACAATGGCATGATGGCATGATTCTGTGCAAGGCTCGAGACACCTACTTTGTTTGGGGAACATCTATTTAACCCCAAGGATCAGTTAAAATTGGCAGAACTCTTTCTTTCATAAAGGTAACTTGCACTGTAAACACCATTTGTGCTCCTTGGGCAAGAGATACAGCAGCTCCTGAAGCAGCTCACAGCAGTGGTAAAACCTGGACAGTGATGCTCTGCAGGGAACTCTTCTGATCTAACTCAAAGCTTTGAGGAAATAAACCTGACAAGGTCCCATGGTATAACTGTGCATCCAAGAGGAAATATTGCTATTATCATAACAAAGTTTATACTAACCTATATTCAACTATTCGGCAACAAAGCAGCCAAACTCAAATAGATTTTTTAGACTACGAAGCATTTAAATCCAAACCTAGCTGTTCAAGCTAGTAGATTCAAACAGGGTAATATAATTAAGAAGTAAGCTGTGAGAGAGAGAGAGCGAGCGCAAAGATGATCCAGGTGTGAAAACAGCTAATCAAAGCAGTTTCTCTAAGTTACAGTTATGGTTATGTGAACCCGAGGTAAGCTCCACAAGGCCAGGGAATTACAAGCTGCTTATTATTTCATTAATCCACTAACTGCCTACTAGCAAATAAATCAGTCAAACAGCTGAAAATCTGAGCTAATGATCCTGTAATTGTCTTTCCAAACTGCCATCACATTTGGACCAAACAGCTTTCACTGCCACAGAAGTAGATACTCTCTGAATTGCATGTAACAGCTGGCTTCAGCAGCTTTGAGACAAAAATTTCTCTTGTGATTTATCCTTTCCATCTGATGATAATTTCTGAGGGAAAGCGGAACTATTGTCCTTCTATCAAAGAAAGCTAACATAACTGTAGTGATTTCAGAAAGAAAGATTATGTAGATCACTAGCTACACTTGCAAGCTTGTGTGATTGATGCTGAAGGTGTCTGGCCTCCTGCATCTCAGCGTTGTAACATGGAAACTGCAATTGCAGGGAGCAGAAAGTCTGATTTCATGGATACTGGCCCTCAGTCACTGACTAGTTTTGGGTTGCAGGTAAAGAGCTTCGGCCTAACCCTCTTACTGACTACACACAAAGTAAACTGCCCACATTTTATGCAACAAGATGTCCTGGTCTGAGCCAGGATTAAGCCAGTTTTTCTTTCGCTGATCCTTTTTTTTTATTTCAGTGAGCTTTCTTCAACTAGCAACTGCGTGTTCTGCTAGGTTGATAAGACACTGGAATGTTTTTGTAATTGCTGGGCTCTCAAGGTCGTGCCTTTGCTCTGCCGGCTCAGACACTACGGGGGGATTTGTGGCCCCCCCTCCCGTGGGTGGCTGGGTTAGACGAACAGCAAAACTGGCCAGAGATATTCCATTCCATATATATACGTAGGCTCGGGGAAAGGTCGGAGATGACAGAAGAAAACTTCCTTCCTTCCTGCTTTGCTCTCTCGCCGCTTCGCCTCTCTATCTGCCTTCCTTCTTCTCTCTTTTTCTCTTTCTTTTGTTCGTGGCCGGCGTCTGGGAAAACACCATCTGCCCATCATTGTCGAACCATCGACCTCAAGCCCTCCTGACCCTCGTAACTCTCTGCCTTTCTCCAGGAGCAGCTTCGGGATTCCTCGGAATTGTCTCATCTGAGGAAAGTGCTGTGGGAGTTGCTGGGGGTGGGGGGAGGCGAGAGGCTTCTACCACACCTTTGTATAATCACTATATATATATATATATATACACACTCTAATATCACATATTAATATTCTAAATAAAGTTGCACGGTTCAGTTTTCAATCTAGACAAGTCTCTCTCTTTTTTTCTCTCTCTCCTTCCCTACCTGGGTAGGAGGGGGAAGGGATTGAGAGCATTGTTGTCAAACTGAGTCAAATGTTGACACAAGATAATCAGGCTAGGTAAGATTTTTCTGACCTGGAAGAAAACGTTAGCCACCATAATTACTCTGAATTTTACAAAACAATTAAAAATGCCACCAGTGAGAACAACAGCCCAGAATTAACTTATGAGAAAGAGCCTATACTTCAGCTGCCAGATCAAGTTAAAACAGAGCATCATCAACACCAGACAGAAGCACATTTTATTCTCCCTTGAGACAGGCATATTACCGAGATCAAGTCCCAGTGGCTCTTTAATTGCTGAGGTGGACATTCAAACCCAAGGCTGAGCCAAGCTCCTGCAGAACAAATCTCATCACCCACTGGAAAATACTAAGTCCTCAAATCTGGGGGGAGGGGGTGGCAGCGGAAATGAAGGTAAGCTGAGAACCAAGCTCCCCTTTGAAGCTGGGTTTCATTACTGTACTGAAGGAAAAGTAAGCTCCTTGTACACCTTAAATTTCTTGTGTAAGTAACTGGCAACACCAGACGAGATCCTGATCCAGTACAAATTCAAGTTCTTCGTTAATTCAGTCCCTGAAAGTCACTACTCATACTTGCACACAAAGCTCTTATTTCAGCAGAAAAATGGCTATATCATCTCCATATTCACAAATAACATCTCTTACATTTCTTCATATATAATTGATGCTTGGGATTTATTGTAAAAGTAAAGGCCACTACTATAATGACTTCAGTAAAAGTCATTAAATACTGTGGAAATTAAGAACTGCAAAGTCCTCTGGCACACTCAACTCAGGAAGAGGTGCTATATTTGCAAGTAAGATCAGTTTAAGATATTATGCAATCGGATGAATAATCAAAAAATGCTCATTAAAACACCAAAGGATGCTGATATAGCAAAATGCTCTCCTCTGACCTTCATTGTTTTGTGTTGTCCATTTTGACTACTGCTTGTCCCCTGCCAAACATAATCAATTCAGCCTTTGGAATTATTCTGCAGCACAACCCCCTTTCTGCTATTCCACCATCCATTACAACGTTCTTTTATCCTTCTTTACATGGGGCCTGCGCAGTGGTGGGATCTTGTGAATTAGCCCCATTTCACTGTCATAAGAGATCATCAAGACCAAGGTGAAATTATTTTTGTGAGCAGTTGTCTAGAAGCAAGGAAAAAGAACAGCACTGATTTACCCTTTCTGTATCACACACATCAACTGCATGATTATCTGTAGTTTTTAGGGCCTGAAATCAGTGATCCATATGATCCCTCCTTAGTCTGATGTATCCCACCTCCGCACCGACAAACACTGAATCACAGGTAGATTCCCTAAACCAAATACCTCCTGGTGCAAGTGGGCTGGTGGCTGCTGGGGGTATGACTGGAGCTACATGCCAGGTACATTCTGAAGCCTTCACCAAGCCTTGATGGAGTAAGTTGGTTATACTAGCATGCTGGCACTTTACTGGCATCCAAAGCAAAGTGTGAACAAGTATTAAAAGAATGTAGGGCAGAAGCCAAAACATTTGGCACCCTGCTAATGAGATAATAAAACTATTATGATTCATTCCACAGCTTTCAGCATCTAGATGCATTCTTCCATGCTTTGGCAGGCACTCTAAAGACCAATTCTACCACAAAAAAAGAATAAACAAACACAACCAAAGCTTCATCAACCTCCCCAAACCACAAAACAGCACTTCCAACACAACACAGGAAAAGGAAGGTAGAACACACATCACTTGAGCACTGAGGTCTAAAATGGCATCATGGTGATTTTCCAGGATCACTAAGTGTTGAGGACATCTCAGTTCCTGACACTGCATCTCTCTAAGCTGCTGCAAATATCTGTAGCTGTGCTCCACACAACCTCACCTTGCCTCCCCCAGGGTACTGCTCAAATAGTTACCCTCTGCCCATGATGTCAGCTTTCTTGCTCTATTTTTTCTTTGAGTGAGGCTCAACAGTAAAATAACTAAGAGTTACTAGAAGGATATTGCCAAGTTTGAGAGGAGCCAGAGCAAAATCCCTCAGCACAGGAGGGACAGCAGGGAACTTCTGACACACGCTCCTGTTCAGAGAAACTCAACATTGGTTCTTACATGATACACATTAACATGAGTTTTTACTTATTTTGTTTATATATATACACTTAATTTTTTTTCCTTATAATTTCTGCTATGTTTCTTTCCAGTCTGGGTGCTTAGAAAAAAAGGGTTAGGAATCGAAGGTTAGATACGGGACAATGAATCTTAAAAGATTTTGGTTACAAATGGTTTTCCCCAAATATCATGAGACTTCAACAGGTGATCACCAAGAAACTGAATTGCTGTGGTCAGTTAAATGCCCATCTTATACTTGATTACTTGAGATGACAACTTAAATAAGTACAAGTAACAGCTATTATTCTGTTAGTCATAATTTCAATCAGCAGGTGTCAAACATCATTAGCTGTGATAGCTTGGGGATTTTGAGGTTATTAAATATGGTCTTAGTGGAATACTGCAAGGGGTATTAATAATCATGTATCGGATTGGCATTTGGCTTTTTCTCTTGGGGAAAAAAGGTGGTTGACACTTCTGTTAAGAAAAACAACAAAAAGGAACCTCTACAATTGGTCTCAAAAGGAAGGAAAGACTAACAGAACCACAGATCTTGAATTAGCATAAGGTGCTAGGAATATGTATCTGTCCCATGTTTATTTTTGTAGCTTATTTTTCAAAACAGAAGCTTAGATTTGTAATTTCTGTACAACAGAAGGAGGGAGACATTAAAGTGCTAATGAGGAGTGTTGCTGTCATAGAAGATCTTTGCTATAAGGAAACCTCCATTTATTATTTAAAAAAAACCATTTTATAGGTTAAATGCTAAGTTTAAACCTCAAATGCTACCTAACCATGCACCTACCAAAATCCCTTTCATAATATATTATTTTTGCTAGATGTCTTAAAATAAGCTTTTAATACAAATCCACATTAGCATTGGTTCTGTACCAAAGCTCTAGCTGTTCTGACTTGGTTCCCTACAAGCCATTAAACATACATTCTGTTAATTCAAAAAGCTTTACTAAAGCTATCATTAATTTTCAGACTATTGAAGTGATTTTCATATTAAAAATTAATGTAAACAAAACACTAATGGTCCATTTCATAAGTGATACATATACAGAAAGAAAATATTAATGAGTGCCTGCATATATTTTACTCATTAGTCATTTACTAGCAACATATGATAAATGTTTTATCAAGATTAAAAAACAACAACAACAAACCAAGAATGCCATCAGCAAAATTCCAAACCTTTCTCTAGAAAATCATCCATCATCACACCTGGCTCAGCATGTTAAGACTGTAATTGCCACAGCCTAGTACTTTTGCAAAGAAGAATATACAAGAAATAGATGAAAATTGTTTATATTTTGTTTTGCTAGCAAGCTAAGCCACTTACATTCTGTTTACAGTTACTACACAGGAAAAAACCTTCCGAGGGAACTTGAGAACACTAAGAATAAATCACAGCTGGGTTTTGAGCCATAGTGCTTTCATACTTGTTCAATTAGGCATGAGAAACGCTTCTACCCAAGGCACCTCTGACTCACACTGCAAACACACCTTTTTCCCCCGGTCCTCAATTGTCAATATTTGGGAAAACAAACCAAAAAAGCCCAAAAAAACCAACAATAAAGCCAACAACCAAAAAACCAAACCAACAGCCAAACAGCAAGACCCCAATACATGTTAAAGAGCCACCCTTCTCAGGGGAACTTCAAGAGAAAGCAAGTTTTCCACACTAGCTGGGGTATTCTGATTTGAGTTTCAGCCTCCACTGCTACAACTCAGCTGAAAACAGGCTTTTGTAGCTGTTATAAAGAGATTTAAATGTTTTAAAAGATTAAACAATTACAAGTCTGATAACATAGGCATAATCCCCAGCACATTCAAATGCACAGCATGTTAAACTAAACCTCATAAAGCATAGACAGATGCAAAAAACATGGCTTCATAGACTAGTTTGAGTTTTAAGGGACCTTAAACATCATCTAGTGCTAACCACCCTGCAGGGGACAGGGACACCTTCCATTAGACAAGATTGCTCCAAGCCCCCTCTAACCTGGCCTTGAACACTTCCAGGGAGAGGCAGCCACAACTTCTCTGTGCAACCTGTTCCAGTGTCTCATCACACTCACAGGAAAGTATTTCCTCTGAATATCTAACCTAGATCTATTCTCAGTTTTCCTCATGTTTAAGTCAAAGATACAGCACTATTTTCCTACCCTATCAGCCACATATGCAAAGTCTGTCTCAACCCATGGGTTCCTACCTTGTTTCTGCCCTGACAGAAGCAGTTGCCATCCTACAGCCACGAGAAGCTGCTGGAAGAGCAGGAGAAAAGGTCTTTCCAGCTGCTGGAAGATGTCTGTGGCCAGGAAAAGCCAGAGAGAACCCCCAGCTGCAGGTAGTCCTGACCTCTTCAGCACACCCAGGTGATCAGCTCCTATGTGGCTGACTAGGGCATGCCTATGAAACTCTTACAGGTTAAGCTACAGCTGAAGTTACTTATTTGATTGGAAATGCACTTGGAAAACAAATCAGCCCCCTGGTTTTGTTAACCTGTTCCTATGCTATAGTTTTATAAAATCTTTGTATCATCTTCCATACGTTGGGTCTAATCCAGGCTATGTGAGGAAGTCCCGTTACGCTGAATTTTTCCTATGCACATGAGGAAGATAATACTCTGTTTTCTATAGTATGATCCTCATACAAAAGTCAGAAGAGTTCCATGGTATTAGTGAGCAGGAATGAAGGATTGCTTTACTCCCCATTTCCATTTCAATTCTCTGGGCCTGGACTAAAATTAGCATTAACATTGCACCCAATGCTGCATCCTCTTAGACCCAACAGAGCTTTTCCAAGCGTCTTTCACATCACTGTAGACACAAGATGTACCACCTGATTTCAGCAAATGCAGGACAAAATCCCTTGCCTGCAGCTGAAACTCAGGCTGACAAAGGTACCTGTGAAAAGCAGCAAATCTAGAAAACAAGAATGCCCTAAACACTGATCTATCCCTTTAGCCACATGCTCAAGGCTGATCAGACATTCAAATACTCTTGTACTGCCTAATGGCAGATAGGGAGCAATTGCCTCTACCTGAGGATTGTTGTAATGTAAATTAGCGGAAGTAATTAAATAGAAATGTGAAAAAAAGATCAATGAAGCACTGCAAGGATTTTGTGGAGTCCTTCGTGGCCTCCAAAGGGACCGGGAAGGACTGTGGCCAGGTGAGAAAACTAAGCACAGGATTATTCAATTCATATAGAGCCACATGTGCCAAATAACCATAACGCCATCTGAAATGGGTGTGGGGTGATGAGTTCTCTGCATTTTCTGTTATTTCTAGTAGAAAACCACACAAAATAAAATCTACAGGCGTCGGCAGTTTCTATTTCAAACTCATTTCCTGTGTAAGGCACTGAGGCACTGTTTCCTTTTTATCCTTCAATACAGAAAGCTCCTTCAGTGTACAGCTAGTATTTACTGTCCTTAATTTGAAGATATTTCATTGATCAGCTCCTGCACACAGCACAAACATTAGACCTTGATCTGCTTTGTTTAAGTCAATGGGAGTTTTTTCAGTCCTTTAGTATGGCTCAGAAGAAATCAAGTTGTTGTCACTGAGCCACCTCAGATGAGTTTTCTCGGCCCTAACTCATGTACAGTATTGTGGTTGCTGTATTCTCAGTGATTTAGGGAGAAACTGACATGAAAAACCATTTACTCAGTGAAAGCAAAAATTGGTAAAGAATTTTGGAAATGCAATGTCAACCACCATTGCTGACCTCTTCTGTCTGGTGGGAAAAAAGTTAATTCAGTGCCTTACTAGAAAACAGGGATGGTATTGTGAACAGGAGAAACTTCTGTGCAAAGGTTTGAATACACATTGCCACAGAAAAAAAAGGAAAATGAAAACCAGTCCTTAACAGGCAAACCAGCTGAAAAACAGTTTTAGTGGGCCAGAATCTACTATAGGTAGAACTTTTCAGCCCTAACCAGTGCTAAAGAAGTAAATGCTTCACTGAAGCCAGCCAAAATAAGAAATTATTTCTCCTTCTCTGTTATGAGCTCTGACTCCTTTCTGTTGATCTTGCCTCTTTCTTCCTATGCTATAGGAAGTTAATAAAAATGAGTGGAGATAAGCATGTTTAATAGTTGGGCCCAGTTTCTACACTTGTAAACAGTTTCTTCATCTGAATGACACCTGCCAATTGAGAAAACAAACTGGCAATCTAACCAAAACAAACTCTGTGGTATTATCAGACATATTGAAGAAGGCATTAAAATAGCCTGCCTCACTAACATCCCTTTCTTCCATGTGAACTCATGTAAAAAATTAAGAAAAAACTTTATAGCTCATACTAAATAAAATTTACCTTATGGAATGTATCCTGAATAAATTTTTCCTATATTTAAAACAGATTTTTTTATCCTGAATGTCATGCTGAAATAATGTCAAACATAGATTTGACTTGAATCACAGTAGGAAGGTGGGGGCAGTTTCAGTGCTTGCTCTGGCAAACCAGATTTATCTGGAATCAGAAATTCTTAATGGTGCAATCTGAGAAAACCACTTTGGTCTTCCACTTCCCTGATGCTTACAGGCCAGAAAATCCAGACAGTGAATTCATGGAATAATAAAAAATAGGTAGATAAATAAATAACAACAACAAAATGCGAATAAGTTAGTGCTTCCCTAAAACACTAGAATCACTTTCTCCTAGATAAGCAAGACAGAATGGGAGAATTCTGCTCTGATTTCCATCATTATTGATTGTGGGGGACATTTCATTTATTCTTGAAATACCTGGATGTACACTTAGTGTAACTTATGTCACCTGTTAATCACTGTGTTGTTTCTTATTAACAAAAGAGACCAATTTTTGTCAATATACTACCAATCAATATGTTACAGAAGTTGACTGCAGCTGCAACAATCCCAAACATTTATTGATAACACCAGAAGAAAGGTCGAGTATAAAATCTGGAAACTACCAAAACCACTCACAGGCTTACAGATTTTACCCAGTTTTATTTTGTATGCACAGGCATTACTATAGAGCTAAGGATTTATACACTGGCTACTTGCTTTGAATGAAATACTGACAAAAGTTCAATTCTGCTTAGAAAGTCAATGAAATTCACAACTGTGAAACTGATCCCATGTTCTTAAAGAATCAAAATATTGTATTTGCATATCAAGCTTTATTCACAGGAACTCTGCGCTCAAGCCCAGGGCTGAAATGGCTGGTATGGGTCTAGAAATTAGGATGCTAGTTCACTTCTACAGATCGTAGGGGTTTGTGAGGGTTCTCAAATTACAAGTGCAACTACATGATATGCATCAGCAGAATTCCTAAGGGCCAGCAGCTCTGGTGTGCCATGGCGCTGGATGCTCCCTCTATGAGAGAAGGATCACAGCTGCTCCCACTTTGCTCTTTTTGGTATTCTCTATACAGCTCCTGAAAGAACAAAACAGCATGTCAAGCACTTTATAGGACAACCAGAAATGTCTTGGTCAGACAGATGCCTATGAGCATGTTTCATGTTTCAGTGAAAGCCTACCTAAAGAGCTGTGATTTCTCTTTGTCCTTAGTGGCTTGACATAGCCACTCTCTTTAAAGACTTTGGATTTGAGCCTCTGAAGAGTGGTTCTTCCAGATACAACCTGAAAATCCAGTTTTGGAGCAAAATATGGAAAGCTGAATGCAAAGATAATAATGTCTCAGTGCCTCCTGTCCTTCAGGGAATTCTCACAGGTATTATGCTTTTGCGGGATTTGGAGGTTTTACAAGACCCTTCTTTGAATGTGCAAGTTCAACCACAAAAATAATCTGAAGACAGACTGCTTTTTATGTCATCAGAGTAAGTGCTGGTACTATTGTTCATTGTACCAAATCATGGTAATGTTTTTAGCCCCATATATACAGCATCTGAGAGTAGCACCTATTTCATAGAATCATTTAGGATGGAAAAGACTCTTAAGATCATCAAGTCCAATTGGTGTATGCTTCCACTCCATGTTGGAGTCCACTGGCGGGATTTCTGAATATAAATTGCCAATATTTCACTCTAATGACAGAACTAGTTGGTCTTTCTAATGCCAGTTGTTCACTGACACAATTACCTGTGCTAGGATTTGCTATTCATTCAGAATGCCTTGCCTACCTGCTTGACTGACTTACAATATTCATAATCAGTGGCCCAGCTTTTACACTGCTAACATGATTAAATATTCGATGGAAAGAGGTGGAATGGAGTTAGCTGCTCACCATGCTTCTGGTTTAGAAACATATAGTGACCTCATACTTGAAAAACTGCCAAAATTTTAGGAGGTGTGGACTCAGTTCTCAGTTGTGATTTACCCTCCCTCCAACGCTTGCCCTGCCTGCCTCATCTCTGAGTAGTCATTGACTGCGAATGGACTGTCTTTCCCTAGGAACAGGGAGAGCATCTAATACAGTCTGGCTCTGAACTCCATCGGATTTCCCTGAGAACAGTTGAACAGAAAGAGACAGTTTTCGGAGTATCACTTTTTATGGCAGCTTTTTCAAATGAACAGCCTTATATATGCATGACTTTTTTTTTTTTTTTTTTTTTTTCCATAGAGGATTCTTTGTCAGACTGTTGTATTACCAACAAGAAAAAGTGACAACTACCAAACCATTGCAGAAAGGGGTCAGTATTTGTATTACCATTTTACTGCTGTAGATTCTTAGACATTTTGTTGGGAGAAATTGTATGAAACTGAGATAAGGTAACTGGGCTGAGCATGGGGAAGGGGCAAAGGGACCCCTCATGTATGAGTGGCAATTCTGTACTATCACTTAAAAAAGATAACATGGGTTTGGAATAAGAAAAAGCCGTTAAAAGAGGCTGGGTAAACTGAACAGGAAGAAATAGATTAATAGATCTCCATGTGAGCATAATTGATTTTGGGCATGTACTCCACAAACCCTTCACCAATGATTTATCTTAATTTGGTGGGTATAACACTGAGTTCAGTCAGATCCTCAGAGAACCATCCATCAAAAGCGTCATCAGCAAAAAGGAGTTCTGCATTCTCTATTTTATCTTTCCTTTTTCCTTCATATGTGACTTAAACAAAATAAGAGATCATTTTTCTTTAAAAAAAAAAAAAATCACTGCTAGTTATTGAAGTATTTCTAGGTCAGGTAACCCGTAAGTATATATAACAATTGCATTTTTCTGTGAACCATGAGTTTTCCCTTTCTCTGGGCTTATAGCAACACACAACCCAAGAAGGTTTGGAAAGACATAAGGGAAAGAATGGTCTGGATAGCTGAGCGGAATTATTAACAACTTAGCCCTTTGCACCCAGACACACACCCCAAGAAGTTGCACACTGTGTACAGGAAATCATCAGGCATTTTCAGTGTCCCCAGCCCTATCAGCCAGCAGTGAGACCCAACACACATTGAGGTGTTACTGTCTTAAGACAACTCCAAAGCTGATAACGCATCTCCCACCTGCTGCAATTCCAGATCTGCTCAGCCTCTGCACACTGAGAAGGGAGAGCTAATGCTGTATTTAAACTTCTGAAGATAAAGCTTATACAATCTTTTCAGCTGTAGCTATTTTTGTGCAAGGAACATTTTCTTTAAGGATTTACAGTTGGTGGTTTAACAGGGCTCATCATTCTGGTAATGAACAAAATAGGAGAGACAACTGTTAATAAAAGGAGAATGCATGAATGCCTCCAGCATGCTCCTTCCACCTTGCAGTAGAAGTGCCACAGCAAGGCAGCCCCAGGTCAGGCTATCTTTGTTTTCCTCCAGGAAAAATCATTGAGGAAGAAACACTAAAGAGCATTTTCTGCAAGGAGCCCCTCACAGACATTTTACCCAGAAGTGCCAGCACTCCTGGCACTACAGCCTTCTGCCTCCAGTTTAGCCCTGCTTAAAACCCACACCAATACACTTAGCTTTGCAAGAGGTGGACCTGCATTTTGTCTCTCATAGCACTTTGCTTCTTGATTATGATTGATTTTCTCAAATAAAAAGAAGTTTGTAAAACCTCTGTTTCTCTCAGACTGCAGTAAGAGGCTTCAACAGGGTATAGATGAGGTGGGGGAAAGGAATGCGTGTAATACATGAAAGAACTAAGCAGGGAAAAACATCAGTGAGCTGCAGCCAGGGTTAAAGTGATCTCAAACACTAAATGAAGACAAAGGAGGATGGAATAAAACCAAACAGTCAGGCATGAAATTTGACAAACGAATGTCATACTATGTCCTAACCACCTCATTTTTAGATTATCTATTTTTTCTGCACTTACTTTATTGTAAATTCTGAGGAAGGGCAACACAATTCTTTCAAATCATGTTTAAGAAATGAGACAGTAGTATTGGCTTTTAAATGTGTAAGCTCAGTGAAATGGCCATCTCTCATATTTATCATATTCTAAATACCGTTTTTTGTGGCATTTAAGTAACACCGAACTTTATCAGGGTTGAAAGTATATGGTAATTCTGGGATTTTTTCCTTAACTTTTTCCTTTGTTTTTCATAACTTTTGGTTAATCAGGCCAGGATGCAGATCATACACCTGGCAAACACAGTTTGGATATTTGTAGTCCCATACCTTCTTCTTCCCTGATGATATTTTTATAAGATACATCGAGAAGCTCAGGTAGGAAGGCATCTTTGGTGTTCATGTAGTTCAACTGCCACTCAGAGCAGTCAATTAGAGCAGGTTGTTCAGGACTGCATCCAGCTGGGTTTTGAATAATCTCCGACAGAGACTCCAAAACATCTCTGGGCCACCAGTTCCAGTGTTTGATTATGCCCAAAGTAAAAAACAAAACAAAACAAACACCCCCCCTCCCAAAAAAAACACACACCACAACAAAAAATAACAACAAACAAACAAAACCACATACACACAAACAAAACCACACACAAAACCAAAAACAACCCACATAGAAACCCCCAAACCCTACAATACCTTAACAGGAACTCTCTGAAATCAGTTTATGTCCCTTGCCTCTTGCCCTGTCAAGATATTGCAGTTGGAGCAACACAGGGCAGGAAAGGAAAAATCTTTTCCTCTTTTTCACTCATGACAATTTTATTTCAGAAAGCCTTAGCTGCAGGTATAACTGTCAGTGAAGCCCAAAGTCATACTGCCAGTCCCTGTGCTTAATCTACAGAACTGTAATGAAATGCGATTAGTTAAAATGAAATACAATCCTCAAGTAATTGATACGGATTCAGATTTAATACATCTTTTGCAAAAGAGTTGGAAAAGTTGATGGGAAAAAGGTAATTTTTCTTTTATAAATCAGCTCCTAGCATGAGAAAGCCCCCTGCTTTGTTTTTTTCTTTTAAAAAATGACCTAAACTGAAAAGAAATACCTCTGTACAGCACTTGATCCTTCCTGAAAATGTAAGTAGTATACGTATTAAATTAGTACAATATTTTCAGCTTTTTGAGGACTAAAAATTGGCAATATTCTACAGCTTTCTCATGGAAAGCTTAACCTCAGTAACGAAGGTCATAGTTTTCCTTGTTTTGTTACAACATCCTAGATGAAACAATAGAATTTAAGCAACTAACCTGTTATTGTATTGTGTTAATTCTTAGATTTGACTGATTAAAGTGCTTATTGTTTCCAGCTGAAATGCATCTGGAGTAACAAAAGAAACATGTCTTTGCATGTTACTGATCACAAAGAAACATCTGTGAAAAAGAATTTCCTCTTTCAAACACCAGGTATATTTCTTTACTAATTCCAGGGCACATCTTCCAGACGCTGGTAACAATAGTCCAGCTTCTGTGAATGTTAGATACACAAGGCATGGACTTTGATGCCGGTGTGTCACTGTTTTTTTTTCTTTTCTTTTTTTCTCCTCACTCGTCATTTTTAGGTCCTAGAAGTAGAGGTCTATTTAACCATAAAATTAGTTCTTTTGGAAGAAATCAGAAACCAATCTGATTTCTAAACCAGAAATACTCCAGTTTATGATAATCCAAAGAGTTTGTTGCAGAAACCATGCTCTATCACTTAGATGACCAAACATTTTGCTCTACTGGAGATTATCCATAGAGAATAATTGCATTCAACCTTTAATCTGCAATTTTGTACAGACCAGTAAGTTTAAAATTGATAATTCCAGAAGGCCAAACAAAACACCACTGTCAAAACTATTTCTTCAAGGCAGTTACCATGAGCTGATCATTTAACTATCTCCTGTGTGTGTCAGTGCTCCAAGCTACACAGTGCCCTGTTAATACTTCACAAAGAGGCAGTAAAATATCAGTTTTATTCACCACATACAAAATCTTCTATTAAAAATGATGGTTCCTGCCTTCTAATTTATTATTTAAAAACTCCAGGTGCATTTTTTATGTTCTTCATCATTAAACATTACAATTCCCTTAGTTCAAGGTGCTGATTTATCCCTACTGAAACCAATAATAGATAATAGAAAAGACCCCACAGTATTATTAATTACCACAGGATTTAATTAGATGTTACATATGGGAACAAGACAGATGGCAAGATAAACAGCAGTAAGAGACAGGTATGGCTGAGTACCTCATACTATCCCAGAAATACAGGTGATACATTACTATTTGTGTAAGTCGATAGGGAATGACCTTCTTTGCCACAGATGACATTGTGGTAAGAAATATTAATGATGAGACAAGTACCAGAAACTGAAAATACAGTAGAAATGTAAAAACAAAGAAACAAACATATACCTCCTCAGCTCCACCAAGTCCAGTAATTAAAACTAATGAAACATCCCAACCAAAGAAAGAAAGGGCATCTGCAATGTGTGACAAGGATTGCCATTTTGAAAGATGGCTAGTTGGCTTCCTACAGCTTCTGTTCACTTTGGTTAATTGTTTCCCAGCAGCCAAGAATGAAAACATGTCAAAGGTTTCTCATGCTTTTTTATTTTTCTCCCCCTTTAAATAATATTTTATTTTTAAATAATTGGCAGATGCAGAGCCTAGTTATGCATTTGGTATTAAACACTCAGAAGAGAAGAAATACTAAAATAGCTGCAGGAATGGGGAGCAAACCCCAAGCTCTTCCCTCCCAGCTGCCATCAAAACACGTGGACTGACAGATCAGGCCCCACCTCACTCCTTTACCAGCCCTTTGCTTGTTACCATCTTCACCATGTGCCACCCCAAAAATGGTGGCATGAGTGTTACTGGATTCATCCTTTTGCAAGAGTTTGCCTTCAGTGTATGTGCTGAAGCTTAGTGTTTCTTGTGCTTTGTCTTAGAGACCACAGGAGCATAACACAGCTCCTGGCACAAGGAGTACATTGAAACAGGTCTAGCAAACACTTCACGTGACAGCATAAATCTCCCAAGAAGAGCTCGACTGCATCTCTTGGATGAAAACATTGCAATATACAGCAGGAAACCCCTGTATCATTTCCCCTTGTTGCTGTCATTCTGGCACACCTACTTACAATCCTTTCACTAGGAAACAGGAGAAAAGTAGTTTTTCCTGTGAAACCTTTAAAGGGGAATTCTTATTTCCTACGGAAATAAGCTGAGGACTCAGGGCTCCTCCCTCCTGGCCGTCTCATTACCATGGCCTCAGTCTCTGATATTGAAAAGACAGAAGCAGGAAAGAGCAACAGAAATAATTCCTTCAGACTCCTTGCAACAAAATAGATCTCCCTAACCACAAATCCAGAAGTTTCTTTATTTCATATTCACATAGTATAGTAGATGAAGCTTAATTTTTATTTACACCAAAATGAAGATGTTGCCGCTTTCTAGCACAAAGGGATGTGTAGTAATGAGCTGTGTTGCCACAGCTGTATCATGATATATCATCCCAACAGATGCTGACCACAAGACAGAAACAAACTGGTTTCCAAGGGTGCCCTTATCTCTATCCATGCTCTTTTCCCCCTTGGATAAGCATGACTTAGCCCACTGGCTTTGGTAATAGTGTTTACAAGAAACAAGCGTCCTTGGTTTCATGAGCCTCCCCTCATTTATTGCCAGAATTACCACTTGAAAAATCACAGAATCTTGTAAAATCACAGAATCTTAGGGGTTGCGAGGGAACCTCGAAAGATCATCTAGTCCAACCCCCCTGCCAGAGCAGGATCACCTAGAGTACATTTGGATACAAACTGGCTATGTTAGACAGCAGAGAGCTCTGCAAGTTACAGCTCTGAATGTTACAGCAAGAGCTTGTGATCTTGTGATTTTTTTTCTCAGTGGTCCAGTAAGTAGGAAAGGCCACACACACTGTGCCCCAGCTTTGGTTCTCACCTGCAGCACTGCAGTCAAAGGGGACACTCCACACGCACAGGGATGCTGGGACAGACTTCATTGTGGCAGTCAGTTTTAGGATTCCTATCATGGGACAAAGAAAACTTGTGATGGACTGTGTTACCTTCCAGTTACAGCTGACAAGAACCCATCTCCCCTTGTCCATCCATCTATGCTACACGTGTGTATTTGATGGAGCATATAATAAATGCCCAACTTCTGCCTTAGATGAAAAATACCATGTTGACTGAGTATTACAGCAAGCACTTATGACAGGGATTTCTATTTTGCTTTTAACCTTTTGCAGGCAGAGGAAATTGATCACAGCTTTCCTTTCTACTTCAGAGGTATTTTACCACTCCATTTGTTAGGTACCAAGTGCATGTTAAGTATGGTGTGTTGCTTCTTACCTTAGTTGTTTGGAGAAGGAGGCATTGCATTTCATAGAAAACCAAAGAAGACAGAGTCAGTCTGCCACTACAACAGTTATTCCACAACTTTATCCCTACAACCACCTAGTCTTGGCAAGGCTAATATGCAGTTAAGTATCCATCCTTGGCAGTTATCAGCAAATAAATCCTACTTTGCTTCAAAAACTTTCTCCATATTCTGAAAAAGATAAGGTTTTCCACATTACCTCCAATGATTTGCTTTCAAGGTTTTCTGTGCAATTGATTTGCACTGCGCCAGAAAGCTGCTAATCAGCTCAAGACTCTACAATGTGCATCTTGACAGATATTTAATAGTTTAAAAAATATTTTTTCTATTACCCACCAATGTTATTTAGGTTTTCTTTAAGATTTGTAATACAGCTCTATGTGCTGATTTATTTAAATTATTTTCCAATATACCTTGAAAATCATGGAAAATAAAAAGAAATGGATAAAGCATGGAGTGCAAAGATGTGTTGCTCCTGCTTATCTGTCTCCTTGGCTTCATCCTCATGTCAGCACAGAAACAATAGGAGTCAAATGTAAAGAAACTGGAAAAACATTTGCTCAGGGAGAACAAATTACTGTATCACTCAATAACATGAATAACAAACAATACACGTGCAGTTCAGATAGAAATCTGGAATTTTTCATAGATCTTATATAAATATATGATCATTATAAACTCCACAATATTTTAAGATTCCTGTTGTCACATAAGATCTTACAAACATCTCACATTGATCTCTCTAATTTCATTCTCTGAGTTTTGAGGGAAATTCCCCATCTCCTACACAGTAAACAAAGCTGAGGAAACCTAAAATGGAAATCTCCAGCTGTTATATCTGAGGCATAAAGCTAACCACTTAAATTGTTTCACGTTTACTGCAGCAATCTTAAGATCTCTATGACAACAATTCTGAGAACTGGTCTCTGAACACTGGTGCTGCACAACAAATTTACCGTGCTTCAAATGAGAACACCATTACACTGATTTCCATCAATTATTTTTGGAGTGAGATATTATTCATGATGACGTTTTACTAAGAACAGGGACAGGGGTCTAGAACTGAAACATAAAAAGATTTAAAATTTGGGATATCTGAGTACAGAAACAAATGCAACTATTTTGTGGTGATGTCGGTGCCCATCCCTCACCTTTCAGGGTGAAAGGCATTTTCCTGGCCTTCTGGAAAAGCCTGGCTACATCAGCCAAGAAACCAGCTAGAGCACAAAAGACTGGCACTCAGAAGAATTCCTTCTTTGGAAGTTCCTCAATGTATTTTACTTCTTTTTAAATTAAGGAATAATAGTGATAACAGCACAACCAACTTCCACTCAGATCTTCTGGCGCACCATCAGTCCTGTGCTCAGGTTTGTTACATCTTAGCACTGTGAAACTGGTCAGTTCTACAGGAGCACAACTAATCAGTGCCTACTGAAGTGCTCTCCTGCTTCCTCCTCTTCTCCTTTAGAAGAGCATTAGGAATTGACTGTTTTGGCCAAAGATATGTGGATCCAGGAAGACTGAACTGTAGATCAAGTTGCTTTATAGAGAAAGCACCAAGGTGGAATTAGAGAAAAGAAATCGTCCTTGCTTTTCACTCTGTTTTGGCTGGGTTGCATAAACAGCCGTATCATTTAACAAGGTTTCCCATGGCTGAAAACTTCAATGGAGAATGTGAAAGATGTGTGAACCACTCATAATGTCTGCATTATTCCTTACCACTAACAGGCATAGTTTTGTATGTGTCAGCGCTGTGTAATCAGGCTATGAAATAGGACCAAACATGCCACAAGATGCATTAACCTGCTAAGTTTGTTCATCTAGTGTGAAGGGGAAGAGAATACACAGATGTCTGCCACTGGTACAGAAGCATTAAGAGGTGCTAAACCCCTCTCAAAAAGTGTTTGATTCCATGCTTGCCCATATGTTTATGATTAGTAATAATGGTGCCATCGTATCACTATTAGGCTTTTCTTTCATGAGCTTGCACTTCAGAGGTGTCTGTCAGTATTTACAGTATCACTTTGAAACAGATTTTAAACATCCCTCTTGGCACATGCTGTAAGCAACCCTGGAGGAGTGGTCACAGAGGAAGGAAGTCTGAAGGCTCGAAGCAGTAACCTCTGTGTGACACGAGCCACTTGCCACCAGCCCATGAGCCACAGACAGGCTGTGGCACTAGCAGCTCAGGGGAGCTGGGATGTGTGAAAAGCCAGGCTGAGCAGCCTGGGTATAGCTCTCTGCCAAATAAGGCATTTCAGTCAAATTCCCAGAACTCCAGTGCAATGCTTCAACCACAGGAGCATTCTCTGATGAGATTAGCGGTTTATTTAAAAATACCTTCTACTACTTGATACTTAACTCTATCCAAAATTAAAAGACCAGAAGCTCAAAAATCCCCCAAAAGAGTACAAAAGAGCCAGCATTCCACTTCTTGCAGACACCAGTTTTGTGACACAACTCAGTCCCTCTGCCAGGGCAATGATCACATGCACTGCTGAAAGACAGGGGCAAAATCCTTTAAAGGAGTCCTCCCACAAAAGCCTATTTTCTTTCATTTATTTTTTTTTTTTAATTTAAATAGGAATGAGCTCAAAGAAGCATCCCCTGTTTGCAGCTCTGCCTGTTTCCATGGCACCCAGAGCAGCAGCCAACAGCCTTATTATCACAAGAACTCTAATAAATTTCAGCAGATTGCTGAGAATTTTTTTTAGTTTAGTTTTTTGTTTTGTTTTTAATCCAAATAACCCTCCAATCCTGGAACCTCCAATATGGTCCAAAAGTCTATGGCAAAGTTAAGCTCTTTATAATGACAATAGTTTGGGTGGCAGGTTTTTTTAATCAAGAAATAAACCAGAACATCCATGCCTCAGCATGAGAGAGGAAAAGAACCCAAACCATATAATTTTTCCTAGTTATCATGGATTTGACAGAGCTCTAAATATGATTGTCTGATGAATCCTACCTAAGCAACAACTATCTTGCTCCCACCAAAGAGCGCCCATGGATGGCCTCAGAGAAGAACACCTTCTCCCTCCATGTTCTCAAAAAGCAGATACACTGACATGGTGCCTGTGAATTTTTTAAAAGAAATTAATGAATACAGGCATTTTCCACTCAAATATACTTTTCATCACTCTGATACTAATTTCTGTAAAACCTCATGAATATGTAGAAGTGTCTTTTACTTCTTCTCAGGATCTTCCAGGCTCAGTGTTTTTCAGATGATTTTTGTTTATAAACTATTGATTCTGTGGTTTCCACTTTGATTTTTGTACAATTACAATTGATTGAATTGTGCTTACAAAACTGTGAAAAGCAATGGAAGAAAATTAGCTTTTCATAGATTCAAATGTAACTGAAAAAATCTATACTTTATTCTTTGTAGTATGTTAATTATTTTGGTGTTAGCCTGTGTTACACTGGCCTGTAGCATGTTTATCCCTGCTGCAACAACCAGATTCCAAAATTGATGACAAAACAGAAAGCAGTATTCAAATGTCTGTAAGAAAAAAAAAAAAGAAAAAAGGAAAAGGAAAAAGGAAGCAGTACTAACCACTGTATTTGAGAATTCAGTACTAAGATTTTGCACTAAATTTTAAGTAACAATTTGCCAGAGATGTCCTTACTTTTGAGCATGACCAAGTTATTACATTAAAGGGAATCAATAAACATTAGGCCTGAGCTAGTACATTTTCAGGTTGCCATCAAATGCCCTGTACTTTGTAAACAACTATGGAGCAAAGCTGCCATCAGATTTCCCTCCTCTTCCTTGTGACCCAAACTCTATAAATAACTGCATTTTCCCTCAAAGAACCTGTAATTCAGTTAATGAACAATAAAAATAATAGATCCTGTAGAACCACAGGACTACAAATTCCTAAAGACATGGCTTCATGGTACACTGTGAAAAGCCTCAACTTAATTTCAAAGAGAAAATCTGTTCTTCTCCACATTTAAATATTGGCATTTCTGTATGTAAAAAACTTGCTTAAATTAATTATCATACAGGTAATGACAGAGAAAAATATACAGAAATAAAATCACACGAGCTTAACCAAAGTACCAAACTTCACCTTAAAAGGAATAGTCTTTTCTTTGGAAATGCTAGGAAGGAATTTGTGGAAGTGCAAGAAAAGAGTATGGGGTCAGGGAATAAAGATGGCAGAGCAAGACTGCTGTTCTTTGGTAACAATATCTTAATCACTAGAGATACTGACATCATTTTAATATGACCAATAATATACAATGAAACTTCAGAGGATATTCACAGTGTTTTGGGAGACACTGCTGTAACATGTCTGTATTATCACTAAGAGGTTAAAAATCCACTCTGGCATCCCAGGCTAGACCATATGGTTTGCATTCCCATTTCTTGGAGAGCTGCACACACATTCTGCAGAAGCCCTGGGAGAACATTCAGAGAAAATACAGCAACAGGAATCTCCATTTCATTCACAAAGTGCTTAATAAAATGATTGAGATTGCTCCAGTTTAGAACATGATTATAATTCATTTTACAGCCATAATATTCTCAGGTTCAGACATTAAAAGGACAATAAAAATGCTTAGGAGGCTTTCTCTCAAGTTAATAAGCACAATACAATTCACCAAACTTACTTCAACTTCTGGGGAACCGCCAAGAATGTTAATAAACTAAAGTGGTTGAGGAGTCTATTAATTTTGGATGGTTTAATTCATATTCAGATACTCTCTAAAAATAGTTGCCTATGCAAAAATCCTCATTGGCTTATAATTTGCACTGTTCCAAGCACTCCAGTAGTCTTCCTTCCACGCCCTGCCCTTGAATGGACTTTTTCCCCTGCAGATGCAAAGCCCTCTGCACACTGTGTCCTGTCTGCACCCACCAGAGGGGTCCAAGCAAACATGCCATTTATGAAGCATTTTCCTCCAAATACATGGAAGGGATGACCAAGCAACTTCCTCCAGGGCCTTTTCATTCAGATAATCCTAGACAGACTGCTTGCAGCTGCTGTAGGTATTAAGATCCTGCTTTTGAGCCATGTCAAAGTTGCCTCCCTGCTGACTGAGCTTCAGCTCCACACTACAGATTTATTTCTTCTCCTTCATGTTCATTTGACAGACTGGAGTACTGAAACAACCAAAGGATTAGTATTTGTTTTGTTTTAAAATGCTGCAATACCCATTTTGCTAGCATAACACATCATTCATCCTGCAGTCTGCTCAGTCCTCCAGGGAGTGACACCACACCACTGCCACCAGCCAGGACTTGCTGCCATTTTTGTCATGACACCTTTACTACTGGCTGAGCTGGGTCGCACCCAACACCCCATTTTCCAAATAGCACAGCCCTTATTCACACCACTGAAAATACCACAGCCATCCTCTTGGTCTATGCTTAGCTAAATGTTTAAAAACTGTATTGTCTGTCTCCCTGCATCAGGTTGCTCACTGTTCCCTGGTGCCCTAGGTGAAGATTACACCATAGAGTTTGCCCAGGAAAAATATATGTTGAATCTTTCAAAATGCTTTACTGCAGCAAAGTGCATTAAGTGCCACTGCAGGAATACGGAGTAACTCCAGAAAAAAAACAGCATTCTACGTGAGGTCTTTCTTTGTGTTTTAGGCAGAGAAATTATTAGGAATTTGCTACCAGAGAACAAAACATTTCAATCTTCCAGAGGATAATAGTAATAAGATGTGAAAACAACTGTAATTGGTGCATTAGAATGGATCAAAAGAGCTGTTTTAAAAGTGTGGTAGTGGTTCATTTGCAATGGCAGATGTGTGACATTTTTTAAGTCTGCAACAAGGCTTTAATTCTTTTGCATTGCAACTGCTGGGACAGGGCTCTTTTCAGCTGCTAATGCACTTATCAATGACATTAGGGACAAATTTATTGAATGGGGCAAATATTTAAGGGCCTAAAATGGTTACAAAAGAGCCTGTGGGATTTGTGGCAGGGAGAAAGAGTAAAAAAATGCCAAACAGTGGAATTGTGAGAGTTCCCCCACCGCGCTTAGTATGGTATGGCAGTAGTTACACCATTGCCATCTGAACCATAAGCTTGGCTTTGACCATGGAGATCCCAAACTCGACACAGAGCAGAGGTAGCCTGACAATCTCAGCTGAGGTTAGGGATGAAAGAAAAAGGGCTGGGAGCTAACTGTACACAACAGTAAATCTTCCCCACCTCTGTTCCTTATGCATCACCTTTTATTTTTACTTTTTCCCTCTATGATGACTGGGGAAACACTGAGTTATCTTTGCTGCACTCTACAAGTGCATGTGATGTATATGAGTTCACTGTTGTGCTTCCTGCCCCATACTGAGTTAGCTGAGTGCTCATGGAGGTAGGTGCAGGTAGGCAGGGCACTCAGTTCCTGTCATGCATACCCAGTTTCCCACCTGCACATGCTCCTTTCCTCTGTTTCTCAATCTTGGTAGGGGAAACTAGTTCCTACAACTATAAATAAAAATAAATATTTGAGAGAGAGAATTAATTGTGTTTGATGTGTTCTGCTTCGCACCACTATATAGCTGAACCCAATAGTACCACTCCACAAAACTGATGTGGTTTATCATGACTCTCTAGCAGCTGATGTTTTTATTTTGAAATTGTTATCTTATTGATTAGATTTCTCACATGCTTCATGTTTACTTGCTTGCATCTTCTCCAAAACACTTTTCACACCTCATTTTGTCTACAGTGCAGTTCTACTTATATATCATAACACATAATTTTGTATAATTATGATATTTGACATGCAAGATTCAGAGTCAATTTGAAAGATAAAAAACAAGACTTAAACTCTTCTGGCTGAAAATGAATTATGAAAAAGTTAATTATTCCTCTTTATCTTTGATTTACCTCTTAAAGCTTTTTGCTAAGTCACAAGAGATCTGAAAGGATTTTGCTTTTCAGTCCTGGCCACAGAATGGCACTGCAGAATACTAAAAGCTCAAATAGTGTGTGAAACATGCACAGTTACACTACTATTTACAAAGTACCAGGAACAAGTCCTGCTTTCAATTATTTGGAGGTTACTCCGCTGAGTCTGATCCCCTATTGCCATGCATAATATACACATTTAAACCTACACAAAGTGGGTTAGAAAGCATTCCTGGTTTGCTCTGTGCACATTTCAGCTTGATGTGACACTGATAAAAAGCCACAAGAGAGCCACTTGTTTTTAAGAAAGATACTTTAGACTAACAGAAAATATTATCCATAAACCTTATGTGTATTAGAGGAGGGCTGAAGGGGAAAAATAAGCTGTATGTTTAACATGTCCTGCCAAGGCACCTGGTTACAGTTTTCATTGAGTTTAATGGGACGCACATGGTTTCTGTTGAAAAAGGAGTGAGAATGTATCATCAGTTTTGCAGAACAGGTTATTAAGATCTCTTGTAAAATGTTTTCTATAATGGTATCGTTGTTAGACCCAGAAAATCACATAAACATGTAGCAGCTCTTTGGCTAGCAGAGGTTAAGCACAACTGCATCCTGTGTACCCACAGAAATAGCAAAGAGGAGGAGGCGGAAAAGTAGCCGTGGAGGTGTAAGCCACTGCCTACAGCCCTTGGACTCCCTGCAGAGCAGGTTCATGGCAGGTGGGCATGACGGGAAGGAGAGATCCCCAGAGCCAGGGGGTATTAGGGGGATAGGCTGGAGCAGGGTGACCATTGCCAGGGTCAGATAGGGGATCAGCATGGAGAGAAGCAGCAACACTGTCTGCTGAGGCTCCATTCCTCTGGCCTGTCTGAGCAGGTTCCTCCAGCAGCATATCATGTGTTGGTGTTAGAAGGGAGTGGTGTGAACTCAAACCTATGAGGAAGGCCTCGTGTACCTGCACAGGAGGAAGGGGAAGTTCTCCTGGGATGCACTGGGAGAAGATCTGTTATCCTTACACACAGTAAAAAATGCAGGGTTGATTTGGGGTTTTATAAGAAAATTTCAAAGGGTGGTGGGAGGTTTGTGTCAGCCATCCTCAGCAACTTAATAGCATGACCTTTAGAGCAGGCAATGGGCTGATGAGCTCACAAGCCCACCAAAGACTCACCACTGTCACTGCCTCCCAGTCCTGGTTTGAGCCAGGATTAAGCCAATTTTCCTTTTTACTGATTTTTTTTTTTTCTTCAGTGAGCTTTCTTTTAACTAGCAACATTCTGTTCTA
Organism: Apus apus; assembly: GCF_020740795.1. NCBI lineage: Eukaryota > Metazoa > Chordata > Aves > Apodiformes > Apodidae > Apus > Apus apus. Next base: position 45,573,911 of record NC_067284.1, read on the forward strand.
GCTAGGCTGATAAGACAGAGGAATGTTGTTGTAACTGCTGGGTCTTCAAGGTCACACCTTCACTCTGCCAGCTCAGACACTACAGGGAGATCTGTGAGCACCCCCCCCCGTAAGGGGCTGAATTAGACAGACAGCAAAATTGGCCAGAGATATTCCATATACCTACGTAAGCTCAGAGGAAGGTCAGAGATCACAGAAGACAACTTCCTTCTTTTGCCCTTCTCTTCCGTCTATGGCCGGCGTCCAGGAGGACTCCATCCATCCATCGCCGTCGACCCCCAGGCTTGAGCTCTCCTGACCCTCATCACTCTCCCCTTTCTCCAGCAGCAGCTCCAGGATTTCTCAGGACTGTTCCAGCTCAGGGGAGTGTGATGGGAGTGCTGGGGTGGGGGGAGGTGAGAGGCTTTTGCTCATACCTGAACATATTTGTATATAATTGTATATATTTTCTTACATCATTAGTGTTTAATTAAAGCTGTGCAGTTTAGTTTTCAATCCAGCCAAGTCTCTCTCTTTTTCTCTCTCTCCTTCCCTACCTGGGTGGGTGGGGGAGGGGATCAAGAGCATTGTTGTCGGACCTGAGTCTGGCACTCCCCCACACCCTTCCCCCTTATTGCCAGTGAGTTTTGCAGTAACTCGTGGCTTTCCACAATCATCGGGGATGACCGAATCCAGCATCTCTGGCTCCCAGCAAGCCTTGCAGCACCTTTTCACTCCTCACCACATGCCACCCTCCTCCTTGCAGGGCTGAACCTGACAGCTGCAAGTCAGGCCCCCTGGCACCGGTGGGCAGGTGCTGGCTGGGAGCTGGGATGGATAAGCAGGCACCGTTTGCAAATGGCACATTGGTAGCACTGTCACACTGTGGAAACAATCACATAAATGATATAGTATGAATTCTATTTCCTGATCCAAGGCTTACCAAAAAAACACCCAGACAAAGCACACAAGAAGTATCACATCACTCATGAAAAAAATCCTGACCATTACTGGCAGTGAGAATCCTTATCTCAATGCATTTTTGCTGAAGTATTCACACATTCTTGTTGCAAACATGCTCTCCCATCTGTACAACAGCAGACCTGGAGAATGATACAGCTTTTCAGACAGCTTCTTTTAAATTGTATGAAATCACTGGCATAAGAAAGGGCTCCGAGATAGGGTGTAGCTTCCTTAAAATAACAAGAACAACTTAACATAATAACTACATTCTGTCAGGGTAAATAAAAGGGGACACTGTGGAATTTTAAAATGCACCTCTCTCCATTTGGGTTTGCTGCTGATCAGTTTCTGGGCTAGCACCACGTGACCTATAGAATCTACCTGTTCTGAAGACAGATTGTCCTGCTTTATGGTGGGGATGGGTTTAGAGTGGAAGAAGAGCAAGGCTAAGGAACTTGTTAGAAGTGGGGGCCACTGGCATTTAACAGCTTTTCTGTGTTCCGCCAAGGTGCAGATGGAATAACTCTCATTAACTTCCTAAATGGCAAGGCTTTGGAGCACCACTTTCAAATAACATTACAATTGCAAATACAATGTGAAGTTTGTGACTACAGAATAAGTTATACTCCATTAAAATAATAAACAAAACTGGCAGGATATTAAACTGAGTTTCCATGAGAACAATTCTCTATGGTCTCCTGTGCAGGTTGCTCATCTCAGAGCTTGATTAGCCATTGCCATCGAGAGCAACCCACAGCTAAGAGAGCCCAGGGAGAACAGCAGGCAGTCCAATCCAGTTTCACCCTGAAATGTTTTTTTGTTTGTATTTTGTAGGTTTTTTTCCAACACTGCCAAACTCACACGAGTTCAACACAAAACTGCCAGATGTATTTATTGCTAGAGAGTTTTTATTCTATGAGACAGAAGTAGAAAACTTAAAACAGTAAAGCGCCACAAAATCAAATACCTGAGACCAAGTACAACCCAAAAAGGACTGAAAGAGTCCACCAGTCGATCCTGTGTAGATATGATTAGTAGCCTAAGGGTACAGTTGGTGACTATGATGAATATTTGCTGGAGCCAACATTCCTGATTTTACACTGCACTGTCTGTGAATCCCATGGTTTCGCTATTCACTCCCTGCATCTACTATACTCCTCTGCCCCTGACTTAGTGAAAAGAAGACTTATATTAAAAAGGTAACCAAATGGTAAAGGAAAGCAGGAGCCTTGCGTAGCTTCGTGGGTACAGTCTTGTATCTGATAGCCTTTGATCTCTGTGAATCTCTTCCGAGTTTTAATGTCAGACCAGGAAGAAATAGTAAGCACACCAACACAGCAATCTTGTGATGCTTAGGCAGTGTTTGCATTAGTGAAGTTGACTTTCAAGAGCTGGGACAGTGTTTTTGACATTTTAGATCCAGGCAGATAAACATGGCATTGCTATTTCTTTGCAAGAAGTGGTTATATATTAGAGACAAGGGAGGAAAGAACTGAGCATATATACAGGGGTGCAAGCAGGTTGGTGGAATATCATAATTTACATTGTGTCTCTTGCACCATCATTCATCATGTTTTGTCCCACAGACCTCTTGCAGTCGGAAGGAATACTGAGTGAAATACATTCCATCTGTATTTCATGTATGTCTGTGTGGTTGTCTCTTGCTGCATGACAATAAATATGTATTTCATGAAAGAATTGTGAATGACCACGCTTCACACTGACAATTACCGTTCAGATCTAATATTAAATAGACTTCAGGGATATGTGCGGGACTTTGAATAAGTGCTCCTGCAACACTGAGACCCCGTAAACCCCAGGTCTACCATTTGAAGAGAAGACTGAACCTGGCAAACTGGGGTGCATGTAATTGTACCGCTGGGTGTAATTTATCCATCTTGATAGTACAGATAGTACCTGTACTAGTTTCTAAGCAATAACCTATGTTGAGCTGGCAGATACCATAGTCCCATATGCATCACTCAAGCAAATTATTAATATTATAGATTTCCTGTGGGTAATACTTAGATTTAGGTTTAGTACTACTAAATTTGCAACACATAGCACTGATTTCTACAGACATAAGAGCAACAGTATATTTGGCATACATCCTTCCTAGCTACTTGGTCCTCATGCTCTTTGGTGTTTCTATTATTTTCCTTTGGTTATTAGTAGAAGGCTTTTGAACCAATGTGGCACAATGAAGTGAAATCAGAAATGTATTAAGTAGCAAATTTCAGATTTGTAGAAAGGGACATATTTGCAGTAGTATGACAGTAAAGCATTTACTCCACAGCTGATTAGATTATTGACCCATTAGTGAATGAATCAAATTTAAAATCTGGTCCAAAGCTTTTTTACTCTGCCTTATCCCTTTGTATCTTTTAGGTCTTATTGAGCATAGAAGTTTCATACTTATTTCCTGCTAGAGTTTTATCTGTCCCTGCATTGCAAAGAAAATGTGTCTGATCTTACCCTTGCATTTAAAAAACTTTTTTTTCATATTTTGTGTAAAGTTATTACCTACTCCATTTTCAATTGTTATCTTCATTTTTCATATAAATGTAGGCAGAATTTCTTTCCAAATGTCCAAAAATTAAATCAAGTGAAGAGTCTGTCCTGTTAGTAAATTCTTTAAGGATCTGGTACAGACAACACAGCAAATGCTCCAACAGTCTTGAAATTTCCTTAAGGGGGTATAAATAACAAACCCACAACTAGCTGTTTCAGGCAGGATAGAGACACCAATGGCAAATTTCACCAAAACAACATACTAAATATTATTAGCAATCCTACTAAAGGAAACATGAAGTTACTAGCATTTATTTTGCAAGAATAAATGTTTGAAAATACATATTCTATCTGTGACTAGCCTTTTACTTTGACCACCCACTATGGTGAAAAAATAAGAACTTCCCTCTCATAGAGCCTGTAAGCCACAGAAAGTGCCATTTCACTATGATAACAACTTTTAAACTATCCCAGATTCAGGCAAGATCAGCACATTTTCTCAAGTATTTGCTTATGAAAGTCAGAATAATTTATTTTTCACAACTGTAAATGTCTGCTCAGACATTCTTTGGCACAGTTTCTGACTTAATCTTGAGGCATTCTTCACTCTCTAGGAAAAGACAGAAAAGGACAGTTACACTGCATAAGCTGTGGGCTGAAGCACTGGTCTAGCTTGAAGATGTCAAATACACTCTGCAGTCCTGTCAGAGCCATTTGGCTACCTCAGGGTCTACAAGAGGTGAAATATTTACCTTTAGCTTATAAACTTACATAGTTTATAAATGCTGGTTGATATTGGTAACTCTCCACCTATGCAGGAATGTTGGGTTGGGGATTTTTTGTTCAGTGGTCAGTTTTACTTATACACTGAAATATATTTCTGCAACACAGTGACAGACAGTTCTTCCACTGATCCAAGCCAAGTTTCAAAACCCCATTGCTAAGTCAATGGAAAGCTCTGATTGCATCATTCACATTTCCATAAAAATGGTGATTCACTTGAAAATTGCAAGGATGTAACACCAGCTCAAAACAGTCCCTTTGAGATTTTGTAAGTATTTGCAGGACCTTGATTTGCCAGCATGTTTGAGTTGCTAAATCAGGGAACAGCTGCAGGTAGCGGCTTGGAGGATTAGGCTGCACTTTGCTAATAAGAACTGACTGCAGCATCTCAGAAAACAGTGAAAGTCATTCTATAAATAGTAAAGGTTTCTGTTCCAAAATGCATTTACATATATTAAATCAAGATGGCATAATGCAAGTAACCATTTCAGAGGAATGAATAATAAAGAAAAAGTCATTAATAATCTCTTACTGCATGAGATTCTGGGAAAAGAATCTTATTGAGACAGACTAACATTTTTTGTGTGTGTGTTTTTGAAGAGATACTGTTATATTGTCATTGGCTTTATATAAATTCCTAGCACTGAAAATTACAAGGAAAACATACAAGTCTATTAATAATATACACTGTCATAGGTCTTCTAAGGCTTTACTTAGTATATCAGAGTGTTTTGATAATTCCAATCAGTTAAATAGCTTGTTAAGTGAATGATGTAATTTAAAACACAAAATTAAAATGTTTGAACTGTTTTCCTGCAGATTTTGAATGGATCCTTAAAGGATCCAAAGTGCCAGTGAAGTGCCAGGATTCTCTGTAGTCAGTGATTGTCTGCTGTTTGCAATCAGTCTCCAATTTGTCATACTGCTTCCAATAAAATATTAATGTAATCAGATGAAAGTATTTCCCTTCCATCTCTGCATCTGGTTTGGAGTCACTGTCATGTTTGCTGTTGTTCTAAATGAGTACACGGTGTTTCAAGGAAGTGAGAAATGGTGAGAGAACAAAAGGTGACAATTTAAAAATGGAAGCTGAAGTAGCATTATAAAGTACTACACACTGTTATAAAGTACTATGTGTTACTCTGGCCTGGGCTGACCACAGCCTAGAAACACCACCCTGAGATGCCAGAAGCTTCCTAGTGGAGGGGAATATTTGAGACTACTACCCACTCCTGCTTTTGTCCAGCATTAGCAGTGCTTTAATTAACAGCAGTAAAACTATAAACTAAGAACATCAAAAAAATCTGTAAAGATATTGTTACCTTAACAACAGAGCGGCAAAATTAGTCACAATTGGTGGAGCTATCAATGGTAATTAAGAATGAGTCTTAGATAAAGAAGGTGAATTTGACTAAAAACATTTCCATTAGAAAGAGCTGACCTTCTTTCCCATTAAATCTGAACATTAATCTGGAGATGAAAATCAAGTTACAATTGAACAGGGACAATCACATTTCCATTTTGGTTGACAGTAAACTCAGGTTTCAAATTAGCACAGTTATTTAGTGACCTCAGGCACCTCATCTAAAGTTCCTTCCATCTCTAAATGAAAATAATTCTTTCCTGCCTTTGGGTTTTGAAACCTTTGCTGAACCGTTGTTATTTATGTCTACACCCCTGAAAGCATAACTCAACAAGATGGTTGTGTTTGCACATCTGAGTCTGAATGGTATTGTGAACAAAACATTTACTCTATCTGTACCCAAATAAATTATTCTAGAAATACTACACCAGATGACTGAATAACAGATTGAAAAACAAACAAGCAAGCAAGCAAACAGAATCCTAAATCAGGTTCTAAATCCTACCAAAATGTGTGTACTTGACTTTCTTCACAGAAATCCAACCTCTGAAATCCATGAGACTGCTCAAATACCTCAGTTAAGGATGAAGTACACATTTGTACAATCAGAACTTAAGGGAGCATAAAATATGAAAACAGCCCTATTTATTGCATGTAACATCAACACATCTTAAGTTAACCTCAACTTAATGCCTTTGTCCTCTCCTGCCCAATCTTGTCACTCTTCCACCAAAGTCTTTGAATCAATGTCCTATTAACTTCAATGACAGATGAACCACATTCATTTTTCATTCATTACCAATTCTGGCTATCACCTAAAGAGTTGTCTGATCTCATTCTCTTGTGTTTTTAGAGAGTTCAACTTCATAAATAAGAAAAGAAACTAGAATGCTGACTGGTTGCAGGGTTTGATAGATGCAAATTAGTAGTGATGACAGCAGTTAATATACTGTTTCAGTTAAAAATAATATTAAAAAATGGAAATGTGTAAGCAGGAAAGAATCAGCTCTCTTTTAGCCTCCACTCTAACAAGTTATCAAATTATCTCTCCCTCAAGCTCTGTAAGCATTGCCCCGTTTCCCAGGAACAGCTATATTCTAATTATTGTACGTGAGTGAGGAAAGCAGATGGCATTTAGTAGTAAAGTACGGGCAAAAGAACACATCCAGTATTTTGCCAGGCATTGTGACAGCACAGCCACTGGTACTGAGTATATTTGTGTTGCTGCAGCAATGCCCTTGGAGGCCTCTTGGTGAGGCACACTCCCAGTGACAGAAGACAAAGTCACTCATCTCTTTCCTCTAGTGCAGGAGCTGGTGTGAATAACAGCTCTGACAATTTTGGGGATGAACTGTGCCAAGCTGAAAAATGGGGGTTCTTTTCTTTCCAATTTTTCTGCTTGCACAATCCAGGCACTGCTTCCCACTCCAACTGCAGATATTGCTCACTCAGAAAATAACCTCTCCAAGTACCCTGCCAGATAAACTGACTCATGTCAAAAGAGCCAGAATTCTAAAAGGTGCTAATTGTGCAAAGCTGCAAATAGAGGAAGAAGTTGTCACAAGTATGAAGCACCAAACTCCCACTGAAGCCAGAGAGCACAACCCTAGTACTGGAGTCCAGAAACACCTCTCTGGGTTTGTGTGCCAGTCCACATCTGCCCAAGGTCAGTGAAGGCTGTTGACCTCCATTGGAGCAGGAGATGAGGATATAATCTCATAAATTATAAAATATCACACTTGGGAAAGATTTTCCTCCCTTCTAAGCTTCCTATGCAATTCTGAAACCAAGGGAGAGAAGGCATGCCCACACTATATTCTGCATCATCACTGATTGATATGACATCAGGTAGGTGGGTTGGCACACAAATACCAGCCATCTCTGGGACTGAGGTATTTTTCTCAAATCACTAACTCCTGAAAAGGTGATGGAATATCCTCTCATCTAAAGAAAGTGATAGTTCTTTCTTATTCTTAATCCTTCTAGGTTGTCTTTCTTACCTAGCAGCCAAAAAGTTCAGGAGTTTTCAGAAAGCTAATATAAACATGAAAGTCACATGCACTGTCATCAGAAGCAGCTGTATTTCTGAATTGCAGCTGAAATAAGCCACCATCAAGATCATGTTTCAGGTTTTCTCTACAACTACCCAGGGAGAATATTGCCCACAGATGTGCAAAACTAAAAGTAGAAAATACCATGGATTTTTTTTATCTATTCGGAAGCTACAAACAACATGGCTGCACCTGCAATAAATAAATGTTTTAACTATGACTCTCCTGTTACCAAGAATGCTGTACCTTAAAAGTTTCTAAGGTATATTTGCAAGATTCTCTCTTTTTCTCTGCTATGAGCAAAGAGCAACGTAGAGCAAGTCAGAATCTGGCTGGATTTCAGAACAAGAGCCAAGCACCATCTTTGTAGGACCTTTTATCATTTAGGAGAAGTGAATGACACACAGGCAAAGTTTCCTAGAGGAAAAAGTCCTAAAAAGGATCCCAGGGCTTCAGATAAAACCATAACTAAGTCAAAACAGCAAGCCTGAAATTAAGTCCATCTTTAAAGAAAAAATAACAGGCTAAAAAAATCATCTGAAAGCTGTTATGGATGTATTTTCTTATTCAGTGTCTTAAGGTCTGGGTTTTTCTTCCTTTGCTTAGGAACACTGACCTTTTATAGAAAAGCTAAAGAAGTATTTGTTTTTTAAAATCCCTTATATATTCAAAGTACTGAGATGTCTCATGCAAGTAGGGCAAGGCTTAGAAGTCAAACCAAGAGAGGTTAATAAAATTTTGGGGTTTGTTTTCCTTTATTTTGGCTTCTGACTTTACATGCAAAAGAAGCTCAGCTCTAAAACTTGAATTCTCAGAAACATCCTACAGTAATATTTTACTTTTTTTTTTTTCAGGCAAAAATGCTGTAAGTCTACAGGTTTGTCATAGGCTATACATCCTGTATTAATAAAGAGTCCATTGTGATGGCAAATGTGAAGTGGACTTCAGGTGAAGAAATATCCAGAGTCTAAAAGATGTGATGCAAACTTCTCTCTCTCTCTTTTTTTTTTTTCCCTTTGGTGTTTGTTCAACAGAAAATATGATGAGAAGAGGTAGGGAACACAGGCACAGAATGAGGCTGCTTTCTTTTTGAGACAAAACAATATGAGTGAAAAATATGCAATTGAATAGCATTACTCAGATTATTTGGTAACTAAAAACTTGTCCATTTTCTTCTGTAGGATCCTTTAACTGAAAAAAATAAACAACACACTAAAAAAAACCCAACCAACCAACCAACACCCGAAAATACCTCACCTGGGATCATTATCAGGCTGTCAAATGTCTTTTGGTCACAGGAATGAGCACTTAAGCAGGCAAAGTGACAAGTACATGAATTATTTTCAGATGAAGCATTCAATTGCCTCATTTTGACATCCTGTTTAGATGCTTGTATCTGAAAGTTAAACCTGTGACATTAAGTACTTTTGAGCCCAGGACAAGAAATTCTTTTGAGTCTGAAGGAGCTGCAGGAAAATGACCTGATACTTTTATCTTTCTGTGAATTTTAAGCACTGCTACTCCCCTGCTAGGTCTGTACACTATGGGCCATGAGAAGCAGAAATATTTTACTTCTGGGTATTTAGCAATGAACTAGATTTAATACTTTTGATCTGTGTAAGGGAAACATTTACTTTACACTACTGTGTTTTCCTCTTGTGGAGCACCCCAATTACCTGTGGAACCAACCCGGACCAGCCCACTTCAGGCAAAGGTGTATGTCTATGCAAGTAATGAGCAGATATTTACCCCTTGTTTTCCTCCATCAAACATGCAGTACCCTTGATGGTCTATCTCCCAGCTCAGCCAGGGCCTTTTTCTTTCTCTCAACAGTTTCTTTTTCTTCAAATGTCCTGCCTCTAGCCCTTACTCTGCATAGGCTATTTGAAAACATGTTTCTACTTTAAATAGGACAGTTATCCAAGCTGCATGTTACCTGTGTATACCTCATGTGTTCCCAGCTGCTAACAAAATTCCAGCTACTCTTTTTGCAAGAAGTTCAGTAAATACCCCACATAGCTAACAATTAGGATCTCTCATTACTTTGTTGCAGTGACTCTCACTTTGTTGCAGTGAATCTTCTTCCCACTAACTTTAGTGTTAGTCTTAAATTATAACCAATCACATACAATATTAATAATACCACTAGAGAGACTTCTCAAAAATAACAGCTATACAAAGAGTTAGGAATGTTAAAGAACAAGAACAAAAAAAAAAAAAAAGGAAAAAAAAAGGAAAAAGGACAAAAAACCCCACAGAGATCTGGGGGGGGGGGGGAAGCAAAAAGCTAAGGCTGGCTGCTAGTACATATAAAAAACTTTTCAGTGGTTTCTTGTACAGCAGAAGAGACTTCTGGAATACTTCAAGAAGCAACAATGTTATTTGAGATGAACGCAAATGAAACATTGTGTCTTTTTCTCTGAAATCGCACTAATTGTCTAGTGGTGAATTGTTTCTTCAAAATAAGCTGTAATCCCCTCATCTTTGGCTGGTTCTGTGCATGCCATCAAAGGCCTGGTGGTTTATGCAGGGTACTACTGATGCTGCTCTGGTGTAAAGCCTCCGATAGCAATGTCAGATTGGAGTTAAGAGAGAGAAAGTGAAGCTGCACAGTTATGCACAGACTTTAAAACCTCCCAACATCAATATTCAATTTCAAAGCAAACTCTGACATCAGGCCAGATCCTCCTCTGTGAAGCTGGCAAGGAAAAGGTAAACTTAGACTTAGCAAACCATTTCTGCAGAAGACTGCTTTATGCTTCACAAGCACTAGGATTCACAAGGGATATTAGAATGGGGTCATATGTTTAAATATAAAGATATATGTTGGATACTTCGTTAGACAAGAGGTAAGAATCCCTTAGCTGTGCCTTACAAGAAGGGTTGCAATGGCCCAAGAAACAGATCCTGAGGTATATTAAAGTTACTCACTTATCATGCCTTTCTGTTGTACCACAATCACTCAAGAAAAAATAGCAAATGGTAGTGAATTAAAAGAAACCATATCGCTATAAACTTGTTTTATGACATTGGTTTGTATCGTCTGCTAGTAAGGAGATGCCACGTTAAGGCTGTGGATATGACCTTCATGGGGATTTCAAGAATTATGAACAGGGTAAAATAAAGGAAGGAAGACAAAGAGCTGGTTCAGGCTCAGAAGTCGTTAGATAGCACTAGCTATTTGTCTGCCCAAAAATAAAATAAAATAAAGCAAAATCAAACACTAAAATAAACAAGAGAGGCAACTCCTGGTCAATATAGCTTCAGTGGTTTAGCACCACAGTGAATCTGACCCTCAGTTTTCCCAGCCCTGCTGTCCACAGCTATTCCATTACACACAAATAACAATCAACCCAGGGTGCTTGAAATTACTGTGCACAGCTAGTAAACCACTTTTTCTAGGATATTCTTTGTCAGCTTTTGCCCTTAATACATACTTGTCCTAATGGTCAGATTACCCCCTGACCCAGACTCATCAGGATGAGAGAAAACCGACCATTGTCAATCAAGGGCTCAGCTGGCTTGCTCCCTGAAAGTGTTTCTTGAAGGAATGACTAAACTTGTCTAGAAGTAACTTTTTCCAAGAAATAAGTGTCTGCTGTTTGTTCTAGAATAAATATATTTTATTGCCTGTGTATAACTATGGGTTTTACAGAGAGAAAAGTCTAACTACAGCGTGCTTGGAATGCACTTTGCCAAAACTAAGCCTCCCCAAATAAAAGCAAACACTGTGGGCATCATTCCCTGCTCCCTTCTGCTTGCTCTTATGGTTCAAGAGGGAACCACCACCCCAGCTGTTTGTACGCTGTGTATAATCTGCACAGAAGCACAACATATGGGAACACCACACTAACAGGTTTGCTGCTGGCAATTTCTATTCTGGACTTGTAGGCACGAGAGGCTTAGATCATGTTAGCAATGCATCAGCATTTTACATTGGACGGAACAAAGGGCTAAAAATCGAATAGCTCTGTTCAAGTACACTTAAATATAAATACAAAACAATTTCTCTCTACATACATCCAGATCTAGTTTTCCTGGTTTTGACTTAATTGGGAAAGGTCATCATATAAACTTCATAATAGGGCTTTATGGAATGACATGATTACCAGCATCATGATACTGTTAAACTGTGCTCCCCTGAACATAAGGCAAGCTATACCATTCACTTCAGCAGCAACATTACTTCACATTTAGATAATTTTCCTTCCTTGAAAAATTTAGAGCTTACCAAGAAAGTTCTAATTTTACCACTCTCCATTTTTCCAGTGCTAGTTCATTTTATGTGTATAGCTAGCTGCTCAAAGTCAGGTCATTAATTGCTTTTTTTACAAAGCAAGCAATTATTTTTTAAACTGAGCCTAGATTATGAATGGTCTTGTGGTTTACACTAAATATTGATCTGGTATCTATTTATTAGTGCAGTTCAAGTACTTTAACCAATGGCTCTTTAGGTCTGCAGACTAATGGTTTCTTGATCTGTTTTCCTGGAGAAGCATTTACCACTAGCTTCATAGAAAATTAGGTTCATGAAATAAATGTGTATTACACTGAAAGAGTCAATGAAAAAAAAAAAAAGCACAAACAACTGCATAATTTACGAATCTTCACTGATATGGAAGTTCATGCTTTATGCAAATAGGTAAATGGATATAATTTCAGAAACAAAAGCTGGAATTCTAACATTTTTGGCTGTGTAACACAACATAAATCTATTTAATATTTTGAGTCCCACCTCATTTCTCTTTTATTTTTATTTCCACATAATCTGGTATCCATCAGACCCACTGACAATTGTATCACCCTCATACTGCCTGGCTGCCCAAATGGGGACATTTTTTGCAACCTGAAGAAACATGGATCTGAATACATAAGCTAAAATACATCAGTTAAATTAAACCTCCATCACACCAGAATGCTGGAATTAAATTCCTGATTTGTAGAGGCCAAAATTATCATACCCAAGTGATGATGATGGATCACTATAAAGGTAATGCGTGAACCAAGTGTTGTCACTTACAGTGGTATTTATGAATATACATTTTTAAAATGACTTATGTTTAGGCATTTTAACTAAAAGCAGTCAGCATATTAAACTTTTAAATGTAGATGCATTCAGGATGTGAAAACCTATTCATTTTAACTTAGTGTGCACAACAACTTAATAACATCATTACACTTTATAAATACATCACTGTACATGCCAAGCATGCTGTGGTACGTAAGAAAATTGGATTGCACATTTACACTAATCATTTGATGAGACTTCATTAAACCGATTAGCTACATTTTATTACTTATCTTTCCACTGAACTGTGCTTGCGCTTATAAAAACTTAGTGTTGTTACTGTCTACACCTGCCTTTCAACCAAAAGAACAAAGACAACTCTGATATCTTCTAGAAAAAGCAGTCTTACAGTGACAGGGGGCTGGCATGACATGCAATTTTTCTGTGTTTGTGTACATCAGCCATGAAAGGTCATTCAGATACAGATGAAAACCAAATCCTTGCTTTGATGACACTCATGTCCCTGGATTGTTTTTTGTTTGTTTGTTTGTTTTGAGTTCTGTGAAGGAGAAAATGATCCAGTTTTTCCCCTTTTCTAATTCCGGAATCCCAAAAGAGATCCATGAAAGGCCAGCAGACATTCCCATTCATCAACTAACACTGTCAGGTTAAACTTCCTTGTCACAAAAATGCTGCCCTGTCTCACTCTGGCTATGAAAACAACTTGCTTAGAAGCTCTTTGGAGCTTCAATGTAACCCCAGATTTAAAAAGAACAGGGTTGCACGTGCTAACATGATGAAAAAGTAGAACAGCTACTGGACAAAATCTGTATTTCTGAGCAATTTGGTACTGGGCAGATCTCAACTCTGCCTGTTTACATGGGGACAAAGATGGTTCAAAGCTGTTATGTAACTTACAGCTCTCCAGAGCATCACCAACATAACAATATTTATTTCATTTTTTTTCCCAAACTAAATTTAATTGATATGGAAACTATAAATTTATGAAATGTGAAACCTCACAATACTATATTTGAAAAGTAAAGTAGGCTCAAATCCCATCTATAAGAACAAGTAAAAGCAGTAAAGATCTTTTATGTAAATTATAATATAGGTATTTTGGTTGAGGCTTCTGGATCTCCTACCTCTCTACTGCAGCATCTGAGTTGTACTAAAGCCTTCAAGTTTAACTTGAAAATATGCTCAGTTCTGCTTTTATGCCATTCAGCAAGTAATTTGCATTTAAACCTATAAAGAACACACAGAGAAATCATACTTTTCATGGCAGAAGCTGAAGGCAGCTCATCTAATGATTGCCTGTTAAGATCAGTCAAAAAACAGAGAAACCTATGATTTTGGTTTCCTAGACATCTTGATACACTCTCACAGATTTAAATATCTTTCCTCATTTCCAGTGTAACTTCATTTCTTTGCTTTCCTGTTTTTTTCCATTCTGTGCTGATTATCATTCCTGTATTGCTAAGTGAAAGCCTCACCTGCCTCAGCAAAATTCTCAACTAAAAAGCATTAAACTCAATCAATAAAAGTGAGTTTTATAGAACATTTGAATTAATGAGGCACTGATAAAAATTCCATGGTTTCACTCTACATGCAAATATACTCTAATATGCTGTATTCAAGGTACAACCCTTATGGCAATAACAAGAAGTAGTGAGTTGAATGCTAAATGGTCACATTTTGCATTTGGGTGGTAGCTACCAGCTTTGACAGCTGACAGACAGAACTATTCCAGATATCAGAGCACATCTTCCAAAACGCAATTATAAACAATCCTAGCAAAACTGACCTGTAAGCCCTGTTTATTACTTACTTCTTAATAAGCTTTGGTAGTGGAAGCAACAAATACAACTAAGAAACGTCCTCTGGTACTTATCATCAAGTTTGATACAGATATATATATCTATATCTATCTATATATATCTGTATATATATATATACACACACACACACATATCTGCAAAGAAGAGCAGACAGAATTTTTGCTCCCCAAACTATGCTAGCCTTTATTAATTACACCTTGGAAATAGGTAACAACGTATAAAACTAGTTGTTCTACTTGACTACAGAGTAAAATGGCCTTGCCCACGGAAGCTACCATCTAATGCATACTTTCTTCTCCAGCAAGGCTTGTATGTAGGTTTTCACAGCCTGTATTAATCCATGGATTAATACACAACTTATGCTTTTGTCTTGCTACTTCATTTTGCATTCAAGTATGGCCTGGACCCTGGCTGCAGTAAGGTTGGTGCCAAGAAAGCAGTCAGATTTCCCCGAGTCTCTCTAAATATCTGAAGCCTTAATCCAGATGCATATCTCTGCCTGCCTTTTGATATGTGCTATTATACAAGACCAATGTGAAGTATTAATATTCATTGGCAGGAAAAAATAATTTAACTAGAATAGTTTATTTTTTAAATCACCTTTCATAGCAGCAGAACCAAGTGTGAGCCCTGCTTATCCAGACCATTAGCCTACAGGTCACTTCCTATTAATAAGGGATACATGTAACTGATATTTAATAGGAATCCTGGCAATACTATTTGAAAGATGTTTTTGCCCCTAGCTGTTTTTGTATTAGGAAGCACACTGCTGTCAGACCCTTCAGTTTGATAGCTGCTGGTGGAATAAATATTTTTTCTCTTTTTGTCCCCTTGTTAGTCAGATATAGAAGCAGAATAATGGCTCTGTGCAGTTCAACTTTACTTGCAGTCTTTTGATCTTGCACCTTGGTTCAGATTTTGATCTTTGATTCCCACATCTGTTTTCTTGCCTGACTGCTTGTTAGCAGCAGCACACAGGACAGTTCTCACCAGAGGAATTCACCAAGACCTAACGCTGTCTCTTCATTTGTGCTCTCCCTCCCTTGATCCTGTTCTTTCACATTTGGTGCTACACAGAGCACGTTGCCAGAATTGTCCTTCCAAAACCTGAAAGGATTCAACATAGCATACAAGATGTCACCTATACAATTATAGGTAAATTGGGAAAAATATGCAAGCACAGAGAATGATCCTTGGAAGACATCCATGGAAATATTTTTCTTTTAAAAACAAAGGTTCTACTGCACCCAGGGGAAACTCTAGGGGAAATTCTGCTTCCAGTTTCTTCACTCTTATGAAGCTTGAGTCCTTCACAATAGGCCTCTGCAAGTTTCTCCAAAGCACTACAAAGCTGCTTGAGAAAGAAAAACAGAAGGTCTAAGGCTTCTGGGGTGAATTTTATGCCAAAGACCACCTTAGAAGTGACTTTTTGCCTCCCTATTTTATTAGATGTGCCTGCAACCTAATCTGGACCATCTCACCACAGACACAGCCTGAATACGAAGAGGAGTAAGCTAGGAAAAATAAGCCCCATAGGCATTAGATAGCTACAAGTAAAATCACATACATAAAAATGTATGCAGATATATATATATGATATGTCTGTGCATATATATTGTTAAATTTTATTATTGTTTTTTAGACTGTATCTATAATAGCCTGCTAAGAAAAAACTGGATAAAACAGGTATTTCCTATTTGTGACTTGCTCAACAGGCAAGATCTGAGAGAGAACAAAACAAAAAACCAGAAGTCCCTGCCCTAAACATTTTTAAAAACATTTGTCAATCATCTACTCCTAGCTATTTTGTCAGGTTGACTACAGATTTGACATCATGAGGCTGACTGCCTCCAGAGAAATAAAAAGATGAACGCTCAGCAGAATATTTGATGGCCTATGCAAGGTTCAGGCCAGTCCAACCCAGAAGAACGAGAACTATTCCCTGAGCACCAAGAGCGTGTTTCTCTCTGAACCAACCTCCCAATGCCAGCAGCACTGGGATCCTGCCTAACTTCAATCTACTAACACTTTCAGCTGATTCTGTAAAAGGTAAAGTAATTCATTTGCCAAATAGGTGAGAAAAAGTAGGCAATGTTTAGACAGAATTTCTGTGTGACACTGCTTCTCTTCAGAAAAAAAGCAAGAAAAGGAGTGTTACAGATATTTAAACACCACCAAAAGTCATAAACAGCAGAGAATTGTTTCTTCAAGTACAAATAAATTAACTACTACCTTTAAAAGAAGCAAAATCACAGAATCACAAATAATAAAGAAGCTAAATCTTCAAATTATTACTATTTTTTTTTAATGCCCCTCAGTGAAAACTCACCCTTTTCTCTCTTAGTCTCGCTAAGGAAAGACATTTTGGCTTTCTTGCAGAGATCCTTTGGCTTTCAGTGACTGAAGGATCAGGAAAAGAAAAAGGGAAGGATCACAAAAAGAAGGAGTCCTGAATTTGGCATATCAGCCCCTGCCATCAATACAGCCAGTACAGCACTAATCCATATGCCAGACCATATCCTGCCTTCTGCTCTTTCCCCTAGGTGACAAGTAACTGATCCCACACATTTTTATAACCATCTGTTAATTGGGTGAGGAACACCATGCTGCATTTTCATTAAAGCCTTCACCTGGGCATTTAAAGCCAAAGGATAATTGAGATGCCATTCAAAAGACATACCCAAAACAAGATAGGTATGAGAAGGGTGAGCTATTCTGAGGTCAATTTCCCTAAACAGCACTAATGAACTGAATAATGAATTAGGGAAGAGCAGCAGCTGGTGCAGGAGAATGAGGAATAGTGTGAATATAGTCAAGCTGGTTGCCAAGTTAAAAACAAAGCAAAAAAAATAACCAGTATCTTAAAAGGGTATGTTCTGCTTAAATGGCAACATTGATAGTTCTTCATCTCAAAAGCTGTTTCAGTTGTTTCTAGCAATTGCCTCATGTAAAGTATTTTTTTCTCTTGTTTCTCTTTCTAATGAAAGTCCCAAAAATATGGAAAAGCAGTTAGTAATGTTTTCTTCTAGTTTCTTATTAACTCTGGTAAACAACTGATTGTATCACAAAAGGATCAGAGAATGAGGAAACACCCAGTCCAGCTTCTCCCAGACCTTGTAGCGTGGATGAGGCAAGTGCAGACTTGAATAAATCCACCAGGAGAATTCTCCATTGAATGTCAATAAACTTGGGTCGGTTGCTGAGGAAGCCCTCTCTGGAATATGGCAGAAGCACTTTGACTATTTTCCCAGGTAAGACACCTCAAAAGTTAGGCACTGGAAGGGGAAGCAAGTGGAGTCTGGTGTTTTTCTTACACATTCAGTTAGGGAAGGCACTGCTATTCAAGTTTAAACACATTTAAATATGTCACTTGTCTAAATGGGATTCTGGGATTCACACCTACAGGGCTGCATGGGATCAGCACATACTGTGACTTTGTCATAAAACCTGAAAAAGAGCAGTGATGACTATAATGTTGCAGATGCTCCTATATTAGATATGCTCTGTTTTTGTTTCTGTTTGAGAAGTATCACAGGAATTATATAGAAGAAATTCAACTTTTGCACTTAAAGAGATGTTTTTTGGAAAGGTGCCCTCTGGAGTTCAGTGCCCCTCTAAAGTTCTGAGAAGCCAGGAAAGGGCAGCAAGAGATCCCCTGCTTCAGTTCACTGAGAAGCTGGGTAGAGCCTAAGCAAGCAGTTCATCAATCTTCAGTGTTCTTCAGTCTTCTCATCTAAAGCTGGCTGGGATGTTTTACAAGTAGGAAACCTTGTCCCAGTGAGGACTTCAGGCTTTAGAAGCCAAAAGACAAACTAAGGACAAAATATTACTTCATAATTCAGGAGTTCAGGATCTTTAACCAAAGTCCTTAGAACTGATGAGGTTCTGTGAGATGTCCAGTATTCCACTTTGGGCTTACTACTCTTCCCATTTGGGCAGCTTCTACTGTATTTTGAATCACCAATGCTGCAAGAGCTCAAAGAGAAACCACACTGGTAGAGCCAGGGGACATTGTAAAGCAGTGACACATATTGCTGCATAGATAAAAGTAATATATCTGGCTGTTAGCAAAACTGTCACCCAAAGATGTGGTCCCCATTGAAAGCATTTGTGTCCTTGCAACCTGAACTTTACAAACATATGCAGGTAAAAGTGCAATTTGTGACTACAGCCCAAGAAAAAAGGAAAAGCCATATATAAATAAAAATATATATAATTTGCCTTCTCCCTCAATTCTGTATCATAAGAAGAAATGAGAAGGCAATAGCTTATAGGAAAGCCTTTTCTTCTCTCCTTTGTCAAAAGTTAGAAACTCTCAAAAATTCAGATTTTCTTTTTGTATTCTCAAATTAAAAAAACTATCTGGTTGGTACAATCCCACCTCTGTGAACTGAGTAACAAATTTCCTTAAATTCTTTTATTCAGCTCTTATCCCTTGGGGGTAAACTATAACATCTCTCTTCTGTACACAGCTCTGCTTCTCCTTTCAGCAGTTTGCTAACCTTTAGACACTGTATTACTGTTGTAAAACTGGAATTTCAGAAATTGGAGGATGCAATTATTCATTATCTTTGATATTATCCATTAATCCAAACCATATTTCTCATCTGCTTACAAGCTAGTCTAATACCACTCCATCAGACCTTATCTACATTCAGTCTTATTTCTTCTCTTACTGCAGCCAAAACAACTGTACCTCTGCTGTAGGTCATGCTCTCTTCTTCATTAAGAAGAATGAAAAATAAGATGAGGTAGAGTATGTAGATGCAGAGAATTAAATTAGGGAATATAACAGCAACAAGTTTGTGTACTCACTCACTATACCTTGGAGATTATTAGTGAGGTTTGACTTTTGGGGAAATACATGTGGAAGTGTCAAATGTTTGACACACTTCCCTTTTGGAAGCAAGATGCAAGATACATTTGTCATATCCCATTATGAAAAGCACCTAATTCAAGGGATGTGATTGAATGCTAATTGTTGAAGTGGCCCTGCTCTCCCTGGGGTGCAGAAGTGGCACTGCAGGGAGCTGATTACTGAGGCTTCTTGTACACAGTGCATAGTGCCCAGGAAAGCTCTGCTAAGGGGGATTCTGCCTCCCTGGCAGGTGCTGGATTGAGCTGTATTTGAGTTAACATAAATTATTCACGTCCCTTTTATCAGTTGTTACCCTTACTTTGTCCTCTTCTTGATTTGGTTCCAGCTGTCAAATTCCCTGTTGTCTTTCAAGTATAAAAGGTAAAGTGATGTTCAAGACAAAATTGTAGTTATTTGACTTTAGCTAACAACTTCATACATATCAGCACTTTCATATTAATATATCCTAGGGTTAAATTACAGGAATTATGATGGATGTTTTATTTTCACAAAGACTACTCTAAATTCTTTCTGCTCTGTTGGAGTTCTGAAATTATTTCAACAATTTTAAATCCCAAGAGTTATTTCTAAGATACAATGGAATTGTTTAGTGGGTTCCTTCTGCCTTTTTTTTAGCTTTACAGTTTGTAATAATATTATTTACTAAGCAATGCCTATTAGCTACACATATATCCTACTGTAAAACATCTAAAAGATAGTACAATCTACAACTATAATCCCACCAGAGCAAAAGAGTTTGGGATTTCCTTTGTAAAATACCTTATAACAATTTTGTACATACGAATTTTCTATCAATAGCTTAAAGGTTTAAGCAAAAAAACCTCAAAACTTTCAACCCTTTGTTTAGAATACAAAGTAATGTAAATTTATACTACTTAAATAAATGTATAAGGCACAAAAGGAGTAATTGTCAAGGCAACTACAGAGATCAGAATCCATTCCTCCCTGGACTTTCCCTGCCATGTAAGAATCCATTCGACATCTATGGAGCTGTGACACCTGTACTACCTGAGGTTCTGCCCCTCAACCTCATAAAAAAGAATCTTTGACTCATGTAGTTGTTTGTCAGCTGTAGTTAAGTACACCACACCACAGTTACTGCTTCTTCTTCTAAAGATTTTTAATACCCAGCGAAAATACCTGTGATTTTCATTCATCCCTCTGCTGCTTTCTAATCCCATTACGAGCTCATTGTTGGAGTGGTTAATTGAGTGGTTATGGAGCACGAAGTGCAGTGACATGAATAGGAGATGAAGAGATGTGAGCATCCAGGAGTGCTATTAAAAGAGAAAAAATAGATTAAAGAGACATTCATTTCTACTGTGGTTACGATTCATAAGTCTTTCAAATTTAGGCTGAGACTTCAGTTCTGAGGAAAAGGTAACTCCAAAATTAGGGACTTCTTATCCTGAGCATTTTACCCCACTGTTACATCTGGTTGGAAGGTGTACAGTTCAAAACACCTGCAGAAAGGTGAGGGGCAAGGATCAAGTCACAGAAACATCAATTGTGAAGACCTGTGTTCCCAGAGACACCAAGTCTGAAATTGCTGTCTCCAGTAAGATTAAATTACACAGCTTTCTTTGTGATGTTTCAGAGGTCTGGAGTGACAGGGTTGTGTTGGGAAAGCTTGACAAGGAAAAACAGCTGAGAAGCACAGATTTCAAAGCAGAAGGTGGCAACATGAGATGTCAAGAGAGACGAACAAAAGAAAGATGACAAGCACCCAAGTTACCAAAGCACTCTCAAAAGATAAGGCTTTGGAAAATTTAGCCATGGCTGATTTTTGTCAATGAAGGCAAATAATACGTGGAAACAAAGCCTTGAGACTGTTCCTTTTTGAGAGTACCTGACTCTTTCAGTCTGCACAAGCTTCTCTAGGCTGCATAGGAGCACCAGATCACCAGATCCCACTGACTCTCCTTCTGGAGAGCTGAATCTGTGGAGGAGCAAAAGGTTGGTAGAAGAAGCAACTAAGACTTGGGAACTAAAAAGGTTCTGGCATTAGCCACAAGAAACAGCTTCAGCAAAGCAAACATACAAAACCAAAATGAAAATGAAAGCCTTCTTATAAAACTAAATAAAGAGATTAAATGATCTTGTTTCTTTTTGCTGTCAGTCTGCTGCATATGTTTATCATATGACACCTGAGCAATAGCAAATATATTTCTTTGTTTATAGTTGTATCAGTCCAATCCAGATATGTAAATAATA
The DNA here is from genome assembly GCF_020740795.1 of Apus apus. Classification (NCBI taxonomy): domain Eukaryota; kingdom Metazoa; phylum Chordata; class Aves; order Apodiformes; family Apodidae; genus Apus; species Apus apus. Next base: position 45,595,503 of record NC_067284.1, read on the forward strand.
CCTTATAATATTGACGTGGTTGCAGCATTTATTACAACATCATCATAAAATGGAATGCAATTCACTTCTGTGCAGTCAGCCAAGTGCAGACAGATAGGTGTTCAACAGCTACTTGAAATCAGAATGTGCAACCACAGGCAGCATTGCTTAAGTAAATGGAACGGTTTAAAATCATGTACCACTGCCTGTGTCTGAAACAGTACAGCTTCTCATCAAGCACTTACTCTTCTGTGTTTGCTGGTGCTTACAGAATTGCCTGAGCAGTCACTTCCTATTGGGAAGATCAAACTGAGATTCAGAAATTGGAAATTCCTTCATTTTGGCCACCCAGCAAGCCTGATGTTAGAGACATGCTCCTTACACATATCAGGACCTTTACAAAAGGCAGCATTTTCATTTTAAAATTAAAACCTCAGAGCAAAGTTTAGGCAAACCATGCACTTTTATGCTCTCCAATCCTATGGAGATTTAGACCTCGTATCTCTGCTACTCAGGAGACTGGCAGGATCTAAACTCACTGGTTAAGGTATCTCCCACCCCTCGTGATGGAGCTTGGCCAGTGTGCAAGAAGGAATGTAAAAGTTATGCCCCTGAAGGAGCACACACAAAAGATGACACAGCTCTATTATATATGACCACACAGCACAAGTACTCAACAGGGAGCAGAGGGGTGCAGTGGTTCTGATCTTTGCTCCCTGCTATGTTCACGCAGCCACTTCTGAAACTATTAGATAAAAATTGTTCAGAGACCAAAGACTCTAGAACTTTGCTCTAAGTCCTTGGCTACAGCTTGTTTATCCAGCTCTTTTCTGTCCCCAGGCGAGTAAATCTCTCGCCGCTTTCTAAAGGGCAGCCAGCTAAAACAGACCAATAGAAGTTACTAGTTGCCAGAAAAACAAAACAAAACACCCTCTAAAAAACTTCCCCATCAAACAAATCTAGCAAATAATAAATAATAAACAAAAAACAAAAGCATGCAATTCGTCCTTACAGTTGGTGCAAAATTCCAGCCCTCAAGACCAGATATGAAAATATGTCAAGGGACAAAAAAATCTTTGTAGGCATAGTTTTTCTTATAATGCATTTTTCAAAAATCTGCCTTTGTCAGAAACTCAAGGAATGAAAGCTAAGTGGGAAAAATGTCTCTTGAGTACATGTCAAAATGTTTCTATCTGAACAGATGCCCTCTCTTTTCTATTGTAAAGCAAACATTAGCAAGAAATTTGTTACACATTAAGTTTTAAAGCAAAAAAGATGTGCAAGTGTATACCTGAAAAGCTTCTTGCCTATGAGTTATCTTGCTTTGATGAATACATTAAAGTAAGACATTTTTACATCTACAAGGGTGCATACATCAGAATTTCTGGTATCACGACTATACTCTTACCAATCTGGTAAACATTATCCACAAAATACTGTATGTACTTCAAACTTAATACAATACAGATATAAGAAGTGGTCACTAACATTCTCTTCTCAACTGACTGAAGAGCTTCAAAACATTTAAAGCTGGTACCAAGGCTACAAAGCAGAAGTTTTCCTAATGGAGAAACACTCCAATTTCTTTCACAAAATAAAGTATATTTAAAGAGTAGGTTTCAAAGGCATTTCAGGAATCTAAGCACCAGTGTTCCCGTACGAAATACGGTTCTTAACTGCAGTATTGTACACTTCTAATTGTACACTCTTCAGTGGAAATTCCTACCACTTCCATATCAGATATAACCTAAAACTTTCCTGCAAAACTCATTTGAATTTTAAGACGAAAACTAATTTCTTTGCCTTTTATTACTTCTTTTACAAGGGAGGGAAAGGGGGCACGGACACGACAAGCTTTTGTAAAGCAGCCACATCTAAATAATGACCACTGAAATTCCATTTACAAGAAATTGTACAAGCAAAGGTGATTAGACAGTATGAAACAGATATTTTGAACCTGTCTCTTATGCCAGATCATGAGTAGTCAAGGTATTAGCAGAGACTCATTGTGTAACACCTGCAGTACCAACAGAAAGAAGAGCAAGAATTATCTCCACTATACAAGCAGCCAGAGCTCCCCTCGCACATGGTCAAGAGGCAGATGTTTTGAGCTTGAATGTGCTCTTTCAACATAGCTGCTGTGGAAAGCAGAGCAGTGATTTAAATTCTTCAAAATACTTTTTTTTTCTTTTTTTTTTGTTGTAAATAGTTACTGATTCTACAACACTGTTTAAAGCACCCTTACCCCTCTGCAACATACTGATAGAGCAACTGTCTCTTCTTTGGCTTGTATCAATATTCAGAGCAGCACACACAGCTGAGTTATGCACTTCTAGAAAGTATAGGACACCAGCAGTATCTCAGACACTGTTATTAAAAAGTGTATCATTCTACACCAACTAGGGACAAGCAGAGCTTTCAGAGGGACCAGGCTAATGCAGAAACTCAGCTCTGAAAAGCATAATCTTTCCCATCTGTGTGGCCCCAAAATGTTTATCTTCCAGATTCTTTTCTTTTAAAAGTAAAATATTTTATTTCCCAAAATTGCTCTGTCTTGTTTAGTCTCTGCCTTAAAACTTAAACCATTAGTACCTGAATGAGTAAAATTGCTCAAGAAGTTAGAGCACCCTCTTGAATTACAAGTTAATTCAGACTTCTAAGATTCTTTTCCAAGAAAAGCCACTAAAACTGAAGTAATATTAAATTTACCAAGCACAACCAATGAGCCCTGTGGCAAAGAAGCAGTACACTGGATAAAACAATCAAACACTAACCAGGTGCAGCCCTTGTTTTCCTCTTGACAAAATTACTATCATTCCTTCTGAAAATACACTAAAGGTAGAGTTAAAAAGCCAGTTAGGCTTATTCTCATATGCTGTTCAAGAATAATGATATTTCCAGCTGGTACTTAAATATGCATAGACCTCAACTTAATTTGTTGTCCATACAGTTGGGTGAAGGGGTTTCAGCTCCCATGTTTTAGGGGGCACATGTGCCTCTGAATCTCCTAACAAGGATACCATGTCCCATTCAACATTGAGCACTGCCTGCCAGGCATTACACAGAATCAGTACACAAGATATTTCTTTATGAGAGAATAACATACCTAAATTAAGAGTTTCTTCTGAAATCAAACACTGTAATGCAGAATTGAAACAAATCTCCTGGGCATATGGGTTCAGTGTGCTGCTATCACAGACAGTCTCACCGCATCATTCTTCTTTTAAGGGTATCACATTAAAAAATACAATAAACATCTTTAAATGCTAAAACATTTTTCTGAATATTAAATCATTTTAATATAACTTAAATTGTTTCTGAGATCACAATAATTATTTATTTTTTAAATCAACTTGTTAGAATCTGCGTGTTAAGGGCTAGGAATTAGTAAGCAATTTAAGCTCTTAAAGAACTTGAAAGGCTCCCCTATTAAATATTGAAAATATTGAAAAACCCTTCCAAAGTACAAAATTACAGACCTTGTTAATTAGGATGGTAAAAGTAACACCCCCTCATTCCAAATTATCCTACTTCCCTTGTTCAGACTGTGTAATTTATTATGAAGTGAATGAATAATTTATAGGTACAGTGAGACCTTGGCCAATACTGCACAAAATCAGCTGTGAACACCACACTTTGAATTTTAAGCCTCTTTGCTGTAGTTGCATTCACTATCCCAACACGTCTGCTTTACTGGCTGCCAAATTCTTCTCAAACCTGAAATCACCAATATTTGCACAAGAATCTGCCTCCACACTTATCCACTAACCTAAGAACATGTAACACATGCTAAAATCTATGAATGTAACCACATGTTCTGAACTTCCAGAAGAAATTATATTTCGTCAAATATCTTGAAGGCACAAGATGACTCACTGTATCATCAGAAATCAGTGAGATATAGCTGTTAATTTAGAGGTTTTGTGCCTTTTTAAAAAAATATGATGGTAAGAGATACTCTGCAAAAAATGTCTTATTTCCAGAAAAGTATTGAATACCTGAAAAAACCCCAAACCCGGACCCTCATACTCTGTTTTCAGGAATTCACACTACTCTGAATTTAGCAGCTTAGGAGAAAACATCCAACTCAAATTTACTCAGCATTCCCTATACCTCAGTCTTCCATGTAGTCCAGAAGAGAAATAGGGAAAAGGCAAAAAGGTGATGAAGAATTTAACACATTAATCATAATAGCAGCAAGACTATGAGTTCTGCTCTAAGAGGAGTCTCAGATACCCCACATGGTTCTCATTTCCAGGGAAGGAGGTTAGATATTGACAGGGAAACAAAAGGCATATGACAAAAGGAATTCAGACTCATTTCAGACAGTGGTCTGAGGTAAATAAAGTAGCTTAATGGATATATCCTTCATTGTCTGTTTTTATTAATAACATCTAACAGTGAGTTCGGGACTAATTTTTCTCATGTCTCTAAACTCCAACAATGAAAACCTGTAGCTATAGTAACCCTGATGCTGTTATTAGGGAAGACTGCTTGCATCCACTCAAAAATAAGAACAAAAAGTGGTTTTAAATTGAAACATCAGCACCACAATAACAAGGGCAGGGGCAAGGTGTTTGCTTCTGTGTCATAAAAGCAAATGTGACCAAGGAGCAATTCAGCAGTAGCTGCCAATAAAATGGGCAGGTTGTGACATTCTGTGCTACTGCTGGCTTTTTTTTTTTTTTTAACAAATCAGGCAGTTATGTCAAAGAGACAGAAAGGCAAAGGATATCACATGTGACATCCTAGCCCCACTGACATCAATGGTGCATCTCTCAGGGATTTTGGTAGGAACAAGATTTAGTCCACAGTTTACAGCTGTGGAGAGTTTCTGGGAAGCTGCTAACATGACTTTGTCTCAGGATAAAGTCAGAAGCACACTGAAAAATCAAACTACAGCAGTGCTGTAGGTACTGTTTGCTTCCTGTACCTCCATCCTGAATGTATCCTGAATGTAGGAGGGGCATTCATGCCACAGTTATAATCCCAAGGGTGAGAACATCCTAAATTCATTGCAGCAGATCTAGTAAGGAACCTTTCAAAATCACTTGGTAATAAGAGCATGGGTGAAGATGAAAAGCAAAATTCCTCTCCCTCCATGCAATCCCTTTCAACAGAAGCATCTGTGCACTAACAGTCTAACAGTCTTCATATCACCATAACCCTATTCTGTAGTGACAGCAGCAGTAGGCATTTATTAGACATGACATCCTCTACCCTTCCTTAATATGACTATGTCCTACAGAGAAGCTGTAGAAGAGGGGCCCCAGTTATATGATTAAGCTTCTATTATTCACACAGTTTCCCCACAACAGTCTTATAACTTGGGTATTTCCTTAAATTTCAGAAAGATCCAAATTGGCAACGACAGCTACCACTGATGTCCAAGTGATCCCACTGGGGAAGGCAGCTCCAGCCAGCAAGGGGCAGAAGCATTCCCAGTGACATCAGTGACCTAACAAGAATGGCTCTGGGAGATGATCCATGCCTGGCACACCCCAAACAGCCAAAGTTTGAACCCTATTTGTCAGCAGTGCTGTAAAGACAGAACAGCTCATAGCTCCCATCTTAATTTAGCAAGGTTTTTCATCAGCAAATCCAGAATCAAATAGCAAAGCCCAGGAACAACTGCAGTGCTGCCCACTGTGGCACTGGCTTTTCCCTGCCTTTAATAAAGTGTTCCTGAGACTAAGCCCTGGTTTCTTTTAAAAGAGTTCTTTTGCATATTTCCTGCTGGACCAAATGGTAGCTCTATAAATGCCTCAAAAAAACCCATTTAACTTGGATTTAATAGGGCAGTAAAAAAATCTATGGGTTCTAAAAGAACACTTACAGCAGTTTAATGAGTGCATGGGATAAATCTGGGCAAGAAACACTCCAGCAAGACAACACAGTGCCTGGATTAGAGTTCATTATCCTGGAGATACACTTGCTTAGTTTACATTCGTGATTAAATTTGCAATAAAAGTTGCAACCCACCCTCAAAAAACTGTTTTTCAATATGAATTAGCAAACACAAAAGTAGAAAATCCACCAGCACTTCATCAACTTGTACTGATTGCAGACATTTATTGAAAATAAGCCCCTAGAAGCTCATGCACTTGTAACAGCCATGATACTACCTCTTGCTTGACAAATTCATTTGCAGGAGTTGCCCTACTGAGGATGTGCTTTGGCCGTCAATCATGATGCATGCAAAACCTACCAGTGTCTCTATCTACATATTCCTCTCCAACAATTTTTTTAAAAGTATTCTTTCTTTTTAACCCATCTACAGTAATCATGGCTCTGTATTAATTCCCTGGCTTTTTTTCATGCTTTAAGCTCTTCTCAATCTGCGTTTTTGGGTCCTGGGAGCTACTTCTGGGCCTAGTCCTGCAGCTGCCCTGAATATAGGGCTACAGCAAAGCCTGTCCTCTTCTCTGCAACAGAATTGAGCAAGCAAGTGCAGTGAGAAAATTCTTCCTTATCTGTGCAGACACACACAAAAAAATAAATACTTCTGTCCAAACTGCCCACAGCCCATATCACTCAAGGAAAGTGAATAAATGGGAGCAGCAATGAAAAATGGTGTAGCAGTGTCAGACAAATGCCTTCATAGTTAAACTGTAACACACAGTGTCCCGAGGATACATGCTGATATTGTCCATTCAGAGCCAGTTGCTGCCACTTCTATGTGGATCTGAACCCATTCTGTACATAGCTCCACTGACTGCAGCTCATTGTGAGCAACAGGTGAGCTTTGAGCACCTCATGGCCTCTGGTGCTGGAAGACTCCTGGGTGACTCTCCCAAAGAGCCACCCATAATTGCTTTGCTTTATCAGAGAGGGCATTTGTAATTGAAGCATCTAAGGTGAGAATCTTCAGTGGGCACAGGCTTGATTTTGCACTCTTGGTTTGTCTGAAACAAGAGACATTTGTCTGGTGGCTCCTTCCACAAGGCCTGGCAATGTGCTGCCACTGCAGCTACCTGGTGGCATCCTCATGCTTCTGGACTGCCCAGGAGACCAGGGGCAGCTCAGGGCTTGTTTTCTCTGTGCAGCTGCTTGAAAAATCATGTTGGGATTGAACACAAACATTTCTGTAAACCAGCTGTCTTCTTCCATAGCCTTTCAAGTGAGGTGTCAATGGGCCTAACTCTTAAATGGCCCTTCAGAGTTTTTGTATTATATTGTCCTTGCTGATACAGCTAATAAATGCTTTAAAGACTTACTAGGGTTTTCAAATATATACCTTAGTCATTCGGTTGCTTTGTCTATTGAGTTCAATTAGCACCACCTACTTCAGAGAGATTTAGGAAGGTGCATTTGTAATTAATTTGTGCCCTGCATTTTAAGGTACTCAGAGGAAAGGCACCCTGAGTGCACAGGTTTACTATTAATAGTGTGGTTTTGCACTGACTTATAAATATCTGCCCTGCTTCTTCTTGCGCTTTACTTTACCCCCATTTTCAGGGAAATTATAATATTTTAGAAAAACAAATGTTAATTGGATGAAACCTCAGGAAAGAAAATGCGCAAATAACCTTGGAAATTATTATTTTTTTATGATTGAGGATGTTTATTTTGGGCATTAGTACATGTAAACTAGAAGAAAATGGGAATATAAAAATATATAGGATGCCTACCACATAATGGCTCCTTGCAGGAGGAGGAACAATAAATATTTAATAAAAATGCAAATATAAAGCCATCTGAGGAGCAACTTCTGCCATAATTTCACCATGAGAGACCAAGTGCAGCTGGGTTAACGCCCTGAACTTCCTTCAAGAGCTGGGCCTTCAGCAATTCATTTCCCTGTACCTAGAAAGGATTGAGCTAAATTATTTATGTTTTGGAAATGTTTGGCAGACCGTATCCATCACTCTGACACAAGAGCTACTGCATATTGTTCCAGCTGATGTTGCGTGACAAGCTCTCTTCACATGTAAATTGCAACAGCAGAATGGATCTTGCTTTCAGCTTGCTGAACCCTCTCCTTGGCCCCACTATGGACTGGGCAGGTGAGTGGACCTGCCACAACCAGAGCCTGCTGCAGAGAAGGTGACACAAACAAGGACAGAAAACTGGGCTGTTGGCTTAGACTCTGGGCAGCAATGGTTGAGGAACTGTGTCAAACAGATGAAAGGACGTAAAGACTATTTATGGTATGTTGTTTTCTTATCTCTCAGGTGTCTTTCAAGACATGTGATCTAAATGAATGTGTTCTCTGTAATAATTAAGTACTGAAACCCATTTAACTGATCAGATCACCAGGCAGCTAACAGCAAGAATACATAATTTTGCTATCTGCCTTCTTAGCATAATAAAACTTTTTTTTGTTTGTTTGTTTTTTGTTGTGTTGTTTTTTCTCTTTCCTTTTTCTTTGTTGTTGCTGTTCTTGGGGTTTTTTTTTACCTGTAGATGAGTAGAAAACTTCACTTGCAGAAATCTTGCATGAAGCACTGGTTATGACTTGTCGATGATGCCCAGGCATCCTGGGCTGTAGGCAGAAACTTTGCTTTTAAAAATGAAGATTAATAGACTGCAATTTGGTAGGCAAAGCTAGGGCAGATTTAAGATGAACAGAATTACTTAAACACTCCTGGCTGGGAGTAGGGCAGGCTGCTTGTCCACACTCTGGTCAGCTGAGCCAGTGTTGTAAGGAATAAAGGTGTGCAGGGCCCATCCACATACACAAATCTACTACAGGGTACACTTTGCATGTTACTTTATTTTCTCCCCAGGAATGCCCAGGAAAAAAATCAGGGATGAAGTTAGAACTCCAAAAAATGTGTGGCACCTCATCTCTCCCAAAGCACTGCAGCTCGGAGTACCTCGTGGAAGTCCAACACACGTGGATCTACCAAAATTCCTTCAGAAGTATTTGAAATAAGGTAAACATGAAACAAAATAAACTTGTACTGGGACCTGATGTTGCTTTTCCTTTGTGTCCTCAGTTCTTTCATCTGCCATGGAAATAGGAAATGCCCAAACTTGTAAATGGGGCAATCTCATCAGACAAAGATGCTTGCCAGTGTCACTGCCACAGCCCAAATTGTTGTCAGCTTGTGAGATTTCACTGGAGGCAGAAAACTTACCCTATTTTTCACCACTGGGAGTGGGGCATTTGTAGTACAGTTTTTTCTCTGAATAGTAACATAAACAACAAAAGTATTTTTCTGCCTGTGCATTGGAAAGAAAAGGTGTCTTCTCTAACTGCCAGCTCTGCAAATTCCACCTGACACCTGAAAGCAAAGCTATGATGTTTCTGGCTGATACACCATTGATGGCAACAAAAATGCAGCATCTTAGACTATGCTGCATAGCTGCAAAGTCGAACATGGGCCTCAGGAGACTGGTGTCCTTGGACATCCTCGATCAGAAGAACATGCCTGGCCATCTGCAGAGGGAGGAAAGCTTTCCCAAGAAGGAATTCAAGCTCTGTGTTGATCCTTGCTCTGAGCCTGCTGCTGGCAAAACAGCGCACTCACACCAACTGCAGATGGGCAGCTTCACAACAACTTTCCACTTGGAAAATACACTCCTGGTGAATTGTTTAAATGTTGGGGTCTAAGCAATCCCAGAGGTCACACTCTTTGCCCAAGACTGCCTTTTCCAGGGAATAGAGAGTGCTCACCTAGGCAGAAGCAGCAAAATGTGTATTTTATTTCTGTTCATTTGTGTGGCTTTCAGTTATATCTTATTTGCCCTTTTTGAGCCCTATCCCACAAGCAGTAGTCAGCTACCTGATGGGCATTCCTGGGAAAAATCACTGCTGTTTTACTCACGTCTGGGACTCAGTGATGAGTTTAATGTATGCAAAATCCTTCTTTTACCTTATCATACTGTAAAGAATCACTTTTCAGTTTTGCTTCTGCCATGTCTTGTGATGTAGGACCACAGCATGGCCCCATTTCTCTGTGCCTATGTCATGCGTTTTCCTTTGAGCAAACCCTTGTCAGAGGCCAGGATAAAATCTCCCATCTGTTTATGAGGGCTCCGAGCAGCAGCAAAGGACCAATGCCTTTACATCCAAGGCAAAATACACTTGGGCCCCTCTTTAGCTTGTGGTATTCCTGTCTGCTCAACACAAAACAGTTGATGAAACTCAGGATGCATGACAAAAAGCACATCTTGTCACTGTTTTGCTTCTCTCTTCTACTTCTGTTGGAGCAGCCCTTAGGAATGGTTTTGCTCTTTTTAAAGCTAGAAGCTGAGAATGATTCATCAGCCATAGATTTCTACAGTGCAAAGGTACTTCAAGCCCACTGTTTTCCTTCCTGGGCATGCTGTAGCCTAGATACAGTGGTGGGACTGCAGCCAACAGAGTAAAACCAGGCCCTCCTAATAGCATCAGCTTCTTTACACCTCTGAAACGGTGCAACAAAATAGTAGTGCCACCAAAAATATACTTGCATTCAGCCTTTTTCTGTTAACAATCCACACTTTGATAGCACAAGAGTAAATTTTATTTGTCATTAAATGTCTGCATTTTGTTCCCTCTCTCATATTCACTGCTTAATACACAATATTTATTCATTTTTTTCATTGACTTTAAATATTCCATCTGTGGTACATTCAAAAAACTTGTAGGTGAGAGTAGTTTCCCACAAGACCAAACTTTTCTTTTGAGAAGGATTTGGTAACAAGTTGAGCAGGCTGGCTGATTCCCAACCAATTATTTATTCAGAGAAACAATGTCTACTTGTGAGCAGACTGCAAAGTCCTTAGGATTGTTTCTTGCTCAGAATTATTCATGGGTTTTCTCAGTGACAGATAGTTGGTCTGTAAAAATGTGTGCTTCACAATTTTTCACCTGAAAAAAGCTCAGTCACTCAGGGATCTGGGAACGTGGTGATCCATACAACAAGAAGTACAACACTGTGCTACAATTGGTATGTTGACACAATGCAATACACCATCATGTAAAAATACTTAAAGATGTTGAGCACTAGGAAAAATGTTGGTGTTTTTTCAGTTTGCTTCTACCGGAACAACTTAGTCCTGTATTTCTGCAATGGCAATGCCAGCAGATCTACTTTAACACAACTCAAACAGCTTGACATGGAATTGAATTGTGCTTCATGGACATAACCCTTTGTAATCAAAAGGCAAGAAAGCCAACCAGGAGTGATCAGTTGCCACCAGGCTCTTTGCAAGTGAACTGCCAAGTAACACAGCTCCAGACACTATAGGCTGGGAGTAAGCAGAGACGTGTATGTACTACAACGAGCAATGAACCTGTATGTAGTAAAAGGCACCACAGTGATGAGTTCTTCAGCCATCTTGAGGGCCAACAAGCAGTCCTCATCAGCAACTTCAAATTGAGAGCAGAGACAGAACTAGGCAAGAAACACAATGGTCCATTTTCCTGGGGTAAAAAATACCAAGTATCTGCAAAAAAATTGGACCAGAATACAGATCTGGGGGAAATAATCTTGACTGGTGCTGATGACAATTTTAAAATCAATAATGTGGTTTTATTTGGAGCTACAGGGATCAAAGACAACTTCTGAGACTTCAAGAGGGACATAAAGAACATTTATCAAAGAAATACTGATCTTAAGAGTTTTCCCCATGCCAGAGAAGGTTTGTTGAAGAGACATTAGTGCTTGACATTAAAGATGATACATCCAATTTTGCAGTTAATGGGATCACATAGGGGCAAGATCCTGAGTGCATGCACATCATTGTGCTTGCTGTAAAAACACACGAGGATTTCAAATGAGCAGGTTAAAGCACAAAAAGTCAGAAGGCAAGGACAAGAAGAAGGGAAATTGTGGCTCTCTGCTGAACTTTGACATCTTTAGTGAGTGAGAGCTGCAGCTCACCAATTTTACTTCTAAAGGTACCTACAGATCAACATTTCCACTTAGCTAAGAAAAAGTAGCCTGTATTGCATTTTTTTTGAGCCTAGTCTAAATTAAAACTGGTTTTTATTCCAGGAAAGCAATCAAGGCAAAATAGTAAAAAAAAATGTAAGAAATAAGCTGAACTCTTCACTTACTAGAGGATGAGTTATCAACTATTCTAAACATCCAATACCCAAATTATAATATGTACAGGTAATCAAAGAACTGACACAATATGTGTTAAAAGATCCATTCTATACGTGATGCACATAACCAGAGATCTGTGTGGATATAGTAACATGAACAGATCCTCCAAAATAAACCATCATGAGCTAAAAATCCACAGTGTGTTGGTTTCTTCTCACCAATGCCTCTCAAGCTTGGAAAACAGTACCTAATTTACTATTTTTTTGTTTCTTAAAAAGCTTATGCTACAGTCTGATCTGTTTACATGGTAGGATAAGCTGCCCTACTTTTTTGTTGTTGGTTTTGCCCCGCCCCCCCCCCAATCTGTATCTATTCCTTCTAAGAACTAGAGTCTTTAGATAGTTAATCGCAGCACCCCCAAATAGAAGATTTATGACTCACACTTTTGCCTGTGGAGGGTGATTAACTACCAAGGGAAGACTGGATTTCATCTCCAGAAGCAACCTCCGATTCAAGACTTCATGATTTCTTCAGACATACCATTAACCACAAACATGCATTACCTTGTTCTTTTCCTTAAAAATATACAGCAAGATCCCTATCCCAGTGAACTCCACTGGAAATCTGCCATATACTCCATCCAGGCAATGATATCTCTCTTATTCAATATCATAGGGAGACCTGAGTAGCGACCATAACGAATATATTCTTTGATACAACACCACTTATGCAAATTTACCCTGTAAACTATTATTTCTCAGGAATAAATGTTTTGAAGAGCTAGTCTTTATCAACTGCTGTTTTACCAAGTTGTATATTTACACAGACATAATTTGCCAGTCCTTTTGTTCACTTGACAGCATCCAATTATCCCCTGAACTCCTTCACAGAACACTTAATTTTCCACTTTGGCAATTCCTACTGTACTTCAGCTAACCTTTCTGTTAAGACTCTCTCTCCAACCTGTTAACAGCTCTGGCTTTCAGGAGCTGCAGACCTACTGAAAAGTCCCACCAATTCCTTTTATCATGGCCCTAAGGCCTTCCTCCCCAGCTGGGCACTTGCATCTCCCTCACCTGGTTTCCGCTACACCCGCAACATTCCAAACTCAAGAACAGTTATTCCTCTCTTTAACTAATATTTTGTCATGCAGGCAAGACCTGATTGAGTCATTTATTTCTGCCTGGTGCACTCTGTAAACCGTCATATTTTACTTCCTACAAATTATAAGCTATAGTAATATATACCCCGTAACCATGCATTAACATTTGGTCTAGTTTTATTTTGCATAAATGCTAGCACTGACTTGGAATTGCTCTTGCTTCAGCACCAGGGGAAGAGGGAGAAAGAGAATGATTTTGCAATTAGTGATGCCTATCTATGCTCCTCCAGAAGATGGCTTCAGCTGCTGCAAAATCAGGCAAGAGCTGAATGTTTTAAAAACTTCTCTGAATTTTCTTCAGTACTCTTAGAGAAACTTTAACCAGAACCTGAATGATTTTCAAACATCTTAGTTGTGTAAACCCCAAGAAGACATGAAGCCTTTCAGATAACTACCACTGAATGAGGAAAAATAAAATAAAATCGACCACCTGGATTAGGATGGGGAAGATTTCATTTATTTGAGGCACCAAGAGGTTTTGAAATTGTCCTTAACAAATGCCTTCATCTCTGAGTACTAAACCACTTTTTTAAAACACACCTTGAGTGTTTTCAGCCTCTTTTGGAAAGGTGTCTCTCTGGACCCCCTAGTAGGTAGCACTTGTTTCCAATAGCCTGTGATGGATTAAATCTACAGTCTAGATGTTAAATGCGAGGGTACCCTCTAGTGGTAACACTGCTGGATCTTCTCCATGCGACACAAGCAGTCTATTGGACCCAACAGGTCTGCTCCCTGTGTAATAAATGCCATCCCAAATACAGGCTTTTTCTCTTTTTGCAATATTTTCATTTTCTTCTTGCAACTTTTTAATTTAATTTCTTTCCTACTTGCTGCTTCTTTACCTTCTGTGTGCTTCCTTTTCAATTCAGAACATCCATAGAGAAATTCAAACTATAAATTTCCCTAACCCTGACAGTGGGTTTAGGAAATCAGTGGAGTCTCTTGAAAGTAAAGATGTTTAGAAAGTGCCTTTATAGGCAAATTGGAATAAATATATTTTCAAATTTGAAGCCAAACTTATGAAAACATCTGCATTTTGATTGTGCAGACAAATTAACAGAAGGAACAAACACAAATCTGGCACACCAAGTGATCACTCCTCTCCAACTGCGGCTGCATACAACAAAATCCTCACATCCCTTCTGCTACTGCTTTTACTAGCGTTAGCACTGAAGAAAGCTGAGAACAATGGGAAAACAGAGTCAAAGAGCCAGCAGAACACAGAGCCTCACCATGGTGAAAATGACCTAAGGATCCTCACTCAGAGTATGGTGGCTCCTTTGCAGCCAACAGCATTCAGGTCCAAACTGCAGCCAAAGCAGCTTTCAGATCCTTCCACAGGTGAGGCTGTAGGTCAGCAGTGGAATGCTGTGGGCTCATAACACAAAGAAAAGACCATGCTCTGTCTCCTTACCAGCATTTAAAAAAATGTCTAAGCTTCCCTGAAAATGATCTCATAGGGCAGGTGGCAGTGGCTTGTTCCACTCATTAATTTCAGCTGATAATAAAATTATTATTTTTAGTATAATTAATTAAGCCTCAGTAGCATGGGTTTGGTTCTGTTCTCAAACAATTTATCTTATGAAAATCTTGCAACCATTCTCATGAAGATTCATCACGCTCTGTTTGTGTGCACATACAGGAATATAAAAGAACTGTCAGCTGCTATTTTTGTGCTCTGCCATCCTGTGGATTTCTTGGCATTTAATCAAAGGAGATTTCCTTCTATACATTGCTACAGAATACCAAGAGGTGGTACATGGTAATCACAGACAAGACGGAACAGAGCAAAGGGAGGGAGAAATCCATCTCTGTTCTTTACCTTGTTCCACTTTTTCCTTCCAGTGAGACAGTCAAAGGAATATTTGACACTTGTTTATTTTGGACAGTTAAGACCAGAAGTACTGCACACAAATCAAGACAGAAATTTGTTCCCAGGGATGGGTACCACTGTGCAGAAAGGGAAATGGAAACATTGGAGTACTTGGGAGAGTGAGAAGGACATTACCGGTGGAGAACTCTCACAGGTAACACAAGAAACCAAGTTCAGGCTGCTCACACACCCTCTAGCAAATATGTCAAACCACATCACTCGAATTTTTGTTCTCTGAAGTTGGTCTGAAGATGCTCTGGAAACCAAGAGAGTTTGGGAAATTTTACATCCTGCCAATTTTCACCTAGTAGTTCAATGCTCTTGCTGCCAATCTAGACTGTCAACAGAAAATATATATTTAATTATTTTTTTAAAATTACAAGCTGGTTTTCAACCAACAAAATTACTTCAGACCAACTGAATGACCTATGAGAGGTTGTGTGTGAAGTTTCATTTTCCCTTCTCAAAACTAACCGACAGAAGATACAAAGATGTTTACAGCAGGCACAGAAATTGATGGACACCAGCCATTGTTCAATGAAAGTTCCTTACTGTGGGAACAAGACTGAGGAAACAAGTTTAAATAACATGTTTGGGTGTTAGCCTCCAGCAAGTCCCATAGGAAGTGTGATTCCTTTAACTTATGATAGTTTGGGGAAAGCACAGTCCAGAAGCTACCTGCACTTTGGGATACTAGAAGAGTGTGCCAGTGGAAAATCAGATATTAATGATATTAGTGTTTTTATATTATTTAAGTCTTCCACCTCTGCTAAGGAAATATCAGCTGATATTTTAAGTTTAACTTATTTCATCAATCCACATCCGAGTTGTGGAACAGCATGAGCTTCCCACAGCCCTTTCCCAGACTTGCAGGCTGTTTTGGAGGTAACAGCTCCATCCCGCACTTTTGCTCCCAGTGAATGCTGCCACCATGTCCAAGGCTGACACAAGCAGAGAACTGACAAACTGTGCTGTCAAATTCATGCTGGCTTGCTAAGCTCTGCAAATTTTCACCTATGACTGCAGCCTTATTGGCACAATAATGTTCCCTTCGCCGGCATGCCTACCTCACTCAATCTACATGTTCAGACTTCTCTTCTGATTACATCCAGGTCCTCTGGATTCTCCAAGACTATTTTCAATTGATATAAAAGGGCACACATCCTACCAAATAGAGAGGGCATCATGGTGAGCACTCAGCACAGAGCCAAGATCTCACCTATGGCTGGGACATCTGCACCATTGACCCCGGAGGTGACTGATGCCTTTACCCAGACAGAGGTAATGACAAAGGAGGTATCTGCACAAACCACAGGCTGTGGGAAATGCCTAGTCCTGTCCCATGGGGCAGGGGCAGTCCTGCATGAAAAATGTGTGTGTCGGCTGAGGACCTTCTGAAGCAAGTTGTTGTACTGCAGGAGATGGTAAGAACACTGAGGAATACTAGGGAGACAAAAAAGGAGATAGATAATTGACTCCAGGCACATGGTGAGGCAAACCCAGAGCCTAAAACCACAGACACAAAAACTCTCCCATTAACAGGAATGGAAAGGAGGGAAGTGTATTGGAAAATAATGAAGAGGAATGGAATATTGTAAAATAAAAAAAACAAAGGAAGAAGACTTCTCTCAAAACTTAAGGTGCGCCTGCAGAACCATTTCACAGTTCTGCAGACTGAAAGGGAAAAGCAACCTATGCAAGATAAGCTGCCAGAGCTGATGATGCAGCTCACCTGGAGCACCGTATACTGATGAGTACTCAGAAGCAGCAGCAATGAATAATAGTCATGGGGGACTCCCTTCTCAGGGGTATTGAGGGACCTGTTTGCAGACCAGACCCGCTTGCTATAGAGGTCTGGAGTTTACCAGGGGCTCAAATCAAAGATGCAACAGAAAGGATACACAAACAAAGCCTTTAGCACTGTTGCACACGACATCCTGGTATCAAAACCGGAATTATATGGATTAGGTGGATAGACCACTTGTTGGTAAGGAACTGGCTGGATGGTCTCACTCAAAGAGTGGTGATCAATAGCTCAATGTCCAGATGGAGACCTGTGATGAGTGGTGTTCCCCAAGTCCACAAGTGCTGGTATTTGGTCCGGTGCTATTTAACATTTTTGTCAGCAACATGGACAGTGGTGCACCCTCAGCAAGTTTGGCAATGACACCAAAGTGTGTGGTGTAGTTGACACACTAGAGGGATGGGATGAAAACCAGAGAGATCTTGGCAGGCTTGAGAAGCGGGCTCATGCAAACTGCATTAAGTTGAACAAGGCCAAGCACAAGGTCCTGCACCTGGATCAGGGCAATCCCAAGCACAACTACAGGCTGGGTGGAGAATGGATCAAAAACTGTCCGGAGCAGAAGGACTTGAGGTGATGGTGGATGAGAAACTCAACATGAGCTGGCAATGTGCACTTTCAGCCCAGAAAGCCAACTGTGTCCTGGGCTGCATCAAAAGAAGCATGGCCAGCAGGTCAAGGGAGGTGATTCTCCCTCTTTACTCAGCTCTTGCGAGACCCCACATGGAGCACTGTGTCCAATTCTGGAGCCCCCCAACATAAGGAAGACATGGAGCTCCTGGAGAAAGTCCAGAGAAGTGCCACAAATATGATTTGAAGGCTGGAGCACCTCTATGAGGACAGGCTGAGAAAGTTGGGGCTGTTCAGCCTGGAGAAGGGAAGGTTCCGGGGGGACCTTATAGAGGGTTTCCAGTGCCTGAAGGGGGCCTACAGAAAAGCTGGGGAGGGAATTTTTAGAAGGGCTTGTAGTGAGAGGACAAGACACAATGGATTAAAAGTGAAATAGGGGAGATTTAGGTTAGACATTAGGAAGAAATTCTGTAGTGTGAGGGTGGTGAGACATTGGAACAGGGAAGCTGTGGATTCCCCAGCCCTGGAAGCATTCAAGGTAGGTTGGATGGGGCCCTGAGCAGCCTGATCTAGAGGAAGGGGGTTGGAAGTTGATGATCCTTAAGGTCCCTTCCAACTCAAACCATTTTGTGATTCTATTATGCTATGAATTGTTACTATCACATATTACTCCTGAAAGTATACATTTCTTTCTAGTTTTCTCAGTCCTACAAAAATGTATTTAAAAAAGAAAAAACACAGTCTGGATGTCTATATTCTTCCATTTCAGGGCTCTTCTCGAAAATATTTTTACTGCTATTCTTTCATAACCATGTGCAGCAAGTAAAATGCGTAATACTTTCATAATATAAACAGCAATAAATATTTTAGCAGTAACTCCTTATTGTAGGTCTTAGTTGTGTTTAAAAAAAAGTTACCTCTGTCATATAATTGTTTAGGTAAAGTCCATGAGTAAATGCTTTTGATAGCCAGGTTTTACAGGGCAAGTAAAAAAAATGTTATATATAAACAGAGATATGGTAATTATTTATTACTGTCACTGGAAAATGTTATATAAACATTTCTGCATTCTTCGTACCATCTAAGAACAAGCACAATTCTCCTTTGCCTCATACCAAGTGATCTCACATGGTAGACATGCTGAAATATAAGCCTAAACAGACATCAATCACTGTGGAATTCCACAACTCATTAACTTAAAGGTGGATAAAATGTTTAAAAAGAAAATTTAAAAAAAAGGGGTGGGGGGAGGGTGGTGCTGGAGAATAAACAGAGAGCAAGTGACAAATGTGATGTTTCATAATTAACATGAAAATTGCTAATACGTATCTCGTTATAGCTCAACATCAGCAAGACTGGCAGAACCATCCTCTTTAAAAAAAATAAAGAAATGTTTCTTCTTAATAATTCTCATTCATTAATGCTAAGTAGCCTGAAATAGTGCCCAGTACCCAGCACAGCATGTTGACAAAGCAGCTTCCAATCCTGTGGGAATGGTCTATTTCTGTAATGCAGCTTAATCAGTATTAATACACTTCTTATTTACTGAAAGGCAGCAATCACCATAAAGACACTTGCTATTTATACAGGAGCAATGTCTGTAATTCCATCAGAAATGCACTGCACTTCAGTACTCAGGATAACAGGGCTAAAGGCTTCCAAAAATTTACCTAATACATACAAGTATCTGTCTGCCAGAACTTTCTAACTAATCTGTACATCTCTGGTTCGAGTTTAAGGCAAAGCCTAAGGTAATATTTTTATTATTAAATAAATAACCAGTATAATAACCAATATTGTTATTTCTCTTTTGTTAAATGAAATATTCAACTTAATTAAATTCTTAGGAAAGATCTCATTCGGTCAGCCAGTGGCAGGCACACAGGCTCAAAGAAATAATCTGCTCTTTAATAAAAATTAGGGCATTTTGCAAGCATCAGCCTGTAGCTTTGTACTTTATCTTGCTCTAGCAGTCTATGTTTAGTCAAAAAATGCAAATAGAGGTGTATCCAGGCAATTATTTGAGGCACAAACTTGGGTAAAAACAGAGATTAGGATTGAATACCTTCTTCTCTCCAAATGATTCCTTTAAGGGCTCCTTCTATGTGCTAGATATTTTCTTCTGTTTTGCTAAAACCAGTGGCCTCCACTTACTTGAAGACTGCTAATGTTTTCAGCAAATAATCTATCAAGCCTCAGCCTTAAAACTTTCTTCAGTCACTTACGAAAAACTTGGGCAACATTTACTCCTGACAAACAACCTAATTTTGATTTCATTTTACCTAAGGGAGAGAATGTCTCTACAGGAAGAGCAACATTTATAACTACTCCTATTAAAACTCTTCACTGAGAAATACAGGAGAAAACATGGGTCTGAACCTATAACAGGTTACTGCCACTTTTTTTCCAAACTTACTTACTTTCATTAATAGTAAAGTTGCCCTCATTCATTCCATACTCTATTTTCAGGTGTGTGGACAGCACAGCAAACCCCATAGCTCTCACCTAGGCACCAGCAAAAGGAAAATTTTACACAGTGCCAGGATTGCTCTGAGATGATCCATGTAATGCACAGGTGGTCACCCGAGGCCAAGCAGAGCAGGGGCCCTGTGAACTAACCCACACAGGAAAAAAGAAGGCAATGTCTAAAACTCTGCCACTATTTAGCAGCTAGCACCTTGCTTAGGACTAGGCAGAGCTGTCTTCTCTTCAACACTATTGCAGCTGGGTCCACCAAAGTGTGTCCCTCCTGCATCCCTCCATCCCCCTGCCCCCCTGTTCATGTTGTTCTTGTTTTCTTTTTTGAAACAGCACATTTTTTAAAAATGTAGCTGCCAGTACCTCCCTTTTTATATGAGAGATCTGTGATAAAGCTAAAATGAAGAAATGGAAGATCTTGCAGCTCCATACCCAGTTTAAAAGGCTTCTGTTTTTGTTTGGTTGGTTTTTGTTGTTGCTGTTGTCGTGTTTTATTTTTTTACCTCAGAGATGCCTTGAATGGCATCTGCATGAGGAAAGGGGGAAGAGAAGACCCAGAGCTGAGAAATCCATTCCACCCTGGAAACACAAAACCAAAACAAACCATGCTCAAAATATATGCAAAACTCGCTAATCTAGCAATGAGGACATTCTCCTAGGATGAGAATTTATGTCTCTTCTAGAAAGTAATTGCTGGATAAAATAAACTAGTCCTTGGAGACAGCACTGAAAAGTCAACGTTTCCTGCCAGATGGTGCCACACACACATGCGGCCTGTGGGAGCTCCTCCAGCTTTCAGCAGCCACCCAGGACCCCAAGGAAACCCAAAACACCAGAAAAGAGCACACAAGCACAGCAGCTACTTGTGTTACAGTACTTGAGCTGATCATGAAACAGATACTGCCTCCATCACAAACTTCTTGATGCAAAAACAAAAGTCCAGATTGCTACATTTACCCCAGTACCTTCAGAAAGATGAAGACAAGGCTCTGATTTTGGCTTTATTTTGAAAGGTTGGCACAAAAATATAGTGTGAAGAGTCTGATGAATGCAAAGAGCATGGTGCCATGGTTACCAGTCACATTAGATCCCTGACTGAGCAAACTAGCTGCAAGAATGATTTCTGTATAAACAGAATTACTCAATTATGTCAGCCATGTGTCTATAAAACATGATGCAATTGGATTTCACAGATGCAGGATACAGTTTGTGTTTGCTCTGCCTGCATGTAGACTCTTCAATAAATACTCTTTTGCTCTGCTCAGCAGTCACACTGCCTTCATACTGACTTCACCTGTTACTCCAGCTTCAGTCTGACTATCAAGAAATGGATTGACATGGAGCTGGCTACAATAATTACTTTGTTCTCAAGTCCTCTGTCATATAATTCCAGGCAAAATAAAATCTGCCAAGGATTATTTATTTTCCCTTCTCTAATAGAAAACATATATTTACCTTGCATTACATAGTAGAAACCAAACAAAGCACTGGGATTCCAGAAACCTGAGTATCATTCCTGCCTCTGAAATTAAAAGCATAGCATGATGCTGATTGCAGTTTATCTGGTCTAACCCTGGGACAAAAGTAGGACTACCTTCAAAGTTACAGCAGGGTGCTGACAGCTGAACTAGCCAAGTTTTGAATACATTCAAGGATGGAGATTTCACAGCTACTGGACCCTGTTCAATGCTTTACTAAGCCCACTGAAACACTTCTCTATTGGTTAGGTTAATAAAATCAAGAAAGACATCCTCTTGCTCTGCCTCTACTTTCACATCTGCAAAGTGGAAATAATATGAAAATCTTTCCTTAAGTGGTCAGACATTTGCTGATGAGAAGTACAGGGACAGCCAGTTATTCATTTCTACTTAAAGATTCAAAGTTAAGTCTGAGAAAAGCAACAATTTTAAATGGAATCTTAATCCCAAGACCAGCGCTGTGTGCAGCTCCTGCTTGCAGAGCCAAGACGTCAGCTTGGACATGAAGGGTTTTGCAGTGACATGATCCTAGCAATGAGAATCCCAGAGACTGAACTGCTGCTCTCATGGGATGGAGGTTTCCTTCACCAAACACAGCAGCCATCACTGGGGTAATAGTTGAGAGATTAAAAATTACTGAGGACATTGGATAACCCACTAACACAGCAAATCCTCTAGGACTCCATGAGGAGGCCAGATCCCACTGTGAATCAAGCACTTATTCTTGTCCTGGATGCAGAAAGATTGAGGCTGCAAACTAGTCACAGTTACTTGAACACTAACCAGCACTGACTTAAAGATAAGCATAAAGTATAACAGTGCAGCATCACTTCCAACAACAGGACAAAGTGCTGAGGCCCTGACTCTTGCCCTCAGTGAAGATTTCTACAGGATAAGAGAACAAGCTGTGCCTTTGGCAAATACTGTCCTGAACAGGAAGCATTCATCTACTGCATGCCGGTGTTAAAGCTGGACAACACACATACATGGGAACATCCAAAGGTCCACTTCCTCGGCATCCATAGGAAACATGGGGCACAAAACTACCTTTGGGATAGCAGAAGGTGCATTTGACATGTTTATTAAGTTTGTATCACAACCAAATTGATTATATATCACACCCAAACAGCAGCACCACTGTTGACTGCTTATCAACAACTCCTGTTACCTACTACTGTATTGACATAGGTTTTATATTCATAAAATAAATTACTAAGTAGGCCTTAATGCCTTCTTCATGCCAATACCGCATCAGGAATTAAAGGAGCTACATCCATCAACAGCTTGTCACCAGTAGAGTTGAGTGGATGATTTCTCCAAGGCTTTGACATGACAACAAAAATAGCATTGGGTAAAAGAAAAAAAAATTAATAAAAAAATCTTCAAATAGAATTGCAAGAGTTTTTTCTTCTGAGTTTCTACCTTAGAAAGTAATACTTCGTGGTCTCAGACTAATCCAAAAGAAGGCTAACCCAAATATAGCTGATAAGTATAATTTGGCATGTTTTTTATAAATAGTACTCTTTCATATTTCACTTTATATCTCTTTATGAACCTTATCCCTTCAAAAGCCTTTGATCTATGCTATCAAAGGAAATATCTGGGATCCCTATCTTCTCCTGTGCTACTTTCAGCCATTTCACTGCCAGATAGCCACTGTGGACAACACTTTGTCAAACTTCAGGTGCTGGTAACAAATTTTGGAAGCAGACAAGTTATGCTAACTCTCCACTTGCTGCCATCATACAGAATTTACAAGTAGTTTTTGAAACTTTTTCTTAGTCTTTTTATCACTGAGCTAAATGTGGTGGTGTAAGAAAGGGTTAAGTTAGACTGCTCAGGAGTTAGAGGGTGCAGGATGTGGGTAGACTTCTCACTGTTCTCATCTCATAGTCTCTGATGGGAATTCTGAGGAAGGTAGCAAGTAGAAGGTATTGGAGGTATACTGAAATCCAAATTTATAAGTTATACCTATTTAAACTCAGTTTAATGTCTGTGGAGTGGATGTCAGGGAAGTGTAACAGGGCTTATGGGAGTGCAGGTGGTCTGACTTGCACAATCTCACACACCACTGCCAAAATGAGGAATTACACAGAGACACTTAGGTCTTAACCAGAAGCGGCTCATAGCCCATTTGCAATACTGAGGTGAGACTGTGAAACCAGAAGAGACAGTTATTCCCTTTGTGCTTTGATCATCATTTGATAAGCCATTACTTCTGCCTCAAAGTGTGAATAAAGGAGGGGATTAAAGACAGAAAAATAATAAAGGATGGAAACAGGCAAAACATGCAGTCATAACAAGGGCACAAATACTCTAATTTCACCCCCCAGTAACAAATTTTGCTTTTAATCCTTCACTGGCTGAGAAAGGACTATGCAGATCTACAGAAGTAATTATTATATACAATTTGTGTCTATACTAAATAAATTTTAAAAACCAACCAGGAGGAATTTCTACCAAGTGATATTGAATGTTCAAAGAAAATGAAGAAAATTCAAACCCTTATTGTATATACTTTATTAACTGATTTTCCAATGGAAAGGAAAAAAGCTGCAAGTAATCCCTCATTTTTTCCCCCCCAATTGTGTCTCTACCAATAATAACACTAATAGCAGCACTGATGACAGTAATGGCTTAGTTTTATTGCCACACTCATCCCCCCAGTACAAACCTGTTACTACCTACCTGAAAATTCTTCAGTGAGTAGGATCCTTAGTCCAGCTGTTACTGCAAAAGATACAACTCCTGATAATATTTGAGGCTTTTCTTGCAGCTTACTAAAAACTGAAGGTCATAGAATGGTTTGTGTTGGAAGGGACCTTCAAGATCATCTAGATCCAACCCCCCTGCATTGGCAGGGACACCTCCCACTAGATCAGGTTGCTCAGAGCCTCATCCACCTGACCTTGAACCCTTCCAGGGATGGAGCCTCCACAAATTCCCTGGGAATCCCCTCTGAGTTCAAGTGTTACCAACAACCAAAATACATGATAACAGCAGGCAGGACAAGCATTTATTTTTTTTTTCCCAAGGTACAGCACAGACAGGAAGATCTGGAGCACAAGAAAGGCACATGCCTGCCTTGCAACACCAAACTCAGAGTGCTGAGTTTTCAGCAGGTGTCCTTGGCAGACCTCACAACTTGTTTCTGAAACAAATCATAATGCAAAGAGTTGCCAAGAACTTGCCATCCTCCTAGGAAGTCAGGAACATGTAATGAAAGGGATTACTAAATGGGCCAAAATAGAAGTCTCCATTGACTAACTCCCCTCTGATGGACGAGGCAGCCCATCACTGGGATTAGCTCCATGACCACAATGACTTTGGATGCCCCACACAAGACAAAAATATCTCTTCATCTCCTTTTTAGCACATACCTTCTGATTTTAATAAATCAAGTACCTGTTAACATGGACCCATACAAAGATGTGCATAGGGAAATGCATTTAGAGAAGTACATATGTTTTACCTTTTAAAAGGTAAAAAAATAACTGTCTGTGAAGAAATTAATCTCCTACTTGCTTTATATGAACCCTTCTAGACAGACAGAGGGACAGCTACATATATTGCTTTATCTTTCATTCCATACATGAAGCAGTAATATCTAAATATCTTCGATTTAAAACAAATATACTCTATACTAATACCAGTGTCTTAGAAAATAGCCATTGTAGAAGATAACATCTTAAACTAAGTTGCTAATTATAAGAGCAGTAATAACAAGATTTAATGTATCAATACTCAAGATAATCTCTAGGCAGAACACCAGGAGGCAGGTATAGGAACCCACACTAAATCTGGCTGAGATGTTAAGACACATAAAAAGTGAATTTTCAGCAAGTACAAGTAAATCTACTATATCAAAGTAGTAATTGTGTCACGTATTTTCACCTATGCTTATTCTGGGTATTTCTAATGCACTCACATAATTGGACTTAATTTCTAGACAGTGACTATATATATATAGGACTAAGTGTGAAGAACACTGTTTTCACAATCACTTCCAATGCATGTATTTAATTTTGACACTTTCTGCTGGTGTTTTTTTGGTGTGCTGTCACCCATCCCTCCCATTTTTCTTCTCTATGTTTTTTATATCCAATGCCTTTTCATGGTTGCAGAGAGATTTATTTTTTTTTTGGGGGGGGGACATAACAGAATATGTGAAGTCATCCACAATCCAACTTTAAATGGTTATTCTGGGAATCCAGAATTTTTCTTCGTCATATTTTTCTCTGGAAATCGGACACTTGTTCCCATGTCTGCTAAGATTTTATGGAAGTTTCCCATCCCCCACCACAATTCGCTCAGAGTAACAACAGGAAAGCTCTGTTAGCTGCATACAATAGCAAAACAGAAAAAGAAAGCCCAATGCATTCGAAATTACTCCTGCATGTCACTAATTGCATAATGCACCACCTATAAACTATATAATATATATAAACGGTATATAATGCACAATAAAAAGTGGCACTATAAATACTTAAAGACTTTAATATAGTTTAAGAAAGAAAAAAATTAAGAGATGCTGTGAGGCAACAGAGAATTAAAATAAAAGTAGCTAACTAAGCTTGAGCTTGAAGGTAGTGTGGAGACATCAAAACACTGAACAGTTAACATAGCAGGGCACAGGGACCAGCAAAGGCAGTGTTTAAAGTTAAATTCTCTCACTCATATTTACCACCACAACAAAAGTAACAGCTTCCAGTTGACCAAGCCATGCCTAAATAGGTCTACATGAACTACAAATATATTCATTAAACAAGAACAAAGAATAAATGAGAAGGAAGGTTTTTTTAGGCTGATAAAAGCCAGAGCCTGAATCCAGACACTTATTTATAAAGTGACTCTGTAGTTCAGAAGAGCCTGGATAGATGGTGCTGCCTTTAATCCTCTCTCATCTCCCCAGAAGTAACATTTCAGAGCTCTCTTTTATCAGTGTGGGAAGAAGGTGGCTCATCACTGCTCCCACTGTTCTACAGACAGGATGGAGAAAGTTCCAATCATAGAAAAATTAAGATTTCAATTGAACATTTCTCTAGGAAAAGAGTATAGAATTCCATTAAAGAGAACACCATTTCTTTGGAGAAAGATCAAGGATTTGTTTCTGCAGGACTTGCAGCATTTCTTTGTGGAAGCTGCTCATTGCCCCCTTCCACCACACATCTGGTACACTCTCCCTAGACTTCATTCTAGAACTTCCTCATGGCAGCTCACAAGGGACGAAAACTATGGCATATTGTAGGGCTTGATAGCTAGACACCCCCAAACTCCATCTGTTTTCAATTTCTTTTATATCCAAAACAAAAATTCTCCACAATTACATTGATCTCTACAGTACCTGGCATGCAGAAGTAATATAAATTAATAAAAAAAGCAGGTATAGTTTCCATAAAGAGTATATATTTCAAATCAAAGCTGATCCTCAAATGAATCTTCACATTTAGTCAGGAAGTTTTGACTCCAGGCTTTCATATATCTGAGATCCAAATGGGATTATCTATTCACAGCTTCACTAGAAGAGATCTGACAAAACTATCTTAATTCTGTGGTCTGAAGAGAAACAGAGACCCTGGAGGAACAAAAGATTTCTCTTAGTATGTCAAAATATTTTTCAGCTGGTGATGATTTGCAATAGCACCTTTAGGTTTCAGGTTGCATGCAGTTGTTCTGCAAAACAACCACAATGCAAGTAGTCCAGTTTCACAGGCAGATAATCTGAAACACGGAGCAGCTGAAGTGCTTGATCACAAAGCAAATCCATCATATTCCTGGCACATGCACAATGCACAAAACTGAACAAAACCTTTAAGAAACATTTTACTGCTGGGTACTCAGCAGAATTGATTGACATTCAGATCTGTTGCCCAGTGGAAAATTTTGATAATACGGTATCTATTGTCATCCCAAAACAAGATGAAAAATTGAAACATTAATAGATTCTGTAGAACAAAATGCACTAAATTTAGCCATAAAGAGAACTGACTTTATATAATAATTTCAATGTTATTTTTCTTTTCTTGGATATACCTTCTCCTGCAAGTTAGTGTGGGGACTTGTAGCTCTTATTTTCCCCAATGAGATATTACGTCCATTATGGTTCCCCGATCCCCCACTATTTTTATCAAAAGAGAGGAAAAAAAAAGCTACAATAAAACTCCAGCAGCTACTTATATCCAGAGCTTTTTCTGGCAGAATACTGCTGCTTTTCTTTTTTTTTTTTTTCCTAATTAAGAGTTTAGGTAGTGAATGGAATTCACTAAAACAAAGTGATAAAAACAAAGATAAAAACAAAAAGATTTGTATTCCCAAGTAGCCAAATGACCATTAAAGTCAAGGTCACCTCAAGAGTTAGATTTAAGTTATTTCACTAGAGACATGAAGGTAAATCTTTCCTCTCTCTCACCACAACACTATTGCTTAGTGCTGGACTCTTCCCCCCACCTCCCCACCCAGGAAACTACCAAAGCAAATAATTTTTGACCCAAAGCAAAATAGGAACAAATACAAGTCTTACATGGTCTATGGAATGGGGAAAACCTCCTCTTTGAAAAATAAATATATTTTTAAGCCAAGCCCATTGGGACAAGCTGCAAGCTCCAATATACCTCTAAGTGTCTTCATATTACTCTATTTCCCATGACAGTCCATGTTACCACATTGTCAACTGTGTAAAAACAATGGAACATCCTCAGGTTACTGAAGTGAGAGAAGAAAAGAAGGAACCCACAAACACTTCACGTGAACCTGTGAGCTAAGCAGAAAGTGTAACGTAGTGTTAAACTTCACTCTGTTAAACTCAACAGTTTCACTTAAGAAATATCCTGGCTGCTCTGTTGGGGGTGACACACATTTCCCAGTACAGTAAGTGCACAGGTCTGGGATATGCTGTGTTTTGGTTTTTTTTATTATTATTATTTCCCCCCCCTCACACCATATTATCCCTATGTCTTCTGGGCACTCACACAAGGAGAGGTTAGTAAGATGCTCTCAAGTGGTTTTAGAGGTAAAGCATATCGATTTGTTACTGGCCATTTTGTCCCTTTTCTGATAGCTGAAGTAACTCACAGAGGTTGTGTTGCCATGAACAATTTCATGGGGAATGTTACCAGAGCCATACAGAAGTGTCATCATGTCCCTCTGACATGGACCGCATTATGTTCTGAATATGTGTGTGTACATTAATTACAGTCAATGACTCACAAACCCAAAGTGACTCCTATCTTGCGGCTACACCGAGCAAGCCATGCGTGTCAAGATGAGGGCCATGTCCTCACATGCACATCAACAGCCCTTAAACATTGCATATAAATTTGCACATTTGAAATGCCCGTTTCCACCAGCAAAAATGAGGGAAAAGGATTTAAGCCTTTTCAGAATAATTTATTTTCTAAGAGGATATCAGGGAAGTGGGTATACAGTGAGCTTCAGAGCCTACAGGTGCACACCCTTAGCCAAGCAGAATTAATCACTCTAATTAACACTGCCAGGGTCAGCAATATAAAGCAAACATTCACATACATGGGGGAAGTTCAATTGTGGTAGAGGTTGTCCCTATCATGAGACAGGAGGTTATCTGTGATAACCATACAGAAATAGCAATTTGGCTTTAGAGATATTTCATATTAACAGCAAACAATAATTCTTACAGAGTCCACTTTCAAAACTATTAGAAAATGCATTATGATTCAGAGCTCGTTAACAGATTCAGCATAAGTGACTGTTAGGAATTGCCTAGTAAAAGCAAAAAGGGAATCAGTCACTCCAAATTGTTTACCATCATACCTTGTCTTCATCAAGATTACCTAAATTTATCCCAGAAGCATTGGATTATACACATATGTTAATACATAGACAGGAGGAAGGTACAATAGCTTGTGTCTAAATACAACAGTGAGTCACCAACCAGGGAGAAGATTATTTTTTTCCTTGCCTGTATAGGCAAGATAATATTTATTAGCAAGTTAAAAGCAAGATTAGGGCAGGGAACATTCTCCTTGGAGAGAGAAAGCTTTTTCATTATGAGGCTGGTCACAGACAGGGGCCCAGAGAAAACATGGGATTTCCTTAAGCTATTCTGAACCAGATACTGAACAATCTGACCAAACTGGAAGCTGACACAGATTTAAGCAAAGGGTTGGATTAGAGGGCTCTGGAGACCTTTCAAATTTAAGGTATTCTGGGACCTTAAGAGCCAAGATGGCCCAAACGCAGAGGCATCTCTGAGAATCTGGAGTATCCAAGTAGCTACCTGAAACTGTGCTCAGACTCTATTTCCTGTTCTTTGAGGCCAAGCAATTTTTATTTTCTTGCTGGTAGATTGTTTTGCAGTTGCTCTGAGTGATAACAGCACATAACTAATTGTATCTCAGACTTCAGGAAAGTTGTATTGTACCGACTGTAGAATATTACACTCGAAGCATTGCAGGGGAGTTTTGGGAATATAAGGCTTAGGGGAAGAGAAAATGCATTGGACTTGGAGCAAAATAATTTAAATCCAATTCTGATGCTTGCATTTATCTCCACTGTGTTTTCTAACATAAATAAGATATTCTTTTCCTTCTGCACAACAATAAGCAATAACAATCAAAGAAACATCTGGGCTCTGCTCTTAATAGCACTTTTATGCAGCTATAATGTAGAGTACAGGGATTCAAACTGGAAGTAAACCAGAAATGTTAATTTGACACTTGGAACTCTACTACAGCTGTGCAATTCTAAGGTATTTTAACTGTAGATTTCTGCTGTTCAGTTATATTTTGTAACAACACTTTATTCATCCAGAGATGTTTTCTTAGTAATCATCACTCATGTTTTGGGGGAGTTTAAACTTACTTTTCCTGTTCTTTTTCTACAGAAGGCTGTAGAACTGAAATCACTTCAAATCCAGGTTTCCCTGTATGCACTGTGTCTCCCCACCCACTATTCCCTGCCATGCAGCAGGATTAATTGAGGTACACAAGCTTCATCCCAGGTGAGATACAGACTGACTTGCAGGGTTGCTGCTGTCTTTACTTGATCTTTGACTGCACTTGTAACCAGGCAGTCCACCAGCCAGCACACCAGGGATGGACTAGTTTAGGTACAGCATTGACATTTTACCTAGCATCATCTTCTACTTATCTGACCAGGTTTAGAAAGGGTACATGCTGAAAACCCCCAAGGGATATTTAAAAACATCCCTCCTAATGTTTCTGTCACTGGTGGTGGCATAGCAATGCTTGTGCAACACACTTAAAGTAACACACTTCAAGGAATCAACCTTCAGTAACAGAAACACAAGAGCGACCAAAACTCTGAGGGGAGAAGTATAATCCTACCCCAATGCCTACCTTGTCACAGCTCTTTGAAAAAAAACAAAACAAAACATAAAACCAAAACACCACCAGAGCAAGAGACACTGGTTAGAACATGCTTTACCTGAGCTGTAGTTTGACTGCAACTGCAGCTGTGAACCCATGGTAGTGTTTAAAGTGTTCCTTGCAGAGTAAATTATTTGCACACCAGTTTATACAACTTGTACCCCTGGGTAGTCAACAAGCCTCATATTTCCTTTACCTCAACATAACGTTTATCTACAAAAGCTTCTGAGGTGGCTTTCCCTTCTTACATTAACAATGATCTCCTAGGAAGAGGGAAGGGCTTTTAGTTTTAGATAATTACTGAATCAACTTTCCATTGAAACACCACCTTGGTGCTCTATGAAGATACCTTCTAAAATGAATGCAGTTGATGCTGCTGGAGCACAAGAGCCGCTGCCCAGCATCGACTGAGCTGCCAGAAACGCTGCGCATTGCCCAGCACCATTTGCTGTCTCATCATCTTTGTCACTCCTGCCTCTTCAGTCAGAGAAAAGCCTTGGGGTCTTTGCTCTTTCACAACAAACAAAAAAACAACTTATTTTGGGTTCCCTGCTAGCACCTTGAAACTCTAGTCCTTTTCTCATATTGCCTACAATAACACAATTTGTAGCAATGCAGGAAGCAAGCTAATTAGCTACAAATGTCTGCAATATTCACAAGTACTTAGTACACAGCTGAGATCAGTAAAATGCCTGCATCACATCTCCTATTTTGTTATTCCTCTTTTCCGTCTCATTAACACATGGTCCATTTCCTTCTCTCTCATGGTTAGATATCAAACTCTTCAGCAGGGAATTACAAACAATCCACATTTCTTGACTTGACATTAATTATTTCACTAGGAAAAAAAAAAGTTTACTTAGTATCACAATTTATATTTCCCATGAAATCTAATAATCACCAGCACAAGCTTATCTCAAAAATCTCACTTACTTCATAGAATCATTGAACTGTCAAGGTTGGAAAAGACCTTCAAGATCATCAAGTTCAACTATCCACTCTACACGCCCTAAGCACTAAGCCATCCTATGACTGATTACTTCTATGGGTTTGAAAAAATTACTTAATAAATTTGAGTCAAACACTGCTTTAAGATAAATAAGGATTTACTTTGGTTAACCAGAATTCTACTTTATATCTTCACCAGCTTAGCAAATTTGAAACAATCCCGATCTGTCCTACACAAGCTAATTTATTCCTCTTTTTGCTAGCACCAGGCAATAATAACGATACACTTGACAGATGTCCATTTAGGTTTATTGACATAGCAACTTCATAGTAAAACTGCATATATGACCAGTACATTGGGAAATCCATAGGAGAGGAAGACACTGTACAATTGCAGAAGTTACTTTCAGTAATTGCTGTGTTCCACCAGTTATAGAATATTAGGGGCTTCAGGCTGAAAGAACAAATTCCAGCATGAGATTTCAGACTTGGTAAATTGCTAAATTGAAAACTATGAGAAACATAAGAAGCTGCCTGGAACGCACTTCAAAATATAACTTGGGAAACTGATGTGTAGCAGAGAAATAGAAAGGGACCAAAGAAAGAAGAAAGTAACATTATTATAAACTGACCACCTTCACAGCAGCAGTCCATACACCAGTAACAAATTGGTGTAACATCCTGCTTATGAACAAAGACTGACAACACTTAGCATTTTATTGCAGGTGAAAAGAATAGGTTTGCCATGTCGACATGCATACTTTACAGACTGACAATTCACAACCACCATCACCTGAACTGCAGGCAGAAACTCTGTGAGGACTGCATTAACTAAATCAGACAGCTACACACAGAACTGAGCCTGAGAATCCCAGTCACAGGAATCACACTTGCATCTAAACTCAGAATGTGAGCTGTACCCAAAGTGTTGCCCATAAGTTATTTACTTACAAAAGGGATTTTAGTGAAGGAGGTTAAGTAGTTTGACAGAGATTGTCTGAATATAATACATGTGGAGCAGGAACAAAATTAGTAGCTACAGTACATATGGCTGGAGGCAAAGGGGAGAAAGAGAAATGGCAAGAGGGAGGAAAGCAAGCGAGGGGTCTACAGTGGATTCATCCACTAACCCTCTCATCTTTTTTTCTTTCTAAGGGAATCCTTGGATATGGGAAAACAGTTAAATTCCAGCCTGTGCTGATAACTACTACACAGAGCAGGCGATTAACTTTCAATAAAATAATGACTTCCTCTTCCCCTACAAAAAACAAACAAACAAAACCAAAATGAAACAAAAACTATATTCAGAAAGAGAAACAAGCCATGCCAGACGTTATTTTATGGAGTGATCTTAAACTTCCAACTGCTTATTTTCTGTCCCAGTCCATTATAGCACTCCATGAATCAAACACGCAGGTGGGAAGCCACTGTAGCACTTGATTCAGGGTGGAATTACACCAGTTTAAAACCACTGAGGATCATATTTACGACACTAGTAGGGGTGGGATTGAACACCCAAAAACTCCCAAAAGCCCAAAGATTCCTATGAATAAGTCCCCAAAATCAGAATTCCATAGCTGGCAATTGCAGCAAAGCTCCTCTGACTCTCTGCAGATCTCTTTTTCAGCAAGAAGTTTAATTAAGGTGGGTTGCTTTTTTGCTTTTCACACAGGAAATTCCCTCTGCATCTGCCACACAGAGCAATTCTTCCTTTTTCAGGAACAGGAATCCCTGAAGCACATCAGCGTTATGCTTGTGCTAATTATCAACCATCCTTATATTTTTGTAACATTTTATTTAGTTTGTTTAAAACTTGAACACTAATCCAAGGCTAGCCATCATTTTGCCTGTGCATTGCTAAGATAACTGAAGAAGTTAGTGGAATACATAAAATACTGGAAAAAATCAAAGTTTGCCCTACAGCACTTCAAGTTCCCTTTCTAAATCAGTTCAGGGAAACAGGAATTGGGTCACTCTCATTTTAGATCTTTCAACAACAAAAAGTCCGATTTTACTGAATTTGGTAAAGAAGCCAAAATTGTTGGTTAATTAACACAACCATTTAACTTTAGAAAATGAATCAAGTCCGAGAAGTGAAAATCAAGGTTAACTTAAGTCAAGAGCATTGTAAAAGAATAAAATGAGTTTTATCAGCATCTCTATGCCACACAGTATCATGAAAAATAAAATGGGTAGGAGAAGAATCCTATTCCTCCATGCACTTTACCCAGAAATAAAGAACTTCAGTGGGTGAAACTAGAAAGCAGTAGTGGCATTACTTTCAGGCAGTTCCGTAACTATCAGGGACACAGCAATTATTTTTCTCTTCCAAACATGTAGAGAAAACTAAATCACATCAGTGTTGTTGTTTTGTTGTGGGTTTTTTGTTTGTTTGGTTTTTAATAAAAAGGTTTTGATTAAAAGTTATATAGTTGTTTAGAAATAGCAGTAACATTAAACACAAGGCATGACAAATTTAAATAGAGTCACACTAATGCCTCTAAACCTTTCCTGTTTTGTAGCATCCAGGAGAAGGAAAACAACCATCAGATGCCATACATGTGCCCCCAGATGCATGAAAAGAGGAAAGCTTTGGGAATGTATCAACACAACATTTCTGTTTAGAACAGTTAATGATTTCATGCTCACTTATTGATATAGGTTAGTGACGCATCATTGAAACAAATACTATGATGTGGCATCAGCCTGCATCATTTCCTTAACCATAGCTCCCAACAGACTAATTCAGCCTGCTCAGAACGATAAAGCACAGCTGCACAGCTACACTGCCCACAGCTTCTGAGCTGGCTCAATTATAGCCATAGCTAACATGACCCTCCTAGCACCCATATGAGCTTCCTTAGCTCTGTCCAGCCACAGAGACTCTCAAAAGACCATGAATTTCAGAAAGCTCAGCTCAATCCCAGCCAGAGACACAGGCCATAACAACAGCCTGACTCAGTGTGAGACTGAACAGCTTCCATCAAGAGGCCACTCACAGCAGGAACAGATAAAACCCAGAAGCAAATGGCAGTGTGCAAGGAAAGAGGTCCTGACTAGGTCACAAAAACTACTTATGGGAAACTCTGTGGCTGCAGAGCTGAGCGTCTGGGAGCCTCAACTGCCTCACAAAAGTGCTGTTCTTCCCTGGAGAATCTTTACCAGTGTGCAATGGGTAATTAGGCATCTGCTTCATATATCACAAAAAAACTTGTATAGGTAAGAGTGTGACATACTAAAGAAGTCAGATTTTATTTGGACAAAACCTAGAAAAATTAGTGTAATCTATGAATTAAGAGAAAACCACTTTTAAGATCCCCAAAGCCTAGAAGTTATTTCCCACAGTGAACTTAATTACCTTCATTTGTCCAAAACTTTATGCACCTTATAACGCGTATCACACATTATTTTCGCTTCCTGGGATGTCTTTAGCAGTCTCCACCATCCATGCTGTTCTCCCTACAGCCAAACTAACAACCTCCCATTTCCAACAGATTCACAGATTTTTCTTTACAACTGCAGCCAAGAAACTGGATTTTTAAACTTGAGTCAATTTTAAGCATAGTCAACTTCATAAAACATTCCTTTTGTTTGTGGATGTTGCAGGAGGATCACACTGCACAAGAAGACACAACATTCATGGGGTCTGGGGTTGCTTTTTTTGTTTTATTTTGATTTGGTTTAGTTGTTTGGCTTTGGTTTTTGTTTCATTTTGTTTGATTTAGGGTTTTTGTTTGCATTTGTTTTGTGTTTGTTGGTTTGTTTTTGTTTGGTTTTTTTGTTTTCTTTTGGTTTGGTTTTTTTGACACAAAACCCCTCAAAGATATGCCCTCTCAGCCAATCTACCACCTGTGCTCAAATGATTAAAAATAAATATTGACATGTTAACTACAGAAGCAACAAAAACTAATACATGCTAGCAACAAAAACTAATACATGCTATCAAATATCCACATCGCTTTGTCAGGGAGAAGTCTATAAATTGACCAAACTCACCTGACAAGACAGTCCAGGAGATTTTAACCAGATTTGCAAGTAAGAAGTTTCTCTTGTGATTCTGAGGCAATCAAACAGTCCCAGTGCCAGAGCCCCTAGAAAGCTGCGTAAGAAGCCTCACAGTCTGAGGACCAAGCTCAGTTCCTAAAACATTTGCAGTACAAACTGACACAAGCCTTTTGGCAGGTGACAGGTTGTCGCACTGGGTGTAGTTGCCTGGGCATTGCCTGCCCTGTGAGGAGAGGCGGGAGCTGCCCCTGCCAGACACAGGCAGTTCCAGCCGCTCTGCTCCAGGGCACAGCCCCTCAGCCTGGCCAGAACTGGAAAAGTGCTGCCCAGCAGTGAGGAAAATGCATCCTTCTTCAAAGCAATAAACACATATTGTCTTACTTTGTGGTACCAGAGGGTTATTACATATCTATATTACATATATACATACATATATATATTACATATATATGTGTGCACATGAGCGTTTATATAGCGTGTGCTGCCTCTCCACTGGCAGCACTATTTCCAGCAGCACAGTTGCAGCTTCCAGTAGCTACTGAGAGCTCAGTTCTAAGCTATGCTCTGTGTGTTTTGCTATATAAAAAATAATATATATAAATATATATTGCCATGTTCCAGTACCTAAAGTGTGGCTACCGAGAAGATGCAGATTCCCTTTTTACAAGGAGTCACATGGAAAAGATGGGGGGTAATGGGTGCAACTTACTCCTGGGGAGATCCCAATAGGACACCAGAAGACAAATTTTCACTATGAGAACAGTCAGACATGGGAATAATCTCCCCAGGAAGGTGATGGATTCCCCGACATTGGACACTTAAGATTCAATTTGACAAGACTCTGGGCTATCTCATCTAAAATATGTTCCTATGTAGAAAGGTTGGATCAGATGATCCTTGAGGTCCCTTCCAACCTGACATTCTGTGAAATAACTGCTTTAAACTAAACACAAACTGACTACACTGACACAAAGGACTGGGAAGGAAAGAGCTCTTTCAGTTAAGGCTTCCCCTGTAGCCCCTTTCTGCTGTTTCCCAGTTCTCATTTGCTTCTCCTCCTTCTTCTGCAGTGTCAAATAATGCCTGCAAGCCAAAACCCAGACTTTTTTAAAGAAAAAGAATATTTATGTATGAGATTCTCCAAGCTGCAACTTCTTTCTTTTGGCCAGTCTTATGCCAGAGGGTCCTCTTTCCTGTTAACAAGATTTATGAAAAGGTTTCAAGGTTTGCTGCAACAGTTAAAATCAAGTCTGTTACATCAGGTGAAATTACATGGGACTAGAAAGACTTCCGGGGGCTTCTTATGGCTAAGAAAAATGGAAGTGTTAAAGTTGATATGAAAGGATAAATTTTATGTTTTATCTAGTGAGCTTTAAGAAGAGCCACTGATTTCTAGCAGGTACTGTTTTATAGGAAAAACACAGTTCCTAGGAATTTGACAGCAAAATCTAACTAGGTGATAGGTTTGGGGAGAAGAGACAGTTTGCCTGGTTTTGTCATCCTTGCAGCAGTGAAGACTCAACCCCACTCACCTTGAAGTCCATCCTTTCCCAAACAAGGCAACATGACTGAAGACAGCAGTGTAGGAAGTGGCAGAGCCAGAATTCAATGTCTAAAACTCAGACCCCTTGCTACCATATTGACAAGCTCTGTTTGGTTCACTTGCTGTAACAGGTCCTTCTGGTAAGATGGTCACCTCTTCAGCAGTATTAGGACATAATTTCAAATATGCAGTGTTTATCCTGATAGATTATATATACAGCTCATCTGTCTCCTAATGCAGAAGGAAGTCAACCATAGTAGTTCTGATACAAAAACTGATTAGAAAAAAAAAACAAATGATATAATAACCAAAACAGATGATTTTTTCTTCCTTGTTTAGCTTTCAGAAATAACCTTATGCAAAGAGTGATTATTGTTGTAATGTTAAAAAATGAGGGGGAAATGATAATAAATAATGTAGTATCTTTTATAAGCACATCAAGGGCTTTGAAACTTCAAAATGTGAAGAAGGGTCTTTCTTACCTCAGTAAGATAGGAAATATAAGGTATCGAAATAAAAGAAAAAGGAAATATCATCAGTTGCTGCCATAGCAGCAAGAAGAAAAAATTTTTTATATAGGTTGCAAACGGAAGTGCTCCTGAAAGAAATTATCACTGGAGAAATATTTTTGGGTTAATAATATTCATCAATAAAGTGGGGAGAAGAAAAAATGTGCTTTGAGGAAAATAAATATAACAATTGAAATTTTGTATTTCAAATGCCTGCTGAATAATTTCTAAGTTTTCTAAGATGAATTTAAAAAACATTTCCCTCCTCCCTTCTATTTGGATGGAGACAGCCAAAGTATGCTGCAGAAAATAGGTCAGTACTCCAAACTTAAAAATCCAACCTGAGACAAATGCAGCCATACTAGCCGTTTCTATCTCCTCCAGTTCCATTTCCTATGTGTTACCCAAATACCTAAATTACCATGTAGAGGGGACATTCCCCTTCTCTTTCTCCAAGCCATCTCTGTAATATGTATCCAGGATGTACCTGGGAAGCCAGGGTACTACACTGGCTTAAGCTCAGCATAACACATTGTTCTCAACTTGCTGTGGATGGCCTGACCTACCACATAACAGCATAAATACCTATGCAACACCTGCAACACTGGAAGAGACCGACCGGACAGAATAGACTTCAAATCTTTATTTAGCAGCTCCATGAAGCACTGGTTCTGCAGACTGTGTTAAAGAGGGAATCTCATTGCAAACTAAGGAAGAATAGCACAGGAAGCAATTGTAGGAAATGATACGCAACTAAACACAGATACGTTTTTCCTTTTCCCTGTTGGATGGGTGAAACATAAAACATAGAAACAGCACACAAGACCTTGCACAGCTGATATTACTTTTTTTTATGCCATGTAAATCAAGGCTTGAAATCAACACAGAAAATTTGGGGACAGACGTCTTACTGATATAAGCCATAACAGTTACAATCATGTAATATGAGCAGACTTGATTCAATTTTTGACTGATTTGTGAACACAGCTCAGGCTGCTATTTTGCCCCTTTTCCACTGCAGTGGGTGCACCTTCTTTCCTTTACTGATCGGGACTGCAATTTTGGGCAGTTTGGAACAAAGAATCAGATCCAAACATTCACCAAAGCTGCAAGATGTCTACACAAAATCTGAAAGTGTATGAGACATGGTTTGGAGAATTTTATTCAGCTTTCTGAGTGCAATCAAGAGTTGTGTCCTCTGATTAGGATTCTTTTTTTCTCAGGTTTAAATACTGATGCTGTGTTTTCTGATTAAGATTTATAGTGTTTGCTACAAATGATTATTATAAAAAACAAACAAGAATAAATCTTTATTATTATTTTTAAGGTTATTTATTTTTCTCTAAATTAGGGGTTGATAATTTTAACTTTCTACACTCCAACCTCCCCTTCTAAAGCACCATCTAAAGAAACCTGATCAAAGATAGGTGGTCTCAACTTTTCAGTAGCTAGAAAATCTTTCTTGCTTTAAACCCTATCACTAAAGAAAAGGCCAAAGATGTTTTTTTCCTAAAATTTTCCATCAGGTTGAAGTCAAATAGGAAAGATTTCAGCTCCAACAATGAACTCTGAGTGTGCAAATCATATGTTAATCACTGATGACTTTTAATTAGTTCTGCCTTTAAAAAAATACACCTGCATGTGCCAAGCACTTGGAACATCCCCTTCTCCACCCTACTGCAGTACAGAAAAGAGCATACTATGCTCTCAAAGAGGAGGCGAAACACTGAATATCTTGAACATCAAAATGATCAAAGGGATCAGCTAAAATGCTCATTCTATCTTCTTTCCACTTAAATACTTTTTCTCAGGAGGCAATGTATAACTCTCAGACAGGATTTCATCTAAACTTGCAGTGAGCATTTATATTTGTCTAGCTTGTTACTGCAGATATCATTAAAAGAAATGTAGTAATACTCTGTCATCATCCTGACAAATCCTGAGGGAATGTAAATGCTTTACAGACAACATCCTTTCAGATCAAAACCAAGGAAGGTCACTGAAGAAATCTGTCTGAACACTCAAGCTCATGACATCACCAAAACTTGTAGCAGCTACGTGATAAATGGCAGCATAGCACTCCTGGATAAATGTACAAAGATTTAGCCTTATCCTGACAAGTTATTTGTTCCAGGAAAGCTGCCAAAACCAAAACATCATAATTGGAGAAGATTTCTAGGATTTGGCCACAAAATAGCAAGGATTTTGACTGTCTTTTTCTGCTGCTGATCACAGAACAGCAGAGAAAGGCGGCAAGCATCAAAGTCTGCTGACTCACTGTTTTTCTACCTTTCTGTTTACACAACCCTTCTTGTGCTACGGAGTTGCTATAGTACTGAAGATCTGAATTAATATACAAAGCTTGATGCAATGCTTACAGTCCCCACAGTCATCATTAAGATGCCAAAAATATAATTAAGCCAGAGAAATGCCTGTGCAGCAAGACTCCATCACTCCACTCCATCACTACCTGCATTGTCTTCCAAGAGTAACAGTCCCCTCTTAGACTCTATCCCAACAGGCTACTACAAGGCTGGCTAATATAACATAGGATGGAAACATTTTTAAGAAGTTTTAATTCATACCCAATATTGAGAACAATTTTTCTAAGACTGTTTTACTAGACTACTTTATTTAGACAACCTTCCAGAAGTTTAACAGGAGTGTGTAAAGGAAGGAAAGTCAAAGGAAAGAAATAACCTAACTCCAAAAACGTGCACTTCGTATTCAGTTTGTTCTTCGTAATTTCTATTTAAAATCAGACTGTGTGTTTGTATTAACAGCCAGGGTGAAAATGCATGAAGTAGGATTGAGTGGAAGATCCAAGATCTGCAAAACTACAAGGCTTTGGTGCGCTTTCCTGAAGCAGTCCCTAAGAAAAGCTCTATAACCAGCACCAACTGCATCCCTCTAGCAACAGGAGGCAGCTAAATAAGTAAGTAGATTATTAAATAACTATTCTCAATTGGCTCCTCCTTCTGCAGGAACACTTTTTGTATTTCTTTGCCCCGACTATGAGTACTGATAGGAATAATGACTGAACCGCTTCAGTGTCCAAGGTTTTCACCTGCAACAAAACTGTTCTGTTTTCCCAGCTACAGAAAGGTTCAAGGCGTTTAAAAATAATAATAACAAACAACACCTGTTATCAATAAACACAAGGGTTTTTCTTTCAGCAAAAAGTGTTTTTACTAGCAGCAGCAAATCACCGAGACTGCTGCATTTAGCATCAACAGAGATGGAAACTGGCAACAGCAGGATTTTACAGCACCTTCTTGAAGAAGATTGACACCAGAGATCAAAAAGGCACTCAGTTACTGAACCTACACAAATTATTTCATTTATGTCAAGACTCTTGTTCAGCACAGGACCACTCCAATATTTCTTTCCTGGTAATGTGTATGGAAAAGAGTAACTTGCACTCTTACATGCTGCCCTGGTCTCATGTACGAAACAAGTTACTATTTGTAGGCAAAATATTGCCTTGTCTGCCCTTTATTCTGTGCCTCCTCTCTTCCCACACACATTTCCTTGTTTACCCTCAATGTTTTGCTTTTGTTGGTTTGGGGTTTTTTGTGGTTTTTGGTTGGTTGGGTTTTGTTTGTTTGTTTTTTGGTTTGTGTTTTTTTGTTTTTTTTTTAAATCAACCCAAACCCAAGTGCCTATCACCACATTTGAACCATCAAGAAAGGAGAGCTCATTCTGGAGGGGGTAAGACTCCAGGCTGCAGGGGCACCAGTAAGAACCATTGTCAGCAGTTCTGTACACAGGGTTGTGAAATTCATTTTTATCCTAGACAAAGGCCTAGATATTCTGCTCTAGAAGTGAACCTCACAATGATTACCACTTCAAGAGGAGTTTTACTCGATTAAAGCCTGCAGTATTAACTTCAAGTGAAGAGATCAGACAGAGGTCCCCAAGCAATTACATGAAACAAAGTCACCCTTACAGCATCTTCTCTAATAAAACCAGGACTCTGTTTTATACTATTTTACTCTCAAAAGACATTTTCTAACTAGGTTTTCAACAGGAATTCAGCTTTTGCAATTCACAACCCCAGATTAAGAAATTCAGCCCATAGGTCAAAGACACAAATTACCTCCTCATTTCACATAAATCTCCTTCCCCAACACAAAAGTTGGACTCCTTTTTTTTTTTTTTTCTAGAGACTAAGTGAAAAAATCTGAGCCTCTTCAACTCTTCTACCCCTCCCTACCAATTCTATTCAAACGAAGCTTGTTATACCCTTTCTTACGGTCCCCTCTCACCATTTACACACATAGTCATGCCTACTTCCCAGCAAATCCCTTGAACTTGGCAAAGGAGGCAGGCAGGAAACTTCCAGAGTTCCTTTCAGGTATTAATGGCATCTGTCAACTATACATATATTAATTTTTTTTGGCTATATGAAAAAAAATGTGCCTAATTTTGATCAACAGGATTGCATAAAATTTATTAACAGCAGTATGAATGCTTTCTCAGTGTCTGTCTCCTAAGTTGCCTGACACTTCAGTTTTCTGCAACTTAATAATGTTACTTACTAAAAAAACACCAGTCTGTGAACAGGTTATTTGTATATATTTTCATGAAAGCAACAGATCCCAAAATTCTACTCTGAAGAAATATTTGCTAAAACTGATCTTAAAAGAAATTTTTTTCCAACCTTTCAATTAGAGGAAAAGTAGCAGGGGAGTTAATCTTGTGTAATTACTCATGATTGCAACTCAATATGTGATTTATATCAATAGACCAATAAAAGCCTGCCAGAATATTTATTAAAACAGTCACAAAAGGAAAAGTAGAGGACATGAAGAAGCATAAAAGAGTTTTCTGAAAGATCTACAGAAATATTTTGTTTGACTTACCTGTTTAAACTGTGCCACAGTTTCTTCCCTTCTAGAAAATTATTCTGTGTAAGGAACATTTTCTGCAGTTCACATGAGTCTATGAAATTATTATGTTTTAACATTCAAGAAGTTACCTCAGATGTGATTCAGGTTATCTTCATCAAGTATGTAGGCATGGAATGAAATGAAGATTTTTCCAAATGCCTTCAGAAAAGTTCCTAAAAGTAAGGCTGAAAAATCAGACATTCCCCTGCAGATTTTCTCTCTGTCATTCTGTTCAGTGCTTTTTCCTGTCTTCTGCTGAGGTCTAATGAAATCTTTCAGCAGCTTTAAAGACTAATATCCTGTACTGAATTCACTTTTCTGCATGTGGAGTTTTACTTCATTCTCTGTAAAAGATTTAAACCAAGTTTGTTGCCTTGTCTGCACCCATATTCTGCATTTTTTGCTGAATTCCACAGTCATCATCAACTTATCCATGTACTTAGTTTAAGCACTCATCCTGATATAAATCACAAATACACAAAATGTGTATGTGAAGCTGACCAATATTTTTCTTAACACTTACTTTAATTGTTACCTAACCTGTTGCTCACTGATGCAAAACTACCATTTGTCCCTTGCTACAAGGGAACAGAGCAACGCACACTTTACAAGCTTGCATGTTGGAGATGACATGCAGAACAGTAAAGGAGTGAGAGCCAAAATTTCAGTTCTACCTAAAACAAATGTTAAACTCCCCCCGGCCAGAAAAAAAAAATTAATTATAAACCAGAAGTAATGAAAAAAGGCAAGCTCCTCATCCAACTTTGTTACTGCAGAAACCACCAAACTACTGATGAACTTCTTGTTCTTGCTGAGGCATCCAGAAAATCCAAAGGATAAAACAGATTAACATCAAAAGCTATTTTGTCCTTTAACAGTAATGCAATGAAAGTGCCTTTGTGTAGCTTTTACACACAATACAGCAAACCCATGGCTAGTGACTGTGATATTAATGCAAAAAAAAAAAAAAAAAAAATCTATTGAGTAGATTCAAATAAATGCAAGCCTTGGGGAGAGGGAAGAGACTGAAGTTTAAAAGTAACATATTTATGTCCTCTGCTTATATGAAGTTTGGCATATGGACACAGACAACTTTACCTGAGCTTTTGAAGCACTAACCTGCTAAATAATAAGGAATCAAATGCCTCCCAAATTCACCACTGCATTTGAAGAATATGTTTAAGAATTAAGGTTAAAGTAGCAAAAAACTAGATGAAGAGCATGAAGAGTCTGACTCACTCCTGAATCTTAGATTTTTCAAAGTGTCAGAGCTACTAGCTGATGGCATGGTGATAAGGGATGAGCACAAACACCCATAAGGCAAGGCTGAAAATTGGTCTAAATATATCAGGATAAATACCATTTCTAAATTAAAAACTTTAACATTTCTGCTATTTTATAAACATTATATGCGAAAATGAAACAAGGGCACATTGCAGTGATGGTTTAAAAACACAAACCAAGTAAGCAGCCATTTTCTGGAAAAAGAAAGGGAAAGAAAGTGAACTTGTTGGAGCAAGTTTAAAAAATTATTTTCAGCAGCATTATGCTCTTGGTAGGGATCAACAACAATTTCATTAAGGCACACCCTGAACTATGTCAGCTGAAAGCATCTCTGTCTCACTAGTCGCCTCTCCATGAGGAGGAAGATTCCAGAGGAGCGTATGAGGTCAAGAGCACAGATCCTGGAAAAGAGCTTGGCCCAAGTACTTCATGCTGCTGAGAATTTTCTGCTACTACTGCAGACACTTGACTCAGGCAACTGAACCCTTTCCTCTGACAGCATCCCCAGGGAAAGTAAGGGGACTGTCTGGCAACAAGTATGGTCTCTTAAAAGTAATGCTAAGAAACCTCCTGCTCTATAAAGCCACTGCAACATTAAATTCTGAGGTCAAGCTCCAAGAAATTGTTTGGTACTTGGGTTCAGCAAGAAAGTAATTTCTTCTCTGTGCTAATGATAAAGAAAGAG
Organism: Apus apus; assembly: GCF_020740795.1. Taxonomy (NCBI): domain Eukaryota; kingdom Metazoa; phylum Chordata; class Aves; order Apodiformes; family Apodidae; genus Apus; species Apus apus. Next base: position 45,640,062 of record NC_067284.1, read on the forward strand.
AGGAGCATGCTTAGCCACAGATCTAATCAATCACCTGCAGAAATCAATTTGAAGCACCTCTAAATGTTAAAAGCAAGTGCTGTCTGTTTGTATTCTATGTACAACCTTTCAACACCTGTAAGAACCCAATGTGCTTAGCAGCAAATTGCGTTTCAGAAGGTATTTTTTGTCACAATAGCTTAACTTCAGACTTCTCACTTTACACTTTAGTCAAGGTAAGCTTGCTGCTGTCACCAGGGGAGTAGCAATGGGTGTGCTCTCCCTTTCGCTCTGTAGACGATAACATGCTTTGCCTATTCTGTCTGCAACTAGAGCAGGCTGACTTCTAGTCTGTAACACCAGGGACAGGGAATGCTGCAGTGCTCAGCCATTGCACAACAAATGATCATGTAAAGGACTGTTTATTTAAGCAACTCTTCTCCATCCATGAAGCTGGGGCAGAGGGTCTGAAGGAGGGGAATAGAACAAAATCCAGCTAACTCAGCTTTGTAAGAGCTGAGACCTACCTGTCTTCTAGTCCTGCAGTTCTGGAACAGTGTGAATGGACCTATGGAGCCCTCCAGGTCACTTATCACTTCAGGTCTTACAGAAAGATAGATGCTAAATAAACCATTCTCTAAAATATTTTTTGATATAATTTCCCACATTATTTTTTACATAGTCAGGTTATGTAATGACATGTCACACTGACAGATTTTGAAAACATCTACTGTTACTTTTTTGAACAGGCGTAATTCTTTAATTAGCAATACATCAACACCCAAAATAACCCACAGAAGCCTCCTGCCTCTTCCCAGTGTTGTGTGACCTTTCACTATAGAAGTATCACCAACAGGTATTCTGAAACACGTGAAGAAGAGGTGCAAGAAGAATTGTTGTCCTAGTGACATATTCAGTCCCAAATAAAGCAAGAGGTTGTGCAGATAAAACCAGAAGAGGTGAGCATTTTAGCCCAGCCATTTCTGATAACACTGAAGTAGTCTAGCAGTGGGGTACTGGATTGTAGCACATGCTCTATGACTACTAAACAGAAAGTGTGTTACATTCTGGGAAACGTTGAGATGCACTCACATAACTAGAAGCAATTAAGCACATATCATTCTGCTAAGTGGACTAAAACCACTCATTGCAATTTCTCATGTTCAACTAGTATTTGCTATGGTACAATAATGAGTAATACTCATTAAGACAGGGGGATGCTACCTGCCACAGCATTTCCCTACTTATTACTTTTTCCTCCCCATATAACTCTGTCTCCAAAATTTCTGTAAGCTTTGCCTTGCAGAGGGAAAAATAAATGTCTGTGTCAAATCCAACTGTTGGCAGAAGCAAAGGAATGATTGGTCCCAGGGAGAACTGCAGTGAGTCTGTTTAACATGCTCTAGCTTCCAGGACTGTTAGGTTCTGCAGGAGCATGGCTATTACTTAGCTATCTGCATAGGAATACGATGTTAAACACCACGAGGTGAAGCTGAGCCCTCAGTTAAATCACTATTTCCCAGCAAGACACAAGGATCACACGAGTACAAGGAAGGCTACAGTTCAGGTCTTTCTAAATAAAACAGGCTGAAGTTAAGTAATGAAAATAACATTTTCCAAGCATTTGGCATAAAAAATGAGGAAAGAGAAGCCAAATGTGCATTGCCGAAACCAGTCAAATCCACATTGGGAATACCATGGTTATACAGTTAGTGCTAGAATATTTAGTAGAATTATGAGTAACTCAGATGCATTCCATTTTTTCCTGACATAATTTAGTTCAGTTGCAGGGGTTTTTTTCAGACACTATTCTTATTAACCTAGCTACTTATAAGAATAACTCTTGTAAAACTTGAAATCATTCTTCATTTGGAGTTAGAGAGTTCAAGTCAAATTAACAAGTAAAAATCATTATCAAACATGAACCTTTATAACACATTCAAAACCCTAATGCTTTCATGTCAAGATATCTGAACTTTATATGGGCTGTGGGGATTCAAATCTCAGTGTTTTATTAATGAGAAAACCCAGGACAGGGAGTGAAGATTGTTTAACAGACTTAAATCCATGAAGAATTTTGTATTTTATTTCAAATATACACATACAACAATCCACTTCTGAAAGTGAACACAAACTTTTTTTGATAGAATGGACATGCTACCTTTCACAAAAGCCCTTCCTGACACTCAATTAAGAGTATCTTTTCCTTGAAAATATGTTGCCTGTTTTACACCTACTCAGAGAGCATCAATTTGACTAAGGCAATCAGGCTTGAAAAACAAAAAACAAAACACACAAACATTTAAAAAGCTACCATCAACAAATTGCAATTTGGTCTTCTGCAGGACATTAACTGCTCCTCAGTGGCTGATTGTCTAAACAGATGAATTTATTTTCGAGGCAGTCAGATTTCTACATACTTCTGGAAAAAATAAAGCCAACTACTTATCCATTACCAATACTGCTGGCACATGCATTTAGAATATTTGATCTAAAATACAGATAGTGGTGATGACAAATGAGGAATAATTCTGTCACCTGCTGTTCTTTTGGTTAATTAAAATGACCTCGGGAAAGCAGACTACCCACAGAACTCAATGCTACCCTGCTAATCCCTGAATAAGGAAAGAGACTGACTGATCACCAACTTCATTAACAGCAGCTTTCAACAATCCCACCTGAAACTCTGTAACGGCTTCCAGTGTCATTTTTTAACTATTACAAATTGGTTTCTAATTTATTATTCATTCCCAGCTTGGGTCTACAGACTTAATGCTGTTATGCTTAAACACATAAGAAGCATTTTGTATTTAAGCTCAAGTGCTTTAATGTTTCCCTTAAAAACTTCTGGAGTTCTGAGAAACATTTCTGGGAGTAGCTATTGAGTATATTTGAGTAGCTATTAACTCTATTACAATAAACTTAAAAGCTACTGCCCCATGCTGACCATTCATCCCTCTCACTGCTCCTTAGCAGAGGACAGCCTGGACTATTTCCTTAACTCCAGGAACTTAACTGAAGGGCCAAGGTCTGACTGGAAGGAGAGTTTAAGTAAGCTCCAGTGGAAAGAGATAGACAACTTCAGCTAGACCACTGCTCTGTATATGCTCAATAAGACAACTAGCAAACCAGAACACCAATGGGTGTGACAGCTTTTGCAAAGAGAAAAACATACCAGTTATGTCTGCCAATGACTTTGTTGTTGTTCTAAAACAAATAATTTATCCTATCATTTAATAGGACAACCTGGAAACATTGCTGTGAGTATGCACCACAAGTCACACATTCACATTCTCACCAAGAAGATATCCACCAAAACCTAAAGAACTATAACAGAAAATAAGATTTTTGAGCAATTGTACTTCCAGCAGAGGCCCTAATCTTGCAGGATGATGCTTGGGAGAAGGCCTGGAGCCCAACAAAACCGCTCTTACTACACAACAGACACACACAAAAAACAAACATATCTCAAAATACGAAGTGAAAGATTACAAATTGCTGTTGAGTATAGAGAATTGCTATACATCTTGAACTAAGTTGGTGAGTACTCACCTCACTTGGCAGAGTAAGGCAGACACAGTCCAGGCCAGATGACTCCTTCTCCTTCCACTTCAACAAGTGAGGACATCTCAAATTTCTTACTTTCTCTCTCCCCTTCGTTTTCTCTCCCATGCTACCTTGCTCACAGCAAGCAGAAACCAAGAAGCTGGGAAAAGCTTTCTACAGACCCACTAGACTGCCCCACCTGAAACAGCTGTAACAGGGCAATGGAGAGGAAGGAGCTGACCCAACTGCAGGCAATTAGTTTCTTCTGCGCTTGAGGGTAGATAAGAGAGTTTGCCTCCCAAAAAGGACAGTTGTTATTTCTACCTCCTGTAAGTAGTTTACTGGCCATCAAAAAGGACTTCTGCAGCTCAAAGCTATGTTTACCTTCCTTACTTCTGGGTTGAGGCAGAACCTGTACATGTTTTAAAAGTGCTTTCTTCTTGAAGTTGCAGAATAATGCTTCATGAGTGACTGAAAGGCTTCTGACCTGGAAAACCTGGATTCACTATCTTGGTCTTAATGAGGCAGAAAAAGGAGTTAAATCTGTGTCTTTATCTGAAGCCAGGTTTCAGTGTTTGATGCACTCAAATGGCCTTTTATGCCTTGGTAAATATTCTAGTTTTGTCCTAGATGAAGGTGAACACAGCTTTTAGTTCCTCTTTGTGGTACACCTATAGTGAACTACAGCATGAGGTTTGGCACTGTGATATAATGGCAGAAAAGTGATAATGTCCTGACTATTCAAATACAATCTGTAAAGGGACAACTGTAAAATGTGTCAACAAATAAAGCAAAATTAAGGAGGAAGTACCAAATAATATTACTTTTCACAAAATGTGTGTCTATTTTTTTAAAAAATAGCACAAAGAATTCCAGATTATCACAGAGCTATACCTTTTGTTCCATCTGAGTACTGGAGCTTAAACACTGATATAGCTGTAGAAAGGGTAAATGAGACCACATAAGATATTTTAATGTAGAAAAGGACATGGAGTTTAGTGATTTAGGCACTGGATTTCAAAATAAAGTAAGGATGAGATTATTTTTCTTCATAGTGTGTTTTGGTAGCAAATGGAAGATTAGCTGTCCTCTTGTAATTTGAGAAAAGTTCTCATATTTTTTTTTCCCCAAAATTATTTTGAAAATTAATTGTATGTACTATAAATTATTTCTTTATCAAAAAGTATTTTCATCTCAGAAATGTTTTGAGTATTGTATGTATAAAATCTAATTGACTTTTGAATTGAAGATTTCAATAATTGTTTTGAAACAAACATCACAGAAATTATCTTTTATTAAAATGGACTTGGTTAAATAATCATGAGGCTTCTACAAATATTTATACTTCTCCAATAGCAGAGACTGAACATGATAGGATAGAGATCTGTGTAAAAAGGCTGAGCTATTCAGCAAGTTATCAAGCAAGCTTGAAGGCCACGTTTCCAGGAGGTACTTAATTGCTTTTTAATAATGGAAATATTTCAGAACTTTCCTCAGGGGCCATATACCCCTTGCATTAGCTCCAAAGAATGACTGACAGAATAAAACAAAAATGACAGATTAGGACTGATACATATTGGCACACAGGGAAACAGTATCTCTATCACAAGGTGTTTAACTGCCACCAGTTTTTCTAATAAGAATCAAATAAAAGTCTAAAGTGTACAATATAGTATGGTTGGTGGGGGCTTGCAATATTTCCTTACGTATGAAAAAGCACTGGGAAAGCCTGGAAGTGAGGGATAAAGATGACCCCATCAGAAACAGGAAAGCAGGAGACAACCTCTCTGTAAAGCAATGATCAAAACGAACTACCTACCTCCTATGGAAATTGTTTCATTGTGGGGTCTCAGCAGGATGTTGGTGGGAAGAAATGCAGAGAGGAGCTGAAACAGCTCTTGACACAGTGTGAGAAAGCTTCTGTTGGAGTGAGGGATGAAGGGAAGTTAGGGAAGAGATGCAGGATGGGCAATGTGCTCAGACTGATGAGTTAGGGATGCTGGTCTGGAAACAGGTTTGTGGATGGTTACGAGTAGGTAGGGCCAGAGGAGAAAAGACATAGTACAGACAAGAGGTGCTGGCTTTTGTGGTTATCACCCCTCATGATACACCTATTTGCTGTTACTATTTTAAATCATGCAGAGCAAACAATGAAGAGAAATTCTTGTAGGGAAACCATTCAGTAGCATTGTCCATCTGTGTACTATGTGCAGCAAGAGTCAGATAAAACTACAGCACAGCATGCAATTTTATAATGAAACTATTTTGTCATTCATTTGCATGTGTGAGCTCACTTAAAAATCACACAGTCAATCAAATCCAGTTATTTATGTCTTGGTGATGCAAGATGTTCTTAGAATAGAAGCCTGTCTGGTATGTACATATGTTCATTTTCTGTAATGATCCCTCATTTTATTTCATTTTCCCCAGACTGCAGCAGGAAGGCAGACTATTATGAATGGGAGTCACATCATGTCATTGATGAGCTATAATGTCAGAAGGTCTGAGGCTAAACAAACAGCACAGTGAAACTAACAGGTAACAGGTAGTTAGCACTTTTATATATAGCTGGAAATATGACTGTGAATTTGCCCTTTGAGGCAGAGAGGTCTCAGGAAGGTGGCAGAAGCGATCTGTGCAATCCACAGCCATTAATGCTTCCTCCAAGATGGAACTTTTTTCTTGAAGAAAATAAAGTAACAAGTAGGAAGTTGATTGTAACAGGAGAGAGCAAGATGAGAAGAGCAAATCTTAGGCATTTCTATTTCAGCATTAAGTAGAACATAAGCTTTTGTTAGCTGGTGATTGTTTCCCAAAAATGAAACATCACTGCCCCCTTCTGTAATCTAAGAAAGCTGTATTCATCAGCTGCCTAAAATGTAAGGAAAGGTAGGTAGTTACATACAAATTTACACTGACAAACTTGCTCAAAATACTAAACAGAAAGTATTACTTGGCTTTTCCTTAATTATTTTAATGCCTGGATTAGTCCTGAAGAGCTTGATAAAGATCAGGCCTCAAAGGGAACAAAGAAGGAATACATGCTCTGGAATGTATTGATTAACAGTCTGTGTATGAGACAGAATCATACCCATTTCTAAATTCATTAAAAAGCTTTCATAATTTTCCATCATTCATTTATATATTATCTGGGGCTCTTGGCTAAAAATAACTAGCTTTTCCTCATAATTTTCAAAGAAATTATATACAAAGTTGCTATTAAATTGCCCTACGCTCCAGAAAAAGTGGAAAATCACTGACTGGATAACATCTCTAGTAGGAACCTGGAGACACTCACACACCTCTTTACATCAGCTGCAAATTTACCATCCAGGCCCATGATATGCTGATTTAGCCTCCCTTTTTGCAATGTTTAGAAATCCAAAGCACCTTTGTTGGGCTCTTGCCAACCTCCATGTAAACAAGCAATTCCATCGTTGTGCCCGCATGATCATATCCTCCACACCAGACCTTCCCATGTCACATTCTTGTGCACCTGAATCTGCTTTGGGACCATGTCTGTAAACTGCCATGACGTGATGCACCCTGGCCATGGCATGTGAGGAGAGGGGGTCACAGCACAACATGTGGGGCTCATCTGAATTCATGGTTGTATTGCACTTGTAGCTTTTTAAGCTCTCCTAGTATCTAAGCTCTCTATTTTTTCCATTTCCTGAAACTTGAATCTACTGAGTTTCCTATTATCTTTTCCAGAGCCTTTCCTGGGACCTTTTCCATATAGTGACATCTCTGGGCATGCATTCCTCCTTTAAGCTTCCCCTTAATAACTTTTTCAGCTACAACAAACACACTTTCAAGATTCACTTCTGGAAGCAAAAAAAAGTGAGCTCACCAAACTGAAGGCTCTGTCATGCAAGTTGTTTAAAATAGACTTGAAATCTAAAAATATTTTACTTATTGAAAGCAGGCAGCAGCAGAAGCCTTTACCTATGTACGCAGAAACTCTGGATTGTGGATTTCCCTGCAGTGCTAAGGCTAGTTATTTCTTGGGGAATAAACTGATCTACTGGTGTATTTGACAAGAATAGATCTTACAGATCTTTTTTCTTACAGTGCTATATAGCTCACCTGCTTTCCCATCATTGCCCCCTGTGCTGCAGGAAAGGGTTTGTGTGAGAGAAACAGCAGCATTGCACTAAATGATTGAATGTGTAAAGGCTAGAGAAAGTAAACCTCATATGCCTAAAGCTGCCCAGAAAGTGGGAAGGGTTCCTCCTAATCTCATGATTATTCCTATAGAGAAAAAGCATAAGCCAACATACTGTTAAATTGTACACAAAAATATAGATATCCTGTGTAATGTGGGCAAGTTTCTTAATCTGCTTGGCTTGCCTTCTCAAGCAAAAGTATTCTTCACACTGCAGTAGTGCAGGGAAGATAAATCTCTATTAATGTTTATGAATTGCTGAGCCAAGATAGGGAAACCATGTGGATGATGGGATTCTTATACATAAGAAAAGGAAGCATTATGTATTTATTTTGCTATGTTAAATGCAGCAGGACTGCAAGAGCCTCTGTTGAGAGACCTTCCTCATCTAGAAGAGCTCTGCAAGACAGAGCTGATTTATGTGGGAGGGAAGATAAACATACAGGTGTGTTTTGAAAGCTGAGCCAGGCCTGGGGCCCTTACATTTTAATTGCTTTGAACTGTCCAATGATTTTTTATTTTATTTCAGTCTGCAACACTGACATATAGAGACACTGAAAGTATTACACAAATATAATTACCTCTGTGTCAGCTTGATTCAGTGGGGTAAGAGTAGCTCAGTTTCGGTCATTACTGATGGCAAGGCCACAGATACTGTAATTTTTAAGAAAACAACTGTCTTCCGAGTCTGGAAGTGCAGCCCACCAAATGTGTACATCTCAAACTAGGGGCACTGGGGAAGTGATCAAAAGGCAGAGTGCTGTACTGGGACTAAGAACAAAAGTGAGATATGAAATAAATAATGGCCAGTAAAGTAAATCTGGGACAGCAGTGGAGTCTGAACAACACATGAATGGCTCCCACTACATGGTGCCTGCAAAGGCAGGGAATGAAAGTCGTTGACCCAAGAAGCTCTTTCCATCCCTGCCCAAGGTGATGGGAGATTAGAACAGGAATGTCTGTATCAGTGGAAGAAGTCAGGCATGACAAGTTCTTTTCTCCACTTACAGAACCACAAAGAGCACAGCATTGGCACACACAAGCCCACACATGGAAGCATGATGCCAAGCCCATGCTGATGAACCCCACTGAAATTTTACTAACACTAAAAGAACAAAACATTCCACCTTGTAAAGCACTTTCCAACCCTCTTTGAAATTGAGAAAGACAACATACCTGCTGCAATGCGTAAGAAAATATTTAATGTTTAGATATCAAGTGTAAATTTGTGAAGCTGGTCAGCTTGGATTGGAGTGTGACAATCAACTGTGTGACTCCTATTAAATTCTGCACACTCCTTGGCGAAGTTCTTCCTCACACTCCCTTTGACAGCAGACTCCTAAAGCCATTTCTCCTGCCTGTAAACATAATACTACAAGATGGGAACTATGTAATGATGCAGGAAATATTTTCTCTGCAACCAGTACTGCAGTTGATTTCGACTTTTAACACAAGGCAGCTGCTCGCAGGCACCTCAGAACCACTTCATTTAGAGCTAAGAGTGAGCTCATAGCACAGTCCCTAACCGATGGGCAGTGAGTTATGCAACTCTGATTCCCCTAACACAATCCAACAGCAGCTCTTTGGCTCATTTCCCACATCTTTTTTATGAAATTGTCTCAAAAATTATTCCATAGATATCCCATTGTATCATTAGGGACCAATGAGGGCTGGACAGCTTTCCTCCTGTGCAAAAATTCAATCAAAATCAAGTATTGCTCCATCTCTGTGCAAGTACCACGGCTTGAACAGGTTGCAGCAAAAAGTAGTTTTTGCAGTGCCAGAATGACACCAATCCATGGCTATATAAGCAGTTATGGTCGTCCATTTGCCAACATGATGGCTTGTCAAATGAGCATCTGATGGAATGTATGAATCACAAATCTTCCCATTTAAACACAGACTAGATTTTTTAAAATGTATTTATTTTTTAAATTTATAATATAAACAGCTCTAATGAGGAAGCTGGCAAACACAGAGCATCATTCCCATATCCAACACAGACCATTTTTTAATGTCCCACCTGAAGGAGTGATGTATATAAATTAAACCGAGCCCTTCTGCTGTAGTGCTGGCCAGTCTATTAGGCAATCAAATAATAGGCTATCAGTCCCATTTGCAACATATGAGTGGTTTTCATGGTGATTTTACTGCACTGTAGTGAGGACATGATAAAACACTAAAGTAAATTTCACTCCCCAAGGAAGGTACAAAACAAGCAGAGACAAAGACAAACAATGGGCAGCAGACCAGGACACAGAGAATGTCAAGAAGTGGCCATTCAGAAAATAAACCGGTTTAGACCAGAATTAACCACATTTCACTTCAGCATAATATTAAACCCCAGGAAAGTGTATGAAAAACCTCTTGTCAGCATGAGATGATTGGAATCACTTTATCAGTGTGTTTCAGTGAAATACCATTTCATGAAAGGTGAGAGGTACTACAGGAGCTATGGGCGATAACATTATGATGGGTTAAGACCAAATTCCCTTCTAGATAGAGTAGACTTGATATTTTTGATACAAAGAAATCCAGATAATTTTATGTCACTGTTTTGAAAGGAATAGCCTGGTTTTTATTTTAGTCTGAAACAAAAATATATCTGGAAATCATGAAAGCTCTTTCAAAACAGAATTGGTATTTCTCCTGCCAACTATGATATCAAAGACAGGCAGCCACGTGTCACAGATCACTGAATAGTTTTCACATCTTCCATAAATCCTTATTATACTGATCTACTCACAAATATTGACTCTGTTTCAGGAATGTACTTAAATGTTTTCTTTTGAAGTCAGCATCACAGAGTTGAACTCCATCGGGGAAGCTCAAACTGCCAGTTGGAGAAGTGCAAAGGGTAGTCACTGGGGGCTGCCGAGGCAGGAAAAAAAGCAATGGCAAAATCTCTTTGTCAGATAGATTATCTAATTTCCCTTTCACAGAGGACTATACAGAAATAGCATGTCAGGAATCCACAGATTTAACAGCAGTCATGGCACTTATTTTCTTGCACAAGACTAAGGTGTCTACAATGGTTTCAAAGCATTAGACATGTTGGCCTTGCCCCAGGAATCCTGCTCTCAGCTGATTTCAAAATGTTCTTACATGTAAGCACATGGTCAGTTGTTTTCCTGATTTGAGGGCCTTTGCTTCACACGATATATATCATCAGATAAACATCTCACATATGCTCGCATCCCTTAGGTCTGATTCAGATCTGAAAGCTGCCTTGGCATGTTGTGGCCATGCCAACCTCATCAGAGACAAGCACTCCAAATGTGAACTGCAAGTGCTGTATTTTACAAAGTTTGTGCCAAATTACAGTTCTAAGGTTCAAATGGAGAAAAAAAAAAAACACCACAAAAAAACCTAGAATGACTTAGACAGATACTGTTCCAGTTAAAATTCTATACCTTGTAGAGGAGGATGGGCATTTAGAAACCAATGTTTAAGTTTTTAGATGAGTAGATCTTTTAAAATTTTGCTGGGTGCTTTGACATGAAGTTGTACTGCCCATATCAAGATATTTTAATTTTCAAAGCTCACAATGAAATCCCTGAAATTAACAATTTTTTAAAATTTATTTCCCCTCCACCCCATTGGAAGCTTCTGGAAATGAAGTGTTGTAATGTCTTTCTTAAAGAAGTTCCCACCCTCTAAATCCCTGTGAAAGGGTCGCTGCCACAGAAAATTAGCATGAGATCACAGCACTCTATCAAGACAGAGCCATACACCTTTAGATAGAGCTATTTGGAGATATGTTACACACCAAGGAAATGGTGAGGTTTGATGCTTGCCATCAGCAGCTGCTAAATTTCTTAGCATAATCTCATGTTAGGAACACTGGCAGTTTTAATGTATAATTTACACCATGGGAATCTACTTGACTAATTCTCTATGGTCAGGCCTACTTGCAGCAAAATCATGATTAAAATTTTTAAACACATTCCCAGTAAAGACAAGCCTTTTGCTTTTATTTGCAACAAGAAGAGAACTTCTGAAACATGCTGTTGCTAAGGTGGATTTTGTATAGGGAGAGACACTTAAGAGATGAAAAGCTACTCTGCTACGACAGCCTCTGGCCTTCATTACAGATCTTCAAATACTCCACAACTGGCACGAAGAACTCCTCAGTGGGTCATTGCTTTAACTAACTTAATTCCTCCATAAAAATGAAAGGTTGTATATATTTCATCTTATATTTATCTCTTACTATGTGTATGCAGCAGTCATGAACAAACTTGATTTTAATGGAGAAGCCTGATAACGGCACAGTGAATATGATCCTTCCAACCCATAGCAGGCCTTTTATTCCAAAGAACCAAAATGCCTTCTTCAAAATCTATTTTTCAAAGTGCAAATTCATCACTAAGGGATACTCTTTGCCTATGCTCTGCACCCACACTGACTGAAGTGTACCAAATTGTAGCCATAATCACATTATTTATTTCAACTCCTCCTTACACATCTTTCTAACCATCAGTGGTGCATGGATCAGCCACTACTTCTGGTCACAAAGCCCCACCAAAGGGACTTTCACCACTTCCCTGGAGATTTAATTCTTAGCTGGCACATCCGTGAAAGCTATATGTAAACATAGTCACTGGGTTTCTTTATGCAGTCTTTGTGTAGTGCTAGAGCAAGGATCAGAAATGTGAGAAAAAATTATTTTCTATATCACTACAGACTTCAAAAGCAGTAGAGGCAATGTGTCCAGAAAACTATGAAAATACATTCTTAAATTGAAGAAATTGGGTGAGCAGAAGTTATCATCAAGAAATGTCAATAAAAAAGGACACAGCAGGGGCTATAATACCTGTACTCCGTCTCAAAAACTAAATAAAGCATCAAATTCAGTGATTTCAATGCTCAAAATTGAATCTCAGGGAGGTTTTGTAGGGTTTTTTTTCCCTTGTGTCATTCTTTTGTACAAAACCACAGCTAATCACAGAATTCCAGTGAATTCCTGAAACCTTTAGGAAAAAATTACTAATCATAAAATCTAACCAAAAAGTTTCTGAAGTTCACAATTTTTCTCTTCTTCACAGATTTCAGAACTGACTGATTTTATGAAAGCCATCTAAACAGTGCATGAACAGCTATTGAAATTGTTCCTACTGAAATAATTTTTAAATTGCTTTCCAAAATTGTAGGCTAGAGGTAAAAGACTAAGCAAACCCTAAACAAACAAGCACACAAACAGTAGTGCATCACCTAGAATCAAAGCCACTAAAATAGGCTTTCTCTGTATGCTTTATTTGTTCCTCCTAAGAGCAGCAGCTATTGCCATCCTGTTCTCAGTTTTTTGCTTGAAGACAATCTCTACTTGCATGAAGCAGACAAGGCTGAAACGTTCTTAAAATGCAAAGTATCTGCTTTAAAAAAAAAAAAAAAAGAAAAAAAGAAAAAAGAAAAAAAAAAAAGATAAGTTCAGAAAAGTAGTACATTCCAATGTGTCATTTGATTATAAAGAAAACCACCCATTAGCAGGAGGTTTTCTGTAGGCTTTCTTCTTCTGCTCACTTGAGCAAATTCTGAGCACTCCCTATTAAGGCTCCTGAACCCGTGGGGCACTTTGGTTCTTTTCCATCCAGTTATCTTCATTCTTTTGCACTGATGAACTGCAAATCCTCCATGAGTGCCTAAGTGGCTTGGGCTGTCTCTGACAGGCTGCCTTGCAAATGAAAAGCAAACGGGGGGCCAGATTTCCTCTAGCAGTTTTCACTTGCCTGCCATTAGACATTTTTCATTCCTGGGCTAAACAGTGGCAGTGACTGGCATAAAAATCTCTATTATTCTTTTAAAATAAAAACAAACAAACAAACATTTTGGAAAAAAAAGCAAATGCCTCTGAATCACAGTTATTCCTATTGTCTGCCCAAAGACAACACAGAGATATAAACCACTTTATTTTAACTCTTCTCTTTGAAATTACAGCAAGGATTGCCTTATCTTGAGAAGTTATTAGGCTCTCTTGGGAAAAGATCCAAACCCAAAATGAGAAAGTTTTCTGTAAGAGTTCAGTGGGAAAAGATGGGGAAAGGTTTTAAACATCATTAAACCTTGAAAGCTTCTCAGACTATTTTGTTGACATCAGCTGGGTATTTTGAAAGCCCACAAACAAACAATTGTGCAAGCCAGAACTGAAGGCAGGAGCCTAATAGTACATCAGACATTCATACATAAAGATGGATAGATTTGCTCATGCATTAGTTTTGTTGAAAAGGAAGCAGACATTAGACCACATTTTCTGTAGGAATTTCATCTTTGCACAGACCTTCTGAGTGATGAATGGCAGATGCATACCCTGGTTACTACTCTATAAATAAGTATATTCGTGTAAATTAGTACATTTTTATACTTTGTAAAAATGAATCCTTAAAAAATACAGAACAGCGAAAACTGATCACAGAGTATTACTTAATATTATGGAAAACAGAGTCCTCTAGTGGTCTCTGGTTGCCATAATATCAAAAGCAGTCAACAATTTAGGGAAGAAAGTGAATGATCTCAAACATGACCTCACAAGAAACAAATCTTAGACCTCATCTAATAATAATAAGGGGGAATTGGATATATGTGGCAGTCTTCAGAGGTTTTCTACACTTAGTCTGCAGAAAATGTTCACAAGTATGTTAAAAAGATCTTAGGTGGCCCTTGTGGAGAAAGCATTTTTCAACCCTATAAACGATGCTATTGTAATATACATGAACTGTGCTGATACAGCAAGCACAGTATAAACATACTCTCTTTGAAATTAGCAACAGGGTAAAAAAAAGATGAAGCATTTGAAAATTTAACTGGGCTTCACATTGTATTGGCCATGACAGTCAATCTTTAAGTAAGGAAGGACAAAGAGTGATGGTACTTGAGACAAGGGCTTTATGTTTGACATGAGAAAATAAGTTAGCAGTGGAAATATGTAAAAGAGAATGAAATAGTCCAAGTGACAGGCTTGGAGACAAGTTTTGCAGGTCAGGATTAATATTAGCTGAGAGAAATCTTGTGTTTGGGTGAGAGAGGAGAGTACTGCAGAACTGGGGACAGGAGACTGTAAGAAGTAAATGTGTTTTAGATGTGTGGATGGAAACTGAAGGCTGTACCTGAGATGTATTAGCTCAGACTTTGTAAAAGACTTTCCAAGGCAGGATCATAGGTACAGAAGCAGCTGAGGAGGGAAACAAGTGAAAAAAACAATTTATGAAAACTTCCCAAGAACACTTAGGGCAGGATGAGGAAGCTTTGCCAAAGTACATATTGAAGGAGCTACTGAAAACCCACCAGGAGTGTGAGGAAAAAAATCTGAGATACTAGGGAGAGTAAACAAGACAGAGGGTACAGGTGTGCTGGCAGTGAGACCTATTCACTGCTTGTGCCAAGTTGACAAGATTATAGGCCTTTGCAAAAAAAAAAAATCAATAAATTGGCACAGTAGATAGGTGAAACAGGTATGTATGTGTTTGTGCCAGCTTTGCAGCTGTTCTTATTGAAATCAAGAATTTACTTTTATATGGAAAAGGTATAAAAGGAGTATTCATGCATTCACCTTGTAGGAATCCTGAATAATATCTCATGATTGCAATAAATACAGGAAATGAAGTTTTGTAAAATAACCAACTTATCCTCTGCAGATGTTACAATTTCTTAGGGGTATCAATAAACATGCAAATGGCAACATAATATTCCTAAACTATACAATGGATATCCTGGCATTTGCTATATACAGTCCCACATTTTAAGCAATCCTTTGGCAAAGGTACATAACTGGCCATAAAAATCTGACAAACAGCTGTTTCTGAGAAAAATTTGTGTGGTCTTCGTACCAGACAGTTCCCAGCACTGTCATAAGAGGTTTATCTCAAGACAGCACTTGAAAAAATCTCTTCTCCCTTTAAAGAACCTCATCAGTCAGAGCTACAGGGGTCATCTGTCATGACCATCAGCTTCTCTCTGTCTCCAGCATACCACTGCAGAGTGAGACCATAAAAAGATAAGTTCCATATGCAAAAAATTCAAGGGTCAAACATGGCCTGGCTATATTTATAGATGGCATCTTCGAATCTTTACACCCACATCTGATTTTTCTTAGTGCTGGCATGGGTTTTATCAGCTTTACCACTTGTCGTTCATACACCTCTCAAAAAAGTCTTGCTGAACTTAGTGACAGATATAAAATACAGTTTGAAAAGATTCCATCTTTCATACACCAGAGGAAATGATTTATTGTGAACATCCTGTCAGCCTCAAACTGGGTAATGGATTAGTGCAGAGTGCTCAAAGCAGTATTTTGATTCGTATTTTGACATGCAAAAAGATTCCAAAACACTGAAATCGAATCAATGCAGAACTGCAAATGAACGAGCCTCTGGAGATACAATTTGGGAGGTAATTTAAGACAGCAATGTCAAACAGGAAAGATGTATGGTAACCTAGGACAAAAAAATACTAGAAAATTATTAACCCACCATATAAAAAATGCAGGAATGCAAATTAATTTTCATAAGGGCAGCTGTCTCTTATTGTTTCAGCATTAGGTGTGATCTCCAGATTACCACACACAAACAATTTTTCTTGCTAAATGGGAAAGGAGTTTGCATTTGGAAGTACAAAGTTGTGAATCACCATCATCATCACAAACTCCCAAAAGGACCACAGTGGTCTAAATTGTGATTAGTCTTTCAGACTCAATAGAAAATTGGGGGTTTTTTTGCAATGATAAGGCAGTTTTCTGTGCAGATTTACAGAGGATAGCTCCTGCTTTACAGGCAAGAGTATCAGAGCAGGGGGCAGAGGATACACTATTGACTGGTCTGTTAGGACTTCATACAAAAAGTAAGAGATGCTTTTCTAAGTCCAGTGGAGATGATGGTGATGACAGAATCACAGGATGATTGAGGTTGGAAGGGACCTCTGGAGGTCATCATGGCCAATCCCCCTGCTCAAGGGAGTGATCTAGAGGGGTCGTCCTTGTTGTGTAATCACCTGCCTAATGCTGCAAGTGCAGAAAAGTGGTGGTTATTTTTCTCCTCCGACAATTCAAACAATAACCTTTGTCTCACCCAGGTCTCCCTTTTGAACATTCAGTTCCTGTCTCTCACAAGTTCAGTCTGCTTCTGCTCTCAGTAGAGGCAGAAGGGCTATCTCTCTCTCTCTCTGAAGAAGCAGCCTCCTGGAGGCAAGGCTATTTACATTAATACAACTGGTGATTATCTTAGTATGAAGAACAGATTTATATGGTTTTAAAAGCTAACATCTGCCTGGCTAGAGCGGAATAGCAGCTGATAATTGTCACTCAAATACACCAGTTTCTCAGTCATGGTGGATTCTCAAAATGGAGCTAGCAACAGTTTCCATAATATATTTAAAGATGATGCTTACAATCATGGAGCAATTTTTTAACACAAATGTTTAAAACTGCATGCTTAGCTCTTCACTGAGGCAGCCACATATCTTTTTACTTCTACTAAGCAGCTGCAGGGCAACAGAAGGTGTTTGTGCTCAGCAATGTTTGGAAAAAGTTAAATCAACATCTTCTGCTTTCCTCTTATCATTTAATATTCCTTTAAGTATTTCTGAAGACATAGAATTATCAATCTATGCATGCAACTAGCCTGAACAGAGCACATTCTGTTAGTGATACTGTCTATTTCACCCTCCCTACCTATGATTTCTTGGGGGAAATGAGGCTGTCATGTTTTGCTTTATTCAACATGGTCCCTGCAATATCCAGGATGCTGGATTTGATGACACCACAGGTCCTTCCCAATCCCATATTCCTAATCACTTTAAGGAAGGTAATGTGTCCTTCCATGTGCTTATGAGGTCCTCTCATAGCCTTAATTGAGACTACGGGCATAATCCAAATGCAAATCATAATCATGACAATTTAATTAGAATTATTAAATCCAAAGAGCCAGAAGTATTTAATTAAATAAGCAGCTTGGTTTCTAAGCACAAAGACATACTTCAGATCACTACAGTCATAAAGTTCTCACTGTGCAAAATTGTGAGTTATTGTTTGATAATAATCAATAGAGGAGACTATTGAATAAATTCCTTCTAACTTGTTTTCCAAGCCATCATATTGGTCCTAGCAGTTCACAAGACAGATATAAATAACAATGCAATTGTATTCCCACAGTCTTGCTGTTACTGATCTCTAAATAACCACTGATCTGTCCAGATAAAAAGAGAAAGAAGAGTAGTTTGTCAAATCTTGCAGATAACTATCATTTCTATACAGGGCTGTATCTTCTAGGGTTACTGTCCATATCACTTGTGTTCATAGCATGGCTTTTTTGTTCGAAGTTCACCACAGCTTCCAGGGCAAAGGTCTGAAAACATTTAAAATATGCATTTACAAACTAGTGCTAAAGATGACAGATTAGCAATAGAGATGACAGCACGACTGTTCCTGTGGGAACAGTCTCATGGTCCTTTCTAATCGTCAAATGTATTCTTCTTGTCCAGTCCTGCTGAATTCAATTCAAAGTCTTTCCAGTTCTGATGTGGGCTTTGAATCATGCATCTATTACTAATGTGCAACTAAAAATAATCAGATTTATAAAAGAACATATTCTTGCTGTTACGAGGTTATCATCCATAGCAAATTTCTGCTACCATACCTGCAGGGACAGTCTTTGAGAGCTTTGTGGGAAGTTATTCTTGAGTATGTTTCTGTACCTCAGCAGTGCCCGGCTCCCGTGAGACCCATAGGATCCCCTTCTTGCTGCAGCAAACGCCAGCCCCAAGTCTAAGCAAAGCTGTGCTAGGGCCAGGAGCTTGTGCCTGCCCGCGTGTGCCTGTGAGTGCTCATGGCACTCTGGATTTGTATTTAAAGTGCTTATCAGTTTGTGCTTTGAACTAGGCAAGAGATATCCCTCCACTGAGGCAAAACTGTTCCCATTCATCTCCAGGAAAACCAGAACTTGCTTCTCATGGCTGGACTAACTTCGAACCCTTCAGAAATGTGCAAATAAATAGAGCAAAACTGTCACCCACCCTCAGAGGAAGTCCTCCAAATGATACATCCTTTTCTTCAGCCTTCTGATGGCAAGGGTTGCCACGAGCAGCTGGCACTAGCCTTAGCTTTCCTGAGCATAACTACTGCCAAGGGCAAAAGTAAAACCTCCGTGTACAACAGATGATTATGCCAGAGCTTCAGGGATAAAATTCTCCTGCCACAGGACTGCAAATGCCGTGACGCAACACTGGCAAGGCACATGTGGGTGTAAATATGACGGGTACAGGCCTGTGGCATCAAATACAGCCAGTAGAGGTATCAGGTGAATATTTAAAGAGTGCAGTGGCAATTTCAGTACACTTGGGATGAGTAAATAGGGTCACGGGACATGACATTTCCATTTGCTGCGCTTGTCCCACAGCTTCCTTTCTGCCTTTACCCATTTTATGCCTGTGACTGTTTGTTGGTAGGCACTGCTCCAAATGCATCATATACAAGGTGATGTCCTGATGTGTACATACACTCACACACAAAAGCCACACAAACCCAACAAAAGCTTGAAAGTAAATATTCCTTGAGGCTCATTCCCAGCTATTCAAGTTGCCAGCAGCAGATGGCAGTCCCACTGCCAGTGCTCACCTCCTCTCCGCAGAGCTCAGGCTGCCCTTCTTCACGCTGCGGCCTCGCGGCTTGAGCAAATCCTGCTCTTTCCCACCTCTCCTGGGTTTTTGGAATTCCCCATCACCGTTCCCCTAGCAGTACCTGAGTTTTGTACAATCACTGCTCACGATGAAAGCCTGAAATGTAAATGCCTCACGGATGGACATGCAGTCAGTAGCACACCGGCTTCATCACTTGAAGAAAGTGGGTGAAGGAAATCAAATTACACTCCCTGTAGAATAGGCTATTTACAACTAAAATTTTCTTAAACCCAGTGCTTTCAGTACTGCAGGGCATTTGACTCACTGACTTGATTGTAACTATATGATTTGTCAGTAGTAGGCAACCCTTGCCTTGTAGAAACGTTGAACTCTGCTCTTTGTTGTCACTCTGCATTGTTTTCTTCCTTTGAAAGAAGAAATGTGTTTTGTACGGTATGTCTTAGTCTGGTAATATTTTTTGACTGATGCTTTCCTGAGAAGTAATAAGTAATTGCCTGCATGTCCTATCCTCAGCCCTTTGTGGTGTTTTTCCTCGTACAGTCACTTATACAAGCTCAGTACACAACAGAGAATAAATGCTTTTGCTGTTTCTTCATACAGATGCATAGAAGAAATCAGAAAATGTTCCTGGCAGAAGCAAATCCTCTTCCTTGGGATAAGGACCCACCTTTCCACTTTTCATTATCTGCATTGTGCCCTGCTTCTGCCAGGTGCCAATTCAGGTAAACTTTATCTGATTCAGTTCAAATTCAGAAAGAAGCAAAAAAAAATTAATATTTACCCTGCAGTTACTGTAACATTTTCTAGTATAATTATGATTCCTATGAGGGTTTTAGATAGAACAGACTAGAGGTGAAAACTCAGTTGCAATATTCTATCTTAAATGGCTGCCCTGTCTTGTGAGGCTCATGGCAAATAAAGCCTCCATGCCAAAGCCCAGGAAGTTTTCTATAACAAGAAAAAAAATATATCTGAAAGCAACAATATTCATTTTCTACACTCCATTAGTAGCCCGGAAGCAATTCAAACATGTTACTAGAAACTGAACCTAGCTAATTAAAAGTAATGTTCCAAAGCTACACTGATGTCTTTTGCTTCTGGAGCTGACTTCTGCAAATAAACATACACAAAAACAAGGACAAATCACAATAAATCTAAGCAGACAGGTACAAGCAAATTGGTCTGTGGAAGTGACATGTCTCTCTGCTTAAATGTCTACCACAAATCCCAAGGAGACATGGTAGGATTTAATCTAATTGGGTTTGCCACTTCCCTGCAGCTTAATGTGAGAATAACTGCAATTATATATGACTGTGCTTAGCTCAGTACCAAAAATCCATTTATTAAGCTATTAGAATCTATAGATACTAGGGGTTTGAGATCACTTGGGTATGCTAGTTACATACTTGGCCTGCTAGTTGTTTTGTGGTTACAATTTCCAAATTGCTACTGATGAGGTGGTAGTAGAAAAGCAGATGCAGTTAAGGACTTGAATGGATGGCTTAGAAAGGTTTACTTCTCGCTTCAGAATCTGCAATGGCACCTTATATATTGGCTCAGTGCTCTGCAAATCTCATTCAGCAGGAGACTGGGAAATCAAGTGGTTGCTGAGGTTCAGAAATCTGTTCATCATAAAGCAAAGCACCTTTGCATGTGTGGGGCCCCGCAGAGTTGGCACAGCATGGCATAGAGATGCAAAAAGAATTATGTTTAAGGACAGCCCTATGGGGCAAGCAAGCGAAGAGCCTCTTGTCTTCTAGTTTTGCAACACTTTAGAGGGTGCAGTTAGCAAGAAATGCATGAAAAGGCCATTCCAAAAATATGTAGTGTCGTCGTTCTCCCACCTGTTCAGTCTGCAAGTGGAGCAGATGACTGGTACACTCACCGTGGAGCACAGCATGATGGAGCTGCAAAGCCCTGTCCTTTAAGCTTTTGTCAGCTTGCACAACCACATTAAAACTCTTCTTGCCAAACAGATGTTTTTAAATGAGGCACTAAACTCTCACAACTTCATTTTTTCTAAATCACAGTGGTTGCTGGGATAAAAATGTATTTTCTTGGAAGTGTGGAAAACTTCACCCATAGCCATAGTCCCTCAAAGTACACACAGGGAGAGCAAAAAAATAACAAATGGTTCCTTCAGCTCACCCATGCTACAGTGAATGCCCAACCATGGGGAAAGATTATGGGGCTGTTTGTGACCTGTCAGACACCATTCAAAAGGTGTTGGGGCCAGATTCAACATGTATACGTGTTTTAGGAAAACAGACTTAAAATATGTGATCCCTCTGTTCAGGATTTGGGATTATGAAGGCTTGATTTAGCTCCCAAAAAGCTGAGTGGCAACATACCCATCAAGATGGCTGCTGTGAATACAGGCTTTACATGCCCCACCTGATATAAATTCAGTGGTAGCTGAGATGTTGATCCCCTAGCATACTAGTCAGGGTTACACAAAATGTTAAAGATATTCTTGTTTCAATGGCTGGACTGTAATCCAAACATACAACTGTTGCAAATGAACATAATCCCACCAGGCTCAGCCTGAATTCCACCATCTACCAGGAAGCAGAAGCCCTTTTAAATATAAAATGCACAAGATTTTCAGACAGGTGATTTGCTGCTCTTTATGGTAAAAAAATAATCAAGACTAATTTGCTTACTCCATTACTACTCACCTGTACTAGCGGACACTCAAAGTCTATTAGTTAATGCTCCTGTCCAAGTGCTGCAAAACACCACAGTGAAAATCTTCTCTGGGAAATGATGAAATTTAAACACAGTTATGGGAACATGTTTTGTAAAAGAACACAAACCATAGAGCATTGCTTGGCACAATCATTATCCTCATTACTTACATTGCAGAACCACAAACATGAGTGGCAACAGTTCACCAAAGCTGGAGGCAGCCTGAACCAGCCTGGTTTTTTCCATTCTATCCTTAGGATTGCTTAAAAATGTTGTAATTAACATAATTACTCTAAACTATGTTTAAAAGGAATCCACAAGTTATCAGCTGTCAGGACTAGCTCCTGGTTTTGAAGTCACTTCTCTCCCCACACAGTCATCCTCTTCCTCCCCCTTAAGCAGAGGTGGCATTGACATTAAGCAGCAACCTGCCAGGCTTCTGGGAGGCAGGCAGAGGCTGTGTTCCCTAGTGAAGGTCACTGGTCCATGTCACCTCAGAGGAAAGGTGCTGCCAATGGTCCCAAGTTGAGCCAACAGGATGCTGAGTGCCAGGTGCCACCCACCTCTATGGATGGGTGGGCAATGCAGGAAGAAGCACCCAGATCTTGCTCTGTGTTCCCACTCTCCTGTAGAAAAGATATTAAAATCCTACTGGGAAATAGTCTAATTTTCCTTATACTTCTTCAGGGATTGGAGTATGATGGTGAGGTCTTACGTCTTTCCCCCTAGCTCAAAACTAAATAGTGAAGAGGTACACCTAGGTGCCTTTCTTCTGTGGTAGCACAGTCCCTGGGATTTCCTGAGAGGAATCCCAACTTCAGTAAACTGAATGTGGTAGGTACAGCTACTCTGGCACTGAGCAAAATTTTTGAGAATATTCACCTTTATCAGCCTAAGACAAGGGCCAGAAAAGTATTAAGCCCTCTGAGACACCTATTTAGTCAAAAGTTGTGTTTAACATACTCATATCAGAGACACTTTAACTAGTAGCAGAGAGGTGACCAAGTATTTTCTCTGAAATCCTTGAAGTTGTAACTCAAATGGGGATATACTAAAATATTTCTGACTTCCAGCTAGACACATCATGTGCCATTACACTTAGAGACGTAGAAATGATCAGAATGGGATCTCGAATGGCTGTAGTTTATCACAGCACAGTGAATTCACTGCACTACATAACCTGATGCCACATGACAAAGTGTGACAGCTGATCTATATTACTCATGAGAGATTGTCGAGATGTGCTGAATATTTTCTAAACTGCTATCAGAAAACATATGTTTCCAAGGGGTAATGATACAGTGGTTCTGAATAACTCATAAAAATTATGAATGAAGTGTTCTCACCTTCATTTGACCTTTGTTACTTCTCCAGCAGACAGAGCTAAATGTGTAGCACACCAGAATGCATCTGAAGAAGAGACAGATGATAATAAGAAATGCTCACTCCGCTGGCTGTGTTAGTTCAGCTTGCTTGCACAGAAAGAATTTCCTTGCACATGTGAACCAAAGTATAGATCAATAAAGAGAAATATCCAGGTTGATCCTTTCTCAGCCTGAACTCCTCCAAGCAAAATGCACACACAATCCAATGCCTTGTTAAAGGCTGAAGGCAGGGGTTATACACAAGAAGCCATGCAGGAAATGTTGGGCTGTCCCTGAGCAGCGCATCCCAGCTGGGAGCCCTCACCCCACCTTTGGCTAAAGTCATATTACAGAGGTATCTGGATGCCTTCACTCTCCACGTGCATTTTCCTGTTCCCCACACCTATAGACAAGACATTTTGGACTACTCATCTTTTGCAGAAAGGTCACAGATAGGAGATCTTGCATATAAAATCATGACTGCATGCCATATTTTTTGAACATCGAAAGAAGAGCAACATTTTCCAAATAAAAATAGGGGAGAAATACCTGTGCATCCTTAGACACACATGGGGCATAAAACACAGAAAAAGATAGTTTGGTCTACCAAAACAAAGAACCTTCTGTCCACAGGGAAGTGATGCGCAGGTTTGACAAATACCTGGCAGGACTGGTTTAAATGCAATCAGCCTGCCATAGGGTAGAAGGAGTGCCTCAACTTAAGGCTTTATAACCCTTCTATCCCACTCCCCGCTTCTGTCAGTGCTGTATTTCCCATCATCACCTATGAATATTGAGTTTACTCACACCGTGTATGTAGGATTTGGGCAGTTGGGAATGCTTAGTGGTCTAAGAATGTTTGCCAATGCTGGGAGCCATCCATCTCTTCCACTTTGATTGCTATCTGGGTCAGATACTCAACTGATTTAACTACCAGGTTATCCCAGATAAAGCTCTTGAAGCTATTTTCTTTTCTGTAAATGCACGATTCAAGACCAACCAGAGACCAGCTGGGAGTTACCTCCAGTGGCCACTGGGATTCACAGGTTGAATGTGCCCATGATTTTCTCTCATCTTTGACATTAAGGCCAAGGGTGCTTTTCAAGGGACAGATTTTCTGAGGCATGTAACAGTCTCCTTGTCTTACTCTGCATCACCTACCTC
This sequence comes from Apus apus, assembly GCF_020740795.1. NCBI lineage: Eukaryota > Metazoa > Chordata > Aves > Apodiformes > Apodidae > Apus > Apus apus. Next base: position 45,664,596 of record NC_067284.1, read on the forward strand.
ATTCTCATGCCAAACTCTTGGACATGACAGGCATGAAGAATGTGCAGCATTTTGTCTCTGGGAAATAAGGTTTCCACATGCTCTGCTAAACAACTTCAACAGATGCTACTAAGAAGGCCAAAAAGTTGTTTTCATAAAGTTATCAACTTCCTTGCAGTCCAGATTGCAGTCTCCAGACAGAGCCAGAGCTCACACAGACCCATGAAAAGGACTTGGGTCTACACTTGGAACTCTCAGAGAAACTAAGGTGGGAATTATATTTGGGGTTCTGTTGGGGTCAAGAACCAAGTGCCCAGGCTGACCCTGAAAGCAGGACTGAGTGTGGTGGACAGGCTAAGAGGGCAATGGGTACTACTCTCCTTGAACTCTCCTTGAAGGGCACAGTCAGACATAGACCACGGCCACCTGGGGACACCCATCTTTCTCTGCTTTCTCCCACCAGTGGCTTGTTCTTTAATGTCTTGAAGCAGCAGGGAGGAGGCAGGAGATGGCATTCACGACACCTATCAACTAATTAAAGTGATGCACAGGAGTCTGAACAGCAAATATGCTGCACAGGTGCTAAGGCACTACAGATGATAAAAAGGCACCAGGTATAAAGGAAGGCAATTGTAAACGTGTATGAGTGAACATCAAACACAAAGGAAGTCGTAATGAAAAGGAGCGTGAAGAGGGACAATTCAGCATGGAAAAGATAAAGATGGAACAAGAATGGGATCAAGAGAAAGAGCAGAGAAAGGATGGGGCGGAAGAAAAAATTTGAAATGGAAACGATGAAAATGGAATATGATTTCCAGAGGGAAAGAATAAGGGTGAATGAGGGTCCTACTGGGTCAGCCCATGCATATTTAGTCAGTTATAATAAGGTAAAATTGCTTCCTCATTACAAGGAAGGGAATGATGTTGATATGTTTTTGCAGTCTTTTAAAAAACTGTACAGAACTTATAATTGGTGAGAGGAGGCATGGGCAGCACAGTTCAGACCTTGCTCAATGGGAAAACCCTAGAGGCCTGTGCCAAGCTGGTTGATAATGACTGCCGTGACTATCAAATTGTGCAGGGAGCTTTTCTGAGAAGGTATGAGGTTGACCCCAGAGACCTACAGGGTTACACTTAGGTCTCCAAGGAAAGGATCTGATAACTCCTTCACTGAATTGGCTGTAGAAATGACAAGTTTATTTAACAGGTGGATAGAAGGTGAAAAGACATCTGTATCTGTTTCTTTTTCCTTTATTTTTTTAATGATGAAATTATCTTGAGGAACAGCTTCTAGAAGATATTTTGAAGGGTTTGGAAGCCTGCTAGACAGAAAAGCCTTCTCTTAAAATGTTCAGCCTATTAATCAGAGCAATTTTTTAATGTGTATCCACAAAATAATGAGAAAAGTAGTGTAAAAATGTACTGGCAGGATGACGTGACAGTCCGTATTTTATGGTATACAGGTTAGTGATGTTGATTCTTTTGCCAGACTCTTTCCTGGAATAAAGCTTCCAAGCCCAGCTGGCAGAAGGCTGAAAATACACGACAATGAAAAGAACTTCTAATGGTCCTCTTTAGGACAGTAATTGCCTTTTTATTTCTGTTCCTTTTAATAGAGTTTTTGTCTGCAGATCTCAAAGTACTTGATAGACAAGGCACTATCAATGGCTACACTTGACAAATAGGGAAACTGAGGCACAAAGTTACTTGCACAAAGTTACTTACACAAAGTCACAGAGCTTGGAAAATCCCATAACTTTCTTGTGAAAAACTTTTATCTTTAAAGGTACTCTTTAAAATCTTATCTCAGCCCTGGAAGACAGAAAAATCCTTCAGAAAAATAGCATGAGATCTTGACATGTCTGATATAGTGGAGTTCTTTTGCCTAATATCAGCTCATGAGATGGCTCCTAATTGATCATTTGTCCCTTGCTGAACAGTTATAAGCTTCTCAACATGTCTTAACTAAAATAAATTTGCTTATGTACTTCACAGAACACGTGCAGGGAAAGCACGTGGTGTTTGAGATTTAAAGCTGGGTTCAGATGCTCTTGTGGTTTGGGTGTTAGCATTAGAGCTCAGTGTAACAAATATGGGGTTATTTTAATCTTCTATAACTGCATGAGGTTTGGATTTTAATTGACTTCTTCCCTCCTGAACTCATCTCATAAAGTGTGTTAGGTATATCTGCTGAGTAAATAGAAGACAATAATATGTTTAAATATCTGTCAAGAGAGTTTCCTCCATCCAGAGCTGAAAATCGATACAGCTCAAAGAGACATCTTTGGTTAGTATAACTGTTTCTTTCAGCATGTTTCTAATATGTTTAATATATTTCCGTGTTATTTTGCTGGCACTGAAAGCCCAAGCAGTGACAGCAAATCCCTGAATTGAAACTCCAGGGATATGTACTCAGCTCTTGGAGCCATCTTTAACATCTTGGACAAGCAACTACAGCTCTCGAGGCCTTAAGATCCATTCCCAGCCATTCCCTTTTGGGCCTTGTTTCTGTAAATATGTATGTGTGTATGTGATTGTATAAATTATTAAGGTATTTCATGAACTGCAGGAATGTGACTTAAAGTTATTATTAAATCCAGCATTCAAGTCTTTATAAGATAGTTTTTGGATTGTGCACTCTTTGATTGTGCTGAATTGGACTAATTTGTCAACAAATTTGATGCTTCCAAAGTCAACTCCATCTCTACCAAAGATGCCAGTGGGTTTTGCAGACTGGAATGCCAAAAATGTCAGTGAAATGAGCAGCTGTGCCTCATTTGAGGAGCATTTAGGAGAATTAGGGAGTCCCATGAGACCATAGCAGCAGGCACCTTAGCATAAGCTTTCAAAACCTCCACAGACAGCAGAGCCAGTTTTCTTTAGCACAGCAAGGTCAGTGGCATTCGTGGCACTCTTGTCTAACCTAAAAATCAGACTTCAGGCTTAGGGTTTCGCAAGGAGCAAACTTCAAGTGAATTCCATCTATCCCTGGGCTCTTACAAATAGCCTGAATTTTCCCCTCTGGAGTGAATACTGTCAGGCTGAAAATATATGTTGGAAAAACACTCTCCATTTCCCCCCCAGATCAGCCTATAAATAACATGTGGGGTCCAAAATGGCCCTGATCTTACATCAGGAAGAGATGTTGTTGTGCAACAGTCACAACAACATAGAGAGGGGAATTGGTTAAGTACTTTGAGGGTTAAAATCTGTGCCCTGAACAGTAAATTTTATGGCAGAAAGTGAGTCTTCTATAGTCTCATTTATTATTGCAAAAATGATTGGAACTGGGGACCATGACACTATTACCTGTTACTGCAGATTTATTGAAAATTAGCAATTCCATTTATATCTGTGAGATTTTAGAGATTATTCTGTTATAGACAAGAAAACTGATAGATTTATAACTCTGGTGAATCTAGTTGTACCAACTAATAGAGCAAGTGAGAAAATTTAGAGGTTTGTACTCCTAAAGGAGTTAACCTTTGGATAAAGAAACATTTTTCAAGTAGCATCTCAGAAATTATTGGATCCATAAATTCTTGCTGCCATAGCATGAAAAATATTCATTTCCTGGGTTTTATATTTTTGTCCAAGAAAGATACAAAAAGCAATAGTACAAAAAAAAAACCCTACTCCACTGAGAGTCCTGCTGTAATTGCTACCATGCCTTTTGTTAACCCTTTGGCATATATTGGCAGAATTTGCCTGGCTGGCCCTAAGGAAATTTTCAAGTTATGTATCTTCTAAATTCATTAACATTGTATTGACTTGAGTGAATTTGATCTAACTTTAATTTTTTTGTGTGTGTACTCACTGGACCCCTTAGAAACTGAATCAAATCTGCAGAGGTTGATTTTTGTTTTCTGGGTTGATTTTTTGGGGTTTTTTTGTTTGTGGTTTTTTTTTTGCTTGTTTTTTGTTGTTTTGTTTTGTTTTGTTTTGTTTTGTTTTTATGTGAGAGATCTCTGACTGTGGATGATGTGTGTAAATCACTAAAATGATATTAAAGCTTCTGGTAAGTCTGTAAAAGCCTGGCTGAAAGCATTAAGCGATACCATATTAATACATGAGGATGAGCTTTGCAGCTTCCTCTTTTTCTCTGACACAAGTCTTCAGGACTAAGTTAACATAATGTTGTACCCTGAATTTGCTGAGACATCTCAGTTTGCAGACAGGGCATGCAGCTCTAATCCCTCCACCTTTTATCTGCTACAGTAGTAAAATTGGCAGGACCAGACGTGTCCACTGCCTCAACTGCAAGACATAATGAGATTAAATGAACGTGAAGATAAAATAACCATTAGTCAAAAAAGTAGCTCACATTTTGCAGTGAAATACATAATTTCTCTTATTGAAGAGCATATAGCTGTTACTTTTGCATCTCTGCTTTGGTATTGATTATTGCAGAAAGTGGCAATGGCACTGGCAATGGCAATGGCAAACAAAGATGCCATTTATCTGTGAATATAAGTATGTGAGAAACCTGTAATGGGGCCATAGTTTCTTTTTTAGTAATGTGTGAACGATGATGCTTGTATTCCTGCACTGAAAGCATCAGCACAATTAAAATCCATCACCCTGGTAATACCTATCACCCATCAGGCCATGTGGTACCTACTGGCACTACTGGTTGCTCAGGCATATTACAGAGGTGGCTGGGACTGCTTCTAAACTCAGCTATGCTGAGTGGAAGCATTAGGACTTCCTTGAGACCACCCCAGTCTCTCCTTATGGGAACAGAGGTAAGACTGTTTCACTGCTTTCAGCTAGAAATGAAGTTGTACAAATTCAGGCTTGGACACTGGACTCTGAAGAATCATTATTAACTTATTGCTGGTTTTGTTCAAATTACATATAAAGATAACCAGCTTTTTAAAATTACTTTTTAAAATAATTAAAAGTTTAAGAAAATCTTAAAAGCTTCATTTGCTAAGGTCTGAAAAAAAGGAAGAAATACTGAATTTCAGTTAAAAGTAATCCAGAATACTCACACTTTAAAGGGGAAGAAGAATGACAAGTATTTAAAATACGGACCACATTCCCTCCCCAGTGGCACCAACTGATTTTGGTTATTAACTTTGGAAAGAAGGAAAATCCTTTATCTGAAAATCTCTAAGGAAAAAAGCCCCTGAAATAATCCCATCATTTCACAATCAATAAGGCAAAAACAGAGTGTGCAGGAGAGTTATTTATGATTCCATCACACCATTATAACAATGCACCTGTAACTTCACAGTAGAGCATTTCTAAGCGTCCAGTGTTTTTTATAAGCCACAAACCAAATTCAAAATGCCAATAAGAATAATTACTTGCTTATTAGTTAATATAAACTTATGTATGAGATATTTCAAGATGCAAGTAAATAAAATAACAAGTGAAAAAGAATATCCTCTTCCTGTATTCTACTATAAAGACTGTGCTGGATTTTTACCCAAGATAAATCAGCACAGCTCCATTGAAGACTGAGCTGCCCCATTTACAATATCTCAGAATCTAGCCCAGCATGACACACTTTTCTGATTACAGCTGCAAAATATCCCAACTTGACTGAATTCTCTAGTGCAGAACCAATTACAAGAACTAGTCACAGAGTTAAACATACCTGTAAGACTTGGCAATAATACTGAACTTTCTCTCCTTAAAGTATAAAGGAATTATATTTCAAAGATTGTAGATCATTTTACAACTGTACTAACTCCTGTTTAAGCACAAAAAAATATACTTGAGTATACCCGAAAGATTATTTATTGTACCTTTTTATACAGCTCTGCAAATGGGACAGATTACAAAGCCATTTTTTTATCACTTCTGTTCTGAGGAACAAACACAACTTATTTGGTAGTGCTTATTCATTAATTTAGGCTAAATCAGCTCAATTTTTTATATATTTTTTTTAAATATGAGACATAGCTTTATCAGCAGCAGCAAGTAATCTGAGTTGAAAGGGATTGTTCTGCTCTTCACAGAAAGTAAATTAAGGGACATGATGCAGACAGAGCTCCTGCAAGAAGGGGCTCTTAAACTCAAGAGTCACTGCTCACTGAGGCAGGAAAGAAAGAAAGAACCTTTGACTTGGGTGTTCGGGCCATGTATTTCTGATCAAGTTTTAGAATTAAAAGTAGTAGTAGTAGTTATTAATAATATAATTAATATTATTTAAAAGTCTCAGATCCACCAGAGTTCTGCTCAGGTGTGAGCAAACAGAGAGCTTGGTCTGAGAACTGATGAATTTGTGATTTTCAGTAATCTTCTAATGAGATTCAGTGAATGTCAAGACCAAGGAAGCACGCAGGAATGAGGCAAGGAAACCAGTGAGAAGTTGCTTAACCAAACAGAAAACATTTAATTCCCCAAACAGCTGATGAATTCCCTCCAGAATATATTTCTTTACATTGTTAAAGGAAACTCTGCATTGTCATAATATCTCAGAGCATCAGGACTTCAGACTACTACGGAGGGAAGTATTTTAGCCCAGAGACAGGCAATAAAAGGGAAGTTTAGCAAATAATGAGTAAGAGAGCAAGAAGGCAGGCTACATCCTTCATGTAAATCAAAGTTGTTCCAGAAAGGCTGAGGAAGAGAGGGTGCTATTTTCAACTGAGAGTCAACTGAAAGTTAATGGGGACATCGCTAAAGATCACGGACAAACGGTTACTCTACTTCTAATGAATATTTTATTCATGTCACCTTTAAATTAGTTAAATTTGATAGGATGATAATGTAATGCAAAATGGCTTCCTCCCCAGACCATTTTAGGTGTAGGGTAGATCAGAATTTAATTTTCTGGTAATGCCAGGTCAAAATTAAATTTAAAAAAATTATGGTTGGAAAGTAATAAATCTAAAGTGACCAATGGAAAAAATACTAAGTTAATGAGATGTGCAAGCCATTTAGAAAACCACAGATATTTTATATGACATATATTTTTCTTATCTGGAAACAAGCCATTTTAATACCTGCTGATATGGATGAAAGTGGGAAAAGAAGAAGAGGCACTCTCATAGTTATTGCTATCAGACCTTGATAAAGTTATGAAGATAAATGCAAGAAGTTCATGACAGGGATATTCATCATTTGGTCACCAAGCTTGTTAAAAATTTAAGACCCCTAAATCCTCTTCTACGTATCTAAACATGTGTTTAGCTTTTCAGAGTGTTGTAGCTATGCTAAAGAAACTGTTCACAAATTAGGTTGATGTGGCTGCTCTGAAACCATAAGGCATGGAATCAGGTAGTCCACTTTCCCCCTGTGGCTCATCCCTTCCCTGTTCCCTTATCTATCATGAAGCTAGCACACATGCACTCACAGAATATGCAAGGGATCTCAACATTTAAATCTGCTGTACCAGCTGTACTAGCCACGTGGACACTGGGCTTTCCTGACTTACTTCCCCTCCTCAGAGGAAGGTGGTCCCAGTCAATGCAAAAGAAAGGGGCCAAGGGAGAGCCAAAGCAGCAGCCTGCAAAAATGGCAGGGAAACAAGGTAGGAAGGCACAAAATAAACCTGAGGTATGCGGCCAAAGCAAGAAGGGAGATGTGAGAAAAAGTTTGTCTATCAGTGGTAGGGCAACACATTTCCATTCAAATTCAACAATAAAAAGATACTGCCAGATAGCATGTAAAAAAAAAAAAAAAAAAAAAAAAGAGATGCTGCTGGAGTTGCTGAAGCTCGAGAAGGCACCAAAGCCATGGGGGCATGTCAAACCCAGTGCAGAAGCTGTAAGGAACTCAGTTAGAAGAATGTGCTTCACTTAAGTGAGGTCTGAGTGAAAAAAAGCATAGGGAACTGAACTCTTCAGAGAGGAGTAAACTCTTTTCATGCAAAGATATTAAACTGCATCTTGATGCAAAACTACAGAGCATGACTGCTCCTTTGCATTAAAGCTTTGGTTATATTAATCTTGTTACAAAAATATACTCGGGGAGTGTAAAAAATTGAGTAAGTCACCAGACTGCAAGTTACCTCTGGATATCCTGGTGGCAGCACTGGAGCCAATTAAACCAAGCATATCTGCTAATTTTACCTGTGAATACGCTCCATTAGCCAGGCCACAATAACTTTGACACTGGACTAATGGACTACACCATTCCCAGGCTCCCCCTCCAGATCATTTGCAAACTGAAGCTAAAGAAAAGAGTGCCTTCCCACGCATTAAGAAGCACATCAGGTTATCACAATGCTTCAGCATCTACAGTGGCAACCAAAGGCATTTTGAGTAGAATTTCAGGTATGGGTGTCATTTCATAAAATCTAAAGGGAAGGGTGGGCACATGTATGGACACTGCTTTCCTCTCTCTGCACAAAAACGTGAGAAAGTATTGGACTCAAGCTGAAACTAAGAGTGCCCCCGCTTTTTAGAAACACTAATGCTGCAAATGTCCCAGCATTCAGGCTTCAGAAAGAGCCCTGGGCTGAGTGTTTTAGACATTCTGCATCTTCATTCAAAGTCTGAACAAGAGATAAATGCCTCTGAAATATGCAGAGCTCTGAGTATCAGCCCCACAGCAGCATGAAAAGATACAGGGAATAAAGAGAACTGATCCTGAGCAACTCTTTGAGTAGTTGTGCTCCATGCTGGACCTCTCATCACAATACATAAATTATTCTAATTTGTTGTCCTTACTAGACAGCTAACTGATAAGCTGGAATGGACACCAGGACTATAGATTATTTTTCTTTTTTTGGTGAGAACTGAATGCTAGCTTTAAGCAATCTCTTCTCAAGGCTTAGCTTGATAATCATTTTCAAGCTTTTATTTAAACTCCCTAAGAGAAAAAAAGAAAGAATGAATTAGAAACTGGAAGAACACAAAGAAGGTAGAAAGAGAAGATCAATAACTCACATGACAGTAAACAAATTGGAACAATTACAGTAAGAGATGGTTATTGATCAATATTAGGAGCAGCTCATATGCTGGCACCTCTGTTTATACCAGACCTCAATTATATTCTTACTTTCTCATAATGTAACTGTATTCTACAATTTTTATCACCAGGAAAAAATAGTTCCCTTTTATTAGTGAGTAATAACCGTATAACATTTTTAGGCAGTGGTTGTTGTCAGAAGATTTACATATCAGCAAAATGTTGACTGCCCAGTGCCTGTTCCAAGATGCTGAAGGATGAACTGACCTAGGTACCCTACCAAGCAGAGGGGCAGAAGCTGACAGAGACTTGGATCTCCTGAGTCTTGGGGACTTTGTTTTCTGGCAGTAGTCTCTGGAGACCTTCACAGCAAGGGGAATCTTCTTGCATAAAAAATATATATAAAATATTGGCCACTGTTCTGTTCCAGAAGCACCCAAGCAAAACTGTTCAGACCTGCACTTCACAGTATAGGGAGATAAGGAAATAATCTGCACTCTGTACGCATTCAAGTCATCCTGGAAGACTTTTAAACAAAGCTCTTCACATGTATGTCGATCTGCTCATTACACTTAAAGATGCACCAGGATTTACAATACCAGTAGGAGTCCTCAGGACAGAAGTCTTCTCTATCTTTCCTTTTCACAATTCCTTTAGCAAACTTATTTATGATACCACAGGACAAAACTGTGCCTTTCACTTCTCCCATCTCCAATTCTTGCAGCGCTTCTAGCATAAAGATCACCAGATAAAATTACAACCAAGTGGAAAATCATCCCATGTAAGTCAAGGCAATGAAATACACAATAAACTTCTACTCAGCAGAATTGTCCAACAAAAGGAGCAAATTGCCTGACCTTGGGACAGCCCCTCCTGCCAGTCCTGCTGTTGCCTTGCACAAAATAACGGAGGTGTTTAATTTTCACTGAACATTTCCTTCCACTTCCCTCTCAGGTACTTGTCTGGTCTGTAAAATCTATCACACACTTAAATTTTGTTCAATTACATGAGTCAGAGTAAAATTTAATTTTCAGTTGGTTGGATCTTTGTGGTTTTGACTTAATGAGATGTATCAGCACCAACAGAGCTTTCCCTTTCTTGGGAAATTGCTCCCTCAGAGATATCTGAGGTAACTGGGTTCTAATTTCAAGCACATGTATCACTCTATAAGCCTGTCTCCATAAAATCTTACTTAAAAAGACAAGTTGCTGAAGAATAATGAACTGAAGTCAGTCCTCTTTCAAAGTTTCCTTAGTAAAAAAAGCTCACCTTTGAAAAAATACTTTAAAAATCCCAGAACCCTATTCACAAGTCATATGGGAAATTTAGGTGTGAAGAATTACATATGATCAAAAAAAAAAATCAGAATAAAGTTTAACACAAAAAAAAATAATTTAGGATAAACTTCAAAGTTTGTTTGTTTTTTTTCAGAGTTTGAACAATACAATTTTACTAAAAAACTGGCATTTTAATAAACTAAATAGTTGGGTTTCAAGCCACTGGATCCAAACATCTACAGAAATATTGATGAAAATATCTATAGCCAAGAGATTGTCCATATTTGAAAAAATATATAGATTTCCGACAAGATTATATTTACTATCAACAACTTTAACAAGGTCTATTTAAAAGGTAGACAATGAAGAGTTTTGGTGAAGGTAACAGTCATAAACATCATTAGTATATGGAAGCTGTGGAGACACACTCTGGCTTTATCATCGAAGTCTGACTTAACAATAACAATTGAAGTAAATCAGACGCCAGGGCAGGATCATCACAGATCACATAAAATACAGAAACGGTCAGGAAATCTACCCCTGCTTCACAGAGCCAGAAAGTAAATTTAGATTTTCCCAGTCATACAGTGGAATAATGCATGCCAAGGTTAGTAACTGCTTTATGCGAACTTTGAGTTGAAATAATCAAAAAGTTTCACATGGGACATTTTCTTTCATCGTATCACCTATACCATTCCTCACCTCATTTCCCTCCTTGTATCCTTCCTTTTAGGAAAGCTGAAGAAGATGACACATGAGGTTTCTGACACAGAGGTGATGAAACACACCACCTCATCCTGAGGGAGAAGGAAGCAGAAATACCTTGAGTTCAGGGCACACTTTGTGCTGAAGATGTCATATGCACCTCTATAACTTACAGGACAACTTTCAGTGCCAGAGCAGTATCAACTGATGCACACGGAGGAAATACCAAGAACCATGACCTCTGTCCTTCTGCCCAAGAGCTGGTGTCTCAAGCAAATGGGGTAGAGAGGCACCAAAACAAAGTTAGTAATGAGCTTGAGTCAGTAGCTTTTTTATTTTAACCCTCTAATTGCCTCAAATAGTGTTAAAATTATTGTGCTGTGCACATGAACAGCCCTAAAGAGATGTTTTCTTGAGCATTCTGAAAAGAATACTAAAGTTAGTTCCACATCCTATTTCTGTTGTGTCATATTAAATATATCTTCCTGCCCTCCCCCCTCCCCCGCCTATTTTTTTTAAACATCCACTGTGCCTCTGCACTTCAGTTTTTATTCTGATCCAGCCCTTCAGTGTCTTGACATTCAGGTGCTCTTCAAAAATCCATTACTGATTTCCTTGTAATCCTTACACAAAATGGACAATATGCTAAGGAGAACCGCCTTGTGAAGTTGCCAAAAGAGCAATTCCAATCTAATTAGGAGTTCGTACTGCTTCAGTGAAAGCAGCACAAACACTGTTAATAGTCACTGCAGCTGCTTTGTCAATAGCTCCCAGAGAATCCTCCAATTCATAAGAAAAATCAGGAAACTATTGGATTCCATGACACTGATAGAACTATCAGTATTCATTGCCCCTATCCTCTGCAACACAAGGCACAAATGCCAATAACTCCAACAGTCCCTTAAATGCTGAAGGATCATTATTAAAGTGTGCTTGGCATCCCTGGTCATTAATTATAATCTTGTGCACATATGCAGTGTGATTGCAGGAAATAATCAGCTTTGTCTGCCAAATTGGCAACATTTAGAAACTAATTTGTTATGACACACCATCAAAGATATTTAAACAACAAACTCAAAGCTCTGCTGCACTGTGCACACTGTTAAAATATCAGATCGCATCATTAAAAAATAGTTATCGTATCAGAGGGGAGGTAATATTTATCCTTGAACCTGAGTTCAAGTGGAATTTCCAGAAAGAACAGTTACATCCTTTCCTGCAGTTTGCAGGAGAGGAAACTCTCTCCAGAGCAATGGAGGGACAGGGGGGAGGGAATGACTTCGATTACACTTCAGACTTGCTGTCAGTCAGGAGCTATTAAACTGCCATTGAATAAATGTTTGCCAAGAGCAAAGCTTACTCAGTATTACTGCACTGTTCAGCACGCCTGCAGATTCATTTGGAGACTTTAAACTCATATTTATCTGTCTAATTTCTTTTATAGCCCCTGTGGCCACTCTCATCCACCTAGACCCCCTCCTCCCTGCTCCTCCAGTAGAAGGATTTTAACACCTCCAGCCCCCTCCGGCCTTGCAGCTGGGATTGAAGGAAAGGGGTGTTTCGGGGAGGGGAATGTCTCTGCCCCCCATCTCCACCAGAAACAGCCAAGGACCTTCCCACCACATCCTGGCCCGCAGGACATGAAGCTCCCCAGCAAAATCCTGGCTGCTAAAAGGTGATCTTCCCCCACATCCTCTTCCGGTTTCAACCTGTTTTAATTCCTGCTCACTAGACAGGAAGTTTTTTTCCTTGTTATCTGGATTCTTCATATTGGCCAGGACAGTGGTATTTCTTGCAAAGCAACCAAAAGAAATTGATTCCTCTAAAAGCCCATTGTGCCTCTGTCTCAGGAGACCATTTCCTGCCCATGCAGGATGCAAATCCTACAGAATTAGGACTTTTCCCTCTAGGCAGTGTTCAGTGCCCTCTGAGGAGAACCAGAGAGCTACACTGCAGATTTTCTGCAGTTGATGTGGCTCAGCAGAAGAACCAGCACCGATGCTACAGGGCTTATGCTGGTCCTAGGAAAGGACTGAGCTATGCATCAGAGGGGTGAGAGGCTCTGGACATTCTGATGTTTGTTAGGGGCAAGCTCTGCATCTGTGGGTTATTCTTCTGTCATGATAACACATTTCCTTCTTGTTGAGAATGTGCTGTTTAGACAGCAGTAAGATAAGGGTATAACTAACTTTGCTTTATAACTTCCAAGTCTGCAGAACAGGAACTTGCAATAGAGTTGGAAAATTCAAGGGCTTGCCAGGCTCACCTGTATATCAGAGGGAAGAGATCACCTCATCATATTATGTGCATGCATGATTATTTTTTTTTCCTCAGATCTATGATCAGCATATTAAAAAATGCAGCAAAATGAAAACAGAAAATAAAGAGCTAAATATTATGTGTTTCCCTAGAGTAAGAAGCTGAACTTGCATATTTTTCTGCAGTCTTTTCTGACACTTTTTTCCTCTACAGGCTGTTCCCTTCACTGCATTTTATTGCTTATGTCCCCTCCCATCACAGGAGTCCATCACCCCAGTTAAAGTTGAAGATTGAAAATACAGGGAGAACTGACAAGTGCAAAACACTTAACTGATGTGATTGCTTCTCCATTCTTACAGTAATGACTGTTTATTCTGGGAGACTGTACTTCAACAGAATATTTTGTTTAGTTTATGTGACAATTTCCTACTCTATTCCGATGTTTTCTCAGAATTCAGCGTTCCATACTATTGAAACAGCAGTTAAGAAATCACAGTTTTGTGCAACTCTCTTTCGCCAGATTCTCAGTTGCTGTCATCTGCTACTGAACCAACAATAACGTATTTTCTTTCTTGTGGGATCTTTAGCTTGTAACTAATTTAATAATAGAGTCTTTCAAAATGCTTGAAAAGAACTGACATTTTTTTCCTAAAGCAATTAAATTTACCTATGTTTCTTTACCACATAGTTTTGAAATCTATGCGTCCCAAGGATGCTTCTTGAAATAAGAGGTAATAAAATTATCTCCAATCCCTTGTCACAGAAAGGTAAGTTCTATCAAAAGGTGCATCACACTGTTAATATCTATTATATCAATATTCTTAAATGCTTTCCTATTTTCAACGAAAAATAATAGCTATGAACTTTTAACTAGCACCTTAAAAATAAAGCAAATATTTTCCACAGAACTGTATAGATTTCACAATAGGCCTTTAAAAAACAAGCAACTTCTAGAGCCTTACCTTATTTTTCTTCCTGTTTTTAAATTTCATATCTGATTGTATAGGAACAGACGTGAACAAATTATAGTTCAATCCACCCCAAAACAAGGACATTGGTGAAGCTTATTCTTTGAGTTGTTGTAGTATGTCTAGAGATAAAATTTTGAGCTTTCCATTAGGATAAGCATTTAACTAAAGCTTTTCACATAGATGGTGTAAGATCACAAAAGTACCACATTGTATGCAGGGCTTAATACAGTGTTCTTAAAAAATGCAGATGGAGAGTTCATAATGCCTTTTAATCTGGACACATTTTACCTTGAAAAGTTCTATTACAATGTACTCCATTAAGGCCAACATTTAAATTACATATAATAATACAGCTATAATTACTTTCCTCTTTTTTTATTTTGATAAAAGTTATTCAGCATTTACATAAAGGCCTAAAATACTGGCCTTGGAAACAATGTCTTTTCAAACAAACCCTTTTAAATTAAATGTCCAATGAACAATTCCTTTACACTGGGAACCAAAGGGAACATGGTGAAAATTAACAGAAGGCCAATACAGCACAAAGCTGAGGGGCTGTCCCTGGAGCCACACCAATAAGCAGCAGAAGGACAGTAATCATTGTTTCCCAGGTATTTCAGTAGATCTCCAAAAATGAAATGCCTTGAGAGAAAATACAGGAGTGATTTAATCCCAACTAATTCCAACTCCACTGGGTTCATTTTGACACTTCCTCCTGCTGTGGAGGGAGGGTCTAAAGGCAGAGATTGCATTGACCTTTAGAGCAGAGGAATAGCAAGAGTTGCCCTTCTCAGTGCAAGCCAAGGTGATGCCCTGGTGGAGCAGAGCCATTATCAGTACCTGTAATTCCACTGCCGAGTACAGAATGCTCTGTATGTGCTCTGAAGAGGCAGAAAGACTGTATGTACAAGGACAAGCTCCTTGAGTCCTTGTCTCTCTCCTTGGTAAGGCATCATCTCCAACACTTTAATCACTGTCATTATTCTCTGAACACCCTCCAGTTGTCAGTACCATCTTGAATTATGGAGAAGAGAACTGCATATATGGAGTATGCCAAAGGCAGTTACACCAGTGCCAAAAGCAGAGGTAGCAGAACCTCTCCCATTCTCTTGAAATTTCCCTTTATATTCAGTCAAGAATCTCATTAACTCTTTTGGCTGTGGTGTCTCCTCAAAGCTCACATCTGTCCGATCATCCCCAAGAAACTCTGAGATGCACATTAAAACCTCTGTTTTCACACACAGAAACTCCTGATTAATATTCTCTTGACTTTTGATTGGGATGGGAAGTATTACATTACCACCACTTGCTCTGACCACACAGCTGTTCTCCTGCCTAAATACAGAACAGAAATACTTTCTGGAAATGGTAGCCTCTTTATTCTACATTAAGGATTTTTCCACTTGGATGCTGTGATGAATCAGTGACCCTGTTAAATTTTCCCTTTTCCTAGTAATCTCATACCTGCATGCCCCAAGCTCCTCATTCTCATTTCCCTTTTTCATTTTCTGTAATTCCTGCAGTTTACACTAGCTAAGTGATTCCCCTATTCCCTTTGTTTGCATCAGCTTTCTCTTGTCCAAGCCAGACTGCTTTATAATTAAGAAAGACTCTTCTTCACTGGGCCTTTGTGGCTTTTGAGGGATCCTGCTGAAAGTTTTTAACTCTTTGTAATTGCCTTTTCTATTTTAATTCTTCTGCTCAGATGACTGGCTCAGTACTATTTTCAGGTTCATTAGTAGCAGCCCTTTTAAAACACAAGATAATTTTACTGCTGAAACTTTGTTTACACGTGGCATCTGTAGTCAAGCTATGGTAACCTACACCAAATCAGTCATTAACTCTTAGTTCTGTGTCATTTTGTCTGTCACTATGAGGTCTGGCACAACTTCCCAGGTTGGATTCAGTTCTTTATGACATTGCATTCTTCAATTCTTTCCTGCAAACTAAACTTCTCATGATTTTGCTGTCTCCTTGTTCACAAATGCTAGATGTGGAAGGGGCTGGTGACCCATTGGTAGTTTATAAACCCATACGGATCTGATCACTTTGGCCAACTTTCATTGCACCTGTCTTGCTTCTGTTCAATTAACACAACTAATAGCACCCCATTTCTGATCTGGTTCATGCCAGTAAAACCAAGAAATAGTTACAGCGAAGTCAGAAAGGCTACTTTTGTGAGAGGTCTTTAAGCCTTTGACACACAACAGATCTTCCGATAAGTGCTGTTTCCTTTATCTACAGGCATATGATCCTTCCTTGCCACTGAATATTCTCTGATGGAAAGGCACTGCACCGCTCCTAATTATACTACTTGTCAGTTAGAACGAGGGGCAAGGACAATGTGGCTAGCACACCATGTGCCATTTGGGACAATAAACTTCTTGGACTGAAATTATGAACAGTTATTACATACATACCCATAAATACCCTCCTTGCCCTGCTTAAATAAGGAAGAAAATTAGAACTTAACATCCCATTATTTTAATACTGATGCTGCCAGTTGCTTCCCCTTGGAAAGATAATACTTATCTAGCAAGTTCATAAGGCTGTTGGGAGGATTATTTCCTTGCTATGCTAAAATTAATTATCTGAAATGCTGCATAATGGATCACTAATATTTTCCTCATTGTCATCATAATGAAGTATACTTCATTCATTTGCCATAGAAAATAAATACGTTGAAAAAATAAGATGGGCATTTATTACAACCTGCACAATCTTTCAAATTCAGAAAAAGAAGACATGCCTCTCCACAAGCAAAACATTTAACCAAAGAGACGTGTAAAATGGAAACACGTTTCCTTCTTCCAAATGCTGAAGAGTAGTTTGAGGATGAAAATATCACATACACTCCCTATAACTACCAGTACTTTTGTATGGGCTCCAGTAACTAGTTATTAGAAGTCACACAAAATTAGCTGCTTTATTTCTGTGAAATGTAAAATGCTTGTATATTAAAAATCTAGATTTCTTAAATTCTTTGTCTTGCTCCAGGAATCCTAATGCCTGCTTCTTAGCTCCTTGGGGAAATTAAGATGCTACTAGACAAGTTAACGTTTTGAAGCTGTAATTTAAAAGGTTTTTTTTAAAGAAACCTTTTTTTTTTTTTTTCTAAAGAACTTGGCAGATTTTAAACAGAAAATTGTAATAATAATTATGGATATATTGACCTTTTTGTACTCTTAAGCTGGCCACTCAAGTGAAGTAGATTTTAACCAGCTCCCTGTAGGATTCTGTCAGCTTTCCATGTTTCTGTGCTGTGGCACTTTTTGCATTCATCCTGCAAGTTGTCTAATGCTGTCTAAAGAACTGACTCACTAAAGAAATACTTTCCCAAATCAGTTTTTTATGTGCTCTGAAGAACCTAAGATATGACACCTAGCTGACTGCACTCCTCTTTGAGGCTATACAAGCAGAGCTTCTAGCTATAGCTTATTCTGGTTATGGTGGGAGCTCTAGTGCAGGGAAGGTTTGGAGATTTAAACTGCGTTGTTTAATTTTTCACTTAATAAAAATGGACAGGCCCCATCTGCAATATAATTTGCACTATTGGTCTCACTGGTGTAGCTCTCTGATGATGCTGAGACTTTCAACGAGCCAGAAGTCCTTATCCAAAGCTCTCTGACATCAGTGAAGAGCCTGAAATCAGCTGTCAGGCTTTGGATCAGGCACCAGAAGTCTGATTTTAAGAAAACTGAAGCATCACAGATATACCAGAGCCTCATATAACACACTGTAATATTGCTCTATGCTAAATGTGGTTTTGCAAAAAAAAAAAAAAAAAAAGAAAAAAAAAAGAACTATACCTGAGACACAATTGAGCTGCACTCTGTAGCTTCATAAATAGGGAAAATACCTGGGGCTTTGGCATTATTATAATAAATAATCTCAGGATTTTTTTTTGAGAAATACCTTAACTTTAGATTTCTTACACAACTCTTTTTTGTTCTTTTCCTTTTAAGCTAGGACATATTATGTCTCAGCCCATAGCTGGAAATACAGAGAATGAGTTGAAATACAGAAACAAAGAACCAGTTTCTGTACTCTGGAATTAAACCCATTTGCAGCAACTTACATCTCACCTCTAAAGATCTGGCATGTTTTTTCTGGATAAACCAAAAAAAAAGGAAAGATGTGTGTAAATATGAGAATAGATCATGGATTAGACACTTGTGTCAGTCTAACTGATGCAATTGAGATGTTCTTCCACTGAAATCGTACACTAGGACTGTCATTGTCAGATAAAGAGCTCACGTTACTTTCAAGTATAAGAACATAGTTCACAATAAAATACATTTTGGATTGAAAAATTGCACTTATGTCCTGCCTCAGCCACAAGGAAATCAGTTTCTTAACGCTCTCTCTCTGATCTGAATGTCAGGTCTCTACACAAGTTATCCTCATTTAAGTCAATGGATTTACCACAATAAAAGACAAGTGTCATCCCGGAAGCTCCACTATGTTTAGGTAGAAAGACAGAGAAAGACTGAATGAACTCACTTTTCTTATCCCCTTTATATCCACTCACTAACATGCAGAGGTATATAAGATCTTTAAAATTCATTTTACAGTCTTGACAATCAAGGCAGTTGTCTCAACATACAGAAATGTGGAGTTTGCTGCGTGCCCCATACACCAAATGCAAAAGACAGCAACAAAACCTCTGCAGTCTTACAGGATATACATTCAAAATATTTTTTAAAATAAATATGCCTCCTAACTCAAAAGAAACAATTTACATACAAGTATATTTCCCTAAACATCTCCCTGCTTCCTAAAAGCTGGCAATACAATTATTTCAATGGATGCATTGCTGCATGCCTTATTCATAACACGATTTACAAAAGTAGAGGTGGAATTTAAAAGCAATCTAGATACACTTGACTATCTCCACAGGTAATGAAGTATTATTTTTATTGTTAACAGTGCTGCTAAAAATGAGGTGTTTGGTGATGCAGACTGCCTGTGCAAAAAGTTCACAGCTCAGTCCTGTAAAACTAGTTCAATTTAAGTAGCGCTGATGTAACTATTTAGCTGCTTCGATGGTTTTAGTTCTCAAAAGGCAGAGACATGGAACACCTTGAAATGAGTTTGAGTATTTCTTTTTGTTCCTTGGCAGGATTGCTATCTTTTCATGTTCGATGCCTGACATAAAACTTCCTTTACCTCTGTCGCTGATGAGATCAGTAACAAATGGTGACACGTTGAAATGAAAGAAATTGTTTCCAGCACTTCAGGACAGTTCACTTGACTTAACATCACAAGACACATGCAGAAAACTCGTAATTTACAGTAAGAAACCAGGTTTTTGACACCTTAGTGAGTGGAAGAGAGCTATGCTTTTGCTATAAATAAGACATTTAAATGATTATTATCATTAAAGTATTAAATAACCCTACAAAGAAAAAAATGAAGAGATGAAAGGAAATTTTTAGATGGGATCTCCTGCAGGATTTCTCACTAACCATTTGGAAAACCCCTCCTGATGCTGCAGAAGTGTTCTGCCCCAGGAAGGTATATTTCATTATTAAAGCTATTTATTTCTTCATAACAGTTCAGTAACAAATCATAGGATTTAAAACAATCATTAAAGCAATCACAGCTTCCCCTAAATATGAAAATCTTTGGAAGATGCTCAGAAGAAAGACATTTCAATCTTTCCCAGGACTTCATATGCAAAATGATATATTTATATAGATTACACTTGCTATTAACTGTTGTCTAGGATCTCAGTCCTCGGCCAAAACTTCATTCTGCTGGGTATCACACAAAGAGAAAACACTTTAAAGAGTGCTTTTAACTGAAATGTAGGGCAAGACACAGTATGTGATTACATACAACCAAACAGGAAAGAGCTAAAAACAAATCCACTGTGATAATAATACTGGTCAGCATGATAGGCAGAGGTCTCTGCACACCAGCTGCCTTGCTACTGTTAAGTTTATGCTTAATGTCCTGTCACAACAGAGTTTTAAGAAAGGAAGTAAAGGAGAGTAATAAAACAGCCCTGCAAATATCTAAGAACTCTTCTGCAACATGGTACAAAATTAGCATTAAGTGCTTTCCATACAGCAGCCCTTAAAAAAAACAGAAACTGTCTTAATCTATGTACAATTCTCATGTAAGCCCAGAACCTCAGAGAACTATTTTTAATATAAGTACTAAGATGTGGGACATTTATCAAAATTAAACACTGAATACCAACAAAGACAGCAAAATGGCAACGTAGCATAGAAATCACAACTTCATGTCCTTCCTTCTGATACTTTGATTGCTGATGATGGTGAACCTGCTGTTTGTACATAGGTTGTCATCTTTTCACTAACTTACTCCTTTATGACCTTTAACAACTGATTTCTGAAAGCTGCAATTGGTAATATTTGGGGGAGATCCTCAAACAAGAGTAAAAGGAAACACCATTTCTGTTTGGAATGGTCTTGAGATATCACCAAAAAGATGTCACAGCAAAACACCACTCCTCTCTTCCCAGGAACCAAATGCTCCTCTGGTGCAGGATTTAGTAAGCAATAATGAAAGGACTTTGTGAAATGACTTTATGTGATAATGTTTGTCTCTCAGTTCAGCTCATGATGAGCAAAAGAAGGTGCGAAGTTCAGACTATAGCAAAAAGCAGCTCACAGCAGAAGCCAAACAGACTTCTTCATAGAATCACAGAACACCAGGTTGGAAGGGACCTCAAGGATCACCTGATCCAACCTCTCCTGGAAAGAAAAAAAGAAGAAAAAAAAAAGAAGAAGAAGAAAAAAAACAACAACACAAAAAACCCCACACACAAAACAAAACAAACAGACAAACAAACAAAAACAACTAAGAAAGCAGAGAAAGTCTGGGACAAGCTCTTAATGCTGATGGGGTCAAGGAAGGGGGTGCATGTCAGCTAATCTTTACTATTAAACACACTACTGATAGCTCAAAAGCAGCTTCATTGCAGCATGCCAGAGGTTGAAGAGCTGAGCTGGGATGCACCAGGCATCAAGTGAGCAACCAAACAGGGCACTTATTCACAGCATGAACTGCTGTCCTGCCACTCCTCTCTGTCCAGTAACCAAAAGGGTCCTTGCAAACACTTTTAACTTCATTTACTCTGGACTCACACTGAGCTTCAAAAATTTCCTTTGACCAAGGCTGGTTCTCAGGGCAGACAAATCTAGAGCTCCTTGGCAGCGTGCCCAACACACAAACCAGTTCTCCACCAGTATACATGGGTGGCTTCCTGAGGTATCTGATAAGAATGTTACTTTATAATTTCTTCCTACTCTCATCTTTGGAAACAGCTGGATCAATTCAGCCTAAGCTTTCCAGAAGTTTGAGCTTAAGGGAGACAGCTGGAGTAGATAACTTCTACTCAAGCAGTTCAGGTTTGGCAAAGCTGTGAGCAACTGAAAACAGGTCACTTCCATGCACACTTCTTTGGCACTGTTTCTGTTTCCAGCTCAAGCAGGCATCATCCGCAGATGCCTGCTGCTCACTCACCCTTTCCTGCTCAGTTGATAAACAAGAGTAATGAAGAACCTAAAAAGCAGTGGGCAGGGGTGACCATCAGTTTGAAACACAGCTCATAAGAAATGAAAACACACACTTATAAGTCAAATACCTTAAATGGAAGCACAAAATCTTTTTAGCTCTGTTTAAATATGGGGAGAATGCTTCAGCAAACCTATGCCTGGGCTTTTGTATCATAAGTCTTCTATCTAATCCCATTCATTTCTATTTGTTCGTTTTGCTAATATTGGCCTTTTTAATCTCTCTTCATTTGGAAGCACCAGCCCTCCCGATACCTTTAACTGTCCTCATTACACTTTCATTGAAATCAATGGGACTTTGCAAATTACCATTGTGCAGCTGACTCCATTACGTCCATTACACATTTAAAAACATGATAACAAGAAGCTAATCTGTACGCATAACTCCCGCTCTTCTGCTGTAAATAACTCAGCCACACAATTTTTTTAAACACTGGAGTGCATAAATTATAGACGAAGAATATGCAGAATTTCATCTTCAAATAAGTCTATGGGCTTTTTTGTAGCTAAAATAACACAGCAATTTTTACAGTCTCAGCTAAACTGTGATAGCTTTTGTTTGTTTTGTCTTGCTTCATGTTTAAAAATGGATAAAGGCATGTCAGGCCACTTTGATTTAAATAGGATACTTGGAGACTAAGAAGTGAAGTATCAGAGTTTCAGTTCTACATAAAGTTAATAGTGGAATTAACAATCCAGCATCCCTGCACAGCCCTTCAACACAGGGTCTGAACAACTCCTAGTCACCTTAAAAACTCAGTTTCCCCTCATTAGTACCACGTTTGTGCCAGCAAGGAGAGAAATAACAATTGGCTGCTCTTTGGGTGACACCTTGCAGAGACTGGTTTCACTATGGGACATCTCAAAGTTTCCAGACTAACCTCCAGACCTTCTTACTAGGACTTTACTCCAGGCAACACTGCCGAGATCCTGAAGGAAGTCCACAGTACTGTGTGGATATCTAAGCCCACCTCATGAAGCCTCAGGAGCCATAAATGCCTTGAGCTGATGCTATACATCCAGCTGGACTTCCCAAGCCCTTCGGTGCTGAACCACAGCAAACAGATACCTACAGAAAAAAGGGTAAATGGGACCCACAGCTGCTGTGCCCTGTGCCAGTGATTTCAGGGACATTCTAGTGCCAACAGTCTATGTCAGAGTTTTCATTTGTGCCCTGGAGCTGGTGCAAGGAAGTGAAGGACAAAATGGACATGAAACATGAGGACAGAGAAAGTGTGGCAGCACAGACAAGATGTTGTTCCTTCTTCTGTGGTTATTCAGCACAAAGCTGAAAGAAACACGGTGGATTCTGAAGCTGGGACAGGCAACCCATCTGATGCCAGAAAAATAGGAGTCCCAGAGCTGGCTCCTTCTGGCACAATGGGCCATCACCAAAGCCACACAAAGTAGCAATGTGCTGGCAGGATCTTCTTCACAGGGGCTGTGGACACCAAGGACACAACCCACAAGTCCCAAGCCCAGGGAGGAGCTTAATGACATACTCTCTGAGACTGCTCTCACCTGGCCAGCAAATCTCTCCAGTCAGCAGCAACACAAGATGCTGCAGAAGGAATAAAGCAGTTTTCCCCAAATAATTTTCCTCCTCCTGTGGGTGGGGATGATTTAGCCCATTGTGCAATCTCCACCACTGTGTAATTTATATTCACTGGGGTACCAGAACTGCAGAGTCTCTTCTAAATATAAGCAATTAACTCCCATTAGCATTAGTGGGAATCACTCAGGAGACTATACCCCGTTATTGATTATCTCATTTTTGTACCAACTCAAAAAAAATGTACAAAGAAAAGAAAATCACATAGTTAGTGGCTTTGGCTAAGTTAAGGCAGGCAAATTAGATTCATTATCATTCTTGAGCTAAACAGTGGGGCTTATTAGAGTGTAGTTCATTTCCATACTTTGATCTGATGGGTGTAGATACCTAATTATACAGCAGCCAGCAACTTATTTTTAATGTGGGTTTTTTTTATTAATTAATATTCAGTATTATAATTAAATGCACAGCCTGCTCTTCTGGAAATTCTTTGTTTGTTTGTTTGTTTCTAAAACAAAAATAACATGAAGAACAAACCTGTGAAGTCTATGATCTAAAACAGAATCCTCCACAACGCAACAGAAATGTAAACTATCACTTCCAGCAAACATGGCCCATGGCTTTGCCCTTGGCTCTGTTATTCCTCAGTCCATACATACCAGCCAGCAACACCCGTGCTCTGAAACTTGATACTCAAAATATGCTCTTTAAGGAGCAGCTATACCTTTAAGTGATATGATAGTTTATATATATTCATCCTTTTTTAAATGTAAATATTTTCTTTTCATATAGTACTTTTTAACAGAATCATTGATGTGACTTAGTTCGGCAGATTTTGATAGTTCATACAAACAAACAAAAATATTAGTGTATCTTAATGCTAAATTTTGAAATCTATTTTGGAGAAGGAAAAAAAGGACTGGTTGTACTCTGTTCTCCACATTTTTATGACCATCTTACATAAATACAATAAGAAAAAGGAGATACACATCATAGGAAAATCTCCCATAGACACACACATAGTTTATCTAAATAACAAAGGTGGCCATGTTATGTTCTTTGTGTGGCCTCAAGAAATAGAAGGACTAATTTCTGCTTTTACCTGCACAGCTCTATTCCCACAAGAAGGTAAGTGCTGTGCTCTCAATCCAAGAGAGCACTTGCACACATGCTTAATATGAAGGATAGGCCTTCAGTGTCTCTTGTGATACAGTGTTTTAAAGAGAAGCACAAGATAAATGTTCTTCTGAAAAGCAGAGGCTGAGCAGATGACAAAGTTACATCCTCTGCACTCAGGAAGACGTGACAGATTCATGCTGGTGAGCATCAGAGCAGAATTCAGCCATATGAAAATATATGGCCATACGGAAGACTACAATTAGGTGCCATGCACATAAACAAAGGCAGGTCTCTGCTATGTAGACCTGCATGCAGATTATGAAAGAGCCTCACCATGACCCAATGTGACAGAGTAGTGGCTAAGGATTTTAGAAGACATTCAAGCTATGCACCGATCTGCATCCATCTGAGATCTCTTGGTCTTAGCAGCTCAGAAGCAGAGCAGGCGTTTCTGCAGAAAAAGGCATATCCATCCTGTTGAAAGTCCAGGAACTGCCTGCTGATTAGGTCATTAAGTAAACCAGCCATGAGGGGTGCCATTACATTCAGATCAGTATAAAGGAAGTAACAGCAGAATAAATATAACTAGCAGAGCTCACTAAGCCTTCAAATACAATGAACTTTTTTTCTGGAGCAGACACTGCCAAGCAAACTGAAAAATTAATTTACTATTTGTTATCAGTTTTGTTATGATTGGTATCTTTACAAGTCTGAGTCATTAGCATGCGAGTTTACAATTATCCTCTGAGCCTTGTAATGTCCTGTCATTTACTTCCAGGGATTTATGTCAGAATCCAACTCAGTTCGTAAGTGATCTTCCAGTAAGACAGAATGACAACACCATTATAGCTCCCTCCAACAGATGATGGTAATGATATTATTATTCCCCTGATCAGCTTGATGATGATTGTTTGAACTTTATCAGTATTAATAGAGAAAATAATAAAGGTATTAATATTTGAAAGCTCTCTGTATTGTGTTTAGTATCATATTATTGCTACATTTTATGGCAAGTACTTTGACATTTCAGTGCATTTCCATTTACAGTATTACCACTATAATCTACTCATTTTATAATTGCTTCTGGATACTTGTAAGGTTTAATTTCTGATATTTCCTCTCAATAAATGGACCTGCATATGAAATTGAAATACAATTATCCTCACAAATTTGCATTGTTAGCCGAGAGTTGGAGGGTCTTAAGATAGTAAAAATACTCAATATTGCTACTGGACCTAATAAGGCCTTATTGTCTTCTTGGGTTTCACAGTCAACAAGATTGCTCTAGTTCTACAGCACGAGTATCATCTTTGTCGTTGCTATTTAAAATAGCTGTGCTAAACACAAAAAATGACAGAAGCTAGTGAGCAACCCAGACTGACAATTTCAGACAGGACAACTAGATGGAGAAGAACATCTCACACAATCTCCCTGTATCTTAGAAAACAGTCAGAAGGATGGAAAAGTATGTAAGCTTTCTGTCTAGGAAAAGGTAGCATACACTTGGACTGGATTGGGATGGGGCCCTCCCATGTGAACATGACCTGAAACAAATTGATAAACAACCCAGCTGATAAAGAGTTGTGAAGTAAGTTTTCTGAATTTGGTCTTAGCAAGAGATTGGGGTAGGAAGACATGCAGAAAGGGGTAACATAGACGGGCTTACTAAAGCTGTAGCTCATGGGTTTGTGTGGAAGACAGAAAAGGTCCTGAGCATGTGAACCAGAATTTGTACTTCATTTCAGGCTTGACATTATCTTTTGAAAGCATTCTAGCAAATGCTTGCCCTGTGCCATGCTAACTTCTTCAGATGGGTGTAGATAGTCCTGCAGAAGCACAGATTTCTGAGTTTCCTAAATTCTCCTTGCAACATTTTGCACTAAGTTAATAAAGCTACAGTTTTGTAGAGTTACAAGGCCATATGTTCTGACTGTTCGCAATCCATTTTTCTAAAGGGAAACACATAAGAGAAAACCCTGACATTAAGGAAAATGCAAACAGTAGTCTGCCACCTCCTTAATTTTGTGAGGCATCAAAAAGGCAAAAAAGTTGGTAGCAGTTGAGGCAACAACTATTTTTCATTTTGAGCCTCAGCTTAAGCTGGTTTATTTGCTTTACTCTTTCCAGTTCCAGGGCAGCAATATATTAACACCTTGTAAATCAATGTCAGATACATTATGTGATAGATCTTATATGAGATGTTTATAGTACTATGTGATACTGAGCGAGATGTATTCTTAAAAGTTACCTCTGATATTTCATAGAACCATATTCTCAGCAGCTCTTGTGAGAGCCTTCATAAAATGAGGTGCTAGGAGGGATGGCAGAGCTGAAAGGGAAGGTGTTTAAACAATAGCCAGCTCACTATATGATTCATGGCATGGTCTTATGGTAGCTCTTGGGAGCTCTGATCACCCATGACTCCCTGTAGAGATGCTTTGAAATAGAAAAGACAAATGGTTTTTATAAAAATCCAAGCTTATTAAATAGTACCTGGATCCAGACATCTATTTCAGATGAAGGGCTAAATCCCAACACTCAAAAAATCCTTCAGTTTTATGTTTCTCTATTAAAATTCTGTAAGACTTTCTGTAAGAAAAAAAATGTAAGACACAAGATGAAGAGATCTGGTCTTAGGATCTACTATCCAAACAGAATTAATACACTTGCAATAGGAAGACGACTCACTATGTATGGTATCAAAAGTAAGAAACACAGTAGTTTCAAGATAAGATACTACTTCTCTTCCATGCTTGTGCTTACTCACCTACCAGCACATAGAAATGCCAACGTCCAAAATCCTAGATTTCCTATTTTCAGCCAGCTCTTGACACACACCTTGCTTGAACACCATTCATTCAAGCTTCACCCCAGTCTTCAGCTTCACCACAGATTTGCATCTTTCTTTGCAACCTTCTCGGGCAGGAAGCATAGACAATCCCCCTGAACTTAGGGAGCAGGGCTAAGAACAGTCTCATCAGCCCAGGATCTCATGTAGTTCTCAAGAGCTCCTGCCTGCACCAGGTCTGAATGTATGCCAACATCTGGTTGCAGTAGAAGCAACATTAAGGGAACCCCTAGGCTAGTCGGCTGTCTTACAGTGGTATTAGCCTCACTGTGTTTGTCAGGCTTGTTCTCTATGGAACTGCATATCCACTTAAGATTATGAATTTGATTTATCTTCACAGTTTGTGGTGAGTTTCAAACCTTGTGGAAGCAAAAGAACAATAGCATGGAGCTGAAGAAGATGCAGGGAAGATATATCTGTGCATGAATTTACCACACACAGATTTGTTGAGGCATTTCAGTCCTGATTTGCAGACCTTTGCAATGCACACTTCTTGTGTAGGGACTACTAAATCAGTTGTGACTTACCTCATTGTGGGGAGCATGGAAAAATACTGATCTGAACTAACAAAACAAACACGTTTGAACTGAGGTGTCAGGAGGCCCAGACATATTGCACCACCTGCACTACTTGTAGGATGCTCCTTCCAGTCAATTCTACAGCACGTTCACTTTGAGCTAACTTGTATGGCATTAAATTATAATTGTATTGATTTTTCACAGCATTAATTTCATGGTGACACTTTAAACTGCTTAAGGCTCTAACCAGAATAGTGCTGAACTTGGAAGAAAAAAGAACAGAGGCATTTTTAATGAATCAAAAGAGGTCACCAAGAGATACCATATAAGCTGCTTCCATTCAGCACAGCACACCCCACAGTATACATTTTGCTATGGGACCCATGGAAGCAGCTACCCCAGAACTGAAGAATTGTCTTTTACAGCAGATTTCAATATGTTGCTTATTGTAAAACTGGAATCCATTTTAAAGGTGTTTCCAGTTGACATTCACAAAGAGCCATGAAGTTTCCCAGTTGCAGGTTCACAATATACAACATCTAGAGGGACCTTGACAAGCTTGAGAAGTGGGCTCATGCAAACTGTATTAAGTTCAACAAAGCCCAAAGCAAGGGTCTGCACCTGGGTCGGGGCAATCCCAAGCACAAATACAGGCTGGGTGCAGAATGAAATAAAAACTGTCCAGAGGAGAAGAACTTAGGAGTGATGGTTCAACATGAACCGTCAATGTGTGCTTGCAGCCCAGAAAGCCAACCGGGTACTGGGCTGCATCAAAAGAATTGTGGCCAGCAGGTCAAGGGAGGTGATTCTCACCCTTTACTCAGCATTTGTGAGGCCCATCTGGAGTACTGTGTCCAGTTCTGAGGCCCCCAACATAAGAAGGACAACCACAAAGATGATTTGAGGGCTGGAGCACCTCTACTATGAAGATGGGCTGTGAGAGCTGGGGCTGTTGAGCCTGCAGAAGAGAAGGCTCTGAGGAGACCTTACAGCAGCCTTCCAGTACCTGAAGGGGGCCTACAGGAAAGCTGGGAAGGGACATTTTACAAGGTGTTGTGAGAGGAGAAGGGGTAATGGAACAAAACTAGAAGAGGGGAGATTTAGGTTAGACATTAGGAAGAAATTCTGTAGTGTGAGGGTGGTGAGACACTGGAACAGGTTGCCCAGGGAAACTGTGGATGCTCGAAGTATTCAGGGCCAGGTTGGATGGGGCTCTGAGCAACCCGGTCTAGTGGGAGGTGTCCCTGCCCATGCAGCAGGGGGTGTAACTAGATTATCTTTAAGGTCCCTTACAACTCAAAGCATTCTATGATTCCATACCATGCACCTGATTTCTAGATAATACTGAAATACTATTCCCAGCTCCCATATAGTTCATATGGATCTTCCACTTTGCTGTGCTAGACCTAGATCTTGTGTTCTTCAAATCAGTGGGAGTTTTGCTTGAGGAAGAGATGAAAGATTAGGGCAGCAGAAAACACAAAGTCAGTAATTTGGCAGCCTGATTTTATAATAATCTTTGTCTAATGATTATTTAATATTGTACTAGGCTATTTAAAAGAATATTCTACAAAGCATCAGAGCTTCCTTTTCAAAGCCTGTGTAAAATGTGATTTGTAATTAGTAGCTTTAGATATGTAACATGTGTGAGAGAATATTAGTATTCCATAAAAGCTGCTGTCAGTGTAAGTTATAAGGAGAACAAAATAATATGAATATTTAATGGCTAAAACACTTTGTTTAAAATAGATTTGCTAGATTTTTTAGAAACTCCACCTTGTGAGCTTATTTTTTTTATATTTTTATTTTTTTAATCCAGTAAAAAATAAATTAGGAACTATGACCATAAATGACCTGGGCACTAAGGGAATGTATTAAAATTTGCTTTGAAGTACTTCAAAGCATTTCACTTTATTCATATATAGACACTGGTATTACACACAGAGTTTATTACTACAGTTCTGGAAATTACTAACCAGTGTAAATGTTGGTTAAAATATTATTGTACTTACAGTAGGTGTCAATTCAGTGACTTGCACTGACTGCTAACCCCACCAGCTCTAACAGAGCTTAGAATATGGTCCATTCCTTAAAATGATCCAGTGCAACCAGTACTCATACTTCTTTTTTTTTTTTTCTTTTTTTTTTCTTTTTTTTTTTTTTTAGTGTTTTACCTTTGTTAAAAATAATAAAACAAAAGGGAGCTTTCCTGGCGTGTAGAGTGTGGCCAGGAGCAGCAGAGGGCACTCACACTCTATGGTACAGCCCCAGCTGCTCTGTAGCACAGTCAAGAGCTGTCAAGCCCTGTGCAAGCACAACTCTCCCCTCTGCTTCAAGAAAATTCAGCAGAAATTTGATTCTAACTCCTTCTGAATTCTTAGGGTACTTAGGAAGAAAGCTAAAGGAAAAAAAAACAACACAAACCCACCATTTCCTTGCTTATATCTAGGAAACCTTCATGTATATATCCTCAGGTTCTCAGGGCCAAATCTTGTGGGTCTTAATCACACAGAAAAAGGTGCTGATTCTTGAAGAAGACAGAAGGAGCAGGATTTGGCCATCAGGCAATTACTTAAAGCTGAGGGAAGAATTTTTTTAAGCCAGGAATAACATCAGCATTAGTTCACACCTGATCCTGACATACTGCTACTAAAATCGTTAATATTAAAATAATTCCTAAATTAATGTGTCTTGTGTTCCCTAATTTTGTGCGATGGCTTGATTTTTGCCTTCACAAAGGAGTTTTCTCAGCATATTCCCTTTCTGACCTAGATAAAATAATTTCTTATTCTTCATCTACTTCTGTAAGGTAATGGCATGGTGAAGAATGTGATGTGTGCGCTACAGATGGCACTGAAAAAATCCAAGAATCTAAAAATACAGTAAGTTTTACAGGAGAGGTTTCATAAGGTGGCTGTCTCCTCCTTGACATCACTATTCAGCTGGCTATTGGAATGGCACTAATTTAATTAAGAGAACAGCTCAGATAAAACATTTTTGTCAGATCCTCCAAGTCCTATTCACCTTGCTTGAGAACTCAAGCAAGTCTTCTCTTAAGTAGTCCAGTAATACACCTCCTGTCATGGCTGCTTAGCTGAGCATAGCAACAATAGGAGCAATTGGCACAAAGAAAACTACTGAAGTTAATGTAAAGATTATCATATTATTTTTCCAATGCTGACCCAATGGTCAAGGCAATTTCTGGCAAGAATTCTTCACTGCAGTCTTGATCTTTCACTCAAGGTGAGGTTTTTTTGCAGTATTTGGTCCTGAAAACCCTCACAGCTTCCCACTAGCTCATTTTATTCCTCTGCTTTCCAAACCATCTGAAGCAAAAGCAGCTATTTCTATGCAATAACATCAATTGGGTGATGGTTGTTTGTTTGTAGGGGTATTTTGCAGTGATCACTGCTATTTGGTTTGGGTTTTTTGGTGACAAAACATATGCAGAATGGTGAGACCATAACACAGTTAAAATATAAGCCAGGTTGTTAATTTGACTGTGCTCCAATCTCTCCTAGCTTGAAATTTGATTTCCTAATAACAATTTTCTGTATCTGGTTTCCATAAGTAATTGAATATTGCAAATCCACTTTGCATTTTAAAAAGAAGGGTGTTTTTTCTAGGAAAGAGAAAAAGCTGGAGAAGATGGGTTTGTGACTAAATAATACAGTTCTTTAGATCCCAAACAGAACTGCTATATTCAGAAAATGCTAGGAAGGTGGGGGAAGAAAGGGAGCCAGGAAGGGGCTTAATAGAAGTTTTCCAATCTGATATTCTCAAAGTAAACACATAAACAACAGCAACAAAAACCTTCTTTCTGATCAAGAAAGAAGGGTGTGAGACGGATGTAATGCAATCCCTGCAGCATTTCAAACTAGACTTCAAATCTAGGTCTCTTTCCACATAGCATGTTCATTGCTTGCAGCAAAAATGGGTTCTTTTAAAGAGCATGTGCCTTTATCAACATAGAACCAGCAGTTTCAGATTTCATACTTGTGATCTCAATAGCTTGCAGGAATTTATATTCAGAACACAACTTTGGAGTATAAAAGTGGGAGGAAATGTCAGACAATGTATTTTTGAATCACCCAGCAATCTAAGAGGGGACTGGTGCATTTTAGATGTCCCAACATTGTTTTTAAAAATAAATATTAAATACATAAAATTGCTTTGTGTACTGTTTCACTGTTTGAAAAGTGGATAGATTGGGTCATCATTAGCTGACAGTTTACTGCTTTATTGTCGAGTGAGTGTTTCCTGAGGAAATGTACTCTCCGCTGTCTTTCAGATTCACCTGTTAAAAACCTTCTGAGAAGAAATCACTGGTTTAGTACATCTAAGTGTGCGTATGTACATACAAACACTTGTACTACTCCTTTACCCTAGTTAGCACTCCTAATCATGCTTTCACCAGAGATCCAGATTTCCTCGGTTTGATAAATTTTTCAAGATGGCACAAGAGCTAACTTAACTTGAATTTCCTAGCTTTTGAGAGATTATAGGCATTATTTGCTCTTTCTTTTTTTACCTACTACAATTTTAATTAAATTAAATTCCCCATGCATGGTTGGCTATAAAGTGCATATTACTTACCTGCATCTTCATATCTTTTACAGTCCCGTGGGTAAATCCATAATTAGTTGGTTTTATAAAATGCTTATTATTTACTTGACAGGCCAGAATGGCTCTAGAGGAACTGTCCTCATGTCTTGGTTAAGTGCATAATTAGGCAGGTTTTTTAAACCCATATTACATTCCACACATTGAAGCCATTGCACTCCATTTGTTAAATATTCATTCTTTAAAAAAAAAATAAATTAAAAAAAATGTATTATTTACTCAATTGGCCAAGACAGCCTGTAATTATGTATTTAGGATGTGGGCAATGCATAATAAAAAATACTCACAAAAATGTATGGAAAAAATTACTTCCCACCATGTCCTTGCAACTTCCACCATGTCCTCTCAGAATACCAAGTATGTTCAGAAGCACAACTACTTAATGAAAAAAGTGTTCAACCAAGCATTTCTTAACAGTGTATTTATACATTTACCTAAACTTTCAGACTCTTTTCATATATAAACAAGAGCATTTGTGCTCTTTTTCAAGGACTGAGCCATTTAATAACAGTAGAGTAAAACTTTATTTTATACTCCTACTTCCTTAGTCCTTTGGGAGAAATTCTCAGTAGTATAAATGTATGTTGTTCCACTGAAGAAGGTAGTGGCATGTTAATCAGATGATCTGAATCACCATGTCCTAGAAATTGTGTGCTATTACTTTCCAGTGGATATTTCAAAGCATACAGTAAGGAGACTGTTGAGTCCCCATGAGTATGCTCATATTATTGCAAGAGAAACCTTTCAGGGTGACCATTCTCCATGAAAAAAAAAAAAACAACTGCAGAAAGCCAGTGTATCATTTTCACTCAACTTTGAGGTCTCAAGAGGGACAGAGGTTGTGCCCAGGCTTTGGGGTCTCTGAATGGGGATTCACATCACACAATTTCATTAGTGACAGACCAAAATAATGAATGAGTAACTCACACAGCAGTAATACCAGACAAGTGCCCAAGCACCATTCACCTCAATTGAGTTTACTCAATATCTGGATGCATACTGTGCATTACTAAGTACTATGGAACAGATTCAGGAAGGTACTGAAACACCAGTTCCTGTTGATTTCACTAAGGGAGATATTCAGGTAACTGAAGAGTTGTGCCCTTGTGCGTTTGGGCTTGCAGTCTACCAACATAGTCTTTATGAAGCTGAAGTTTTTGGACATCAGGTTATAAGCAGCATGATGAAATCTGGAGATTTGAAACTATCAATAAAAATTTATTGTTAAACAATCAGAGCCAAGTTTGGTCTCCTTGATCTTATATCATGCTTACTGCTGCTAAAATGAATGAGAACTATGTGATGTTTATTAACTTGCAATGTGATAACTGTTCAGAAAGGGTGATTCACTTCAGCTTCTTCTTGAGCAGAAAGGGCAACCTCTGAAGTAGTTGGTGTTCATTTACTAGGGGCACTTAAAAAAGAATTCCTCACCCCTGCCCTCCCAGTCACTGTCATCTCCCAGTCTTTCCCCACACCATTGCTATTCCACCCAATTCAGACAACACACCGAGACATCTCTGTAGCATCTCAGCCCCATGTTGAGGTGTCAAGACAGAAACTCTAATGCTATGCCTTGGGGGGTGCGCATGTGCTCCAAATCACAGCTCAACACTAAAAGCAACAGAAGCAATGATACAACTCGTCACATGGCCCAGGTCAGCCAAGAAAGCCCCAGCTCCCCCCTAAACCACATTCACACTCAACTGAGTTTACTCTTCCCCCTGAGCATTGCACCAAGGCCAAGCTACACACCAAAAACACAATGTATTGCATAAGGAACTTGCCAGAAGTAGAATATGACTCCTTTCTGGAATCTGCTCAGGTTATGGGCACACAATCAAATGCAATCAACGCCCAGCAGCTAAACAAGTTAGCACCTGTCAGCTGGGCCTCTAAACCTACCTCTGGAAGTGCCTTTATGTTCCACTGAGAAGTGCATTATGGAAAGGGCCATGCAGGAGGAAATGCTGCCTTCACCCCCGGTTTGTTTGGCTGTTCAGCACCCCTCTGCTGCAAGCTGCCACCTTCACCTTTCAGCTCGCAAATCTAAACCAAATCCAAAAAGAGGGGAAAAAAATCGGATGGCTCAGTTAAAACAGATCTCAAAACTAAGTTAGGACTGATCAAATATTTTTTTCTCCTTAGACAGTTGGTTAGGGTAATCACCTCTAGGACATCAGCAGTAACAAACAGCTGGGAGGAAATTAAGCTGCTTTTGCAGCACTCCTCTACAATAGCTCCAGCCCACCCTGGCTGCAAAGGAAGACATGGTACCTTAAATCCCAGTGGAAAGGGTCTCAATTTCAGTCAGTATTCTCAATAAATATGAAAAAGAACATACAAGGCAAAACCAGGCAGGTTCCTTAAACAATGACTGTGATTAATTTTAAACTATGTTGTCCAGTCATATTGATCATTATAGCCACTTACACTTACTATAAATCTACTACAGTTTTCCTGTTTTGCTTCTTTACTTCAATACAAAGCCAAGAACTCTCTGCCACAGCCGACTAGATATTTCCTTAAATAACACATGAATGGTGGCTATTTTACCCAGCAGGTTTCTTTATCACCACGGAGCAGGAAAGTTGACAGGCTTTGTGTCTGAAATGTAATTAGCTTGTGGGAGTACAGTCATAAGGAAAGTAAAATTTACATTATTGCAGGCATGTGATTGTTTGCTCTTTCAAACAAGAGTAAAAAGTGAATTCCGAGGCATGTATTTGGGGGGCTTATTCAATCAATACCTTCCAAGTTCTTAAACGTCTATTGAGGGAAGAGGAGGCAACTAGAGGTTTAGATCAGGTTTCTGTGTGAAAGATTTTAAGACCTCAAAAGAAGAAATGAATGATGGAAAATGACTAACACCATTGGGCCCGAGTCCCATTTCAGTTCCATTTGGGAATCAGAAGTGCAGCTCTCCCTTAGAAGCAGACGTAGAGGTTTACAAACCCCTTCAAAGCATGAAAAGTAGCTACCCTTCTTCATTTTTAAAAAAAGAGGTTTCATTTTCTAAGCTAAATCCTCTCAGCAAATACAGTTGTAGAACAAGCCTCAAACACTGAAATGTGACCTGCTTCTATTAATTTCTGAAAGGCTGAAACATAAGAAAACAGAGCATTTAGGACACAATTAGGCCATGATCTCCTGTTGGTCCAGGGGAGGAAAAATAAAAAAAAAAAAAGGAAAAGCCCACCAAAACAAAAAAAAAAAACCCAGAATGAAACAAAACAAAACAACACACCAAACAAAAGTAGTTCATTCCAGGGAGCTGTAGTTTGCTCTGTAAACACTCACAGCCCTTTGTGACAGATATAACACTTCTCAATTTGTGTTAGGCAATGATACATAGTAATACCAGTCAAATCCTGCCTCCCGGATCCCTGGGATCTTTCTTTTCTGGATGCCTTTGAACTTGGCTTCTACAGAATTCCCAGGAAACAATCTTTTCTCAAACCAAACATTTTGTAATTAGTTTCTCCACTTATCGATAGCAGTTTTCCAGAAAAAGGAGGGGAAGTAGGAATTTTTCCTCCGTTTATCTAACCATTGTATATCAGAAATAAAATAATATACTGTAACAACAGCAGTTTTAGGAACTGCATGGAGATACAGAGAATCAGATGTTGGGAAAGGACCCTGACACATAAAGGTAATTTTTACTTTGAAAGCAAATCATGTCCTTTATCCCTCATGTTTTTCTACCCAGTTCAAAGCAGGGCACAGTAAGAGAGATGCCAGCAACCTACTCCAGTGATGCCATAAACTCCCTGCCCTGTCTTTTTTAAAATCCAGCCTGAATCTTGCCAGTTTAAGTTCAGTCCCATTGCTTTGTCCACCCCAGACAGGAAGAGCAGACAACTCAGTCTCAATAATCCTTTTCTTTTAATCTTTCTTTGTGGACCACATTTTTCGGTTGTTCTGATTATCCTGCTTGTCCCCCTCTAAACTGGTCCAATGGATCCAGATCTTTCCCAAATTACATCGCCTCAGATAAGCTGGGACCTTATGAGAAATCAATGCAACTTCCTGCAAATGTTTCAGAAGAGTTGTTACCCAGACACTAAAACTAAAGAGGGGCATAAAACAAGGGACCTTTTACAAAATACTGTCTTAAACAAGTTACTGCATTGTCCCAGAAAAACAACAGTGGTCCTTACTAGAGTGAAAGAGTTGGCACTGACATAACTCCCATTATGTTCCCATATTTCCAGCTCCCCTTTCCTACCATCAGCAGCAATATAACCAGTGCAAAGGGAAGAGGAACGCACCTTTTAATTTCTGTGTATCTCGATGTCCTGACCTTGTCCAGAATGAAGTGGGACAAAACATTGGAGTCTATTTTGACGTGAGAGAGGTGTAAGTTAAGCAGAAGCAAATCTGTCTTTGACAGTGCAGCAAATAAACAAACAAAACTTGTTACTGAAAAATCAGCAACGAATTTAGGAAAAGTTAATAACTACAATTCAACCAAGAAGATACAAATACATTTTACTGGTTTCAGCAGTTGCCAATTATGCCAATGTACCTCTTCGCATTTCCTTGCCATGAATAGGAGTTATGACTATATGAGCTATACACCTACTGCAACCATTAACTATGAGAACATTATGGCTGTGTTTTAAGTTTCATCAGTGACCTTCATATAACCCTTTCTGAAGCTCTGCTTTCAGTCTGTCTGCAGACTCAGGCAGTTGTTTGAAATTGTTCACAAACTGCTCGTAGACAAAGAGTTATTTGAAAAGTTTTCTTTGTGGTTCCAGAGATGGTGAGTATGTGTTGCCACAGAGAGGTATGAGATTTACTGGATTCTGAGGACACTCATGGCTGCCTTATGAAGAAGCAATTATGAAGAAGCAATCACAAATCCAAAAAGACATGAATTGGACTAGATAATCCAAATGACATGCTGGTAGTAATAACAGCAGTGAAAGGTGTTTTACTGCTGAACAGTGAAATCAGTGCATGTTCTGCAGAAAAGCAGAGGGAGTTAACATCACACTGTAGTCCAAGGTAGCAAACTGTGATCACTCATGGTTCAAGTCACAGGACCATCCCTTCTTTTTGACAGAGTGATACCTGTTACTCTCCTGATCCACAGACACTGCTTTATTTTCTGGATACAACTCCTGTTGAACATACAGTCAATAATTATGTGTAACTGCTGGCTAAAAGATACCACAGTAGGCACACAAACCAAACGTGTTGGTCAACATACTCAATTCTGATATTTTTTTTGGTCATCTGTCATGGTTCCTTGTCTCTCTCCTGCCTGGCTCGCCATTAATGTAGTGGATTGGTCCCCACACGACAAGAAGGGAACAGCCCCATGGCCGCTCACTCAACTCACACACACACACACACACGCTCTGGGATGAGGAGGACAAAGCTCCTGGGCTGAGACAAAGGACAAGGAGGGTTCTTCACTGATTAAGGTCCTGAGCAAAATAGACTCAACTTGGGGGAAAAATATTAATATTTGACATTAAAACCACACACAGGACACAGACAACACACAGAGCAGTGCTTGCATATGCTTCCCAGGCCCAAATCACTTTGTTCCCAGTTTCTCTCCCTCCTTCCCCCCAGCGGCACAGGGGGACAGGGGATGGGGTTTAGAGTCAGTTCACAGGCTGGTGGTTCTTGCCGCTCCTTCCTCCTCAGGAAGAAGGATTCCTTACAGTCCTTCCCTGCTTCCCCACAGGGTCCCTCCCATGGGAAAGAGTCCTCCACGAATCTCTCCTTTATGAGTCCTTCCCATGGGATCCGGAACTGCTCCAGCGTGGGCTTCTCACAGAGTCACGGGCTGCTTTGGGAACAAATTCCCCTTCTGCCGGGGTCTTCCAAAGCTGCGCAGAGTCCACAGGCAGCAAATCCTCTGACCACAAAATCCAAGTCCACTTGCCAAGTTCCCTCCTGGTGCCTTCAGGGAATGTGCCACCACGTTCCTCCATGAGTGCGGAGGGACAGCCTGCCATCTCACCATGGGTTGCAGGGAAACTTCTGCTCGGACACCTTCTTCCCCTTCTTCCTCACCAACCACCAGCACCGCTCTCCTTCCCCAGCACCGCATTCCTCCTCCTGCACAGCTCTTCTGCCCTCCAAGTGCTTCTCTGCTCAGGTGTTACCTCAGTTCTTTCGTATGTTAATAGCTGAGAAGCATCTATTGTTCCTCTAATGGCTCCTTGGCTGGATTTTGGGGCAGGGGGATCTTCTCAGCTTCTTACCAGAGCCACTCCTGTGGCTCTTCCCCCACTACCAAAAAACCCACCAAACCAAACCAGAACATCACCCTATCCAATTAATTAGGAATTGTTTCTTAAGGAGTGGACTTAAAAACTGATATTATTATATCCTTTGAAGTAAAAGTAGGTCTCAATCTGCCTATTTTATTTTTATATTTTCCTTTTCCTTAAATCAGCAAGTCTGCTACATAGCTTCTTGCTGATTTTAAGAAGCATATGGTTCTTAATCCAGTGGTGTATGAATTATGGCAGTAAATGGTTTTGAAAGTGCCTCGAAAGCAAAAATATGGAAATTTCCCCCCCAGAGACTGGGATGAGCAGTCATTATTTTTGCGATTGCAGAGAACACTGCCCAAGTGTTCCAAGACTGTGTGTGCATAATTGTTTGTCTCTTTCTCTCTTTGAAGTCTTTTTTTTTTCGAACTGTAAAACCTCAGACACACTCAAGGACAGCTTCCACAGCTTGGTCAAGAACACTAGCATATCTACATATTCACCAAGTCATAAATCTTCTATACTTTGGCTATGCATATATGACACATGACCCTTATTTCTCCCTTGTGGTTGCACTCTGAGAGACAATAGACGTCCACTAAAGCACACAGCTTCCCTCTTAGGTAATATTTCACATGTATCTCTTTACAACTACCAGCACACCAAGGTAACTGAGCTGCAGTCTGGGAGGGGAGTTTAACCATAATTGTCTTAAATTGTCTAATTTGGATAAAATGAGCAAGAAAATTCCCTCAGCTATTTGTTAGCATAATAATGTCATCTATATGTTTCTTGCCTTTTGGTATTCTGTTTTGTAAAGGGGAATGAACTATACTCTGAATCCTTTGGATATTTGGTTCGATCTGTCTGTCAGACATTAATTAGTTTCATAGCAATCTCTCACTGCTGTCTGGTGGAAAGACAGCAAGACTGAAAAATAAGCCAGGATGACAAAGGGAGAGCTTGACTTGCTTCTGACCAAAGAAATCTGTCATTAAGAAAAGGTTCAGAACTCAGATCTGAAGCTCCTTTGCCTGTCTTGTGGGAGTACAGGTGACTGGATTAAAACATTAACACATTATTATACACCAAATCATCTTTTCAAAGAATGGTCTATTTGCTCATTTATTTCTATGTACATAAACAACTGTAGAGAGGGAGATTTTCAGAGCAGAGCACTGGAACTCAACCATGCGACTCTCACTAATGACAGTGGCTGTTAGGCAGCCAAAACGCTGAACGAGGTTTCCAAATTAACCTTAAAATAACATTATGGAGGTCTCAGTAGCAGCCCTGCAGTTAAATCCATATTAAAATTTGCACTTGGAGCATCACTAATGTTCCAGGATTTCCTACTCAAATTACTCTGCATCATCTCTCTCTTTTACATACTGAGGTCTAATTCTCTGCTTCATAACAGCATTTTTTTCAACACTTGTACAAAGCATATTTGCAGCACCAGCAGAAAAGTGCTGCAACAGAGCAGAAAGTCATGTCCTAACTCTCCAGGAGACAAGGAAATTTGTTCTCGTATATTTAAATATATTAACTTTCATTCAAAAAGAAAATGTAACCTATCCTATTAAAAAATGTGGAGCTCAGACTTCCATCTTGTGCTGGCTAATATGGTAAAGAATCACATGCCCTAAGTCACACGTGCATTTTTACAGATGTTTCAAATATGGGCCTTTGGATGTATTTTTTTAACATACATTAAACTCTTGTTCATCATTAGTTTTCTCCAGCTCCAGCAGACAAAAATCAACATCTAGTTCAAGACAGTGCATTCCCTTTGCAGCAGCACCCAGCCCTCTCCTTGCTGCTCCCTCTGGATTTCAGCACTGAAGTGGAAAGTAGCCCCCTACATTTGTGCCTCTGAACACAAGGATCACTTCAAATAAGGTAAAAAATGTGATTTTTCAAAATCTGTACCATCTTCCTAACACATCCCTCCTAAACAAACCCTCCTATATAAAGCTCTACCCTAACTCTCCTACTCACCACCACAAACCTTCTGTCCCCAATGGCTTGTGTCTGTCAACACCTGTGATCCACACAGGTGTTTTGTATTGAAACCCTCTTCTCTTGGAACATGCTGATACTCCATTTCTTCAATCACTTGGCTATTTCTTCCTTCTATACCTTATCTCTCATAGGTTCCTGAACCCCTGGAAGTAAAGCAATTGTATTTAGTTTGCCAAATACAGACATTGGAGTTTTAAAATGCCAGTTGACAGGTTATGTTTTTACATGAAAAAATATATCTCAGGCTTGCATTACAACACTAGTTTGCAGAAGTAGGAATTACAAGAAATTCTTGGGGTTTTTGTTGTTTTTTTAAAAAAAAAGAGGAGAAAGAGGAGAAGGACTTAACTAATCAAGCCTTCTCTGAGGCATTTAATCCCCAGGGTGTTTTAAAGAATAAGTAGCAAGACCAATGTTTTCTCAATGTAGTGCAGGAAAAAAAAAAAGAAAACAAGAAAAAAAAAAAAAAAAAGAAAGAAAAAAAAAGGAGAAATGGCCTGGCAATACAAGGCCTGCAGTACATCCTTCTGAAGAGGGAATCAGCACAGGTCTATCACCTTACTCCCCCTCCAAAAACAGAGACAGGAGAAAAATTGGTTTGCTCAAAACATGGGAGCAGTGACAAGATCATAGATTCTTTCAATTTGCTTAAAACAATTCAAGGAAGGGTTGTGTAGAAATCCAGGTTTGGTTGGAGTCAGAGCCGGCAGCTACCAAAGCGGATGGGCAGGCACATGAGCACTGGAGAGCAGTGCCCTGCAGATGTGTGGACCTCTCCTGTTGTTGACATGCAGATGCCCAGAGGATGACTGTTCAATACCCCGTCAGCCTTATGAAACAACAGATGAATTCACAGGTTTTTAATGGTTAACCAGATTCCAAACCTTTTCAATTTAGCACAGTGTCAGTGCTTGTCATTGAGAAGATGGAAATGAAAATAACACCAAACTGAATTTTTCATCTACAGTTTTATCTTGGCATCTGCTTCTAAAAACATGAAAGCAAACCAACACACCAGCAAACCACGAGATAAATCAGCAAATTATTGTAAGGTAGAAAAAGTTAATACCCTGTGCCAGTACAGCTTATTGCAGGCCTGCAGACTGAAATACACTGCCCTTGCATAGATGCAAATCTTGATGCTAAAATAGCCAAACTTGAAACATCACAGTGAAGGGACTGTGCTATCAGATCCAGGCAGGAAAAACTCTGTTCCTAACCAGCTGAAGTATTGGACAAAAGCAGCAAGATTCTTCAAGGTGAATAGTTTAGTTAGAAGATTTTCCTCATGTCTCACCAGAGAGATCTCATAAATATCTACAGGAGTTTTGAAACGCTCATTAAAGGCTGTTTGCTATCCTACCAATTCCTTCTGTAAGCACCCCTCATTCTCCAACATAATCCTGCAATGAATCCCATAAGCCTTTCATTTTAACCTTAACTGCAGAATGACGGCAAAATGATTAAAAGTGAGACTTCTCTAAATATGAAGAACATGACAGATTCCTTACTCATTTTTCATAGTATCTTACTCAGGTTCCACCAATTTAAATATTGGTTCCTCTGACCTCTGACAGATACAACTGAGACATTTTAAGGCAGTTTGCAGTAATACAGCCACATGCAGCTTTGAGTGCCTAATGTGATTTACACATGCAAACACTTCAGCTTATCACAAAAGAGAAATGAATCAACTGGGCAAGAGCTTCCTTTGTCAGGAGAAGGAGGCTCACCCTTCCTTCAAAGTATTTCAGACACTTCGCCACCCTGAACCCTAACTTAAATAAGGGTGGGGGAGCAGGAGCTTTGGGTGTTTTGGAGAACTGCAAGATTCATTCTAACTAAATATGCCACGGAAAAGAAATCCCTTTATTTATTTCCTCAAATGATATTTAAATCTTGTATATTGAGGGGCGGGGCAGGGGGGGTGCAGAGAGGGGACAGGGAGGGCAGCACAGAATCACAGACAACTGCAGTATATCTGCAGTTTTTTAAAGGGAGTGCTTAAGGAGGAGTTCCCAAATCCATACATTCCCGCTGAGCCCAGGACTCATTCCAGAGCATATCCTAGGCCAAAACACATCAGAGTACATTTCAGAGGGCCACTTTTTGATATTGACAACCCATGAGGTACAGCAGGAATATCAGAACTGTAGGAAAGGCAAGTTGCATTAGCCTTTTCAAATCTTCAGCAGAATGTTTCGTGGTCTCCGTAAAGAAACATTCAATTGAATTCCAACCAGTTCATACATTTTCTTAATAATACTTACATCAAAATGTTTCAATTTTCAGAATATTCACCTTTGAGCCCGAGCATGTAAGTACAAGTCCACACATCAGTTTATCCATCAATATACTGTCTATATTTTTACGTATGCTTTCTTAAAGTGCCCATAAGCCTGATGCATAGGTGCCAGTTTGAACTCTCACCCCCTGTTAGTCTAACAGCACTGTCATCAGAGAAGATAGAGCTGTACAGTGTTTCAGCTAAAATACCAAGCCATGCCTACTTCTGTCCATCTCTGATAGCTCCTCAGGTGGAATCTGGTGGCTCCACTTCAAGAGAAGCAGCAGTTATAATTCCACGTTCAGGTCAGTGTTCCCTTCTCCAATAAAACAAGTTATAAATCCCAAGCCTACACAAAAATCTTCCTTGTGACAGATTGGCAGATGGTTCACGTGGTGAGGTTGCTATCAAGGTCTTAGAGAGACTATTTAATATGAAAGAAACACCATCTATAAGCAAAATCCATCTTCTTCTTTATCCTACACAAATCCTAAGCAAGGAGCACTCCTTTTTTTACAGAAAAGTCTGTCCTCATGTTTAGACAGCACCTAGAAGAGATATGAAATAGCAGCTCCTATTGCACCAGCACCATTTTAATAGCTGAATGCAGAATTAAAAAATCAGCTTCGCTTCCAGGTGCAGACAGATGTCTGATGTGAAGATATTGGCTGTCTCTTACCACAAATGACAGGCATTTTTGGTAAGGCTTTGCTTAACAGATGGGTAAACTTGAGTCCTACTGATAGTAGCAGGATCTGAGGGCATTCAGTGCACAGCAGGATCAGGCCCAAAGTATGGGTCTGAACACCAGGTTTCATCCACATTGTGAAGAAAGGGTATTGGTGTGAAAAGGATGTTCAGACACTAAGCATCAGTTTCAGAAAAAAGACCAACAACCCTTTGCAGTATATTGTGATGTTTTCTTTTGTATATTGTATCAATGACTGTGTGGCATGCTCACTGAAAAACCAGCCCTTGGTAATTGTCAGGGAACTTCATTCTGAGTGCAGGCTCTACTGGAAATTAATTGCTTCAGTGCAATCTGAACCACATCATAAATGTCATGTAGAAGTTGCAGGGAGTGAGGAGGCAATGACAGCTCTATCCGCACTGTTTCATTTAAAGGTGGGTAAAACACACTGCGACAGAAGTGCTCTTCATCAATAATTTAGTCCGCAGTGTAAAGCCAAGCCTTGCCAAAGATGCCAGGGGAGCAGCTACCTCCCTGGTTTTAATG
Source organism: Apus apus (assembly GCF_020740795.1). NCBI lineage: Eukaryota > Metazoa > Chordata > Aves > Apodiformes > Apodidae > Apus > Apus apus. The sequence goes on from NC_067284.1 coordinate 45,708,653, forward strand.
ACACCAGCAGGGAGGGGTTGAGGGGCCAGCTCAAATCAACATTCATTGCACATCTGGGCATGTCGGCAGATGAAGATATCTAGGACTGAGCTGACAGGACAAAGGGTTGAAAAAAGAAGTGTAACCTAGAAAACCTTTACTTTGAATTCTTTGTATAAATTCAAGGGGGATGACAGTTCCTAAGGTCATCTTACATAATAAAACTACAGTGATCTACATAGAGAATTTTAACTCTTTCCAGCACACAATCAAAGGAACCGCAAGTTAAGTTTATATTATTCACTTTATGAATGTAAAATGAAGAATCCTTAATTCTCTGAAAAGAACTATTTTAATGAGCAGAATTTATCTGCCTGACTTCATCGTAATAACCCTAATTATAGTACCACAGAAGCCCCACTGTACTGGAGGGTCACTGGAGTTCCTATTGTAACCCTTATCTTAGGGGAGTTTAATATATTTGCCGTTTTGCAGTCTATCAGCTGAATCTTACCATGCAGGTTAGCACTGTTTTACTCCTCCTTAAAATTATTGGTTTATAGCAGGTTAGTTTGGTTGTTAAACAGCTTCTGCTTTCCAAAAATAAGAGGGTTTGCTACTTTTATGACAGTCTCTACACAAAAGCTCATCTACTCACTCTAAAGAGAATATGACGTTCAGGTGCAGTGAGACAGATACATCATTGTACCAAACTAACGTGTTCTCACCCTAGGAGGTTAAAAAGCTTTGAAGTTACAACATGGTTGAAGCTACCCTGGTTTGTGGTCTCACTGCAACTCTGGCAGAGCTTTTAGGCAGTAATCTTACATTCTAGATTATATATTGGATGCCTATGTTTGGCTGAGTGGGTGATGACTCATGTAATCTTTACATGGCAGGATGTAATAGCAAAGTGATGGAAAACAAATGGGGGCAGACGGCCATGATCTTTGTGATGCATTAGTTACAGGTTATAAAACATCAAAGTGTTCATCTTCCATCTAAATTTATAAAGCAAATTCCCTGTGCCCAGATAAGAGCAGCATCAAAACCCAAACACTGCCAACTCCAGTGTAGCCAGAGAACTTTTTCCATCAAAATTTGCCTCACAACAGTAATAATCCCCACCTCTGGCAAGTTGACACTAAATTACTTACCATTACAGTACTTGGAGCTATAGATGAAACCCACTGAAAAGATATAATTGGTTTTTCCTTGTCCAGTAAAACTATGTAATTAATTTTCTTAATATTTTCTGTACACAGACCCTTTTTGATGAAATGTTCTTTGCATTTCATGATCTTCAAAAGCCCTAAGTAATCTAGACCACAAGAAGCTTCATCCATGATAACTTCATTGAGGACTCCTGCAGGTTGTACTCCCAATAGGGTTCATATGGGAAGGCAACAAAGGAGTCAGGGGAATGCAGTAGGTGGCATCTCTCCTAATTGCATCTGACATTTCAACGTTCACTTTCGTAGACATCAGAAGGTACAAAGTGAGTAATTCAGTTCTTAATAATAATGTTAAAATGCTAATGACACCAGAAGAGCCCTCAGAAAGTATTACAGAAGAGGTATAATATTCACTTTCTGGAAAAGTTAAACAGTACACGTAGACAGATCACCACTGAATCAGGTGATGAGTTCCAAGAGGGGACTTGAACGACAGTAGGTCATAATAATTGCATTTGTTTTCTGAGACTAGAAAAAAAATATAATCTTTCCTACATCCATCCTCAAAAAGGAAGATGCTTGTGCTTATTACCTCTCTGCTGTGGCTTCCTCTGGAGGTCTGGCTTTTCTCTAGGTAAGATGCAGTGAGGATAGAAGCACTAGAAACAGCATCCCAAGACAAAAGACTTCTAGATGACTGATACATTTTTCTCAACACATAGCATCATAAGCACTGTCCCACTGCAAGCTGCCAAACCAAATCCCATATTGTCACAGCATGTCCTTTACCAAGTGTCACCAAGAGGAACCCATCATTCCACATGCTTGTTACTTGCTTCCCAATGCCAAGAGAATAAATGATGCTACATGTTCAGTAGTTCTTCCCAGTGTTACTCTTAATGCTGATGGATTAAAAAGAAATATGATAATGATCTGAAAAACAGAGCAGGAATCTGGATAGCTAAAAGCTTCCTAATTACATTGTTCTCTGTAAAGGTGAGATTTACTAGAAGGGTCATTTAAAAGCCTACTCCAATGTTGTTTCTTTGCCTGGTACCTTGCTTTTGGGAAGAAGTCTGAATTTTAAAGCAATACAAAACTGAAGCTGCTTTTTTTTCCCTGCTGAACTGCAGAAAACCAGGTGCCCTAATTATAATAAACTCAGATAATAATAGAAGCCTGCACTACTAATGTACACACCGAGAGATTAAAATGAGGGTGTGCACATGCACTAAAAAAGGATAAGCATAATGCTGTATGTGGCAGATTTTACTTCCAAGGTGCCAGTCTAAGCAGAGCAATTTAACAAACCCAGGGAATGGAACAACATAATTAAAACAAAACAAAAAAAAAGCACGAGAGTGATCCATACGTGTCAACACACTTTCTAGGTGTGTTTTTAAGGACCAGCTCTCTTCCACCATAAGAGAGCCACCATAAACATTTACACCTCATGCAAAGTAAGGCTGTGAAACTGGGTTGTAAGGGCAGTTGAGCAGCTTCTCAATGGGCAAAGCAGCAGAAGTTCAGGACCTCTTAACTGCAGCAGTCAAGTGCATTAACTTGTTTAATTTTAAATGGCTATTGCCAGACTCCCAGCTGGTGCAGCCTGGCACAGCTCCACAGATTTCAGCAGAGCTACAACAACTGACACTAGCTGGGGATCTGGCCCAGTTTCTCAATTTGTCAAAAAAGATGGCAATTCTTAGGGCATACTCCTGTCCTATGCAAATTGTTGTAACATCACAGGCTTCAAAAGTCACAGAGCTGCGACAATTCACACCAGACACATTTCTGCATCTTTACTCTCCTTCTGCCCACTGCAGGGTTCCTCTAGAAGTAACAACATTATGTAGCCTGAGTGTCAAACCCCATCATGAGACACCTTCTCTTGGGGCAACAAAACAATTGGGCTAGGTTAGAAATTCTAACTTTAGAAAAAGATAATTTCACCAATGTTCTGTGCACACACAAAAAAACCCTGCAAAGGCAGAACACAAAGTCTAGAGGACAATACATCAGAAAATTCTGGAGAGTTTGGAATACCTACAGTTTTCATACATAAATCACTCCAGCTCTGTTGCTTTCTCCTCAATCTGTGGAATGGGTCTAGGGAACACTGACCTGTTAGGAGTGCTGTGCGTGCTGAGCAGCACTCTGAATGCACTGTATTTCCATTAATACAATTTTAAAGGGCGAAAGTTTAGTAAATATCTAACAAAATAGAACATCCAGTAAAAGTGACACTGCAAGCAGTTAAAACACTGAAAACAGCTATTTTATATTGCATGAAAATTGGCAATTTTATGAAGAAATTACTGTGAAAATATATAATAGTGTTACTTCTAATAAAAAAAAAAAAAAATTAAAGAGAGGAAAAAAAAAATCAAAGTCTGAATCCTCCCCCCCAACCAAATGCCCATCATGAAGCCCAATAGGCTTAATCTGCCATAAAGCCAAATACTTCCCAGAGGAGGTGATCGTTAGTTTGAACATTAATTTCCTTTCCCCTCTTCTTGTGTATCCATTAAGTGGAATAACAAGAAATGCTCATGGTCATAAGGTGTGTTTGATGGCAAGGACTAAAAGAAAATGTGCAATTAAAAGATGTAAATGAAAAACTGCAGAAGTTCTCAGCTGGCTTGACCAGTATGTGGGACTTCTGGGACATGGACATTTTCTTCTCCCATGTTGAGGTCAGTGAACTGAACAGACCAGTGGATGGAAAAAGTTGGAGGGGAAGGGAGAAATTACTAATGCTCCATCTTTTTTTTCTATTCACTTAGATTTGCAAAACATGTTTCTTGAATGAGCTTGAAACCCAACATATAAAAAGCTGACTATTTATATATTTGATTCTTTAAAAGCAATTAGGAATATAAAGCAGATGGTACAGCATTGTAGATTTCCCTTTTCATATTGCTTAAACACTAGAGATCAATAAGTCTAATATAAACAGATGATTTCCATAGCAGGGTTTATAATTAGCTGGCACTGAATGTGTCCAAACTCTAAAATAATTAGCAGAAGCATGTGGCACACCATTAAAACCTTGTGGCTTGTCTGCATTTACATTTATAATTATTAAAGTTAATTATGATGCTTGTGGTGTGGTTCCAAGCTCCTTTACAACTTAGATTAAATATTTTTTCGGTCCTACTTTCTCTTTCAGCCTACCAAATGCCAGCACTTCCAATAAACCTCATTTTATCAAAAAGAAAAAATGGGGAGTATTTTTATAGGAATGACATGAGCACTTCCCTAACCAATGGTTTTATTTTTCTAAAAGGACATGATGTAGGAATTAAGTGACTCATTATTTTAGAAAAACAAAAAATAAATCCTGATTAGAGATGATAATTTTAAACTTACCTGGGAAAACCATTATACTTAAGCCTGATACACTGTTTTGACTACAATTCAAATAAAGTTAAACCATTTAGTTAAGCAGAACATCTCAATGACATTCAAGACCTTACACCAAAGTAAATCTTCTATATCCTCTGATCCTGAACAAATCATAATGAAAAAGGCAGCATGAGTGGACACAAACATAGTAATTTGGCAAGGACTTTTGAAGGTCTGATTTGGGTTTACACGACTCTTTCCGCAACCAGAGCTACAGAAAGCTCCAGTCAATCTATGTAGTCACTTACGAAAGTTATTGTCATAAACATTTATCATTAAGACATTCTGTGACACATCCAGAACCCCAAAGAAGTCACACTGTTTGCATAATGTCTTTTTTTCAATCATTCATTTCTCTGAAATTTTCTTTTCCTTAGCATAAACAAAGCTAAATTCAATGCTGCCCATCAAATATCATTGAAACAAATAGGATGGATGCCCTAGAGAACAGCAGCCCTCTGGAAGATGATGCTTTTGGAAAACAAACCCCATGATTCAGGAACATCATCTTTTCACCCAGACACAAGCAACACTCTACTGGGTAGGCAAGTAAAAATAAATTTAATCTATCAGTCTGCCTTCTGATGCAAATCATCGCATACTGTAAGATTAGGGGAGTTTGGCTGCTGAGTATGGCTTTGAACAGTGACTCTTCTATCAGGCATCAATTCGCCCATATGAAATTCTCCATCGCAGCCTTTATTCCTCTGTTCTGGCACATGTTCGACATAGTTCAGCTGCCCAGCTGAGTGATTATATCATAGACTTTCCTGCCATAACGTGTGGTATGGAATATCTGCTCTTGACGTGGTTCAACTCTAAAGTTGACAGGTGAGAACATAAATTTTTCCAGCCAGTTTTCCCCTGAAAATGGTGCAGTGAAAGGCAGAACTTCTCTACTCCCTCTTCAAGTTTACCATAGAGGAAGTCACACAGATGAGCATTTTCGTGGCAGAAAATGCCACAAGCACCAAATACCGGCAGTGGGAATCACTGTGACACACCATTCCCAGAGAAAGCAAAACCTATATTTTGCATACAAGTTAAATTATTTCAATCAACTGCTGGAGTTTACTTGATACAGAAGGATACCTGAGAACATGGTAAGACCCCATACTTGATAGTATAAGTTTAAGTTTTGTGGTTTTTTTCCAAGAAAAACAAACAAAATAGTTCACAGACATCAGAGACAGATTAGTTAGCTCTTACAGAAACAGCCCTCCATCTCCCAGGTGCTAAGTATTTTATATGTGCAAGTCCTCCCATTTATGAAATCAAGAGGAATACCTGATTTCTACTATAGAGAAGCCTCCCCCCCTTTTTAATGCTTTGCTGTTCTTTATATAACATGTCCATCATGAACTTCTTGGCCCTCATTCTTGTTTCCTCTGGCTCAGGCCAGACCTGGAGATGTCTGGAATGTGACAAGGCAGTATTAGCCTGCCAACTATATTCTGTTAGCAAATTTATTTTCTTCACCTAGACTGATGATAAAAATGTCATGGTGTGATGCTTTAGCAGGCCCAAGAGCTGCCCACCTACAGCTGCAGGGCTTGAAGAGAGCCCGGAGCCAAGAACGCCATAAGGAGAACAGACAGCAACTCTACCAACTTTGCTCCTTCTGCATTGCTTATTCTCCTGCTAAATGATGCAATGTGACCCCCTCAGGGATTCCAAGTCTGATCATGTTTTTCTCACTATTTTTTCTTTCCTACTTCCTCCTTCTCCTTGACTAAAGCAGCCCAAACTGCTGAATTTTTCATGAAAGAGATAATATCATTGTACATAAGATAATGGCATTCAAATACATCCATCTGCTTGTTAGCTCTGACTACATCGATTGTGTTTCTTATGAAAGAATATTTACTGAAAGGGGGGGGAAGCCAGAAAAAGAAAAAAAGGTTATCTTTTGTGTTATAAAATATGCACATTTTCATAACTGAAATACAGAATCCCTTTTACATACTTCAGATAAGAGAATAAAATGAACTGAGAAATTAAGAAAAGCACCCTTGAGGTCTTGCCAGGACAAAAGTATTTCCTCCTTCCAATATTTCATTAAAATATCCAGACAGTTTTACACTAAAACACTGACAATTTTTTTTTTTCTTTCAGTAAACAATATCTTGTTTCAGAGATGAAATACTGCATGCCAATGACTGGGCTTTTTACTAGCCTAAAAGTTTTCAAATGTGGTCTAGAGGATTTCTCCTAAGGCATCCAGTCTATCTTACTTTCCCATAAAACCTGCCTAACCTAAAGTAATTCCATTTATCATTTTATTCCTTTTTGGCTATTACAACAACATACCATAAGACCATAAAATATGTGATATCCAATTACGGAAAATCTGATGAAAAATTACTCTCAAAAGTAGGGCAAGTGAATATATTTACTGAATTTCAGAGGCTCTAGATAAAAAGGATAGCATGATAAGAACTGTCTATCAATTTTACACACACCAAACTGCTTTCACTTAATTTCCTATAGGAAGTGTACAACAATCCCTGGTTCTGAAGTTTCATTTCAGCAAACAATATATTCTAATTGGCTTGTTTACATTTATTTCAGACACATCCTAAAATCTGAGATGTGCTTTGTGTTCTTCCTTTGACCTGTTTAACACAGTAACCGCACACAAGCGCCTGCCATCTCTGGTTTTATTTGATTAACTCCTGTTTAAAGAACAACTACAGAACCAAATACTGAGTTTCTCAGACCATTTTGAGCACATTTTGATGCTTAGTGCTGAAATGGCAAACACAGCAATTAAATGTAAATTACAACAGTTCATCTGATTATTTCCTTCCCTCCAATCTCCTTTTTACTATAAGCTTGCATATTAAGGAAGAAGGAGGGAACAACACCCCTGAATATTTGTCTCTTTATTTGCTGGGGAGGAGGCCTGTGCACGAATGTGCTCTTGCAGTGATCCCTGAAACAGGGGAAACAAGAAGAAATCCTGATCCACAGGGACCTTTCCACATTGCAAAGCCACCAGTCCACTCCCCTATGTGCTTGGCTCTGGGATCCCTGGAGTCACTGCCAGCAGGTCTCTATTCCCTAGGAATCAATGCCTTCTCAGAGAGGTGCAGAAAGAAAAATGTGTTTTTTCTGGAGCCAGGCTTAATCACTTCCAGTGGTTCCAGACTAGAAGCTGAGCTCATGCCTTCTCTGCTCGGCTGCTGCAGAGCTTGTCTAGCACCACATGAGGGTTTCTTCTCTTTCAGCCCAATTCTCTCTCAACCAGTTTCCACTCCATTAGCAGAGCCTGAATCCTTGAGCGGATGCAGTTCCACGGCTAGGACAGAGAGTAGCATCACCAGTAACTACTAGTGCTGTCTCTAACGTTACTCTCCGTGGTGGTTTCCTAAAGCAGAACTTCCTCATCTGTTACACATGGAGAGAACGAATTGCTCCTCAGCTATGATTTGGTTTCTTTCAAAATTGAATTTAGCACAAGCACACATAAAAATACTCCTATTTAATCACAGATGTTCAACAAAGACAAAATTATTCACAAGCTTTCAGTGTTTCAGCTCCATTGACCAACATGCCTCACTTTAAACTGTAGCAGTCTGTATTCATAGCTGATGCTAAGTTTCCCAAATGATGGCATCTGTATAGAAACCAGTGAGCGATTTTTTCTGGACAGATGCCTCTCCTTTTCTCTGACTTCTGGTTTGCTGCCTCTTGTAAGTTTACTATGCAACATATACTGTGGGAGCTTTATGTCCTAAATACAGAGGACATGTCCAGTCCAGTAAAATAATGCTTTTATAATGATTGCTTCAATACTGTTTGTGCAATCTCTTTGCAAAATCTTGTTATTTGTGATTCTTATCCTACAACTTGATATGCATAATAGCTTGAAGGTGCTGGCGATGGAATTTTTCCAGCACTTTGATGTGCCAGCAATGACTTGTCCATGTTTCACAGCCACAGACTAATGTGGAAATTACTACAGTAAAATAAACACTAACTCTGGTACTCTGTGGGATACCATGCAGGTGTCAATTTATGATGCAATCTCACATGCAAAACATGTATTTTTAATTCAGCGTATTATTTCTTAGATATCTGATAGTCTTTTTAAAAATATATTAGGTCCATTACCCACACTAATACCTTGATTCTGAGGCTGCATCTTGCACATGCTTTTCCAGCTATGGACTAGTGCATAACCTTGCTTTTCTTCCCACTGACAATAAATCTGTGGGCTTGAGCCGCCACAGCAAATTTGTTGGTCGTGAACTAGAGGTCTTCTATAGTGTGTGCAACAAAAGCACAACCACCTGCACAAAAAAGTTCACATATAACCTTCTCCTTCAGTGTTGTGGAGGCCTTCAATCTGCTCAGGTTAAAGAGCTTGCCAGATGTTCAAAATTTAATAAATATTCCTGGCATCATGTCTCTAGTGGCATCATCAATCATTACTACAAAGAACAGTCCAAAGAACAGTCTGTGCCAAAATATACCTTTGCTTGACTCCTTTTGCTATTACAAATGGATCCAACAGAGTGCCAGCCACAGCCTCTCTCCAGCTCACCATTGTGCAGATGACGGATAATTTCACAAACTTTTCTGGACATCCAGGAGTTCAGAAATATTGCCAACAGTTTTCAAAGAGCTAGAAGTCTAATAGGGACAAAAGCATTGGTAAGGTCAATGAAGACTTGTTACATGGGCATGTTTTTTCCTCAGTATATTTTTTAATTGAAAAGCTGAGAAGAAAACAGCTAATATTACATCCTAGCACCCTCTCAAAAATGGGCATCACCTGACTATCTGTAACACTCTAATAATATTCAGTTAGTATTTTGTTGTTTTCCTGAAATTAGAATTGCTATAGAAAATCTTAATTTGTATACCAGACTACTGGGAGATTAAGCTGTATTTTAAATACATAGCCTAAGGGCACATATTTAGGCACGTGAAAAATGATTATAGGCATCTATTCCCAGAAGAATTAGAGCTCCCAAATTCTTACAAATCCTTTAGAGAATTCCAGTTTAAAATATCATTTCTTTATGCTCTTTCCTAAAATGATTCTAAGACAATTTTTCTGTTATAAAAGGCTTGAACTCAACTGCAAGAAAGTTAGAAGAGAACAGATGAGTGAGGCCTCGCTGAGGTACACTTTGGGTTTTTTTCAGATAACTTAGGATATTTGGTTTTCCAGAGTACCTGGAGTGACTATTAACATAGACTTGCAATAGTTCATGTTTTGATTCCCTATACTTTTTTTCCTCCTCAATTTGATAATCCGCCTCCTATTGAGACTATTTTTAGCTTCTTGAGAACTCTCACCCCTACTTTCAATGCAAGTACATAACTGAACTACAAACAAGAATTATGTTTAACAAATAAAAATAATTTAAAAAATGAGAGAAAGAAAATTGCCTTATACCGCTCCATTACAAAGAATATCCAACAGAAGGACCAGTTTAGTGGAAACAGGTGAAAAGAGCACTTTAACCACTTCAGAATTTGGCACATCTCTTCAGCTATTGTCTATTCTCAGCTTCAACTAATAGCTGTTTAGATAGGAGCAAAAAAAACCCCCTGAATTACTTACGTGCTTGACTGCTTGTGCCTAACATTGCATTAGCAAGTACCCACTAAAGTAAAAAAGCTAACACTGAAGTTACCCTTTTACCTACTGTGCAAAACCAGAAGTGCCACACCTTATCTACCAGTAACAGTTTTCCCAAAAGTGAAGAGTTATAAGTAGTTTTATATCCTGCTGCCAAAAGTCTTTCAAAATTTCAATTGGGAAGTATTGGGCCATCCTGCCCCTTTTCAAGGTCTTAGACTGGGCATTAGCCACATCTCCAGAGCTGATGGAGTCCCATGAGAAAAATCAGTCTGTATAGGACTCGCTGCTTTAGATTTAATTGCAGGTGCTGAAAAATCACCTGCAGAGATGAACCCTTACCAAGAAGAAGAAAATATTCAAATCTCTAAATTATTTAGGTACATTCAAAGTACATAAAGGCAAGGTGTGTAATAAAGAGATCAGTACTTTTTTTGCAATGGAGGGAGGACAGACACACGTCTGAAGATAGTTGTTTCCTAGCAGTGATGCGTTTTCCCTTTAACAAAATTATGGTAGATAATTTTAATTTGCCCATGCATCCATTCAGTACAAAGTAGAATTCATATTTGGTCATTACTGATTGCAGGGACAAATTAATGTACATTGATAAAAACTTTGCAAAAGCTCTGTTATGCCAATTGGTAATAGTGTGCCCTATTTCAGATGCAGGATATTCTATTGACAGGATTTGGCTTTCTTAGATGCCAGCTGGCCTGCTAACATCTTCTTTGAGTAAGAGACAACTTGTTGATTGAGGGTTAAATGGTGTTTGTAAGATTTTTGGCATGGGCCGCAAGGCTCTGGAGACAGAAGGATGTTACATACAGGGCCAGCAGAGGCACAGAACAAGGTTGATCTTTTTCACTGCTTTAATCAGTATGAAAAAAAGGATTGTCAGCCCTTTGACAACATTTAGATTGTATTGTACCCCATGGGATACAAATACTTGGCAAGTCCTTGCATTTTTCCAAATGCAGGCCCTGCTTCCAGCTGCCACTCACGCAACTCAGAGACCCTACCCCTAGCATCTTCTGCTGTGCATGTGCTTGGATCCACAAACTTTAGAGGCAGAAGGACCCACTGACTGCCTAGTGTAACCTCACAACTGAAGTTGATGGTTTTGCACAAAAAAAAAAAAATAAATTATCAGACTGTGTAGTTTTGGGCTTAGCTAAAGCATCACTTTCAGTAAGCCATTCAGTACTGAGCTAGGGATTCAAAAGGGTGCAGAATGCTTCGCATCCCTTGGGTAATCTATTCCAGTATGATTTTCAGAGTTAAACTAAAGATCAGTCTGGCCCACATAAAGCTACAGATTTCAAGAGAGCAATTTTAGCCACTTGTAACTTCATGTTGGTGTATCGTCCCATATTTGCCCAGCAGAATCTCAGACAGTTGCACAAGATAGATACTGGGTTTCTGTACGCTAATCTGATCTTTGAAAGTCCGCAGGTCCAGATATCATGTTGACTCAGAAACAGAGACCCTCTAAAATGATTCTTCTATTGGATATTCTTTGTAATGAAACAACATAATGTAATTTCTTTTCTCTTATTATATTTCTTAAACATCATTATTGCTGAGCATTGAGTTTGTTATAAGCTTACACCAAAAGAAAGGGCAAGATTTCTTAGGAAGCTAAAAATCTTTCCTCTTTTAGTTTTTAATTAAAAATTAGACATACTTTAAGGAAATGTAAATGAGAGCTTTGGGATCCTTCAGCACACAACAGGCAGGGAGCTGAATTAGCACTGTAAGTGGGACAGACACATTGCTTAAGACACACAGACTCGTCGGAACATAGCACTGAAGAACGTAATGCACGAAGCAATCTCTCCCTTACAGCGGAATGGACCAGGGCCAAAATTACAAAACTTGCCTGTCTAACATTAGAAACTTATATCCATTTTTACATAAGCAACCGATTATAAGAGATATTATAAAGTAGGTGACTGAAAAAACAGCCTCTTGAAAAATCAAGCATGAATTCATTGCAATAGTTCTACCCTTGTGTTCTCTTTACTCTCCATGATCACCATTCAAGCACAGAAGCAGTTACGCTAAAACTTAGTCCACAGGATGAGCTACAGCAGCAAATCCCAAACTTTTTGCCTGGTGGGTAAAACTAAATGTTACATTTGCCATGTGGCTGTCAGAGAGGAAAGAAGTCAGGGAGGAGAAAGGAGAGAAAATAGGAAGGTCACGGGGCAAGCTTAGCAAAACTTCTTTTAAAAGCTAAGTTCATAAGAGCTAACCACTACTTTAAGGAAAGCAGGTACTTTGCTTCATAAGAGAACTTTGGTGAACTAGACTGTATAAAATTATAGAGGTTATTATGTTTGTAGCCTCCTTGCTGTGCATTCTTCCACAGAAGTGCTCACACCCACTGTGAATGGCCAAATAACATGAATTAAAAATGCTGCACAGCGACCAAGTTTGGTTTCAGATGAAAATACCTCAAAACTGGTTGGCGATTAACACCTCGGTATCTCCAGTGGTCCCAATCTCCACATCTCCCCAGGCTGCTGATAACATAATGTAACCGAAAAAAACATTTTTTAACTGCAAAACTAGGTTTTTAACCTAGCTAGAATCACCAGCCTCTAAAGGCTAAGAATGATACTACCCAGGCCCAGTGTTTAGAGAAATAAAGGGCTCAGGGCTGTAATTTCTCTGCGCTAGCCCCCAGACTACAGTGCCTATGCCTATCTGCACTATATGTAAAGCACATACTACAAGCCCACATTTGCCATGAGAGCCATGAAATTCTGAGCCATTTTGTAGTAGCCATTATCCTTAGGGATAATAAAATTCTCTAAGACAACAAACATAGGAGGTACCAATGCCAGGTCAAAAAAGAACTGTTTTATGGGTAGCTGTATATTAGAATTTAGGACAGGGCTACTGGCAGCTACCACCCTAAATTATGTCTGGGAGACACGTGAAGTGAGACAAGTGGAATGGACAATAAATGCCAACTGCTGCAGGCAAGGTTTATGGGGTCAACTGTGGTTTAACATTTGGGCAAATGTCCTAGACATGCTAATTTTCTACTTCTCCCTCTGACTGAAATGACCAATTAGCTGTAACCAACCCAGCTCAAATTTAAAATACCAGGTATGGAATCCTTATAGAGCCCTGTTAGTGATCAGTTCTGCAGGTAATCATGTTCACAAAAACACTAGGTAACACTGAATAACAAGTCAATACAAGGAAATTGCAAACTGCTCACAGACATTCTGACAAGTAAATTAATTGCTCAGTTCTACTTTATTAGGAGACCTTTATGCTTGCAGGCAAGCTTGCCTTGCTAAAATCCTTTGATCACTCTTGATACTGGAAGTCCTCTTTTGTGAGGCTAACTTAATACTGTTGTATTCATGCAGCCTAATCTGAGTAGGTGCTAAGTGCTTTGCCAGCAGAGTTGTTGCAGAGAGTGGAGGAGAGATCATTCTATTTATTCAGTTTTATTCCATTCATAGGCTGGACTTCTTTGTTTACATGATAAATTTCTTAGCTGACATTTTTTTCCTCAGTTTTATATATTATACTATGTTCTGTCATTTTGTTTTTCTGTTTCTCTTCATCAAAAATGGAAGGTGTTTCAAAAAAGCTGATCTTAAATCTTTTCTGCTTCAAAATTAGCTGTTGCCTAAGCAATCACACATGTAGGTCAAAGTTTAAAGACTGATCCGACAGCCAGAGAATTCAATACCAAAAGTCCATTTGATTCCAAGAAAAAAAAAAAAAAAGAAAAAAAAAGAAAAAGGTAAAGCCATTCAAAGTCCTCAAGTGAAATCCTGGACCCTGTAAAATCAATTTAAATAAAGCCAAGATTTCACCAACTGACCTCTCTCTTACCGATTTCAATCTCTATAGTTTCAAAATGAATTGGGAAGATACCTTAGGAAAAACAACAGATGGAGCAAAACAGGGAAGGAAACCAAACCTTTTCTTCATCCAGAATGCTAACAAAAGCTTATAATCAGGAAAATTCAAGGGTCAGTCCTGCAGCTTTGCTTTAATTGTGCTCCTCTTCAGATAAGGATCTCTTATGGGTGTAAATTGCCTTGCACTCCCTGCATGTATAATGTCCAAGGGAGTTCAGGGAAGGTCTTGCAGTCTTAATGAAGGAAGAAAACAGGTAGAAGTTAATTTTTATCCACACCATAAACTTTCTCTGCGCCTTTAGTAAATTAGGATGTACAAGCAGAAAATGAAGTGGCAATTAAAAAATCAGTGTGAATATTTTATCCAGAACTGAGACAACACATATATCCCAAACAGGAAGGTTCCACCTTTTTCAGATAAAATCTGACAATTTCTTTGTTATGCTCAGAAATATGATCAAATTAACTACAACTGCCATATGTGGGTGGCAGAGGGGCAGTCTCTAACTAAGGGGATTGCTGAGTTCATACAAACAATGTGAGCATTTTAAGTGCATCTTTCTCAGGTGTCACAGTGACATTCCTCACTTTTTAAAATTTTATCTTACCAGATTTGCTGTTTTCCCTTTCTATACTAGCCCTAATCAATGCCACAGGTCAGGTTGAAAGAATGGACAGCCCTAGAGCCACATACATTTAAGCCACTTTGATGCAAATATTGATCCAAAGAGCTGTGGAGGTGCTAGTTTTTTTAATGGACAAGCTTCCACCTCCCCCTCTTGCAGGTTTGCACTTGATGAGATAAAATAGAACTGTCTGCCCAAGAGCAAGAATGAATACATGAATTAACAGATCCAAAGATAGACCAGCCTCAACGATAAATTCTGTTAAATCCAGAAAGCAAGATGCCATCTGCATGGAGTGCAAGTGCATTTCACATCCTTGCTTTCTTCAGCGTTTCCATTTCTTCATTCACACTTTCTAGTAAGGGTACATTGGCAGACAGCATACACAGTGGTGGGAGAGAAGTAGAGCTTCATGTCAGCATGAACGGTGCTGCTGACACAAAGTCTACCACGGCCCAATACTTAATTCCCATGTACACAAGTCTATCAAAGCATTTTATTAGAAAGCCACTGTCCACAGCTCATATTTAGAAACAGAGAGTGAGTCCAAGCTGTAATCCAAAGATGAGATCAAGGGAAGGAAAGAATTCTAAGGACCGCTTTGAAATTCAACACTAAAAAGATCTGACATTCTTCTATCTGTAGGCATTTTTAGGCTGGACTGAAAATAAAAAGAAAACCTGTTTGTACAGAGAAAGCTTGCCTGGCCCTGTGCCAGGACAGGAAGTCTATCAAAGCTGGGCAGTGTTTGAAAGCAACAGAATACTAGAACCAAAAAAAAAAACAAAAAACAAAAACAAAAAAACCCCACAACAAAACAGGAAAAGGAGGGTGTAGAGGTGAGAGAAACTAGAATGAAAAAACTTACTTCTACATTGACTTTTTTGCTGTTTTTCAGATGGCTGCACAGAGTTGTTGACAGCTACACCACTCCCTGTTTATTCAGCTCGACTTCTCCAGGTTACTATTCAGGTTACTATTGCACAAGCGGGGGCAACACTCCATGTGAGGAGGATGTGGACACAAGTCTCTTTATCTGAAAATTAGGATGAAACAATCCACTTCTTAGCAAAACTATCTGATTGTCTTGGGTTAAATTAGGTTGGATGTTTCGCAGCATATGTAAAGTAGTGTCCCTGTGGTCTTAACAGGGACTTAAAGTCCAGAAGTTAGCTCCAACAGGTCAGAGGAGGATTTGATTTGTGGTGGAGAGCCTTTCACTCGACACATTTGCAACACTCACAGGCACACAGTTATAGCAACACAGGGAATGTTGTCCTCCAGCCTTTGACCTTGGAAGAACATTAATTCTTAACAGACATAATCTGATTTTTTAACTTCTTTAATTTATTTATTTATTTATTTATTTATTTATTAAAAAAAAAAATCTGCCCATAATATATGCAGGTACAAACAGTGCTGTCATCTTGAGCTACAAGTTAGAAAGTTATTACTTTTAATATGCCACTACCTTAGGCCTCTACTGTTATGTAAAAGAAAAATAACCTTGTGTGACAGTTTAACATTGATCGATGTGCCTGCCAAATGCAAAGAGATAAATAAGCAGGTGATGAATAAACAGCACTTCAAGTAAAGACATTACGCTGCATGCATAAAACGACGCCAGGCACCTAGGAGCTGTGGGTGGCCGAAGGTTAGCCATTTCATGCCCACTCAGTAAAGCAGACTTAATCGCTTCCAATATTTTCTGTTAAAAAGCACGCTTAATGAGCCAATTTCACAAGCCCAGAGAAACTGATTATTATCTCCGAGTTCCAACTGAGTTGGTTGTTTTCCAAGAGCCAGTTTTTCCTTGACGGGATAAAAACCTTTTAGAAAAAAACATAAAAAAAATTAAAAAAAATTAAAATAAATATAGAGAGGAGTGAAAGAAAGGAGAGGAATAAAAAAGGCGAGCGGGGAGGGCGCGAGTGGCACTAGATGGCAGTGTTGCTCTGCGGGCCGGGGCTGCGGCAGCGCTGCGGGAGGACCTGCCTTCCCGGCCGGGCAGAGCCGCTCCCCGAGGGCTGGGGGGTCCCCCCCGAGGGCTGGAGGCCCCCCACCATGCTCCCTGCCTCCTGCACAGACTTCTTGCAGAGCACGAGGACCTGAGGACAGCCGGTCTCGCTGCCCGTTTTGTTGGGGGAGCGGATGTGCAGCTCCCAAAATCTAAAACTGGCTTTGCCCTCCCTCTCCTTCCCCCTTCCGGAGGCAAAGAAGAGCCAGTTGTCCCATCCAAGACAGTCTCCTTGGTCCTCTTGTAAAATTCAGCGAGTTACTTTGGAGCAGCAGGAATTTCACTATAACACAAATTTTAATTTAAGTCCTGCAGGGATCTGCTCCTCACTGGGTGGGAAAAATCCTCATTTCCAAGGTTGCTACTGCTTTTGGGGAAGAAACCAAGCCAAAGTGGGTCCACCCACGCAATGGGGAAGGGACCTTGCATGAGGGTACCCAGGTGCCTTGCAGGGGGGAGATGAGCACCCTGCAGCTGCAGAGCAACACCATGAAAGCCACACACATGCACATGCAAAAATCCCAACCCCAAGCAAACCAGAAAAAAACACCCTCCAAACCAGGATTATTGTCACCAACAGCAGTTAGTCAACCACCACTTAGGAAAGAAACCCCAGCAACTAGACCTCGGCATATAATTAACTCATCTGTTAAAAATTAAAAAAAAAAAAAATAAAAAAAATCTAATTGAAGTGAACTGTTGTTGGGCTCTAAATCAGAAGCTGACTTAATTATTTTTATGAATATTCATAGGAAACTTGTACAATTTCCAAACTAGGCCTTCAATTACTAATCAGTTAACTAAATAACTGGTATGACTACTTCTTCTCAGGAAAAACTGATGTTGAAATTAGGCAGAGAAGTACCTAGAAATATTCCAGAAATTAGAAGACATTGTTAGAAGCTGAATGGTGGCAATCCACCATTTAGATTGTGGATGCAAAGAAATGGAAAGCAGAGCATGTTGAAGGACACAATGCTCCCAGGTCCAGATACCTTGCAGACCAGACACAAAACCTGCCACGTGGGCAGAAGCACAGGCTGTTGTGCTGGACCAGGCTTTGTGCCCCTCCCAGCCAGCAGCCTGGCTAAGGGAGCAGACAGCAGTGAGCTGTAGGAACAGGTCTCCCCATGCACTCACCCTTCTCACAATATGCTCCGCAATTACGTAGTTATTACTCAGGGGCAATTAATCTAATCTGGTCTCATGAGTTATCCCTGGGCTAAAACACAACCGAGAAACTTCATAATTACATTTTACTTCTGCTCACGTGACACATTCTGATCAGGAATACAACAAATATTTAGGAAACAGGCATGCAATTAGACAAAAGTCACCATGTTTTCTAGAAAAGCAGATCCTTGAGATGTTGCTATTGTGGAGCTAAAGGAGGAAGCGGGGAGTGTTCAGGCAGCCTCTACCATTCCTGCACAACATGAGCCAACTACACAAAACTCAAAAACTCAATACCAATTCCTGCACAAGGCTCACTGCATAAAGACAATTTTGCATTCCCTCCCTCATTTAGTGTTTAGGGTTAGAGAAATTTTGGGCAGTGGATATGCTTTAAAGCATTACTCAGAGAATAAAAATTATGCAAGACCACATTATGAATTTCCTAAATGTATAGAATTGCTCTCACTGATGAAGCACCAGCTCTAACCAGGGAACAGTGACATGTTCCTCACTTTACTCCAGTTAGGTGCTGACTTACAAACTAGTGTGTTCCAGATGCACCTTATTCCTCCATAATCCTAGCCCATGTGCATGAAGACACCTTGTTCATTGGCTTCTAAGCTCCCGACTTTTACAGAGAAGCATCTGTAAGACAGATTGCAGACTGACATGGTTATTGGATGTTAAGATTTCATTAGAAACTCAGTTCTATTGTGGACTTTTTTTAACCTTCTTCCTTTCTCAAAATCAACCTTAAAGCCCAATGCACAATTTTTCATTCTCCTTATGACTTCCACAGAGACTAAATAAGTCAAGATACTTCTGTTAATGTAACACATGGAAGATTTATTCATTTGGGCCTAAATCCTCAGATGATATTTAGAGATCTGATATCTACTAAAATCAATTATTCCAGTGGTAGTTAAGTGCCTAAACACCTTTGAGGATTGGGACCTTAGTAAGAAGGAATGTTCTGCTAAAGAGAATACTCTAAGAGAGTATTTTTGTGGTCTACGTTAGCCCTATGAATTTAAGAGGTCTCCCATGTATTTTGCCAATTTAAATCAGATTGTGATTGGTTTCTGACCCAACCAAGACATAGATTTGATGAAATAAGACTGGTAAAACTCACTTTAGGACAAAGGTTGATTTGATAATCATAATTGCATTTCTACTATATCTATTTTCTTAAGTGTTAGTAGATTTATTAGACCTTTCCTGTATAACCTATGGCTGATTTGCAGCTTCCTTGGTAATTTCTTAGTAGGCAGTAGCAATTTCTTATATCTTCAGTAATGTCTTGAATGTACATTTTTTATATTAATGATCTCACCAGGAGAAAAAGTGTACCATGAATGCATGATGGCCATATGGAAAAGACAATGAAGTTTAGTAATTAAAACTGAAAAGGGAAAGAACTATGCAGTAATTAGAACACTGATTAATCAGCTGATAATTTTATCTTGATTAATGCTGCTGATTTTCCTCTTCTTATTGACCTAGGAAAGGTAGGTTTAGACCAATTAAATATAAATTATTCCCTTTTTTCACATTCCAGGCAGATTTCAGTGTTCTAAGTCATACTACGTTTAAGGTGCAGCACTGAATTGCTCTTACTAAATTGGGCAGCTCAACAAAAGGTAAAATAAGGTTTATGTTCCAAACATGCTGATGCTTTTATCTAGGGTGGAATTGGACAGAATTGGTTATTTCACTCTTATCTGAGGAATATTAAAATTAGATTAAATAGCACTGGGGGAAAAAAAAAAAAAAGAAAGAAAAAAAAAGGACTTTGCCTGTTTTAAAGCCATAACAGTTGGAAAACTAAAAGGATTCATTTGTTTTATTGGGCCCAAGATATCGATGCATAATGTGGTCTTGAAACTTAAAGAAAAGGTTCTATATTAATGCTCCGATTTCCCTTCATGTGCAGAACTTTATTATTCATGGGGGAAAAGTGTTGCCAGTACCAATCTCACTCCTGTGTCTGTTCACAGACCATAAACAACAACACCTATTCTTGCTTTCCTATGCACAGTTAAGGGATTAAAGCTACTTATTTTAAGTCCTGCAACAGTGGAAGGAATTGTGCATATATTCTCATTCCATTGTATTCATATGTGAATTAGGGTATGTCTTGGTGGAAGACACCAACACTTTCCAATCAAAGAAGCCATTCTTTTGCAACTGCAAAATACAGATGTTAAAGATAGTACTTGTTCTCAGGGATAAATATTTGGCAAGTACAGAAGAGCTCACAAGCAAAACAAAGGTATTTTATCTTTCGAAATTCAGACGGAAAACATTGCTTGCCAGCTGTGTGCTTTAACTTGCTGTGGTAGGAAAACACTGCAATCCATGGAAAACAAAGCCCTGGCTACTCCTTTGTGGATTGCCTTCCACCCTAGTGTTCTGTGCAATTCCGCACATGCCAGCTTCTTCAGCTCTGTACACTGAAGTAGCCTTTAAGATTAACAAAAGTGTGGAAAGGTATATCTACAAACCCATGCCTCAAGCACAGGGCTTCTTGCCTGCTTTCTCCTTGCTTGATTTTCAGATGGTGAAGCAAAAATGCACCTGTGCATGATGCCAAAAACGCTGCTGTGTAGGTAACATTTTAGGGAGCAAGGGGAATTCCACAGACCCCAAGTTAAGGATTTAAGCTGATAAAAAACTCTGTATCCATCAGTTGCACTACTAATTTCTGTTCTGTCCTTACCGTATAACAAAAGAGCACGTAGAATTTTTTATTGCAAATATATTATCCAATTGATTAACTCTTCATTACTTTTCCTGCCCTTTTCATAAAGCAAATCTTTTTCACTCTTTGTGTGACACAAATCTAATTCTGCAAGTCAGTTTTCAAGTGTATTTGACCACTCATAAAAATCACGTGGCACTGTTTTCTCTCCTGGATGGAATTACTCACAAGGCATAATGAATTATTAAAAAAAAATAATGACCACACACTAGAAAATGTTTTGTTTAGATGTAAATAACTTGTTAAGAAACACATACAGATGTGCATTATCTTCCTGGAGCAGAAGTAGCCAAACAAAGAATATGAAGACACCAAAACAGAACTGGAGAGTTTTCACATTATTAGATCAACTCTGTTCATCCATGTCTTTTACCATTTGGACAGAAATGGCACTTTTTGTTCTCTGTAAGGGAACAAAATCAGTGATTCCTTAGTTTGGATCAAATCAAGTGAGGGAAAATGGATGGATCAGCCATGGGACAGCAAATATTTTATCACTGCATCACCAGTCCAACAACAAAGTAGGCTGATGGTGCAAAAACAAAAAAAGAAAAGAAAAAAGAAAAAAGTGGTAACCATTGTAACTGGTTGTCTTTAGGTTATCAATTATCCAACCCCCACTATTTTGCAGCTTTTTAGGTAAGTTCCTAAGGCTAAGCAGGGCACAAGATTGCCTCACTAAGTAGGTCATGTATACGAATAGATATACCATGCATCAAGAGAAATCTTAGAATCACAGAATCATAGAATCATCCTGGTTGGAAGGGACCTTGAAGATCACCAAGTCCAACCATAACCTAAATCCCCCTACCATAACCTAATTTACCAGTTCAGTGCTTAAATCATGTCACTAAGCACTTTAGCTATATTTCTTTTAAACACTTCCAGGGGTGGTGACTTCACCACCTCCCTGGGCAGCCTGTTCCACTGTCCAGCCACTCTTTTGGTAAAGAAATTCTTTCTAATATCCAGTCTAAACCTCCCCTGGTGCAGCTTCAGGCCATTTCCTCTTGTCCTGACATTATTCATTTTGGAGAAGAGGCCAACTCCCACCTCCCTACAACCTCCTTTCAGGTATTTGTAGAGAGCAATGATGTCTCCCCTCAGCCTCCTCTTCTTCAAACTAAACAATCCCAGTTCCCTCAGTCGCTTCTCATAGGACTTTTTTTCCAGACCTTTCACCAGCTCAGTAGCTCTCCGCTGGACACGCTCCAGCAACTCGACAACCCTCTCGTGACAGGCCCAGAACTGGACACAGCACTCAAGGTGTGGCCTCACCAATGCTAAGCACAGGGGCATGATCACCTCTACTCCTGCTGGCCACACTAATCCTGATACAAGCCAGGATGCTGATGGCCTTCTTGGCCACCTGGGCACACTGCTGGCTCATGTTAAGAGGCTTATTCTGCAACTATATTTATTTGCTCTGTGGCTAAACAAAAAAATTTCAGTTTCCCTTTTCAGAGATCTAAAAGTTGTAGTCACAAAATTAAGAAATTAAGTATTGATGGACATAAGCCTGGTATGAATTTCCATAGCTAAATAAATACAAGAAAAATAAAGTTTCCATTAATTCCATTTCCCAGATGTCACACTACATCCTATCTACACTTTGATAGTTTTGCTCTGGTTATAAGCTCTTTGGGGGAAAGGAATGTGCAATGCCAAACACAGCCTGTGCTGATTGACAAAGAGACAGTGGTTAATGTTCTCAAAGTGCCTAAAGTACAGCTCAAAAAGTTGTATGTAAAATTTTGAATTTTATACTTGTGGTATCACTCAGAAGTACTAATCATCCACCAATTTTGGGGCTTCTCAAAGTTCAGCATTTTTAAAGTCAGGCCACTCCATCTAAGTATGGGGTTTCCAGCTAAATTTTAGGCATCACAATTTGAAACAGAGTTGGAGTGTGTTTAACTAGCTGGAAGCCCATCTAACTGGGAACATGATGTTTTTCCAAAACAAAAGAAAGCCAGGAATTTGAGAAATGGTAATAAATAAATGGAACAGAATAAAATAATTTTCCACTACAGCCATGCAGCTATTGCCCAATGACAATTTTGCTGAAAAAAACCGATTAGATCAAGATATGCAAAAGATTAATTCAGCTGAAAGTAAGGGAGCATTCATATGAGAAGCAAACCTCACATCCCCGTTCCTTATAGTCCCATTTGTCCATTAACCCTCCAATAGAGTAGAAGAAACAATAAGGTAAACCCTTCACATATTCCTACTTCTTAGTAATCTTTCATATGAGACTGAGAGTAGAATATCATTACATATCATTAAGTATAACTAGTATACGAGTTATTAAGTACAACTACATACATGGAAATGTCACACACTCCTAAAAGTCCATGAGGAAAATGGAAAAAAACCAGTGCATAGACAATTTCTAATAGTCTGACAAAATACATAGCATTGGCCATAGTGAACTATTAGTTTTTATATATCCATTCCAAAATATTTTCAACAAAATAACTAACTACTGTAGAATTTTAATTAAAAATTATATTTGTAAGACTGATTATCAGTGCTGTCTAATAAACCAGCATAGTATCACCAGCTTCATCTAACGAAAGCAAGTTCAGGATCACAAATTACAAGAAAAGAGAACTGATACATTCCTGTTTTAAATAGCTTTAGGTTCTTCAAAACCTAGTCATATATAATCAGCAAAAGGATAAAAAAAATACACCAACTTTAAAAAACAAGGGGGATGTAAGTTACCAGGGCTTATGTTATTAATTTAATTAAATAGTTGAAGACTTACTTGAACTTCTCACACCTCTGTTTTAGAAAAGTCAAGACATTTTATCTGCTCATGCTTTTGGTAACTTTCTGATTTATTCTCACCAGTAGCGAGCTCTTAGGTGAAGAAGCTACTTGAATGTTCCAACACTATCCCCATCAGTAATAATTTTTCTGTGTTAAGGGCAAGAACATAAATTGAAGACAAAGTTTTATGAGTACTGCCCTGAACTTGATGGCGGGATCCACTAATACACAAATTAATGGGGCATTCCATTTTAAATTAACAAGGACCACAGTAAAACAAAGGGAATGCTACAAGTTGCAATGGATGGAGCACAGAAATCATGAAAGAAAAACCTAACGTGCAAACAAGAAAGACATTTAAGGTTTAGAATGAATGCCAATAATTTCTCTATTAACAAGACTATACAAAAAGTCAACAATCTTTTGATTTACCAAATCTGGAATACAAGCAGAAATACAGCAGCAACCACACGGAAATAAAATATTAAATTATTTTTTAAAATTATCAAATCATACAATGTTAATGTTGGTGATCTTTAGTAAAAACTTCATTAACAATAAAATGAAAGAAGCTACTCAAGATTTAAAAAAAAAATAAATAATAATGTCTGATGCACAAATTAAGATCACAACGTGCTCTAATGACTGAAATTACAAGAACAAGTTTATGCATTGAGTCAGAACAAAACATTGCTGCAAGCCCATGTAAAAGCCAACAACTGGGGCCAGGCTCTAGGACTGGCAATCCAGCTGAGCTCCTCTGGAATCTTACCAGACAAGGGACAGAGACTCCTTTGGTTTAGTAAAAAAAAAGCTGCAAGGTAATGAAAAGTCTCTGTAACCAGCAAAAAACCCCACTGTATTTAATTTCATGAGGTGATTGATAAACTAAAGAAAGTAGGAACAACACTACAAGTCAAACAAACATAACAAATATTCTAAAATAATAGAGCTATGCCTTGGGGGGAGAAAAAAAAGTACAATACTAGTAATTTATCACAAATAACAATCAGATGTGTTTTTCGGCTGTTATTGTACAGAAATTAAAAATCCCTAAGTGCAAACCTTCACAGGGAAGCCAAGTCATGAACAGTTACCCAACTCTTTGTAACGTACCACACAGTTTTTTTCATCATTTCATCACTTGTGTAATTCCATACAAAACTATGTTTAGTGCTAGTAGCAGATGATAGAACAAAGGACATCTGAACAAAGAATTACCAGAACAGAGGAATCAGCTCTAGAAAAATTAAAAGGTGATGATTCAGTCTGAGGGAGATTCAACACTATCAACAAAACAATCTGTGATCTCAACATCTTGTTACAGATTAACAGAGGTATAGACTCATAGATCCCAATATTGTCCCAAGAATTCAATCTGATAAATGATGTATGGATATGGTAAAAAAAGCACACATGTTAATATATCAGCTACCAGATCTACCTTCTAAAGTTTAAAAGACTACCAGGGCCAATGGGATTTCAGAGGGTCTCCAAGACAGTCAACAAACATCATCAGTAAGGGACGCTTCAGGTCTGGATGAGAATGACAGAGGAGACCTTCAGAGACCTGTAACTACAAAACATGTGGCTCCTAAATCACAGTTGAATAATGAACAATAGTAGAAGTCGTCCATCTGTGGTCCACCAATAGCTATACTGGTGGATATCCAATACCTTTAGATAACCTCCAGTTAGTTCCATGGTATGAACCTCTAACTTTTAACCAATATTCACTTCCATGTACATAGCAAGTAGCTGCTTTTTCATGCAAGAAACAGAGTTTAGATCATTTAGGAAAAATCCTCCTTCTCTCACCAATAGCTAACGACTTTCCAATCCCGTATCAACTACTGGGCTGTTTTTAGACATAAAAATGGTGCTCCTAAATAATATAACACTACAGAACATTTCTCCTCCAGAAGAAACAAACTACACCTTACATCTCTTAACAAATTCATTCGGCATTCACCTCCTAAGATTTTTGGTAGGTCACAGATTTCAACAAATGGGACCACTTACACTTTTCCCCTGCTATCCAAAGAGCTTAATTTCTTCTTTGAAGGCTTTTCTAGAGTCCCACCAGAATTTTTTTTTAAAGTCTCTGCTCTTGGCTAGCTGAACACACTGTCAATTCTTTGCAAAACTCCAACATCTCTTTCCAGCAATGTTTTCCATCCCAGTCCCAGCAACTCACAAATTCAATACCCAGCCATACTTGTATTTCTTCTAAAAGCAGCCATGATTGCCCTTGGTCAAAATTATTCTGTACTTTTTTGCATCCCCAACAGCACTTTTCTCAGTCAGGATTATTCTCCACATTGTTGTCTGCAGTCAAAGTCACTCAAAAATTCCTATGGTCCCAGCAGCCCTAAAAAACATAACAGCCTCCTTACAATAATGGCTGTGAATCACAGCATCCCTCAGCTGACATAAGTAGTTAAAATAGTTTTTTAAAAAAAAAGTTAAAATAAAACTTTTTAAAAGTTCAAGTGAAAAATGAAAAAAGGTTGAAAAGGACTCCCCTACCGTCTAACAATATTAAAGTCTGCCTCAAATTTACAAACGTACTCAGCAACATCAAACGCGCCGGCTTCAAACACACGCGGCAGCTTCAAACCTGGCAGCTTCAAATGCGGCAGCTTCAAACACACGCGGCAGCTTCAAACGCGGCAGCTTCAAACACTTTTGTGGCAGCCATCTTGCACACGCTCAAAAGAGCACAACCTTAGAAACCTTAGGCAGGCACCTTATCCACTAGGCTACACAGAAGCTTTGTTACAAAAAAGAATTATTGGAATTTGCAGACGTTAAATTAGCCCGTAGAGGGAGCTCACACCGTCCCATAAATGTACAATAATTGGAACATACTGTAATTTAAAACATTTCTCTATTAAGCTCTCTGTAGAGAGGCTACAGAGGTCAAAGTAGAGCATTCCTTACTTCACACCAACCTCTGCGTGCCCATAAAATTTAATTCAAATTAGACTCCATTGGCCACGTATTTTGTAGCTCCAACAAACAGAAGAAGAGGTGTTTGGCCATGTATTCTCCACAACAAATACGGCTTCTCATCATCCTCATTTGCACCTGATGCTGGAACAAGAAAGTCTATGTCAGAACACAACAAGAACAAAGATCTGTCAGTCGGAATTGTCATGGCAATGCCCTCTATCTCCCTACACATTCCTTCTGTTCAGGCAGCAATGGTAGTGCTCTTTTTATAACTTGACTAGAGCTGCTCTTGCATCTCTCAGGTTTCCATACTACATGTGGTGCTTTCAAAGAGTATTATAATAGTGTGCTTGGTATTCAAAGGTTGATGATGGAAAGTGTTAGCCACTGGATGTTCTTTAATGAAGCTACGAGTAAACAATGACCCAAATTCCTCTGGAAATGTGGAACAGAACGACCACTCTGCTGAAGAACACTTGCAATAAATGTGAAGGGGAAAGGAATTTTCTAATTCCCTATCACAAAAAATACACTGGAAAAAAAGCAATGCTTTTATCAGGGAAGGTTCTGAACACATAAATTAATTTACACCATGCAAACTGAAATGGCATAGCACACTTAGCCTGTAAAAAGGAGGTTACCTTCTCTCAGCCTGAGTGCACAACAGAGCAGAGCAAGTGTGCAATAAAGTAAGAAAAAATGTTAGCAAAGAGAGATTTTATTTGACTTATCATAATTTGGGACATTCTAAGTATTGCAGAGATTGATCAGAATTTGATATTAAGTTGTAATTCCTATATTATAACACAGCCAGAAAACATTTCATTCTTTTGATGGCTTTGGAAATGGAAGTGCCTACATCTTTTGAGATTTGGTGCCTCCCATTTTGAAACAATAAAGTGTAATGTTATTTTAATTTTCTTAGGGACAATGTGATTGTTCTGAGAGACACATACTCAAATCATCAAGAACGATAAAGTAAAAAATATTAGTATGACACATCAGAGCAGGAATGGCCTTTTTGTTAAATCTTCCTGTAGTATCCATATAACTTACTAGACTTACTAGACTATATTGTCTCATGAGCATTCAGCATGATCATATGCTTCATTTTCACCCCCATGCATCCCACCTACCCCAAAGATAGAAGTTAACCTTACATTCTTTAATTAAAACAAAACAATCCCCCAATCTCCATCTTTTTCCCTCCAGTACTATATGATACTGACATACATTAATATATCTTCATTAATATATATTCCAACACTGTCAATGTTCAAATCCAAAACTGAAGATTGTTTGTTATATCCTTTCACTCTCTGTAGCCTGTTCTCACCCAGTTGCCTCATACACTCTTGAAGGCTCTGACCCAGCAACATGTATTCTTCACAGTTAAACATATTAAACCAGTTGAATGTAGTCAATTAAGCATGCACTTTTGTGGCTTCCTGGACCAGAGGAAGAGTGAACTCCATAAATGAGAGTTGCAAAACAGTACTGTGTTCTAAAATAGAATAAAATTTAATAAAACTGTAACAAAAATTTGGCCATCTGATCACAACAACTTGAGTTGTGGTGGAGAAAGCTCAGAAGTTTATTCTAACCAGGAAAACACCAAGTACTTCTCACAAACATGGGTATTTATCAACAGAGTTTGAATGTTTTGGTTGCCTGCAAATCTGGGCTGAAAATCCAGAAAGAACAGGACTTCTAATGCAATCCAAAATGCATTTTGTAGGTATAAAGTTAGGATTTCCTACTGGATTTTCAGCATTCCTGCCTCCAGTCCTCTTTGAAATTAGAAGGTGCAGCACTAAAAAAAGTATGTTACAAAACAAAAAATAGGCTTTCCCCCCCCACCACCTTTGAAAAGCTCTAATTAAAGATTAGCTCCAGTTTTAGCTGTAGGTCTGGGTGAATAGTTGCTACACAACTGGATAATCCATTGTTACTGATCTAGTGCAGTCTCACCCACAGGTGCCAGCAGATATTTGCAAGAGCTGGTCCTCTCCTCCTCTTCCTGCAGAGGTCACATAAAGAGTTCCTAGTAAACTCATATAAAGAACAAAACCATTCAGATTTGCTGGTTAATTTTTCCTCCTCTAGATTTATGTCTATCTAAATTTGATTTCTTGCTTAGTAATACAACCTTGTTCAATTTCTCATTTGAAGTGGTTATATAGAACTTGAGTTTAATGCACTAAATGAAAAATATTCCCATCTTTATACCTTTAAGCAGTTATAAGACGAAATAAAATTATGTAAAATAGAAATTAATAGCTAATAAACTTAACAGAATCCAAAACAAACCTGAAAAGAGAGTTCAGAGATAAGACTACGAGTCAGTGTCTTTTGTGTAAAAGCTCTGTTCTCCATCACTGCATCCATTACCTCCCATGATGCAGACTGAATAGAGGGCTAATGCCAATGGGGAAAAAGGGACCAGCTATGGTTACGGCTATAGTTCAAGCAAAGAATAAAGTGTCTGCAACTGCAGTCCTGTTTTTTGAGTGCCCCCAGTCGTGGTGCTTGTGTACCCTCACAAGCCTCATAAGTAGCCAGTTGCTGGCTAGAGTTAACTTTTGGGAAAAGCACAAGAACCAGGCAAATGTAAGGAGTTATTTCTCCAACATCTTCTCCCAGCCTCCAGGAATTTGCTGCTAAGGAATTTTCTGAGGCAAAGGTGATGTCTGTGCTTAATAGCTCTCACCACTCCTTCTGATTGCTTTGTGAACTTCTGTAAACTTGCAGCATTCACAAAGTTATGCACATGAGTGAAAGGTACAGACTCCAGACAAAATGCAGTAATTTACTATTGCTTACAAAAGACATACTTGCTCTGCATTTAGCTGTAACTACCTAGGCTTGACTGGAACAGATTTTGAAGAGCAGTTCATAAGTATCTTCAAGAAATTAGTGTAGTTATTTAAGGGCATCTGATTGGCATAAAATGACAAAACTGCTGAGAAGACGATTAGCGAATCATGCCTTCCTCCATCAATCTCTAGATTCATGAGCTGCACAAGTTCTCCAACCTCTGTCAGATATCACACTGGCCTGGACAAGATAAACTGCCTAATAAAAAAAATCCTAAAGTCATGCATAACTGTAAATTTGCCACAAAACTTTTATTAAGCCAGCTACATTTCTTTCCAAAGCGTCGTGAGCTGCACTAGAGTCACAGCTGTACAAAGCATCATTTGGGCTGTAGCACCTGAACATTGAGACATGGAGAGAGATTTCTTGTCTGGCTTTTTTTTTTTTTTTTTTTTTTTTTTTCCTTAACAGGTTAAATGTGAAAACCCAAAGAAACTAAATAATTACTTATCTGGTACACACAGTATGTGCTACTTATGTTTAGGGACCATCTGTGAATGTATTTAATGCAGCAAACATTCCTCGTGTAATAACAATGATCTGAAGATTGATATTTGTGGGTTTTTCCTTGAAAATAAGTTTTTTTAAAAAAATTCCATTTCAGTTGCCATGCTAGAATCCTGGAGGTCAGTTTATTCTAAGCAGGTGTCACTGATGGTGACAAAGAGATATTTTAAGAAAGCTTATTTGTGTACAATATCCACAGGCCATCCACCTCAATTATTTATTTGAATTTTTCAGTTAGTGTCTAGCTGGGCTAGCAAAAATTAAAAGTGTAGCAAAAATAAAAGTGTAGTAATAATGCAGTATAAACACCATTTTCAGTGCATGATTTCATTGTCCTGACACTGTAATCACATCTAAGATGTTGTATGGAATTTGCAGCATTTTGTTGATTCGTGTTTCTGCCTTGTACCTGGTACTTTGATTCTACTTTCAAGCAATTCTTCCCATTTTCATTTTATTAGATGGTTGCAGGATTTTTTGTTAGTTTATTGATTTTCCTTTGCACAGCTAAGGGGATACTTTGGAATGGAATGTATGATTCTGGCAGAATGTTTCCATGCCAGCATTCCCAGAAACCTACTTGACCAGTTTGTCGGGGTTGTTTTGTGGTTTTGGTTGTTTGGGTTTTTTTGGGGGGGATATTTTATTTGTGTCTTAGTAGCTCAATTATAGCGGTCTGCACAAAAAGAAATAAGGAACCTGCCCACACCTTCCAGGTAACATCTGAGTGCTGACACCTTCTCACAGTTCTTCAACATGCCTGTAACAGTTCTCAATATTCAAAGGATTACTTGTATTTTAAACTAATCTAAGTTTGGAGAGGCAGCAAACCAATGAGAGTAATTCT
The DNA here is from genome assembly GCF_020740795.1 of Apus apus. NCBI lineage: Eukaryota > Metazoa > Chordata > Aves > Apodiformes > Apodidae > Apus > Apus apus. The sequence continues at coordinate 45,739,248 of NC_067284.1, forward strand.
CACTAGCAATTCAGTATGTGTGCATTTTATAGCACTGCATTTTCCGTGCACTTTAATACAAGAAGATTTCTCAGTGCCACTAAAGTCACTTATTTCACTGAACAGCACCAGGGGGAACAAAAAAACAGATTGAAAAATAAATAAAAGAGGATTTGACACTGCTGCACCCAGCACTTGGGTTACTACAGATCCCACCCGCAAACACATCTGCAGATGGAGAGAGCAGCACAGTAATGCTGAACTGATTCTACCTACCTAGAATGACCACAAAGGCAAAACAGGAGGGCAGCAGCCTACAGTCTTTAGAGAAGATTAATAGTTTCAGTATTTAGAAAGTGCCTGGAGCTATAAACCCATTAAAATAATCACTGTTCCTTCTTATTCTAATCACTTATCAGTCCACCTGCACACTTGTGGATCACGTTTTCCAATATAATAATATCTGTTATTGTATTTCTTGACTAAATGGATTCTACAAGTCAACTTTACACACCATTTACAGTACTAGTAAATGTAGCTGTAGATTAGTAATTGCAGCTGCAGGCATTGATCCTATACCAGAAAAACCTGACTGGAAATCATACTTCACCACCAGCTCAACTAACACAATAGCAAACAGAAAAGAAAAAATTATTGCAGCAACTAATTCGTAATGATGCCGTTAGTCTAAAACAAATTAACTAGTTATTGATAATTCTGTTATTAATATTAAAAATAGTGTAATTCAAATGAAACTGGACAATGAGACACCATTACAAATTTCCCTCATAACAAATTTCTTCTTGGGATCTAAATAACTTGTTTGAGAACCAGATTAAATGTAAAGAGTGTTTGTAACAGGATTATATGAAAGAGGAAGGCATGCCACATCTGAGCTAGAGAAAACCTTGGAATAGAAATGGCTTGAGCAATATAACAAAGATTTTCCAACAAAATTAGATTGTCATTCTAGAACCAAATGCTGAATTAATGAAAACTAACATCAAACAGGATTGCACAATTTGCCCTATGATGGCAGGTATGAAAGTCACAAGACACTCTGATCAAAGGAAGAAAAGGTCTGTAGGTAAACAACTCAATAACACTCACTTTCAGGAACTCTGCAGAAACGAAGTTCAGGCTGGCAAAACTCTGGGGCCAGAATCTCCTGTCATTTATTGCTGTTTCCCTTGGCAATAGCGCCACTGAAATCAATACAATTACATCAGGAGAAAGATGAATCTGCCTTCTAGTGTTTCATGAAGCTGGAAGACAAAATTAATGGAAAGCCCTAATATAATATAATTGACATCAATGCCGTGGAATCTGTCCTGCACACGTATCCATCAGCTTTGGTCTTCTGGTATCATTAATTGTTTTCAAAGTAAAAAAAGTTAGCTACTAGAGTCAGGGAAGTGAGAACATAATTGAACATGAACAACAGGAAAAAAAATATACTAATAACAACAGGAAAATGTTTATCATATGACGGTGGGTATAACATTAACTAGTTATTTGGTCTATCCTCAATATTAGTCTAGAGCATTTGCAATAATAGAAGTTGACTCCAAAATGAGATATTGTTTCCTAGTATTACATTGGATATTAAGAGATCTGAATTATGACAGAATCAAGAACTCTTCATTCTTTGTTTTTGTTTTTCTTTTCCTTTTTCTTTTCAGGTGACAGAAATTGGGGGTTGTGGAGGTTTTTTGGGGTTTTTTTTTTGTGCAAAGCAGGTAACCCATGTGCTTTGCACATCTGGAAACACCTTTTTAAAAATCAAATCAAACTCCAAGATCAGCTCTCATTGAACATCCTTACCAGAAGAGTGGGTGGCATTCTTAAGACAATTATTACTGATCACCTCTTAGTGACACTTGAGAACTACTTGAACATTAAAGGAAAGGTCATACTGAGCCCTATGTGCCATCTTTCAGGGCTCCAAAGCTGTAACGGAATCATATGTATTAACTTGGTCATATAAATTGTTCTTGTTGCTGTTTCTGAGCTGTGGAAACAAACAGGTTTAATTTGCATTTCAGGTTGTTGAATGGGATCAGTTGGTTGATTGCTATTGCAGGGGGAAATAATGATTTCTGCTAGTTATATTTTCCAAAATTACATCAGGTGTAGCTTTTCTGAAACTGTTTCTATTATTAAGAAACATTTTTCCTTCCATACAGTTTTGAGGATTGGAAAGACTTTCATTTTTACTATTATTTTTGTCAAAGTGAAAACGTTACACCAGTATTTTCCCTCCTCTCTCATCTCAAGTTCCTGCATTAAGCTATTGGAGTCTCTGAAGTAGGACAATCTGCTTTAAATGACTGTGTTGTATTATTACCAAGCATATATAGGCTATATTTGAGCATTCAGATGTTTGCATTTTCTAGAAAAGTTCATCAGTTCAAATGTAAAACAGGAAGGAATTTTTCCCAGGTTGCTGTATGCAATTTGGACAGATGTTAAGGTTTTGGTAAGGTGTAGAGGAGAGTGAGAATGGCTGGCGTACACCAAAAGAAAAGTCAGTTGGCAAGTTTTTAAGGATTTCCAAGATAGCTTCTTTTCTTGCAATTTCCTGCTTTGAATAACCAGTAATTTTTTACTTCAAACCTCTAAGTATTTCAAACAAGGAAGAAGTTAATATATTGTTTTTTAAATGAATCGTTTGTCCAACTCGAATGCAGACAAGAGTGGTTAAGTGTATTATTTATTGTTAGAGGTTACCATAGTTCTCTTCTTGCAGTAACAGAGCAAGATTTAATATCAGTGTTGATGGGGAGCAGTGACTCAATGCCACCAAAATGACGATTGTTACTATGACTTTCCACTACCAAAGGTGTTTAGTCAAAACAGTAGTCAGGGAGGAATGTAACATGGATGTGCAAAGGATTTTATACATTAAAAAAATCTGAGTTAGTGCAACAGGTAACTGCAACACAAAATTGTTGTGGATGTCTATTTATGTAGGAATAGTACAAGTAAAGTCCTGTTATAAAGGACAATACAATAAAACTGTTACAATGTTCTATTTCATTCACAAGACAGATAATTTAAATGTGTTTTCATTGAGCTAATAGATTTCCCAAATCCAAAACTAACTCCTAAAACATGTAGCAGTAGGTCTGTCTTACATTAATTTTGAAAGGAATTAAGCTTTCTGAAAATTAAACCTTCTATGAATTAAGAATATGGCAGATGGCTGAAAAAAATCTAGGACAAGAAAGTCTTTTTTGCCTTGCATTTAGCCACACCTGACACCTCTAATGATGAATCTGTTTTAAACATACATTTTAGAGGGAAAGATCCTTTATGAACTGAAACTAGAGGTCTAGTTACTCTTCAGGAAATGAAGAAAGGGGTGAAACACTAATTTACAGAACAGTTCTTTCAGCCTCTGGACCTCAGTCCTTCCCAAAGACCTGTGCAAGTGCAGGATTTGGATCCTGCCTCTGCAAATAGCAGCATCATGAGCACAAACAGCAGTGAATAAGTGATTCATGTTAACAAGAAACCCTATACTGTCTGATCATTTTCCTTCTCAACACATACAAACAATAAGGAGCTTAATAAGCAAAATACATTGTCCTGATTAGAAAACAATGTAGATAGATTTTTCCTCCACAGTTGGGTTTTATGCAATAGAAATTCCAAAGTGCTATTTAAGAACAAATTTGGTGCTAGTTTTCATATGTGCTATTTTTAGAAACATTAAAGGGGTGATTATTTTTCCTGTTACTGCTTTCTGAGAGCAGTGTGCCAAAAACATAATGCTGGTTTTGCAGAGCTATATTTAGCTTTTTTTTTTTTTTTTAAACTGTTACCATCATAAAAAAAAAGATTTAGATAATATCTTTCACTGGATAACTCCTCACCCCAAATTATCTTTTGTTTCTTTAAACAATTTATTCACATTTATTCAAACTGTAAGCTTCCCTTAAGGACAAATGTCTACTGAATGCAGTGCATCATCTTTCTACACAGCTGTCCTAATTAATGCATGCAAATCTACATTTCTGCCCATAATTTTACTGTGATTTGGAGAATCTAGCCTATGAGTTCTTACAGTAGCATAATAATGATTTAATTCTTTATTTTTTAAATCTAAAAGCACATAACATTAACATAAGCAGTTAACTCTCATAAGTCTACTTCATCGATACAGTATTTTGAGCATAGCTTTTGAGTTTCTGGGAAATATTCAACATCAACTTCCACATAATCAACATACCACACAGGATTCAGGTCCCAAACACATGATATAGGGTCATTTTGGACCCCTTTGCAGGTATGGTCTGCTGCAAGTTGCCAGAAATAGGTGACCCAGTGTGTTGTACCTCACACCATTCCTTGCAGATATTTCAGGCTCCTTAAGTAATTTTGTTCAGGCACCTGAATCATTCTCACTAGCAAAGGACAAAAGATAAGACAGAGATCCAGCAGCACAGCACCTGATCTAGTTGACTCGCACAGTACTTGAAGAAGGTGTAAAAATGATACAACTGATGTTAAAGGGTTTCTCGTGCACTCCAATGCACACAGAAGTGGCAGCAGATTTTGAACACCACTTCACGTTTTGTCCATCTTGAAGCACCAAGAGACTGCGGAGTTTCTAGCAATGCCCTAAGACTGCGTGAACCTCAGCTTGGCTCATAAGTGCTCTCTACTAGTAGAGAACAGGGTATCAGAGGCTGTTCACACAGTCAATGCAGCAACCACCTCTGCAAGACTCTACGTGGAAAAACAGCCTTTCAGAGGATGGCTAGTATGGATCAGCAACAAGACAGATCTTTATAACACTGTGAACACAAGTCATTTTGCTATCTTTGCAAGTTTACTGCTATTCTAATGTTTTCTGATGCATGTGTAAGAAGTGTGTAAGAATTTAACTCACTTTTCAGGCTTTTAGTCTAAGCCTGTTATTCTGTCTTAACACATCAGAGACTGAAAGCAAAAGGTGGTCACATCATGATATGTTTCAAGTTTAAATTGAAGACCTATCCTTTACATTAAAAGAGTGACAGAGACGAGCGTTAAATCTGAATAATCAACAATAAATGCCCAGGAAGTAAATTAGATTAGAAACAAGACTCCTTTTCAAAAACCAACCAACCAAAACCAAAACAAAACCAAACAACTATATATATCATAAATTTATGTTATATTTATATATAGTGTGATGTGTCACCTCTGGGGGGGATGGTGGCTGCCAGGGCTCAGATCACCTTAGAAACAGCATATGACTGCAGCAGCCCCTTGCATCTCCCCCAGCCCCAGGGTTGAAAGAACAGATCTTGCCCCAGCTTCACAGTAATATATGACCATATTTTGGATTTAATGATTTCCATTTGACACATTTTAATTCTAAAAAACATCCCATACTTTTAAGAAAGGTCACTTAGCTCTGTCTGGGAAATTCTCACTCATCAGGAAGCAGGTCTAAAAGGCCTATGTATTTACATATGTATGCTGAGAAGGAGAGAAAATGGGCTGTCTTAGAAACCATCGGAAGAGATAGAAGTAGAGGTGACAGTGTAAGTATCAGAGACACAACGAGCAGTAATGTCATTAATGTAAGGTATTTTCCAGCTAGAAATCGATTATGGAGTCATTTCTCAGGAAGATCGCTTATCAACTCAATTCAGATAATTCTTCATGTCCTACAGGTGGAAGCCATGCTAATAGACGGAAATGAGGGTTCTCCCCAGCTGATGAAGTGAATATTAATGAGAATTAAGAAGTCTTTCTTTGGCAGAACTGATTGAAACACCTGTGACAGGCACCTCTGTAGGGCTGGTACAGATTTAAACTGTAACTCACCCAGACTCTTTCAATTGCAGGGTATACTGCAACAGAAGATGTGTTTAAATACAGTCAAGCACACATAAAAAAACCCATTTTTTATTCAAAATACCAAAAAACAGATCATAGCATTAGACTCAGCCACTTTCTGAGTATTTGTTGCATGTTGGGCAATGAATTCTGCTTACTTCTCTTGCTGTCTGAATGAAGGCTGACCCTGAAATGACCAAACCAGGAGCCTAAACAGCCATGGAAATAACTTAAGGCATTTTCACCCTCCATTTAGTTTAGATGATTCTTACTGTTAGAACTGCTATTCCTACAGGATTAATTATAAATAGTTATCTACTGATATCTACAGTAATACATTTTGCTTCTGAGCATGCACCACTGAGTTTTATAATGGGTTATGTATACACTGCAAATGTTAAACAATATTTTCATTGATAAATGACAGGCAACTTGTATTTGCATTTCCTGTGAGACTTAATGATGCGGTGGAGTAGCTATATGGAAACTGGAAATTCATATTAGGACTTTGTGCCAAAGCCACCCCCAGTTCAGCAGGCACACTGCTCAGTTACTTCATAGAATTTGAACCCATTTACTCTATGCTATTCCTTGGTTCTGACCATACTTTTGGTGATCCTGCCACACATCCATCACTAGAAGCTACTTTGCTGTAATGATGCTTGTAACACTCGCTTCAAGAGTGCTTAGAAGTTTTAGGAAAGCCACAGCTACCTAGGACACATCTACTCAAGAGTTAGCTGAAACTTAAAGCCAGGAACAGTAGAAGGAATAGAACTTTTTCATGAAAGCTTCAGTTTATTATTTGTGGAACGCCAAAAACTAGGCAAAGAGGAACTAGAAAAAATAATTTGCATTTTCTTTGCTAAAATTTTACTTTCAGAACCAAATTAAGGTAGCCTTCTCTCTTTAATTCCAAGTCCTTCCAAAACTACTGAAAAAAAAATTCCCCATATTTACAAGCTACTACATATTTCTAAATAATACCATATATTCCTCATTTTCCTCATTTTTCATGGTAACCAAGAATTTTATCTTCAAAGTTCAAGGTGAAGGAGTTATGTGGCCACACTTCCAACCACATGGAAGCTTCAAATTTGTTTTTTGTTTCTCCACTCTCTTTCCATGAGCCCTGTCCATGGCACAATCTGCTGAATTCATTTTACAGTGATATTTTTGTGTTTCTTCTCTCATAGAATTTTAATGTGTTTAATCTGACAAACTTAAGTGTAAAATATGCACAGATACATTTTTCTGAGCTGTTTTGAAGTCTTAGAACCTCTGCCTTACATACTTTCCCTGAAACCAATGCAATTACACCTGATAAATATTCTCCTAATTTAAATTTGAAAAAGATATCTCTCAGGTTGAGTATTTCCAATCCTCTGTAAGTTAATATACAATGGGAGGCAGTATAATGGAAAATTAAGAGTTAAAACAAGCTTCCTAAAAGGAGAAATTTGTCTGTGTTTGATAGAGCACTAGCATTGTCCTAAAATAATAATAATAATTAATAAAAAATTCCTGAAATAATGGCATCTTCACATTGGTGACACATAATAAAAGGAGTTTTCTTGTTGGCACCAGTGGAAACAAAACTAAAGAGGAGAGCACAAATGTTCACATATAACCTAAGCAGGGACCTTCCCTGTGGCCCTTGAACAATATGGTAGGAACATGCAGGATCCACTGCATACCCGTTGAAGCTAAACCTTATCAAAGATATAAATACATATTGCTTTAACTTTTCGTACATCTGTGCAGCATCTGTAGACAGACTCCTTTGACAGAAGCTTACAAATGGAATCTAGATATTAATTTTAACAACATCCTCATCATCAAAAGCAATTTCTGTCTGTGATATTACTAACCCAGCACCACGTACCACATGCGACCTCCACTCCACACAGCATTCCCACTGCTATCTGCAGACCAAGAAGGTCACATCATTAACTGACTTGCTTCATTATGTAGCACGTAGATGGGTTGAAATCAAAACCACATTTAAGCCATGGGAGTGAAACTGTGTGCAACCCCAAACTTCATGGTTAACTCTGTGTAACTTAAGCAGTGCCTTGGTGCCATTTGAAAGCTAATGTATGTTTATGTCTAGAAAACTGACAAAGAAAAAAAACACCTTTAAGAGCATTTGTACAGCAATTCTGCTCTCAAATGAAGTTCACATCTGTGTAATAATCCAGTGCACCCTCGAACACCATGCAACATGGAACTTAAATGGAATTTGATGGCACCTAAACCTTTGCAGGATCTCTACATGGGACAAGTTTCATAATTTTCTTTTCAATCTGATTCATGTGGAATTTATTTTTAAAAAATAACACTAGTAAATAAAAAGCTATTTTACATTTTGTTCTACATTGGCTCTGCAATACAATTCATGAGAAAGTTAGTTTACATTCCTCCCCCTCCCCCCATTTGTAACTTGTCAATCAGAAGCAATTTGATTTTTTCACAAACTATATTTCAGCACATAAATATATTCAAATGTTGAATTTATTTATCTAGTCAAAATCCCTGCTACTTCAGCCATCTTAGTGTGAAGCAGATAGGAGTTTGAACTAACCCTCCCCAGAAGTGGGTGTCCAAATGTCTAACTTCACTGGAGCAGTGTTGGGTGGCCTGTGCTAACTGCCCGTGGGGAGACTGTCCAAACTCTACATTCAGGTTTTCAACAAGAGGGTTTGTCATTCAGGTTTATTTCTCAGAATATTAACATCCCTGCTTAAAACCAATAATTATCAAAGTGAAGTTTTTAAGTACACCAAAATGAAGATTAAACACCATTAGAAGTGTGGTGTTGAAAAAAAATACTAGTTTTTGGTTTTAACAGAAATGTTGTCTTATGGATAAGACCCTGGGCCTGAAGGAATTTAGATGCATTCCCTGTGCTGTCACAGACCCTGCCTGTGACCTCTGGCAAGTCATTAAATTGTCTTGTCCTCAATTTCCCCCGTTGAAACAGGGACAGATGCAGCTCCATCTGTACTAAGGGATGTGCAGCCATGTGGCCACAACCACTTCATGCAACATGGATATATAAACCAGTGCAGCAGGTCCTAAGGAGGAGGCGTAATTCCCTATTACAGTCTTCATTGAGGAGGTGTAATTCCTCCTTAGGACCCTTTGTCCTCCAGTATAACAGTTCCCCCATGAAATGGAGATCCTCATCTGTCTTTTCTCCAAACCTTTGTCCAGCTTGCCAATTTACCATTTCAGACCAAGAGTTTTTCTTCATAATGTTCCAGGAAAGTGGGTCTTATCCACAGTTTGCACATACAGAAACCCCATCACATGCAGTAACAGTAATCACAACTGTGATTAACCCATCTCTTGCCTTACATCCACTGCAATGGCTCAATAAATAGCAGCTGCCCTAGCCAAAAGAAGGTCCTGGGATGCTGCTACTCAGAACCAACTCTTGTTTCCTGCTACTGGAGATTAAATTGAAGTGGGTATGGCCCCAGGGCTGCAGAAGCCAATCTCTTTTTACCACTAAGCAGCTACTTATGGAGGCAAAAGGCTCTGGTGCATAGCACACCTTGGCCCTTAAATGAGCTGCCATTTCCACAAAGGCTGCCGATTCTGAATGAAAATGTACAGTTGAGCAAACGGTGACCTTGTGAATACATCTCCTTCCAAATACAGAATGGTCTTAACAAAGCCTGTATAAAAACAGGCTACCGTTTCACTTGAGTGTGTTTGTTTAGCTCCGTGGACCCATAAGAATGGCAGCAGAGGGAAAACATGTAAGATAAATTGTTCTGTATCCCAGTAAAAGACATATGCAATCACAAAGGAAGAAAGAAAGCAGCTAATTCTGAATCTTTTATCTAGTTGAAAACTGACCTTCCTTAGCTTGAAACTGCCTGTAGCAGTCCCAGGACAGGTTGTTCTGACATTCTTTTAACATCGTTTCATCAGCACAGCCAAAACTAATCACAAGAATATTACCCGATGACAGGTGCATTTATTCTGTCAATTAAATCAGATGGTTAAATCGAAATGTGCCCCAAATCTCTCTTGTTTGCATTATCCATATTGGCATTTCTTGGCTGTGGTTCATTGCTGGCTGGAAGTCATCCAGCTCCTGCAGAGTCACTTTGCGATACCGTGCCAGCGAGCTTCCATGCTCTGCAGCAGCGGTTACACCGAGACCAGCGTGGTCCTACAGGACTGACCTGAAACATTACATTGTTTCACTAAGATTTTTTCTTAAAAGAAGAAAAAAATAAATCCCTCTCAGGGAAAGAGACTTAGATCACCGCTTTTGAAATGGAAAGGATGTATCACGGCACACCTAACCAAGGGTGACATGAATGCTTTAAACCGGAGAATGGAATAGAGACTTTTAACATTACCAAATTACTACAATGTAAGAATACAAAGTAAAATCTAACCTCATTTTAAGATACTTCTTTACAACGTATTCGCCGGGGGGTGAGGAGGGTAGGGCGGGGCGGAGAAGAGGGAGGAAAGGAGGAGGAGAGAAGGAACGTGTTGCTTCTAAACCATCGGAAAGGTGAGAAAAGCGATGGAAAGTAAGGTATAACCACAACAGAAATCAGCAGGAAGAACTGAAGCACCATCCTACTACCTAATTACTCAAGAAGTCTCCAAGCAGAAAGACTGCTTTTTGCATCTTTGCTGCAATAACAGTTGCAGTGGAACAAGCTAAGGATGCAGCCAAGTTTTTCATTTTGGTTTTGTGGTGTACATGTCAGTGTATTTCAGGTGTGCTTTCTCTTCCCTGCAGTAGTGGTGGGCTTTGCATTAACAAAAAAATTAGTCCTTGTTCCCAGTATTATATTCGTGTGTTATTAATTTGTTGACTGCTCAACTCACCCCTATATTAAAGAAGTCATACCCCCTTTTGTCACCAAGAAGAAATGCACCATGGCAGGGTGCTCAATCCCAAGACAACATTACTTTGGCAGAACAGGTAGATACAGTTTGCTGTTTCAGGTCCCCAGAAAACACCCGTTGTCTCCTGAAATCTTTCCCAGCCTGCAGTCCCATCCTTTGCCATTGCATCCTTCCCAATTTGGAAGAAACCCCCCCACCCCTGCCATCTCTTCTGTACCAGAAGATAATGCAGAACATTCCCTAGTGCAGTCCCATGTAAAATATGGGTCAAACCTCAGGAATATAATCAATATAAATGGAAGGATAAATACATAAAAGCTTGGGGTTTGTTTATTTTGGTGTTTTGGTTGTGGTTTTTTTTACGTATTATTTCAACTTTTGCTTGATAACCTGAAGCATTTCCCCTGCAGTCTAATTTTGCCAACCTTCACACACTTGTCCATGGGTAAAACTATTACCCAGACAAGTCTCTCTTAAGAGTTTCCACATAGTCAGAGAAATATCTTCTAGTGCTGAGTTTTAAAAATTTGTTACCTTTCTTAAACTGATAAATAACAGGTTTAATCTGGCAATCAAGAACATCTGTGCAACTCATGGGAAAGCTAATATGAGTTCTGAATAGCACAGAAAATAGTCCTATAAAACATCTATGAAAAGTACATGCATATTTTACCTTTCACTGCATGGTATCTATCTAGCAAAGACTGAATACTGAACAACATGCTAGTCAGCAGTTTTTCAATGCATTACATTTCTAACCATTCCCAAGGATTTAGTTGTTCATTTTGCGCTTGCTCTAGAGGACCTGCTGTGGCCAAGTCCACAAAAACACTTGGAAAATTAAGGAATGCAATTTTCAAGTTCAGCAGTTCAGTGTTAGACTTAGGTACTACAAACCAGGAGTTTATTCTTTAACCGTCCCATTTATCCAAAAGACTAATCATGTCATGCCATACTTCCACGCACATGCAGTCTCCAAATCCCAGATGTGGCTGCCTAAGCTCAATGCCATTTCTGATAAACCTCAGCTATGTAACCTTGAATCAGACTGCTCTAAAAATGGCTATGTGAGGGAGACCTGTGAGAATCCTTGCTAGGGCCTCCTTCTCTTTGCTATTTTTAAAGGAGCTGCATTTGTTGTCAGGACATCTGGACTTTGTCCTCCATCCTCTCCTCAGTTGTGCCACAGACTTGCCAGTGCCTGGCCATGCCCCTCAATGCTCATGAAGTAACTTGCCTTTCTAGTTTGACCTCAGACTGGCCACTTTGCTGTGGCTTTGCCTGGTGCCCTGTTGCTTGTCATCACTGGATGGGAGCTTTTCCCATCACCAAACAAGACCTCACCTTGGCTTGCTCCAGTGTTGTGGGACTGTGCACTTCATCTGTGAGATCACTGCCCCTGCCAGCCTTGCTGTCACCTTAAGTTCCTGGCTTGCCTGGAGCAGCCCACCATTGCTGCTCCCTGGCACAGAATTAACTCAGAACGCATTTGTGTCTTTAAATAATAATAATTTAAAAAATTTAATGAAGTCATCTTTGTTCCAAAAGTACAAGAGTGCCACAGGGTGTCATTCATAGCAGCATGTGCCTTCAAACACAATGAAGTCATGATGGCACAAAGAAGCATGAAGCCTTATGTCAGATCAACACAAGCATAACTCTGACATCTCAATACATTTTATTCCAATGGTCCTAAAATAAAGTAAAAATGCATAATTAATCATTTCTATCAATTTCCCATTATTCACTTTTTATGAGAAACATCATAACAAGGTTCTACTTATAGTATAATATTAAATACCTGAAAATTAGTTCATGACCTATTTTCTGATTGATGTGGTTTTGCATTCCAAAGCCAGTTATAAGCTAATAAATATCATAAATCTAGTTATTATTATTTAAAGACAGGGATTAATAAAAACTAGGTGCTTATTATTTCATCCTAAGGCCAAAGCAAATTCTTATATCTGTCCTAAATCCAAGAGGATGCAAGTACAATTTTTCCGCATAAGCATGAAATTGTAAGATGGCTTTAAAGTGTCAAACACACATTGGTTTATACAATAGAAAGCTATGTAGAACAACAAGACTCTGTATTAAGGATGACACCACTTATCTTTTCAGTGCTGTTCCCAAGACTTTTTCTTTCTGCTCTAAATTGTTTTGATACTACTTCCTAATTAATCTATCTTTAAGAAACCCAGTAATATCCATCAAAGTATAGCTAAGTATATGATCTTCATTTCCCTAGCTGTGTACTTTCACCAAAAATGTTAGTGGGGAATTCTGTGAACAATGCTGTATATTTTCCACAGGGGAATAAAATAAATAAATAAATAAACGTATTTTGTATGTGCATTTGTAGGATGAACACAAGAAAGTGCTTTAGCTGCCTGAAAGATAGGAAAGGTTATAAATTCTTTTAACATAACTGTCTGAGCTGAAAGGCCTGCAGTGTAGCCTGTTGGAGTTTTGTGCACAAATAATGCACTCTTACAATTAATCAGCCACAGTAACTCTAAAGTTTAATCAATGGACTCATTAAAAAAACAAACAAACAAACAAACAAAAACTGTAAAAGTTGCCTTTTCTTGTAGCTCCCAAAAGTGCAGAGAAAATATGAATAGGTAATTCAAAGCTTAAAATCCATATCTTTACCATTTCTACCCAGTTCCACTGGTCAGATACATCCTTAATTTGTATTTCTCTATGTATATTTCAGGGAGCTATCCCTAACTATGAGAATACTCAAGTCCCTCCCAGCAACTGATGGGTAAATTCCATTTATTTTATTGACACACCAATAGAATATAAAACACAATTGGGAAACTGTGGGGTTATTTAAACAAAAATTTTAAATTTTACTCTGAGAGACCTTAACAAACAGTTAGTGTAAAAGTGCTATTCTCATGCAAGACCATGCAGAGGAGACAGTAAAAATACATAAGAATAATGAGAGAACAAGTGAAGCAGAAGTCACAGTATGATTACCCTTTGCTTTCATTACATAATATCACAGTTTCCTAAGACACTCAGTAACATCTATGATTTTTTAAAAAGTATAATATGCATTATACCTTTGTTCCTGTCTAACAAATTATGTATCTGTTAAATTACACATTGTGCTTCAAAAAAAAGCAAAACCTCTCATATATACCATGTTTTTATTTTCTCCTGCCTTTCACATCCTTCTGATGTACCAATAAAACTAATGCCTATTTAGGGGAATACATTTGGGATGACAGTACAGCAATATTAAGTAAGGCATCCATGTGTTTCCTCCTTTTGCTGTACTGTTTGTGAGCGCCCCTGACTCTTGGTGGATTAGAACCCTCCCCAGTTTGCCTGGTGCTGAAGGAATGCCTTTTGCAGGTGGTTTGCTGATATAACGCAGAACACAGATTTCAAAAAGCTGAGATCCCTAGTACATAAAGCAGCATTAGCTCCTTGTTTTCCCATACAGCACAGCCCATCAAAGTCTGCTCTAGGTTCTTACTTTGCAAAATTATCTTAAATAACATGAACCCAGTGAATGCCTGCACTCTGAATACCTAAAAGGAGGACTAGGATTTGCAGATCTAGATGATTTTGATCATACTGTTGGTTTTATTTTTAGGTGAAAGCCAGGTGGCAATAGGCTGATATCACATAATTTTTTTTAATTATTTTTTTTTTCCCAACAGGCTTCCCCATCTTAAATGCTAACTCAGGACTACCTACCTACAGCATACAAAGTAATGAATCTTTAAGTACCACAAAAGTCAAAGCCTCATTTAAAAGTACCATTTAATTTCCATTCAATTTTTTTGTCCAGCTTGAGAAGCAGCAATGAGGGAAAAATGTATGTAAACCAAAGAAGTGTATCAGCTAAAAATTGACACTAAGTTAACCCACCATCAGAAACTATGTAATCATGGGGAGGTTTTGTGGGTATCCATGGTTCTGAAGACCCTCACTTCTCTGTGCTCAGTCTCTACAGAGATTAAGGTATAGGTGCTGAGTGTTTAAAAGAAGAAACCTATGATAAAGAGAAAATAAAAACAATACCAGTGGAGAAACTCTAAGTTTATGTTTTTATGTTAATGTGCTAGTAATAAAACAGCGTCATTTGGGAAATCATAAAAAAAAAAAAAGAGAAAAAAAAGAAGAAAAAGAAAAGAAAAGAAAAGAAAAGAAAAGAAAAGAAAAGAAAAGAAAAGAAAAGAAAAGAAAAGAAAAGAAAAGAAAAGAAAAGAAAAGAAAAGAAAAGAAAAGAAAAGAAAAGAAAAGAAAAGAAAAGAAAAGAAAAGAAAAGAAAAGAAAAGAAAAGAAAAGAAAAGAAAAGAAAAGAAAAGAAAAGAAAAGAAAAGAAAAGAAAAGAAAAGAAAAGAAAAGAAAAAGAAAAGAAAAAGAAAAGAAAAAGAAAAGAAAAAGAAAAGAAAAAGAAAAGAAAAAGAAAAGAAAAAGAAAAGAAAAAGAAAAGAAAAGAAAAGAAAAGAAAAGAAAAGAAAAGAAAAGAAAAGAAAAGAAAAGAAAAGAAAAGAAAAGAAAAGAAAAGAAAAAGTGTTAGGGGATCTCCAAGTTAGAGCATAGAAGCTTTCTCTGCAGATGGAGAATTTAAAAGAAGCAAAATGATAACCACATAGTCAAGAGACTAGAAAAGAGACCTTGATGTTTGATAGTTGTAATAACCTGCAGAGTGCTCTAATGGCTCAGGGATCAGGTGCAGAACTACAGCAATAACAAGAGCTGAATAATTATCTCAGCCATATCTGTATAACCACAGTCCCAGAGTATGAACTATATAAGGAGGCTTCTGCTGCCTCTCCAAGATTTCCTGAAATGTTAAATCACTGAATTGGGAGTACTTCCAGCATTAGTACTGCCCAGTTAGAAAGAAATAAAGCCCAGAATCCTCTAGTGGCAGTTCTAATGTCTTTGTTAATTATGAATTATGGGTAAACATGCAGACTCACAGAGGTCACGGCTGTCAGCAACAATACTTTTCAAGAAGGATTTTTATGAGGGTCTTTTTCATTTTGCCATAATGTCCTTTATATATACATAAAACGCACCAAGAATACAAAAAATAGTGTTTGTTTTTAGGGAAGGTGTAATTATTTTTCACTTGTTTTCTACCCTCTGTAGAGTCACATCTTCACTGCCAGTACAACCCAGTTCATAACTATAGGCTCCTCTGTGAATAACAACAGCTGTACAGTTCCAAGGACCCAGCAGAAAGAGTCACCAGGGCTGGGGTTGGGTTAATGATCAGACACTCTGTTAACAAGAAAGTAGTGGGTTTTGCAGCCAACGGCCAGTCAGGATCCCATCAGTTGTAGTCACCTTTCACACACAGTAGAGAAACAAAAGCTGCATACAGTATGCTTGATTAACCTCACTTAAATGGCAACGCTGATCTCAAATCTGTCCCAGGAGTGTATATAAACAGGATTAAAATTATATTATGTGTGGATCCTACCCAACAAAAGCAACTGGCACAAAATCATTTTAATTACGTAGTAGCGGCTGTAACTCATTCAACTTTGGCATTAATTCTTCTCTGTCCCACCAGAGAACTTTTGGGAATCTCTAAACTGTGGAAAGAGTAAAGGAGATTCAGAAATAGAATTGAACAACATGTTGCCATAACCGTTGGGTAGTATGTAAAAAAAGGCTACATGGAACTCGGAGACATTAAAACTAACCGTGTGAAGTACTTCCATAGAGGGTATAATCTTACAGTTTTCAAGGTAGGCGACAGACTTGAAAGAAATTGCATTTGCTAGGGAAGTTTTACATAAGTATAATTCAAAAGATTCCTGTCTAGTTTCTAAGAAACCTATGACTGCCAGCTGAGTTGCTGGAAATCTCTCCATGAGTTGAGAAAACACGAGACTTTCAACGTTATATGGTTGCAACCCAGGTCTGAGTCCATGAAGATAAGATTGTACAAGACACCTTTTCAGGACTGCAGCCTTTAACAAAATCAGAAGGAGAACTTTCTTCTGGCTCCAGAAATCTTTTGCCCATTTCATGGGGAGAGTGTAATAAGAAACCATACGATAGTTCTGGGTCAAAATAACCTGAACTCTTGTAAACCCTTGTTAGCACATGTACAATAGCTACAGTTTAGTAATGATGCTGTGGCTTCTATTTACCCATAGTCACTCTTGTGCACCAAGGAAACCAATCTCAAATGCAACCTTTCACAACATGCATTTTTTTTCCCAAATAGTGACAAATATTATATAAAAAGAAAAACAGAAAAAAAAAATCTTAAAATTCATTTAGCAACTTGAAAGTTTGTCACAGCACTATTTATGGCCAACAAAGTTTAGTTCTCTAGATTGTGGCAATCTTGGAAGGATGAAAAGTTCTCAACTCTGTGTCATATCAGAAAACACAGGTTAGATAGTCCATGTGGATGATTAATACCAACTCTCATCATCTAACCTTGTCCCAGACAACTGGCATTAAGAAATTAAGGTAAAAAATATTCTGCCTTCTTAGCAGAGGTAAATCCTTTCCCCCCCCCTCCCCCCCATTAAAATTTGTTTGCAACAACCTCACTAAGTCAAAGAAAATCTGTCAAAGAAAGGTAGGGGACAACTACAAAGCCTCTTCAGTTTCATGGAAGCAACAATTGCAGAGATAACAAAAAAGAAGAGATTGAAATCCTTATCACTTTCCTTGGCAGAGTATAAAACCATGTAATCTGCAGTATATTCTATAGGGGGCACATTGGCAACATGGGAATGTCATAAAGATAAAAACATATTTTTAATACCAAAAAAGGTAAGAAGACTGACCATTATGTTACATAATAAAGATAAGTCATGTGTACTTGAATAGTTAACAGATGGACTAATTAGAGGCTGAATTATTTGTGGTATAACTGATAGCTGGTGAAATGAAGGTTACTGAGGGAAATGGACTTGACTTTGGAAAAAACAGAGGGTATTTGCAGAGCTAAGGCAAACTGCTTCTCAAAAGAAAGGGTTAACAAGCAATGAAAGAACAGAAGTGCATCTAATTAAAAGGCATACCAAGGCTTGCAGAGAGCATACAAGGGTAAGCAAATAGCAGAGACCACATTTGTGTGCAATACATGAAGAGGCAAGTGTGGGATGATGTATAGATAACCAGTACAAAGGGCAGGGTGTCAGGCAGGTAAAATAAGCTTCCATCTTGAAAAGATAAGGGGATTTTTGGCAAAAATTCTACAAATTAATATATACAGGCACATATAGAGGAAAAACAAAGATGTGAAGAGGACAGGAACTATCTGTTTGAAGGCATCTATGAACAGGAATATTGTACAACGACTTGGTTCCAGAGACAAAAAAAAACATATGGACAAAAGTTAATTTTAACAGAAGTTCAATGTCATCTCATTTAAAATAGTTTATTAGCTTGCATGATGACCTTTGGAAATATCTCCTCCTGCCAAATTGCCAGTATGAAAAACACTCATGGGAAAGATAACATTGCTACATAGGTAGATATCATTGTTTAACCCCAAAAAAAAGCATAAAGGGTCTAAAATACTAAACGCACAACTGAGCTAAGAATTATTCTTCTAGGATAGCAACTATTACATGTTTGTGGAGCCCTCACATAGCTGGAACCATCACTGTCTGGGTTCAGATACCACAATGTGAAGAATGGAAAGGAAATACTTATAATTTTTATACTTATACAATTATACTTATACAATTTTGCAGGTGTAGCTCTGGATCAGTACCCATCAACAGACTGTAGACTCCAAGTAGGAAACTTAAGTAAAAAATACAATTGTGTACAGCATAATTCAGACTTCAAAAATTATCATCAAATAGCAAGATACTTATAAAAAGAGATCTAAACTAGAAAGGGCATTATTTTAGTGGACATGCATTCAAGAGCAGTTACAAGTATCAGAAACAAAGCTAAAAGGAGTGTAAAATCAGCTAAGTACTATTCCTAGAACAAAATTGGACAAGCCCAGATGAGAAGCACAAAGTGACTCAACCTTACAGAAGGCTTGATAGAGATTCAGATGATAGGGCAAAAAAAAAACAAACTTGAAGCACCTCCAAGTGTACATGTATACACACACACACGTGAGTATTGAGACAATGAAGATGAAAGTGCTACATATAAAGGATTCTTGCACAAAGATAACCATGCCATAATAGTCCACAGCAAGAGAGCAGAAACCTTAGGCACAAGCCACAGTGCCCATTTAAGCATTGAGAAAGGCAATGAAACAGCCATACTAAGGTATTTTATTTTAGTCAGACTGAATGATGCCACAGAAGGTCAAGGGTTAAATCCAAACTCTAGTGTAAAGCAAATGGCTGAACTACAGTGAAACCTTCTCTTTAGGTATGAAATACACTGCTGTAAATGTAACAACAAACACACACACACTGGAATCACACCACATTCCTCTGGTTTTGGATCTAAGATGGGTGCATTTTTACTTCAGTCCAATGAAAGTCAGCCCTGTGTAATGGACTACTTTCCATAGAGTTTGGCCTAACACACCATTGACATTGATGGTGTATTTTCCTTGATCAAAAAGGGCTTTCAAACAGCATCTTCTGCATATCTAATTGAGTTGCCACATGATGCTGTAGCAGCAATGTAATAACACTTCGTAAATCATATTTGTTTGGAATGGGAATCCTGATGGATAATGTCTCCTAAAGAAGCCACAGTTGCTCTCATTTCTAGGTTGAACACAACATGGAATCGTCCAGCAAAATGTTATTTAGGGGCATTGGCTCAGAGACTTCTCTGAGGCCCCATACACAAAAAAACCCCCATTGTGCTGGAATTTGGTAAATCTGTTGACCCATTAAAGAAAAAAAGAAAAAAAAAAAAGTGGAATGCAGTAGCTGTAAAAAGTTATAGAAGTACTTATGAAAAAGTAATTATAAGCAGCTTCTAAACAAAGCAGCAAACCATTACCTTACATGTACCCTTTCTTTCCCCATACCCAGCAGAGACAAAGCTTTGCAAGGAACATATTGGATACATCGTTTTGCCCATGGCAAAATAAATGCAGGAGGCTGTCCAGTCTTGTCTGTTGCTCTTGTTTCTTGGCAGGGTCCCTGATCTCAGATACGGCCCCAGAGCTGTTGATCTGTCTCATGTAACCAACTATGCAAATAGTTAATTTTTTCAAGCTGACAACCAAACTTCAGAAAACCTCACAACAATACTAGTGGCTTGGATCAACCCAAGAATAGTCTTTACAGTAAAACAAAATTACCATTTCACACTCTAAGAAGGAAATTAGATTTGTTACAAAATGAAAGCACTTTGTTGCAAAATGTAGAAATGAAACATTTCTAGGGTGGGTGGAAAAAAGCAATTGAATCTGAACTGAATTCACAAATAATTTTGGCTCCTCAACTTCACACAATAAGCCTCTTGGCTGATTACTGCAATTCTTAATTAGGAATGAAGCCGCACTCACTGAATGAGGGCAAGCATATATATCACAGATGTTAACACCCTGAGGAGCACACACTGAGCACTCTTCTTTCTGTACTGACTTTCGTCCCTGCTAAACTTAGAATACATGAAAGCCTTTACCCTGGGAGTGGCCAACCGTAGTCCATGAGTCTGGTCTTAACCAGCAGAGACAATACTGAGCCTGCAAGGAGAGGTGCCAGTCCTGCTCCCAAAACTGCCTGGATGAGGGGCTGGCCACAGCACACCACAGGTCTCTTTCCTTCCACACATCTGCATTTCCTTCCCAAGAAAACTAAAGTATGAGGAAAATGTGGTCTCAACCAGCACATAGTTAAGATGCAACAAGACTATTTTCCTCCAAGATTACTCAGTTTTCTAAAGAAAAGTGGGTATGAGGGACAAATAGAAGAGAAAACACCATAGCAGCAGGTCATCAGCTATGGGGCTCATTCTGACAAGCAGAAGAATGAAAATGGAGTTACTACTTTAGAAACTATATGCCAACACATCATCTAGATCTACTTTTTCTTTACAAAGTAGCTTAGATACATACACATGCACACATGCTCAAGTCAGACTGTGTTTCAGACTTGCAGGTAAACAAAGACAGAAAAGGTTTACTGAAGCAGGATGAAAAGGAAAAC